>NC_141687.1:1817591245-1818890620 GCF_964263255.1 Lissotriton vulgaris
TGAAACTTGCTCTGCAAGACTTTCAAACAAAATGTCGGATACCGACGAGGATAATACCAGGGTAAATGGAACTGCAGTAAATGCAAACCAACCAGGTCTTGACACTACAGGTTTCCAACAAGACGATGTGGATGCTGTAATCATCCAGGAAAACGTAAGGAAAACCATAGCTATAAAGCTTATAGAAAATGGCCTATCAGCAAGAGGTGGTAGGGTAATTTTTGTCATAGAGGCACATGAATATCGGCAGACAGAAGTATTCTATTCATGGATTATCTTTCTACAAGCAAATCCAACAACACATGTGTTCCACTTCTGTAAGATAGAGGAACACCCAGCGGAATACGTTCCTTTCGAGGACATTGAAATTCCACTAACTTACAAAAAGCATCAGCTCTGGTTTAAAGGCACCATACAACATCAAAATCACATTACCAGCTCGGTCCACTAGGTAGACCAGGAGCAACATGGCCGGTACTAGGCAGCTATATACCACATCCTGCCATTGAACAAATGACAGGTCCAGAACTATTAGCTCAGCTAAAACAATTAATTAAAATCCATAGACAATTAGTACAGTATGTCATGCGGACTCTAACAGTCCAACCTGCTATAAGAATTCCACAGCACACCCCTCATCGGGGGAACACAAATAAAATTACACCACAGACTATACAATCAGTCATCCGTAAATTACCAACAAAAAGGGAACAAATTCCATTCTGGTTAGCTCAAAAAATTACTCAAATCGAGGCTGTATTTCCCGATAGTACACTTTATGAGAAATACAGGATTCTTACAATCTGTTTACCAATGGGGATTGCACCACACCTGGAGGACTGTGACACTTGGGTACAGTCTTTGCTGCAATCTACACAAAAACACACGGTGTTCCATCCATGGTGGTAATACCATATGTCCTGCAACAGATTCAAAATGAATACGGGTTAAAGCCTGCTTTAAATCTGGGTATGACATTACTGGAAGATTTCAAACAGGTCTCAGCTATAATATTAGCTAATATTAAAGGTGAAGCAGCATCAGTGGCATTCCGCCAAAAACTAAAAGAACTTGATGTAACTGAACAACCATATGAACTGGCCAGAATAATAGAAAAATCCTATGAAGAACTAGGAAGAGATAGTTTGGGAGGAAAACCAGAAAAGCCAGAACTAACCGAAAATCCTGAAAAAGTTTTTATTAAAAACACTCTCACTACTCCTAAAAAGAAGTGGGAAAATACTAGTCAGACACTTCCCAAGGAGAAGCGTTCGCAATTAAGAGGAAGGTCTCCTCAAAAGGAGCCCTCTGAAAAGAGGTATAGCCTCAGAAACTGGGATAATTTGAGAAAACCTGATAGATATCAAGATACTGATACACGTTCCTCTCGTACCTTTCAGACTTCCTCGCAGAGAGCCGAGAGAAGAGGACGATCAGAACACAAGGAAGAACGCGTGAAGTCCAAAGACGATAAACACGTTTCGAAAAATAAGAAAACACAATTCACCAAAAAGAAGGTAGCAAGTCTAAAAATCAGACATGCCGAGGATCTTGAGGACACAACTCAAGAATGGGGAGTGGGCTCAGACAATGCTGGACAGCGCAGCAGAGGTTACCATAGCTCGCAAGATCCTGAAGGATCATCTGGAGACAGTGGACCTGAATGAATGCATTCAGGTTGAAACTGCAGATACCAGGGTTAGTGTACCACATACGTTATCTGAAGTAACACTCCGAATAGAGGGGGACATAACTAGGAAAATAAAAGCACTATTTTGGGAAAAGCTATCTAAGGGTTATGACATTCTTCTGGCTAAAAAAGACTGGCCACCTGAAATTGTCTTGGAGTACCCACATGGAGAAGAGATCATTATGCCAGCCTTCTCAAATCATATTCCTATTCATAAAAAATACACCTATGCCAGAAAATGGGCCGTAGCCCAGGTTGCAGCATTATATAAAAATATTGTGGGATGGGATGAGGATTCCCCTCACCGCAAAATCCAGTTAAAAAATCAACCAACTGCTCAGAAGCATTATCCAGTTAAGCAAGAACCTAAAAAACAGGTCAGGGAGATCCTAGATTAGCTTGAATACCAAGGGGTGATTGAATCATGCACCTCATCCATGAACAATCCTTTGTTTCCTGTCTCAAAACCAGACAATACATATCGTCTAGTTATGGACTACAGGCATTTAAATTCCTGTTGCAAAACCTTTGCAGTACAAAATGCACACAGTGCAGCTCTAATGAATAACATTGTGCGCAAAAAATATAAAACGACATTAGATATTTCAAACGGTTTCTTCTGTCAAAACATTTCACCTGAAAGCAGGTATTTGACCGCTTTCTCAATAATGGGGACACAACAACACTTTTGTCGTCTCCCACAGGGATGCAAGAACAGTCCATGGTTATTTTCAGCCAGAGTAACAGAGTTACTACAAATGTACGATGATGAGGCATGATCTTTTGTCGATGACATCTATCTTACAGATGATGATTTAGACAGGCACTTGACCAGGGTGAACACCATAATACTTGGATTCGCCTCGGAAGGGTATAAATTCAACTTTAAAAAATCAAGAATTGCCAACCTCAACGTCCTATTCTTGGGATACGAACTTTCAAGTGAAGGCAAAAGCCAGGCAGCAAACTTTTTAGAAAAATGTGCGCTGCTCCAACCGCCAAAAATGCTGAAAAACTTACAATCAGTTCTAGGATTCCTGAATTTTGGAAGAACTTACATTCTAAACTACGCAGAAAGGGTTAAAACTCTCTACGAACTAATCAAACCTGATTTCAAATATACTAATTGGACTCAAAAACACACAGAAATTTTGCGTTCAGTGCAAACATATATGTTAGCAACAACACATTTACAAACACGCGTAAACAAACGGAACCCAGTAACCCGAATCATCCCAGGGAGATGCGGATTCACATACCTAACCTTTAATGAAGGTGAAAAGGTACTAATAGCTTACAAATCACACTTGTACACACAAGCTGAAATGAAATTCACTTCAACAGAAAAAATTCTGACAGCGGTTCAAACTGCAGTAGCAAAAGAGAGAGCTCTCGCGCAGGGAAAACGCATAAAAGTTGTTACTCCTGTACCTGCCCTAGAGGCAGTGACAAAGGCACGCATTCTAAATGCAAAGGCTCTACATCCAAGATGGATACAATGGGTTAACTCTCTTGCTGCGACAGACGTTGAATACGTTTTTGATCCTTACTTGAAGACACAAGAATTTCTCCAATGCGAACAAGAATATCCTCTGCCCACTGAAAGACTGCCTCTAGAATATTACGCCTGTATAATATATACAGACGGATCAGCACAGCCCGCAATTAGGGGAAAACAAGCTTACAGTGCTGCGTGCACGATTGTTAAAGGTCGCTGGCGCGATGGTAAATTCAGACCTATGGTCACAAAAACTCAATCCCTAGGAGACTGTAAAGCTCAGCGAGCTGAACTAAAGGCTTTCAAGATGGCGCTTGAAAATGCCGATCATGAATTCTCCACACTAATGGTGTGTGATTCGTATTGCTGCGTCCAGTCTTACAAAGAATTAGGCCTTGCCGGTAGATTCCGTTCCACTCGCAGAATTTGCGGAATTTGGGTAATTTCGCGTTCCGCGGAGAAAGTAAAATTGCCCAAAAATCTGCATTCCGCTGCTTCGCGAAATTTTTTGCTTGTTCGCGTTCTCAAATGCGTGTTCACGAGATAGTTCCCCCCGAGCACACAAACAGCGATTGCGAACTATAAAAAAGCATCGCAAACAAGCAATTCCGAGTGCTCGCAGAATTTCTGCGTGTTCGCGTAGATTTTGTACTGTTTCTCAGAGATTTCCGTAATGCGATTACGCAAATTCCACCCACCCCTACAATAAATATCTGCAGAACTGGTTTCAAAATTTGTTTTAAAACGCAAAAGGTGGCACAATCAAGCATAAAATGCTTTGGGAACAATTAGTTCTTTTACAGAAAGAACTACAAAAGACTCACGTGATCCATACACTGAGTCAGCAGTGTGATGGTGTTCACGTTGAAGGGAATTCATTGGCTGATGAAGCTGCGAAGGCAGCTGTGCAAACGGCTTCCGTAGCTGCAATCACTCATTCAAAAACAAAAATAGACGGTGAAGCCATGCTCTCTGTCAATGCCACCAGCAAAGGCAGCGGAGCTGCGCTACCTCTGAACTATCCACTTGAGTATACATACATAATTGATGCTAACTCCATTCCTTCGCTCAAATCCCTGGAGTGGGGGATGGGGTAATCCCAAACAGGAATCAGAGAGGTAATTTGATATAAAAAGCACATATGGGAGAGGGTCTGATACATCAAGGGATCTCTAAATCTCTACTAGAATTACAAGAGATGTACTGGTGGCCAGGGATGAATGCCCACATTTACGAATTTGGAATTAATTGCGATGACTGTTACAGAGATCACAGCTTGGAGCACCACCAGGTTCCTGACTACAGTGTAGCCAGCCCCGTCCAGACACCATTGTTAGATAGCATCAGACTATCCACGCTCAGACGTCTCTATGGACAAAAGCGGTCCCGAAAGTATTAGGACGAGATTCATTTGGATGTGGCTCCAGCGCTCGGGTGACACCCGAACTGTTATAATAGATTTCCGAGTCTTTATCGGCAAATACGCAATTGGCACGCTACATTCTGACCAGGGTCCTCTAGGCGTTACAAGGAGGCCATGGCCAGCTTGAGCGTTACATTGCGGTACTCAAGTCCATTCCATCCTGAGTGAAATTCAGTTGTGGAAAGAAAAAACCGTGACATAAACCAATTTATAACAGCTAAGGTATTAGGTTCGGGTGACGGGTGGGTCAAACATCTAATAAGTGTCCAACTTAGTCTTAATAACCTGCCAAGAAATTCTCTGGGTGGAATCACTCCACATGAAATCCTTTTTTGTACTAGAATGATGGTTGAAGACCTCGATCGTCATACTTCAGTGGTGGAACAAAAACCCTTTGATATCAAAGATCATTTGGCTATTTTACAGGACTTAAACAAAACAAGAAGAAGTCTAAGCAACACCATGCAAAAGCCAACGACCACTGAAGAAAAACCATCTGCCCCAGCAAGACCAGTCTGGATTCCAAAGATTTGGGGATCTGGTCAGAGAGAAAATAGTGGATAAGAAGGAAGGAATTTGGGCCTTCTTATAGAAAAGCTGTACCTGTACTAGCAATCCACTGATTAAGAACAGTGCTAATGCCGCCCCTTGCTGGAAGAAAGGAGAACCGGTTTGTGTCTATCGATCTGGTAAAACCACATCATGGGCCGATAATAAGTAGTAGGCCCAGTGGACTCCAAAGATGTAGCAGAAGACCAAATCTTGCTACTATCCAAGAGGTTCAAACTGAAAGCCTCATCACCTTTGAAGAATCTGTAGTAAGGAAAGAAGGACTATGCAACAAAGCCATGGAACTTGTGCCTCTTGAAACCCAAATAACAGTTTGTCAAGAAACTCCCGTTTACAATGATGTAGCATTTGACTATACTAACATGTCAAGGGAAGAAGTAGTTCCAGCGATTTCAAATAATCCGGATGCGATACCAACAATTGACAGAACTGCATCTGGCTATTTCATCAACTTTGATACCTTTTCTGAGGATCCGAGTGAACCTGAAACAACACCAGCAAAATAAACTTTCAAGGAACAATTAACGGAACTTTGTCATCAGCTTGCAAATACATATCTGGTATCACCATGGGTTGAATTTTGGATTAGGTTAGGTATACTTTTTCTTCTATTATGGCTCATTCTTATTTTAATTTTGGGAAAACTGATAGATGGAAAATATAGTAAAATAGACACAGCAAGTAAGAACAACAACTTGCTCCTGAAGCCACACAAATCATCTCATTGTGAACAACGAGACCTGTCATCAGTGAACATCACAGCCGTTCCCCTACCTGGTGGAATAGAATGGGATAGAACTGATTATGACATTTATGGCCCGGTTGAGCTGTTGAAGATTCTACACCAATTTAAGATTTCCTCGAGTGATTTTGTTTCACCAAGTACATTGTCTGATGATTGGGACTTTGAAACTGTTAATAACATGATGGCAGACTTAGAAATGTCGTCAAAATTTTCAAAACATGAATACTTAGAAGGTACTTCAAATTATGAAGAAACATATTATTTTAATCATTTTGGTCATCATTATTTGCACAAATCTGCAAACCCTAGAAATGTTTTTACCTTATAATCAATGGGAACATTGTCAAAGACCTCTGAAAGGTAGCTCTAAAACATTCCATAGAAAATTTCCATATTTTACAGGTTTTAATGTCACAAATCCAGAAAGCTGTTACTTTAAAAATGTTAATAAGACAGGAATTAAAAGTATGTTTAGAAATACTAAACAGATTTATTCTGCGGCCTTTTATGCTCAATTGTCCACATTAGCTTTTGACTTTTCGAAAGTACCATTGAAACAAAAACTGTTTGGGACACAAAAGACTGGCAGGTACACGGTTTAGAAGCATTGTTCAGAGCCTGCATCATCCCAGAACAAATACTGTTCTTAAATAAAACTGTTCAACAGACATCTTGTCTTGGCCTGGCTAAGATAAAAGATTTAAACAAACCGTCAATACCTAAGCCCACACCTAATAGTAATAGAACTACAGATGAGGAGGTAAACGTAAATTATATTTTACAACAAAACAGAACTAATCCTGAATGGAAACAATGGTTAATCTGGCCCACAGACACGAATAACTGTCAAGATGGATACCTGAACAAGATACAATGATTTACAGTAACTAGGCCGGATCCAAGATATATCCAGAGACAACATCCAGGGATAATAACGACTTACAGTGTAGGGAAACTGTGCCTTAAGTGGCTACAAAAATCCACACTCCCAGAAATAAAGCAACACTTAACTGTACTGGAAAATTACATTGATTGACGAGAATTCTTACTTGGACCTCGCAAACCATGTCATAAACAATTCATATATGCCGGTATTTACGCTGCTTACAATGTAGCATGGAAAGTCATGCAAATGGAAACTGCAGAGCGAATACGAGAAATTGATTGTATTCATTTAGAGAAAGCTCTCTCTGTAGTTGAAAATGGATTAACAACACTGTCTTTCAGAATCTATTATTTTGACAGCATTGTATCTTCTGCCAGAGACATAATGGAACAAGACTTGCTAATGTTACAACATGGCCAGTCTCAATTACGTTCTATAATACTGCTGGGCTGGACGTTACAAAACCTTGGTTCTGGCTATGTGCCTCGGCGTCTAATCAACACCAGGTCATTGTTTACTGTATTTAACTTTACATATAAACAAATCTCTTTGGCACAGAGGGGAGCAGACTATACGGTGCTGAGCATAGAAAAACTGGAGAGATTACCATTAACCGTTTCTGAGAAACCAGCAGTTGAATGGATAATACATGGCACCATCACGATACCTGTGACGATTTTCCAATTTCAGTATTGCTTAAAGCACATACTAGTAGGCCTGTATGAAAGGTTGGATAAGGAGTACATAAAGTCGACCTGGGATTTACCATACACACACAAATGTTGAAGTGGGGGAAAAGAGGTATTTCTTAGTGGTAAAAATTGCAAAACAACGTTAAGCGGTACACTTCTATGCAAAGGTATTCATTTACATGGAGCATGTGAGGGTACTTCAAACAACTTATCATGCCACCTGCAGGGTTCCCCGGCAGCAGTGATAGATCCAAGTTTTAGGCAGCTTTCCAATGGAAGCTACATAATGCTGAAAGATCACAGCTGTTGTGGAAAAATGCCAGGGACAGCCTATCTCGTTAGTGTGTCAGCCAGGATCACTTGTTGTATGCAAGTATTGTTTCCAAAAACTAAGACAGACGGGGAGTTGCCACTATGGCCTTCACTGAACATCTCTTCTATACAAATTGATACTTTAAGCAGAATGAAAGCCATTCCTTTACAACAAACTGTGCCACTGACCTCGTCCAGCGAGACGTATGATCTGCAAGTTGCAAGGTCCTCTGTGGAGAAACATGTATTATTATCAACAAACTGCCCCATAGATTTCACAGAAATGTTAGGTCGTATCTTAAACATGTCCAATACCAGTGGCATTGTACATGTATTTAAGACGATTTTTTCGGGACTGTTAGCACCCTTTGAAGCAGTCCTGGGCATTTTTCCTAACTTTGTGCATTCTGTGTTCGTCGGCCTGCCTCTCGTCTTGAGACTCGTAGCAGGGATACTATTTTTATTTCTCCTGCTCCGTTATGGCAAGTCCGGCCACCAGCGGATACCCAAATTACCATGGAGAAAGCTCTTCTGGCAATACTGTATCATGAACGCATAACACAGATCCTTGGCTTGGCTTGTTTGAGAGATCTGAATACCACATGGTTCCTGTCATTCAGACCAATCTGGCAAGAATGCATCTTACCTGCTTTGTGGAGAGGAATGTGTGGTAGATATCTGTCTAACACTTCCATCGGCAATGCCAATGGATGTCGACGCATTACTGGGTCCAGTAACGGCTCATGTATTGTGTTGCCCCCAAAGGCTACCAATCCTGATGACGGCATTCATTGAGATCTCATTGGCAATTCCAGCTGTAGGTGTGATACTCGGACCAACAGGCACACAGGTACCATCAACTGCGAACATTGCTAATGCGACTGACGCTGACGGTGATGCTTCACATCTGTGTACAATTGACCTACTTAATGAAGTGGTTCAACTTTCATCAACTGTGGTAGACAATTTCTTTGTCAGCCTTGACAAATTAATGTTTTCTCCTGACTCCGAGAATAACTTTTGAAGTTAGCACACAGCGTTCTTTCAATTCTGAAATTCGACCTTCACTTTTTCAAAACAAAGAACTCTATTTTTTTATTTGATTTTTTTTTCCTTTTCTCCGAAAACACAATGAACTTTGGCACAAAAGCAATCTGCTTAAAGTAGAACTATTCTTAGAGAACAAGAATTCTTTGAACACTTCCTAGAGACAAATTTTGTGATTCATTCGGTTAGCATTCCAAATATGACATGTGCTTACGATGAAATCATTGCTTTTAAGTACGTTCAGTACAAATGCTAATTTTTTCGTGTGCAACCATTTCAAATGCATTTTTTGTGTATTTTGGGGTGGGATTGTAAACACATGTTCTAGATTATATGTTTTAGTGCTTGAACTTAGTTGAATATGATAGCGTGGAGTGGGTGTTGCATAACATTTTAGGACCCTATTGTAATTTTCCAGATTCATGCCCTTATATAAGTATAAATCACCATATCCTTATATAGGCATAGAAATCCTAACAATATTTAGACATAGCTCATGCAGTCCAAATACGGTAGGGCTACTTCCACTAGTTCCGAAAATCCACCACGATTTTTGGGAAAACTCGGCTTCAGCAGCTAGAGACTTCCCCTTGCTCGAATACTGACTTGTACAAGACCTCATGGAGTTTTCAAAGAACTGAGACTCTTTAATGACGTTATTATGTCCACCTTTACGTCAAACTCTGTACCTTCAAGGTATAAATATGACCACATTTGCCATAGCAAACACACAGTGGTTAGGAGCAGTTCGACTATCTACTTGCCCGACGCACCCTGCTACTGCAGTGCCGAAGGAAGCCGACCCTCCAGCAGACGCACTGAGAAAGACGCTGTCTTTTCTCCTGCCCAGAAATCCAGCTCCAGTGTTTCCAAGCTACCCTTGCAGGTTGATGGGAAATCGAGTCCTGAGACTGACCTTCTTTATTCTACACTAAGGTACGGAGCTGATTAGACCCTTAGAGAAATTCTGGATAGGTTCTTGGCAAAAGAATACTACATTTATACTACAACTCACTTACTCCTTCCCTCGTACTAAGCTTAGCTTAGATACATCGGGGTAGGAGTATTTTAGACGCACCAGTCGAGTACTTTTTAGCCTCTGTTATTTATGTATGTATTCATCTATGGTCTAGAAACCATACAATGCTCTTACAGTATTATTTTATTCTACTCTTTCTACAGTATGCATTATATTTTGCAACCAGTATTACGATTGTAGCAGTTCATTTCTTATGCTTGAGAAAGAAGACTGTTCAATAAATACCTTTTATTGAAAACGCCTGTCTCTTTACTTCTCTGCAACTCTGTTGAAACGAAGCATGCACGAATGACTGAGTAATATATCTATCTATTGTTTCCACAACTCTGAAGATCAGTTTTATCCTGGGGAAACAAAATTGTCATGTTTATGCGGTTGTCAGAAACTAATTCCCTTCTTGTGAACTCGAGAAACTTTCTAGTGACCTCTGAGCTAGCTGGAACTCACAATTAAGTCTAATATATTCAATAGCGACCTAGTAGACATAAGTCCTACGTCACATCTATAGGATATATTATTCCAATGCGCAGAGCCTATTATGAATATAGGAACTGCACTACACAGGATCTGGAAGAGTATTCCTGTTGGCATGAGATCAACATCAACACTCCTACAATAAAAAAATTAAAAAGCTGAAGAAATACCTCTTCAAGGAGCACTACCCAGTTCCAATATTCTACCTCTGACTTTCCCATATGGTTGTATCTTCCTGTGGGCCATGCCACCTTTTTTGCATTACGTTGTTCACGAGCTAGGTTTGTGATATACAGATACAACACAAAGTAATCTGTTGCTATCATTGTCCATCTTTATATCTATCTCTGTCTAACTATCTCCATCTGTGTCAATATCTGTTTCTTTCTATATTTGTTTCTGTCTATTTCTATCAATCTGTCTCTGTCTAGCCCTATGTGTGTCTGTCTCTCTTTCTCCCCATATATATATTTTTTTTTCCACAAATTGAAAAAGTACGCAGCACTCTTCTTGGCTGATACAACTCTTTATTTAGACCATCCCTCTCTCCTATGGGTTTCGAACATCAATTTCTTGATCACGGTCACAGTCCCTCATCACTTTAGTCCATTTATACTGAGTCACCACTTTGCCCATAATGAGGCATTGTGGGACTAGTAGTTTGCATTGCATATCGATTTGTTATTTACAATACCTGTCACATGTTTGATGCATTTGGGCGACCTCATGTAAAACCCCAATCAGTAATAACACATTATGGATGCTGTTAATGACCTTTACAATTCTATAGTCACAAGATCCTTTCCTGTTGTGAGACAAGCCTGCTGATTTAGCTCACACAGTATGGTATTGTCAATCCATCATTGAGACAATTTCATGATCCCCCAGTCTACAATTGATATTGAGGACGGTAGGAGTACTTATGCAAGTTACCATGCACTATTATCAAAACTAAGTGTAAATTATTATTTTATAGGCTAAGTGCCTTAGTGCCATTACAGCTTGATCATAAGCCAATATTCCACTGTAGGGTATGTTACAGAGATCAACCGCTATACATCAAATAAGAAGATTAATTTCACTACTGTTACTCATATGAACAAAAGTTGTCAGGCCATATTCATACACATATGGGTTACAAGCCAAATCTTACATTTGTATATTATTGACGTTTACAGAAATTCCATATTGTTCACAAAAGTCAATGTTCAATTGATTATCTTCGGGGTTATTTAGTTTACAGTTCCTTAAAGATGCACATACATTTCTTCATCCCCATTGAGCCCAAGATGGATCATGGTTTTAAATCTGATTCTGAGTTTGGATTCCAAGCGTCTCAACTTCAGTGTTCTATTGCCTCCTCTCTCATGCAGAGGTATGGTGACCAGGCCTGAGTATTTCATGTCTTGCCAGGTTTTGCCTTCATGTGTATTAATGTGTTTGGCAATTGCATATGTCATGCAACGATTTTGTGTGGCTCTTATGTGTTCAAGTATACGCTTTTTAAGTGGGCATATAGTGCTCCCTATATATCTTTCCCACAGAAGCACTCGATTAGATACACTACATATGTTGAGTCACATGTGATTGTCTCCTTGATGTCAAAAAGTTTTACCTTCCACTTGCCAAATCCTTTCTGTATAGTTTGCAGTCATGTTTCTGGTCTCTTCATTTCAAAATGGCTATTAACCAGTGTATCTGATAGAGATGGTGCTTTTCTCTAGGATATTAGAGACCTTGTTTTTTGTCTAGCTTTTTTTTTCCCCGTTGGATATCGCTATGTTTGTATCCTCTTCTGAGGAAGCGTGCTTTGGTTTCTACAAATTTCTTTTCCATTTACTTGGGCTCTGAACAATTCCTCTTCATTCTTATAAATTCCCCATATGGTATGCTTTTCTTAAGGGATTGGGGATGAAAGCTTAATCCGTGAAGCAGTCTGTTTGAGGTAGTTTTCTTTCGGAGCATTGTTGTGTGTTTTTTATTAGATTTCATATATACCCTAGTGTCCAAGAAGGGAATCTCTTTGGAGTTGATGTTATGGGTGATTTTCAGTCCCACTTCATTGTCATTTACAACAGCTAGGTATTTCAAGAACTCTGTTTCTGTTCCCTTCCATAGGAGAAAAAGATTGTCGATAAATCCTAGCCAAAGGGCCACCTTGGTTGTCTGTGGGTCATTTTCCATCTGCCGCTGGGCCCCCGCCATCGTAATATGGCGGTGGTAATTGGCGTGCGGCCGAGGGAAAATGGCGGGCGGATCGCCACCACCAGTCGCGCTCAAGCAGGGACTTCTGTGTGTGGATACGTTGGTCTTTCATTAGCGATGTGCGTGGTGTGAGAGTCATCATCATCTGCTATGGTATCTCTCTCAGGGGGTGCCAGCCACATTCGAGACCAATTTCGGAGGTGCAGATGACCTTCCGCCTTATGTATTGAATAAGTATGGGCGGAAAATCCGTTACGCTCGCAGATTTTGAGGATTTTTTCGGTAAATTCGCAATCCGCGAGATTTGCGAATTTCCCGCAAAATCCGCAAATTCGCACGCAGCAGATTTTTTTTTTCTTGGTGATACAATTTTGCGGCGCGCGGCGTTTATCATCGTTTGCCGAGTTATTTTTCTTGATATTTTGCGAGTGCTGCGCCATTTTGGATCTTGCTGCGGGATCCCGCGGGAATTTGGCAAGCGCGATTACGTAATCGCGGCTTGCCAACTTTTACAGCGAGCGTTTGTCAACGCGAGTACGCCGTGATCACGTATCGCGGTACTTCGCAATTGCGAGCTTTGAGATGAGGCGAGCAGCAACAATCTCGCACACGCGAAAATATAAAATTTGCAATTCTGCACCAGAAATCCACCAGCAAGCAGCATAAACCTTCTTGAAATGATGATTTTTATCTGAATAACTCCTTAGGTTGACATTTGCCTGCACTTTTTTTGCGAGGAGTCCATTTTGGGGAGGGGGGGGGTGGGAGGAAGGAAGTGCCCCACAGTCTTCAACTTCCTGTTCCTGTCCAGCAGGCTCCTCCCAGTGCTTTGTCCATCTCCTGGTCACTTTTCATTTGGAGCTGGAGCTGGAAGGATTACTTTTTGTGGATGCTGCTGGATATTTGGATTTGAGGCCTTTTTGACTTTCTTTGGATCACTTTTGGATTAGAAATTTCACAAGTAAGTTTGTTTGGGGCATTACAGTTGCTGCAAGTACAATTTTGGAATTTTCGATTTTTGGGCTGTTTTGGGGCCTTTTGCCCAGGGGTACTCAGTGGTGGGTGCACTGAGTCTTTCTGTGGGGTGTTTTGAATTTAAACATCATGGAGGGGCTGGGTGGCTTGGGATTGTGCTGATTTTTCTGTGATTTTCGTTTTTTTGGCCTGTTGTGGCCTTTTCACCCGGGGTAGTGAGTGGTGCATGTGCCTAGTCTTTCTGTGGGTTGTCTTGAATTTAAACATCATGGAGGTGCTGTATCATGGCATGGGATTGTGGTTATTTTTCTGTGATTTTCATTTTTTGGGCCTGTTGTGGATGGACAGGCCATGTGGTTGGGGGCCATTTTGAGTGCTGCTACAGGCCCTGGCCATGTGCTGTGATGGAGGGGGCCATTTTGAATGTAGGGAGTGTTCTCAGGCCTGCACCCATTTTGCCTAGCTTTCATCCATTATGCCCAGGGTCGAGGGGTAGTGAGTGGTGCATGTGCCTAGTCTTTCTGTGGGTTGTCTTGAATTTAAACATCATGGCATGGGATTGTGCTGATTTTTCTGTGATTTTCGTTTTTTGGGCCTGTTGTGGATGGACAGGCCATGTGGTTGGGGGCCATTTTGAGTGCTGCTACAGGCCCTGGCCATGTGCTGTGATGGAGGGGGCCATTTTGAATGCAGGCAGTGTTCTCAGGCCTGCACCCATTTTGCCTAGCTTTCATCCATTATGCCCAGGGCCCAGGGGTAGTGAGTGGTGCATGTGCTAGTCTTTCTGTGGGTTGTCTTGAATTTAAACATCATGGCATGGGATTGTGCTGATTTTTCTGTGATTTTCGTTTTTTGGGACTGTTGTGGATGGACAGGCCATGTGGTTGGGGGACATTTTGAGTGCTGCTACAGGCCCTGGCCATGTGCTGTGATGGAGGGGGCCATTTTGAATGTAGGGAGTGTTCTCAGGCCTGCACCCATTTTGCCTAGCTTTCATCCATTATGAACAGGGCCCAGGGGTAGTGAGTGGTGCATGTGCCTAGTCTTTCTGTGGGTTGTCTTGAATTTAAACATCATGGCATGGGATTGTGCTGATTTTTCTGTGATTTTCGTTTTTTGGGCCTGTTGTGGATGGACAGGCCATGTGGTTGGGGGCCATTTTGAGTGCTGCTACAGGCCCTGGCCATGTGCTGTGATGGAGGGGGCCATTTTGAATGCAGGGAGTGTTCTCAGGCCTGCACCCATTTTGCCTAGCTTTCATCCATTATGCCCAGGGGTAGTGAGTGGTGCATGTGCCTAGTCTTTCTGTGGGTTGTCTTGAATGTAAACATCATGGCATGGGATTGTGGTGATTTTTCTGTGATATTCGCTTTTTGGGCCTGTTGTGGATGGACAGGCCATGTGGTTGGGGGCCATTTTGAGTGCTGCTACAGGCCCTGGCCATGTGCTGTGATGGAGGGGGCCATTTTGAATGTAGGGAGTGTTCTCAGGCCTGCACCCATTTTGCCTAGCTTTCATCCATTATGCCCAGGGCCCAGGGGTAGTGAGTGGTGCATGTGCCTAGTCTTTCTGTTGGTTGTTTTGAATTTAAACACCATGGCATGGGATTGTGCTGATTTTTCTGTGATTTTCGTTTTTTGGGCCTGTTGTGGATGGACAGGCCATGTGGTTGGGGGCCATTTTGAGTGCTGCTACAGGCCCTGGCCATGTGCTGTGATGGAGGGGGCCATTTTGAATGCAGGCAGTGTTCTCAGGCCTGCACCCATTTTGCCTAGCTTTCATCCATTATGCCCAGGGCCCAGGGGTAGTGAGTGGTGCATGTGCCTAGTCTTTCTGTGGGTTGTCTTGAATTTAAACATCATGGCATGGGATTGTGCTGATTTTTCTGTGATTTTCGTTTTTTGGGCCTGTTGTTGTGGCCTTTTCACCAGGGGTAGTGACTAGTGAGTGTTGCATGTCCTAGTCTTTCTGTGGGGTGTCTTGAATTTAAGCATCATGGAGGGCATGGGATTGTGCTGATTTTTCTGTTTTTTTTCGATTTTTTTGGGGTGTATAACTGAACTGATGTTCCTCTGTCTTTCATTGCTTTTAGGTGCACAAGACGCAAGAGAACCACCAGTGCCAGGAAGAAGTCCCGCAGCGGTGTGTGTGTGCAGCATAACGTCACGCGACGTCACGTCTGGCCTCAGACAACTCCACAATGAAGATGGCCCCAAAAAAAGGTCTCCGTAGCTCCTCTAGCAAGAAAGTTGCTAGTAAGGAGCAGAAGAAGCAAGTTACCAAGGAGGCTGGTGTGCCGGCCGCCGCGTTTTTTGGGAGCAAAAAAAAAAGTACGCCTGCAGCAGCAGCAGGATCTGCTGGGGACCAAGCTGGGAGCAGCACCCCCGCTCCATTGGGTTCAGTGCCTCCACCACCACGCCAACTTAAGTCAAAGCACTTGAGTGCTTCAGAGGCAGTCAGTGTACTTCTCCAATCACCATCGACCAGTGATGTTGGCTCATCGCAAGAAAGTAGCAGCAATGTCCCTGAATCAACACAGGTTGTTGTAACTCATCTGACAAGTGTTGAACAACCACAGCCGCAACAACAACACCATGTGCAAGTACAAGCCCAAGTACATGTGGAAGGAGAGGCAGCGCAAGGAGATGCGCAAGCAGAGGTGCATGGAGGGTCACAAGTGCCCACAATAGTTGTTCCTCCCGAAGTAGGGGCACATCAGGAAATCGACAATCAAGCCGAGGTATCATTGGAAGCCACTCCTCCTGATGATCATTCATTGTCTTCCACATCCCTAGCAAGGAAAAGATCAAGGTTGGTGTCTACATCTTCTTCAAGCCCACCTCCTTCTGATGATCCCATTCTGGATGAAGATTGGGAACCATCATCACGGCAGTCTGAGACTGAGGCACACCATGATCTGACAAAGGTACCTAAGCGTAAAAGGAAGGTCGTCGAAAAACTCATAGCTATGGAGTGTGATGAGGCTCAACAAGAAGTGACGGATACTGCTGCTGGTGAAGCCTCTCACGATGACGACGAGCCAGTCATCATAAAGGTCACTGCAGCCCCAGCGGGCATGCAGCAAAGAGACATTTTGACCCTATCCCGAGAAGCTGCTGAGCGTGATGATGATGTCGACGAGGAGGGAATGGAAATGGAAACGCAACAATCATTAGATTTGGAGTTAACTAGTACACCAACACCTACCGCTTCCATATTTCTTTCTCACAAGAAGGGACCTCCATCCACCTCGACCTCAATTCGTGGTGGTGAAAGTGCAAAACGTACTGAAGTTCGGCAATCCACATCCTCCACTTCATCTGGCATTAGCAGCAGGACCACCACCACCAGTATCGCCGCCTCCTCCAGCCCCCAAAGACATTTCAAGTCTCCAGTTTGGTACTTCTTTAGTGCTTGCCCAAAAAAGGAAAACGTAGCCATTTGTAGCATTTGTAAGCTTCGAGTTAGTCGTGGTAAGTTTGGTACCAACTATGGTACCGGAGGCCAGAGAGGTCATCTTAGGAGAACGCACGCTGTCCAATGGTTTGCGCACCTAGAGGCGGTCAAGGAAGCCCTAATTGCACTTAATGAAAACATTGATTTTTCATCTGATGATGACGAGGAGGAAGAAGACGATTCAAACACTTCACTTACACCCAGTACCCCTGTCAGCAGCACACCCCATGTGAGCCACACTAAGAGTGTGGGAGAGAGTGAGACATCAATGCGAAAAAGTTCATCAGCGAGCGTAACTGGGTCGAAGATATCATCATCATCCCGTAAATCCTTGGTCCAGGGCAACATTAAAAAGATGTTGTTTACAGCAGCGCAATATGAACGCAACCACCCACTGACGCGTCTGTATAACACTAAGCTGGCTAAAATGCTAGCTCTGGACCTTCTCCCTTTTTCTTTTGTAGAAGGGGTTGGTTTTCTAGAATTAGTGGCAGCGCTCTGCCCGAAATGGAAGGTTCCTAGCCGGTTCTATTTTTCCCGAGTTGCGGTTCCAGCACTACATGAAGATGTTCTGGAGGTGATCGGGGCAGCTTTGCAGAAGAGTGCTGTTCACACTATACATCTGACAACAGACATGTGGACCAGTGGCGCAGGCGCTGATTACATGTGCATCACTGCACACTGGGTCTCTTTTTCAGGGGCTAAAGCAAAGCTAAACGCAGGTGTTGACCCGGACATTGTTTTTAAAGCTGCTCGGAAACATGCAACACTAGCCATGTTTGGTTTGGAGAAACGTCACACAGCAGAAAACATTTTGGATGTCTTCAACACAAAGGTCCTTGACTGGCTGTCCCCAAAAAAACGCCAGGTTGGTTATGTTTCCACGGACAATGGCTCCAATATAGTTAAGGCCATGCAGCTGGGTGACTATTTCAGAGTGCCGTGTTTGGCGCACTGTATAAACCTGGTTGTCAAAAAAATTCTTGGGTGATAAAGACAGTACAGCGTACAGAGTAGTGGAGACCTGCCGAAAAATGTGCAACCATTTCAGCCATTCTTTTAAGGCCCGGAAGCATCTGAGGAGCCTGCTATATGAACGTCAAATGCCAGTGAAAGCACTCATCCATGAGGTGGTAACACGTTGGAACTCAACCTTCTACATGCTTGAGCGTCTGTATGAGCAG
This sequence comes from Lissotriton vulgaris, assembly GCF_964263255.1. Classification (NCBI taxonomy): domain Eukaryota; kingdom Metazoa; phylum Chordata; class Amphibia; order Caudata; family Salamandridae; genus Lissotriton; species Lissotriton vulgaris. Next base: position 1,817,609,442 of record NC_141687.1, read on the forward strand.
TATACGGTACTCAATCACTATTTCTTAACACAGGGTACAGCTCAGAAGGAGGACCTGAGGATGGGTGCGGCGCAATGGAACATAGTTAAAAGCCTGACACACATGCTTCGTCCTTTTGAGTTCTTCATGCGTGCAGTCAGCAAGGAGGACTGTAACTTGGGAAAAGCTATCCCATTGTTGTACATGCTGGAGCACCAACTGAAGGAGGTGTGATCTGTGTTTGAAAAAGATGAAAAAAACCAAGACCCTTTTGTACTGGCTGAGAAATTATTAGAGCACCTACAAGGTGATGAACGTCTTAAAATGATCCACTAAAACCAGCATTACATTTGTGCTACTATTCTGGATCCACGCTACAAAAAGGTGCTGGCAGGCCAAGCATTCTTTCCTTTTGCTGATGAAGATGTTACAAAGTACAAACAGTGGATAGCCTCCTCAGCCAAGAGGTTTGAAAGAGAACGGCAGCAAATTGAAGGAAAAGGCAGTACATCAGCATCAGCAGGCCATCCCCAGTCAAAACAATCCACTTCTGCACCTGTGACTGCGGCATAAGTGACCTCTCAGCCGTTAAAGAGACCGGCAACCGGATCATCTGCACCACCAGACACAACAGTAACATTGGAGGCTGAAGAGGATTGGCTAGCTCGGCTTGGGTTTGGTTCTCAAAAGGTCACAGCAACAGCTAAGCAAAGTGGAGGAACCTTGGAGGAGAACCTTGATTCGATGGTCAAGGACTATCTGAATGACTCAACAGAGGTCTATGTTAATGCTGACCCATTGGCGTATTGGCATGGGAAAAAAGAATTGTGGCCACAGCTCACCAACCTGGCTTTAAACTACTTGTCTTGCCCACTCGCAAGCGTGTCTTCTGAACGTGTTTTCAGTGCTGCTGGTGGCATTGTAACTTCCAAACGGAGCCGCCTCTCGCCCAAAAATGTGGAGAGGTTAACAATGATCAAGATGAATCAGCACCTCATACCACCAGATTTCAGAGTACGAGAAAGCGCGCCGGATGAAGACGAGGTGGCCAGCAACATAGATGAGGGAATTTCTTCTCTGTCAGGTGACACTGAGCTCACCCTGCCTGAATTCGCAGAGTATGATGACGAAGCCTTATTCTCATTCATGGACCGTGATACCGAGCCCTGAAAATGAGACAACGAATCAATAACTTTCTTTTTCGTCCTTATTCACTTTTATTCCTGTGTGTCTGTCTTTCTTTGTTGTGCACAGTTAATATAATTCAAACTTTAATCAGATAATCACAAAAACAAGCCCATCAGCAGAACTGTCTTCACTTGTTTGCTAATTGATTTGAAGGTGCCGCAGTCTGCATTCCTCAGGTTCACAAGTTCAGAAGAACATGCTCCTCTATCCTCCTCCTCCAGACTCCTATTTCCATCAAAGCAGAGGGCTGGTTTACGCCCAATGAAGAAAGACTCAGCACTTGTGGGGGTGTTGTTCTACCTCTTTGCAGGTGAGTTGACGGCTCTGGGGCCATTGCTGGGAAGCTCTAATACCGGATAAAAGTGGTTTGGACCAAATCCGAGGCGGAATTTTTTTTGTGTTTTTGCTGACTTGCTTGCCTTTGAGGTGCTCTTAGGGGGGGTTCCGTCTGTTTGTGGGTGAGTTTCGGGGTCTGTCAGCACTGCTGGGACACTCTAATCTTGATTGCATTTGCTTTTCAGGAAATCCGTGGTGGCAAACCGGACTTATGGCCTAGCTACGCAGCGCGTTTGGACCGAAGGCCGAGAAATATTGTAAGTAGTAGATGTTGCTTTTGGCCTGTTTGGGGGTGTTATGCTTTTTGGCGGGTGGGTTGGCGGGTCTTGGACCATTCCTGGGAAGTGCTAATACCGGGTAGAAGTGGTTGGGACAAAATCCACGCCGATTTTTTTTTGCTATTTCTGACATTTTGCTCAATGTAGCGTTTTCGGGGCCCGGTTTGGGGGGCTTCCTGGTGTTTGTGGGTGGGTTTCGGGGTCTGGGAGCACTGCTGGCTATGGATACTTTACTTTGCAAGAGGTTTGAAGCAAATCCATGGTGGCAGAGGGGAGTTAGGGCCTAGCTGCAGAGCGCGCGCGGAGTGATTTGGGAAATTTGGGAAAAAATGAATGTCCCCATTTTTGTACTTTTGCTCTTTGGCTGTTTGGGGGTCTTCTACTCGTTTTCACCTGGGTTGACGGCTCTGGGGCCATTGCTGGGAAGCTCTAATACCGGATAAAAGTGGTTTGGACCAAATCCGAGGCGGAAATTTTATTGTGTTTTTGCTGACTTGCTTGCCTTTGAGGTGCTCTTAGGGGGGGTTCCGTCTGTTTGTGGGTGAGTTTCGGGGTCTGTGAGCACTGCTGGGACACTCTAATCTTGATTGCACATTTGCTTTTCAGGAAATCCGTGGTGGCAAACCCGACTTAGGGCCTAGCTACGCAGCGCGTTTGGACCGAAGGCCGAGAAATATTGTAAGTAGGAGATGTTGCTTTTGGCCTGTTTGGGGGTGTTATGCTTTTTGGCGGGTGGGTTGGCGGGTCTTGGGCCATTCCTGGGAAGGTCTAATACCGGGTAGAAGTGTTTGGGACAAAATCCACGCCGAAAAGCCTTTTGGCACTTTTTGTAACTTAGGGTTCGTTAGGGTTAGCCCTAGCAGCAGGATTGCATGTGTTTCGGGGTGTTCTAGATTTTTGCAACTGAGTTCTGGGGTCTTAGAGCACTCGTGAGAATGTGTAATTTTGGTTGCAAGTCATTTGAAGAAAATCCATGGTGGGAAAGGGGGGATTTGGCATAGTTAAAGAAAGCCTTTGCCACTATTCTTAACTTAGGGTTTGTTAGGGTTAGCAGTATTTCTATTGCATGTGTTTGGGTGGGGGGGTTTTCGAGTCTTGGAGCGATGCTGGCTATGGATACTTTTGCTTGGTTGCTTGCAAGTGGTTTGAATGCAATCCACGGTGGGTAAGGGGGGATTTGGGCCTACTTTTACTTTCAAAGTACGTTTTGTCACCAGTTTTCTGCTAGGCCTCGTTTTTTACGATTTGATTGGGGGTCTTCTACATTTTTGCGACTGGCTTTAGTAAGGGTCTGGGTGGGAGCACTGCTGGGAAGATCTAATTTTGTTCTAAAACACAGTTTACAGTACACCTAGCTTGAGGGGAAAGATCCGCTACATTAATTTGCCCATACTTATTTATCCTTCAAAAGGTGACTCAGACAGAGTACGCACTGTCAAAAATATTGTACTGTCTACTAGGAAAATTAAAGTGTGAGTTTTTGCACTCCACAGCCTACATACCTTATATTTATTTATCAGTGGTGTTGTAATATTATATCACTTCCTGTTTTTCATTGAATAATTACAGGCCGGGTTTCAGTCTGGGCAATGGGGAAAAAAGGATGGAGTCAGGCTTCACATTAGCGAGCCGCAATTCAGCATCCGCCAGGCAGGCAGTGGACAGGGTGTCTTCTGGTCACCAACATTGATGGACAAAGCGTCAGATGGAATGGAGGAGTGCCGCTAATAAGAGGATTTTTTTTCTGCATGCAACTTACTTACCAAATTCAACAGGACAACTACAACAACATACAGATACAGTATCCATTGTGTTTTTCTATGACTGTGACTGCATTTCTTGGATCTCTCTCTGCTTCTAAATTGATCCCTTAACACATCACTTAGTCCACTCCACTATCACATCTGCACCACACATACTCATTTGTAAGTGCTCCTACGTAATTCGCAAGTCGCAGCACGCCCCAGCCCGTAGAGGACTGGGATGGCCCCAATGATGAAGCATGTCACCAAGGGGCAACCCTGGTGAGTGAGGGGACACCTAGAAAAAGAGCAATTTCTCCGTTTCTATCTACTATACCTTCCAGACCAACCCCATTGAGTGTTGTGAATGGATTTATAGTGACCAGCAAGGCTCTCAGGTATCTGGCAACAGAGACCTTATGTTGAATATAGTTATCAATAATTCCACACACGCCCTGTACTGTCGCATTCTTTCTTCCACAGTTGTCGAAAGTACTACTTACTTTTCACTGACATGCATGCAGTAGTGCATGCACTTTCAAAGATTGATGGATAGGTTTGTACCCAAAGATTTGTTTATGTTCAATTGTTTGTCCATGCTGTGCTTTTTTTACAGGGTGTCTTCTGGTGACCAACATCGATGGACGAAGCGTCAGCTGCAATGGAGGAGTGCCGCTAATAAGAGGAATTTTTTTCTGCATGCAACTTACTTACCAATTTCAACAGGACAACTACAACAACATACAGATACAGTATCCATTGTTTCTTTCTATGACTGTGACTGCATTTCTTGGATCTCTCTCTGCTTCTAAATTGATCCTTTAACACATCACTTAGTCCACTCCACTATCACATCTGCACCACACATAGTCATTTGTAAGTGCTCCTACGTAATTCGCAAGTCGCAGCACGCCTCAGCCCATAGAGGACTGGGATGGCCCCAATGATGAAGCATGTCACCAAGGGGCAACCCTGGTGAGTGAGGGGACACCTAGAAAAAGAGCAATTTCTCCGTTTCTATCTACTATACCTTCCAGACCAACCCCATGGAGTGTTGTGAATGGATTTATAGTGACCAGCAAGGCTCTCAGGTATCTGGCAACAGAGACCTTATGTTGAATATAGTTATCAATATTTCCACACACGCCCTGTACTGTCGCATTCTTTCTTCCACAGTTGTCGAAAGTACTACTTACTTTTCACTGACATGCATGCAGCAGTGCATGCACTTTCAAAGATTGATGGATAGGTTTGTACCCAAAGATTTGTTTATGTTCACAATTGTTTGTCCATGCTGTGCTATTTTTTCTTGTCTCCCAAAACCTTTCCCAAAAACCCCCGTACCCATCCATTTTTCAAACCCTAACCCTCTTCCCCCGGGCTGTGTGGTTTTGATTGATGTGTGACTAAATTACAGCAATAAATCCACACACTTGCTGGGGAGGATAAGGTGATACCAACAGGCTGGTGAAGAAATCCGAGGATATATTCTTACTCTGCTTGACAAAGACCCATGGCTAATGTCAAAGAACTTCAACCGAATTAGTAGTTATACTTTACCATTTGTTAGGCTACAATGTGGCACTGTTCTAGTGTACTGTCACCTGCTATATTCTCTATTGTACCGTTGTATTGCTCAGGAGGACAAACCAGATTTCATTTTCTTTTTTTTCATAGGCATGCAACTGCCACTGTGTCACACCACTAGTACCACCGCTATGAGGAAATTTTATCCGCCCAGGATCGCCAACCTTATTCGCTGTTTCCCCTGGAGCCAGCCCTGGGTCTAGCCCTACTTTCAAACACAAATTACAGGTAAGATAAGCGTTTGGTGGGAGGGAGTACAATGGAGTATTAGGAGAGACGAGAGACTGACGGTAGTACTACTAAAGTCCTAGGACTCTTGAATTCACTTCACTTACTCTGTGAGAGGCACTTAGTGTTGAAAACATTTGGGCATTTACACTTAAAGGAAGAAAATGGAACTAAACTTTCAGGAAAACAAAGTTACTGTTAAACCCCCACCCACCAGGCAAGCAGTAAAAAACAGGTATGCTCAGATAAAGTTTGAAAAAGTATATTTATATCCCTAACAAAATAATCTCCCGCAAGACCCTCCCTAACCCCAACGGTTGTCCTTTAAAAGTCCCAAACCCAACTCCCGATTCCCACCCCCCAAAAGTCTCTAAAAAAGGGGCAAGGGACACTATGGGTGGATGCTGTTTACTTTTTGGGCCAGGGCATCATACTCCTGGCGGAGCAAGGCGTGCTCTACGCGGAGCCTCTCCAACATGTTTGTAAAGTGGTGGAGCTCCTGCTGAAGGCAGGACACCCTCAGGGTACTGCGGCGCAGGCGTGCCTTGCAGTTACAATGGCTGTGAGAGGCAGCTGTTGTCCTTGCTGCTCGGCGGTGGCGTTTGGCTTTGGCAGCCCGGCTCAGTCTGGCTGGAGCACTGTGCTGGGTGGCAGCCCGTGGGGGCACGGAGGCCGATGCAGACGACGTTGTTGTTGTGGTTGACTGCACACTTTCGTCGTCCTCCAGGGCCACCAGCCGCCGATATTCTGTAACAGTGGCAGCGATCCTCCGTTGCCGGGCCGCTCTAGCCAGCTCCTTCCTCCTTGTTTGTTTGGAAGGAGCATCTATATGAAGAAAGAAAGACATAGTCTGTAACCAATGCTCTTTAAGATTAACTCAATCATTCAGCAGAAATTTGTGTTGCAGTACAACTAGCAACTTGCAAGCGCATTACATAACTATTGAGGCCAGTATCTATCTAACCTCCCACTTCTTCATCCTTGCTCTAACATTAGTGGGAGTTTAAGGAACAAATTCTACGAGCACTATGGACTTCCATTGGAGTCGACTAAGAAAGTACACCAGTCTTATTCTTCTTCTTGTCTCTTGTTTAGGAAAATTGGTATGTTATCTTCTGCAAGCCGGCATAATGCCAGCGCAGTGAACTTGCACCCGAGAAAAAGAGAGGCATGCCATGATGAGTGACCTAGGCTTGCGTTACTGTACCGGTCCAGTACATGCAGGTGGTGAAGCTCTTACTTTTCTATTACGGGTGGCACTGAGAATACTCTGTTACAAGGGCTACTGCTTAATTAATTTAACTTTCACCCTACAGTGCAAATGAGTACTAGAAATGGAAAAATGAAGAAGATAAATAATCTGATTATCTATCACTTCACATGGGATGTTTTTGCTTACATATGGGATGACGTTAGGTGCTTTGCTTTTTATTGAGTGACCAGTGATACATCCACACATGAATGACTGAGCACTACTAAACTTATTAAGAGAGGTAGGGAGTGGCCACCGTAATAACCGGATCTATGCTGTGCTTGCAATACAAACTACTGCTACTATTGATGGTAGTATTTGGACAAAATTACAACTTCTTTTCCTTGCCTTTCCTACACTGGAACGGACGTGCGGGTGCAGTGTTACATGCTCTTCAAAGGTACACTTAGTTCATCCACTGACCGTCTACTCTCTCTAGATCATGGGTACTCACAAACTTTCTCTCAGGGGCTAAATTTACAGTGTAGTTTGTGGCCGAGGGCCGCACTGGTGGGGGCGGAGTCAGAGGGGGCGGGGCTAAAGCAAAAGGAAAACTTGTGACCATGAGGTTGCACACAGGTCCCTGCAGCAGATGCCTTCATCCACTGAGCCACCAGACCCAGCATTTACATACATCTCTCTCCCTCCTGCTCTCCCTCCTGCCTTCCCTCTCCATCTCTCTCTCCCTCCTGCCCTCCCTCCCCCTCTGTCATCTCACTGTGTGTGTGTCTGTCTGTGTCAGCCTTCAGCCCGGGCCGAGACAACTCCCTCAACGCGCACACACAGACAACCACACCAAAGTACTTAACAGGTCTTTAAAAGACCATTAACATATTATTGAGGCTTTGTTTGTTGTGGCGCCCCTGCATCTCCACCCTGACAATCACTGCTTGCCCGGCCCCACAGAGCAGAGGCTTTGTTCTATTTCACCTCTTTGTGGCCCTGCATCTCCACTCTTCTCTGTGGGGGCCGGGGGAGCAGTGATTGTCAGAGTGGAGATGCAGGGGCGCTAACAGGTGAAATACAACAAAGCCTCTGCTCTGTGGGGGCCGGGGGAGCAGTGATTGTCTGCAAGGTCTGCGCACCACCAAGGAAGGCTTGCCGGGCCGCCACCGGGCCGTACTTTGAGTACCCCTGCTCTAGATACACATATGCTATCTAAGAGTCAGATAGTAGCATGATCCAGGTATATTATGGACACATACAGTTTCTGTGTCACCCACCCAGGCTGTTGTCCTTCCACCAATCATTGCTTCATCATTCACCCAGCCATGCATCTCATATTCTTTCCTTCCCAGCCACGTCTTCAATCTCAATAAGTAAGGAATATATAAGAGCTTACCTCTGCCCGCCACCATCACCGTCTGAACTCTCACAGCCGGCACTGGAACCGCCGCATCCTCCCCTGAGGAATTGCCCTCCGCCTCCGTGTCGAGCACCACCACCTCCGCGTTGGCCCCGCCACCAGATGTTCCACCTACAAAGTACATTTAAGAATGTTAAAATAAACCACTCACTAGTATTTGGTCTAGGAATGAAGACATGTGAAAACAATGTCATTTGTGACTGTGTACTCTAAAGTTAAAAAAAATGTCCCTTTTTCCAGGGAAGGGTGTTGTCTTGCTGCACTTTTTGGCACAACTGATGAAGGCTGGCTTTTTAACACGCACCATTTTTCTCCACACAGACAGAAGATGGACTTCTAACAACAAGATCAAGTTGAAACAAGGTGAGAGCTCGGCTCGACCACGAGAAATGTCTTCAATTAATCGTCAATATTTACAACAAGGGGTGGTGAGGGACAGAGTCTCTGAATTAAGCAGAGAGCTTTATAATTAATCGTCAGCACTAACCACTTTTCCATTCTCAGTTAAACGTTTAGTTTTTTATTATGACTTCATTTTAATAAATGTGTTTACTTTTAATAAAGCTTTTAAACTTAAATAGACTCTGTGTTTTTTGGTCCAGACTAGAGTGACTGAGCGAAAGGTTTTGCAATTTTTGCAAGCATGAGTCCGTGCCTCTGACACTTCTTGACTCTGACTCCGAGTCCGTACTCTTGAGCTACGTTGGATAATCATGATTGGGGATCAATCATCGATGAATTCGGGAGGTAAATAACTGTGCCACACTATGTAGTCAGTCAGTAAGGACATTGGGGGTTCAAAGTCTGTTATCACAGAGGTATGTAGAAACTCTAACTGCGCCTATTATAATTGATAAGCAATGCACTATTTATTGTCCATAGTTCTGTTTCTGCAGAATAATTGTCCCCGCAACAGTAGTGGTATGGATTGTCCTCCTATCCAAACCAAAAGGTAGTATCTTATTCTTTCTTGGTGGCCATTCACATTTTATAGTTGGGAATTTTCAAAGCAGATAGAACACTTCAAATGACATTATGGACAATCCCAGAGGACTGCACTGCACTAAGTTGATAGAGCTATTGCTGACTAGAATGGGAGTTTCGCCAACCGTGCAATCTTAGTTAGCTACACAGACAGACTAATAAGAATAATCTAGTAATACCACAGGGAGTCATAGTAGAGGCAGGATAAGAATTTAGATACAGTCTACAAGAAGATCAAAGACGATTTTGAAAAAATCAAATGAGGAACGCTAGGAAAAATAGGTACTAGTCTAAAATGAAAACTTACTGGGGCCAGCAAAGGAGCCCTCGCCTGCCCGATCCTGGCCCTGTTCAACAGCATCCGCCGCCTGCTGCTCCTGTGTCCCCTCGCCCCTGGGGGGAGCTGACGTACAACATGAAAGAAAGAACAGAAAACATGGATGATTGTTGCTTGTCAATGTCAACCAAATCAAACATTTCAAAACAACAATAACAAAATATTTCCACTAAATTATATTGATTAGGGTTAGTTTTCATTGATTTGCGGACCTGCGACTTCGAAAGTCACGTAACTCACTAAACAAAGTACTGAAAGGTTCACCTAGGACTGGCAGGCAGCAGTCCGCAGGCAAGACGCAAAGTGACAGACACACTCCATTGTGATTTCAGTCAGATCAGTGACAACACTAACAGTTGCCTGCTACATAACCAGTCATTTAAATAGTCAAACTATCAATCCACCGTCACTATTTTTCTTATTGTCAGGGGTACAAAGGAAGGGGCAGATTTAAGCCACTTGCGGCTCTTTTGCTCCGTTCTTTCGTGACTTTTGTGACGCAGCAGCTAAACAAAAGAGGCGCCATGGTGCGGCGTATAATATTATAACAACGTGACGCATTTGGGAGATGCATCCCGTTATAAAGCCCTGCGCCATCAGGGGGCGTTCCGCCGCAAGGGAGGGCATTCCTGCGCTGGAACACATCCTAAAAGTGGCTAAGGGAAATCTACAAAATTTCAATCAGTCACCTTTAGGACAATGATGCGTCACACAAACCCTGCACCTGCTTGAAGCAGACATACGGCTTGACCCAGCATTGGGGAGATAGGGTACCCCAGAGCATTGCTGGAGCTGCGCCATCGTTGCGACGCAACTCCAGCAGTAAAGCTTCGGTGACGTTTTGGGCCCATGGTGCGCCGCATTGCAAATACGGCGCACCATGTTTGGTGGTGGTAGCGGGCCGCACAATTACTGGCGCATCCCTGCTACTTTGCAGGGATGCGACGGTAATTGCAATTCTGCCCCTTAGGGGCATACTTACTTACGCGTTCTGGCGCATCTCCAGAGATGCGCCAGATCAAATGAGTCACGCAAAACTACCCTTGCGACACGGCAGATGCGCCTCATTTACAATGCGGCGCACCCTGGCGCAAGGGTAGGCACTTGCGTGACGCATCTCATCACGTAAGAGCGGCGCATCCCTGGAGTCACGTCGCCAACGCAATGCAACTCCAGTAATGCTCAGGGCCACCCAATACTTAACATGCTGTGTCAGTCCTTACGCCTGCTTCAAGCAGGCATAAGGAATTGAATTGACGTAGCAGCGTCGCAGAAGTGCCTGCGTTAAATCTTGTAGATTTCACGCAGGCACTTTTGCGAGGCGCACAGCCGTAGGACCGCCCACCCTGAATACTAGGAACGCACCCATTGTGGCGCAGGCCCATGGCTTTATAACGTGACGCATCTCCCTAGATGCGTCACGCTGTAAATGACTCGCAGGGATGCGCCACGTTTACGCCGCTGTTGCGGAACGCAAGGCAACGTAAACGTGGCGCAAGGGGCTTGTAAATGTAATCTGCCCCCTAGTGTCTAGCATTACGCAGTTCTGTAAAGTACACTCATGCATAATTGTTACTCAGGCCAATGAGACCACAAAATAGAAAACAAATAAGCATAGTAGCAACGCCACTGAGAAGGAGAGCAGTGCACCTGAAATGCACAGAAGATTTTGAAATGTAATTTAACTACAATGTAATCGTCAGCAGCATTATTGGCTTGCTCCATGTAAAAAACAAATATTTGCAATACAACAACACAGAGCAGGAGAAAACATAGTAGTGAGTGATGAAATAGCTACTACTACTCACCAAGCCCGGGGATCTCCAAGTCGAGCTGGTCCAGCAGGTCGCGCTCCCTGTCCAGGACGTCCGTCCAGCGGTGGGTGACCTGGCTGTAGGTGCGCTGGACCCCGGAGAGTTGGGACATGGCCCAGCACACCTTCTGCCACCGCTTCCGGCGCTCCCAGATGTTGTAGCCGGCCGCGATCCTGCCACCTCCCGCGATGGTCCTGGGCAGGCGGCGCTGGACGAAGTAGACCAGCGCGCCCACTTCCTCCGGGCTGAAGATCTCCCGTCGGGTCACCTGCTCCCCCCTCAATCGCCCGCATGCTGTCCTGGCACGGGGTCCAGGACTCCTCCTCCCCGCCGCCGCTGCGTCCCTCAAGTGCCTGGGCAGCTTCACGGCGCCTGGCTTCACCATGGTCTGGGCAGGTAAGGTAGGAAGTAGAAAATTAAGAAGGAATAGGATAGGGAAGAAGAAAAGAAAAGAGTTTAAAAAGTAGTTTAAAAGTAAACAAAAATAGCAGAAAAGACAAAAATATACAGCTAGGAAAAGAGAGGGATAGATAAGAAGCAAAATCGTTGGAAAAAAAACTGAAAACAAGCAAAGGATGGCAAAGATAGCAAGAGGATAAACACCATGCCCAGACACAGGAAATGAATGAAAAACAAGATGGCCGCCCGTTCACGAGCGCGAAAGTAAGTTCGCATACAATTTTCCTCGCGATCTCGTGCGAACTTGTACTCGCAATGCGCTTACCTCGCAAGATTATACGTAGCGGCCGGAAACGGAAATACGTCACGCACACAAAATGGCCGCGCCCGTACTCGACCTTGGGGTAAATTCGCGTGTTGCGCTGCAAGCGGCTCGCGAATACTGCAAAAAAACTCACGAAATAACACGCTGCAAAAAAATATAAAGCTCATTCGCACGAATTGGCGGCTTCCGCGGTCGGTTTCGCACGACGCCGAGCCTCGCAAATAGCGCGAAATTACCGAAAAACGATTTTTGCAAAAGCAAAACAAATGAGCAGGTGCAAAAGGTCAATCTCATGATTTGTAACGATTCCCTGTTGTGCTTCCTGAGGGGGCTCTCCAGAATTCGGTTGCCTGCTTGCAACAATTGTGTGACCCTGCTATGACCTTAACTGTATGCCACAAAGGTCCTGATTTACAGCTAAGGGAGCAGACAAGCAGGTGCCAGGCTGGAACTTTAAATTCAGTGACACATTAATTAGCCCCTAATTCATTATTGTCAGTTGGGGCAGGGCAGGTGTTGTTAATAAACGAACCCCAAATTAATTCATGTCAGTTGAATCAGGGCAGGTGTGCTTGTTTCCCCCCCCCCCATCTTCTACAGTGATGATGAACCAGAGGGTGGCATTGATGTAACAGAGGGTGGCATGGGTCAAAGAGAGGGTGACAGTGGTGAAACAGAGGGTGCTGGGAGGCTGTGATGATGAACCAGACGTAGAAACAACATAGTCGCGACCGTTGCGAGCCGATAAGTAAGTTCGCAATTGCGAACTACTACCAAATCCTCGCGAACTGGCAGAAACACTTGCGAACACAAAAAAAAAAAAATCCGCAAATTCGCGGGAATTCGCGGATTTTGCGGATTGCGAGTTCGCAAATTCGCTAAATTCGCGAACGCCAGATTCGCAAAATTCGCCCATGCTTAGTATTGAAACAAAGGAGATTTCATCCCTAATGTTAGTCTGACTACTGCTTGCATTCTGGAAATGTGATGTGGCTTTCGCGCTGCAATTGAGGCCAGGCCTTAGGCTTATGGTGCACCAATAGTTGGCATATATGAGACAGTACCCCGATTGGCCTTACGCTCCTTGTACAATCTCTCTCTTTATTGCTCTTTCTCTCTCTCCCTCTCTCTCTCTCTCCCTCACTCTCTTTCTCTCTCTCTCTTTCTCTCTTTCTCTCTCTCTACCTCTCTTTCTCTCTCTTTCTCCCTCTCTTTCTCTCTCACCGTCTCTCTCCCTCTCTCTCTTTCTTTGTCTCACTCTCCCTCTCTTTCTTTCTCTTTCTCTTTCACTCTCTTCTATCTCTCTCTCTTTCTCTCTCTCCTTCTATTTCTCTCTCTCCCTCACTCTTCCCTTCTCTCTTTCTCTTTCTCTCTTTCCCTCTCTCCCCCTCTCTCTTTCTCTTTCTCTCTCCCTCTCTTTCTCTCCCTTACTCTGTCGTTCTCTCTCTCTTTCTCTCTCTTTCTCTTTCTCTGTCTTTCTCTTTCTCTCTCTCTCTCTCTCTCTCTCTCCCTCTCTCTCTCTCTCTCCCTTTCTTTCTCTCTTTATCTCTTTCTCTCTCTCTCTGTCCTTTGATGAGCGCATGACACACCTTCTCATCTTGAATTTTGTCTTGCAGCCTGTGACTTACAGATTGTCCAGGGAAGACCCACAATTACTCTTCCAAATAGTTGTTTTGAGTTAAATTTGAATGAAATATTTTGCTTGGAAATTCAATGATGAATGAATGATTCTCCTTTTTCTAACTACACATGAATGTTAATTGTTGTAATTTTTGTTGTAATTGTGTGATATCAGGCGAATTGTTTTGATCATGATTTCTTAAAGTTGATGTCAAATATCTTTGTCCAGGGGGGGCTGGGGTACGGCCCAGGGGGTGGGCGGTCCTGGGGGTGGTGGGTGTTGTGGACCTCTTGGGTGTCCGAGCTGCATGATCAGTTGCTCCATGGCATCTGCTGTTCTTCAGGTGTGGCTCTGGGCTGGGTTCATTTTTATGATGCAGGTTGTCGTGCGACGTAGCAGGTGCTAAATCTCTGCTGCTCATTGAGAATGTTGCGGAGTAGTGTTGTGGTGGCTTTTTGCACAGAAACGCCTACTCTTCATATCATTAGCGTCAGTTGCTGGTGTCATCTGTGGTGATGATATTTGCGGCTGCTATCGCAGGAAAACTGGTGATATCTGCTGTTTGCGCAAGCTTGTGAATAGGGCGATAAATCTATCACCACTTTGGCTGCGATATGGTGCTGTTAACTCGGAGATGGCTCCTTGAGAATATGACCCATAAAGTTTTGCTGTGAGGCTGTCCGGAACATGGTGCTCACACAGCAAAGTTTCAGTGCTTTCAGAGGAGCCCCTGTGATGGCAGACATCTCTAATCATGGCAGGTTGTAGTCCACCAGGGCAGCGGACATCCCTCCTTTGCCGGTAGAACTCAGTACAGCCAGCCATGGGCTAAATAAATCCCTTACTCTCATTTTTATTCCGCTTTATTGTTTGAAAACCCTGTCTGACAAAATGCTTTATTTGAAAACACAAAAATATTATTTTACCAAAAACATATCAGAGTCGGAGGAGGAGTCTCACAGCCAGCCATATCAAAGTTCCTCAAACCTGTCCTGGATGCCATCATCAGCTTGGTACCCAGTACCTATACTTCCACCACACTGCGCAGGAACAGCTGGAGACCAAGCAAGGCCTCTACTCCATAGCTGGATTCCCACATGTTTTGGGTACAATAGACTGCACACATGTCCTACTTGTGCCCCCTGCCGACACTGCACACAATTAACGCAACAGAAAGCACATGCATTCAATCAATGTGCAGGCAATAGTGGACCACCGGGGACTCTTCACCAATGTCGTCGCCACCTACCCAGGCAGTGTGCATGATTCCTACATCTTCCGACAGTCCATCATCAACCAGCACTTCTAGGATGGCACCTACAACAATGCCTTGCTCGTTGGTAAGTACCCAATGAACACACCACACATCTCTACTCCAGAATCATGCAGCTCACAACTCTGGGAATGCACACATTACAAACTCACATACAACATGCCAAACAACATGCCCACCGCCCAGACACAACAGCACAAGTCACTGTGGGAATCTGGGTCAGCCATGCACAGAAGCCATCAACGGCATGGTACCTCAGCTACACGATAGCAGGTTTTGGGGAGAGGTGGGAACCAGGCATGCGCGAAGGAGGCAAGTGACCCATGAATGAGAATGTACACAATGCCAAGTGTGGCGTAGATGTGCTGGACAGACTGCAGTATTCAGACCACACACATATCCATGTCAACATACACCGCAGGTGTATGGAGTGTACTGGACAGTGGACACAAACATGTCACCCCAGTCAGTGGGGAAGATCGCTGAAATGTAGCTTGTTACGTTCCCCCCTGTAAGCTTGGGCGGAGTGGGCTGGTCCAGTGTACGGCAGGCCATCGTAGGGGTGTGAATAAAAAGCACGTAGCTCTCTGCATTTTTCTCTTTCGGAATGCCAAATGTACCTGCCAGGGCTGCGCCCCTCACCCCGCCATGAGGCCGTCTCCTTGAGCGGTGTTGCCTGCGATCCTGTGAGCCAGCTGCACCCCGGGACGCTGGTCCCTGAAAATGTCTTGCCCTCCCCTGCGCACCCAGGTCTCAATGCCCACCTGCCGACACCGGCGTGTGTCGAAGAGGGCCCACAACATGCCGGTGCAAGCTCCAGGCCCCTAGGCCCAGGACTTTGGCAGCCTCCACGGACCATCACAGCCTCCACGACACAGGCCTGCAGAATTCCATTATCGTTAATGTACTCTACCAGCAGACACAGCGGACAAGTAGGAAACACAATTTGAACTGAGTCTTGATTACACCATGGCAGGGAAAATCATTTAAGGCTGAAGATAAGTCACTATACACCCTTCGACGTGGTGCCACCAAGGCTGTGCATAGTAGTCACACCAAACGTGTCTGTAGGCACTTGCTGACTGCGGTCTTTGGCCCACACTCCGGTCCTGCAGGCCTCACACCAACCCAATACAGTCCGTCACTGGCAGGATACGGCACCGTCGCTGGCTACATACACGCTCAGCTCTGGTGCCACTACCTATGTCACCCAAAAATCTAATACAAATGGCATTCCAACGTCGTGTGTTGAAGATCCAGGAGGAATCTGCTGGACAGCGGTTAACCCGCGCTGATCCCAACCTCCATACCACACTGCGGCCAACTAGGTCACATTTTTGGAACTGAGTCACAGAACGCAAGGAGAGATGTAAGAGGAAGAAGCGCTTCAGTCAGGAGGAGAAAAGGCTCACCTTTATGGAGGTGATGGGACACTACCAACAACAGCATTGGTGCCACTGACTCTGTGCAGCGCATGCCTACCACAAGTGGATATGGGCCCCTGATGACCGCTGGCTCCGGCACACTGCGGTGGAGTAGGTCACACATTTTGAACTGAGTCTTGCCCTCTACATGGCAGAGTCCATGTCATTGTACAGGCCTCGTCGCAGACTGCATCCCCTTCCAGCTCTGATGCCCCTGAGTGTGTGCCCTGAAATTCATGGTCGATATCTGTTTGTACGTTATTGGCATCTGGGCCCATGGGCTGGAGGTTGTCGTCCTCTACATGTAGCTGATACTGACAAGGTGGAAAAGTGGAGTCTGTAGCATTCAACTCCGCCATTTGCCTGTTTCTGCTTGCTTCTGCCCACAGCATCTTGCCCTGGAGGGACACCTTCCACTGTCCTCCGCAACCCTCTGTGGTATTCCCCTTGGACTTCGATGAGTACATGCTCAGCTAGCGTGGCCCTACCTCAGTGCACCGCAAGTCAGGGTCCCGTGGTGGTGTGCCTGTACCAGCCGCTGTGCATCCGGGGCCACAAACTCTGCAGCTCAAGTCAGGGACCCATGATGTCCGTACCTTCTCTTACTGATTGTCTGCTCACTTTTGTGGTTGTTGCCAGCACCACCCAACTCCTGAGTGATGGCTTACACTACCCAACACCCATCCAGCACAGGCGTCACTGGAGATGCGACCATGGCAATTAAAGGGACAGGGCGCACGTGCCCGTAGCCAGTCCCACAAAGTCACTCAGTGTGTCCGTGTGGTCATTATGTATGCATGTGTGCCCAGGGCCATTCCACATTACTTTGTGCTATGTACAGCGTGCGCAACCATGTCACCGCAGGCAGTGGTGTAGACCTGGGATATTTAAGCGTGTTTTATCTTCATGTGTGCGTAGGCGGGGTGGACAGGCATACGACAGTACTGCACAGGGGTGTGACCCCTCCACACATGAATCTGGGTGTGGTTCAGCGTGGGCCTTACCAAGGATGTGGCTGATGCGTGTGTCTTAGTTGTAATGCCTTTGCCACCCGTCCCGCAATGGACGATGTTGCTATTTGGCATGCCCCCTATGTGTGTGTGTGGTCGGCCGCAGGGGTACACAGGGGAGGGCATGCCCACTCGGGGCCAGAGATCACACATGCCAACTGTTGTGTGTGTCGCTATTAGCGCAGCATGAGCTAAAGATGTACCCTCAACTGCATGTTGGGTGCAGCCCGGCATGTGCTCTACATCTGTGTCAGCCCTGTCCTTGCAATGGGCCTACGCACACGTGGCTGGCCACATTCTGTGCTGCATCCTCACTCTGTCGAACTCAGGCTTGTAGGCAAGCGCAGACAGGCATGTCAATCGTGTGCTGTAGGGGAATATGTGATTTAGTTGAGCTGTGCACACTAGTGAATGTGCTCGTGGGGGGGAGGTGCAGCAGTATGGCTAAATAGTACACAGTGATGCAGCTCATGTGTAACACGCAGTACATGTCACACAGGAATCCCTAGGTCACACATTTCACACACCAAGGAAACAGTGAGCCTGGCAACTCATCATGTAGTAAGTGGTCTTGACTCATGTCACTCTGCACTGTCACAGGTGACCAATGAAACGCACTCTGCGCTTGGATGATGACACCCCTCCGAGCCCTGAACACACAGGCCCAGAGGCAGTACAATTTGGGGGCATCGTGGAGCGCACATTTGGCATGTTGAAGTCATGTTTTAGGTGCCTGGACGTCACAGGTAGTTAGCTCCTGTACAGTCCAGACCACGTGTGCAAGATGATCATTGCATGTTGTGTGTTGCACAACATCTGCGTACGCAGTAAGGCCCCATGGATACGAGTGCCAGATGCACCGGACAATGATGATGAAGATGACGCAGGTGAACCACATCCCACTGCAGCAACAGCAGGAATAGAGTGTAGGGACTACATCATTGACAATTTCTTCTCTGGTTGACGTCACATTGTGTGGGTCCTTAGCAGTCATGGCACAGTACGTTGACAGACCACAAGCACTGCATGTGCTAATAAAAGCCTTCCGATACACATTCCCTGTGTGCATGTCACTCATCTATACAGGCACTTCACTCAGAAAAGTGTGGGTGCGACATGTTGTGCTGTGAATTGAGGGAGTTGTTAATTGATGGTGGGTGTGTCACCTCTGTGCAGTGAGGCTGTTTATGGTGTCTCGTATCAGAACTGCCAGTTCTGTGTTTCACAGTTGTTAAGGTATCCCACTCTTCTGTGTTTCACATTTGTCCCAAATCATTCCATTTTGGCTGTCATATATGGCTACAAGTGACAACAGGAATTATTTTGTGCTCTGATATTTGCCGCCTTGTTGCAAGGATGCACCCTGTGTCTCACGTCCCAAGACAAGGGCAACAAGTACGTAAGGGGGAGTCACTGCCCCTACATTAGTCTGTGCTTTCATTCTTGTTTGATCATGGACATGGCACGTCAATGTTCAGGGGGTGTTGTTTGTCCCACTGCAATGTTAGGGGAGATGCGATTTCACGGTGTGTACCCTGTTTGTTTCCGCATTGGCGCAGGTTACATACTGAATGCATGTCTATGTACATTGTGGCTGTTTGTTGGGAATGGACAATTGGACAATGGACATTTGATCTGTGTCACAGCTTTGGGGTTGTGCTAGCACATTGCCATTTCACAGTTTATTTACTCTGCTTTTATGGTGCTTTTTCCTGCATGACGCGTGGGATTTGCAGGCCTGTCGCTGGTTTTTGCTGGTTTTTGTACCGCGGTTGGCCTCATCGCAAGATTTTTGGCGTACGCTTTTTGCATTTTTGCGGCATGGCGTTGATTTTAATGTTGACATTTGACGTGTTATCAGGAGGCTATCGCATGGTACGGCAGTGTTTAGAATGCTTGTTTAACAGGGCGTAATTTTCCCGCCATAGCCTGTGATGTTGGAAGTTGTGTTAAGTTACTTTTGCGATGTTTATCACATGTTCTTGAGAATATGCCCCTATATTTACAAAAAATAAACTCCCAAAGTGGTAGTTTGTTTTTGTAGTGATCAACTTATAATAAGGTGGGTGAGCATTCCTTTCATGAAATTATTAAGATTGGTTAAATACATGCCTAGTTATAACAATTACATATTTAGGATTTCAAACCTTGATGGCGTTATCCAGTTTGAGGACAGCAGGCACCATAAATTAAAGGCCCTCCTCTTTCCCTGCCCAGTGGCTGCTGCTGTGGACGCTGACGATGTTGGAGGCATTCCATTTCCTGGCATTCCTCTGGTCCCAAAGGAGCGGCCAGCACTTTAAAGCAGGTTCTTCTGTCCTGCAGTGCGAGACGCGACAGGGTGAAGGCTGGGCCAGATTTGTCTGCGCCCCTCTGAGTGAAGGCTGGGTTGGACACAAACACCCACTTATTTTTTAGGTCTCGCCTATCGTTGCAGAGCACATGTGCTGCTCGCTCTGCGAGACATAATGGGGTAGAGGAGAATTTACAAAGGGACTTGAAACCCCGCTCCTCATTTTCATAGGGTCGTGTCAGCATTTATGGTAAACGCTGGCTTCCCATTGAAAAAAGGGCTAATTGGTTACCACTCTTTCTCCTTTTCGTCTTGCCCATCCGGACTGGATCGTCTGCTTCACGGCTGTGGTGAAGCACTTTCTTATTTTTGGAGGCGTGTACTGCCAGATCATGTTTCCTGTGAGCTCATTGCAGCCTTGCACCATGCACTTTTAGTTTCCTATTTTTTTTTCACTTGCGCAATGGCGTTGCAACACCTTGCAATCAAGGGGGCCTGGTTCATTTGCCAGGCTGGATCGCCCGTAAGATAACCCAACATGTTGGAATAATGTTTATGCAAACAAAGCTGCAACAACTTTCTCCAACAAAACATTGTGTGGTGTCTGTTATTTTAGGAAATTGTTGTGAGCGGGCTGGGGTATGGGCCGATGTTGTCACTAAGTGCAGGAGGAGCCTGGCAGGGAAGACACATGTGAGCAGGGAAGTGCTGTGTGCAGCCGAGCAGAGCTGAGCCCGGGACAGCCTGGAGCAGCACCAGGTGCCTGAGACAGTGCAGAAACACCCCAGAGCCGGCCGGTGAGTGCACTTGTGAGCCAAGAAGCGCAGTGTGCGGCCTAGGAGGAGCTGGGACAGAAACACAGGGCTGGAGATACTCGTGAGTTAAGGAGTCCGTGCAGCAGCTGAATGGAGATCCGACCTACTGTTGACTCTTCTCACCTCTATGGGCTCCCTCTCTGGGCCCTCCCTTCCCTCCTCATCCTCTGTCCCCCAGACACCCCGATCCTCTGGGCCTCCTCACTCTGCTCGGATTTCACCCCGGACCTGTGGATGCCCCCATGAGAGACCCAGCCTTCTCAGGAAATGCCATGGCCTACCACCTGTTCCATGCGGCGTCCACCCATCTCCCGGCCGACTTCCCCATATCCGCCTTCCTGGCGGCGGCGCGGCCTTCTTTCTTCGCACGGCTGGCCCTGCCACCCTCGGTGCTGGGGAAAGCGGACGGAGGGCTGGCAGAGGCCAGCCTGCAAGCTGTGTCCTCTGCCCTGGGCCCTTACCAGCAGCAGCAGGTGGCAGCGCCCCTCCTGTGCTCCCTGAAGAGCCTGGAACCCGATGAGGAGGTGGACTACAACCCCAAGGTCACCCTGGAGGCCAAAGAGCTCTGGGACCAGTTTAACAAGCTGGGCACCAAGATGGTCATCACAAAGTCGGGCAGGGGAGCCAAGGTTCCTCCCTAACGCTGTTCCCATCCTTTAGCCATCCTTTCCATAGGGTGCGTCCTACCACTTACAGCTCCTTACACTGCTCCGTGCCACCGATTGTTGCTTCTGCTCCTCACCGTCACATAACACAGCTCCTTACACTGCTTAATACCGCTGCTTCTTAGTACAGCGCCTTACACTGCTCACTGCTCCGTTTCTTGCTGCTGCTCCTCACTTCCACTTTTTACTACTTCTACTTGCCGTGCTCTTTAACGCCACTTCTGCCACTGTTCCTTGCCATCGTTTTTTACTGGTTCTGTGACACTGCACCTTACTAACTAATCCTATTAGTGCCCCTTCGAAACGTTCCTTACGGCCTGTTCTTAAGCCGCTTATTACAACTGGTTCTTACCGATGCTATTAAAGGCTTTGTGGAGAAGGGTATCTCCACCTACTCGTCTACAAGCTCAGCTCAGGCAGCACTTGGGCTCCTCAGCGCTCCTTTTTAGGTCTCGACTATTCTATCCCGCAGGGATAAATAGAAGAGGGTAATGTAGTTGAAACAAACTCTCTGACCAAGCGGATTAAAAGCGGATTCCTCCCAATGCATGTTGTCTACTGAAGCGTGATGCTTCGCCAGGCATGTGCTTGGCCTCACTCACACCCCATCCCCATATGCTCGTTCCCTCCCACCCGCTCGCTCCCCTGCCCCCCACCAGGCTCTTGAAGTGCGACGCTTCACCAGCGCGCACTCCCCATCCGGCTTGTTTTCATTTCGCTGCCGATTTTCGTTTTGCGGCCACTAATGCTGCCGCTAATGCTTTTAAAAACGCGTCACTCTCCTTCCCTCTCACCTCTCACCTTTCTCGAGGTCACTTCTTTCCTCTACCCTTCTGCATCCTTACCTCCCACTTACCCCTTCTTAACTGCATACAGCCCTTTTCTTCACTCTATCCCGCCTCTTTGCTCTCCTGCTTAATCCTTCACCTTTAACAGCGCAGCCCCCTTCCTTCACTCTCTTCTACACCTTTTTTATTCTGTCCAACCTCCTCCTTCAATCTCTCCGGTTTCCTCCTCCATTCTTTCTGCTCTCCTGCTTCCTCATTCACTCTCCTTCCAATTTCTTTGAGACATTGTTTTTCCCCAAAGACTTCACAGTGCAGTAAGTGCTGCGGGTGCCCCGGGATGGTTTAGGTCTTGAGGTCTGCCAGTGTGCCAATGCACCCAGATCTACCCATGTCACACATCTGCGGCGCTGCGGAGCCTGTAGGGGCCAACAGATTGCAACGTGACACCAGACCGAGCGAAACCTATGGGAAGTTTTTTTCTTTCAGTTAAGACTAAAACTTAAACCACCATCTTTTTCTTAAGCCTTCCATGAGAGTGCATGCGATTTTACCATTCAGTGTGTTTACTCACTTCTCTCAGTGCAATTCTTTTCATAACGTTATAAAAGTGTCATTTTCAACAACTTAGTATTTAGAGCTGTTCTTCTGTACTCTCACTTTTATACAGCTACACCCTTTGAGTCGCTCCCCCATGCGCTTTACCTACATGTTCTCTCTTGTTTTTCATCTGTGTTTCGGGTCCGCTAATGCTGCCGCTACTGCTTTTAAAAAATATATATTTTAGTTTGTGGCCCGGCTGCGCGTCACTCTCTTTCCTCTCACCTCTCCCCTTTCTCGAGGTCACTTCTTTCCTCTACCCTTCTGCATCCTTACCTCCCACTTACACCTTCTTAACTGCATACAGCCCTTTTCTTCACTCTCTCCCACCCCCTTCACTCTCCCCTTCTCTGCTTGTTAGCGCTTCATTAGCCTTCCCTTGTTTCTTTTCTAAAGTGTCGATTTTCACTCCAAAACATCACACTATCACAGACTTTGGGTCTGCTTTTGGCCACCCAAAACCACAATTTAAAATGGAATACTTTAGCCTTTTGTACGGTTAGGAAATATTTCGTAGGTTAATTTGAGGGCCTCTACACATTGTTTATGTTTCTTTTTTTGTTTTTGTGTTTTGCTTAGTGACAATTAGAATATACACAAAGCACTGTAAAAAGGATTCAGTCCCCCCTCCTGCTTTCCACTCGCCCCAAAATTATTATCATTGCACTTTACTGAACCGGTTTTAAGTGAGCCGGGTCTAAGCGGGATCTAAGTTTGATGTTTATTATTGGTTTCCAACGGTTAGGTGGTCCCCAGCATTTTGTTTGTATAACAACATTGTAGCGTGAGTGTTTGACGCAGTAAAAATGTTTCCTGCTACAGACTTGTTCAGTTTCAATGCTTCATGTTGCTCCTGACAGTGTTGCCCTGCACATGTCTGATGAGTTCCTTGGTGACGTGTGTCTGTCGTCCCACTCCAGTAAACAGGCAAGCGCTTGACTTTATTTATTTAGCATGTGCTGTAGAGTACAAAGTACACCCACAGGTATATTTTCCCTGAAACAGCACTCTCTAAGAGAAGATACACCCCTCACTTTCCGTAACTTGTTAAATGTTTATATTCTCCCTCTGGGCAAAGTAACATTCGCTGTGGGCTTAAAAATATCAGCATTCGTTAATCACTCGTGCACGGCTTACTTTTTTTGTATCACTTGTTCACTCTTTCTCTCCCTTCACTCTTTTTCTCTCTCTCCCCTCTCTCTAATTCTATCTCTCCTTAATTCTGTTTCTCCGCTCGCTCTCCCCCTTCATTCTCTCTCTCTCTCTCTCACCCTTTTTCTTTCGCTTTCCTTCATTTACTCTATCTGCCCATATTTCTCTCTCTCTCTCTATCGCTCCCCTTCATTCACTCTCTCTCCCCTTTATTCTTTTTCCTCTTGCTCTCTCTTTTCTCTCACTCATTCTCACACTTGACAAGACCAACAGTGGGCGCTTCTCACATACAGGTACAACAGAGGGCGCATCTCACGAACAGGGGGCGCATCTCACACAGACAGGAACAGGGTGCACATCTCACACAGACAGGAACAACAGGGGGCCCATCTCACAGACACAAACAACAGAGGGCGCTTCTTACACAGACAGGAACAACAGATGGCGCATCTCACAAAGACAGGCAATAGGCGCATTGTTTTAGCTTTGCCCCCTCTATCAAAAGCCTGGGTTATCCGTTCCCGTCCTTTCGTTTAATTTCTCTCTGTGGCGCCCATTCACCCCCTCTGTGAGCTTTTCCAGGCGTGTGATCCGTCACTAGGTGCTGACATGCAAAGCTGCATTTTACATGGCAGTAATTAGGAATATTTGGGGTTCCCAAATGTGTGCGTTTGGGTTCTTTATTTGCTACATATGATGTCCCTGAAATTTTTTGGGAGAATTGTTTTAGCCTTGCCCCCTCTCTTTTTCTATCTTTCTTTCTCTCTCTCTCCTCTCTAATTCTACCTCTCCTTCATTCTCTCTCCTCTCTCTCTCTCTCTTTTCCCCCCTATATTCTCTATCCTCCTTCCTCTCTCTTTCTCTCTTTCTATTTCTATCCCCTTCATTGACTCTCTCTCCCCTTTCATCTCTCTCCTCTCGCTCTCTTCTCTGTCACTCACTCTCCCACTTGAGCTCCATCTGCTATTCCTTCTTCCATTCTTTCTCTCTCGTTTTTGCTCCTCCACTTCCCTCATCTTTGGCCTGCAGGTTGTAAACATCTACACAGCAGACAAGGAGAGTCTCCAGCGGTCTTGTTACAGTGCTGTGTAGTTCTAACATATAACTTACAGTTTGTATCTTTTGTTCAAATCAATAATCTATTTATGAAAGTTTTTTATACCTATCTATTGTTGTTAGATGGATGATTTTTCAGACAGCAGCATTAATTTTTACATTGTGCACTGCTGTATTCTGAAACAAGAAGGTGTGACTGGACACATTATGCTTAGTTTCATTTGCAACATGCACTGGCAAGCCATGGGCATGCTGCAGCTCCCGATTTATAAGCTTTATAAGCTTTCAAGCTTGAGAACAGAAGCTGCTCGGTTGCAAGTTAAATGATAATTCAACCCCACACACACAACCCCCCCCACACACAACCCCCCCCACACAACCCCCGCCACACACACAACCCCACACACACACAACAACACACACACAACCCACACACACACAACCCCACACACACACAAACCCACACACACACAACCCCCCACACACAACCACACACAGACACACCCTACACACACACACACCCACACACACCCCCGCACACACATCCCACACACACAACCCCTCACAAACACAACTCCCCACACACACAACCCCCCACATACACAACCCCCTCACACACACAATCCCACACCCACACTCTATCTATCTATTGCCCTCACTCTATCTCTCTATCGCCCTCACTCTATCTATCGCCCTCAATCTATCTATCTATCTATCTATCTATCTATCTATCTATCTATCTATCTATCTATCTATCTATCTATCGCCCTCACTCTATCTATCTATCTATCGCCCTCACTCTATCGCCCTCACTCTATCTATCTATCTATCTATCTATCTATCTATCTATCTATCTATCTATCTATCTATCTATCTATCTATCTATATATCTATATATCTATCTATCTATCAATCGGCCTCCATCTATCTATCGCCCTCACTCTATCGCCCTCACTCTATCTATCTATCTATCTATCTATCTATCTATCTATCTATCTATCTATCTATCTATCTATCTATCTATCTATCTATCTATCTATCTATCTATCTATCTATCTATCTATCTATCTATCGCCCTCACTCTATCTATCTATCGCCCCTCACTCTATCAATCTATCGCCCTCACTCTATCTATCGCCTCACTCTATCTATCGCCCTCACTTTATCTATATATCGCCCCTCACTCTATCAATCTATCGCCCCTCACTCTATCAATCTATCTATCTATCGCCCTCACTAAAATGTAAATGTAAATTGATACTTGTATAGCGCACTACTCACCTGCAAGAGTCTCAAGGCGCTTGTACGAATACCGCTGTGGAACCCATCCTGGCTTTCCCTGTGAGGCGTCCACTCCTGGGCACCCCCAAGGTGGAGGCCAGGCATCCTTAGCATTGTGGGAGCCGTTGTGGAGATTAAGCAAGCTATTGCCATGAGTTGCAGATTGGGACTCCATGATTGGAATAGGCACCGAGGCGAGAATTGTCAGGTCCGTGGAAATTTTGAGGCCAAGACCCGCCAAGGCGGGGAATTGAACCCTGGTCCCGGGCTAGACCTCTGAATCAGGGTCTGCCGCTCTAATCATTGAGCCATCATTGAGTCACTCTATCTATCACCCTCACTCTATGTATCGCCCTCACTCTATCGCCCTCACTCTATCGCCCTCACTCTATCTGTCGCAGTCTATCTATCTATCGCCCTCTATCTATCTATCGCCCTCACTCTATCTATATGTCTATCGCCTTCACTCCGCATCACCACCGCATCACTCAGGGGCACTACAACATTACTATGCGCTACCACAGCATCACTGAACGCCAAAGCATCACTCGTCGCCACCACAACATCACTCAGCGCCACCACAGCATCAATCTGTGCAACCATTCAACAACAACTGATTCAAATATGTTCTGGCAATGTTTCAAGCTTTATTACAAATGTCACAAAAAGTTGTTATTATTTCACTTCTGTTCTTGGATTATCGCCACAATAAAATACACTGAACATAATCTTCACAAAAGTTATTTACTAAAGTTTAAGCTATTGCCATTATACATTACAATAACTTTTAATTAAGTATTATTTTTTTTAAAACACATTATTATTTGTAATATCAATACATCTAAGTCACGTAAATACAAATCATGTTGCATTACAAATGCTATAGGTGTCACATTTGCAAAAATTAAAAGTATTGGCATTGTAAATGACAAAGCTATTAATTTTGCTATTTTCAAATCCAACACATCAATAAAAAAAAATTCATTTACAAGACCAATAGCTCAAACTTTCCTAATGCAAGACCTATTGCATAGCAAATGCTTGTTATTCCAGTGCATGTTACAGACACCCAGATGTGAACCTGCACATTTTACACTTTTCCCAGCACACTGCTGAACCTCCAGTGGTCACGCCTCTATTAACTAGCCACAGTACAGCGCACAGACCTCTCTCTCATGGCACTCGCCAGTCCCTTAAGTGTAGCAACGCATCTCTAATTCACAGCACTACAAAGCCAAGACAGTGTGCAAAGGCGCTATAATGAAACAAGTTTCTTAAAAAAAAACAAAGGCAGTGGGACACCCCTACACACACAACAAAGGACTACCAACCCTGGACATTATTCAAACTAATTTGACCCACCACCAGGCTGCAAAAGGCATGGAATGTGCTCGCCGTACTTTGTGTTATGTCATGACCAGCCGACATTTTGAGGACGTTTCACGACCACAAATCGAGAGTCATTTAACTTCCAGCAGACGTTTGTTTTTTAGCAAATGCTGTAAGGTGGGGATCCCTGGTAATAAGATTCAGGTAATAAAGTCTCCTTACATCCTTTAGGACAGTTAAAATACACAGGAACCGAGCCGGGTGGTGTTCTGCCCCGTGGGAGAAGATCTTCGCATGGGTATTTATATAGCGTCCACTACCACTGATGAGGTCTGAGGTGTTTAGTGCAGATATTTTCAGGGTTATATCTCGGAGGAAAATAGGGGACTGGACAAAAATATTCAAAGCGATCTAAAAATATAAGAATAACATCTGACTTGCATGCATTCAAAGTGCTAATATTATGAGAAAATAAAATGTATTTTACAATTTAATTTAGAACCGCGGTGAAACTACAGAATTGTTGCAAAATGTTTAAGATGCGATTGTCAGATATTCATTTGCTGATGAGGTTTGGGGGGTCACTTACAACACCATTACTTGATTAATGCTTCACGAAGGAAAAAAAAGCAATACAATTTTCAATGCCAATAGCTCAAAACAATGTCATTGCGAGACCTATTGCATTGTAAATGCTTGTTTCTAGTGAGACGGGTATGGGAAAGATTTCCAGCACGGCTAGCACTACACACAGAGAGCCAGCTATTAAAGGTTTTCTAAAATGTGCAGTGAGGCTAACAACAAAGGAAGCTGAGTTTGCTGAACGGACCCACTCCTGATGGTTCTGCTCGACCATTCGACCTTGTCGGATGTATGACATTACAACGCATACTTTTACAACGCCTACCTTTACAACACAATTTTTACAACGCAACATCCATTACAACGCATACCATTACAACGCATGCCATTACAACAAAATCTTTGAAACTACCTTTACAACGCATTCCACTACAACGCATACTACATTTACAACGCATACCATTACAACGCATGACATTACATTGCATGTAAGGTAAGTATTGGATAGTGTAGGGGTAAAAATTACTATTCTAACTCCAGGGGGTGCAACAGTTGGGTAAGTGTTGGATAGTGTAGGGGTTAAAATTAATATTCTAACTCCAGGGGGTGCAACAGTAGGGTAAGTGTTGGATAGTGTAGAGGTAAAAATTACTATTCTAACTCCAGGGTAGGGTAAGTGCTGGATAGTGTAAGGGTACTATGTGTTGTAATGCTATGCGTTGTAATGGTATGTGTTGTAATGACTGCATTGTAATGGCATGCGTTGTAGTGGTGTGCTTTGTAGTGTCATGCGTTGTAATGGTTGTGTTGTAAATGCATGGTTTGTAATGGATGTTGCGTTGTAAAAGTTTCGTTGTAATGGTAGTGCGGTGTAAAAGTTGCGTTGTAAAGGTTGTTTCCCGACCTTGTCCGCCTGCACTATGACAAGCAGTAGTAACAACACCCTACTCTATTATCTCCAATTCAGACCGTACCTCGGGCACTTTGGTTGATGATGCTAGGTCCTCAGGGTTTGCTGATCCAGCCACCAAATAGAGAAAACGACGCTGTTGACAAATGTGTAAATACTTCCATACTTTAGGAAATGCTACAACCTCTTTCTGAACATATCCAGATCAGTTGGATTAAGTCTTCCATCATGTTATGCCTCTATTCACAGCTCCAGTCAGCTTCCCTACGGTTAGCTGTGGGCAAGATACGCCAACTATGGCTGTTGTAGCCGCTCCACTGGTTAGGTAGAATGTGAGTGCTCAGTCTGGTACAGCGGAAAGTGGTCCAGGATTTGCTCATGAAGCTAATTCTCTGAAGAGGATGGCCTCTCATGACACACCTTCAGCTGACCGGGGCTCAGAGCCTTGATTATATGGTGTTCATGGCTTACGGAAATCATCTCCACGTGCTACAAATAATTTCTTGACTTTGAGTCTCTGTATCCTGCTGCTTACCCTTCTGTTTTTATACTTGCAAACGTCCCTAAAATAAGCTTAACTAATAGTGAAGAGACCTCTCAGCTTAAAAACAAGGTTGCCCATTGATTTACAAAACACTTGGGGGCTTATTTACAAGCCCCTAGCGCCACTTTTGCGACACTTTTCCCATGTTAAAAGTGACGCAAAAGTGGCGCAAGGGGCTTGTAAATCTGCTCCTTGCATTTTAATGTAGTCGACTTTGACTAGATTATGATGGTCAGAAGAGTGGATTTGATTGGTACTTCAATTAAAAGTTTCAAGTGCAATTGTGTTGTAGTGAATTTCACGACCGTTGCCTGTGAATCGTTTAATTAAAGTTTTACATTGGGGTTCTTTCACCGATCACCACAGTGAGGGTTACTGGGCTGCTGCCGCTCCTTCTGTTCCATCGCTCCCAGTGCCTGGGATTCCATTACACAACAGACTCCATGCTCTGGTGGGCCTTTAGCAAGTGGACTGACACATCAGGCCATCCATCACTTTCCATGGACCTGCCAGCTCGCCGCTTGATACTGAGTTCAGTTCCAGAGCCTATACAGATGTTTTGAAGCTGACTAGCTGGAACATTGCTGTCATTAATTCAAAAAATAATCTGGCTGATTTGATCTCATTTGTTAATAATTTTGGTATTATACCTGCTTTTGATATGTTGTTCAATGGTTATTCGTGTTTCTCCAATCCCTCCTGGGTCTGTTAGAGTTAAGGCGTTGGAAGGGGCCGTCATCCTGGTTTAAGCTTTTTCTTTGTGCTGAAATCACCCGAATTGCTGCAAGCCATGGAGAGATCCAAACATTCTCTGCAGCATGAAATAGCCATATTTTTTGTTTTCTTAATTTTAATGACAATTTTCTTACCAGGGTATTGTTGATTTATTTAATAATATCAATGCTATTGGTACGAAAGAAAACACTCCCAGAATGAATTTAATTCAATTCTTTATGGTGAATTTAATGACAAATAGCCTGAGAACTCCTACTCCTATAGTAATTGTAATGTGTAGTCTGATAAAGATAATATCCACATTCAATGGATGCTCGGAGTGTTGTGTTCTTCAATTACATGACTGAACGAGATAATATTAATGCTTTAGAGACTGGTGTCCCTGATGACAATTCAATTCCAACCTCTTTTGGGCATGGATGCAGCTCTCTTATCAACTATATATTCATCCCTAGAAGCCTGGCTAGATATGATAATGGAGGGCAGGCAATTGATAAAAATGACGATGATCATAATCCTTTATCTGTTACTTTGGAGGTACCGGTTACCATCGCCGCCTTATCTCTAGGAGCATTTCTCACTAAGCAGTAAAAAGAAACGGCCTAGGACTGGTGTGGAAAATCTCTGATCTTCATGACTTTTTAGACAGGTTTGTGAAACAACATCTTGTTTTTTTTCTATATCTGTGGCCCTACAGAGGCTACTCATGAAGATATTGTCAAGAGTTTTATGGTAATGAATCATTTCACTAGAGTTACCTTTCCAGACCAGTGTCTGGCACTGTTGGTAATACTCATAAATGGTTTGATTCTTCTTGCTCTTTTACTAATAGGCAACTTTGCGGCACCCTCTCTAAAAAAGCCTTAGGAATAGGGTGGAAATACTTAAAGACTCAACTTTAATAACTCGAAAGCAGAAAAGAAAGTTGGGACACTCTAATGGTTACTTGAAAATGTAAAGACTCAATAGCTTTTTGGCAGATAGTAAACCATGTGAAGAACAGGGGTGGATCTCCAGCTTCGTTGGGGTCATACATTTCACCCGAAAGCTGACATCCCATTTCCAGGTGGTTTACTACTGTTGAACATTAGGATCATTATTTCGAGGTTACCAAGGCAATTAGTCTTTCGAGTGATACCTTTAAGTCTATCATTAGATTGCCAAGGATTGCCCATGCCTTATTATTAAGCCCTACTGGTAAAGCGCCAGTTCCAGGTTCCAATACAAGCCCAATATGGCCCCAATACCAAGGCCCGATGTAGGTAAATATGAAATAACAATTCCTAAATACCGAATTTTACCAATTCGGTATTTAGGAATCGGTATTTCATATGTAGCTAAAAATTCGGTAATAAATACCGAATCGGTAAAATTAGTCTTTACCGAATCGGTAATACCGATTCGGTAAAAAGGAATCACCTTCCCATTCACTATTACCGATTCGGTAAATAACGAATCAGTAATAGGGTGAACATATTCAAGGGTGGCAGGGTGTCACATTGACTCCCTGTTGCACCCCTGAGTCATGCATGTGTGCACATGTGGCGCACATACATGCCCTAAGGGCATGTATGTCCGCTACATGGCACTGAGAAAAAAGCAAAACATTGCTTTATTTAAGGTATTCGGTATTTACCACCAACTTGTAGTTGGTGGTAAATAATGAATCCTGATAGTAAAAATGCACTCACTTGAGTGCCACCTATATAGCTTTTAAGGATTTGGTAATTTACTGATTCCTTAAAATAAGGATTCAGTATTTTACTGATTCCTTAAAATAAGGATTCAGTATTTTACAGATTCCTTAAAATAAGGAACCGGTACATTATAGAATCCTTAAAACCTGCCTCCTACATTAGAAAAAGTGAAATACCGGTCAGTAACTGGATAATTACCGATTTTCGGCCGTTACCGACCGGCATTTAGCTACTTACTAATGTGCTCAATAGTGCATGCAATGTCGATATCCCAATATCCTGGGCTTCCTCCGTTATTGTCCCTATTTTTACGAAAGTTAACAGATCTGATCCCTGCTGTTACAGATCCATTTCATTAATTGCTACTATTGTGAAAGTGGTGGGCAAGGTATTGTATTGCAGGTTGCTAAGAAAAATAACATTTTATGTGAATCGCAATAAGGCTGAAGGGAAGGCCTAGGTACTATGGAACAATGCTTGAACTTGCATCTTACCATCAGCAACTACACAACTACAAAAGATTGTCCATTGTACATGGCCATCATGGGTCAGTTAAGTGAATTCGACTAAGAATATTGGTCGAAGCTATGGCAGCACTGAGCCAAAATGGGGCTTGACCTATCAATAGTAGATTTTCTTGCTGTGCTACATTCTAAATTTAACTGCCTATTGGGCGTCGTCGTTTCGACACTAAGGCGCCCCAGTTGGAAGTCGCGGCGGGTCTTTTTCAAGACAGAAGATTGGGGGTAGACAGTATGTAAATCAGGAGTTGGCGTCTTAGCCTGATTTGATGCCGCCAAATGGCTGGTCAAGACCGTGGTGGTTCAATTCAGCCGGAGAGTCTGTAGGCAGAGGTGCAGAGTAGTGATGGAGCAAGGATTCGCACGTAACGCGACTTGCTCTCTTCATGAACCTCGCCTGAATCATAACTGTACTAACTCTGATTGTTTTGTCATTTTATTTGTATTTCCCCAACACACGGGTGTCCCTAGGAGGCTTGCCTATGTGTTTTTCATCATAATCACGCTTGCACATTAATAAAATGGCCGCTTTGCAGAAATCCAGTCTGCGCATGCGTCGGTCATACCCATGTGATGTGACGCACTCGCAATCTGGAGGGAAAAGTTCGCTCATGCGCAGTGGTGTTAAAATGGCCGCTTGTCACTAATCATGCTTCATGCTATCTTAAGCCGCTTTTATCTATGCATCTTTTCTGCACTAACTCTTAATGCTATAAGTATTATAAAATAAGGGATTAAGAGTAGTTGGTCATGGTGTACAGTGTATTCATTTTATTCTGTGTTATTAATTTGTTTTCGGTTACTTTTCATGTACCGCGTAAATGAGGGCCTGGACTTAGTGACCAGAACCATATTGAAGCTGACGTATCCCTCATCACGTGACCTAAGATCTGGGACGTGCAGCAATGGAACCTGGCCAGTTGGCCATTGAAAAGGGGACTGTCCTTTCCTGACGCACCTTCGCCCTTGAAGACATGCTATTTTTATTCTGAAATGCGCAACAATGTTGCAAACCTTTTCTTCACTATTGTACTTTCCCACACGTAGGCCTGGGAACCCAGGTGTTAGGGGTAGGGTAATGTCACGTGAAGCATAGGTGGTACCTATGATCTAACCACCTCCCTTGACCAATCAGAAGATGGGGCTTTGTCATATTGCAACATTTATGGGTGGTCTTGGGGACTTAAAACTGTATATATAGCCTAGCTTAGCTTAGAGAAATTGTCCGACTTGTCCGAGTAGCAGACCTGTCACTGACCCTACGAACTCTATAGGTGCCTGATACAGAGTGCTGCGGAGCATTCTGCCTGAAACTTTCCACAAACTCCAAGGGGTGGAAATTAGTCCTAAGTGCTAAGCGAAGCACTTTGCTGGGAGATTCGAAAACCTAATCGGGGTTATTGGCGGATTCCGTGCAGAAGAGGGGGTAACGCTGGCGTTGCATCCGAAACTGTGAGGGGTTGGTCGTGCCTTGGTGAACCCAGTCCTGACCCAGACCTGAGGGGTATCCTGTCCTGACTGTCCATGAGCTGTACCTGCTCACCTTCTGGTATTTCCTGAATCCTTGAGGGTCCTTGTCCCGTTCTTTCCCAACTGACCCGTGGCCAGGGTTAGTCCTCATTCTCACCTAGGTAAATATTGGCATAGGTGTCTGTCTATACTATACCCTCAACTTTTCCTCCTCTGATTAAAGCAATCTTGCCTGTGATATTCTCCATACCTCCTTTGAATGTAACTTCATGCAATGAATTATTAGTAAATGTTCCACTTCTTACCCTTCCTATAGGACATTGTTAAACCCAACTGTTTATCTAGCGTGTTCCACTTATTCCCTTTCCCTTAGTATGGTTGCTGTGAAGTTAGTAAAGATAGCGTAAGGTTTAGGAATTAGTATTAAGATATTAGGCCTCACATTAGGTCCTCCTCACGTCCTTGCCCTAGTTTAAATCATATTAGATAATACTGTTTATTGTGATTCATGCCCTATAGTGTTCCCTTTTACTCTATGGTACTCACTTTAATCCATAGCTATATCCTTGTTCTGATACTTATCATTGATGTATTACTTTGCATTTGCCTACTTGTAATGGCATTTTCGTCCTAAACTTATACTATATAAAACCCTTAAAACTATCAAGGTGTCTGTGGTCATTATACATTAAAGTGGAATTAAAGGCACTAAATGTGTAAAGCATTTTCTCCCTTTTAGGAAACCCTTATCACCTGTCCACTGCTAGCTCCTGATCCGTCAGGAGTAATGTGCCTGTGGTAAGTCAGGTACATGAATAGTAAGTGGTGTAAGAGTCACCCACTCCATTACTCATAGAGCGTAGCAGAGGTTTCACCCGGTTCATTGCATCATATGCACGCCAGGGCCCAGTGCGTGGAAAATTTGGTAATCTAAGTGAGCCGGGTGACCCGCGCGCTCTATCAGTAATTTCTGGTAAGCAGAGGAATGGTTAGGACTAGTAAGATAGGTAGATAAGATAGTTAGGAAATAAAACCGTGAAAAATAAATGTGCTGCTAAAATTGTTTTTTTGACTGTGTTACTTAATATTTTATTGCAAAAGAAATCGATTTCAAAATTTTTTAAATGATTTATATATGTATTGCTGCTAAACATTATATGTTTTATTAACCAATTGTGTGTGATTGTTGAGTGTTGTCTGAAATCCCCGGGGAATTGTATAACGGATGGTGAGTAGAATCCATCGCGTTCTGAGGTCATTTGTAGGGAGGAAAGGTTAGTGCATGGTTCAAGTGGAACTGGAAGCGCTAATTAGGTCTTTTTCGGAAAACTGTATGAATGACAGTGACGGGACTGCTGATAGAAACCTTGGTCTGATATCACCTAGTAAGGGTCACACTAAGGGAGTAATAGAGTCATCGGAGCTTGTATGATAGCAAAGGGAAGCGCTGACGAACCCCAGGCTTAGTATATATCCCGGAAAGAAGTGGATGAGACTGGGTAATAGCAGGTTTTCTAATGCTTGCGTGAGGGTAGGCAAGAGAAGTCTATCCGAAGTGTATGAAAAGTAGACAGAAGTGGTTTACTTGCAGTAAAAGAAGAATTTTCTATCTCTTTAGAACACTCCTACACAATGGCGAATGTTACACGTTGTTGACTAAAATTAATATTAGCACCTTAGAGAGAATACAAAGTTTCCGTTACCTTGTAAAGGAGGGAGTCAGTCAAAGGGCTGCTCTGACGTCACTCCGTGCCACGCTGGGATTGGTTAAACCAGCGGGTGTGTAGTGAAGCCGAAATTGTAAGGGAGGGGTGAGTGCCTGAGCGTGAGAACGCATCTCGCGAAAAGGCCGCACACCCATTGGTCAAGAACTTTTGCAACCTCTGCACTGATTGGTTGTTGCGAAATTGGAGTCGCGCTAGCATTGGAAGCACAAACGAAGTAAACATTTTCCGCACCGAGCTTATAGATTGTTACGAGCGGTGTATGTGGTACCCTGACTTTCTGCCTGATCCAAGAAATCTAGGGTGTCATAAGGAGTTGATGAGTAAAGGCAGACCTCACAACATGTACGGAGGAAAGAGAAAAATGTCATTTGTCAGCAAAATAAAGAATTTCTTCAAAACTGACAAACCCGTACGAACTAGGGAAGGCGTGATCATTCCTCCGCCAAATACTCCAGCCTCTTTCATGATGTTAGAAAAAGGGTATCATACCTGTGTATGGTTAGAGAACTGGGTAAAGTACACTGCGGAGGATGGAGTTTTAGCCTTTCCCATTGATGGTACTTTTAACGGGAGAATCCTATTTAATTTGAGGACCCGAATGAATGAATTACATCCCAGACCTAGATTAACTCAGTATGAAGCTTTAGAGGAATGGGAAATTGAGGCTCTAGAACGAGACAGACCCCGGATGGACAAGGGAGTGACCCGATGGTATCCAAAATTGGTAAAAGAAACCAAGGAGCAGAAATTGAAACAGTGGAGACAAAATATGATGGTAGAAGGGTTATTCCCCATGTTCGGAGCTAATGAAATGGTGGGAGGGAAGAAATGTACTGAGAAAACCCGACACATGATGCCCCTGGGTGAATCGGAAGATGAGTTTTTAGAAGACTTATTCATGAAAAATCCCCCCCCTTATAATGAAGACACCAGATCTCAAAGCTTAACTACTCCAGTGAGACCTTCAGGAAGAAGAAGTACTAGTGAGGCCGATTCCACAGGGATAGAACCGAGGAGAGCGGGAGGAGAGGGATTTGATAGACCCGACCCCGTGGTCCCGAATTACAACCCCTTTGGTGAGGGACTAGTTTTATCCACTCCATCTGCTCCAAATATTTATCCTTCCCTAGTACCCCAAATGATACAGGATCCCCCCATGAATCGAGTATTACACGAGCAGGAAAGGGATGCCCTGAGAGGACAGCGGAATGATCTCATACAGGCCATAGCTCCGATTAATCCAAATCCTGAAGCCCTGACGATTCCAGTAACCATTGGTCCAGTTTTTCCTCTATATGGGGAAAGAATGAATACTCCAAAAACTCCAGTCATAACCCCGATGATGCCCCCGCCCAGAAGGGAACCACTCATTATTGATGACCAAACAAGTGAATGTGAGTCCATGGTTTCCTTGATGGATCTGCCTAATAGGGAACAGGGACCTAGTGTGTCTCGAACTGGAACTCAGACTAGGAACAAAGACGTACTAATAGAGTCTTCATCAGGAACTCAAAGTGCGACCGTGGTAACTCCCGAGGAAATAGAAAGATGGACCCGAGAATTAGAAAAGGGAACCCCTCATCCGAAAGCATTAGATATTTATAAGCTAAGGATAGAGCTGGAGGAACTGAGCGCAGGGAATGTGAGTTTAGACCGATTGAATGTCCGGGAGGAGGATGAGTTGTTGTTCATGTGCAAACACCTTACTCGGAACGCAAAAATGTACTATGACAAATTAATGGACACAGCAGTATGTATGGGAATAGATATCAGCAGATCCAAGGTACTACAGAAATCCTACAGGGTAGAATTTTCAGACAAAGATCTAGAAAACCTGAATACCGCAGGGAAGAAGACGCAGATTAAGGAACTGATAAACTTAGCACAGAAATGGGGAGATCTAGACAAGTGGAAAGCCAGATGGGCAAAGAAAAAGGAGGATAGCAGGGAACGACCACGGACTGCTGAATACGTCCTACAAGAAGTTGACAAACCAGAAAAATTATGTCCCATGAGAGAAGTCCCAGGGGGAAAATATGTCCATGTCCCTTGGTCCAGACAAGATATAGTATCATTTACCAATGACTTCCCTAAATTGAGGGAGAAGCCGGTTGAATGGTACCGACAGGTTGAACGCTTCATAAAGGTTCAGAAATGTCTCCTGAAAGACCTGGATGGGTTTTTCGACATTGTAGTACCTGTAGATTTGTGGACCGAATGCAAAACTGAAATTGATTGGCCAAATGAGGAATATGCACGAGATGACAGAACAGGAGCTCCCTCACCTGAAGTAATGAGAAAGTATGATCAAGTCATACAATACCTAAAGAAAAAGGTACCTGCAAAAGAAACAGATTGGACCCGTATAGATAGAACTACCCAAGAGCGTGATGAATCAGTCCACTCCTTTTATGAAAGGTTACTACAGGTGTTCAAAACTTACAGTGGAATCGATAATGTGGACATGAAGGATATGACCCATTTCAGTTATCGATTCGTGTTAGGATTGAGACCTGAAATATCCCAGTGGATTAGAGATAACAAAATCAGTTGGCAAGGGAAACCCATTGATGATGTTCTCAAATATGCCAAATACTGCGAAGATGAGATCGAGAACAAAAAGAAAGCCCTGAAGGAGAAAGTGATGTGGGCTCAGGTGAAATTAGCTGAACAACAAGAAAAACAGTTAAGTAAAATGACTAACAGTAATAATGCTACAAATCCGAATAATGGGGGTGGAGGCAGGCCCCGGGTAAAAATGAGTAGAGAAGATGCTATGGAAAAATTCCCCTGTCACGGATGTGGTCAGATGGGGCATTGGAGAGATAAATGTCCGCACTCGCAGGCTGGTAATGCCCCCGTAAATGGTTTAAATCCACAGGTGCAGAAAGAGGGGATCCGAAAGTCCCAACAGCAGGTAAATCAACCCCCAGTGCCACGCGCTCCTAGACAGAATTATAGGAATCAGGGTCAAGAGAATGAAAGGGTCGAAGTGTGGGAAAGAGAGAATGAAAGAAATGCACCCATTCCTCAGTACCTGTTAAATGATACTTTCCTCTGCGATGATCAATACTGACGGGGCCTGAGAGGGGAGGACAAGGAGTGCGTGCTTGGCGCTTCCTTACCGGTAGACCAGACTGGACCATACATTGAAGGAAAGGTTGAAGGGACAGATGTCACCTTTCTGTTGGACACTGGTGCTACCCGTTCCACTGTGAGAACAGCGGACGTTCCTAACCTACCCCTCTCGGGAGAAGCTATCCAAGTAGTGGGAGTTTCAAATCAGATAATCAGTACTCCGGTAACAGAACCTATGGAAATTTCCATAGGAAATTTCAAGGAAATGCACAGATTTGTAGTCTGTGATTCCAGTCCTGTAAACCTATTAGGACGAGATTTGTTGTGCAAAATGCGTTGCACCATCTTTTGCTCACCAAATGGTGTTGAAATCCAGACCCCAGATGAAGATGGCCTATATAAATTGATGTTACTGAGGCCCGACACAGAAATTAAGCCCATGTCCATTGAAAGTCTACCTGAAGAACTCCAATCGAGCGTAATACCTGAAGTTTGGGATTTTACTGGAAAAGATGTAGGCTTAATGGCAAATGTAGACCCAGTTAAAATAGCTATAAAAGTAAATGCGGTATACCCAAATACCAAACAGTATAAAATGAGTGCAGAAGTGAAAGAAGGAGTCGCAAAGGAATTAAACAGATTGCTCAAAGCAAACATCATTCAGGAAGTGATGAGCAGTCCCTGTAATTCGCCCATACTTGGAATTAAGAAGCCTAGCGGAAAGTACAGGGTAGTGCAGGACCTGCGCAAGGTAAACCAAATTGTAGTACCTTGCTGTCCCATAGTACCAAACCCTGCAGTAATACTGTATCAAATTCCTTGGGATGCGGAATGGTTCACTGTCATTGACCTGTGCCATGCATTCTTTTCCATCCCATTGCATCCAGAAAGCAAATTCCTTTTCAGTTTTGAATTCAACAGCCAGGTCTATGTCTGGAATCGTGTCCCCCAGGGGTACACCGAAAGTCCATCGATTTTCAACCAGATTCTAAAGAAATGCCTTGAATCTCTAGTTCTTCCAAAAGAGTCTGTCCTGGTGCAGTACATAGATGACCTCCTGGTAGCATCTAGAAGTCAAGACGACTGTATCACTGATACCATTGCCTTGCTGAATCACCTAGGAAAGGGAGGACATAAGGTTTCACCAGACAAGCTACAGTTCTGCAAAACCTCAGTAAAATATCTGGGGCACCAGATAGAGAAAGGGATCCGAAAGGTCACTTCAGAAAGAATCAGGATCATTCGAGAAATGTCACTACCAGTAACCCAGAAAGAAGTAAGAATGTTCCTAGGAGTTGTTGGGTACTGCAGACAGTGGATCGTGGGTTTCGCGGCTATAGCTAAACCCTTGATTAACATGACAAAGAAAGGAGCGGAAGACCCAGTTTGTTGGAATGATGAATGCATGACTGCTTGGGTAAAATTGCGAAATTGTCTGTGCACAGCTCCAGCCTTAGGAATGCCTGACTACACTAAGAACTTTGAACTGTTCTGTGACACGAGAGACAATTGTGCGCTCTCGGTCCTAACCCAGGAACATGGTCTGATTAGACGTCCCGTGGCCTACTTTTCAGCCACCCTAGATCCAGTGGCTGCTGGATTACCGGGATGCCTGAAAGCAGTAGCCGCTACCTGTACTAGTCTAGAGCAAAGTGAGAACATTGTGATGGGACATCCTGTCATTGTATTTGTTCCACATTCAGTGGTGATCTTGCTCACCCGAACCAAGACACAGTATCTCACCCCTAGTCGGCTGACTAAGTATGAGAGGATTCTCATTGGTGCAGAAAATGTAATAATTTCCCGATGCAACATTCTAAACCCTGCCACTCTATTGCCCCTTCCCATTGATGTAGAGGCAGGAGATGAAATTGAGCATAACTGCATAGACTTGACTGAATTTAGCACAAAACCCCGTCCTGATATAAAAGAAGTGGCCTTGGTTGATGAAGACCTCAAAATGTTTGTGGATGGTTCATGCTTGAGACATGAGAATGGAGGTTTGAGTGCTGCCTATGCTGTAGTCACTTTGGAAAAGACCCTGGAAGCTTCCTATCTTTTCGAAGTTAAATCTGCTCAAGTAGCGGAGCTCATTGCTCTAACAAGAGCTTGTAAAATTGGGAAAAACAAAAGAGTAACTGTTTATACTGACAGTCAGTACTGTTACGGGGTTGTTCATGACTTCGGCCAACTATGGTTGCAAAGAGAATTCATGACTTCCTCAGGTTCTCCCATCCGGAATGGGAAACCAGTACAAAACTTACTAGAAGCCATCCAATTGCCCAAAGAATTGGCTGTGGTCAAGTGTGCGGCTCACCGATCTGGAAATGACGAGGTGACAGCCGAAAACAGATATGCTGACCAAATTGCCCAGTACTGCGCCCGACATAAAATGTCTCTCCTAATTAAATTATGGGGAGGTGAAAGCAGCTGCCAACTGATGTTGTTTGAAAGGTTGGGAACATGGGATGAATTGAGAGAACTACAGCAGACAACAGACAAGAAAGAAAGGGACATGTGGAGGCAGGATAAATGTCAACCCAGGAAAAGGGATGGTGTTGTGGTCCACGTGACTGGTATGCCTGTACTCCCTGAACGACTGGTTACCGCAATGGCACGGATAATACATGAACCAACACATATTGGGAGGGATGCCATGTGCCGAATGTTTGAAAAGGTGTTCTACAGTCCAAAATTCAGGAGCACAGCAGACAAACTTTGCCAGAGGTGTTTAGTGTGTCAACAGTTCAATGCAGGAAAGAAGACAGTAGTGGAACAAAGTACCATTGGGAGAGCAGAAGGTCCCTTCATTAGGATGCAGGCAGACTTCATAACAATGCCCCTGTGCAAAGGATATAGATATGTCCTGGTCATAGTTTGCTTGTTTTCCCGGTGGGTGGAGGCTTACCCAGCAAAGAAGAATGATGCCCTGACTGTAGCTAAATTATTACTTAGGGAACTGATACCCCGCTTTGGAATTCCTGAGACAATTGAAACAGACCAAGGTGGACATTTTTCAAACGAAGTCCTAAAAGAACTCTGCGAAGCATTCAAAATGGAGCAAAGGCTGCACTGTGCCTATCATCCAGAGGCTTCTGGAATAGTCGAGCAGATAAACGGCACTCTCAAGTCCAGGCTGGCAAAACTGTGTGACTCCACTAAAATGAATTGGATAGAAGCTTTGCCCATGGTGCTGATGAGCTTGAGAAGTATTCCAAACAGAAAGACAGGCCTGAGCCCCCATGAAGTACTGATGGGAAGAATGATGCGACAGGCATGGGTACCTGGACACAAACTGCTAAGTATTTCTGATGATATGGTGCTAGAGTACTGCAGGCAGTTGGGTGACCAAGTGCGTTCTATCTCTCACCAGATTGGAGAGACTGCTGTCGAATGGCCTACAACTCCAGCACACAATCTGAGACCAGGTGATTGGGTGGTGTTAAAGAAACATACCCGGAAGAGTTGCCTTGGACCAAAGTGGGGCAAGCCTCGACAAGTGATCCTTGTCACCACAACTGCTGTGAAGTGTGCTGGTGTACCAAAGTGGATCCATGCAAGTCACACGAAGAAGGTGACTGGAGAAAACGCGACTGAAGCCGAAGGTAGTCCAGCTGAGGAGACTCCAGAAGAGGGTCCGGATCCCGCTGACATCGAACTACCAGGCACAAGTCAAGAAGTTGAATGGTTTCCTGCTGATGACCAGGTTCTTGATCCTATAAGAACCAGAAAATACTCTTACCTAGGTAGTGAGTGGGACAGTGCAGGTGAGTCAGAACAAGAAGGAGAAGGTCAGATCATCAAAGCCATCATCAAATCTGATCAGGGAATAGGCCAAGTAGGGACAGATCAAGTCATCGACACTCCTTCTCAGACAGAGGAGGCTGGAAAGGGACAGATAGTAGTCAAAGCGGAAGTTCATGCGGAAGAAAATCAAGAGATCGAAGAGCATGAACTAGGCCAGTTAGAAATAGATGAACGTGTTCAGGAAGAAGAGCCTAGTGAATCACTCACAAACGAAGATCACATACAGTCTAAACCTGAACTAGGTCAGAGTAAGGACCAGGCAGAAGAAATAGATGAAAGACCTGGAACTAGTCAGACAGGAAGGGAAAAAGACACTGCTGAAGCAATAGTGCGACAAAGAAGAAAAAGCAAAAGAGTTCACGAGGAAGAGCAAGTTTCCTCGACTACAAATAGGATCGAAAAGAAGGATGAACCCCGATATGTAAAAAGACTAAGAATAAGAATAAAAACAGTCGAAGAAAAACTGAAAGACCGAAAAAGGGCTGAAAGTGAAAGAAAAGAAGCCCGAGGAAAGTCCATCCGAAAGGGCGGCAGAGTAAAGAAACAGAACAAACTGTATCGGAGCCCTGAGTGGACCTATCTGGTGTTGGAAGAAATTGATGAGCCCGAAGCCTGTGGCAAAAGCGACGAAGGGTCCATTGCTGATCGGAGTTCTGACGAAGACCCTCCTTGAGGTGAAGCGAAGTAAAACCTCTGCTGAGAAGAAACGAAGAGGGGTTGAAAAGCCACCTGTAAGATAAAATGTCTGATTCAAATGTCTCTGGAAGATCCAGATTTAGCTGTTGCAAAACATGCTGTAAAATATGCATCTGTAGTGTAGTACTAGTGGTAATGATATGGATAGGATTAACAGTGTTTATACCTTTTATGATAAGCAAAGACCCTAACATATATCCTACAGACTTGACGACACAAGACGCAGAAGCTGTACATACTGAAGAAACACCACGAAGAGTAGAAAGACGTGACAATGCAATGAGTCTGAGACATACACGACCTGACTTAGAAGCATCAGATGAGGGTGAACTACATTATCACCAAATGAAGAACAGGACACACTTAAATGTTTTCGCTAATCTTTTAGTGCACTATGTAGAAGCTATGGAAATAGAAGATTGCTATGTCTGCATGATGCTACCTACTTCAGTAGCTGAAGGCGTGACATACCACCATTTACCCCTGACCTATGGAATTTCCTGTAGTATTCTAGCTAGTTTGTTCTATAGAAGCACTTTACAGTACTATTACTCAAACACTGACGTTATCTTTTCAGAACTTCCTATTAGAGGGAATCTGAACCTTGTACATACACTTGGTGGAGTGACTCGCTACATGGGAGAATACTTCCTGACGATAGGTGACATAGATCTGAATGAAGCTCGTAGAGACAACTTGACGTGTTCCTTACATGCACAAGAGAAAATGTTCTTGAAAATGGCAGAGAAGAGAAGGGAAAAGTTTCAGAAAAAGGCAAATGACGAAAAGAACCGAACCCCTAGATGGGCAGAAAACATGGATAACACCTCACAAAGCGAAGTTACTCCTGCTCTGTTGCTGGATTTTGAACGGAAAGGGAAACTCTGTATTCATAGAGAAAAGACTAGTTATTATAACAATGTATTCATTGGTTCCAGCGAGTGTGAACACAATTACAAGGTAATTGGAGGTTGGGGTTTCAAAAATGGGTCAGAACCTGTGTTTCCAGGAATTTATTATATATGTGGAAACAAGGCGTATTTCAAATTGCCGGATCACTGGTATGGAAGCTGCTACTTTGGCATTGTCTTTCCGAAAATATACCATGTGAACAATGCAGCTGGAAGCAATGAGATTACTAATGGCTTAGTGCGTAGAAAACGTGAAAGTGTAGGAGAAATTGTAGGTGATATTTTTAGTGCACTAATACCTGGAATGGGGGTAGTTCTGAATACTCATAGAATCTGCAAATTATCTACAGTAGTGGATCGGTTATCTACTGACACTGCTGCTGGATTTCTGATGATCAATACTGAAATGGTTGCGATCAGATCAATGGTTTTACAGAATCGCCTTGCTCTTGATACCTTATTGGCAAAAGAGGGCGGAGTCTGCAGGATGCTGAGGGCACAACATTGTTGCACTTACATTCCTGATAAAAGTGTCGAAATTAAGAAATATATAAGAAATATTACTAGTTTGGAAAAAGAACTCAAACCATTAGAGGTTGACAGTGCCTGGAAGAGACTGACTGATGGTCTCTCCTCTGTAGGTAGTTGGTTCTCTAACTTAGGTAAAAGTCTTATATGGAAAATACTGATGCCAATAGCTGGAATAGGTTTGATTGTTCTAATCATATTCATCTGTTGCAAATGCCAGAAATGCAGAAAATATATAGTGAATAAAAGAGGAAAACGAAAGGCTGAAGAATTAGAATTAGAAGAATTAAGAAACCAGATATATAAGAAAATAAAGAACAATCATACACACAGAGAGGCGGAGAGAAAGCTCAACAATAAGTTC
Source organism: Lissotriton vulgaris (assembly GCF_964263255.1). Lineage (NCBI taxonomy): Eukaryota > Metazoa > Chordata > Amphibia > Caudata > Salamandridae > Lissotriton > Lissotriton vulgaris. Next base: position 1,817,654,131 of record NC_141687.1, read on the forward strand.
GTTGAGATTGAGATGGATGAATTGGATGAATGAAGTTGGCATCTGTTTTCATGTGTAGTGATGATAGTAAATATCATCAAAGAGGGGATTGATGGAGCAAGGATTCGCACGTAACGCGACTTGCTCTCTTCATGAACCTCGCCTGAATCATAACTGTACTAACTCTGATTGTTTTGTCATTTTATTTGTATTTCCCCAACACACGGGTGTCCCTAGGAGGCTTGCCTATGTGTTTTTCATCATAATCACGCTTGCACATTAATAAAATGGCCGCTTTGCAGAAATCCAGTCTGCGCATGCGTCGGTCATACCCATGTGATGTGACGCACTCGCAATCTGGAGGGAAAAGTTCGCTCATGCGCAGTGGTGTTAAAATGGCCGCTTGTCACTAATCATGCTTCATGCTATCTTAAGCCGCTTTTATCTATGCATCTTTTCTGCACTAACTCTTAATGCTATAAGTATTATAAAATAAGGGATTAAGAGTAGTTGGTCATGGTGTACAGTGTATTCATTTTATTCTGTGTTATTAATTTGTTTTCGCTTACTTTTCATGTACCGCGTAAATGAGGGCCTGGACTTAGTGACCAGAACCATATTGAAGCTGACGTATCCCTCATCACGTGACCTAAGATCTGGGACGTGCAGCAATGGAACCTGGCCAGTTGGCCATTGAAAAGGGGACTGTCCTTTCCTGACGCACCTTCGCCCTTGAAGACATGCTATTTTTATTCTGAAATGCGCAACAATGTTGCAAACCTTTTCTTCACTATTGTACTTTCCCACACGTAGGCCTGGGAACCCAGGTGTTAGGGGGAGGGTAATGTCACGTGAAGCATAGGTGGTACCTATGATCTAACCACCTCCCTTGACCAATCAGAAGATGGGGCTTTGTCATATTGCAACATTTATGGGTGGTCTTGGGGACTTAAAACTGTATATATAGCCTAGCTTAGCTTAGAGAAATTGTCCGACTTGTCCGAGTAGCAGACCTGTCACTGACCCTACGAACTCTATAGGTGCCTGATACAGAGTGCTGCGGAGCATTCTGCCTGAAACTTTCCACAAACTCCAAGGGGTGGAAATTAGTCCTAAGTGCTAAGCGAAGCACTTTGCTGGGAGATTCGAAAACCTAATCGGGGTTATTGGCGGATTCCGTGCAGAAGAGGGGGTAACGCTGGCGTTGCATCCGAAACTGTGAGGGGTTGGTCGTGCCTTGGTGAACCCAGTCCTGACCCAGACCTGAGGGGTATCCTGTCCTGACTGTCCATGAGCTGTACCTGCTCACCTTCTGGTATTTCCTGAATCCTTGAGGGTCCTTGTCCCGTTCTTTCCCAACTGACCCGTGGCCAGGGTTAGTCCTCATTCTCACCTAGGTAAATATTGGCATAGGTGTCTGTCTATACTATACCCTCAACTTTTCCTCCTCTGATTAAAGCAATCTTGCCTGTGATATTCTCCATACCTCCTTTGAATGTAACTTCATGCAATGAATTATTAGTAAATGTTCCACTTCTTACCCTTCCTATAGGACATTGTTAAACCCAACTGTTTATCTAGCGTGTTCCACTTATTCCCTTTCCCTTAGTATGGTTGCTGTGAAGTTAGTAAAGATAGCGTAAGGTTTAGGAATTAGTATTAAGATATTAGGCCTCACATTAGGTCTCCTCACGTCCTTGCCCTAGTTTAAATCATATTAGATAATACTGTTTATTGTGATTCATGCCCTATAGTGTTCCCTTTTACTCTATGGTACTCACTTTAATCCATAGCTATATCCTTGTTCTGATACTTATCATTGATGTATTACTTTGCATTTGCCTACTTGTAATGGCATTTTCGTCCTAAACTTATACTATATAAAACCCTTAAAACTATCAAGGTGTCTGTGGTCATTATACATTAAAGTGGAATTAAAGGCACTAAATGTGTAAAGCATTTTCTCCCTTTTAGGAAACCCTTATCACCTGTCCACTGCTAGCTCCTGATCCGTCAGGAGTAATGTGCCTGTGGTAAGTCAGGTACATGAATAGTAAGTGGTGTAAGAGTCACCCACTCCATTACTCATAGAGCGTAGCAGAGGTTTCACCCGGTTCATTGCATCATATGCACGCCAGGGCCCAGTGCGTGGAAAATTTGGTAATCTAAGTGAGCCGGGTGACCCGCGCGCTCTATCAGTAACACCTCTGCCTACCGACTCTCCAGCTGAAACGTCGACGCCCAATAGAGGTCCGGAAACTCCAGGATCCACAAAAAAATCAATAGGATTCCTTGGATGTGAAATAGCTTCTGGCCAATCTAACTTCTGTATATAATTGTACATATCTATTATTGGATTTCACTGTACATTGTTTCAAGCACTGAGCACCTTTCACCCATTGTCACCAAATTTCACTTGTTATTGACAGTCAAAGTATGAATCAAATGTTAACATTGAATGAAGCAATTAAAATATAACATGAATGAATTCTTATATAAAATTACATGAAACTCACTACTTGGCTATATGAAATTTATCTTTAGATTGCTTGAGTATTTATTTCTCATTGCATTTGTGTATGAGAGAGTTTGTGCATACGAATTGCATTTAATAGCAATATCAAAGTAATGTGTCTTACCCAACAGAACCATTCTTGTATTTAACCTTCCACAAGGGAGTGCCAGCTAGCGCCCTATCCTGAAAAAGCCCCCGCTTTTCGGACTCCAGCCTTGCCCACTACACTAAATAATGCATTTGGGCCGATTTATAGTAGTTAAGGAAATCCGGTATTCCGAGGCCCCCATGTTCGGGTGCATGTATCCGAGGGCCTTGCTCATCTGTGGTCTCTTCCCCGCCCAATTGATTGATGCTCTGATGCAAGCACTCCAGCGGGGGGGCTGAACCGGCAAGGTTTGGAACAAGTAGAGTGCTCTAGGAAGTAGGGATATTTTTACCGCGGGTACCCGTTCGAGGAGAGATAAGTGATGCTTGCTCCAAGAGCCTGTCTTTTACAGATTGACGCAATAACCTAGAGTAATTCAGCTGGGCCGTTCTTTGAACCGCTGCCGCCAAGTCTAGGCTGAGATACGGAATTGTACCCGCAACCAGTTAGCCAGTGTCCCGTAGACGTCGGCGAGGGCAATGGGGAGGACGCTGCCGGTCCGAGAATCAGTGCCAGGGATTTAGCCACGTTGACCAGAAAGCCGGAGACCTGGCTGAATGCATCCAACTCCTCTAAAAAGGCGGGAAGGGAAAGCCTGGGTTCTCGACAAAGCCGCCAGTACATCATCAGCGTAAAGGCTGATAGGATGAGTTTCCCCTCCAAAAGGGATGCCCCTAATTCTCGGGTTATCTCTAACCCGCTGTGCCAAAGGTTCAATGTATAGAGCGAATGATAACGGCGACAGCGGGCATCCCTGCCTGGTCCCTCTTTGAATAGCAAAGTGTGTGGAGGAGATGCCATTGACTCTGATGCACACCGAAGGCTTGGCATAGCAGCAACCCACCCTTTCACGGAACCGCTCACCCATGCCAAATTTCACTATTGTGTGTCCCAAAAACCCCCAGTCCACCCGATCAAACGCTTTTTCGGCATCAATCATCAACAGGAGGGCCTCCATTTGCATTTGGTGAGCCTTATCTACGAGATGGAGTATTTCCTTTGTGTTATCGCTGCATTGACGGGATAGGATAAACCCCGCCTGGTCGGGTTCTATCAAATTTGGCATATAGGGGCTCAAAGGCGACACGAGGATTCCTATAAAGATTTAGAAGTCTACATTTATTAGAGAAATCGGGCGATATGAGCCTCATTGTTGCTTATCCTTTCCTGACTTAGGCAATACCACTATTGCTGCCGCCAGCATGGTGTCTGGAATCTGTGTGGGGCCTCTGAATGTATTAAAAAGCCTAGTCAGTATCGGCACTAGGATAGAGCAGAATTTCTTGTAAAAAGGGAAGGGAAGCCGTCCGGGCCCAGGGATCTAAGCAGTTTCAGGCGTGAATTCCGTGAAATCAGCGTGATGATCTCCTCTACGCAAATAGGGGCGTCCAAAGATGCCGCCTGAGTAGGGGACAATGCTGACATAGAGACAGATTGTAGATAAGCCGCTGTGTCGTGGTCAGGCTGGGATTCCGCTGTGTAAAGCTTCTGATAGAAGTCCCGGAAGGCCTGTGCTATCTCTGCATCCCCGCTAATTTCTCCCCCGCCTTCCCTCTGAAGCGAGGAAACCTGAGTGCACTGTCTTTGGACCTGCAGACGATTGGCCAGGAGCTGGCCAGTGTGACCCCCCCCGACGTAGTAGGAATGTTTCAAGCGGACAGCCACATATTCCACCCTATCCAAATCGAGGGGCAAGTTGCCTTCAACTGCCGCCAGACCCTGGGGGCGTCAGTCCAGCTATGCACCTGTTCAACTTCCCGTACCTCTGCTGACAAGGTGGATCTCACCTCTTTGCGCTCTCTGTTTTGGGCCGCTGCAATCCCTATAAGCTCCCCCGTACCACCGCTTTCAGTGCCTTCCGCAGTGTTGTAACTGCAATGTCCGGCGTGTCATTTATGGTGAGATAATCCCTAATGCAGGTAAGGAGTTGCTGCGCCACCTCTGTATTGTGAAGCATATGTTCCTTAAGCCTCCAACTTCCATTCCGGTGTATGCGTGAGTTCAGCAAGACCTGTACCAACAATGAGTCATGATCCGACAGAGCCATGGGTTCAATGCATGTCTCCCGCACAGCAACATTTACCTCCCTGGTCCCCAGAAAGTGGTCTAAACGAGCATAGGACTTATGGGCATGGGAGTAGAATGTGTATTGTTTCGACGTGGGATGTGCGGCCCTCCACATATCGATCAAGCCCATTTCTCTCAATCAGTCCTTCCCATCCCGCAAGAGCTCCCCTCCTTGAAAAAAGGATGCGTGTGACCTGTCCATACAGGAGTCCATGACTATGTTGATGCCCCCCCACCAGTGTCATGCGCCCCTGCGGTGCCAGCACATCCGCCAGGGCTGCTTGAAGGAAAGGTTCCTGGTCCGAATTAGGGGCGTAGATGGAACCAATCCCTAGGAGCTGATTACCAAATTGGAGAGTATAACCCAATAACCTCCCCTTGAGCTCTGCCACTTTCTCCTTCACCTCCCCTTACATCGTCTAGAGATGAGAATGGCTACCCCAGCCTTTTTCTCCCCCAAGCAGAAGTACTGGAGTGGAAAGGCTTGTGATCGCATGTGGTGGGTATCTTTGGGGAGGAGGTGCGTCTCCTGTATAAGACACACGTCTGCCTTCACATTCTCCAAATATGACAGGACCGGACTCCTCTTCACCAGGTTATTAGGCCCTTTTACAATAATTATGAGAACTTTCACAGTCACCATGACAAAGAAAGAGGGAAACTGTGCAACCTAATCGGAAACCCGAGTGTGGGCATGGCCCCCAGTCTAGTAGGTCGGTAGTGAGTGTATGAGTGGTGACAGAGGTGGTATGGTAGCACTATCATGGTAATGTCAGGGTACCCCAGTAGGTCTTAGTACTGTGGATCATGGATAACAGACTTCCCTCCCTCAGTCTGTGGGGTGCATCTGTGGTTGATGGTATCCCTCCCGTGCCCGCCCACCACCCCCCAGCTGTGCTCTAGTACACTTCTCTGACTCCAGTGCAGTTCAGGCATCAGCCCCCAGTCTGGATTCTGCTGTCAGGCAGGCCAACACTGCTCGACGTTCTTGCGCCATCATCTCTGGATTCGGCTTTGAGGGGGTCCCCGATCTCCTCCTGCCACCTACTTTTTGCCACCTTCCCCGTTGATATTTCCTGTCTTGGCTCGGGGCCTCATCCGTCGAGGGCTTTTCGATGTCCAGGACCTGGCATGCCCCTTGCAGGGAACGTAGTTGTCTTAACTTGCCATCCCATTTGAAAATGATACGGAATGGGTGCCCCTACTAGTAGGAGACACCCTGGTTGCGAAGATGGGTTGTGACCGGTCGAAAGTCCCTACATTTCTGGAGGATGGTGACAGCTAAGTCCTGATAGAAAGCGATGTTATGACCTCTGAAAACCAAGGGTTGGGTATCTCGTGCTCTGCTCAAGATAAGCTCTTTGAGCTGGAAATTAGGTAGAAAGGCCAAGATATCAAGAGGAGGTGCCGGGGCCCTCCCCTGCAAGCCAACTCTGTGAGCCCTGTCTATTTTGATAGCAAAGTCTGGGGATTCTTGCACCACATGGCGGAACAAATCTTGGAGGTACTCAGTGATATCTTTATCCTCTTCTTAGGAAGGAACACCCCTCACCCGTATGTTGTTTCTACAGGAGCGGTTTTCCAAGTCATCCGCATAGGCCTGGAGATCGATTGGTTGTGCCTACAAGCGGATCACTTCTTGCTCCAGTTGTTGGGCTTCCTCACCGCAGGATGGTTTGTGGTCTTCCATAGTCAAAACCCTTTCGCCCAATGCATCCAGGTCTCCGCGCACCTCCTTCATCTCATCGGCAAAGTCTTTTTTAAGGGTATGGAGATTTTCTCTCAAGGCCGAAAATAGCTGGGAAAAGAAGGCTCTTGTGACTGGTTCGTCTGCTTGCTCCATATCCTGCACCCCAGAGTGAGCCGGGGAGACGCGCTCCCTCCACCAGGCACAGCGACATCTTTGCAAACAGGTCCTTCATGGTTCTATCATCATTCCCCTTTTCCTTTTCCTTCTTTACCCGCGTGGTGGACATATGTGGGCCTCAGCTGTGGGACAAGGCGGCCGCTGATATGCAGGGATCGCCCCTTAAGCAGATGAGTGAGGCTTAGAACGCATTCTCTCCTCTCAGTACGGGGCTCAAAAGGCCTTTCACCTCACCTCCAGCTTCTGTGACGCTTGTAGATTAGGTGTGCTGTGGGTCTGAATCGGGGCGGATGATACGGTGGAGACACCCCGTACCACCAAGAGAGGGCAAGGCAATGCTAATCCTGGGTGCCGGCAGCAGAAGGGCCACGGCAGTCGTGCACCTGGTCAGAGGGGTGGACTCTCAGCTCACCCCACTCTGGGATCATTCAGTTGCAATGGCGCCTCCCATAGAACAAGCCTCACCACTCGGGAAGTGCCCTTCTTGTCCAGCCCCCGGTGCCGGGCAGCCCAAGTCAGGCCAATGCTAGACCTGGCAGCGGTGTCAGCAGGGCTTGTAAAAATGCTCCACTTCAGGAATGCCTCTCTGCGCCAAAGGCACTATCGCCGCACCTCCCATGCTCCATGAGGTATCAGGCGACAGACAGTTCAATGTGCGGTCACAATCCGGCCCACCCCGGCTCCTTCCAATGAGTCCTGGGCCTCTTTCTATTGGGAATGTCTGAAGTCTGTGCGGGGGCCCCCCCACTGCACCCCACGGGGTCCCGAGCTTGACCGACAGGGCCAACGCCTGCCCTCCTCCAGGGGTGTCGGTATGGATAGGCGCCCGAACTGGGAACCGGCCCTCGCCGGCGGGAGTAGTAAGTGGGAATTGCTGGGCCTCTCACCTCGGGCTTCACATCCGCAGCCTCCGTTTGTTGCAGTAGCGGCCCTGCCGACCAAGGCTCCCCAGAAGTCGCCAGGCAGGCCACTCCTGGGGACACTGGTGCCTCTGTTCTGCAGCCGCCACTCTCACCTCACTCGCATGATCACCGGAGGATGTCCACCAGGCCGCCCCAGTCTGATCAAAGTGCCGACAGGCCTCCGGACTCCTCAGGCATCTCTTGTGGGCTCCTCTAGTGTGTCAGCCTGCAATGAGGACCAGTCTGCCATCTTGAGTCCGGGAGCTCGGCGCCCGTGGACACCGTTTCTTGGGTGAATGGCATCAGGAGTCAGTTTGATAACTTGACCACATGTTCTGGCCACCTGTCTCTACGGCTCTGGGGGTCCGCCGCTCATGAACTGCAGCGGTAAGCGCCCAGGCCGGCCGACTTGGATTGGGAGACGAGCAAGCTGTGTCCGACCCACTCGCTATCTTGGCCATGCCCCTCAGTCACCAATATTTCAAATATATTTGGTCGGTCCGTGACTCGTAGTTCTACTGGTTGCAAGAGGACAGTATGAAGTAAGGAGATTTGCCTTAAACTAATAGGTCCCATATTGAATACGTTTAAAGGGGTTGGCTTGGCACAATTAAGTTGATGTGATGCCAGTGTTCTACAACTTTGAAGCACATACAACTCCAGCATGCATCATTTTTCTGATGACTCAGAACAACTTAGGCAACCAAAATGTTCTTGGAGTTTTATTTTGTGTAATTTTGCTGAAAGGCAAGTGTGGATATTTAACTTTCTGCTGTTAATGCCTTTGCAATACTTTTTTTGCCACCAGATTTGTATTTGTGTTTCAGTGTGTGAACAACTTGTGATTCCTTAATACCCTCATTAAGCACTTATAACTGAACATATGTGTATGCACAGTGTCACTCTTCATTTTTATTTATTAGGTCGAAGCCTCTACCAGAAATTTACTAACAGTATCTTGGGAACATTTGGAAAGCTTCCCTAGGAATGTCTTTCCCCAATTTCTTACCAGCGGCTAAGAGGTTTGTTACTCACATTTGCTTGATTCCTATTGGCTAGCTCTTTTTGTTTTAGGCTTTCCAGCTTGAAATCCTCCCTTCTCTTGCCCAAACCCTATTTAGGGGCCGATTATGATGCCGGATGCCACTCCACTCAGCGCCACTCCACTCTGCACTACTGCACTCTTCTCTGCCCCACTGCACTCTACACCACTTTACTCAAAATCAATGCACACTATGCCACTGCACTATATGCCAGTGTACTCTGCACCACTGCACTCTACGTCACTATACTCTACTCTGCAACACTTTATGCCACTGCACCCTATTCCATTGCACTCTATGTCACTACAATATATGCAACTTGATTCTACTCTATACCACTGTACTGTACTCTGCACCACTCTAAACCACTGCACTCCATGCCAATGCATTCTATGCCACTCTACTATTCAACACTGCACTCCATGACAGTTTACTCTGCAACACTGCACTCTTCCACTGAACTCCACACCACTGCACTCTACACTGCACCACTGTATGCCACTCTACTCTACAGTGATCAAGGGACCCACATCTGGGCATACCCTGCCAACTTAGGGCGAACAAAGCAAAACCAAAGGGGATGATGGACGGAGTGTTGAACAATGCAAGCACTCACCCCCAGTCAACTGGTCTGGGTTTATTCCATCATCAGTCTTTAGCTCACTCCGCCACCCTAGTTCAGACATGGCCATATGCAAATCAGTCTGACCATGTGCCTCATGGGAACAGTCCAACCCGAACTGCCAAGCCATGTCTTCCCTGGACCGGAAACAAGTATCTTGGGACTGGTTTCTGGCTAATCAGCCATCATCAGCCAGGCTAGCTTGAATCCAGTGGCAAAGTGAGCAAGGGACCCATGTCTGGGCATACCCTGCCAATTTAGGGTGAACAAAGCAAAACCAAAGGGGATGATGGACGGAGTTATGAACAATGCAAGCACTCACCATCAGTCAACTGATCTGGGTTTAATCCTTCATCATTCTTTAGCTCACTCCTCCACCCCAGTTCAGACATGGCCATATGCAAATCAGTCTGATCCTGTGCCTCATGGGAACAGTCCAGCCCGAACTGCCAAGCCATGTCTTCCCTGGACCGGAAACAAGCATCCTGGGACCGGTTTTTGGCTAATCAGCCATCATCAGCCAGGCTCGCTTGAATCCAGTGGCAAAGTGAGCAAGGGACCTATGCCTGGGCATACCCTGCCAACTTAGGGCAAACAAAGCAAAACCAAAGAGGATGATGGACGGAGTATTGAAAAATGCAAGCACTCACCCCCAGTCAACTTATCTGGGTTTAATCCATCATCATTCTTTAGCTCACTCCGCCATCCCAGTTCAGACATGGCCATATGCAAATCATTCAGACCCTGTGCCTCATGGGAACAGTCCAGCCGAACTGCCAAGCCATGTCTTCCCTGGACCGGAAACCAGCATCCTGGGACCGGTTTCTGGCTAATCAGCCGTCATCAGCCAGGCTAGCTTGAATCCAGTAGCAAAGTGAGCAGGGGACCCACGTCTGGGCATACCCTACCAACTTAGGGCGAACAAAGCAAATCAAAAGGGAAAGATGGACGGAGTGTTGAACAATGCAAGCACTCACCCCCAGTCAACTGATCTGGGTTTAATCCATCATCATTCTTTAGCTCACTTCGCGACCCCAGTTCAGACATGGCCATTTGCAAAGCAGCCTGACCCTGAGCCTCATGGGAACAGTCCAGCCCGAACTGCCAAGCCATGCCTTCCCTGGACTGGAAACAAGTATCCTGGGACCGGTTTCTGGCTAATCAGCCGTCATCAGCCAGGCTAGCTTGAATCCAGTGGCAAAGTGAGCAAGAGACCCACATCTGGGCATACCCTGCCAACATAGGGCGAACAAAGTAAAACCAAAGGGGATGATGGACGAAGTGTTGAACAATGCAAGCACTCACCCCCATTCAACTGATCTGGGTTTAATCCATATTCATTTTTTAGCTCATTCCGCCATCCCAGTTCAGACATGGCCATTTGCAAAGCAGTCTAACCCTGAGCCTCATGGCAACAGTCCAGCCCGAACTGCCAAGCCATGTTTTCCCTGAACCGGTAACAAGCATCCTGGGACCGGTTTCTGGCTAATCAGCTGTCATCAGCCAGGATAGCTTGAATCCAGTGGCAAAGTGAGCAGGGGACCCACGTCTGGGTATACCCTGCCTACTTAGGGCGAACAAAGCAAAACCAAAGGGGATGATGGACGGAGGGTTGAACAATGCAGGCCCTCACCCCCAGTCAACTGATCTGGGTTTAATCCATCATCATTCTTTAGCTCACTCCGCCACCCGAGTTCAGACATGGCCATATGCAAATCAGTCTGACTCTGTGCCTCATGGGAACAGTCCAGCCCGAATTGCCAAGCCATGTCTTCCCTCGACCGGAAACAAGCATCTTGGGACTGGTTTCTGGCTAATCAGCCGTCATCAGCCAGGCTAGCTTGAATCCAGTGGCAAAGTGAGCAAAAAACGAAGGATTTAGGCCCAAATCTCTGTACTGGGGTGAATGTATGACATTGTTCTGCATTCTGACTATCAATTGTTCTTTTTGCATTTGCCACTCCACTATGCGGCACTCGGCTCTGCAAGACTGCACTCTCCGCCACTAAACTCAACGCCACTCTTCTCTGTTGCACTTCACTCTTTGCCACTGTATGCTACGCTACTCGACACCATTGCACTCTATGTCACTCACTCTATGCCACTCTATTCTACTCTGTACTACTGGACTCTACACCACTGTTCTCGGTACCACTTTACTCTGCACTACTCTACTCTGTGCCACTGCACTCTACGCCATTACACTCTACTCTACAGCACCACTCAACTGTACTCTACTCCAGCCACGGCCTGTGGAGGGAGTTTCGGTAGGGCGGAGAGGCGGGGCAGGGGAGGGTCAGGGTGGGGGGTGCTAAAAACTGGAGTATGGATAATTGAAGGTAAGTAAAACAATTTATTTAATAAAATGAATTTTGTAGCGCGCCCTTCATCGCAAAATCGATGCAGGGCATGCTACGAAATTCATTGTATTTATTAAATTGTTTGCTTACCTTCAATTATCCATATTCCAGTTTTTAGCACCCCCCACCCTGCCCCTCCCGCACCCCTCCTCTCTGCCTCACCGAAACTCCCTCCACAGGCCGTGGCTGCTCCACTCAACTGCACTCTACACCAATGCACTGTAAGTCACCACTCTCTGCATCACTCCACATCAGTCTAATCTATTCTGTACCACTGCGCTCCACACCTCTGCACTCTACACTACTGTACTCAATGTCACTGCACTCTATTCTGCACCATTTGACTGTACCCTGAACCACTTCACTCTTCTCTGAAACAATCTACTTGTTGCCACTAAACTCCATGCCACTGCGCTCTACTCTGCACCACTCTGCTCTACACAACTGCACTCTACGCCACTGTCCTGTATGTCACGTCACGGTACTCTACACCAATGCACTGACTCTACACCACTTTAAGAAACTACAATGCACTCTACAACACTGCAGTCTAAGCCAGTCTTCTCTGCGCCACTGTACTTTATGCAACTTCACTCTAGTCCACTCTACCCCACTCTACGACACTACACTCTCTGATGCTATACTCCATTAAACTCTACTTCTCTCTATGACACTCTACTCTATGCCATTCTACTCAAAAACAATCTATGCCACTTTATAACACTACTCCATTCTACAACGTTCTACCTACACAACTCCCTCAATGCCACTCTGCTCTACTCTATTCTATGACACACTACTCCACTCAACTCCCCTACACGCCACTCCACCAAGGGAGGCTCCTCCATTTTAGTGGAGGAGCATCGGCCCACAAGTGCCAGAGCTGAAAAAGAAAACGGTAATAACATTTATTTATTACCTTTTTCTTTTTCAGCACCTCGTCCTAACAAAGTGTCCGGACCGGGTGAGGCCAACGCTGCTGAGTGGCAGCAGCAGGGAGATTGGCACTTTAAAATCGGCATGTCTCTTTGGCCGGCCAGCTGGACATGCACATTTTAAAGTTATCTAACCTAGCTGTCTTAGACAGCTGGGTTACAGAAAGCGCAGGCCTCCAGTAGTCTTAGGAGTGCTGGGAGTGTCTGCTCTATCCAATTCTGGCACTGCTTTCACGCTGTAAAAAGAAAAGCAACACCAGGATTGGATAGTGCAGTTTCCTACATCTGGAGCTTCCTGGTAGACAACCGAGAGAGGAGGGCGTCGCGCTGGGAAGGTAAATGATTGTTTTTTTCTGCCTCACCACCCTCGGTTCAAGCCAGCTGCCACTGCACTCCACTCCACTACAACACTCTATGCGTCTCTGCTCTATTCCACTCAACTCTACACTTTGCTATACCCTATGCTATTCCACTCTCCTTAACTACTCTGCTCCATGCCACCCCACTCTTCCACAAAGTACTCTGCTCTATGCCACTCTACGCAACACCCTCTATGACAATACACTCTGCACCACTTTATCACACTCTATGCCACTCCACTCTGTGCCACTCTACCGCCCTCTATGACCCTCAACTCTATTCCACTCTACGCCCTTCCACTGTATGATACTCTACTCCCTCCACGACCCTCCACAACACTCATTGCCACTCCATGTCACTTCACTTCACTCCACTCCACGTCACTCAACGCCTCTCTACACCACTCTACACTACTCCATGTCACTCCATAACACTCCACTCTACTCCACTTTACGACACTCCTCGCCTTCCTCATTTAACCCACTCACTTTTAGCCATGCTGAACAGCAGCCACGCTGGTGCACAACATGGCTAAGACATAATGGAAAGCCAATAGCTCCTGCATAGGCGGGACCTATTGGCTTTTCCAATGCTTGTTTCTTAGAGGCCTGTGGAAAGAGCATTATATTTATCGTATTATTCTGAATGCCAGCATTCCTTTCATTTGCTCATTACTAAAGAAAGTACCGGCATACAAAACGTGTGTTTTCTGGTTCAGATATGTCGATGTTTATCATTCAGAGTATAGAGATGTAGTGCATAATAATGTGCTTGTTGTGACACACTGGACTTTAAAGTGCAAGTTGCAATCTGTACCTATTCCATCTTTGAAGATCCTTGGGCAGGACACCTTGTTCTCGACATGTGTACAGCGATGTTTAACATTGTTAAATGTTTAACAATATAACATGTTATGTTTTTTCTTTGTTATCATGTGTCACAACACACTGAAAAATAACTGCATCGTACAAAAGCAATAAGAAACAAGCATAACATGGGTGTTTTAATGTTTCAAAGAAGAAGCTGCGTTTCTTTAACTGTGGTAATAATAGTAATTTTTGTTCCACATATCATTTCTTACCGCTCTTCTGCTGTGTCCATGTGGGGTAAGTTCTGTAAACGGCACGGGGTGTCCGTGCCACAAAGGAGTTGCACAGCCATATGCACAAATGTGAATGATATACACACGTATTCCATATTTACTCCAAATTCTTCCAGTTTTTATTCCAAGTTTTTCAAGTTCTTTTCCAATGTTTACACATTTTTTCACCATCACGTCAAAGATGCGAAGTTTCCATGTTTTTATGCGTCTTATCATTCTGAGAGTGCCCATCCAGGCTTAATCACAGACAATTATTTGAAACTTCATGGTTCCAAAACATTCAACCCAATGCATTTCGGTCCTCAAGACCTTCTTCGGGGGTATCTACAATATTAAAAACATGTTTTAATAAACGCTCCATTTATACGAAAAGCGCTCCAACAAACTTTTAGACCAAGTGTCCCTCCCCCTTCATCGATACTATAACTAAACGAAGTGTATTGATTCTTATGCGCGCTGTTATCTCCCCCGTCCTGCAGTCTTTAAACACCCATAGGGACTGTCCCATTACACATGATAACAATGTGCCCTCTCGGTGAACCTCGCGCTCAAAAACCAATTTAAATGAATCTAAATATCCCATCTACTTAAAGTGTAACCCACATCTACCTTTCTGAATCCACAGTCGATCCTTCGTGCATCCCTGTTCCAACGTTCTGAGTATTAAACCACTCCCTCTTCTTTTCTCCCTTCGACTGCAAGCTAAGTTTCCTGTTCTCTACGTGATGGTTTATAGCCTTTTCCACCCACCTGTGTTCATTTCTGCATCACGTGGTTCGTCTGCCTCACCGTGTTTCTTAAAGTGCTCCTCCCCCCTCCCAAATTATCCAATGCTAACAGTTACCACTTTACTTGTGTGCATACATCAACTAAAAAATAAACTGACTGTAACCAATGAAAGTCCGTGATAAAATCTATCAAATAAAATATAAGAATGGCAAATAAACACTTATTTGTGACATTATAACTCTGAAATGTCCACTTGAGACCAACGTCCATTGCGAACAATCTTTGCAAATGTCGCTCCTTAATCATTGGTTACAGTCAGTTTATTTTTTAGTTGATGTATGCACACAAGTAAAGTGGTAACTGTTAGCATTGGATAATTTGGGAGGGGGGAGGAGCACTTTAAGAAACACGGTGAGGCAGACGAACCACGTGATGCAGAAATGAACACAGGTGGGTGGAAAAGGCTATAAACCATCACGTAGAGAACAGGAAACTTAGCTTGCAGTCGAAGGGAGAAAAGAAGAGGGAGTGGTTTAATACTCAGAACGTTGGAACAGGGATGCACGAAGGATCGACTGTGGATTCAGAAAGGTAGATGTGGGTTACACTTTAAGTAGATGGGATATTTAGATTCATTTAAATTGGTTTTTGAGCGCGAGGTTCACCGAGAGGGCACATTGTTATCATGTGTAATGGGACAGTCCCTATGGGTGTTTAAAGACTGCAGGACGGGGGAGATAACAGCGCGCATAAGAATCAATACACTTCATTTAGTTATAGTATCGATGAAGGGGGAGGGACACTTGGTCTAAAAGTTTGTTGGAGCGCTTTTCGTATAAATGGAGCGTTTATTAAAACATGTTTTTAATATTGTAGATACCCCCGAAGAAGGTCTTGAGGACCGAAATGCATTGGGTTGAATGTTTTGGAACCATGAAGTTTCAAATAATTGTCTGTGATTAAGCCTGGATGGGCACTCTCAGAATGATAAGACGCATAAAAACATGGAAACTTCGCATCTTTGACGTGATGGTGAAAAAATGTGTAAACATTGGAAAAGAACTTGAAAAACTTGGAATAAAAACTGGAAGAATTTGGAGTAAATATGGAATACGTGTGTATATCATTCACATTTGTGCATATGGCTGTGCAACTCCTTTGTGGCACGGACACCCCGTGCCGTTTACAGAGCTGTTTAACTCAGGTGCTTGTTTGGGACGGAGCATGACGGAGTGCTGCACGCTAAGATTGAGAAAACAATGCAAAAAGTTTAAAAATGATAAAGCAAAGGGTGTGCTGCAGGACTATTTACAGTGCAGTTTCATGTGGGGTAAGTAGCAGGTGTTTCTCCCACCCTGTTTTATGATCCTCATTTTAACAACGCCAGAAGGACGGGAGCTGCACCTCGCCATGACTCTACCTTGTGAACTGCAGCTCTCCTCTCCTTCCATCAGCCAGCCTTTAACCGAGGGAGCCATCCCACCGCAGCCTGTTCAGCCCTGTCTGTGTCAGTGTGTTTCTTCCATCTACATTGCTTTGCAGTCCGCAGTATTACAAACCTCTTCTATTTCGTCATCCTGAGCACATACAAAGCAGTGTGTTTTTTTTTGCATCTTGGTATTAAGCATGTAACACTTTCGGCGCAATCCTTGCTTTGGTAATTGGCAGGAAAGTTGTAAATGTCTCCTTCTTCGACCTGACTAGTGGTGCTGGTTGCATAGGTGCTCGGGCTTCTGATAACTATGGTTCCAATGCTCAAGTCAATTCATGAATCTGCTACTTCAAGTTTATTGCTTCATTTGAGGCATCATTTTGACATTTTTCGAATTCACAAAGATTTCCAGAAGGGCTGGTGGGTAGGTCGGCAGTCACAGGTTATCAGAATTTCTGGAATTCGTTTGTTATGCGTAAATACAATGGTGTACATGCATGTAAGTGTAAACACTGTGTAATAGTGCAATTTTATTGAACACGCGTTTTTCAGCTCACAGAACTATTATTCCACTGCACCAGTTCTGGTGCTATTTCCTGCCCATTCCTGCACCAGATACTCCTTGGCCGCCATCATTTCCTGGAATTAATCTCATTGTCTGGCCATATCATACATGTCATTGTGCCTTGATAAGTCTGAGAATACCCACAAAACTTCCAAGTATGTGGGTGTTTACCTACAGGAAACCCCATTCGACACCCTTTGTGCAGATTTATTCACACATAATATTTTATATTAATACCATTGGTGAGAGAGTTGTTTTCTTCCCCCGTTGGTTAACTCCTGCATTTGGTTTACATTTCTGACTTTCATAAAATTTCCCAGGATGCTAAGAGTACACCTGGCCATACCAGGCACAAGGCACTTCCTGCATGGGCTGGACACATGGAGGCCAGTGCTATTCGGTCCTGTCAGACCATAGCCATCACTCTCTCCAGCCCCAGGAGTTCATTAGGTTGCTGCCTCATATTGGCACTATGATACTACTGCCAGCTATAGCCTCCCCTCTTCAGCCACCTCCTGTGCTAGTAGACTGTAGTGCCAGTCATCAATGCAACTTCACCCAACACCTCGTATTGTCATGCCTGTGGCAGCGCTGAGGCATCGGTCATCGCTATGACACACTGGCTAGGGTCGGTCTGCGGATACCTATTATGCATGCCTAAGACAGAGAAGGTGATTTAGTTTAAACCAAGATCCAAACAGGTAATTTTAAAGCACTCTCTGGGGTATATTTACTCAACAAATGTCAGAGAGCTGTACTATGCCAAATTTGGCAAAGTGTGCACCCCGACATATTTTAAACACAGGGATGCACCGTATTCACAAGAATACGGCACACCCCTGTTTGTCCCCTAACGCTGACACAAAAAAAGCTACCTACTGCCAGCGCAGGCACCCTGCCGCCATGTTCCAAGGGTGCCTGAGCTGCAGGGACGATTGTTTATGTGCAGGATGGGCACCTTCCTTCATATAAACAATCAATAATGGCGATTTGCTCTTTTATGTGGGCTGCAGCGCACAGAGCACAAAAATTAGGAGAAATTTCTCCTCGTATCACCATTCTAAGAGCAGGTATTCCCTGGCGTTCATATGTGGCCCTGCCTCAGCCTTGTAAATCTGGAGCAGCGTCAAAAAGCAATGGGTGTTGTGATGGATGCCCACTGCAACACCCATTGCACGGCCCTTTGTTCCAGAGGACTGTGGCGGTAAATCCCTTCCACTGTGTACCCAAGCTGCATGCTGATGATACTCATGCATAGGGTGACCAGGTCTTGACAACCAAAAACCGGGACATTTCAGAAAAATAGAAGGAGGACTACAATTTTTCATCCACGGAATAGAGAAGAATGACAGCTCCCATCAACATAGGATAACAAAAGATGCATTAAGAAAATAAATAAAATGTAATTTCACATGGAACCATAGGGTCAGCCTGGCTCACCCAGTAAAAACTTCCAATGCCCACTACGCAGGCGGTGGTCAGAGGAGTGCAAGTCAGATCCCAAGGGCAGCCTGGAATGAAGGCTAAATTTCCTTCTTATTCTCGTTCCGCGTCCAGCTCCCTGATTCCCTAAGGCACTTAGCAAAAAATGTATGTATTCAACTCGCTGAGACACAATAATGCATGCACCCGTCATGCTTACTGAATCACACATCCGCATGGCGCCATGACTCAGAACGTATAGGCACTCTTGCAAACACTGCATCATGTCATCCTTTATTTATTTCTTTGCCGATCGTGAACAGCATTTGCTATAAAACATTTGCAAAACCAATAGGTCACAAAAGCGAGGCCTCTTGGTTTTGCCAATGCTTGTTTGTTTTCTTCCTTAGCCCCAGGATCTGCACCTATACACGGAGCAGCGCGAGATATTCCAAATAACAGCCGCAACACACGAATACAAATTGTCCATGTCACCGGTACAATATGATCGACCGCCCAGGGCCCAAGCAGGCCATGATCTGTTAAAATCTCGTTGTATGTGTGACATCGACCCTAATCTAAATAATCACACGTGCCCAGGGAGCCATAATATCTGCAAAGAAGCCGAAGCATCACCAGTTCACCGCCTGGCTGAAGTATGCCAGAGACTAACCTCCCCCCCTGGATATTAGCACGGCACAGTGAGTGTCAGCCCTCCATCTCTCACTGGGAGCGCCGTCGCAAGTGACCTTTAAGAGACCAGCAGAATGCAGCACGCAGCATCACTGACCGTCCTCGGCAGTGACCAGGGAAGATGCTCGCAAAAACGGCGTCGCGTCATGGGCTTTCTCCTCAGACCTAAACCCAGCACAAACGCGCAAAGTGTGCTACTTTGTTTCATTTTTGCAAACAAAATGTATCGGCAAAATGGAAACGAAATATATCAGTGTACTGTGCAAAATTCTATACGTTGAGCTGTCACAGCGAGAAAGGTGAACTCTGGAGGCATCACCTCCCCCCCCCAAACCCCCTCCCTAAGGGCAGAGTGCCCCGTGTCACCCGTCTGCCTGGCGAGGCCAGACGTTCCTGGCACAGCTGCCAAGTGGTAAGATGTCATGTACGAAATGATAGCCTATACTTGCTATATTTAGCCAACAGGATGCTGCTGGCTGGGCTCTCTGAGAGCAGGGGTCACAAAATCCTAGCATGAGATTTGGTGTTGCCGAAATGGAAATGGGTGGGGTTTCGCTCATTACATGGGACGGATCACTGACAAAATATCAAGAAAATATTGACCTACAAGAATATCGATGCAGAAATATCGACGGCAAGAATATCGACATCCTATCTACAACATGGTAGGTACAAAAATATATGAAAAAAACATAGATGTTAAAAATATCGATGTTAAAAATATCGTTTTTTTCTATAAAAATATAAATGTAAAATAAAGTAAATAACACTAATAAATAAAATAAACATAGTTAAAAATATCTAATATTGTTTCAAATTAATAAATAATACATATATAATAATAAAACCTTAACTAAACATATGCAGAAAATATATAATATATACATACTTAACAATAAGTTTTAATAATTATTTTAATAATTTATGAATCAATAAAAAATATTATAAATTACAAATACATTTACAAACATAAAACAAAAACATAAATAGAAAATAAAGAATTATGTTTAGTAAATTAAGAGTGCAACAGTAAGGAAAACGTTGGATAGCGTAGGGGTAAAAATTACTAGTCCCACTCCAGAGAGTGAAACAGTAGGGAAAGCGTTGCATAGCGTAGGGGCAAAAATTACTATTCCCACTCCAGAGAGTGCAACAGTAGGGAAAGCGTTGGATAGCGTTGGGGTAAAAATTACTATTCCCACTCCATAGAGTGCAACAAGTGGGACAGTGTTGGATAGCGTAGGGGTAAAAATTACTATTCCCACTCCAGAGAGTGCAACAGTAGGGAAAGCGTTGGATAGCGTAGGGGTAAAAATTACTATTCCCACTCCAGAGAGTTCAACAGTGGGGAAAGCGTTGGATAGCGTAGGGGCAAAAATTACTATTCCCACTCCAGAGAGTGCAACAGTAGGGAAAGCGTTGGATAACGTAGGGGTAAAAATTACTATTCCCACTCCAGAGAGTGCACCAGTAGGGAAAGCGTTGGATAGCGTAGGGGTAAAAATTATTATTCCCACTCCAGAGAGTGCAACAAGTGGGACAGTGTTGGATAGCGTAGGGGTAAAAATTACTATTCCCTCTCCAGAGAGTGCAACAGTAGGGAAAGCATTGGATAGCGTAGGGGTAAAAATTACTGTTCCCACTCCGAGGAGTGCAACAGTAGGGAAAGCGTTGGATAGCGTAGGGACAAAAATTACTATTCCCACTCCAGAGAGTGCAACAGTAGGGAAAGGGTTGGATAGCGTAGGGGTAAAAATTACTATTCCCACTCCAGAGAGTGCAACAGTAGAGAAACCATTGGATAGCTTAGGGGCAAAAATTACTATTCCCACTCTAGAGAGTGCAACAGTAGGGAAAGCGTAGGATAGCGTAGGGGTAAAAATTACTATTCCAACTCCAGAGAGTGCAACAGTAGGGAAAACGTTGGATAGCGTAGGGGTAAAAATTATTATTCCAACTCCAAACAGTCCAACAGAAGGGAAAGCGTTGGATAGCATAGGGGTAAAAATTACTATTCCCACTACAGAGAGTGCAACAGTAGGGAAAGCGTTGGATAACGTAGGGGTAAAAATTACTATTCCCACTCCATAGAGTGCAACAGTAGGGAAAGCGTTGGATAGCGCAGGGGTAAAAATTACTATTCCCACTCCAGAGAGTGAAACAGTAGGGAAAGCGTTGGATAGCGTAGGGGTAAAAATTACTATTCCCACTCCAGAGAGTGCAACAGTAAGGAAAGCGTTGGATAGCGTAGGGGTAATAATTACTATTACCACTCCAGAGAGTGCAACAGTAGGGAAAGCGTTGGATAGCGTAGGGGCAAAAATTACTATTCCCACTCCAGAGAGTGCAACAGTAGGGAAAGCATTGGATAGCGTAGGGGCAAAAATTACAATTCCCATTCCAGAGAGTGCAACAAGTGGGACAGTGTTGGATAGCGTAGGGGTAAAAATTACTATTCCCACTCTAGAGAGTTCAACAGTAGGGAAAGCGTTGGATAGCGTAGGGGTAAAAATTACTATTCCCACTCCAGAGAGTGCAACAGTAGGGAAACGTTGGATAGCGTAGGGGCAAAAATTACTATTCCCACTCCAGAGAGTGCAACAGTAGGGAAAGCGTTGGATAGCGTAGGGGTAAAAATTACTATTCCCACTCCAGAGAGTGCAACAGTAGGGACAGTGTTGGATGGCGTAGGGGTAAAAATCACTATTCCCACTCCAGAGAGTGCAACAGTAGGGAAAGCGTTGGATAGCATAGGGGTAAAAATTACTATTCCCATTCCAGAGAGTGCAACAGTAAGGAAAGCGTTGGATAGCGTAGGGGTAATAATTACTATTACCACTCCAGAGAGTGCAACAGTAGGGAAAGCGTTGGATAGCGTAGGGGCAAAAATTACTATTCCCACTCCAGAGAGTGCAACAGTAGGGAAAGCATTGGATAGCGTAGGGGCAAAAATTACAATTCCCATTCCAGAGAGTGCAACAAGTGGGACAGTGTTGGATAGCGTAGGGGTAAAAATTACTATTCCCACTCTAGAGAGTTCAACAGTAGGGAAAGCGTTGGATAGCGTAGGGGTAAAAATTACTAATCCCACTCCAGAGAGTGCAACAGTAGGGAAACGTTGGATAGCGTAGGGGCAAAAATTACTATTCCCACTCCAGAGAGTGCAACAGTAGGGAAAGCGTTGGATAGCGTAGGGGTAAAAATTACTATTCCCACTCCAGAGAGTGCAACAGTAGGGACAGTGTTGGATAGCGTAGGGGTAAAAATCACTATTCCCACTCCAGAGAGTGCAACAGTAGGGAAAGCGTTGGATAGCATAGGGGTAAAAATTACTATTCCCATTCCAGAGAGTGCAACAGTAGGGAAAGTGTTGGATAGCGTAGGGGTAAAAATTACTATTTCCACTCCAGAGAGTGCAAGAGTAGCGAAAGCGTTGGATAGCGTAGGGGTAAAAATTACTATTCCCACTCCAGAGAGTACAACAGTAGGAAAAGTGTTGGATAGCGTAGGGGTAAAAATTACTAATCCCACTCCAGAGAGTGCAACAGTAGGGAATGCATTGGATAGTGTAGAAGTTAAATATAACATACTTATAAATAATTGTTGTAAATAAAATAATTTACATTTTTAATTTTTAAATAACTCTATATCATTTGCAAATACCCATTAATAATTACTAAAAACATAATTACAACAAAATAATTAATTACCAATAAAATAACAATAAAATAACAATAAATACCAATGAATATTAATTATTAAATATAATGACCAAATAATTACCCATTAAAAATATCAATTACCAATTTAATAAAATTAATTACCAATTAAATTGTTTTATTACCAATTAAAAAATGGAATTGCCAATTACAAACCTTAATTACCAATTAATGCCAATAAAAAATAAATAATTACTTAATTACAATTAAATTACTTCCCACCCAATTCCCCTATAAACCCACAACCCGCTACAGAACTTAAACGCAAACATTAATTAAAATTAATTTACAATTACTAAAAATTAATAATTAATTTACTATAATTAAATTACTTCCCACCCTATTCCCCTATAAACCCACAACCCGCTCCAGTACTAAAACATAAAATTAAATGTAAAATAAAAATTTTAATATATAAAAAATAGTACATATATAATTTAAAACAAATAAAATACTTAACAAAAAACAAATATCGATATTAGTAACATAGAAATTAGTGACATTGATATATTTGATATCAGTATTACTAACTTCGATATTACTTACGTCGATATAAAAAAAAACAATATTACTTACCTTAGGGTCGATATTCTGTCCAACGATATTCTTGACCTCGATATTCTTCACCTTCGATATTTTGGACTCGATATTACTGTAGGTCGATAATAGGGAATCGATATTTTGGCTGTGCACCGGCAAGAGCGGGAGTAGAAGTATAGCCCCCACACAACCCGTGCAGTTCATATGCAGACAGCAGAGCGCCAGGACTAGGTGTGCCGCAGGAAATACAGAGCGAAAGCACCGGGTGGCAAGCAGTGTGGCAAAGCATCTGTTCCCGTGAGGTGCAGGTGGCAAGTAGAGGACTCTGTTGGTCTCTAGACTTGACTCAACTTGAACGACTCAAGTGACCTGAGAGATCTAGTGGTGGTGTGTTCGGGAGGCCTATGCCGCATGCCCCCTGTGGTGTGTGGAGGTGGGCAGCATTAGGCTGGTGCGACTTGTACCTCAGGGGGGGCTCTGCCCCCTGCATGTTCGCTTATTTAATGTTTTGTGTGCCCTTGTGTGCCTTTGCTTTCGCCTCTAGAAAGGGAGTTAACGCTGATTTGAGGAGCTGCATCTCCAAGGAGGGGGAAAAGCGGGAGAGCAGGCATCAGGTGCCTGTGGCATCTATCGACAACCGTTTTATAAGATGCCATCTAAGTGTTTGCATTCTGGTCATTTAATTGCCTATTCTGGCCCAACTGCTAGCCACATTAGCTCTCCCAAGCTTTTAAAAACTAAAATCTATTTGGCGTAAGGAGCCTCAGTCCCATTTGTCTCTTCTGAAGTCTCATCCCTCCGTGTTGTCCTTGTTCTCAAAGAGGGGGAGAAGGGCAGGAAATAAGGAGTTGGAGAAGCCTTCAAGCACAAAAACAGAAGATGATTTGAGTTTTGTTACGGCTATGTCCCAGGGCACCGTTTTCTTACAGTTTAATCGATTTGCCCACAGCTCAGTGCCGTCCATTCCCCTAAGTCGGTCCAGCAAGACATGTCGCCCAGTGGTAGCAGTGGCAGAATTGGACATAGAGGCTGTTCCTAAGACGAACAGTGTTGGTATCGAGTTGGATTTAGAGTTTGGGCTAAAGAGTCCTGTGGCCCCATCCGGTGGCCATGATGCTGCTCTTGTGTCAGGAATGTCTTTGTCTAAGGATACTTAGGAGACCTCTCGAGTGATTCATGGTGAACTCTATGATGATGTGTGTAGCGGTGACATCTGTGCATTGGAGGATTATTCTCTGCCGGAATAGAGATAGAAACAAAATAGGGAGGCCAACTTAAAACCACCTACTACCTTATGTATGGTTTCTAGCCCGCCTCTGGATTTTTTACCTGGCCATCCTCCATTACCAGATTTGTATAGCACTACGCCATCTTCAAGGGTTTCTTTATTTGGGTTCAATTAATTCTTTGAATTGTGATCAATTTGCTTCCACAGGGGCTCAAGCCCGTGTGCAGTCATTGAACTTGGAAAGGGAGGGAGTCTGGTGGGGGAAGGGCCCACTCCAATATTTTATTTTCTGCAGAGAAGGTCCTCAGTTGCTAATTCTCACCATGTGATGGATGTGTTGTCCCCCATTCTAGTGGTAGTGCAGCACCTCCCTTCCCTTGGCTTATGTCCATGGAAGGAAGAAAGGGGCATCAAAATGAAATCTCAGGCTTCCCAGACTAACATACTGGCAATAAATGGGGTGTCAGAAACTGTAATTCAGGTGGGTAACTTTGATGGACCCGGGACCAGTCCTCTTTGACAATCCAACTGTAAATTTGAGGCCACTAAGGAGATTGTCAACATGCCCTGTTCTTCCTTCTCAACCCATTTTTCTGAAAATCAATGTCATGCAGCCCAAAGAGCAAATGTATCTGTATTTAAGAATCTTTTTTCGATATTTAAAAAGGGGTTCCTCTTACCCCTGGGGTTGTAGTTTTGCAGGAGGACCCTCTTAGTGCTCAATTATCAAGGTCTAAACAAGTTGATGTTTCATCAGTGGATGCCCCCCCCCCCCCGGTTGTAATAAGGCAAAATGCCAGAAGGGGAAAAAGAAAAGAATTCGGCAGATCATGAAGTGTAAGTCTAATAAACGTAGGTTTCATAATGCCATAGAAGAGTTTGCTCCCATTATTTAGAAGAGCCGATGAATACCTTCCTTCATACAGGTTGGGAGCTAAAGTCCCCAGAAGTAACTAGTATGCCCTCTTTGCCTAGTTTATTAGAGGTACCAATTCTTGGCTGCCATCAGCTGGAGAAGGGCTCACGGACATGTGGGTAACTGTCTATAATACCTGGGGTGGTTCGAGTACGTGTATAGAGAAGGATGATACTGGGGATGTAATTGTTTGTTTGGTGAACACAGATAAAGAGGGTCACGGAGTTCCCAAAGAGGCTGAGTGGATTTCTGAAAATTTCCCCTAGTTTCCTCTTGTGGGGATTCTTCCTCTTTACGTACTGCTCCCAAACTTGTGAGGACTCTTAACAGGGAGGCCCCTCTGTTTTTTCCACCAGCACAGTCACTTAAATTGAGGTTGGGTCAAGGCAGAATAATAATCCAGTCAAAAGACTTGGCTTTGGCCATTTTTCTAATACCTGGAATTTTGTTTCCCTGTTTGATAATGGACTAAACCCACTAAATAGAAGCTTAATTCTGCAGCCCCCATTAGAAATCTAGGATCTGTGACGGTGTCAAGTGGAGATATTGACTGGCTGTTCTTGGATCCCCTAAACCCACATCCGAGTTCTATGGTCACATTCAGTACTAGGATTATTGAAAGCTAATCCTGGCTAATGTGGACCATTTTCGAAAAAAGATATTGAGCAGTGGCGGCTGGTCCATGGGGGCGTTTGGGCGCCGCCCCCCCTGTTTTCTCGCTGTGCGAGAAGGCAAACAAATGTAGTTATTATCACCAATGATAATAACTACCATTTGCTTCTGCCTTGCCTTCTTGCACGGCGAGAAAGTAGAATCTGTGTGGGCGGTGTTACTCGAGGGCAGGGGGGAGCGGCTTGCCCACTGTTGGTAATACTGTCTGTTTGGGCATCCTGAGAGGCTACCCAGACAGACAGTATTAACAGAGTAGGCAAGCCGCTCCCCCCTGCCCTCGAGTAACCCCTCCCACTCTCCCCGTCTCTCTGTATGCTGCTGTGCTGCAGCATACAGAGAGAAATGACGTCAGTAGGGGGCAGCCGGCCGAACCAATCCCAGAGCTGGCTGCTGTGGAGGGGAGGGAGGCTGCCTGCCGCCTTCTAATGACGTCGGAATTCTCCAGCAACTGCGGGATTCTGAAGTCTGGATCGGATCCTCAGTCAGGATTCAAAGAAAAGCGGGAAGCCGTCAACTAAGCCTTAGGTAAGTTTCGGAGACCCGAGCCAGCATTAATATTATTACTGCAGTGTGAGTGTGTACATTGAAATACACCTGCATCTTAAAGTACATTCCGTGCAAGTGCTGAGTCACCTGCAAGAGAAAGCCGCGTAAGGTTCGGAATATGAACAGTGACCGTGGTCTCCGTTCAGTGCTAGAATATCTGCTGCGCATTGTGCTCTGGTTCAGGGTAGATGGCCTCCCAGAGAGAACTCACTATTATTATTATATCTTATTTTGTTTCAGTAAATGCAAATGGTACTTTGGCTTTTGTTAATTCAAGTTATGGATATGGAAATACCTAACAAACACGCAGATAACATAGTGGATGTTATCCAGGAGCTAAGCTCATTCCATTCAACCATTAGGAACAGTAATTGTACTTAGTTTAAATCCACTTCAAAGTCGGCGGGCACAAGCATTTACATTGTTGATGTACACTGAGTCTAGACAATACCTCAGTCTGTACTAGTGTATTGTGTAAATCAACTTGTTGTTTCGCAAATTTTTTTGAGTAGACCTACTGCCTCTCCAGTCCACTGCCAGCACCAATCCCCCCCTCCCCCCCATCCCCCCCATCCCCCCCGGCCTGCCACCTACACATACACACAGGCCTGTGCTGCGTGACGGTGTACAATCCAGGCGCTATGAAGACGTGAAACTACTCCTGCACAACATAGTAGTGGAACCGCTATTTACGGAGGAGCTATTTCTCGTTTTATTTCTTTGAGTTGTTTATTATTATAGAGTGCGGTTGATGCACTGTATAAGGGGGCACGAATTAGTGGGTAGTTGCCTAGCGACCACGTCTCTGTCTCACCTTCACACATTTTTTTTCTTTCAATAATGCACTAGTACCTTGCGTTATGGGCGTTGGTTACATACATTATCGCCGTTCCTAATCTTGGGGGTATATTCATCAGTGTGTAAAGTCTTGACAGAAACGACACAAAGGAGGAAGTGCCTCGTCTGTTTTGACTGCAGCCGCGATAATCAGTCATCAGGCAGCTACAAGAGGAACTCTGGGAGTCATTTTAAGTCTTGCAGTTGTGAATGTTGTTTGCTCAGGGTATTGTAGTGAGGGCGAACACTTGCGGTCTTTTAGTCTCTGACCCCTAACATTTCTAGGTCTTAGATGCATGTATACAACTTCCAATACATTTCCTGGATATGTAGGGAACGAGGTTAAAGTTACTATCCCGTAAGAATGTTTTTCCTATGAACTTGCCAACTTATACACACACACACACACATTACTATCGCCATCAATGAAAAACGTTATTAAAGAGAGTTTATCATTCGGCACTCCCATCAGAAAAATAACATAATTCATAAAAAATAATAGATCCCTATAAAACTGGGTACTTTTTTATTGCGATCCAAATCCGAAATTCGCTAGTTATATTCATCTTGGTAGCCATAACCGTTTGAAAGCATTGCTCCTGGCTACCGATCTTCTTGTCATAGGTAAGATCAAAAATCACATCGTTGGTGATGCCATTAATGACGTCATTGAAGCCACTAGGGCTACTCGGCACAGGTGCACCGTATGCTTTAGGGACAGGTGCGCTGATCACAGGGCCTTGAAGGTCAGCTACAGACGAAGAATGCAGACTAGTGGGCTGTGCTCAGAGACTGCTGGTGGCTTCTGAATGCCTGGTCTAATTAGGCTATTGAACAGGCACTGCGTTAGAGCCCAGTGGGTGTGTTCGAAGAAGATCTGACCATCCAAGTCTTCTAGTCGGAAGGTGTGGGATGCTTTTTAAAAATATTTGCCTTTTTTAATGCAAATGCAAGGTTGGAGGTCTGCAGTCCCTTGCAGGCAGTGCTTAATTTGAGCCGGTGGTTGCTGTTGGGGCCCAAAAGTAATCATTTTTGGGAATCACCACTTATTTTTCCTCAACAAACACCACCCTCCCAAACCCCCTGGCACGCGACACTCATCCCCAACTTTTACGCCCTACCACTTTCAAATGTCACCAGCCGCCACTGATATTGAGGTCTTCCCGTTTGAAGTGACCGTAGTATCTAAGCAAAATAGTCACACAGTGGGCATCCAGGAGTCCATTAAAAATGTATGCAGTAGTAGTAGGTATTTATGTATGCCAATGTACCCTAATCTAGGCCTAGGTAACTACACAACCTTTTACCTACATTTTTCCTACCTTGCTCTGCATAACGATTCAAGCACTAACCTTTAACCCAGTTATGTACTGGATAATTGTTGATCAGCTTCCTTGAAACTGGCCTTCTTTATTATGCATACAGATTCCTAGTATCATATCTTAATCCCCTACCCAGGCACTTGGATTCAAGTGAAGTTGGGGTCCGGCACGCATCTCTCGCGAAAAATATTCACAACGAGAGGGGTCAAGCAGGGATGCGTGCTGGCCCCCCTCCTATTCAACCTGTTCATTGCTGATTTGTCTAGCACCCTGGACGGCGTAAATAGCCACTTGCCAAAAGTAGGAGGTACGGCCTTGAGCAATCTTTTATATGCCGATGATTTGGCTTTGTTTAGCCTCACCAGGGTGGGGTTGCAAATGCTGCTTGACACATTGCTGCAATACACGATCAAGAACCAATTGGAAGTCAATCTGAGGAAGACTCAGGTTGTCCCATTCGGGAAGAAGCGATACACCGGTGACGGAAGGTCCTTTAATAACAACAGCCTCGCCATTGGCAAGTCGTACAAATACCTGGGCGTCCTTCTGGACTCCAGGGGCAACCTTATAAAGCAGCGCAATGAGATTGCGGTTAAAGCAACGACGCTTGCAGTGTCATTGACTAAGCTTTCAAGAAACCTTTCAGGTCCCACGCTGTCTCCTCTCTTGGAAGTCTTGAAAGCGTAAATTGGCCCCACCCTGTCGTATGGCATAGGGATCTTTAAGGGAAAACTGAACAGTGCTAAACCAGCACACTATTAAAATTTATAAAAAGGTTCTCCACTTGCCATACTCCGCATCCCATCCACAGATCAGATTAGAGATGGGGTTATTGAATTATGTCGTTTCCTGTATTGGGGTATTTCTTAACCTCTGCCACAAATTATGACAATCCAACCCAGGCACATTAGAGTCCCTAGTTTGGCAAGAAATAACTGAGAAAAACCCAGGAGGATCATTTGGTCGACTTTTTAAGGACTATACCCAACAAATTTCAGCAGACGGCCTCTGGGCCCTCAATCCTAGTCAGTCTGCATTTAAGCTTGCTATCAAAAAATGTGTAAGATCGCTCACTACTGACAAAGCATTATTTTCAAAACGAAGCCATGCGTGGCAGTTATTAATTCCTACAATTGGCTAACCCCTGCCACTTACTTTTCCAGTTCACTGTACTTAAAACGCAGTTTCATCACTATTAGAATGGGTGACTGGCGATTCTTCCAAAATATACCCCCCTGGCACACAACTTGCAGAGGGTGTGGCGAAGTAGCAGAAACGCTACTGCATGTGGTCTGCATCTGTCCCACCTTCGACCTCCAACGCAGGGTTAAGCTGAGGGGGAATGGAATTGGCTGGGTGTTCGGACCTGTAGGCAAGCCATTATTGCAGGACTTAGCCAAGATAATACAGACTTAAACATAAGACTGACAAATCTGATCCAGCATGCTTATCGTAATTTTAAACAAAAACAGCCTGCCACAGCTTTACCCTTACCTGTTTTAAATTAATCAATGTATTTTAAATAACCCCAAAGTACTGGGCAAACAATGCTAACAATGGTTTAA
This sequence comes from Lissotriton vulgaris, assembly GCF_964263255.1. Lineage (NCBI taxonomy): Eukaryota > Metazoa > Chordata > Amphibia > Caudata > Salamandridae > Lissotriton > Lissotriton vulgaris. The sequence continues at coordinate 1,817,684,217 of NC_141687.1, forward strand.
ATAGTAGTTTACGTGCATGGGGTTGTTTTATGTATGGACTCGCAGCTCAGGGGAGCAGTTTTAACAATTGATTGCTTGTACCGTTTTATTGTTATGAATAATGTGAACCTGAAGTTCTCTTTTAAAGATATTTGTTTTATATCTAAATAAAGATATTTTTGACCCTACCCAGGACATACACAGCAGGATTAACATATTCTGTATAATAACTCTGTACAAAAGTCACAGCTATCATCATCCTTGGATGACAGGCCCACTGTACATAATGGCAAACCATTAAATATTGGGTAGAACCCCTGAGGGTAACTTTAGGGAACAAAAGAACCACGTCTTCACTGTGGAACCAGAGGAGAAGCTTCCACACTGACACAGGACACGGAGGTCCCTGCACACAGATGCTCCAGCACACAGTGGTCTTACATCCTTTGCGGGGTGTCCAACACGGGACCCAGAATGGGGTCTTTCGTTCTCTCCCATCAGGCAATGGGGTTGGCTCTTTCCTAGGGGATTTTTGGCTTTTCACCAATATAGATGCTAGGTACATTTAGATACACTTAGATAGGGTCAGCATAGTTGGATTACGCTTGATTACTGCCATGTATCTTTATGCCTGCATATATTCACTGTCTTAGCACCATGGTATAATTCTACCTTTTATTTAGTCTGTTCATGCTTGGAATCTTATACATCCGTTTCTGTCTAATGCTTGCTGCAGCAAACATGTTTTATACTAGTATGACGCTGGTTCAAAAAATGCTCATTGAAAACATCCTCAACGTTAATTCTGTGTTTCTCTCTGAGACCAAGTGAGCATGAGTGACTAAGCAAAAAGCACTGCACTGTTTCCATGATCCCTGAAGGACCAAGGGTTGTCATGTTTGATTGTTGCCAGAAACTATTCCCTCCTTTGTAAGGTTAGGGGGCTTATAGAGCCACTGTGAGCTAGCTGGTCTAAAGGCTAACATATTTTGTGGTGGTGTCTGGAATCACTCCTAACACAAATCCCTTAATTTATCTTGTCTAAACGTGCATATCCTATGTATTTGTAGAAACTACACAAGATGGTGCACACCGTTGGTATAGTTCTTATTTAATGGTCAAATTTGAGTAGTTCAGTCATGCTTTCTCAGAGACCCCTACTCACATTTAACCAGAGATGTCTGGATTGGGAAGGGAAAATCCACCAAAACTGTGTAGGTATATCCTATGTATTCGCTATAGATTTGTTCAAGCTTGAAGTATTATAGTTCCCCATATTGTGCAAACTTGTATTGGTTGGAACTACATGCAAATCCGAAGGATATCACAGACACAGGGAGGAGAGTGATAAATATTATGGGACATAAGGATCAGATGGTCAGGGAATTCGGAAAGGGAAATGAGCTAACTCCCTGAAGTTGGGTAGCAGGTGCTTTGAATGCTTCAAAAAAACATAAAGCTTCCAACATTGCAGAGGTGGCCCCCTGGATAACATTCTTTCCTGGAATATGGCGGGCCTGGGACCGTCTAATTCCAAGCTAAGCTTTTTAATGCGTTTTCATATAATGATACGTTGCTTACCCGAAACCTGGATATGTTCTGATTTTAACTATGAGAATTTCAAAAATATTTTCTTGTGTAGAAAAACCTAAAGTAAAAGGTCATGCCAGCAGCTGTATCGCTATTTTACTTAGTAGTAATATAAATTGGAATCCTATGGTGTTTGTCCATCCTTCAAATCTTTGCATATGTGTAAAGTTAGCCCTGGGCAATGCAATAGGAGGATCGTATACTTTCTATCTTCTGGTAAATATTTATATTCCCCCTGGTAGGTCGTCTTACTGTTTAGTTGAGTCCATGTTCTCTTTTGTTCATAACATTAATGTCTCGGAGGAATGCACATGGATAATTATGGTGGAAGATTTTAATGCTAAAATCTTGAATTGTTCCTCTTTGACTTTTGGAACCTCTGAGTTGAATGAGGTGTTGTTTTTCCCAGAGACAATTTTACCTGAAAATATTAGATCAGATAGGCAGAGCCTATTTTATTTGGATTGCCTGATAACCAATGACCTTGTTGCTTTAAATGGCAGGTTCTCAGATGATTCTCCAGCCTCTTTCGCTAGTGTAGGCCCTTCAAGAGAAAATTGTAGTGCCTGGTATGAAAAGCAACTCTACCGGTTTCGATCATGTGAGAGTAAGAAAATAACTACCAGTGTAAAACCCTGGATGGTTCCTCCCTGGGAGGTAAAAAAGGTCAATCGTGATTTATATTCCCTGATAAGGGAACAATTTAAGCAGCCATCGCTATTGAGGCTAAGGAAAATCTACCAGTTGAAGCAGGTGAGAACAAGACGGAAGGTGTTTGACGTAAGAGGGAGGAGGACCAGAAATGGATTAAGCTGAGAGAAGTTGCGATTTCTGGTGAGTTGCATAAATATTGGTCTTTAATAGCTGAATACTTTGATTCTAGAATTCAGGCCGAAGCCATTTTAATATCTGGTGCAGCATGGACCAACAACATAGCTTTAGCCCTAGTGGCGCCCTGTGCGGCAATGTTTGTTGGTGCCCCCCCATTTATCACCTCTGCCACTGTCTCTTAGATTAATTTAGTTTCATAGCGCCACTCATACCAGTTTAAGTATATAGGAAATGTTACATAAGACAGAGGCCTTCATGGAGTAGGAGTCACATTTCATCCATACTGGTAGGCAGCATAGTTTAAGAGTCCTTGGACTGGAAAAGCACAAATTCAGAATTTAAAATGTAACACCATTGTTAGGGATTTTCTTTAATAATGATAACTGATTTCTACCCAAATTAACCCTTTTTGCAAGATTAGGTCAGCGAAAGACTCAGCAGAAAACATATAGCTCTAATATTTTCCTTGCAGTTTGCATGCAGCTCTTTGATGGCAGTTAATAGCACACTGCTCTATATTAGGATATAACTTATAAACTGCAAGTAACAAAAGGACCTCTGACAAAAGCGGCAACCCGTTGACCTATTTATATTATATGCATTTTGTGATTGAATGGGATGCGTTCTTTGCAGCAGGCATAATAACCCTCTGCACTAGAATGAGTCAAAACTTTCACTAGACAAAGTCCAGTCTCTCTTCAGGAAGAACATTAATCACTGGAGTTGTCATTTTTATTGATGCCTCAAAATTGCTGGGCAATGTATGCAGCATTAGGTGCTTTGAAAACGATGAACATGGCACCTCCACCACAAGTCAGCGCCGAGTGCGGTGGCACCGATCGCACATCCCTAGAGCTGGCCTCGTGGACCCAATATATCTTGCAGCTACATGCAACCAATTCCAGTTGCAGGTTTCTGTTGGAGTTGAATGATGAGCCTCCTCACTGAGTGTATAAGGCCCTCCATCTTGTCAGGAGATAGAGAGTTTCATTAAGGGTGCAAGGTATTCCAGGGCGATGGGCCCTGATGAACTCCTGATATCGCATATCAAACAAGAGGTTTCTGCATGGGCTTTTTTCTGCATCTGGAAAGGAAGTGGGATTGCAGAGGCATCTTTCTGAGCTGGGAAATTATGCTGATGAACATTGAAAAAAAATAAACATCTCTAGGAGCAAAGTTATGGTTTTTAGGTCTCTGGGTCTCAAGAAAGAGTGTATTTTGTGGTTCAGTGAAACTATGTTCAGTAGTTTTTGAGAAATTAAGTTTCAAAATGTGTTTATATGTGGGCGGTTGTGTACACAAGAGTCTCACCTGATTCTTTCCTGTTGGCTATCTCAGTCCTGCAAGTCCCACAAGAGCGCTTGCAAAGATTGGTTGGTCGCTCACACAAACTAAAATGTTATGGCTGCAATTTCAGGGAAATAATTAAGGTATAACGGGTCAGTGTAGGGATACCCTGAACCCCTAGCCCTGGTAGGTCCACAAGGGACCTATCTGAGATCAGATTGTTTTAAAAGTTTGGTTTTAGGCTGCCAGGAACCCCACAGAGTCTATCGGGAGCCAGCATGGCCCCTGTGCTCCCGAGAGAGTCTTGAGAGAGCACAGGCATATGCGCTGGCTCCATAGAAATTCTCGTGAAAGCCCTGTGGGATAGAGAAAATAATTAAAGAGGAAAGAGCAGTGTGCAGAAGCGGTCTGGTCACCCATGCGAGGTTGGGTGCAAACAGACCAAAGGCAGTGGGGGTTTGGCCAGCCGCAGGGTACATGACCTGGCCACATGCCAGGCACTATGGCTAACCCCAAGTGGTTCACGGCAAAGGCCATGTGAGGCGGGGTTGGCATAGTTACATACGGTAATTAAATCTTTGTTTATGTTAAAACAACTTAGAAATTTACTGCGAAAACTAAGGTAATGAGATTTTATATAGTGAGGTACGATAACAATACCTTACTTTGCTTAGAAAAAAAAACCTTATAAATTCACTCAAAAAAACACAATTTCAATTGACAGTTAGACCTGGCATCCTTGGGGTGTTTTTTACCCTAATATTTTGCCTTCAAATCTCCTGTTTTTATGACTTTTTTTTGCTGGATTTAGGACTCTATGCACTTTACCATTGCTAACCAGTGCCAAAGTGCTTGTGCTCTCTTCTTCTTCATAATTGTAAAGGTCCGTCAAAGACTCGCGGTGGCCACATGATGCGCTTAACAATGTAATATAATTAATCTAGTGGGACAACATTAATCATTGACGGCCAGAGGCCGGCTGAAGACTCTTGAAAGCAAACATTTTCCTGTGTTATCCGCTGACTCGACATGTCCTTTGAAGCGAGTTTAAAGCTATTCCACCTTCATTGAAGTGACATCACGAACTTCAGGTTACACCATGCCCCAACACCCTGATGACAATCCCGTGAATCATCGCAGAGATTAGAAATGCGTCGGCCATTTCCTTTTGTCTGCCACATAGGGCAACTGTTAACTCCTATTCTCCAAAGTAAGAGTGGACCATTCAGAATACACCCCTCGGAGTAGAGATATTTTTCCCATGTGGCCTAAAGTTCCCTCATAAAACATGCCTATTGAGTGGTAATATTTGGAAATTTCTAACAATTGTGTGCTGCTAGTGTAATTTCATGCACTTTGTATATTTAATATAGTTTTTTTGTAAATACTATTTCACTGTTTTTGTTGTATATTCACGTTACTTATGTATCCAAAGTACAAATTTTGTACGTCACGTATCACATCTCTGGCATGAAGTGAATGTCTATAACTAATATGTTTAAATTTATTACGAAAGAAATGTAATTTATACAGTAAAAGCACATGAAACTATCATTTATTGTTTTTCTCCCCCAAAAATAATTAGCGGTAAAACAGACAACCAGGTACCTTCCCTTTCTTGTACTTTTAGAAAATTGGTATTTTGCTGTCTTAGCCTTTTAGTGCCTACAGTCTGTTTCTGGTCACATGACTGGGTGTAGCTGACAGTTGGGCTTTGTGCATTACCCTTTGACTGCCCCACACAGTAGAAAGCTTAGGTATGTCCTGATGGGCCATCACTGGCAGGATAGGAGGACGCACCTGGGCACAACCCTACTGACACTTGAATAGGCTGTGTCCTGCCTCCACGCAAAGGGCTACCGACCCACTGTAGTTAGTCTGGAGCCAGGGCAGGGAAGGCAGGAAACCTGTGCACTTTAAAGGGAAACTCTAGACGTTTCTCCCACTTCAAAGGAAGGCTCGGGTATAAATATTGGACCCCAGAAACCAACTCTTCAGTTCATGTCTGGACCTGTGGACTCTGCCAGGAAGAAAGACTGCTGTGCTGCTGAATGGACTGCAGCTCTGAAGGACTGCTGCCCTGATGTGCTGACCTGCTGCCTGCTGCCCTCTTGCCTCGGTGAGAAGTACTGAAACTACATCTATTGAACCCAGGACTCCAAGGGCTGGTTGGCTGGACTCCTGACTAAAGGCTCAGGGACAGATGTCTCCAACAACCTTGAACCCAGCACCTGGATCTGCCATCTGTAAGTCCTACCATGCCACTAGTGTCTCCCAGGTCCTGGACTCTTGGAAGTGGGCCTAAAGGTGTAATGCCAGACCCTCTGTGGATCCAGCAGAACCAACGCATCTCCCCGGCCTCGCGGCACAACCCAGAGCAGAACCGACACATCGCCTCTGCTACGAGGATTCTCTTTGCGCAAGGACTCCGCATCAACCTTACAGCCTGCATCTGAACCATTGTTGTATGTAGCCTCCCCAACACAGGACCTCGCATTGCAAAACTCTCTTCGACAATAGCCTTGATGACAATGCAGGTTCTCGCATTGAAGCCTCTCAGCTCTTCGGAACCGACACATTGGTTTGACTGCACAAAGCATTCTTGAGGCTGGACTATGCTTTGCAGGTCCTCATGGGTGGAATACTTAACAATGATGCAGGACCTGACATCGCAGCTTTGCTGCTCCTTGGAATTGTAGCATCACCCCAGCTGCACAATGCATTATCTACTCAGGACCTCTCAATGCTCCACAACCAGGATTTAAGGTGCTCTTGTACAGTGAGCCTAATTGGGTCTCTGTAGCTGGCCTGTGCTCCATTGCGGTCGACCTGAGCTGGTGACTTTGGCCGGGACCGGTGTGTCCTGATATCCACAGTTGGCGCTTCATGCTTTTTGGCGGGTGTTTTATTCATTGAGATATTTAAAATGTCAGAGCTCCAGTTCTACTGACTCTATTTTTGTTGTTTTGGTCTTGTTTTCTATATTAAATTGCACTCTATTTCCCTAACTTGGTGTGGGATTTTTCTTGTGTTGTGTTTTTACTTTATCACTTTTCGAATTGTTGCAGAAATACTTTACATATTACCTCTAGGTTAAGCCTGTCTCCTCTGTGCCAAGCTACTAGTGGGATGGTCACGGGATAATTTGGAGTTTGCTTGGGCCTCACCATGACAAGGATTGTGGTTCCTGCTTGAGTGGGGTTTCAATCCCCTCAACAAGTAACCCAATTTCTTTCAGTAATGTTATAACAGAAAATGTCTGTCATAATCTAGCATTTTAAACAAACAAAAAACAGTGAAATTTACATTGTATGGTTAACTTGAGAATCTATAACTTGCACCATTGCCATGCACTGTTTATGACTTCACATATTAAATCACTCATGAAATATTGTATAACTAAATTAATAACATCACTGATGACATCTGAAATGATATCATTGAAGACAACACTGTGGGTGGTGGGGGCATCAGCTAAAGTTTCTTCAGTTAAATACTATAACTGGTGAATGTCAGTGTTTTTGGAGCACTCTACAACACCACTGATACTCCAAAACTGCTCACCTCAAATGTCTGTTTTTTAAAGGAGTTTTTAAGGAATTGGATGAGCATAGTGCCATCCATGCCGAACTAAAAAAGTGATGCAGTCCTTTATCAGATTCACAGTAAAATCTGTAAGCATATGATTAGCTAATGCCATCCATGCCAACCTGAAAAATTACAAAATCCTTTTATGACTCCAGACACAGTATTACAGCTTTGGATTAGTAAAATACCATCAAACCAACCCGGACTTATTAAAAGCAGTTCCTAACATGTGTTTCACTCAAATTAGAGCATGTCAGAGAGACATAGCATTGTTCAGACACAAGAGAGCACCCAGCATAAGTCAAAGCAATACCCTTGAGGCTTAGAGTACAGCATAAAATGTGCATAACATTAATGAGAACCCTGAGTTGTTCCCAAGTCTTAGGTGAAGAGCAGCACCTTTATATGGAGCACCCAACAACACCACCGGCAAACAGAGCTTGGGCAAGGGCCCCATCTAGCCACCCTCTAGAGATGGCAGTCCTTTATTTTCACTCTCATTTTCTTGCTTCTTGTTCATTGGCTTGTCATCCTCTTGTGTTTGTCCCTCCCCTGGAGCACAGCCTCTTTCCCATCCGTTTGATTTGCTAACTTGTATCCTTCAATGCTCACATTTAGGGAATTGCTTTTTCTATGCTTTTCAGCACTCCAAGATAGTACGTGTTTTCTTTCACTCTCCTCCCTACATCCCTGTCCCCTCATGATTTGTGTTACTCCCCCTTCGCTCCCCTTCCTTTCTCTCTAGTGTGATGCTTCCCCAGTCGATGACCACCCCTTGTCCCGCGCACTCTGCATTATTTCGTTCTCCCCCACACAGCTTGTCTTTTTAATTTTTTTGTTAATCCTCCTCCCACTGCCTAAAGCTCGCCCAATGCTTCCCCTGCCCACTCCCCATTGCTCCCCTCACCCACTTCTTTTTTTGCTCCTCCCATCCCTCATGGTCATCAAAATATACTTTTTTGAACTTGTTTTAATAGCCTGGCAGCTCCTATTTCTTTCTGGTCCAATCCACTTTAAGAAATGCACTTTTACATAGGTGAAAATATTTGTTTTATTCAGCACTCCAAGTGGTATCCGCCATTTTAACTCTGTAAATAAAATAATTAATCAAATGGTCCCTGTGTCTATAAGTAGGAACGTACATAAGTCATCATACATGCACTTACTGAATGGAGCGGCTTCATGGCACATGCACACTCATGCGCATGGGACATAATTGCAGCTTTTTTCTTTTCTTTTGCCAAAGTTTTACAGCATCCAAAAAAAGTTTACTTTTATTACTGATGCTGGCCAGTATAAGTAAACATTTCTGGCAAAGCCAATAAATCACAATGGTGAGACCTGTTGGCTTTGTCAATACTTGTTAATTTTGCCTCGTTAGTCTCACAATGACAGAGCCTATGACAGTGCTGTTGACATTAAACTGTGAACCGTAAAATATTACAAATATTTTAAAGAATAGACCAAAGGGGAAACTGGGGCAAATTTCTGCAGAGTAATGGGTGCAGGGCCTGGCCTATGGTCATGAGTTTTGTTATAAGGTCATAAGTAGTATCTGATGGTGGTGCAAGTTTGCATAGTTTGCCAAAGAATAACTGGCAAATTTCAGCAATTGTAATGTTTTGTAATTTTGCATTTGTTTGAATTGTATTCTTTCAGTGAATTTGTTGTGTTTTTTTGAACGTACATGAAGGTCTTATAACCAAAGCTAACCATAGCTTCAGTTTAACCTTTGATTTTTTTTCCGGTTGATTTATATAAATTACGGATTTATTGCATTTGCCATATAATTTGCGGCATAATTTGTTGTTAAAATGGATGGAAATAATAGTGCTGGAGAATAAATAGCATAACTTGCATATGTAAGCCATTTGTTGTTTTGTTAATACATTTGGCACCATATGACAATCTGAACACAACTATTCACATATATTATGGTAACGTTTGTGCAGATCCAAGAGGAGGGAGTTAGGAGAAGGGGGTCAGAAATAAGCATTTCCCATGTTACCTCCAATAAGAATCTTTGTCCTCTAATCAAGAAAAAACTACTAACAGAATTGCACCTAACTTGGCATAACACTAGAAGCTTACTTACTTAGAGAAGTTCTTTTGCTTTGTTTGGTGAAATTCCGTTCAATACTTTTCAAGAAATGAGTGTTACAAAAGTGAGTAACTTCGGCTTGTGATGGCCAGAAATAGAGATACCTGGGCCGATAGTTCCTGAGCTATCCTTGAACCTGGGTTCAAAGAAAGTTTGCTGAACTAAATTTGAAAAACAAGGAAGCTTTTTCTCCCATTGGCCATTTCGCATTCCCAAACTCAGAATTGAGTTTGCAGACTGGATTCTAGTCAAGAGAAACATTTTCTCTTACAGCTTATGTTACAGGAAGGGGAGCAGAGTCCCCATATTCACAAAACAATTAAAACATCATATAAAAGGGCAGGGTCTGCACACGATGATCCCAAGGCTTTGGTGAGGAGACCCTAAAAGGGAATCCCCACTCCTACAGTATAAAAATAAAAAAGTTCTTTGTCACGTGGGTCTCTAAACTCTCCACAGAGTTTACTGACCCCGACAGGCATGGGCCCACTGACCTGAATCAACGTTCTCACACTCTGAGTTTGAGAACATTAAAACCTGTGGATTTTTCTTTTGTGCAGCAATTATTTTATTGGTGAAATTTAAGAATTGAGTAATCACAACAAATACAGTGACATGCAAGTCCAGCTTATTCCCATATTGAGTTGCAGTGTTAGTTGTGATACATGCATCAATAGGAAACAATATTTATATACAGTATTTAAGAAAAGATGAAAAAAGGGGAAAGGGGGAGAGAGAATAAGCTAAAGAAGGTAGAAAGTAAGGAGTGGAAAGGAAAGGAAAGTAAGAAGGAGAGAGAGAGAAGAAGAAGGGAGGAAAAGCCAGAACTACAAAACAGGGACGATAAACCGGCTTGGCAAAGTCCAAATATAATAATACAAGTGGTTGGTGAAAGGTGGCGCACTATTAGTGATCGAGAAGACTTCAGAATCCATGGGAATTATGGGTGCAGGGTATCCTGTGAAAAGGGGGACCATATAACAAGAAAAATATCTGCATTGTCCGTTAAGTTGTAAATAACCCTTTCATAGGACGCTGTTTTATATATCTCAGTGAGCCATTCCTCATGTAACGGCAATTGTGGAGAATGCCAAGCCCATAAAATACAGATTTTGGCAACTGTAAGGGCAGTAACAATCAAGCGACAAGCATAGTGGGTCAGTTTGAGAATGTCCGATAAGTCATGAAGTAGGATTCGGGGTTGTGAAAGTGGTGTGGGTAAGTCCATAGATTCCCGGAGCGTAGACCCTACTGCGGTCCAAAATGGATGTATGGTGGAACAGTCCAGTAAGATATGAACATGGTGCATGATCACATCACCAAAAGGCAGAGTGAGAGAGCAAGCCTGCAGCCTGAAGCCGTGCCAGGGTCCAGTGCCAGCCCTGAAGGATCTTAAAAAACTGAGCTTCATCCATATCTCACGAAGTCCTCGTTCTAGGGCCTCCAACAGTTCTGTCTATTCTACCTCATCATATTCCACCTGTAGGCAAGCCTGCCAAATCATCCTGAGGTTTGCCAACTGTGGTCGGGAGTGAAGATGGTGAATCAGGATTTTGTAGAATCCAGACATCACACCTTTAAACTGACCCTAAGTATTGAGGTAAGAGAGCACCAGGGAGCAGGGGAGTCCAGGGTTGAGGACCAAATATGCTCAGCAGACAATGAAGTAATAGTGTATATCACCATTGATGGATATGCGACTAGCCAAATTCACCTCATAGCATCTCAAAAGACTTGATTTCACCACTAGAGATCAGGTGTGTAAGACACAGGATCCCAGCTCTGCACCAAGGGCCCCATCAAGCTAGTATGCCCCCCATGTGAATACTAGTATTAATCCAAATTGGAGCTTTGTCACGAAGACACGTGTTCACTGATAACAGCTTCTGATCCCGCATCCAGGCAGCATACATGGCTTTCAGCATGGGATTGTGTATGTCAGTGGTGGCGGGACAAGGAAGATAGAGGGACTAATAGGGCCTCCTGGAGCCTGCGTTACATCACGACCCATAATGGAGGGTCTTGTATCAGAGGATGAAAGTACACATGTAGGGCTATACAGTAATGTTCCATGGAAGGCAAGCCCAATCCTCCTGCTGATCTGTGGGTGATAAGCATCCGAATTTCCAGGGGAGGTCTCGCTGAACACCAGATGAAGGACTTAATGGTCTTATCTATCAGTCGGAGAGTCGAGAGGGGTATTACTTGGGGAAGCATGCCTTATACATATGTGATTCAGGGAAGGGTAACCATAAGCTCCAAGCCGGAAGGGGTGGGAGCACACTGCTTGACCTCCCAGCACAGTTCGCCCCTTAGCATTCTGGTCAATGCAGTTCATGGTACATGCTAACTTCAAATTTCACTGGAGTATTCCAAAAACGTTGGTGCAGGTTAGTGCTGTAAATCTGTAGACACGTGTTTCTGGATATCATCCGTCATCAGTACGAATAAAAATGAATTTTATCTGGGGTTGCTGAGCAGCTCTAAGCCCCTGTTTACTAGAATGCCCAGATACCTGAGGCGGGAGGTCTTCCACTGTAATGGGTAACCACAATGGCTGCACAAGTGGTGATCACCGACAGAGGGAGGGACTCACTTTTTCCCCAGTTCACCTTATAGCCTGATATTGCCGGAAAAGAATTAATTGTCTCCAACACCGCAGGAATGGAGATGGATAAGGCCAATAAAGAGAGCAAAATGTAATCTGCATATAGATACAATGTCGAAGGATCTCAAGGTGTAGGAATGCCTCTAATCTGATCTGATCGGCGCATGGACCCAGCTAAAGGCACCATCGCAAGAAGCGTTAATGGGGAGGAGAGTGGGCAACCTTGGCATGTTCATCTGTGGACCGGAATGGGTCTGAAAGAAAGCCTTCACAGTTGACCTGCTCCAAGGGAGATTCATAGAGCCATCTCACTTCGGAGATGAATTCTCACCAAGGCCAAATTTCTAGAGTGTGGGAAATAGATATTGCCATTCTATCCCTACAACGGCTTTCTGAGGGTCCTATGACAATGCCGAGGCTTCATCCAGAAGGTCAACTGCTAGCCAGACCGCATGACCGAATGTACAAAGATAATAGCATGAAGATCAGTCTGGGACAAACTCCACTTGCAAATGGTGAATAAGAGACAAGAGAACTCGCTTAGGGCAGGCTGCTAGAATGCTTGCTAGTAACTGTCTTCATTAAGCCAGGATATGGGACAGTAACTGCCACAAAGGTGAGGATCTTTGCCTGGTTTGGGGAGGACTGAAATCAGGGCCCTGTTGGACAGTAAAGCCAAGGAGCTAGAGCGGTTGTCTCAGCGAAAACCTCTTGTAGAAGATCCACTACCTCGGATTTGGTCCATTTATAAAACTTCACTGAGAAACCATCTTCACCAGGGGCTTTGTAATAGGGTAGATCCAATATGTCTTGCTCTATCCCCCTTGCGGAACTTACCCTGAAGCAGCTGTCTACCATCTTCTGATAGGCATGGTAAGCAAATACCATCCAAAAAGGTGTTTAGCTGCTCTATTCAATGGACAGTTTCCAGGGAGTAGAGGGCCTTAAAGAAGGATGCAAATGTACATGCAATTACCTGTGGCTTGGTGACCAACGTCCCTGAATCAGTGATGATAGTAGAAATGGCCATTCCCACCTCCCTATGCTTGAGCTCCGCTGCCAGTAGTTGCCCCGCCTTCTGTCCCTATAACGCCTGTATTTCAAACTCTGCACATACTCGACTCAATCTGGGGACTTTTCAACAATTTAAAGGGCATGCTGGGCTTATTATTGGCTTAAGGTTAATGCCATCCAACACATCAGAAAATGCCTGCTCCTAAGAAACAGGGGGTCTACAACTATTTTGTGAAAATCTGGACACCTGTGCAGTTCATATTTTAAGTAAAATCTGTATTCCAGATCAGTACCATGGCTGACCAAGATCAGCTGGAGAATTCAGGGTCATCATCTACTTTTTCACAGGAAACAGAAGCAAAACATGCTCTATTGTTTAGGAGTTTTTTACTTATCCCAGAAGAGAAAAAACTAAAAGGGAGGAGGATCATGTGCATGCTGTATGACCAGAAATAAAACAGAGAAACCTGCCTCCCATTATTTGTTGACCGTGACATGCCATTTCAAAACATAGCTTGAAAGGGGTAACAGATTATCGAGGAAGATCAGAAGATAAAAAACATCAACTAGCGAGGACTCAGAAAGACCCTGAAATGTTCCAGATGAAGTGTTGCAGGAAATGAAAGAGAACAATCCCCACCTGGGCATCTTTGCTCTCTATCGTATGGGAAGCAAAATGAACATCTGGTGCAAAAAGAAAAATCCGACAATTGGGGAAGAGAAGATGGACGACTACTAGAAAAACTGGCATCAATGGAAAAAAAGTTAAAAGTTACAAGTGTCACCGAAAAGTAAAAATACAAAAACAAAGCCATCAAAATAAAAAAAATCTAACCAAAATCAATAAAAAAATAAAATATATAACTTTTTTTGTTCTTAAACGCCCACAAAATAAAAGAGCAAAAAGACTTGCCAGGTACAGGTTGAAACAAAATGTGAAGTTGGGCGCCAGGACTGGCTGAAAGTCAAGCCCTATGGCCAACCATTTTTGCCCAAGGCTGAAAGCCATGCACAGAGGGACATGGCTGGCCATAATGGGTTTGGCTCTGCAACCAACCCATGATACCCACTGTCAACTCATTAGGTTTGAGCACAGGGCCCTGTCAGAGGCCATGGCCTGCAGCCCACCCTTCTTGTGCACAGCAAAAGGCCATGAGCAGCAAGTTCAAAATTGGGTGGAATATATAATCAAATTAAAACAGAAATTCACTAAAAAAAACATAGTTTCAATGAAGTTACGGGTAGCATACATTGTAAGAAATTATGTATATTTAAAAAATCTGACATTCACTATAAAACAGTAATTACAATACAGGCATTATTCACTGATGCCTGCTAGCTCTCCTGGGGTGTAAGCCTTTAACCAGGACTCTGCAGCCATCTTTGACCTGGGCTCTTCTTTCAATATACAACACATTTATAGTTATAAATTAAAACCAAAAAATACTGAAATTTACCAGTATTGGTCTGGTCCACAAAACATAACTTACACAACAGCCATGTAAACCGTACCTTGTACACCAAATGCAAAGTTGTTAATCCACAGGTAGTTTGAAGGTAAGAAATGTGTTCATTTAAATTGCAATTTTCAAGGGCATGTGTTTTGCTTATGTGTATGTCACTAAGGGCATTTTTGAGGCATAGTACAGTCTTGAAGATATGCCAGGTAATATAAGGTCAGACATAGCACATTAAATCACATATTTTCAGGTAAAAGAGAGTTGCTTCGATTCTAGATCAGTCATGAGGAACATCCGGAATCTGCGTTTTTTGTGATGATGTGATCTCAAATGCTGTGCCTGACCTTATATTACCTGTTGGAACTGGCAGTGTCTGGTTGGCTGAAGGGATGCCCCAGCCAGGAAGAACTTCAGTTCCCGGCAAGGGTCGGTGATTACACTTGCTGCATAACCCGTGCTCACCCTTCGGTAGCTTGAAACTGAGCAGTCAATCTCACTTCAGAGGCAATGTGTAAAGCAAAGGCGCAGCGGCCACTCGTGATGAATGCACTGAGCTTCACAAAAGAGACTTCACACATGATGTATGTAAAAGTACATGACCATCATGCACTTTTTGGCATAAAACACAATTGGAAATATTACTAGTAGTAATAGGTACACTCGTATTGATATAATTTCACCAATATGCACACTATGGACGATTCCTAATCTAATTCCTGCCACCGCCCCCAATTGAGAGAGATCACCCTTATGCGGTGCATGATATGAAAATTATTTTCATATTCAAAATATAGAACACTTTTTAGCAATGCCTCAGGCTGAAGCCATGCGGGAGAAACCCAATGTCACAAGGTATTGTGCTTTTGAAATCAATCAATGTATAAGGCGGCTACATTCAGTACAGGAAGAGCCGGGTCATGCCCAGGCAATCCAGGCATAGCGACTGGTAAGCGTAGGGATGAGTCACACCAGGCTGTTCACATTTCAAACACGGTGAGTTGAAAAATTCTGCACCCCGCCTGGTAGGGAGGCACAATGACCGGGGAACGTCGAGTTGGGATGCACCAGGCAATTTCAGTCACCAACACAGTGAAGAGTTGCAATTCTGAACCTCTCCGGAAATAAGACACACTGCCTGGTGCACAATGATACAGGTTGCACCAGACCAGTCCGCTCACAAACAAACATGCACAAGTTCAGCAGAGTCACATGGGGTAGAATGGCGCACTACTCCTCGTACACCCCACCTCATAGGGTTGCACCCTGCGAATTGGACGCTGCGTGCAATGAGCATGCATTCGGTGTGCCGCATGAGAGAAATGCGATTTACAAAAGGGGGTGGTGATGAACAGAGTGTCTGAATTGAGCAGACCACTCTTACCCAGTCCAAAGATCAGGGCTTGATCCATCACCGTTATTTATCTCACTGCCCCATCCCAGCTCAGAACCTGGCTATATGCAAATCAGTCTGTCCCTGGCCCAGTGCATCATGGGAACAGGGCAGACTAAACTACCAAGCCAATTCTTTACCAGAAAGGAGACAAGCTACCGGGGACCGGTTTCTGGCATTTCAGCCTCTTCGGCCCGGCTTGCTTGAATCCTGATGGAGCAGTGAGAAAGGGACTCATGTCTGAGTATACCCTGCCACACCTATAGAGGCCAAAATCGATTTACAAAAGGGGGTGGTGATGAACAGAGTGTCTGAATTGAGCAGACCACTCTTACCCAGTCCAAAGATCAGGGCTTGATCCATCACCGTTATTTATCTCACTGCCCCATCCCAGCTCAGAACCTGGCTATATGCAAATCAGTCTGTCCCTGGCCCAGTGCATCATGGGAACAGGGCAGACTAAACTACCAAGCCAATTCTTTACCAGAAAGGAGACAAGCTACCGGGGACCGGTTTCTGGCATTTCAGCCTCTTCGGCCCGGCTTGCTTGAATCCTGATGGAGCAGTGAGAAAGGGACTCATGTCTGAGTATACCCTGCCACACCTATAGTGGCCAAAATCGATTTACAAAAGGGGGTGGTGATGAACAGAGTGTCTGAATTGAGCAGACCACTCTTACCCAGTCCAAAGATCAGGGCTTGATCCATCACCGTTATTTATCTCACTGCCCCATCCCAGCTCAGAACCTGGCTATATGCAAATCAGTCTGTCCCTGGCCCAGTGCATCATGGGAACAGGGCAGACTAAACTACCAAGCCAATTCTTTACCAGAAAGGAGACAAGCTACCGGGGACCGGTTTCTGGCATTTCAGCCTCTTCGGCCCGGCTTGCTTGAATCCTGATGGAGCAGTGAGAAAGGGACTCATGTCTGAGTATACCCTGCCACACCTATAGTGGCCAAAATCGATTTACAAAAGGGGGTGGTGATGAACAGAGTGTCTGAATTGAGCAGACCACTCTTACCCAGTCCAAAGATCAGGGCTTGATCCATCACCGTTATTTATCTCACTGCCCCATCCCAGCTCAGAACCTGGCTATATGCAAATCAGTCTGTCCCTGGCCCAGTGCATCATGGGAACAGGGCAGACTAAACTACCAAGCCAATTCTTTACCAGAAAGGAGACAAGCTACCGGGGACCGGTTTCTGGCATTTCAGCCTCTTCGGCCCGGCTTGCTTGAATCCTGATGGAGCAGTGAGAAAGGGACTCATGTCTGAGTATGCCCTGCCACACCTATAGTGGCCAAAATCGATTTACAAAAGGGGGTGGTGATGAACAGAGTGTCTGAATTGAGCAGACCACTCTTACCCAGTCCAAAGATCAGGGCTTGATCCATCACCGTTATTTATCTCACTGCCCCATCCCAGCTCAGATCCAGCCCTGATCTCTTGACTGGGTGAGAGCTTTCTGCTTAATTCAGAGACTCTGTCCCTCACCACCCCTTGTTGTAAATATTTTTGTCCACCCTAAGCGTGGAAGGGTATTCTCAGATGTGAGACCCTTGCTCATTGCACCATCAGGATTCAAGCAAACCGGGCCGAAGACGGCTGTAATGCCAGAAACCGGTCCCCGGGAGCTTGTTTCCTTCCCAGTGTAAGAATTGGCTTTTGTAGTTTGGTTTGCCCTGGTCCCATCATGCACTGGGACAGGAACAGACTAATTTGCATACAGTCAGGTTCTGAAACTGGGATGGTGCAGTGAGCTAAAAAACGGTGTTGGATCTAGCCCTGATCTCTTGACTGGGTGAGAGCTTTCTGCTTAATTCAGAGACTCTGTCCCTCACCACCCCTTGTTGTAAATATGCATGAGAGAAATGCAGCACAATCGATGAGACAAGCCACATGGAATCCCACAACCGGTGAATCCGCTCATCACCACTAGACGCTTATAAGTGTTGGAGTCCCCGCAGTACAGGAACCACACACCTGAGATGCTCTCCAGACACAAGTCTTAAGTCCACGCTCACACCGTGCTACTAGTTCCAGTTTAGGAGCTGAGGTGGGGATTTATGAGGGAACTGCTCTCCAGATGTCACATGTAGGTGGTGTAGGTCCCTCAGGGGAGATTTTTGATGCCCCAGAGATCTCCAGGAGAACAGGAAACCCGCCGTCGGGCTTTTGGAGAGCACAATTTAGGGCACCACACTTCAACAGGTCCCCCGCCCGAGCCAATATACATTTGGACAGTTATCCTCCATGTGCACAACAGAGTCCTTTGACAATGTGTACCACGCAGTCCGGGATCTCTGGTCCCACGCCCCCAAAAGCGTATCCCACCCTTTGCTGGAGGATGGCAACCATAGTTATATTGTTGTGTATCTTTGAAGTTGGGTGGTTTCGGGGTTTTCCCTTTGAACCATAGATGTCTCCCCTAAATTGTGGGCCTCTCCAGCATGGAGCCTTGAAATGCCGATCTTAATCTTTAGTGGGGTCATGATCTGGCCCCTAGCGGTAAAAATGTCACAACCTCTATCTTCAATCTATCCCATTCGGCCCTCGAATGGCAGAGGTTTGCTGCTCCTGCGGGATGCCTCTGTTTTATGGGTGTCGATTGGGGAATACACGGATGTGCTCCCCCGGCCCTCGGTGTCCACTGGAGCAAGACACCATGGTCCCTAATACTCTTGAAGCATAGAAGTACCTGTATTCTATAAGTGGCATTTCTAAGCGAGTTATGCCAGAACCTTCTTTGGCACTGCAAATCTATTGATATGAAACATCATGAGGCTGTTCCACTGCAATCCACCACTGCAGTGTGAAGTATTGTCAACCATTTTCCCATATTAACTTGTGAGCAGAGCAGGCCTCATAGGTAGAGGAAACACACATAGGTATTCCTCACTATCTGGGTGCACATGTGTGAGAAGTTGGCCTGATATGTGATGTCCACTATTCTAGTGGGCACTATGTATCAGTCCAAACAACCCTTATGGAGATGGTTGTAAAGTCAACCTTTTAGACAAGCTATCCTAGTGGTAGCATGGACAAAGCAGTCTTAAATTCAGAGAGCGTGTGAAGCCAATTGTTTTACCAATAATAACCCCTTGAATACCAAATGAAAGGACACCACGCAAGGTATATATCAAATATATATGTATTTATTACTAACACAACCCCCCTGCACTCTTTATGAGTTCAGAGTTCGAGATACAGCACAAGTTACTCAATAAGCATAATATAAGTTGCACAAATACAATTCTGCCCTAGGGGCTTCACGAACCATATACCATATGGTATAAGAACCACTTCAGGAAAGGTGAGTAGCCAGTGACCAGGAAGGAACCAGGAAGGAACCAGGCGATGTCGAGATGCAATCAGGTGAAGATGTGAAGCTTGTCTCTGCAGCCACATGCACCAGGAGGCATCGATGACAACCAGGAGTGGATACGGACTGTCCCACAAAGGATCTCGCTGTTGGCGGTGTCGGCTTCCAGATCGGAGTCAACAAGCCTTGGCAAAGGCAATCCACGCAGGAAGGCAGATCGGCTTCTTGTTCAGACAAGCAAGGTCTGAGGAGCTTCCTTTTTACAGGAAAGCAGGAGCAAGCCCAGAGAAACCAGGCAAGCAGTGTTGTTTTGTTTCAATAGGATGTCTTCAGGAGGGCCACTAGCCAACAAGCTAGAAACCACTAAGACGCGTCGAAGAGAAATGCAGGCACAGGCCCCACGCGGCACTCGTGGAGTATGGAGGGCTTACTGCTCGGGGTTGGGGCTTCTGAAACCCCAATGTACAACTTTGAGGATGCCTCAGAATCTGCACAGTTATCAAAAAGCTGGTACTGCAGGTAGTCCAGTCCCACGTCTACTGAGTCCGCCACGGGTCTCAGCTTTGCAGTGGATGTGAGTAGTAGTCAGAGAAGTCTGGAAGTCCAGACCTGCATCGCCAAGTCTTAGGGTTCCGGCGGGAGCGTCGACAAAGCAAACCAGCAAGTTACTGTTGGTGCCTGTTTGCACAGGGTGGTCACTCCTTGACCACAAGGGAGATTCTTCAGTTTTCTAGTTGCTGTAGAATGTCGAAGGTCCAGAGATTTGTTTCAGAGTTTCAGTTCAGGATAATCTAATGTCTCTAGACACAGCTCCTAGCTTTACACTGATCTAAGGGGCTGGATTACCTGCTAGGTCCCTCCTATGGGTGGAACCTGGGAAGGGGTTGGTTACACCCCTTTCCCTTTGTCTAGTTTCACGCCAGAGCTGGGGCTGGAGTGCCCCAGCAACTGGTTTGAACCAGGCTATGCATGGAGCACCTTGTGTGCCCCAGGCAGTGTCTCATTTCTTTCAACCCACCCTGCCCCAATACACTATAGCCTGTCTGGGTAGGCGCTAGCACCTCCCAAGGCAGGAAACCTATTGTCCAGTCCTCCCCTGCCGGAGTTTCGTCCAGCAGCAGGAGGTCAGACTCGTATCTGTGGCAGCAGCATCCATTTTGTGATGCTGAGGCTCTGTTTAACTTTAACCGGGTAAAGCTACAACTACATGTCTTCTCCCTCTAGAAGGGTGGAATGCTACCCCCGCCAGAAGGACTGGCAGGGGGGTAGTATTCCAAAGCATATGACACCTTACAGGACATATTTTGAGAAAGCCAAACCAAAGTTAGCATTAACCGCAAGGATTATAATGCACTTAAGAGTATATGGTATGGCTATATCATAGAACAGCTATAAGGACATGGTTCCGAAAGCTGCAGACAGGCTCAGCTCATGCTAGAGCACCATCTCACATAAAACCAAGCACTCTGCCTTCAGGATTGTCAAGGCCTGCCATAGGAGTGACATATAGGTATATATGTGTCTATATATAAGGGTAGATGTAGCAATACTATACCTAAGTAAGGGGTGATTACAAGACCTTGCCCCAGCTGTATGATCAGCCAGTGGTGTCAGTTTGGATGGCCAGCCAGGGGTGGCATAATACATGCTGCAGCCCCTGGTAGTCCTTGGATGCACCTATGCCCTGGGTACCTATGGTACTCTATACAGGGGCTCATAAGGAGACCCAATATCCAATTGGAGATGTACCTAAAGTACATGGAGTCCATTTTACAGTGAGAGCAGATAGCCTGGGGCCCTGATTAGCAGGATCCCAGGCCAACTAAGTCGAAAACCAGCTAAACACTAGGCAAAAAGTTGGGGTAACCATATAGTCAGATATCCACCTTCCTACAACATGCACTATTGCTCACCCTGACCTGTGATGGCAGGCAAGACACATAGGGCCAGATATAAGATGATTGGATTTAGCAACTCGCAATTTGTGACAAATTGCGAGGTCGCAAATTGCGAGGTGCGAAATCCAATGTACAACAGTGTGTTTAACATTGTTTTTGATTCGCATTGGAGTCACAAATTGCGAGGCTCATGAATATTAATGAGCCTATCGCAATTTGAGAGCACATTGGGAATGACAGGCCCTCCCAGGGATGGTGGTCTGCTGGGCTCAGCAGACCACCATGTCTGGGACTGCTTTTAAATACAGCAGTTTTTTTATGCAGCCCATTTTCCTTAAAGGAAAACAAGATGCATTTTTAAAAAAATTTACTTTTTGTTTTATTTTTTAAGGGCAGGTAGTGGTCCCTGGGACCACTGCCTGCCCTGAGGTTCCGTGAATTCTGAACCCATTTCATAAAGGTCATGGTTTCGTTACGAATTTGATAGTAGCGAACCGTAACTGGTGAGTGCGGCAAGTACGAGTGATTTTGCCGTGTTAAACCGATGGCTTCACTACGTATTTAGGGATTCCGTTCTGAACCCTCGGGTTCCATTTTGTGTACGGCAGCCATTTTGTGGTTGCCCTCACATAGGCCGATGACTACGGCCGAACGAGTCTTTGGTACACGTACACTTTAGCTGACCCCTAGGTGACCTGAGAGAACTAACTCCGTTGCCTGAAGCTAACCTTGTGAAGCCAGTTCCTTGTCCGGTAGCTGATCGAGATTAGGATCAAAGAACAGGACATTGTTGAGTTTATTGCACACGCACACACCCCTTTATCTTGCTTCTCATCTGTTTCTGTTCCTTCTTTTATGGTATGGGTTGTGGTCTTTTATTATGGGTTTGTCCGGCCTGTCTGAGCAAGAATGTTGGGCTTTCCCGTGTAATTGATGGTGGGCTGGACAACTGAAGAGTGGGTTTGTCGTCATGTGATACCTTTTGTAATGTTGCCTTTGATTGGACAATTCGTAAATAATGGGTGTTTGTCAGGAATGTGATTTTTAGCATAAAAGACGATGTCTCGCAATACAAAAATTGAGCAGTCTCTAGCAAACCTACTTGTGTCGTACTTCGTAGACTTCTGTTCCTGGTTGCAGCCAATAAATTTGATCTTTGACGTCACCGAGAAGTATCCCACGTCTCTGTATTCTAAGACAGGTGAACTCGAAGACTTTGGGCGTGCCCCTGGCGCCGCTGGGTTCTAAAACCCGGTTCTTCAGTTGGCGCCCAACGTGGGGTGACTTCAGTGGTACCGGTCCAAGCCTGACGATCGTGAGGAGCTTCGTGAGGAAATTCTGGAAGACGGCCCCCACTTCATCGACCCCGGCATGTCGAACGTGGACTGAAGGTTTTTTCTGCGAGGCTTCCCGCTTTCGGACGGCTATGAAGGACTGCTGCCCTGACTGTCGCCCTGTCTTGGACCCTTCGTGACGATTTGTAGAGCGAGACGATAGACGGGTCTTCTGGTGATGTGATCGATACTTCAGTTAAGTATAAGTGGAACGTTTCCCAGTCCTTAGTTTTTGGTTTCCTTCGGGATCTTTGATTTGGAACTTGCAAGTGCCAAAGTCGAGGGACTCGTATATTTGCGAGACTATTGTGTTTGGTAATCCCTTGAAGTTTGAAGCCAGATCAGTGAGCGAAGATGCCTGGTCTTAGCAAACTTGGAAAGATATTTTGTTGTGGTTGTAACAGGGATTCCCGATTGGAGGAATAGTGTCCGATACCTCCGGTTGGAACTCCGACTTATTAGCTCTATTCTAAACATGGTGCGGACCCTATTACGTATAATGAATTGTGGGTCCGATACACTAGGAAAGACGGTGTTCTAAAATGGCCCCAATATGGTAGCTATGACACAGAGATTTTAGATAATCTGGAAGTTAAACTATTTAAGAAGAAAGCCTGGCCGGCGATGTTTGACTCTTTCTGCCTCTGGCGTAAGGAAGCCAAATAGAGAGAAATTAAACTAGCGAAAAGGAATAAAAGAGAGAAGGGTATATCGATAATGCAGGCTGCTATACAGTTTAAAGATAATGAAGAAGAACAAGCGAGTGAGCAGTTGCATAGGCAACATAAAATGGCCATCGATAAAAGTTATCCAGCTTTGTCACCCATTCTACAAGGTGCAACAAAGGACCCTGAAAAGGATCCTTTGATGTCACATTTGTTGAGCTCGCCACCCCCTTATGTGCAGAGTGCTACGGCACCTCCGCAACCTTTAGTTGCGCAACCTCCACTTGTTCAGCCTCCTGTTGTTGCACAGCCGCCAGCTCCTCTTCAGCTGGTTCCCCCCCCCCGGTAGCTTGTCTCCTTTCTGGTGAAGAATTGGCTTGGTAGTTTAGTCTGCCCTGTTCCCATGATGCACTGGGCCAGGGACAGACTGATTTGCATATAGCCAGGTTCTGAGCTGGGATGGTGCAGTGAGATAAATAACGGTGATGGATCAAGCCCTGATCTTTGGACTGGGTAAGAGTGGTCTGCTTAATTCAGACACTCTGTTCATCACCACCCCCTTTTCTGAATCGTTTTTGGCCAATATAGGTGTGGCAGGGTATACTCAGACATGAGTCCCTTTCTCACTGCACCATCAGGATTCAAGCAAGCCGGGCCGAAGAAGGCTGGAATGCCAGAAACCGGTCCCCGGTAGCTTGTCTCCTTTCTGGTGAAGAATTGGCTTGGTAGTTTAGTCTGCCCTGTTCCCATGATGCACTGGGCCAGGGACAGACTGATTTGCATATAGCCAGGTTCTGAGCTGGGATGGTGCAGTGAGATAAATAACGGTGATGGATCAAGCCCTGATCTTTGGACTGGGTAAGAGTGGTCTGCTTAATTCAGACACTCTGTTCATCACCACCCCCTTTTCTGAATCGTTTGGCCACTATAGGTGTGGCAGGGTATACTCAGACATGAGTCCCTTTCTCACTGCACCATCAGGATTCAAGCAAGCCGGGCCGAAGAAGGCTGAAATGCCAGAAACCGGTCTCCGGTAGCTTGTCTCCTTTCTGGTGAAGAATTGGCTTGGTAGTTTAGTCTGCCCTGTTCCCATGATGCACTGGGCCAGGGACAGACTGATTTGCATATAGCCAGGTTCTGAGCTGGGATGGTGCAGTGAGATAAATAACGGTGATGGATCAAGCCCTGATCTTTGGACTGGGTAAGAGTGGTCTGCTTAATTCAGACACTCTGTTCATCACCACCCCCTTTTCTGAATCGTTTTTGGCCACTATAGGTGTGGCAGGGTATACTCAGACATGAGTCCCTTTCTCACTGCACCATCAGGATTCAAGCAAGCCGGCCCGAAGAAGGCTGAAATGCCAGAAACCGGTCCCCGGTAGCTTGTCTCCTTTCTGGTGAAGAATTGGCTTGGTAGTTTAGTCTGCCCTGTTCCCATGATGCACTGGGCCAGGGACAGACTGATTTGCATATAGCCAGGTTCTGAGCTGGGATGGTGCAGTGAGTTAAATAACTGTGATGGATCAAGCCCTGATCTTTGGACTGGGTAAGAGTGGTCTGCTTAATTCAGACACTCTGTTCATCACCACCCCCTTTTCTGAATCGTTTTTGGCCACTATAGGTGTGGCAGGGTATACTCAGACATGAGTCCCTTTCTCACTGCACCATCAGGATTCAAGCAAGCCGGGCCGAAGAAGGCTGAAATGCCAGAAACCGGTCCCCGGTAGCTTGTCTCCTTTCTGGTGAAGAATTGGCTTGGTAGTTTAGTCTGCCCTGTTCCCATGATGCACTGGGCCAGGGACAGACTGATTTGCATATAGCCAGGTTCTAAGCTGGGATGGTGCAGTGAGATAAATAACGGTGATGGATCAAGCCCTGATCTTTGGACTGGGTAAGAGTGGTCTGCTTAATTCAGACACTCTGTTCATCACCACCCCCTTTTCTGAATCATTTTTGGCCACTATAGGTGTGGCAGGGTATACTCAGACATGAGTCCCTTTCTCACTGCACCATCAGGATTCAAGCAAGCCGGGCCGAAGAAGGCTGAAATGCCAGAAACCGGTCCCCGGTAGCTTGTCTCCTTTCTGGTGAAGAATTGGCTTGGTAGTTTAGTCTGCCCTGTTCCCATGATGCACTGGGCCAGGGACAGACTGATTTGCATATAGCCAGGTTCTGAGCTGGGATGGTGCAGTGAGATAAATAACGGTGATGGATCAAGCCCTGATCTTTGGACTGGGTAAGAGTGGTCTGCTTAATTCAGACACTCTGTTCATCACCACCCCCTTTTCTGAATCGTTTTTGGCCACTATAGGTGTGGCAGGGTATACTCAGACATGAGTCCCTTTCTCACTGCACCATCAGGATTCAAGCAAGCCGGGCCGAAGAAGGCTGAAATGCCAGAAACCGGTCCCCGGTAGCTTGTCTCCTTTCTGGTGAAGAATTGGCTTGGTAGTTTAGTCTGCCCTGTTCCCATGATGCACTGGGCCAGGGACAGACTGATTTGCATATAGCCAGGTTCTGAGCTGGGATGGTGCAGTGAGATAAATAACGGTGATGGATCAAGCCCTGATCTTTGGACTGGGTAAGAGTGGTCTGCTTAATTCAGACACTCTGTTCATCACCACCCCCTTTTCTGAATCGTTTTTGGCCACTATAGGTGTGGCAGGGTATACTCAGACATGAGTCCCTTTCTCACTGCACCATCAGGATTCAAGCAAGCCGGGCCGAAGAAGGCTGAAATGCCATAAACCGGTCCCCGGTAGCTTGTCTCCTTTCTGGTGAAGAATTGGCTTGGTAGTTTAGTCTGCCCTGTTCCCATGATGCACTGGGCCAGGGACAGACTGATTTGTATATAGCCAGGTTCTGAGCTGGGATGGTGCAGTGAGATAAATAACGGAGATGGATCAAGCCCTGATCTTTGGACTGGGTAAGAGTGGTCTGCTTAATTCAGACACTCTGTTCATCACCACCCCCTTTTCTGAATCCTTCTCCTCTGGCACAGCCTTCTCTAGGGCCGCCGACTTTGCTATCAGTTCCGCCTCAAATTCCTACGACTTTTTCTCCTGTATTTGCTACTTCTTCTGCTACTCCTACTGCTACTACTCCTACGTATGCTTTGTCTCAGCCTGCTTTTCCTCCTGTACTTATGACAGCTTCTCCTTCTGTTCGACAGAGAATGACTGATACTGTTACTGGTCTTTTGTCTCCTTTCTTTGGGT
Organism: Lissotriton vulgaris; assembly: GCF_964263255.1. Taxonomy (NCBI): domain Eukaryota; kingdom Metazoa; phylum Chordata; class Amphibia; order Caudata; family Salamandridae; genus Lissotriton; species Lissotriton vulgaris. The sequence goes on from NC_141687.1 coordinate 1,817,710,503, forward strand.
CATTGAGTATAACCCCTGTTTCTGCGCGTTAACAATTGCGTAGCCAGTTGCCTGGTCCCGAAGAGCGGACGGTGTTGGATCATTTGGCTCGTAAATGGGTTACTAATTCTTCGAGATATGATTTAGAGTCAGTTATGGATGTCTTCTGTCAATGGGAAGCACCGAAGCAGAGATATGTCTTCGATATCATGTGTACTTTCCTACGTGAGGAATGGGAAGATGGTGAGTTGGGTCAGACTCCATCAGAGTTGTTTCATGTACAGTCCGAGTTTGCAAAAGGAACGATAGTGGGTCTCGAAGTTGAGAAAGCAGTTGCGACGTTGCTTTCGTTTAGGAGTAAGCATCCTTCTCAGTCGTTGTTTGAGCCTGATTCTTCTGTTAGGAGAAAAGCGCGACAGTACCCTATGAGAGAGGTTCCTCCGGTTTGGAAAGAAGCAGTTCAGGCCGATGTTAACAATGGTATTGCAGCTGTAGAAGCTCATTTTCAGCGTGTTTGGGAACATGTTCCGTGGAAGAGAGCAGAAGTTTTGGATCTTAAGCAGACTTTACCTGATCCCTGAAAGAATCCTGCAGGGTATTATAAAGAGTTGTCACAGACAGCCGACGCATGCATTATGAACTTAGCCGATATAGATATGTTGTTTGGTAATGTGGTTCCTCAACCCTTGTGGGGAACGATTCGTCATGTGGATCATGCGCAAGAGTTAGGTGATACACGGGCTAACATTACTGCTGCAGATGGTCTTCAAGGTGGGGGAGCTAAACCTGAAGCTTTAGTTGCAGAACTCCCTGGTAGGATTAATAATTATATGAAGACTTTGATGCCTGCTATGCGAGTGAATTGGGATACATTGTCTGCATGCAAGCAGAAGAAAGATGAAAGTGTGTCTGATTTCTTCACTAGGTTTGAAGATCATAGTGGTGAGGTTTATCGATCATAGTGGTCAAGACATGAGTACGGAAGGTGGTCAACGGGTGTTCGTAGATAAGTTTGTTCATAACTTGCTTCCCGAGTTGTGTAATAAGTTGAAGGATTCAGAGAGTTCATGGGCTGTTTCTTCGTCGGCGCAGATATTGGCTACTGCACAATATTACGAGAATAGAGATAAGGATGAGAAAGAGAAAGCAGAGAGAAAGACTAAGGATTTGAAGACGAAGGCTCTTTTGCAACAGGCGTATCCGCCTCGTTATAATCAGCGTGAGTTTCAGCAACCTCAGCAGTTTCCGAGAGGATCTCAAAGGTCCGAGTCTTTTCAGCAGCGTGTTCCTCCAGGCCCTAACCAGTGTGCGTATTGTAGAGAAGAGGGCCACTTCAAGAGTAGTTGTCCAGTTCTGTTACAGCGTACGAATGGTGCGTCTGGTGTGAGAGGTCGAAGTGTTCAGCAAGCTCCTAGAGGTAGAGGACGTGGTGTGTTCCCCCAGAATGCACGATCCTTTCCTCCACAGAATTCTATGAATTGTTTTGATCAGCAGAATGTTGCGTCTGGTAGATCGACTCAGTATTATACTGATGACTACTATGTTGAGATTGAGAATGCTGATGGTAATGATTGCTAGGACAGCCATAGACAAAGAGAGGAAGTTGTGTCAGTTCCAGTAGATCTGAGTGGACCTTATGTTGAAGTGCTTACATCAGGTGTGTCGGAGCATTTTCTGTTGGATACTGGTGCAGCGAAGAGTTCTATCATGCACTCTAAACTCCCTGGCGCACCTTTGTCTGGCTTGACGAATGTTTCGGTAGGTTTGCAATCCGGTTTCTAGTCCTTTTTATCTTTCTGTTGGACCTTGTGAATTAGAAGCACCCCTCATTCTGACGACAGGTTGTGGTGAGAATTTGTTGGGATTGGATTTGTTGAAGATATTGTATGCGACATTGCATTGTTCTCCTTCAGGAGTACAGCTTACATTGGGTAAGAGAGTGATCTCTCCGATGTATTTGTCTCAAGCTCGGCTTGGAAGAGATAGATGGGGACTTTCATCTCCCAATGGAGCTATGGGGTAGAGAAATTGCGGCATTGGATGAGGACAGGTGGAGAGAATCCTTTACCCTTCTGTATAAATTGGTAAAACCCGCTTGGCTTAGACGAAACCACCTGTTTACTTTACACCGGGCATATCTCACCCCCTTACGTCTATCCAAATATCAAGAGGGGAAATGCTGTAATAAATGCCAACTGCCCTCAGCATCTGACATACACATGTTCTGGGACTGCCCCGATATAGCTACCTACTGGATGGAGATCAAAGTAACTTTGGATTCAATTATTAAAACCAACATTTCCTTATCCTTACCATTTGTCATTCTTGGTTTCGACCAGAACATCACTGGGGCAGCACGGTTCTTTTTGTTTTATGCCATCCTCTTGGCAAGACGGCAGATATGCATGCATTGGGTGGACACCACCCCTCCCACTCACTCAGCATGGCTAACCTCATTATATGAAACCTCAAAGGTAGACTTGAAAAGATCATGTAGAGTCCAGAACCTCACATTTTGGAAACTTTTGACCGAGTGGAAGTGAAGTTCTTTTTGGTTTTTTTTTTTTTTCCCCAAATATCTGATGATTAAGCCCACCTACTCAATAGTTCAGTATTGTGGTCTGCCCAGATTTCGACATTTATATACTGACTTTACTGGCACGAAGTTGCCTTGAGACATCGTCACAAGATGTTATATAATTTTGTTATGTTATATAATTTGTTAAGCGCAAACAGCTGCCCCAGCAACGGAGCGTCCCGGCGCTGACCTAACTAATACCAGAGGGGAGGGGGGGAACCAATAAGGAATTAAATGACAGAGAAGAGATGGGTCTTAAGTGCTTTCCGGAAGGCGATCAGATTAGTTTGGGCACGGATGTGAAGAGGCAGTGAGTTCCATAGCTTAGCTCCTAGGACTTTGAAGGAGCGTCCACCCTGTCTACAGAGCTTAGTTCGGGGGATCATCACGAGGTGTTGTCCCAAAGAACGCAAGTTGCGCTGGGGTGTGTATGGTGTCAGAAGTGGGCGTAGGAGTTCAGGGCAGTCGGCTTTGAGAATTTTAAAAGCCATGGTCAGGGTTTTAAAACGGATCCGAGATTCCACAGGCAGCCAGTGCAAATTGCGAATGGTGGTTCTGGCAGAGCACCTGCGTGGGAGACCGACCACAGCTCTGGCGGCCGAGTTCTGGATACGCTGCAGTCTTGCAAGTTCAGCTTTGTTTGCTCCTAAGAGCAAAACATTGGCATAATCTAGCCGGGCAAGAATCATGGCTTGCATGATAAGTTGACGGGTTTTGGAGTTAAAGAATCCGAGTATGGGGTGGAGGCTCCTCATGAGACCCACACACGTGGCTGCCACTTTCTTTGTGTGGGACTGAAAGTTTAGTGAGGGGTCGAGCCAGACTCCTAGGTTTTTGACCACTTCTTTTGGCACGGGAGTGGGGCCAAGCACAGAGGGCCACCAGTGATTGTTCCAAAGGGTAGGGTTTTTTCCCAGGAGGAGGACCTCCGTTTTCCCTGCGTTTAGCTGCAGGCAGTTGAGTGTCATCCACTGTGCTACTGCCGCGAGGCCATCTCTAAATTTGGTTGCCGAAGGTGAGGGACCTTCAGAGAGTGTGATGACCAGCTGTGTGTCGTCAGCGTACGACACCAGCGTAAGGTCCCACTCTTTTGCCACCACTGCGAGAGGCTGAACGTATAGGTTGAATAAGGATGGGCTAAGCGCCGACCCCTGGGGAACTCCTTGCCCGATGGAGTGGGGTTGAGAGATGTAGGGAGGGGCTGAGACTTGGAAGGATCTGTCCTTTAGGAAGGACTGGAACCAATCAAGTGCTAAATCGCCAATCCCAATGGCCTCAAGACGTTTCAGCAAGATGTTGTGTGAGACCGTGTCAAAGGCCGCGCTGAGATCCAGCAGGATCAACGCGGCACTTTGACCGGCGTCTAGGATTCCTCGAAGGTGCTCCGTGGTGGTTAGCAGGGCCGACTCGGTGCTGTGACCTGGTCTGAAGCCGTTTTGGGAAGGGTCCAGGACATGGTTTTGCTGCATGTGGAGGGATAGTATTTTGTTGACGTGGGCCTCAGCTAGTTTTGACGTCCAGGGGAGCAGGGAAATAGGTCGGAAATTTTCAGGTTTATTGGGATCCAATCCGGGTTTTTTTATGATGGGTGAAACCCAAGCAGATTTCCAGCAAGTGGGGACCACCGCTGAAGAAAAAGAAAGATTGAGTATTTTGACAAGCGGGGGGAGAAAGAAGTCAAGTGATTCCAAGAATTTGGACGGACGCATGGGGTCTGCTGGGGAACCAGACTTGACCTGTCTACATAGTTTAGCGAGGTCGTCTAGGGATATATCAGGTATTCTTAGCAGTTTAGAAGTCTCTGCCGTTGAATGAGAAATGCTGAGGTGCGTAGCATCGTCCTGTGGAAAGGACGCGTAGATCTTCCTCACTTTTTCTGTGAAAAAGGTGGCAAGGTCCTCGCAATGTTTCAGGGAGGTGATGCAGGAGCCTGGATTGGGGATATTCTGGAGGTTTTGAACTAGGTTGAAGATGGTTTTGGTAGGGTTGGAACTACTTTCGATTTCCTTAGCGTAAAAAGAGGCTCGAGTAGTGCGAATCGCCTTGTGGTAGATGCGAAGTTTAGAGAGATAGAGGGTTTTGTTAGTATCTAAGTATTCTTTCCTCCATTCGCGTTCGGCTTTTTTGCACTCTTTCCGTAGCATTTTAAGTGCATCGTTGTACCATGGGTTAGAGGGGGAGCTGCGGGCTTTAGTCAATTTGGGCGGAATTAAGGCATCGAGCCCTGTGACTATCCATTCGCGGAAGGCGGCGTAGACTGTATTAATATCCCTATTTTCTTCGGGGAGATGGAATTCACCTAGATGGTTGATGAGGTCTCCGGTGATGAGTTTATGCCAAGGTCGTTTGTGGCAGGAGTTGGCCGTGCTTTTGGGGGGTGGTTGTTGCATGCATGGTTGTTCCCACCAACTCATAAAAATCTCTGCCTAGTTGTGTAGCGGCTCAATTTCCAGGGCATTGCTCCCAAAGGCAGTGAGCTGGTTGGGTGGTTCTCTCCGCATCTAAGGGACGTGTGTCGGGCAGATGAGGATAGATAAAAAAAAAAAAAAAGAAAAAAAAAAAGAAAGATCGGCTTCCATTGGAATTGCGTTCTCTCCCTGATACTCTTTGAGCTACTGGTCCTAATGATGTGGGTCTTTTGGAGATTCCACCGTATGTTGTGATGTTGAAAGCGAATGCTAGATTGCCACGTATTCCCCAATATAGGATTTCTAGTGATGGTGAAAGAGCGCTTTTAGCGATCATCTATGATCTGATTGAGAAAGGTGTGATCGAAGAAACAAGAGGTAATGTGTGCAATAGTCCGGTTTTACCTGTCTTGAAACATACTGATTCTTCGCAACCGCCTATGTATAGGTTTGTGATCGATCTTCGCGAAGTGAACAAGATTGTTGTGCCACAGTTTCCTGTTGTTCCAGATATTACTGCTTTGCTGACTATGATTCCTGCTTCTGCTACCTGGTTTTCGGTGATTGATCTGAAGAATGCTTTCTTCAGCATCCCGATTGCCGAGGAAAGTAGAGATCTTTTTGGATTCTCTTTAGGAGGCCAACGTTTCCGGTTTAAGCGCACTCCTCAAGGCTATTTTGAAAGTCCATCCATCTATAGTCAGGCTTTGAAAACACAGCTTGATACAATTGTCTTGCCTGATGGTGCTGCTCTTATTCAGTATGTCGACGATTTGTTAGTTGCTGCTGATGATGAGGAGACTTCTAAAGAGGCTACTCTTTCTTTGTTGCGACATTTGTCTGACCTTCATCATAAAGTGTCACCTTCGAAGTTGCAGAATTGTCGACAAGAAGTGACCTACTTAGGTCATCTCTTATCGAAGGAGGGAAGACGGTTGACCCCAGAACGAATTCAAGCAATTGCGAAAATGAATGTGCCAACCACACAGAGAGAAGTGCGTGCTTTCTTGGGTATTACTTTGTACTGTAGGCAATGGATTCCGAACTTTTCGTTGCTTGCGAAACCTTTGTTAGCACTTACTCTTAAGGATACTCTGAATCCTCTTCCTTGGACTGACGAATGTCAGAAGAGTTTTTCTGAATTGCGTAACGCATTGTGTTCGGCTCCTGTGTTGGGTACTCCCGACTACAGTAAGCCTTTTACACTCTATGTTCACAAGAAAGAGGGATGTGCATTGTCAGTTTTGACTCAGCAGTTTGGCGATAAACAGCGTCCGTGTGCGTATTTCTCGTCGACTTTGGATCCGGTAGCTAGAGCGTTGCCGAGTTGTTTGAGAGCTACAGCGGCAGCGGCTGTTTCTATTCGACAGTCTGCTGGTTTGGTAATGGATAATATGTTGATTGTGATGGTTCCACATGCAGTGGATACTTTGTTAAACAGGACAAAGACACAGCACTTGACTAGTGCTCTATTGTCAGGTTACGAGTTGATACTTTTGGCGAGTCATGTGCATATAAAGCGATGCAACACGTTGAATCCAGCTACGTTGTTGCCGATTTCAGTAGAGACGGATGTTCAGGAACAGTATGATTGCTTTCTTAGGACAGAGGAAGAAACGAAGGGTAGAATTGATCTGAAAGATACTCCTCTTGCGAAGTGTGATGGTACCTTATGGGTAGATGGTTCATGCTTCAAGCTTCCGAATGGTGATACGACTGCAGCATATGCGGTTACGACTTTGCATACGATTGTTGAAGCTGCACGTATCCCACAAAATTCAGCTCAAGCAGCAGAGTTGATTGCACTGACAAGAGCGTGTGTGTTGTCGAAGGGAAAGAGAGTGACTGTGTATACCAATAGCCAGTATGCGTTTGGTGTGGCCCATAGTTTTGGACGGTTATGGAAGGAACGTGGGTTCCTTACGTCTCATGGTACAAAGATTCAGCATGGTCAGTTGGTGAATGAACTTCTTGAGTCACTTACGTTACCGATGCAAGTTGCAAATTAGAAATGCAGTGCACATAAGAAGGTTACCGATGACGTTGGTCGTGGTAATGCGTTTGCGGATGAAGTTGCAAAAGAGACGGCGAAAGATGTGATGAGCCGAATGTATGTTGCGGGTCCAGCTAGATGGGTTCCGGATAGAGGAATGTGTGAAGATACGATAGAGAGTGTGAAGTCAATTCAGGCTGAAGCTACAGAGAAAGAATTGAATGTGTGGAGAGAGAGTACGGGAAAATTGGATTCGACTGGTTGTTGAATTGAGTTGTCAGAACATCAGTGATGGTTGTTACCTGATGCGTATGTGCTTGCAGTGGTTACGATGGCGCATGGAATGGCTCACATTAGTGCGAAAGGGATTTGTAAGTTGTTGGCTCCAGTATGGCAGAATGCTGGAATTCCTAAGTGTGTGGAGAATCTGGTCAAGAATTGTATGGTTTGTCTGATGTATAATCCTGGCAAGGGAACTCCAACTCCACCTGGTCACTTTGCGCCTCCGACGTATCTGTTTGAGGTGCTGCAATTGGATTTTATCCATATGGAGAGATGTAATACCTTGAAATACATCCTTGTAGTTGTTTGTGCCTTTTCGAGATGGGTAGAAGCATACCCCCTGAAAGATAATACTGCCTTGTCCACTGCCAAAGCCCTACTCAAGGAAATTTTCCCCAGATATGGTTTGCCAAGGATGGTGTGGAGTGATAGGGGAAGTGAATTTGTGGGTCAAGTCATGAAGAGAGTGTGTGAAGGTTTAGGCATAAGGTAGAAATTTCATGCTGCAAATCATCCCCAATCAGCTGGTTTAGTCGAATGCTACATTGGCACCTTGAAACTGAAGTTAGCCAAGATTCAGGCGAGCCCTGGTCTCCAATGGCCCGATGCTTTGCCATTGGCACTTTTGTCAACCAGAACTACAGTACATTCTCGAGTGGGACTTAGCCCCTACGAGATCGTGTTTGGTTGCCCGGCTAATATATGGGGAGTGCCGAGGCCGACAAAGTTTAGCGAGATCGAATATCCTATGCTTGCTGATTGACTATTTGTATGATTTGATGGCTAAATTGTGTGTCTTACACCAACAGGTTCACGATACATTGCCACAAGCATCTGAAGATCCAGGACACGCCATTGATCCTGGCTCGTGGATTCTGGTGCGGAATTTTCAGCGGACAAAGAACCATCAGCCCCGCTGGACGGGACCCTTTCAGGGCATGTTAGCGACGCGTACCGCAGTGAGAGTTCACGGCAGGAAGAACTGGATCCAGGGCGTACATTGTAAGAGGGTTTCTTTGCCTCTGCCGTACGACCAGTGGGTCCAGGAGGGTGTTGGTGATTCAGAGACTGAGACTGTGCCAAAGTTCATTCCATTCAGTGATGCGCGTTTGATTGGGACAAGCTCTGAGCGTGAAAACGACAATATTTTGCTAGAAGCTATGTCCCCTTCTTTGAAACTAGACAGTACTGAGCCCGAGTTGTTGTTTCGTGATCAGACATTGCCTGGTAAAGGCTGCTATAATTTACGACCGAGAGTCGATGGACAAATAAAATAATTTCCTTTTTGCTTTTGAAACTACGCTCTCTCATCCGAAAAGCTGTTTTGACCTATTTTTCTTTTTCGAACCGCCATCCGGGTTCAGCTGTAGGGTCACGGTATAAAGACTTAGCGTGTACAGCCGGTAGACACAAGGTCGATGGTTCTGGTTTGTTCAAGGGCGTTCCCTGGGACATTCAGACGTACATCTGACGTACATCTGAGCAGAAGAGAACCAACTGCTGTGAACAGCATGGTTAGAGAATGGAGTTTTTTGAGATCGAGAGAGTTGTTTGTGAACTTTAAGACGAGAATATGTAAATTATTGAGTAGCAAATGTTTTTTGATAACGTGTCTTTTAATGCTACTTAACATGACGATGTTTTTGGTGGGATATGTTGTTTTCTCTTTTCAAGTGACGTTTGCACCCACCACACAACCTATGTCTTTTCCTACTACTATTTCTTCGCATTCTTTTCATCCTTTGCCTGAACATGAATCCATTAGAAGAATGGAATTTGCTAATAACTCTTTTGTACAACTTCTGCATCAGCATCAGTTAGTAGTGAACACCACTAATTGTTGGGTGTGTGGTCTTATGCCTCATACTACAGATAAAGGTATTCCTTATTTGGTCCTACCATTCAGCTATAATGGTTCTGTATGGGCGCATAGGACGATGTTCATCTATGCCCGTGAAGTTTACCCCCTGCGTTCCATGAAAGATAATCTGAGTAATAGTGCTCTAGTGAAGGGAATAGTAGATATGATTAGAGGAATTAATTCCTATGAGACTATTCCAAAAGATGATACACTAGCTTATATGGGATGGAACGTAACTGGATATGGTATTAGTCTGAGTGAAAAGCAGCGAGGGAAAAGGTCATCCCCGATTTGGATCGTACCCCATCGTGGTCATTTTTGTCTGCAAGGTAATGGCAAGAATCCGAGAGCTCAGTTAGGGAAGAGTGTTTGCACTGAGACGTATGTTTTTGCGTCCCAGACTTCCCCATCGTTTTAGCAGCTAAGGGTACGTATTTTGTCTGCTATGATAGAGCATATACGTGGTTGCCCCCTGATTTTTCGGGAACATGTTATGTTTCGTTTCTGTTGCCCCCTTCTTATACTGCAGCTCAGATTACCACAGAACGAGAGTAGTCAGAGGTGTCTTCAGTAAGGAAAATACTTCAGAACAAGAATTGGGAGATTTTCTTAACGGTTTCCTGCCGTTTTGGAGACCTATGGTCAACAGTAGGAACATACGGCATTTGACGAGAGTGGTTGAGTCCATCATAGTTGAGACTGCCTGTGCCCTTAGTAATTTGACTGCTGAGCTCCAATCAGATCGTCTTATGACGTTGCAGAATCGAGTTGCGTTAGATGTCATACTTGCAGATAGAGGAGGGGTATGTAAATTGATTCAATCGAGCTGCTGCGTTTTCATTCCAGACAATGCTCTGACAGTGTACCAGGCCATTTCCAAGCTACATAAGATCTCCGAGTCTGTACATGTGGACGAAGGAGATTGGTCGTTAATGGGATGGTTTGGGGAATTGTTATCCACTTGTGGATGGAAGATTCTGATGATCATTGGGATGGCTTTAGCTATTCTTTTCCTGTTCTGTCTTTGTGTACAGTGTGCTCCTGCTATATGTGGCCTTTGTGCTACTACGTGTGCAAGGAGACCTGTCCAGAGAGAGTTACTAAGTAATAGGACGATGCTCCAGCAACATCTTGATGGTCTGATGAGTATAGACCTGGATTCAGATTGACGTGAGTTTAGGTTATTGCCTATGTAAGGGCAAAAGGAGGGTCTGAGGTTCCGTGAATTCTGAACCCGTTTCATAAAGGTCATGGTTTTGTTACGAATTTGATAGTAGCGAACCGTACCTGGTGAGTGCGGCAAGTACGAGTGATTTCGCCATGTTAAACCGATGGCTTCACTACGTATTTAGGGATTCCGTTCTGAACCCTCGGGTTCCATTTTGTGTACGGCAGCCATTTTGTGGTTGCCCTCACATAGGCCGATGACTACGGCCGAACGAGTCTTTGGTACACGTACACTTTAGCTGACTCCTAGGTGACCTGAGCGAACTAACTCCGTTGCCTGAAGCTAACCTTGTGAAGCCAGTTCCTTGTCCGGTAGCTGATCGAGATTAGGATCAAAGAACAGGACATTGTTGAGTTTATTGCACACGCACACACCCCTTTATCTTGCTTCTCATCTGTTTCTGTTCCTTCTTTTATGGTCTGTTTATGGTATGGGTTGTGGTCTTTTATTATGGGTTTGTCCGGCCTGTCCGAGCAAGAATGTTGGGCTTTCCCGTGTAGTTGATGGTGGGCTGAAGAGTGGGTTTGTCGTCATGTGATACCTTTTGTAATGTTGCCTTTGATTGGACAATTCGTAATTAATGGGTGTTTGTCAGGAATGTGATTTTTAGCATAAAAGACGATGTCTCGCAATACGAAAATTGAGCAGTCTCTAGCAAACCCACTTGTGTCGTACTTCGTAGACTTCTGTTCCTGGTTGCAGCCAATAAATTTGATCTTTGACGTCACCGAGAAGTATCCCGTGTCTCTGTATTCTAAGACAGGTGAACTCGAAGACTTTGGGCGTATCCCTGGCACCGCTGGGTTCTAAAACCCGGTTCTTCAGCCCTTAAAAAATATTTTTAGAGCCTGTCACAAAGGGGAAGGGGTTACCATCCTCTTGAAGAGGGTGGTAATTTGCGAGTGTTTTGCGACCGGCAAACATTCGTACATGCGTTAGAGAGTCGCTATTTGGAAGGGAACGCCCCTTCCAAATAGCGAGTCTCCAAACACTTTTTTATTAGTCACAATTCATTTGTGACTTGCAAAATTGTGTTAGTACATGGCCATTTCAATTATACCATGCGCAAACAGGTCGCTAACTTATTTGCTCATGCTAAAAATTGTTCGTACATATAGCCCATACTTCCCAGAACCAGTGGGGTCTACCAGAGTATGCACAACACGCTGGACATGGGTTTAAACAATATGTGTGTCGCTGCTAACGCACTAACCTACGTTGGCAGGTAGCACATGCAATCACCGGCGCCATAGGTGTGGATGAGCACTCACAGTGGCCTACACTGGCAAGCTGCTTATGAATTTACCCAGGAAAGATTTGGCAGAACGGCCTGTGTTTCAGAACATGAAATCAGCGCTATTTCCCAACACGGACAAGAAGAGCACACACACTTTCATGGTGCAAGGACAGGCTGGGCACATGGTTTACCCGGGCCCGAGCACTTTTGGTGCCAGTGTGCACAAACCACCCTGCTTGAACCAGCCACATATGGGTGGCCCACGCATGGTACAGTTGTGCACTCCCGGCTCACAATTGTGGACCAGGCCCCTAGCTCCTAGCACTATCGATACAAGCATGCAGATGCAGGCCTGCACCGGCAGACCTGACCCAGAGGTTTGAACTCTGACGTTGCAGGTATACACTCATCAGCCCTCAATGGCAGGCCGGGCACCTACCCACCGTGCCATAGGTGCCGGGGAGCACCCTTAAGCCTGCTACTGCAAACTGGACACGAATCCAAAACAGCACCAGGGCCAGTGCAGACACCCAGGTCTGCTTTGGCAGACCAGCCCATGTTTCAGAACAGCACGTCAGCACCTTTTCCTAACCTGTGTACGAAGGCACAGGCAATTCCCTACGACGCTGACAGTGAGGATGCGGAGAAAGCCTTAAGGCCACTCCAGAGATTTGGTAACTCACCAGAAGAATCCATGGGGAGAGCCGAACTCTTAGGCAGGGGAAGCCCCATTGGGGTCCCTCGCTACCTGGGCAGGGAACATCCATATGTGCCCGCCCGGCCTTCAGCTTGCCCGTTAGGGCTTCCCTGTGGGGGTACCATCATGATATGGGGCAACCCACTCTGGATTGGCCAAGCTTTAAATGAAGCCAACTCAGACAAGGGGTCAATGGCGCCCCGCAGGCCTGCCATAGCAGGTCCAGTATTAAGTCGTTGGTTATCCGGTGGGTGACACACTCAGTGCTATGTTCCACTACTCAGCCCGTGCTCTACCCACCCTGGGAATGTGGTGTACCTGTTAATATGGCGAACGGAGGTACAGAACCAAATCCCCATTGTACCTGTACTCCCAGACCAATGCGGGCGAGGTGGACGCACCCACCTTCCCTCTGCTGTTCAGGGGCAAGTGTTCAGCTTCCTGAGGTAATGCCGAGAGGGTCGGCAAAGAGTGGGGGAATAAAAGCAAAATGTTTTGGGGTAATTACACCTCAGGAGGCCAAGTCCAACATTACCTGACATAGCTGCAAGACTATATGATGCCTTGAAAAATCTCTATGACATACACCAGAGTAAATGACATATTGCCCGTATTCTTCAAAACATACTACTTACTTTCTTAACTATGTGTGAATTATTAACTTAATTTTATATGTAGGTGATAGTGCTTCAGTAGTTCTGGTTAAGTCTCGCTTTGAATTGAAAAACACATTTTTGTTTTCCTATCATTGGCACTGTGCAATGAATCAGAATGTCCTCTTTGGGTTCTTCGTGGCAAGTCTTGCGCAGATCGACCTACCAAGAGGCAATAGATAGAGGTCTCAAAAACGCAATGTTTACTATTTTAATTTCCATAAGATTATTTGACTCAATACTGAAAAAAATAGATGGTTCAAATTACATCTTGCATGGAGGTAGAGCTTTACTCAAGGACGTGCTACTGCTTTGTTTGGTGTAAATCCGTTTAGTAGTTTATAAAAAAAATCAGCATTAAAAAAAGTTTGGGTTGGGCATGAAGAGGTTCCATTGTAGAGATTTCTGCATTGTTATTCCCGAAGCTCCAAGAACACTAACATGTAAAAAAAATATTTGAATTCTATTGGAGATTTTTCTCCTGTCAGCCCTTTCAGATTCACTAACATAGAGCTGAATCCGCAAAACGGAAACAATCTGATGGACTGGTCACAAAATCTGAAAAAGGTTGTCACTGCCATTCAAGGATGGGCACTCGGTCCCTGTGTAGGAACAAAAGTTGAAAGGACACCTAAGGAGTCCACCCTGACCTGCAGGGACAAAGGAACCCTTCAGTGTTTAAATTAAAAACAAAATGCTGAATTTCCCATAGGGTTCCCGGATCCAGGGACCTGATTCTGGATCCCATGACGGACCTGGCCACAGATCGGGCCCTGCAGCCAAGGCCTGCTGTGAACGGACCTGCTTCACACGGGCAGAGCTTCCTGGGCCATGGGCCCTTCAGCGAACCCATGCGCATGCCGCAGAGGTGAGGTGCAGGGATGGCAACCCAAGAAAGATTGGGACAGGGAACACTTGGGTGTTTTATATTATGCAAAAAATAGCATAAAATTGACTGACAAAAGCAAAGTTTAAAGTGAAGGTATGGCTGGCTTCTGTTGTAACGCCTTAACATTTGTTTTATAAAAAATAAAAAATAAACTTAAAAACAGAGTTAACGTGCTGTTATAGTTAGAAATGTAAAGCAAAAGACACTGACATGTGGATTGTTGGGAGCACAATCCATTCCACCAGCCAGGCAACCCGTAATTGGCATACCAAAATGGAAAACGTGTAACCTAACAATATTTTTACCAATAAGGTACACCACCTTAGAGTGCATTTAAAGGAAACGCGGTCAAACCAGTAAATGCATACTGCATGCACTGGGCCCTTTGTGAATGGGGCCCATTGTCCTTTCTGTCAAAGGTGGAAGGTGAGCGTGACCTGCAACGTCACCTGTAAGAATGTTTACAAGACAACTATTTCATTGGGGTGAGGCCCTCCTGAGCACTGCGTTGGTGGAAGTAGGTTTGGATGGGAATGTGAATCCCCCACCCCCTGACTGACACACAAATGCATGTAGTGCTGAGTGGAGGGCTATACTGACCCCTCGCGAGAAGTGAGGTCTCGTGCGTGGTTGAAAGAGTGACTATTGCTCCCAGTGCGTAGAGCACGGAGTTCGGATGACCAATGCTCGAGGCTGCGTCTTCTAACTCGGAGGCTAGGGAGGGAGCGAAGAAGGGGGCGGGGGAGGGGGTGAAGGGGAGGAACTACACGCTGCGCTCGCCGCTCCCACCCCCACCCACCCCCTCAACCAGGTGAAGAAGCCTTCATGTTCTCGCTCGCTCCTCTTAGTTGTTCCCATGCTGCAAATGTGACGTTTCCTTACATTCCGCGTGTGTGGGCGTCAAGCAGCTAAAAATAAAGGCTGCGGCGCTCACGGTACCTGCCAGCATCACTGCCCCGCTCTCAACACGGCGAGATCTCAGCACGGCAGGACGGCTGCACGTCAGCATGACAGCACGGCTCTCTGCACAGCAGCACCTCCGACCGCACCACTCTCCAAAGCAGCACCCTGCACCACTCTCTGCACAGCAGCACCATGCACCACTCTCTGCACAGCAGCACCTTGCACCACGTTCTCCACAGTAGCACCCTGCACCACTCTCCAAACAATACCCTGCACCACTCTCTCCACAGCAGCACCCTGCACCACTCTCCCCACAGCATCACCCTGCACCTCTCTCTGCACAGCCGCACCCTGCACCACTCTCTGCACAGCAGCACCCTGCACCACTCTCTCCACAGCAGCACCCTGCACCACTCTCTCCACAGCAGCACCCTGCACCACTCTCCAAACAATACCCTGCACCACTCTCTCCACAGCAGCACCCTGCACCACTCTCCCCACAGCATCACCCTGCACCACTCTCTGCACAGCAGCACCCTGCACCACTCTCTGCACAGCAGCACCCTGCACCACTCTCTCCACAGCAGCACCCTGCACCACTCTCTCCAAAGCAGCACCCGCAACGCTCTCTGCACAGCAGCTCTCTGCACCACTCTCCACAGCAGCACCCAGCACCACTCTCTCCAAAGCAGCACCCTTCACCACTCTCTGCACAGCAGCACCCTGCACCACTCTCCAAAGCAGCACCCTGCACCACTCTCTGCACAGCAGCAACCTGCACCACTCTCCAAAGCAGCACCCTGCACCACTCTCTACACAGCAGCATCCTGCACCACTCTCTGCACAGCAGCACGCTGCACCAGTCTCTACACAGCAGTACCCTGCACCAGTCTCCACAGCAGCACCCTGCACCACTCTCCACAGCAGCACCCTCCACTACTCTCTCCACAGAAGCACCCTGCACCACTCTCCACAGCCGCAACCTGACCCACTCTCTCCAACCACCACCCTGCACCACTCTCTCCACACCACCACCCTGCACCACTCTCTCCACAGCAGCACCCTGCATCTCTCTCCAAAGCAACACCCTGCACCGCTCTCTCCACAGCAGCCCCCTGCACCACTCTCTCCACAGCAGCACTCTGCACCACACTCTGCACAGCAGCTCCCCGCACCACTCTCAACAGC
The DNA here is from genome assembly GCF_964263255.1 of Lissotriton vulgaris. Classification (NCBI taxonomy): domain Eukaryota; kingdom Metazoa; phylum Chordata; class Amphibia; order Caudata; family Salamandridae; genus Lissotriton; species Lissotriton vulgaris. The sequence goes on from NC_141687.1 coordinate 1,817,726,399, forward strand.
AGCACCCGCACGTCAGCATGACAGCACGGCTCTCTGCACAGCAGCACCTCCGACCGCACCACTCTCCAAAGCAGCACCCTGCACCACTCTCTGCACAGCAGCACCATGCACCACTCTCTGCACAGCAGCACCGTGCACCACTTTCTCCACAGTAGCACCCTGCACCACTCTCCAAACAATACCCTGCACCACTCTCTCCACAGCAGCACCCTGCACCACTCTCCCCACAGCATCACCCTGCACCTCTCTCTGCACAGCCGCACCCTGCACCACTCTCTGCACAGCAGCACCCTGCACCACTCTCTCCACAGCAGCACCCTGCACCACTCTCTCCACAGCAGCACCCTGCACCACTCTCCAAACAATACCCTGCACCACTCTCTCCACAGCAGCACCCTGCACCACTCTCCCCACAGCATCACCCTGCACCACTCTCTGCACAGCAGCACCCTGCACCACTCTCTGCACAGCAGCACCCTGCACCACTCTCTCCACAGCAGCACCCTGCACCACTCTCTCCAAAGCAGCACCCCGCAACGCTCTCTGCACAGCAGCTCTCTGCACCACTCTCCACAGCAGCACCCAGCACCACTCTCTCCAAAGCAGCACCCTTCACCACTCTCTGCACAGCAGCACCCTGCACCACTCTCCAAAGCAGCACCCTGCACCACTCTCTGCACAGCAGCAACCTGCACCACTCTCCAAAGCAGCACCCTGCACCACTCTCTACACAGCAGCATCCTGCACCACTCTCTGCACAGCAGCACGCTGCACCAGTCTCTACACAGCAGTACCCTGCACCAGTCTCCACAGCAGCACCCTGCACCACTCTCCACAGCAGCACCCTCCACTTCTCTCTCCACAGAAGCACCCTGCACCACTCTCCACAGCCGCAACCTGACCCACTCTCTCCACACCACCACCCTGCACCACTCTCTCCACACCACCACCCTGCACCACTCTCTCCACAGCAGCACCCTGCATCTCTCTCCAAAGCAACACCCTGCACCACTCTCTGCACAGCAGCTCCCTGCACCACTCTCCACAGCAGCACTCTGCACAACTCTCAAAAGCAGCACCCTGCACCACTCTCTCCACAGCAGCACTCTGCACCACACTCTGCACAGCAGCTCCCTGCACCACTCTCTACACAGCAGTACCCTGCACCACTCTCAACAGCAGCACCCGCCACCACTCTCCACAGCAGCACCTTGCATCACTCTCTCCACGGCAGCGCCATGCACCACTCTCCAAAGCAGCACCCTGCACCACTCTCCACAGCAGCATCCTGCACCACTCTCTCCACAGCAGCAACCTGCACCACTCGCCAAAGCAGCACCTGCACCACTCTCAGCAAAAGCACCCTGCACCACTCTCTTAACAGCAGCTCCCTGCACCACTCTCTCCACAGCAGCACCCTGCACCACTCTCCAAAGCAGCACCCTGCACCACTCTCTCCACAGCAGCACCCTGCACCACTCTCCACAGCAGCACCCTGCACCACTCCACAGCAGCACCCTGCACCACTCTCTCCACAGCAGCGCCCTGCACCACTCTCTCCACAGCAGCACCCTGAACCACTCTCCAAAGCAGCACCCTGCACCACTCTCCACAGCAGCACCCTGCACCACTCTCTCCACAGCAGCACCCCGCAACACTCTCCACAGCAGCACCCCGCACCACTCTCCACAAGAGCACCCTGCACCACTCCACAGCAGCGCCCTGCATCACTCTCTCCACAGCAGCACCCTGCACCACTCTCCAAAGCAGAACCCTGCACCACTCTCCACAGCAGCACCCTGCACCACTCTCTCCACAGCAGCGCCCTGCACCACTCTCTCCACAGTCGCACCCTGCACCATTCTCTCCACAGCAGCACCCTGCACCACTCTCTCTTCGCCATAGCACCCTGCACCACTCTCTCCACAGTAGCTCCCTGCACCACTCTCTCCACAGCAGCTCCCTGCACCACTCTCACCACAGCAGCACCCTGCACCATTCTCTCCACAGCAGCACCCTGCAGCACTCTATCCACAGCAGCACCCTGCACCACTCTCAAAAGCAGCACCCTGCACCACTCTCCCGATGCAGCATGCTGAACCACTCTCTCCACGCAGAACCCTGCACCACTATCCACAGCAGCGCCCTGCACCACTCTCTCCACAGCAGCGCCGCCCTGCACCACTCTCCAAAACAGCACCCTGCACCACTCTCCAAAGAAGCACCCTGCACCACTCTCTCCATAGCAGCACCCTGCACAACTCTCCAAAGCAACACCATGCACCACTCTCTCCACAGCAGCACCATGCACCACTCTCTCCACGGCAGCACTGACCGCACCACTCTCTCCACAGCAGCACCCTGCACCACTCTCTCCACAGTAGCACCCTGCACCACTCTCTCCACAGTAGCACCCTGCACCACTCTCTCTTCGCCATAGCACCCTGCACCACTCTCTCCACAGTAGCTCCCTGCACCACTATCTCCACAGCAGCTCCCTGCACCACTCTCACCACAGCAGCACCCTGCACCATTCTCTCCACAGCAGCACTGACCGCACCACTCTCTCCACAGCAGCACCCTGCACCACTCTCTCCATAGCAGCACCTGAAGGACTGGGTTATGTAAAACCCAGCGGTGCCAGGGCACAACACCTGAAACCTTCGTGGGTAACCTGCTCCGGCGTACAAGTCACAGAGACACGGGACACTTCCTTCGGCGTCAAAGATTTCAAGGTTTATTTGCTGCAGGGAATACAGAGATCACGACAAGTACACAGCGTGCAACTTGGGGAGACTGCTTCAAATTGGTTCTGTGGATCGCTCCTTTTATACAGTTTTTACCCATAGGATAACATGATACACAAAAGTTTACAACCCGGTTCCCACAATTATCCCTCAGAGGGGTCGTTTTGGTCACTTTGAAACACATGAGGTCCGGAACATAAGTGCGGAAACATTTGGCGGTTCCCAACTGAAAAAACCCATCTTCCCACCATTAGCAAATTCCAATCAGCAGTAAAACAGATCGAAATAGGAACAAAGACAGGTGTAAAGGAAGACGGAGACAGTGGGGAGATCGGAAAGAGTGTAAACGGGAAACACGAGACGCAGGCATCAAAGGGACGTGCCTAATGAGATGCACGGCTAAGACAATAAGTCCGTGCGGCAAGATGAGCCTCAAGCAGCGCCATCTGCCTTACAGCAGCATCCCCCTCGTCATAAAGACACTCACAAAGAACGTGTGTCTTCCGCAAGAGTCTTGGGAGTCCCAGGGTCGCGAAGCGGACAACGTCCGTTCGCTGGCTACTTGAGGGCAAGAGACAAAATGGATGCCGTATCTAAAATGGAACCCGTGGGTACAGATGAAAAACCCACTTAACGAACGAACGGTTTAAGTTAGCGCAGCGAAACCGCGCACACTTACTAAACTCATTATTTGCGGTTCATAGATACCAGACTCGACCATATTCGTGCGAGTCGAAAGCACCACTTACAATTGTCACGGAACCTCAGACGCTCCTTTTGCCCTCATGTAGGCAAGCACTAGTCAGAATCATATTCGATATTCATCAGACCATCGAGATGTTGCTGTAGCATAGCTCTGTCCAACCGAGCTCCCTTGGTAACAGGTGGTTGTCTCATACACGTTGTAGCACAGAGGCCACATAAGGCAGGACCACACTGCACACAAAGGCAACACGTGAACAGGAACACTACCACAACTCCGATGATCATCAGAATTTTCCAACCCCAAGTCGACATCAGGCCCCAAAACCATCCTAGCAGCGTCCAATCCCCTACATCCACATGTATGGATTCGGAGATCTTATGCAACCTCGAGATGGCTTGATAGACAGTTGGAGCATTATCTGGAATGAAAATGCAGCAGCTCGAATGGATCACCTTACATACCCCACCGCGATCTGCTAAGATGACATCCAAAACCATACGGTTTTGTAACGTCATAAGTCTCTCCGCCTGAAGTTCTGTGGTGATATTACCAAGGGCACTGGCAGTAATATTAGCTGTTGATTCTACCACTCGAGTCAACTGTCTCAGGTTCCTACTGTTAACCATAGGTCCCCAAAACGGGAGAAAACCCTTGAAAAAGTCTCCTGCCTCTTGACCGGCAGTATCTTCTTCGCTAATTACGCCTCTCACAACTCTAGTCTTGTGATAATCGGCATCTACAGTGAACGTCGGAGGCAACAGATTTGCAATGAAGCATGAGCCCATGAAGTCAGCGGGCAACCATGCATATGCACGATCATAACAAATAAAGTAGGTACCCTTGGCAGCCAGAAATACAGGGGACGAGGACATCGGCAAAATATAATTTTCAGTGCAAGCACTTGCTCCAAGTCGGGCTTGCGATCTTCGACCACGACCCATAAGACAAAAATTACCAGTGTGGGGTACGACCCATATTGGAGGCGAGCTTTTAAGCTGCTTTTCGCTAGTGAACACACTATATTCACCTCTACTTAGGACCCTATAGGCTTGTACCTCTTCTTCAGGGATAAGCGAGGGATCATAGATATCGCTATCTAAATCCTCTATGGCTATCGACAAAGGCTTCTGATACGAGGTAGGACCAGAGTAGGGGGAACGTGGTTCTCGAATGGGGTGGAAACCCAGTGCGCTTCGAAACATTGTTTGGAATGCTCGAGCTGACCCTTGGGAACTATACGGTAACACCAGATATGGAATTCCCTTATCCGTAGTATGTGGCATCAACCCACACACCCAACAATTAGTAGTGTTAACCACTAACTGATGCTGGTGAAGGAGCTGAATAAAGGAATTGTTGCGGAATTCTACACGTCTAGCCTGTTCGTGTTCCGGTAACATGTGAAAGGAATGAGGAGAAACAGTAGAGGTAAGATTAGGGTAAGGAGTAGGAGTAGGTGTAGCAGGTAAGAAGTAAGACATCGTATAGTACACCCCACCCGCCAATAATGCAGAAGCAGTCAAAAACAATATAAACAGTTGGAATATAAAACATTTGGTACGACTGAGTTGCTGCAGTTTAAATCTGTGCGCCTTAGCTTCCTCCAAATCATTCAGCTTCGAGAATGCCATTCCCTACGACCGTCCGCAACGTTTCTTGACGCACTTCGTTCTGTGTAGCAATAGTCAATCCCTAGGAGTTCCCAGGAACCGACGGCCTTTAACCTAGCGTCAAGACCTACTATCCAGAAGGAAGTACGCGCGCGGCCCTACGGCCTTCAATACACAATATGTATATACAAGCACAAGATCTCTCGGCTGTGGAAGTAAAAAGATACAAGGGAGGGAGCTCAATATATATACAAAAATTTCAATAATACGAATGTTCAAGCTGATCACGGGAAACGGGGATAATGCAGTTGTCAAACTTATCAAAGCAAAAATATTTTTATTTGTCCTTAGTGCGAGATCGCAAAGAATATCGATGTTTCCCGGGACGTGTCTGCTCGTCGAACAAAGGATCCGTTGAAGAGACAGCGTCCTGCTGATCAGTTGACTGTTCTGGGCTTGAGTCTTTTGCTGACAATTGTTCAACAGTGTCTTTCTGCTGCGCTGAGGATTCTCCAACAAGCTGTGCGTCGCTAAAAGGCACAAACGCCGACAATGTTTCTGTTTCTGTTGACGCAATGCCTTTCCTTACCCACGGGTCTGCCGGCAAAGGGATAGGGACTCGCTTCGTATGGGTGGCATGCACCCAATTTTTACGCCCCTCAAGACGAACGGCAGTCCTCGTGGCCAGGAGCACCTGGTAGGGTCCGGTAAACCTTGGGTCCAGATTGTTCTTTCGTGAAAAGTTGCGTGTCACCACCCAGTCTCCAGGCTGGAGCTGGTGGCCTGGACCCTCCGTCTGCGTCGGCAATGCGTCGTAAACCTGTTGGTGAATTAACCTCAGTTTAGCAGTCAAGTCATGTAAATAGTCAATCAACATTGGATACTCAAGACCAGAAAACATTCCTGGCCTAGGAACCCCCCACACATTCGCAGGACGGCCGAACACTATTTCGTAGGGACTAAGCCCTATTCGGGAGTGTACAGTCGCCCTAGTTGATAGTAATGCTAAGGGCAAAGCGTCAGGCCACGAAAGACCAGTCGTAGCCTGAATTTTTGCTAGCTTTAGTTTAAGGGTGCCGTTGTACCCTTCAACCAATCCAGCTGACTGGGGATGATTGGCACTGTGGAATTTTTGATTTATTCCAAGGCCCTTACACACACTCTTCATCACACTTCCAACAAACTCACTTCCGTTATCTGACCACACGACTCTAGGCATTCCGTACCGAGGAAAATATTCCTTCAGTAGGATTTTCGCAGTAGACAAAGCAGTATTGTCTTTGAGAGGATAGGCCTCAATCCATCGGGAGAATGCGCAAACCACAACTAAAACGTATTTCAGGTTATTGCATCGCTCCATATGGATAAAGTCCAATTGAATCACCTCAAAGGGATACGAAGGGGGAGCAAAACTGCCAGGAGGAGTTGGGGTTCCTTTGCCAGGATTATACATCATACACACCATACAATTCTTCACCAATCGTTCAGCACATTTCGTAATTCCATCATTCTTCCACACAGGCGACAACAATTTACAAATGCCTTTCACGCTAATATGCGCTAACCCATGTGCCATTGTCACAACGGCCAGCACATACGCATCAGGCAACAACCATCTTTTCTGATCCGACAAATCAATCCAGCAACCACTCGTATCCAACCTTCCCGTACTTTCTTTCCACTTCGCCTTTTCAGTCTCGGTGGCCTCATTCTGAATTTCTTTCACACTTTCGATGGTGTCGTCACACATACTCGATTCAGTAGGCCACCTAACCGAACTCGTCACATACATTCGAGTGCTAAGGTTCCGGGCAGTCTCCTTAGCAATCTCATCTGCAAACGCGTTACCACGACCAACATCATCCGTAACTTTACGATGCGCACTACATTTAACAATCGCAACTTGCGTAGGCAAAGTCAATGCATCCAAAAGATCATTCACAAGCTGGCCATGCTGAATCTTCGTACCGTGCGACGTCAAGAAACCTCTCTCTCTCCACAATCGTCCAAAACTGTGTGCGACGCCAAATGCGTATTGGCTGTCGGTGAATACATTCACACGTTTCCCTTTGGCTAACACACATGCTCTAGTGAGAGCAATCAATTCTGCAGCTTGGGCAGAATTCTGATTCAACCTTGCAGTCTCAACAACAGTATTCAACGTTACAACAGCATAAGCAGTAGTCACATCACCATTCGGCAACTTAAAACATGACCCATCCACATACAGAGTGCCATCCGGATCTTCCAATGGGGTGTTTTTAAGGTCCACTCGACCTTTTGTTTCCTCTTCAGTCCTCAAGTAGCAGTCATGTTCTGCTACTTTATCTGACTCTGCACTAATTGGTAACAAAGTTGCCGGATTTAGGACATTACAACGTTTTATCTGAATATGGCTTGCCAATAACGTCAACTCGTACCCAGACAACCTCGCACTCGTCAAGTGCTGAGTTTTTGTACGATTTAAAAGAGTATCGACTGCATGCGGAACCATCACCGTAAGCATATTATCCATGACCAATCCTGCTGATTGTCGGATGGAGACCGCAGCTGCCGCAGTTGCTCTCAAACAACTCGGCAATGCTCTAGCTACTGGGTCTAAGGTCGAGGAAAAATATGCACATGGACGTTGCTTACCACCAAAAGGTTGTGTTAGAACACTCAAAGCACAACCTTCCCTCTCGTGAACATATAACGTGAACGGCTTACCGTAGTCAGGGGTACCTAACACAGGAGCCGAACACAATGAATCACGAAGTTCAGAAAAACTTTTCTGACATTCTTCCGTCCATGGTAAAGGAGTTGGAACATCCTTGCACGTAAGAGCCACCAATGGTTTCGCTAGCAATGAAAAATTAGGAATCCATTGCCTGCAATACGACGTGATACCTAGAAAGGCACGCACATCTCTTTGGGTTTTTGGCACAGCCATTCGCGCAATCGCTGCAATTCTCTCTGGGGTCAATCTCCTTCCCTCCTTTGACAATAAGTGACCTAGATAGGTTACTTCTTGACAACAATATTGGAGTTTAGAAGGGGACACCTTATGATTTAACTCACAGAGATGTTGCAGCAATGACACCGTAGCAATTCTGCAAATGTCCTGAGTATCAGCAGCCACCAATAAGTCGTCGACGTATTGGATTAAGGCCGCACCAACCGGCAACCGAAACGCATCCAGTTGACCCTTCAAGGCTTGACTGTAAATCGATGGACTCTCACAGTAGCCCTGAGGAGCGCGTTTGAACCGGAAGCTTCGTCCACCGAGAGAGAAACCGAAAAGGTCCCTGCTCTCTTCGGCAATCGGGATGCTGAAAAACGCATTTTTCAAATCAATCACCGAAAACCATGATGCAGTAGCTGGAATCAGAGTCAGGAGCGCCGTAATGTCAGGCACAACAGGGAATTGAGGAACCACAATTTTATTCACCTCCCGTAAATCGATAACAAAACGATAAACAGGCGGTTTTGTAGGATCTGTGCGTTTAAGAATAGGCAGTACAGGACTATTGCACACGTTTCCCCGAGTCTCTTCAATAACATCTTTTTCGATCAAATCATAGATGATCGCCAACAGTGCTCGTTCACCATCAAGGGAAATACGATACTGGGGAATACGTGGCAATCGCACATTAGATTTCAACTGAACAACATAAGGGGAGATATCAAGTAGGCCCACATCATTTGGACCCGTCGCCCACAAAGACGCAGGAAGAGAACTCAATTCCGGTGGAAGCTTGTCAAGAGACAAATACATAGGAGAGACAACCCTCTCTCCTAACGTAAGCTTTACACCCGCAGGAGAACAATACAAAGTTGCATACAAACGTTTAAGCAAATCCAGGCCCAAAAGATTCTCGCCACAACCCGTAGTTAAAATCAACGGAGCTTCTAGCTCACGCGGCCCAATTTGAAGGGGCAAAGGGCGCGAAACTGGATTGCTAACGGGGGCGCCAGAGAATCCAACGGAAACATTTGTTAAGCCAGACAAAGGTGCGCCAGGGAGTTTCGAATGCTGAATAGAACTTTTCGCTGCACCAGTGTCCAACAGAAAAGGCTCAACGACGCCCGATGTAGCAACTGCGACGTAAGGCCCTCTCTGATCAACCGGAACTGATACCACTCCCTCTCCTTGTCCTTGGCTGTCCTAGTAATTACTGTCGTCAGTTCCCTGATCGACGTAATAATCGTCTACATTGTACTGCGCAGATCGTCCTTGCGATGATCCACGTTGATCAAAACAATTATTAGAATTAGATGAGTTGTCTGAGCGATCGTTCTGAGCACCACGACCTCTACCACGTGACGCCTGCTGTGAACCACCACGACCTCCTTTAGACGAATTACCACTATTACGTTCGTTTAAAACAGGGCAATTAAATTTAATGTGTCCCTCCTGTCTACAATAAGCACATTGATTATACCCTAACGACGATCTTTGGGAGGAGGAATCATTGCGCGGCTGCGAACGATTCGATTGCGACTGCGATCTATTCTGCTGGGGTGCATTCTGATTCGAACGTGGAGGATATGCTTGTTGAAGCAATACTTTAGTTTTTAGATCTTTCGTCTTTTTATCAGCACGGTCGCTCTCTTCTTTCTCTCTATTCTCATAATATTGTGCTGTAGCCAATATCTGAGCTGAGGTAGAAACGGCCCATGCACTTTCCGAATTCTTCAATTTATTGCTCAAATCGGGCAATAAGTTCGAAACAAATTTATCCACAAACAACCTCTGTCCACCCTCGGTACCCATATCCTGACCACTATGGTCGATGAATGCTTCCTCAAACCTCGTAAAGAAATCGGAAACACTCTCATCTTTCTTTTGTTTGCAAGCTGACAATTTGTCCCAATTTACTCTCATAGCTGGCATAAGAGTCTTCATTAACGTAATTATTCGTTGAGGGAGAGCAGCAATCAGCTGCTCAGGCTTAGCACCACCAACTTGCAACCCATCTGCCGCTAGAATGGCCGCCCAATCACCACCTAACTCATTTGTGTGATCTTCCTGACGAATCTTGGCCCATACCGGTTGCGGTACGACATTGCCAAACAACATGTCGATATCGGCAAGATTCATTACCGTAGCATCTACGAGCTGCGATAATTCTTTATAATACCCTGCAGGGTTTTTGCGAGGGTCAGGCAAAGATTGCTTCACCTGCAATACTTCCGATCGTTTCCATGGGAGGTGTATCCATACTCTCTGGAAGTACGGCGGGACCGGAGGGGCAGCTTGAGGGTTACCTGGCATCCAAACCGGTGGAACTTCACGCATAGGGAACTGACCAGATTCATCTGGCCGTCTTTCAACATCCTCAACAAACAACGCATGAGGTATTGGAGCGGGACGAAAAGATAATAACCGCTCAATAGCGCGTCGGACATTAGTATCTACTATCAGTCCGTTAGCGAACTGAAGCCGAAGTTCAGACAGGGCGGTCAGCACCTCGTCAGGCGCATTGGCCGCTATCTGATCATGTAGGAACTTGCACATTTCGTCAAACACATATCTCTGGGTTGGTATGTTGAATTGACAGAACGTTTCGAGAACAACACGAGGTGGATTTCTCTGTGGATTTACCATCCAACCCATCGCCATATTATATAGCGCAACGCGTTCTCTGTTTCCAGGAAGCTGACTTCGTCTCTGGGGACCATCGGAACCAGCGGACCCATGAGCAGGTCCGAGCGACTGAAAGAAGCTAGCCGCAAGAGGAGAATTACAACTACGAGTAGAGGGAGAAGAATAAGACACAGGGCTAACAAGAGAAGGAGTAGAAACAGTAGCGACAGCAGGAGTTAACAAAACAGGAGCAGTAGCGGGAGCAGGAGTATGAGGAAGCGGAGGAGCAGTAGGAATAGAAACAGACAAAGGAGCGGGAACAGTCGGAAGAACGGGTGCAGGTTGAGGAACAGGTGGAGGAACAGGTACGGCAGGGACCACAGGAGCTGCGGTACCCTGTACGTACGGGGGTGGCGACTTCATAAGATAGGACATTAAAGGATCCTCAACTACCTCTTCCTTCTTGTCCGACTCCGTAGGTAAAGCAGGATAACATTTATCTATGGTCATACGCTGTAGTCTCTCAAACACTTCCTTATCCTTATCCTCCTTATCACGCTGGAACTGCTCAGCTTTCTTCACTATGGTAGCAACATTATCTCGCTGACTACGTTTATTCTGTCTGATTTCTTTCTGTCGGGCTTCTTTACGCCACAACCGAAAGGCATCAAACATGGCCGGCCTTGATTTTCGTTCGAACAACTTCATTTCTAGATTATCTAAGATTGACGCCTCGAAGCTACCGTGAGGTGGCCAACGAAGGTCGCCGTCCTTCTTTGTATATTTAATCCAATAATCATTAAAGGTAATCGGGCCTAGCCCATGTTTACTATATAGATCATAAGTAGGAGTTCCAACCGGAGGTATCGGACACGAGTCCTCCAGTCGGGAATCCGCACCACATGGTCTGAAACAACTAAACAGAGTACTGCGACCAGGCATCTTGCACACTAGCCGAGTTTCACAAACTTCAAGGGTTACGGGATTTACCAAGTCCCAGCAAAGAACAAAACCCTCGGTCTTTGGCGGCTGCAGTCGTCAAACAACACAACAAAGTACGCCAGCAAAGTGTCACCGACAAAAACACTCACACAACGTGTACAACAAAAACACTCGCTAAAGTGTCAACAACCAAGAGCTATGGGAGCGACCCACAAATACTTAACTCAAAGATCGATGGCGTCACCAGGAAGGCCCGTCTATCGTCTCGCTATACCAAGGTCTACGCCAGGCGCCAAAACAGGTCTACAGTCAGGGCAGCAGTCAGTCGCAGCCGTCAAGAGGCGGGAATCTTCACGGGAAAAGTCGTCGGGCCACTTATTTCGACAACAGGATCGATGAAGCGGAGTGCACCTTCCCTCGGAGATTTCACACGAAGTTCCTCACGATCGTCGGGCTTGGACCGGTACCACTGATGCAGCCCCACGTTGGGCGCCAACTGAAGGACTGGGTTATGTAAAACCCAGCGGTGCCAGGGCACAACACCTGAAACCTTCGTGGGTAACCTGCTCCGGCGTACAAGTCACAGAGACACGGGACACTTCCTTCGGCGTCAAAGATTTCAAGGTTTATTTGCTGCAGGGAATACAGAGATCACGACAAGTACACAGCGTGCAACTTGGGGAGACTGCTTCAAATTGGTTCTGTGGATCGCTCCTTTTATACAGTTTTTACCCATAGGATAACATGATACACAAAAGTTTACAACCCGGTTCCCACAATTATCCCTCAGAGGGGTCGTTTTGGTCACTTTGAAACACATGAGGTCCGGAACATAAGTGCGGAAACATTTGGCGGTTCCCAACTGAAAAAACCCATCTTCCCACCATTAGCAAATTCCAATCAGCAGTAAAACAGATCGAAATAGGAACAAAGACAGGTGTAAAGGAAGACGGAGACAGTGGGGAGATCGGAAAGAGTGTAAACGGGAAACACGAGACGCAGGCATCAAAGGGACGTGCCTAATGAGATGCACGGCTAAGACAATAAGTCCGTGCGGCAAGATGAGCCTCAAGCAGCGCCATCTGCCTTACAGCAGCATCCCCCTCGTCATAAAGACACTCACAAAGAACGTGTGTCTTCCGCAAGAGTCTTGGGAGTCCCAGGGTCGCGAAGCGGACAACGTCCGTTCGCTGGCTACTTGAGGGCAAGAGACAAAATGGATGCCGTATCTAAAATGGAACCCGTGGGTACAGATGAAAAACCCACTTAACGAACGAACGGTTTAAGTTAGCGCAGCGAAACCGCGCACACTTACTAAACTCATTATTTGCGGTTCATAGATACCAGACTCGACCATATTCGTGCGAGTCGAAAGCACCACTTACAATTGTCACGGAACCTCACACCCCGCACCACTCTCTCCACAGCAGCACCCTCCACCACTCTCAAAAGCAGCACCCTGCACTTTTCTCTCCACGCAGCACCCTGCACCACTCTCTCCATGCAGAACCCTGTACCACTCTCCAACGCAGCACCCTGCACCACTCTCTCCACAGCAGCGCCCTGCAACACTCTCTCCACAGTCGCAGCCTGCTCCATTCTCTCTACAGCAGCACCCTGCAACACTCTCCAAAGCAGCAAAGACCGCCCCACTCCCTCCACAGCAGTACTCTGCACCACTCTCTCCATAGCAGCACCCTGCACCACTCTCCAAAGCAGCACCCTGCACCACTCTCTCCAGAGCAGCACCCTGCACCACTCTCTCCACGGCAGCACCGACCGCACCACTCTCTCCACAGCAGCACCCTGCAGCACTCTATCCACAGCAGCACCCTGCACCACTCTCAAAAGCAGCACCCTGCACCACTCTCTCGATGCAGCATGCTGCACATCTCTCTCCACGCAGAACCCTGCACCACTATCCACAGCAGCGCCCTGCACCACTCTCTCCACAGCAGCGCCGCCCTGCACCACTCTCCAAAACAGCACCCTGCACCACTCTCCAAAGAAGCACCCTGCACCACTCTCTCCATAGCAGCACCCTGCACCACTCTCCAAAGCAACACCATGCACCACTCTCTCCACAGCAGCACCATGCACCACTCTCTCCACGGCAGCACCAACCCCACCACTCTCTCCACAGCAGCACCCTGAACCACTCTCTCCACAGTAGCACACTGCACCACTCTCTCCACAGTAGCACCCTGCACCACTCTCTCTTCGCCGTAGCACCCTGCACAACTCTCTCCACAGTAGCTCCCTGCACCACTCTCTCCACAGCAGCTCCCTGCACCACTCTCACCACAGCAGCACCCTGCACCATTCTCTCCACAGCAGCACTGACCGCACCACTCTCTCCACAGCACCACCCTGCACCACTCTCTCCATAGCAGCACCCCGCACCACTCTCTCCACAGCAGCACCCTCCACCACTCTCAAAAGCAGCACCCTGCACTTTTCTCTCCACGCAGCACCCTGCACCACTCTCTCCATGCAGAACCCTGTACCACTCTCCAAAGCAGCACCCTGCACCACTCTCTCCACAGCAGCGCCCTGCAACACTCTCTCCACAGTCGCAGCCTGCACCATTCTCTCTACAGCAGCGCCCTGCAACACTCTCCAAAGCAGCACAGACCGCCCCACTCCCTCCACAGCAGTACCCTGCACCACTCTCTCCACAGCAGCACCCTGCACCACTCTATTGATAGCAGCTCCCTGCACCACTCTCTCCACAGCAACACCCTGCACCACTCTCCAAAGCAGCACCCTGCGAGACTGTCTCCACAGCAGGACGCTGCACCACTCTCCACAGTAGCACCCTGCACCACTTTCTCCAAAGCAGCACCCTGCACCACTCTCTTAACAGCAGCTCCCTGCACCACTCTACACAGCAGCTCCATGCACCAAACCCTCCACAGCATTTCCCTACACCACTCTTCACAGCAGCTCCCTGCACCACTCTCTCCATAGCAGCACCCTGCCCCACTCTCCAAAGCAGCTCCCTGCACCACTCTCTGCACAGCAGCACCCTGCACCACTCTCTCCACAGAAGCACCCTGCACCACTCTCTCCACAGGAGGACCCTGCACCACTATCCACAGAAGCTCCCTGCACCATTCTCTCCACAGTCGCTCCCTGCACCACTCTCTCCACAGCAGCACCCTGCACCACTCTCTCCACAGCAGCACCCTGCACCACTCTCTCCATAGCAGCAAACCCGCGCCACTCTCTCTACAGCAGCTCCCTGCACCACTCTCTTCACGGCAGCACCCTGCACCACTCTCTCCACAACAGCTCCCTGCACCACAGCAGCTCTCTGCACCACTCTCTCCACAGCAGCTCCCTGCACCACTCTCTTCACAGCAGCAGTCTGAACCACTCTCTCCACAGTAGCACCTTGCACCACTCTCTCTTCGCCGTAGCACCCTGCACCACTCTCTCCACAGCAGATCACTGCACCACTCTCCCCACAGCAGCACCCTGCACCACTCTCTCCACAACATCTCCCTGCACCACTCTCCCCACAGTAGCACCCTGCACCACTCTCTCTTCGCCGTAGCACCCTGCACCACTCTCTCCACAGAAGCACCCTGAACCACTGTCTCCACAGCAGCTCCCTGCACCACTCTCTCTCACCAGATGCACTCTGCACCCCTCTCTCCACGGCAGCACCGACCGCACCACTCTCCCCACAGCACCACCCTGCACCACTGTCTCCAAAGCAGCACCCTGCACCACTCTCTCCACAGCAGCACCCTGCACCACTCTCTCCGCAGCAGCACCCTGCACCATTTTCTCCACAGCAGCACCCTGCACGACTCTCTCCACAGCAGCACCCTGTGACACTCTCTCCACAGCAGCACCCTGTACCACTTTCGAAAGAAGCACCCTGCACCACTCTCTCCATGTAGCACCCTGCACCACTCTCTCCACGCATCACCCTGCACCACTCTCAAAGGCTGCA
The DNA here is from genome assembly GCF_964263255.1 of Lissotriton vulgaris. Lineage (NCBI taxonomy): Eukaryota > Metazoa > Chordata > Amphibia > Caudata > Salamandridae > Lissotriton > Lissotriton vulgaris. The sequence continues at coordinate 1,817,741,937 of NC_141687.1, forward strand.
CCCTGCCCCACTCCCTCCACAGTAGCACCCTGCACCACACTCTCCACAGCAGCACCCTGCCCCACTCTCTTAACAGCAGCTCTCTACACCTCTCTCTCCACAGCAACGCCCTGCACCACTCTCCACAGCAGGACCCTGCACCACTCTCCACAGCAGCACCCTGCACCACTCTCTCCAAAGCAGCACCCTGAGCCACTCTCTTAACAGCAGCTCCCTGCACCACTCTCCACAGCAGCTCCCTTCACCACTCTCTCTACAGCAGCTCCCTGCACCACTCTCCAAAGTAGCTCCCTACACCACTCTCTGCACAGCAGCACCCTGCACCATTCTCTCCACAGAAGCACCATGCACCATTCTCTTCACAGGAGCACCCTGCACCACTCTCCACAGAAGCTCCCTGCACCACTCATCTACACAGCAGCTCCCTGCACCACTCTCTCCACAGCAGCACCCTCCACAACTCTCCAAAGCAGCTCCCTGCACCACTCTCTGCACAGCAGCACCCTGCACCACTCTCTCCACAGAAGCACCCTGCACCACTCTCTCCACAGCAGCACCCTGCACCACTCTATTGACAGCAGCTCCCTGCACCACTCTCTCCACAGCAGCACCCTGCACCACTTTCCAAAGCAGCACCCTGCACCACTCTCTCAACAGCAGAACGCTGCACCACTCTCCACAGCAGCACCCTGCACCACTTTCTCCAAAGCAGCACCCTGCACCACTCTCTTAACAGCAGCTTCCTTCACCACTCTCCACAGTAGCTCCCTGCACCACTCTCTCCACAGCAGCACCTTGCACCACTCTCTCCACAGCAGTACCCTGCACCACTCTCTCCATAGCAGCAAACACGCACCATTCTCTCTACAGCAGCTCCCTGCACCACTCTCTTCACAGCAGCACCCTGCACCACTCTCTCCACAACAGCTCCCTGCCCCAGAACAGCTCTCTGCACCACTCTCTCCACAGCAGCTCCCTGCACCACTCTCTCCACAGCAGCAGCCTGCACCACTCTCTCCACAGTAGCACCATGCACCACTCTCTCTTCGCCATAGCACCCTGCACCACTCTCTCCACAGCAGCACCTCGCACCACTCTCTTCGCCGTAGCACCCTGCACCACTCTCCCCACAGAGGCACCCTGCACCACTCTCTGCACATCAGCAACCTACACCACTCTCTCCAGAGAAGCACCCTACACCACTGTCTCCACAGCAGCTCCCTGCACCACTCTCTCTCACCAGATGCACTCTGCACCACTCTCTCCACAGCAGCACCGACCGCACCACTCTCCCCACAGCAGCAGCACCCTGCACCTCTCTCTCCACAGCAGCACCCTGCACCACTCTCTCCGCACCAGCACCATTTCCTCCACAGCAGCACCCTGCACCACTCTCTCCACAGCAGCACCCTGCGACACTCTCTCCACAGCAGCACCCTGTACCACTTTCAAAAGCAGCACCCTGCACCACTCTCTCCATGCAGCACCCTGCACCACTCTCTCCACGCATCACCCTGCACTACTCTCCAAAGCTGCACCCTGCACCACTCTCTCCACAGCAGCGCCCTGCACCACTCCCCAAAGCAGCACCGACCGCGCCACTCTATCCACAGCAGCACCCTCCACCACTCTCAAAAGCAGCACCCTGCACTTTTCTCTCCATGCAGCACCCTGCACCACTCTCTCCACGCAGAACCCTGCACCACTCTCCAAAGCAGCACCCTGCACCACTCTCTCCACAGAAGCGACCTGCACCCCTCTCTCCACAGTAGCACCCTGAACCATTCTCTCCACAGCAGCGCCCTGCAACACTCTCCAAAGCAGCACAGACCGTCCCACTCCCTCCACAGCAGTACCCTGCACCACTCTCTCCACAGCAGCACCCTGCACCACTCTATTGACAGCAGCTCCCTTCACCACTCTCTCCAAAGCAACACCCTGCACCACTCTCCAAAGCAGCACCCTGCACCACTCTATCCACAGCAGGACGCTGCACCACTCTCCACAGCAGCACCCTGCACCACTTTCTCCAAAGCAGCAACCTGCACCACTCTCTTAACAGCAGCTCCCTGCACCACTCTCCACAGCAGCTCCCTCCACCAAACTCTCCACAGCAGTTCCTTACACCACTCTTCACATCAGCTCCCTGCACCACTCTCTCCATAGCAGCACCCTGCACCACTCTCCAAAGCAGCTCCCTGCACCACTCTCTGCACAGCAGCACCCTGCACCACTCTCTCCACAGAAACACCCTGCACCACTCTCTCCACAGGAGGACCCTGGACCACTCTACACAGAAGCTCCCTGCACAACTCTCTCCACAGTAGCTCCCTGCACTACTCTCTCCACAGCAGCACCCTGCACCACTCTCTCCACAGCAGCACCCTGCACCACTCACTCCATAGCAGCAAACCCGCGCCACTCTCTCTACAGCAGCTCCCTGCACCACTCTCTTCACAGCAGCACCATGCACCACTCTCTCCACAACAGCTCCCTGCACCACTCTCTCCACAGCAACACCCTGCACCACTTTCCAAAGCAGCACCCTGCACCACTCTCTCAACAGCAGGACGCTGCACCAATCTCCACAGCAGCACCCTGCACCACTCTCTTAACAGCAGCTCCCTTCACCACTCTCCACAGCAGCTCCCTGCACCAAACTCTCCACAGCAGTTCCCTACACCACTCTTCACAGCAGCTCCCTGCGCCACTCTTTCCATAGCAGCACCCTGCACCACTCTCCAAAGCAGCTCCCTGCACCACTCTCTGCACAGCAGCACCCTGCACCACTCTCTCCACAGAAGCACCCTGCACCACTCTCTCCAGAGGGGGACTCTGCACCACTTTCCACAGAAGCTGCCTGCACCACTCTCTCCACAGCAGCACCCTGCACCACTCTCTCCACAGCAGCACCCTGCAACACTCTCTCCATAGCAGCAAACCTGCACCACTCTGTCTACAGCAGCTCCCTGCACCACTCTCTTCACAGCAGCACCCTTCACCACTCTCTCCACAACAGCTCCCTGCCCCAGAACAGCTCTCTGCACCACTCTCTCTTCACAGCAGCTCCCTGCACCACTCTCTCCACAGCAGCAGCCTGCACCACTCTCTCCACAGTAGCACCATGCACCACTCTCTCTTCACCATAGCACCCTGCACCACTCTCTCCACAGCAGCACCTCGCACCACTCTCTTCGCCGTAGCACCCTGCACCACTCTCCCCACAGCGGCACCCTGCACCACTCTCTGCACATCAGCAACCTACACCACTCTCTCCACAGAAGCACCCTACACCACTGTCTCCACAGCAGCTCCCTGCACCACTCTCTCTCACCAGATGCACTCTGCACCACTCTCTCCACAGCAGCACTGACCGCACTACACTCCTCACAGCAGCAGCACCCTGCACCACTCTCTCCACAGCAGCACCCTGCACCACTCTCTCTGCACCAGCACCCAGCACCATTTTCTCCACAGCAGCACCCTGCACCACTCTCTCCACAGCAGCACCCTGCACCACTCTCTCCACAGAAACACCCTGCACCACTCTCTCCACAGGAGGACCCTGCACCGCTCTCCACAGAAGCTCCCTGCACCACTCTCTCCACAGTAGCTCCCTGCACTACTCTCTCCACAGCAGCACCCTGCACCACTCTCTCCATAGCAGCACCCTGCACCACTCTCTCCATAGCAGCAATCCCGAGCCACTCTCTCTACAGCAGCTCCCTGCACCACTCTCTTCACAGCAGCACCCTGCACCACTCTCTCCACAACAGCTCCCTGCACCACAGCAGCTCCCTGCACCACTCTCTCCACAGCAACACCCTGCACCAATTTCCAAAGCAGCACCCTGCACCACTCTCTCAACAGCAGGACGCTGCACCACTCTCCACAGCAGCTCCCTGCACCAAACTCTCCACAGCAGTTCCCTACACCACTCTTCACAGCAGCTCCCTGCACCACTCTTTCCATAGCAGCACCCTGCACCACTCTCCAAAGCAGGTCCCCGCACCACTCTCTGCACAGCAGCACCCTGCACCACTCTCTCCACAGCAGCACCCTGCACCACTCTCTCCATAGCAGCAAACCCGCACCACTCTCTCTACAGCAGCTCCCTGCACCACTCTCTTCACAGCAGCACGCTTCACCACTCTCTCCACAACAGCTCCCTGTCCCAGAACAGCTCTCTGCACCACTCTCTCCACAGTAGCACCATGCACCACTCTCTCTTCACCATAGCACCCTGCACCACTCTCTCCACAGCAGCACCTCGCACCACTCTCTTCGCCGTAGCACCCTGCACCACTCTCCCCACAGCGGCACCCTGCACCACTCTCTGCACATCAGCAACCTACACCACTCTCTCCACAGAAGCACCCTATACCACTCTCCCCACAGCAGCAGCACCCTGCACCACTCTCTCCAGAGCAGCACCCTGCACCACTCTCTCTGCACCAGTACCCAGCACCATTTTCTCCACAGCAACACCCTGCACCACTCTCTCCACAGCAGCACCCTGCGACACTCTCTCCACAGCAGCACCCTGTACCACTTTCAAAAGCAGCACCCTGCACCACTCTCTCCATGCAGCACCCTGCACCACTCTCTCCACGCATCACCCTGCACCACTCTCCAAAGGTGCACCCTGCACCACTCTCTCCACAGCAGCGCCCTGCACCACTCTCCAAAGCAGCACCGACCGTCCCACTCTCTCCACAGCAGCACCCTCCACCACTCTCAAAAGCAGCACCCTGCACTTTTCTCTCCACGCAGCACCCTGCACCACTCTCTCCAAGGAGAACCCTGCACCACTCTCCAAAGCAGCACCCTGCACCACTCTCTCCACAGCAGCGACCTGCACCCCTCTCTCCACAGTCGCACCCTGAACCATTCTCTCCACAGCAGCGCCCTGCAACACTCTCCAAAGCAGCACAGGCTGCCCCACTCCCTCCACAGCAGTACCCTGCACCACTCTCTCCACAGCAGCACCCTGCACCACTCTATTGACAGCAGCTCCCTTCACCACTCTCTCCAAAGCAACACCCTGCACCACTCTCCAAAGCAGCACCCTGCACCACTCTCTCCACAGCAGGACGCTGCACCACTCTCCACAGCAGCACCCTGCACCACTTTCTCCAAAGCAGCACCCTGCACCACTCTCTTAACAGCAGCTCCCTGCACCACTCTCCACAGCAGCTCCCTGCACCAAACTCTCCACAGCAGTTCCTTACACCACTCATCACAGCAGCTCCCTGCACCACTCTCTCCATAGCAGCACCCTGCACCACTCTCCAAATCAGCGCCCTGCACCACTCTCTGCACAGCAGCACCCTGCACCACTTTCTCCACAGAAGCACCCTGCACCACTCTCTCCACAGGAGGACCCTGCACCACTCTCCACAGAAGCTCCCTGCACCACTCTCTCCACAGTAGCTCCCTGCACTACTCTCTCCACAGCAGCACCCTGCACCACTCTCTCCACAGCAGCACCCTGCACCACTCTCTCCATAGCAGTAAACCCGTGCCACTCTCTCTACAGCAGCTCCCTGCACGACTCTCTTCACAGCAGCACCCTGCACCACTCTCTCCACAACAGCTCCCTGCACCACAGCAGCTCTCTGCACCACTCTCTCCACAGCCGCTCCCTGCACCACTCTCTCCACAGCAGCAGCCTGCACCACTCTCTCCACAGTAGCACCCTGCACCACTCTCTCTTCGCCGTAGCACCCTGCACCACTCTCTCCACAGCAGCACCCTGCACCACTCTCTTCGCCGTAGCACCCTGCACCACTCTCCCCACAGCAGCACCCTGCACCTCTCTCTGCACAGCAGCAACCTACACCACTCTCTCCACAGAAGCACCCTACACCACTGTCTCCACAGCAGCTCCCTGCACCACTCTCTCTCACCAGATGCACTCTGCACCACTCTCTCCACGGCAGCACCGACTGCACCACTCTCCCCACAGCAGCACCCTGCACCACTGTCTCCACAGCAGCACCCTGCATGACTCTCTCCACAGCAGCACCCTGCACCACTCTCTCCGCAGCAACACCCTGCACCATTTTCCCCACAGCAGCACCCTGCACCACTCTCACCACAGTAGCACCCTGCACCACTCTCTCCCCAGCAGCACCCTGTACCACTTTCAAAAGCAGCACCCTGCACCACTCTCTCCATGCAGCACCCTGCACCACTCTCTCCACGCATCACCCTGCGCCACTCTCCAAAGCTGCACCCTGCACCACTCTCTCCACAGCAGCGCCCTGCACCACTTCCCAAAGCAGCACCGACTGCCCCACTTTCTCCACAGCAGAACCCTGCACCACACTCTCCACAGCAGCACCCTGCCCCACTCTCTTAACAGCAGCTCCCTGCACCACTCTCTCCACAGCAACGCCCTGCACCACTCTCCACAGAAGGACCCTGCACCACTCTCCACAGCAGCACCCTGCACCACTCTCTCCAAAGCAGCACCCTGAGCCACTCTCTGAACAGCAGCTCCCTGCACCACACTCTCCACAGCAGCACCCTGCCCCACTCTCTTAACAGCAGCTCCCTGCACCACTCTCTCCACAGCAACGCCCTGCACCACTCTCCACAGCAGGACCCTGCACCACTCTCCACAGCAGCACCCTGCACCACTCTCTCCAAAGCAGCACCCTGAGCCACTCTCTTAACAGCAGCTCCCTGCACCACTCTCCACAGCAGCTCCCTTCACCACTCTCTCTACAGCAGCTTCCTGCACCACTCTCCAAAGCAGCTCCCTACACCACTCAGCACAGCAGCACCCTGCCCCACTCTCTCCACAGAAGCACCATGCACCACTCTCTTCACAGGAGCACCCTGCACCACTCTCCACAGAAGCTCCCTACACCACTCATCTACACAGCAGCTTCCTGCACCACTCTCTCCACAGCTGCTCCCTGCACCACTCTTCACAGCAGCGTCCTGCACCACTCTCTCCACAGCAGCAGCCTGCACCACTCTCAAAAGCAGTTCCCTGCACCACTGTCTGCACAGCAGCATCCTGCACCACTCTCTCCACAGAAGCACCCTGCACCACTCTCTCCACAGCAGCACCCTGCACCACTCTCTTGACAGCAGCTCCCTGCACCACTCTCTCCACAGCAACACCCTGCACCACTCTCCAAAGCAGCACACTGCACCACTCTCTCCACAGCAGGACGCTGCACCACTCTCCACAGCAGCACCCTGCACCACTTTCTCCAAAGCAGCACCCTGCACCACTCTCTTAACAGCAGCTCCCTGCACCACTCTTCACAGCAGCTCCCTGCACCAAACTCTCCACAGCAGTTCCCTACACCACTCTTCACAGCAGCTCCCTGCACCACTCTCTCCATAGCAGCATCCTGCACCACTCTCCAAAGCAGCTCCCTGCACCACTCTCTGCACAGCAGCAACCTGCACCACTCTCTCCACAGCAGAACCCTGCACCACTCTCTCCACAGCAGCACCCTGCACCACTCTCTCCATAGCAGCAACCCTGCGCCACTCTCTCTACAGCAGCTCCCTGCACCACTCTCCTCACAGCAGCACCCTGCACCACATTCTCCACAACAGCTCCCTGCACCACAGCAGCTCTCTGCACCACTCCCTCCACAGCAGCTCCCTGCACCCCTCTCTCCACAGCAGCACCCTGCACCACTGTCTCCTCAGCAGCACTCTGCACGACTCTCTCCACAGCAGCACCCTGTACCACTCTCTCCGCAGCAGCACCATGCACCATTTTCTCCACAGCAGCACCCTGCACCACTCTCACCACAGTAGCACCCTGCACCACTCTCTCCCCAGCAGCACCTGTACCACTTTCAAAAGCAGCACCCTGCACCACTCTCTCCATGCAGCACCCTGCACCACTCTTTCCACGCATCACCTTGCACCACTCTCCAAAGCTGCACCCTGCACCACTCTCTCCACAGCAGCGCCCTTCACCACTTCCCAAAGCAGCACCGACTGCCCCACTCTCTCCACAGCAGAACCCTGCACCACACTCTCCACAGCAGCACCATGCACCACTCTCTTAACAGCAGCTCCCTGCACCACTCGCCACAGCAGCACCCTGCACCACTCTCTCCAAAGCAGCACCCTGAGCCACTCTCTTAACAGCAGCTCCCTGCACCACTCTACACAGCAGCTCCCTTCACCACTCTCTCTACAGCAGCTCCCTGCACCACTCTCCAAAGCAGCTCCCTACACCACTCTGTACAGCAGCACCATGCCCCACTCTCTCCACAGAAGCACCATGCACCACTCTCTTCACAGGAGCACCCTGCACCACTCTCCACAGAAGCTCCCTGCACCACTCATCTACACAGCAGCTCCCTGTACCACTCTTCACAGCAGCGTCCTGCACCACTCTCTCCACAGCAGCACCCTGCACCACTCTCCAAAGCAGCTCGCTGCACCACTCTCTGCACAGCAGCACCCTGCACCACTCTCTCCGCAGAAGCACCCTGCACCACTCTCTCCACAGCAGCACCCTGGACCACTCTATTGACAGCAGCTCCCTGCACCACTCTCTCCATAGCAGCATCATGCACCACTCTCCAAAGCAGCTCCCTGCACCACTCTCTGCACAGCAGCAACCTGCACCACTCTCTCCACAGAAGCATCCTGCACCACTCTCTCCACTGAAGGACCCTGCACCACTATCCACAGAAGCTCCCTGCACCACTCTCTCCACAGCAGAACCCTGCACCACTCTCTCCACAGCAGCACCCTGCACCACTCTCTCCATAGCAGCAAACCCCCGCCACTCTCTCTACAGCAGCTCCCTGCACCACTCTCCTCACAGCAGCACCCTGCACCACTCTCTCCACAACAGCTCCCTGCTCCACAGCAGCTCTCTGCACCACTCTCTCCACAGCAGCTCCCTGCACCACTCTCTCCACAGCAGCTCCCTGCACTACTCTCTCCACAGTAGCACCCTGCACCAATCTCTCCACAGCAGCACCCTGCACCACTCTCTTTGCCGTAGCACCCTGCACCACTCTCCCCATAGCAGCAGCCTGCACCACTCTCTGCACAGCAGCAACCTACACCACTCTCTCCACAGAAGCACCCTACACCACTGTCTCCACAGCAGCTCCCTGCACCACTCTCTCTCACCAGATGCACTCTGCACCACTCTCTCCACGGTAGCACCGACCGCACCACTCTCCCCACAGCAGCACCCTACACCTCTTTCTCCACAGCAGCACCCTGCCCCACTCTCTCTACAGCAGCACCCTGCCCCACTCTCTCCGCAGCAGCACCCTGCACCATTTTCTCCACAGCAGCACCCTGCACCACTCTCTCCACTGCAGCACCCTGCGACAATCTCTACACAGCAGCACCCTGTACCACTTTCAAAAGCAGCACCCTGCACTACTCTCTCCATGCAGTACCCTGCACCACTCTCTCCACGCATCACCCTGCATCACTCTCCAAAGCTGCACCCTGCACTACTTTCTCCACAGCAGCACCCTGCACCACACTCTCCACAGCAGCACCCTGCACCACTCTCTTAACAACAGCTCCCTGCACCACTCTCTCCACAGCAACGCCCTGCACCACTCTCCACAGCAGGACCCTGCACCACTCTGCACAGCAGCACCCTGCACCACTCTCTCCAAAGCAGCACCCCGAGCCACTCTTATATATTGGGAAAACCAATCAGGAGGTGCGCTCCCGCATCCAGAAACACAGATCCAGGATAAAAAGGAAGGTACCCAACGCCCCATTAGTCAGTCATTGGCAATCGAAAAATCATGAGAATAATGACTTTCGATGGACTGTATTAATCAAGGTGGAACAAGACTTTAGAGGAGGCAATATAGACACCAAACTGTCCAGAAGAGAGGCGTCATTGATTGTCAGATTTGACACAGCAACCAATGGACTAAACGAATTGTCCGAGATGTTTAAATTATAAGGACACTGCGACATCCTTGATATTGGTCCCCTATCATAGAATGCCTCCCACGGAGACACCACCGAATTGAACCTCCCATGAATCCATCCAAATTCGATAGCTACACGTATCCAGCCTAAAAATCCAAAGGAATATTGGACTTTCTCTCAATAAAATCCTAAAGAAACATTGGACCTTGGCGTGAATAATTATACTAATAACCGACATTCACAAGTGATTTACAAATATATGCCAGCAATGGACACTGATAATTCACCACACAAACATGGCGACCGTAAAATAGGAACGAGTCATGTGACTTTCAAACCAGGAAGTGAAAAGACCTCCGGGCGCTGCACTTCGAGATCGGAATACGGGACCTTGACGGAGCTACACGCAAGCAAACGGTACGTCCGGATACGTGCAGAGAGGGGGAGCCCTAAATGTCCCACTCACACGCGAGGAAATAACACTGAACCACTCCGTTTTTTTAAACCTTACAGACGCGACTTGAAGCCCCGCCTGATCTAATACAAATTCGGGCGTGCAGTAAACACTTACCGGTAAGATCTCTCAAAATCGCAAACATGCATAATAACAACACGCATGAATGTATACGAATATACTAAGACATGTATTACCCATTGGCCCCCACAGACGCCCTGTGATTACTATCCACCCAGAACAGATCGAAATTACGGCGCCCTCCACCTAAACAAATGGTAAGAAACGGCACAATTTGACTTTTAATCAGCGTTCCACTCAAAATTACTAGTCGTCTTAAGATGAATCACTGATAGAGGCCTTGTCCCCTTTTTCCATATAGAACTGGAGTGAAAGACACCATACAAGCAGTAAGTACCAGGTTGAGCATACTTGTTATGGATTGTTGATACTAGAAGGTCATACCAACTAGGTGTACTTTTGTTACGTAGGTGGTCCCGCTCCGTGAACTTGATGAATTATTTGAGGCACATCTAACTCTACTTAGAGAGGTAAGAAGCAGGGAAGTGGGTGTTGAACCACTAGCGGTACATATAGATACAGTTCCCATAATAACTGAGGTCCCCGTTTTCTTGTCATTCACAGCTTTTGGTCCTGACAAGAACTCCAAATTTAAGGAGTTTGAAACGCGTAGACCCCCGTATATAACGTTTCTTACGTGGAAACCATAAGAAAATTGAACTATTTGTTTGATCAAATTGATTCTGAGTCTAAAACGCATATCTATGGTTTCTTCTCCATGAAATGTACATAATTGTATAAAAATGTACTCCTTCTTAGATTGTTAGTAGTGTGATTGTGTGTATAGTGTGATTGCAATGTTTCTTGGTATGAATGGTGTATAAAAGTAAGTAGTGATATGTTTATTATTTGTACTGTGTAATTACTTTTGTGCTTCAAAATTTTTTTGGTAAAACAGAAAAATGTTTTGAAAAAATACAAAAAGAAGAATATTGCAAATAAAATGCAAATTGAAATTGATTAAGTTTGTGATAAAATTCCTTGATGCATATAGTTTTGATCATGTGCTGAGTATAGGACTGTGAATTTATTTGGCAGTATTGGCATTGAGTTTTTGTAATAACTCTCTTAACAGCAGCACCCTGCACCACTCTCCAGAGCAGCTCCCTTCACAACTCTCTCTACAGCAGCTCCCTGCGCCACTCTCCAAAGCAGCTCCCTACATCACTCTCTGCACAGCAGCACCCTGCACCACTCTATCCACAGAAGCACCACGCACCACTCTCCACAGAAGCTCCCTGCACCACTCATCTACACAGCAGCTCCCTGCACCACTCTCTCCACAGCAGCTCCCTGCACCACTCTTCACAGCAGCGTCCTGCACCACTCTCTCCACAGCAGCACCCTGCACCACCCTCCAAAGCAGCTCCCTGCACCACTCTCTGCACAGCAGCACCCCGCACCACTCTCTCCACAGAAACACCCTGCACCACTCTCTCCACAGGAGCACCCTGCACCACTCTCCACAGAAACTCTCTGCACCACTCTCTCCAGGGCAGCACCCTGCACCACTCTCTCCACAGCAGCACCCTGCACCACTCTCTCCACAGCAGCACCCTGCACCACTCTCTCCACAGCAGCTCCCTGCACCACTGTCTTCACAGCAGCACCCTACACCACTCTCTCCACAGCAGCTCCCTGCACCACTCTCTCTACAGCAGCTCCTTGCAGCACTCTCCCCACAGCAGCACCCTGCATCACTCTCTCCACTGTAGCTCCCTGCACCACTCTCTCCCCAGCAGCACCCTGCACCACACTCTCCACAGTAGCACCCTGCACCACTCTCTTTGCCGTAGCACCCTGCACCACTCTCCCCACAGCAGCACCCTGCACCACTCTCTGCACAGCAGCACCCTGCACCACTCTCTCCACAGAAGCACCCTGCACCACTCTCTCCACAGCAGCTCCCTGCACCACTCTCTCTCACCAGATGCACTCTGCACCACTCTCTCCACGGCAGCACCGACTGCACCACTCTCCCCACAGCAGCACCCTGCACCACTGTCTCCACAGCAGCACCCTGCATGACTCTCTCCACAGCAGCACCCTGCACCACTCTCTCCGCAGCAACACCCTGCACCATTTTCTCCACAGCAGCACCCTGCACCACTCTCACCACAGTAGCACCCTGCACCACTCTCTCCCCAGCAGCACCCTGTACCACTTTCAAAAGCAGCACCCTGCACCACTCTCTCCATGCAGCACCCTGCACCACTCTCTCCACGCATCACCCTGCGCCACTCTCCAAAGCTGCACCCTGCACCACTCTCTCCACAGCAGCGCCCTGCACCACTTCCCAAAGCAGCACCGACTGCCCCACTCTCTCCACAGCAGAACCCTGCACCACACTCTCCACAGCAGCACCCTGCCCCACTCTCTTAACAGCAGCTCCCTGCACCACTCTCTCCACAGCAACGCCCTGCACCACTCTCCACAGAAGGACCCTGCACCACTCTCCACAGCAGCACCCTGCACCACTCTCTCCAAAGCAGCACCCTGAGCCACTCTCTGAACAGCAGCTCCCTGCAGCACTCTCCACAGCAGCTCCCTTCACCACTCTCTCTACAGCAGCTTCCTGCACCACTCTCCAAAGCAGCTCCCCACACCACTCAGCACAGCAGCACCCTGCCCCACTCTCTCCACAGAAGCACCATGCACCACTCTCTTCACAGGAGCACCCTGCACCACTCTCCACAGAAGCTCCCTACACCACTCATCTACACAGCAGCTCCCTGCACCACTCTCTCCACAGCTGCTCCCTGCACCACTCTTCACAGCAGCGTCCTGCACCACTCTCTCCACAGCAGCAGCCTGCACCACTCTCAAATGCAGTTCCCTGCACCACTGTCTGCGCAGCAGCATCCTGCACCACTCTCTCCACAGAAGCACCCTGCACCACTCTCTCCACAGCAGCATCCTGCACCACTCTATTGACAGCAGCTCCCTGCACCACTCTCTCCACAGCAACACCCTGCACCACTCTTCAAAGCAGCACCCTGCACCACTCTCTCCACAGCAGGACGCTGCACCACTCTCCACAGCAGCACCCTGCACCACTTTCTCCAAAGCAGCACCCTGCACCACTCTCTTAACAGCAGCTCCCTGCACCACTCTTCACAGCAGCTCCCTGCACCAAACTCTCCACAGCAGTTCCCTACACCACTCTTCACAGCAGCTCCCTGCACCACTCTCTCCATAGCAGCATCCTGCACCACTCTCCAAAGCAGCTCCCTGCACCACTCTCTGTACAGCAGCAACCTGCACCACTCTCTCCACAGAAGCATCCTGCACAGCTCTCTCAACAGGAGGACCCTGCACCACTCTCCACAGAAGCTCCCTGCACCACTCTCTCCACAGCAGAACCCTGCACCACTCTCTCCACAGCAGCACCCTGCACCACTCTCTCCATAGCAGCAAACCTGCGCCACTCTCTCTACAGCAGCTCCCTGCACCACTCTCCTCACAGCAGCACCCTGCACCACATTCTCCACAACAGCTCCCTGCACCACAGCAGCTCTCTGCACCACTCTCTCCACAGCAGCTCCCTGCACCCCTCTCTCCACAGCAGCACCCTGCACCACTGTCTCCTCAGCAGCACTCCGCACGACTCTCTCCACAGCAGCACCCTGCACCACTCTCTCCGCAGCAGCACCATGCACCATTTTCTCCACAGCAGCACCCTGCACCACTCTCACCACAGTAGCACCCTGCACCACTCTCTCCCCAGCAGCACCCTGTACCACTTTCAAAAGCAGCACCCTGCACCACTCTCTCCATGCAGCACCCTGCACCACTCTCTCCACGCATCACCCTGCACCACTCTCCAAAGCTGCACCCTGCACCAGTCTCTCCACAGCAGCGCCCTTCACCACTTCCCAAAGCAGCACCGACTGCCCCAATCTCTCCACAGCAGAACCCTGCACCACACTCTCCACAGCAGCACCATGCACCACTCTCTTAACAGCAGCTCCCTGCACCACTCGCCACAGCAGCACCCTGCACCACTCTCTCAAAAGCAGCACCCTGAGCCACTCTCTTAACAGCAGCTCCGTGCACCACTCTACACAGCAGCTCCCTTCACCACTCTCTCTACAGCAGCTCCCTGCACCACTCTCCAAAGCAGCTCCCTACACCACTCTGCACAGCAGCACCCTGCCCCACTCTCTCCACAGAAGCACCATGCACCACTCTCTTCACAGGAGCACCCTGCACCACTCTCCACAGAAGCTCCCTGCACCACTCATCTACACAGCAGCTCCCTGTACCACTCTTCACAGCAGCGTCCTGCACCACTCTCTCCACAGCAGCACCCTGCACCACTCTCCAAAGCAGCACGCTGCACCACTCTCTGCACAGCAGCACCCTGCACCACTCTCTCCGCAGAAGCACCCTGCACCACTCTCTCCACAGCAGCACCCTGGACCACTCTATTGACAGCAGCTCCCTGCACCACTCTCTCCATAGCAGCATCATGCACCACTCTCCAAAGCAGCTCCCTGCACCACTCTCTGCACAGCAGCAACCTGCACCACTCTCTCCAAAGAAGCATCCTGCACCACTCTCTCCACTGAAGGACCCTGCACCACTATCCACAGAAGCTCCCTGCACCACTCTCTCCACAGCAGAACCCTGCACCACTCTCTCCCCAGCAGCACCCTGCACCACTCTCTCCATAGCAGCAAACCCCCGCCACTCTCTCTACAGCAGCTCCCTGCACCACTCTCCTCACAGCAGCACCCTGCACCACTCTCTCCACAACAGCTCCCTGCACCACAGCAGCTCTCTGCACCACTCTCTCCACAGCAGCTCCCTGCACCACTCTCTCCACAGCAGCTCCCTGCACTACTCTCTCCACAGTAGCACCCTGCACCAATCTCTCCACAGCAGCACCCTGCACCACTCTCTTTGCCGTAGCACCCTGCACCACTCTCCCCACAGCAGCTCCCTGCACCACTCTCTCTCACCAGATGCACTCTGCACCACTCTCTCCACGGTAGCACCGACCGCACCACTCTCCCCACAGCAGCACCCTACACCACTTTCTCCACAGCAGCACCCTGCCCCACTCTCTCCACAGCAGCACCCTGCACCACTCTCTCCGCAGCAGCACCCTGCACCATTTTCTCCACAGCAGCACCCTGCACCACTCTCTCCACTGCAGCACCCTGCGACAATCTCTACACAGCAGCACCCTGTACCACTTTCAAAAGCAGCACCCTGCACTACTCTCTCCATGCAGCACCCTGCACCACTCTCTCCACGCATCACCCTGCATCACTCTCCACAGCAGCACCCTGCACCACACTCTCCACAGCAGCACCCTGCACCACTCTCTTAACAACAGCTCCCTGCACCACTCTCTCCACAGCAACGCCCTGCACCACTCTCCACAGCAGGACCCTGCACCACTCTCCACAGCTGTGTCAAACAAACAAGGGAACCCATAAGGTATCACATAGGGACCTTGGGCATTAAGTATTATAAAGAACAGTGGTCCCTATAACAAGAATTATCGTGAGCAATGATCATACACTAAATAGGTTGTATGTCTTCTGTCCATCCGGACAGGTTTTTATTTTGAGTCAGAAAGATAATTTTGATTATTAAAAAATGTCAAGCGGGCACAGCCGTGACCTTCAACATTTACAGGACAACAACAAAAAGGACAGAAATGGAAAAAGCAAAAATTTGTCTGTACATTAGCTTTTCAATGGGACAGACATCAAATTTTAGACCACACCATTGCAATTATCCATGTTACATACACTTTTTGCATATGGGGTTTATGTGTCGACGTTTCGATGCCTTTTAGAATGGGGGCATCATCATCAGGACATTGGATGACATTATTGTTGTCTTAAATATTAGAACCATATCAATTGGCCTTTCCATCACATTTACATCATCAACATTATTTACAAATGGGAAGAAAAGAAAGGGGAAAAAGGTAAAAAGAAATAGCATAAATAACAGGCATATAGTTTAAATCCTCATTGGTTCTTTTGATCAGCTGCATTGGGTGAAAGGTGGCATGCATAAAAAGGCCATTTGTCTGTGCGTGAATGGGCGAGAACTTGATTAAATCAGCTTTGTTATGGCTGTGAGCTGGTGGTCCGAGTGCCGCAGTGGGGTTGTTTGCTGGTGATTTATGTGCGGATCCCCGCATATAATGCTGTGACTAAACCGACGCGTGTTTCATATAACGAACCGCGAAGCTGCAGGTAAATAGCTCATCCACCACGGGCCACTGCTCACAGTCACCACCCGCCTCCTTCCCTTTAACCGATAGTCATTTTTTCGACAGATCACTCTGCGCACAACGCCAGGCTAACTACGGAAATACAGGTTCGCCGGCTGTCCTAAATCTATAGGTGAATCCAGCTGCATTTTAAAAGCATGTTATTTGTATAGCCACAATTAAAACTTGTCGATCCCCGCTCACTCGCCGTCCTCACTCAATGCTCGTCGTTGATGTTGCACATAAATCACCAGCAAACAACCCCACTGCGGCACTCGGACCACCAGCTCACAGCCATAACAAAGCTGATTTAATCAAGTTCTCGCCCATTCACGCACAGACAAATGGCCTTTTTATGCATGCCACCTTTCACCCAATGCAGCTGATCAAAAGAACCAATGAGGATTTAAACTATATGCCTGTTATTTATGCTATTTCTTTTTACCTTTTTCCCCTTTCTTTTCTTCCCATTTGTAAATAATGTTGATGATGTAAATGTGATGGAAAGGCCAATTGATATGGTTCTAATATTTAAGACAACAATAATGTCATCCAATGTCCTGATGATGATGCCCCCATTCTAAAAGGCATCGAAACGTCGACACATAAACCCCATATGCAAAAAGTGTATGTAACATGGATAATTGCAATGGTGTGGTCTAAAATTTGATGTCTGTCCCATTGAAAAGCTAATGTACAGACAAATTTTTGCTTTTTCCATTTCTGTCCTTTTTGTTGTTGTCCTGTAAATGTTGAAGGTCACGGCTGTGCCCGCTTGACATTTTTTAATAATCAAAATTATCTTTCTGACTCAAAATAAAAACCTGTCCGGATGGACAGAAGACATACAACCTATTTAGTGTATGATCATTGCTCACGATAATTCTTGTTATAGGGACCACTGTTCTTTATAATACCACTCTCCACAGCAGCACCCTGCACCACTCTCTCCAAAGCAGCACCCCGAGCCACTCTTATATATTGGGAAAACCAATCAGGAGGTGCGCTCCCGCATCCAGAAACACAGATCCAAGATAAAAAGGAAGGTACCCAACGCCCCATTAGTCAGTCATTGGCAATCGAAAAATCATGAGGATAATGACTTTCGATGGACTGTATTAATCAAGGTGGAACAAGACTTTAGAGGAGGTGATATAGACACCAAACTGTCCAGAAGAGAGGCGTCATTGATTGTAAGATTTGACACAGCAACCAATGGACTAAACGAATTGTCCGAGATGTTTAAATTATAAGGACACTGCGACATCCTTGATATTGGTCCCCTATCATAGAATCCCTCCCACGGAGACACCACGGAATTGAACCTCCAATGAATCCATCCAAATTCGATAGCTACACGTATCCAGCCTAAAAATCCCAAGGAATATAGGACTTTCTCTCAATAAAATCCTAAAGAAACATTGGACCTTGGCGTGAATAATTATACTAATAACCGACATTCACAAGTGATTTACAAATATATGCCAGCAATGGACACTGATAATTCACCACACAAACATGGCGACCGTAAAATAGGAACGAGTCATGTGACTTTCAAACCAGGAAGTGAAAAGACCTCCGGGCGCTGCACTTCGAGATCGGAATACGGGACCTTGACGGAGCTACACGCAAACAAACGGTACGTCCGGATACTTGCAGAGAGGGGGGAGCCCTAAATGTCCCACTCGCACGCGAGGAAATAACACTGAACCACTCCGTTTTTTTAAACCTTACAGACGCGACTTGAAGCCCCGCCTGATCTAATACAAATTCCGGCATGCAGTAAACACTTACCGGTAAGATCTCTCAAAATCGCAAACATGCATAATAACAACACGCATGAATGTATACGAATATACTAAGACATGTATTACCCATTGGCCCCCACAGACGCCCTGTGATTACTATCCACCCAGAACAGATCGAAATTACGGCGCCCTCCACCTAAACAAATGGTAAGAAACGGCACAATTTGACTTTTAATCAGCGTTCCACTCAAAATTACTAGTCGTCTTAAGATGAATCACTGATAGAGGCCTTGTCCCCTTTTTCCATATAGAACTGGAGTGAAAGACACCATACAAGCAGTAAGTACCAGGTTGAGCATACTTGTTATGGATTGTTGATACTAGAAGGTCATACCAACTAGGTGTACTTTTGTTACGTAGGTGGTCCCGCTCCGTGAACTTGATGAATTATTTGAGGCACATCTAACTCTACTTAGAGAGGTAAGAAGCAGGGAAGTGGGTGTTGAACCACTAGCGGTACATATAGATACAGTTCCCATAATAACTGAGGTCCCCGTTTTCTTGTCATTCACAGCTTTCGGTCCTGACGAGAGCTCCAAATTTAAGGAGTTTGAAACGCGTAGACCCCTGTATATAACGTTTCTTACGTGGAAACCATAAGAAAATTGAACTATTTGTTTGATCAAATTGATTCTGAGTCTAAAACGCATATCTATGGTTTCTTCTCCATGAAATGTATATAATTCTATAAAAATGTACTCCTTCTTAGATTGTTAGTAGTGTGATTGTGTGTATAGTGTGATTGCAATGTTTCTTGGTATGAATGGTGTATAAAAGTAAGTAGTGATATGTTTATTATTTGTACTGTGTAATTACTTTTGTGCTTCAAAATTTTTTTGATAAAACAGAAAATTTTTTGAAAAAATACAAAAAGAAGAATATTGCAAATAAAATGCAAATTGAAATTGATTAAGTTTGTGATAAAATTCCTTGATGCATATAGTTTTGATCATGTGCTGAGTATAGGACTGTGAATTTATTTGGCAGTATTGGCATTGAGTTTTTGTAATAACTCTCTTAACAGCAGCACCCTGCACCACTCTCCAGAGCAGCTCCCTTCACAACTCTCTCTACAGCAGCTCCCTGCACCACTCTCCAAAGCAGCTCCCTACATCGCTCTCTGCACAGCAGCACCCTGCACCACTCTATCCACAGAAGCACCACGCACCACTCTCCACAGAAGCTCCCTGCACCACTCATCTACACAGCAGCTCCCTGCACCACTCTCTCCACAGCAGCTCCCTGCACCACTCTTCACAGCAGTGTCCTGCACCACTCTCTCCACAGCAGCACCCTGCACCACCCTCCAAAGCAGCTCCCTGCACCACTCTCTGCACAGCAGCACCCTGCACCACTCTCTCCACAGAAACACCCTGCACCACTCTCTCCACAGGAGCACCCTGCACCACTCTCCACAGAAACTCACTGCGCCACTCTCTCCAGGGCAGCACCCTGCACCACTCTCTCCACAGCAGCACCCTGCACCACTCTCTCCACAGCAGCACCCTGCACCACTCTCTCCACAGCAGCTCCCTTCACCACTGTCTTCACAGCAGCACCCTGCACCACTCTCTCCACAGCAGCTCCCTGCACCGCTCTCTCTACAGCAGCTCCTTGCAGCACTCTCCCCACAGCAGCACCCTGCGTCACTCTCTCCACTGTAGCTCCCTGCACAACTCTCTCCCCAGCAGCACCCTGCACCACACTCTCCACAGTAGCACCCTGCACCACTCCCTTTGCCGTAGCACCCTGCACCACTCTCCCCACAGAAGCACCCTGCACCACTCTCTGCACAGCAGCACCCTGCACCACTCTCTCCACAGAAGCACCCTGCACCACTCTCTCCACAGCAGCTCCCTGCACCACTCTCTCTACACAACTGCACCCTGCACCACTCTCTCCACCGCAGCACCGACCGCACAACTCTCTCCACAGCAGCACCCTGTACCACTCTCTCCACAGCAGCACCCTGCACCACTCTCTACACAGCAGCACCCTGCACCACTCTCTCCAGAGCAGCACACTTCACCACTCTCTCCAAAGCAGCACCCTGCCCCACTCTCTCCACAGCAGCACCCTGCACCACTCTCTCCGCAGCAGCACCCTGCACCATTTTGTCCACAGCAGCACCCTGCACCACTCTCTCCACAGCAGCACCCTGCGACACTCTCTACACAGCAGCACCCTGTACCACTTTCAAAAGCAGCACCCTGCACCAGTCTCTCCATGCAGCACCCTGCACCACTCTCTCCACGCATCACCCTGCACCACTCTCCAAAGCTGCACCCTGCACCACTTTCTCCACAGCAGCGCCCTGCACCACTCTCCAAAGCAGCACCGACCGCCCCACTCTCTTCACAGCAGAACCCTGCACCACACTCTCCACAGCAGCACCCTGCACTACTCTCTTAACAGCAGCTCCCTGCACCACTCTCTCCACAGCAACGCCCTGCACCACTCTCCACAGCAGGACCCTGCACCACTCTCCACAGCAGCACCCTGCACCACTCTCTCCAAAGCAGCACCCTGAGCCACTCTCTTAACAGCAGCTCCCTGCACCACTCTCCACAGCAGCTCCCTTCACCACTCTCTCTACAGCAGCTCCCTGCACCACTCTCCAAAGCAGCTTCCTACACCACTCTCTGCAGAGCAGCACCCTGCACCACTCTCTCCACAGAAGCACCATGCACCACTCTCTTCACAGAAGCACCCTGCACCACTCTCCACAGAAGCTCCCTGCACCACTCATCTACACAGCAGCTCCCTGCACCACTCTCTCCACAGCAGCTCCCTGCACCACTCTTCACAGCAGCGTCCTGCACCACTCTCTCCTCAGCAGCACCCTGCACCACTCTTCAAAGCAGCTCCCTACACCACTCTCTGCACAGCAGCACCCTGTACCACTCTCTCCACAGAAGCACCCTGCACCACTCTCTCCACAGGAGCACCCTGCACCACTCTCCACAGAAACTCCCTGCACCACTCTCTCCAGAGCAGCACCCTGCACTACTCTCTCCACAGCAGCACCCTGCGCCACTCTCTCCACAGCAGCACCCTGCACCACTCTCTCCACAGCAGCTCCCTGCACCACTGTCTTCACAGCAGCACCCTGCACCACTCTCTCCACAGCAGCTCCCTGCACCACTCTCTCCAGTGCAGCTCGTTGCACCACTCTCTCCACAGCAGCACCCTGCATCACTCTCTCCACTGTAGCTTCCTGCACCACTCTCTCCACAGCAGCACCCGGCACCACACTCTCCACAGTAGCACCCTGCACCACTCTCTTTGCCTAGCACCCTTCACCACTCTCCCCACAGCAGCACCCTGCACCACACATTGCACAGCAGCAACCTGCACCACTGTCTCCACAGAAGCACCCTGCACCACTCCCTCCACACCAGCTCCCTGCACCACTCTCTCTACACAGCTGCACCCTGCACCACTCTCTCCACCGCAGCACCGACCGCACCACTCTCTCCACTGCAGCACCTTGTACCACTCTCTCCACAGCAGCACCCTGCACCACTCTCTCCACAGCAGCACCCTGCACCACTCTCTCCACAGCAGCACCCTTCACCACTCTCTCCAAAGCAGCACCCTACACCACTCTCTTAACAGCAGCTCCCTGCACCACTCTCCACAGCAGCTCCCTGCACCACTCTCTCCACAGCAGCTCCCTGCACAGGTCTCTTAACAGCAGCTCCCTGCATCACTCTCTTCACAGCACCATCCTGCACCACTCTGTCCACAGAAGCACCCTGCACCACTCTCTCCACAGAAGCTCCCTGCACCACTCTCTTCACAGCAGCTCCCTGCACCACTCTCTCCACAGCCGCACCCTGCACCACTCTCTCTACAGCAGCACCCTACACCTCTCTCTCCACAGCAGCAAACCCGCGCCACTCTCTCCACAGCAGCTCCCTGCACCACTCTCTCTACAGCAGCTCCCTGCACCACTCTCTCTACAGCAGCACCCTGCACCACTCTCTCCACAGCACCACCCTGCACCACTCTCTTTGCCGTAGCACCCTGCACCACTCTCTCCACAGCAGCACCCTGCACAACTTTCTTCGCTGAAGCACCCTGCACCACTCTCCCCACAGCAGCACCCCGCACCACTCCCTGCACAGCAGCACCCTGCACCACTCTCTCCACAGAAGCACCGTGCCCCACTCTCTCCACAGCAGCTCCCTGTACCTCTCTCTCCACAGCAGCACCCTGCACCACTCTCCCCCCAGCAGCACTCTGCACCACTTTCTCCACAGCAGCACCATGCACCACTCTCCCTCCAGCAGCACTCTGCACCACTCTCTCCGAACCAGCACCCTGCACCATTCTCCTTACAGCAGCTCCCAGCACCACTCTCCACAGAAGCACCCTGCACCGCTCTCTCCACGGGAGCACCCTGCACCACTCTCCACAGAAGCACCCTGCACCTCTCTCTCCACAGCAGCTCCCTGCACCACTCTCCACAGAAGCACCCTGCACCACTCTCTCCACAGGAGCACCCTGCACCACTCTCTACACAGGAACAGCCTGCTCCACTCTCCACAGAAGCACCCTCCACCACTCTCTCTCTACAGCTGCACCCTGTACCACCCTCCACAGAAGCACCCTGCACCGCTCTCTCCACAGCAGCTCCTTGCACCACTCTCTTCACAGCAGCACCCTGCACCACTCTCTCCACAGCAGCTCCCTGCACCACTCTCTCCACAGCAGCTCCTTGCACCCCTCTCTCCAGAGCAGCACCCTGCAACACTCTCTCCACAGCAGCACCCTGCACCACTCTCTCCACAGCAGCACCCTGCACCACTCTCTCTCTACAGCTGCACCCTGTACCACTCTCCACAGAAGCACCGTGCACCGCTCTCTCCACAGCAGCACCCTGCACCACTCTCCACAGAAGCACCCTGCACCGCTCTCTCCTCTCTCCACAGGAGCACCCTGCACCGCTCTCACCACAACAGCTCCCTGCACCACTCTCTCCACAGCAGCACCCTGCACCATTCTCTCCACAGCAGCAAATCTGCACCACTCTCTGCACAGCAGCTCCCTGCACCACTCTCTCCACAGCAGCACCCTGCACCACTCTCTCCACAGCAGCACCCTGCACTACTCTCTTTCTACAGCTGCACCCTGTACCACTCTCCACAGAAGCACCGTCCACCGCTCTCTATACAGCAGCACCCTGCACCACTCTCCACAGAAGCACCCTGCACCGCTCTCTCCACAGGAGCACCCTGCACCGCTCTCACCACAACAGCTCCCTGCACCACTCTCTCCACAGCAGCACCCTGCACCATTCTCTCCACAGCAGCAAATCTGCTCCACTCTCTCCACAGCAGCTCCCTGCACCACTCTCTCCACAGCAGCACCCTGCACCACTCTCTCCACGGCAGCACCCTGCACCACTCTCTCCACGACAGAACCAACCACACCACTCTCTCCACAGCAGCTCCCTGCACCACTCTCTCCACAGCAGCACCCTGCACCACTCTCTCCACGGCAGCACCCTACACCACTCTCTCCACGGCAGAACCAACCACACCACTCTCTCCACGGCAGCACCCTGCACCACTCTCTCCACGGCAGCACCCTGCACCACTCTCTCCACGGCAGAACCAACCACACCGCTCTCTCCACAGAAGCTCCCTGCACCACTCTCTCCACAGCAGCACCCTGCACCACTCTCTCCACAGCAGCTCCCTGTACCACTCTCACTACGTCTTCATGACAGCACCGGCCACTCCACAGCAACATCCCTGCACTACTCTGCACCAATCTCAGCAGCACCTGCGCACACTCACCACGGCACGATCCCTGCACCGCTCTCTACACGTCCATTCACTGCACCATTTTATACCAGTGCTGTACCTCACTACACCAATCTCGGCTTAGCAGAGCCTTTGCACCGCTTTTCCCAAGGCAGCATCACTGCGTCAGTCTGTCCAGGGCCACATGACTGCACCAATCTCAGTTCGACACGACCCGTGCAACGCTCTCCCCACAGCAGCATCGCTGCAGTGCACACACTTTCCACGGCAGCATCACTGCAACACACATCTCAA
Source organism: Lissotriton vulgaris (assembly GCF_964263255.1). Classification (NCBI taxonomy): domain Eukaryota; kingdom Metazoa; phylum Chordata; class Amphibia; order Caudata; family Salamandridae; genus Lissotriton; species Lissotriton vulgaris. Next base: position 1,817,766,492 of record NC_141687.1, read on the forward strand.
GAGCAGGTTCACTGCAGTCTGCAACACTCTTATATCAGCATCGCTGCACATCACGTCGACAACAGTGGCTGCACTGCAGCTCTCTTCCCTCGGCTCGAGCGGACCCCTGCACCACTGTCTCCATGGCAAGTTCACTGCACCAGCCCCACCACTCCCTCCGCGGAGACACCTCTGCACCACTCTGCGCAGCATGCTGTCTGCGTACTCTCTACCACAGCACCATGAATGCAGTGGTGCTGCCGTTGTGAGCAAGGTGCAGAGAGCAGTGCCACGCGGGTGCAACGTGCGCAGCAGACTACGGCGCTCTGGCGCAGGCTCGCAGCCTCGGCGGGGGCCCTTCAACCCCCCCTGAGCCGTGTCGGCACGGGAGGTACTTTGTATCTGTGTGCCCTCCCCGAGGGCAGTGCCGCTCTTTGTAGTTCTTGCCAGGGCAGTGACAGGTCTGTCCTCACAGCAGCACGTGAGACGCCCCCCGAGGCTCTGGGGATTCCACAATGGATTGTTCTGGAAGTCGGGGGTGGGGGTGCAGAGTTCCCATGCTGACAAGTCACCGGTACCCTGTCTGTGGCTGGGATGGGGAGTAACTAAGGGAGATGGAGAGAGAGGGCGAGACATTGGGGAGAAGTAAATAGAGCAAGAGAGAAATCCAGAGGGAGGAGAAGGGAGAGAGAGAGGACGATGGAAAGAAAGATAGAGAAGGAAGGAGAAGACAGAGCGAGGTAAGACTAAACAGCGGGAGAGAGACTGAACAGAAATGGAGAGAAGAGTCATCAGTGACAGAGATCGAGAAGAGAGAGAGAGAGAGAGAATAAGTCTTTTTAGACGGTAATTGCTGCCGCCCCTCTTTGGGTGCATCCATCACCCACCTGTTGCGTTCCTACTCTTATGGGAAGGTCACTAAGACTATGATACAAACCCTGCCGTGTGCCAGGGACGGTTGGGCAGAGTGCTTTGCCTGTATGAGATTATCAGCCGTCCCTTCTTCTCTGCGGACAGGCAGGGTGGCTCGCGTCTCAGCCAGCGGCGCTCATATGTTTGAGCTTCCCACAGCGGGCAGAATGAAAGTGGGCGTGGTCACAAGTGAAGCACGCGGCGTAAAACTGCACCAGAGATCAGCAAGAGGTGTGCATAATAGTCTTCAGGAGGAGAGGGCTGCATAAGAGACCCCAGCAGTAGGACAACTGCCTCAGAGTGACTGTGAAGGCATAATAAGTCATTTGGAAGAGAGGACTTCAAGGAGCAGCCGCGAGAGAGGTCTGCACAAGAGACAGCAGAAAAACAGGACTTCACGAGACACAGCAGTAAGACAAGCCTGCATAAAAGTCACCAGGAAAAGAAGTCTGCTTAAGAAACACAACGGAGAGACGACTTAATAAGAGACAGCAGTGAGTGTAATCTGCATGCGTAAGAGAGGTCTTCATATGAGACGGAAGAAAGAGGGGTCTGTTGAGAGCCGTCAGGGGAAGTCTGCATAAAACAGATGAGGAAAAGTGGACATTGTATGAGACAGCAGGGACCGAGAATGACTCTGAGACACACACATAGAGCTCTTCATAAAGGCCACTAGTAGAGGCGGTCCGTATAAGAGAACTGGGAAGACAAGAACTGCGCACGGAACACCAAGACGAGAGCTCTGAATAAGAGACAACAGAAATGAAAGAGCGTACGAGAGACACCAGCGAGAGAGGTCTGCCTAGGCCAGGGCATAGCATCGAAAGAGATGTGGAGAAGAGTGACCAGGACAGGAAGTCTGTGCACCAGGTACCAAAAAGAGGTCAGCATGACAGACACCAGGACAAGAGGTCTGTAAAACAAATACCACAAAAAGGTCTGCATAATAGACACAAGGGCAAGAAGTCTGTGCAACAGATACCATAAAAAGAGATGTGCAGAAGAGACACCAAGACAAGAAGTCTGTGCGCCAGATACAAAAAAGAGGTGTGCATAACAGACACCAGGAAAAGAGGTTTGTGCAACAGATACCATAAAAAGAGATGTGCAGAAGAGACACCAAGACAAGAAGTCTGTGCGTCAGATACAAAAAAGAGGTGTGCATAACAGACACCCGGACAAGAAGTCTGTGCAATGGAGCCCAAAACGAGTTCTTCATAACAGATACCAGGATGAGACGTCTGCTGTTTCCATTTCTACCTACGCACCTGTTTTAGTAGTTTGGAAAAGGCAGGGTTTAAAAAAAAAATAGCTTTAATAAGGAGAACGGGGCGGTCTAGAAATTGAGTCAGCCCCTTCACCGAGCACACCTCAATTAACCTCGTATTCAGTTAACCACTTTTGAGTATTCTTATGAGTAAAGAACGTGCCTGAGACTGAAGAATGACAATTAACATCGGATTGGAGTGGTGTGGCTCACTGGTTAGAGGTGGCAGACCCGGAAGCAGAGAACAGCCCGATACCAGGGTTCAATTTCCCGACGCAGCAGGGCGATAATTCTCGCCTCAGTGCCTACTCTAACCAGGGAACACACTCGGCAACTCTGGGCATTAAGCTTGCCTCATCTCTATAACCAGGGAACACACTCGGCAACTCTGGGCATTAAGCTTGCCTCATCTCTACAACGGCCCCCCACAGACGCCGGGGATGCCTGGTTTCACCTTGGAGATACCCAGAAAGGGACCATCTCACAGGGAAAACCAGGACGGGTTCCCCAGCGGTCTTCAGCGCCAGGATACTCCATGGAGTCGCAGTGCGCTTTACAAGTACACCCACATTACATTCAGTTAACCACTTTTCAATAGTCCTCAAAGTAACTAACCTGCCTGACTAGGCCTAACGTCCCTGAAGAATGGCTCATTGCTCTCGAGTATTTTTAATATCGCAACATAATGCTTGAAAATCTCACCCTTAACCCATATTATCTATGAATATAACACGCCATTCGTTCAAGCCCAAATCTCATCTCTCATGCAGTCCAAAATGTCCCATAAAGGCTTCCACTCTGCTGGTCCACACACACCCTTTCTCTCGGTTTGACAACACTGCAGAAAAATCTAATGCCTCTTGTTTCTGTATCTTCCAGGATGAATGGTTTCTTTCTACTTCACTTTTAGATAGCCGCTAGAAGAGGCTTTTCAGATGTTTCGGTCATTTAAACCCTGGAGGTGAAGTGTTCCTAATCTCTTTTTCTGAAAGTATTCTTACTGGACAAGAAATGCTCTCTATCAGGGCCTCTCTCTAATTTATTGATCACCCTTATTATGTGGAACCTAATTTGTTACGTTCCATGATTTTTTCCCCACAAATTGAGCTTGCCTATGTATTAGAAGGTGTGTAGTAACAACCGGGTAACCCTGGGTCCCTCATAACTGGGTATCTATACAAAAGGCTACAATTGGTTCTGTCGGGTAAGAGCAATTGATTCAAAAACTCATGAGCTCAATCATAACACATACATTTACACAGGTAACAATGATACTTGAGAGGTCAGACTGGAACATAAGAGACAAGCAATGTATGCTCAGTGGAAAATATTTACTTTATGTTGTTCTGAGAAAAGATATTTTTAATGCATTTTTTGAAGAGGCTGTCACCAATTCAGTGAACATGGAGTGACAATAATTAAAGTGAAAAAAGTGCTTAGTGACATGGGTGAAATTAGGCATTTATACATGGGTGAGGCACAGACGATTTTTTTTTTTACAGTTTATACAAGTGAGAAATTATCAATATGACCAGTATAGCGAGGATTCAAATGTCTCTGGTAGACAATACAGTTGCTTGTTATTTTGAAAGCAGAAGACCTGATGGGGCTGGACCAAGAATGAACCTCGACGTTTCGACCCTGACGTGTGCACGATTTAAGAAAGCGTCTTAGCGGGATATCTTCAGGACAAGGTAACAAGGGTAAAGGACAGCCTAAAATGAAATTAATTCATATATGTCAGGTATGTTCCAACTGAAAAACTAAAGGTTTTGGAGTTGGTACCTATGTCATGATGCTCACCAACTCAATGTGGACAATTACTGTCCTAACGCTGCCTTAAAGGATGTTGGAGACCAACTGGTAATCTAAAGAGATTACAGAGGGGGAATTTTATTACTCTTGGCAGAGGAAAACTAAAGGGAGGCAATATACTGCGATAAAATGGGTTGTATTCTTAGCTGAATGTTTCAGGTAAAATTGCCAGCAATATTCAGGTGCATGATCCAACTGTGAGGGTGTTGAATCCAAATTGTGTGTGACCTTAAAGTTATCCAGAGGTGGCGCCGTTTGTGATCTATAATTGAAACCTGAAACCCTCACAGTTGATGCCTACTGACTTGGCCCCAGCCCTACTGGCCTGTCCCCACCTTGAACCTGCAGAAGCGAAACTCCGGTGTGTGCTCCAGCCAGCAACCTCAAGAACCCCAAGGACCTGCCCTGCCTTCCAAGGAAAAGACTTTGTCTCTCGTGAACACTGGATTTGTTCACCAACAGACTCCAACACCTGCGCCCGAATTCGAGTGGCCCAACATCACGAAGAGGTCTCCCCAACCACAACCAGGAGCTGGTATGAAGATCTGACCCTAAAAGACACCCCTGCACCCAACGCCCCATGTCCTTGGGTGGGCCAACCGACAGTGTCTAGCCAACCCCCAGCATCCCAACTTACCTCTCCAAGTAGTGGTCGCTCCCAGAAGACCTTCGTCCCCAAGCCTGCAGTGTGTTTGCAAACCGGAGAATCCCCATTGAAAGTAACAGGGCATCCAACGCCAAAAAAACACATAGCACCGGCCGCCCTAGTGCTGCTGTGGGTGTACCTTTGGTGCCAACTTGAACCACCATTTGCCCTGAGCTAAGTCCAGGAGCTTTGCTCTCACAACCTTGTGGCCTGCCACCAACTGGAGGGACCCTATCCCCTGTTGGATAATATTGGACCTCAGCACTCGGCACCCGGCCACCCTAGTGACACTGAGGGTGCTTTGAGAGTGCACCCTCGACCCTGGGAGACCCCTGAGTTTATCCCAAGAAAACCAACTCACACAACAAAGTACTTACCTGTTAACCAATAACTCTATTTCCTCCCATAGGATAACATTGACTGTTTTCTATGAAAAAGTGTGGAGTTGGAAAATCTTTAAAAGTATGTACAACTGTGTACAAATAACAAAAACACACTTACTTACATTTTTACAGGAAAAATCCCAGTGTAGTATCTAGGTATACTACAAGGTGTAAGAACAGTAATCGGCAAAGTAATATACATGAGCTGCGTTGAAAAGTCATTAAAAAGTATATGTACAATATTTTATGGTATTGCATTTCCAGTCATTTTACTGTAATCAAACCAAAGTATATATACAACTGCAATTCAAACTGCATTAGTACAGCAACGTATAAATCACTTACCTGTGCTTGCTTGCTTGGTTCTAAGAAATAAATATAACTAAATAATATGTTTATTTTAAGCAAATTGGTCCGAGTCCAGTCTTTGAGTGTGTGACATCATTTTCTGATTAAGTGTGTACAAAAAATGCTTAATACTACCCTCTGATAAAGCCTTACTGCTGGCCCAAACTACTACAAATAGAGAGTAAGGTGCTATCTACTTTTACCACTGCCTACCTTTGGGATTCCTCTGGACTCTGTGCACACTATACCTCATTTTGTTATAGTATATACAGAGCCAGCTTCCTACGCCTTCTCAATCTTAACCCCACTAATTTAACAATATAATCAATACTATATCTGATATATGTGGATGGTATGGCAAATAATCCATATATTAGTCACCAGTGAATAGCATAGAAGTACTGGTTTAATGTGACGAGCCCTGCTGTATGTGATGGAGGAATGAAGGTTCCAAGATCACTCATTCTCTATACATTTCACATGGGTCTACTACATAACATACCATGTTGAGTAATTTAAAATAACATCACTTTGTGATGCATGTACATGATGGAGGTGCTGCATGGCATTCTTGCCATGCACAAGTCAAAAAAAGAATTCCCCTTTGGCGAATTAGCATAAACGTATAGGTATTAACAGACAGACGATAAACTCACAATATAGCAAAATAACAAGCCAATATGAGGAATGTATCTATGTGATAAAATGAAATGAATTGAAATATTGGCTTACTATTTAGATTTTTATATGGTTTTCACTGCATGTAACTGTTTAATGTTGTCTTATAAGTTGGAAGCAATGTTTTGGTATATTTTAAAATGGATTTGGATGTATACATTATATTTTTTAAATATGTCTATTTGAATATGTCTTTCTTAGTGCGATGTGTATTATATGTAACTAAGACTGATTTTATTTAAATTTTCTGAAATATTGGGAAACATTTGTACAATTGTCCTGATGAAGGCGGTTTTATGCTAATTGTACCGCCGAAACGCGTCGATGCTTAAGGAGTGAATTTGGAAAAAGAAATCAAGGAAAATTCATAATTGTGTTGTTTGAGTTTAGTCCTTCTTTCCTGTAGCTCCTTTTTACTGGAATGTTGATTTTATTTATTTAATATTGTTTCGTCCTGTATATGTTTCCCTATTTTTAACAAAATGTGATGTATGTTAATAAATTGTCCAATGATTTAATTTTACCATAGTGTTTTCACGTGTATTGAATTTGTATTACCTTCATTGCTTCCTTGTTATTTTGCTATATTGTGAGTTTATCGTCTGTCTGTTAGTACCTATATGTTTATGCTAATTCGCCCAAGGGGAATTCTTTTTTTCACTTGTGTCAACTTTGGAACCCTATCCCTTTGGTCTTGGGGTCCCTCTCTCTTTTATTAGAGATTCTTGCCATGCATTCAGGAATGCTTACATATATTAATGACGCTGTGCATTTCATTATCTCAGGGTTACTTAGCAGAAGCGATGTACTTTGCCCATCATGTTCTCTCATTGAGATTGTGCCTGTTGTTCAGTATATATGAATCATGTGCAAATCCTGGGAAAATTGGTGCACACATGAAAATGAGATTTCAGCATTTCTAGTTATTGGTGTGTAGATGGAGTGCTGCATTTGCCTACTGTGGTATATATAATCCATTGCCTTCAGCAATAGCAGCCATACACAAGTACAGTGGTTGCAACCTTGACATTCAGAATCTGGGCAATGACATAAAAATGCATCTGTTCTATTTCAATCAAAAAGGGAAATCTGTGTGATTTGATGTAAGTCTCAACAAGGCATCCAGAACGTACCACGAAGGCTACAAAACACAGCTGTAAGATGCTGTAGCCTTACGTGTTACTATCTGAATGAATTATTCTGTGGTGGGGAAGTGCAGGACCTGTAGCAACATCCCTATGAAAGATGATTGCAATGTCTGATGTCATCACCTGTCTCAAACATTGAGAGCATGAACTGTTTTCTCCCCATATGTAGGTTATGATGTAACGGTCTGCACTCTGTGTGCCTGGACCTCTGGTGGTGTTTCAAATCTTCTTCCCCATTTCTCACAAAACAATAGTAATAAAGGAATCCATTCCCTTGTACAGATGTGTGCATCAGCTATGTTGGTGCTGATATCTGTACATACTGGTTAAGCTGGTTTATCATGTAATTATGTGTTTACCAGCTGCATTTGGTTGGTGTTCGTTTTGTGCCGTAATTGAATGGATGTGAGCCAGGCCATTGGATTCCTAATTTACAGTCTAGATTCAAGTTGTGGAAATACCAGTAATTTTTACAACCTGTAGTTTACATATCTGTTTCTTCACATATAGAAGATATACCACCTACGTTCAGTCACTCTCACTGTTTTTATGATTTGCATTCTGAAAAATTCTCCCATATGTCCGGCACTATTCTCAATATTCTTAGTAAGGGGTCATGTCTGTCAAAACGAGCATAGGGAAATTTGTTTTCAATTCAAAGTGATTTAAAGTTTCAGTTTGGATTAATAAAAAGTGTTTCAAAGGGAGGGGACCAATGATTGCATGAAAGCCAGAAGAAGATAAAAAGTACAAGATAGTTGCTTTGTAGGGGAAATCTGTTGCAGCAGGTAGGCCAAGTAATTAATGATTGATGCAGTGACTCAACAATAAGACAAATTTGCAAAAGATAGGAGAATTACAAATTTGCAAGCTATCGAAATGGAACGTTTCAATTCTATTACAGCCACGGAGCCAAGGATTATGCTCATCTTTCTTCAATATTATTTGAATGGCATCTTTATTAACAAACTACCTTTCTCAAGAGTCTTAATGGCAAGGATAAACAAAACATCAACCAATCAGTGAACAGTTCCCACCACATATTCCATTGACACTGCTCATGCCCCCTCTTTCTTCGTGGAACATATACCACCCAACTTGTGAGATCCATTTATACTCTTGTGAGTCTTGTTTGGAGGATTCATTCCCTGAAAATAGAGGCAATCCGGTAATTCACGTCCATAAACTAATGAACACATCAGCAGTAAAGACAAAAACACAAAAGGTGTATCTAAACATGTCTTTCTACCTAAACTTCATAGGAAAAATAATCATAAACCGTAAATCCTTGTGCAACATTATACTGACCCACATAGAAGCAAATAACCATAAAATTACAGCATACTTATACCTTAAGCAAATCCAAAATGTTCACAATATTGTCAACTGACCAGGGAGGGTACAAGAGACTTGATAACAGTGGCAATAATCCTCACCTCTGTGTCCTTAATAGAACTGAAACTTTCCATTATTATAGCTAGGACAGTTTTAATTCTATGTCAGGACCGGAGGCTTGGATTTATTTTGCTCATTCAAAGCTTATTCACCTCCAGCAATGCCATATGCACTACTGGCTTAAAATACAAAGTATTGAATGTTGAATTTAACGGCCAATCAGCCGTGTTCAAGATGTCCTCTAGGTGAGCTCCCAATGCAAATGCCTTAGATGCCATAGCACCTCTTGCCAAATGCACGCCAAAAACAGAGTTGTCAACTCCTACCTCTTGCAGGATTACCCTCACCCAGCATGCTATGGTGGGAGAACAAACCGCTTTAAAAAGCTTATGCAAGGCAATTAGAAGCTGCCATTCCCCGGCCGGACAAACTTCCTCTGTTAATGGCTCATAAACCTTCAGGCATTGGACAACACACAACTTACAGCCAGATTCATCAAAGACCCATTTTGCGAGTCTTTAATAGCGATTCATAAGGAATCGCTATTACAGAGTCGCAAAACGGTATTCATGTAGGAATTGCAAAATAAATTGCGATTCCTACACATTCCTTATTTGCGATTAGCTAATTGCTAATCGCAAATAAGGAATAACTCCCCATTCATTCCTATGGGCCTAAACGCCCATAGGAATGAATGGGGAGTATTCCTTATTTGCAATTAGCAATTAGCTAATCGCAAATAAGATAGCGATTTCAAGGGTGCCAGCGGTGTCCAAAGGACACCCTGTACCACCCCTGAAATGCAAATTTAAACAGGTGTTGCGCACACACATGTCCAAAGGACATCTGTGTGTGCAACATGCAACAGTATGAAATGCACTAAAGTGCTTTTTAATAATTTTTCGCTATTTACCACGAAGTCAGACTTCGTGGTAAATAGCGACCAAATGTTGCAAATTCGCAATTCAGAATTGGTTCATGAATTGCATTTAAGGAATCTCTAATTGAGATTCCTTAAATCCAATTCCTCGCAAATAGCGATTTTTGCATTTGGGATGATGAATCCCAAATGCAAAAATCGCACTCGCAAAGGGCCAGATTCTCAGAATCTGGCCCTTTGCGAGCGCAATTCAGTTTCATGAATCGGGCTGTTAGGCTTCTGTGAAAATGCTGGATAAGAAGCAATCTTGGAATTACATTTCATTCTTCTAAAAACATAAAAAGTAACACCATCTGGGGTAAAAACCCTCCCAGTAATGTCCAGAGCTCTTACATCGGAGACTCTTTTACACAAAACCAAACACAATAACATTGCCAACTTACTGGATAACTGTTTCCTGAAGCGATACCTATTCTGTGGTCAAGAGAGAAAAAGGTTAAGAACCTTTTTAACATCCCATAAAGCTGACTATCTAGGCTCAGGTGGAATTTAAAACCTCACACCTCTCATTAACTTCCTAACCATGGGATGCTCCCCGACAGGAAGACCATACATGGGTAGGTGCCCTGCAGAAAAGGAGGACCAGAAAGTATTTACTGACCTGTATGCCATCTCTTCTGAGACCAAGGAACACAAAAAACTGTAAGATATTAATGTTTACGAATTCCACAAGATCGGCGTCCCTCAGCAAACACTAAAGCAACTAATATCCCCAAGTGGAATTTTATTTTTATTTGTCCTGTCTGCCCAAGCCTTGGACAAGAGACTTTGAGCAGCCTCCAAAAGTCTTTGGACTTTCCACCTAGTCCTGCAATCGTCCATGTCATTATGGAAAACTGCCCCTCCAGAACCATGGGATGGGTATTCCCCAGGGGATCCTGAAGGATATCCTGCCTCTGGGGCGGATCGATTGGAAAATCCCAAGAAAGTTCCATCATCACTGGAAACCATACTTGCGAGCCGCAAAGCAGTGTGATCACTACGAGAGTCACCTTCTGCAAGTGGACTTGCGCTTCCAACCTAATCAGCATTGTAAATGGGGGAAACATGTATCCCACTTCCACGCTCCAGTCCTGCAGGAACGCATCTGTCGCTGCCCCTTCGGTGTCTGGCCTCCAGCTGAAGAAGTGGCCCAGATGACAATCGAGACAAGAGGCAAATATATCCACCAAGACAGGCCCCAGCCCAGAGCCTCTGAATCAATTGAAACACATCCAGGTGAGGTTGCCATGCACTGATTTCCTATAGATGCTGGGAGTGTCAATCAGCTACTTCATTGTATCTCCTCAGAAGATACACAGCTATCACCAAAATCTCCCAACCCAAGCAATACAGCCAGAACCACTTCACCAGATCTGCTAGCAATTTGGAGCAGGAACCTCCCATGCAGTTGATGTACCGCACCGCCGGGATATTGTCCATCTTCAACAGGACCAAACGCTTCACCTTGTCTTTCGTCCAACAGCGAATCGTGAAGGAGCCTGCGAGAATCTCTAGACAGTTTATGTGCTTAGATTCCCCTTCTGAGGAACATTTTCCTCCTGTGGATACACCTTCACAGCTGGCCCCCAACCTGTCAGACTGGCTTCAGACTCAATAACTATATCTGGACTGGAACCAAAGGCGACCCTTCCATTCCAGTCCTCCATATGAGTCAACCACCATCTCATTTCCTCTTTGGCCTAATCAGTTAATGGAATAACCATTGAGTAAGACAAACTCTTGAGCAGGTGGTGCGCCTTCAACCCTTGTAGAGCCCTGTAATGAAGGAGACCCGGGAATATGCCCTGGATAGAAGAAAACAGGCCCACCAGTCTTGCCTGAGGGACATATAAGCAAACCACAATCTTGTGACGTTTGTGACAGATTGGTTCCATCTTCTTGGAAGGTAGGCTCTTGGTGGAATCCTGAGAATCGATAACGAAACCCAGGACGGTCGTTTGTGATCTGAGACCAGTGAGGACTTCTGTTCATTGATCATGAACTCCAAGCATTAAAACAAGACGACTGTCATCTGAAGATGGCCCAACAGCAACAGAGGGCACTGATCCATTAGTAAGATGTCATCTAGATAGACGATCAAGCAAATGCCCCTGCTGCAGAGGAATTCCACCACCAGCTTGAGAACTTTGGTGAATCACCATGGGGTGGATGAACCACCTTTAGTTGAGAAGAAAGGAGAGTTTTACCGTGGGAAGATCTTTTGGAGTGGACTCGATCACCTCCTCTGCCCCGCAGGTGTGGTGAAAACATATAGAGGGGTAGAAACCTCCAAATCTTGCAGGATCTTGCCACTGAACTTGACGAGAGTCTTGGCCTCTCTGGTGTGTATTGTTGTTGAACTATCCAGATGAGCACCCCCTAATGTGTCCACCCCACACAAAAACCCTAGAAGAAGAAATCTTTTTAATGGAGGCCTGTGCCTGTGCCTTGTAAAGGGCATTAAAGGTCCGAACAAATTTGCCAAGTTCTTCAATAAAGGGGTCCCTGAACAAGCCCCCCCCCTCCCCTTGTGCTGTGGGACGCATCTCAGAGGCTGCTAAATCTCCCAACTTTTGGGTCCACCTTAATAAGGAGGCAACGTCTCCACTTTGTCGATAGGGCACAATTGGCGTTGCCAAGTAGGATGACCACCCGCTGGGTCCGGCAGGAAGGATCTCTTTTGAGATAAGCATCCCTGATCGCTTGGCCTCCTCAACCATTTGGGGTTCCAATCGAGGAGCTGAACACCACTGTCTCCCTTTGGCTTACAAATGCTGTAAATACCCTCCTCCTGCTTTCCTCGACTCATTCCAGGTTCCATCGCCTTCCGGCACCTTGGTTTTCCACCGACCTGAAGGCCATGCGTACCAAATGCAAGGCCTTAGAACGGAAATGGAGACACTCTTACTCAGTCTCATCGAAGACTATTTATAAAGAAGCTCTAAAGGAATATCATTCTAAATGCAAAATCGCAAGAGCAGCTTACACTGCGGACACAGTAACTCAAGCTCTAAACTGTCCTCGCACTCTCTTCTCCGTCGTCAAAAAACTGACAGGAGCCGACACCATTCCATCACCGCCAGCTCTAGAGGAGGCCCAGTGTAACGCTATCGCAAAATTTTTCATCGCTAAGGTCGAACGCATTTACGACTCTATGAGCGTTTCCTTGAATGCTAAGGAACCTCATTCGAGTCAGGTGGCGGAGACTGAACAGCCCTCTCCTACGGTGAAGGTAACGCACTGGCAATTGTTTGGTGACATCTTGTTCTTCACCTGCCTAAGTACTGTTAGATCCAGTTCACCCCGTGACCCTGTACCTGTCAAAATCCTTAAATTACTGGATCTTGAACCTCGACGAGTTCTTATGAGACTTCTAAATGCCTCACTAACTGAATCCCATGTGCTACAGGATTGGAAGCACGCAATGGTCGTCCCTCTTCTAAAAAAAGCGGGTGCTGATGTGTCCAATCTGGCCAATTTCAGACCGATATCTTTGCTGCCTGTACTCTCTAAAGTGTTGGAAAGGCATATCAACACCCAACTTTCCCATCTAGTGGAATCTTCGGGATTCTTACATCCATCCCAGTCTGGCTTTCCTGCTCACTATTCCACAGAGACCACCCTCCTCGGGGTGATAGAGAGTTTAAGGCACGGTATCGACCGCGGGGAAACATCTGCACTCATCCTTCTGGATTTGAGAGCGGCATTCGATACCGTGTCCCATTCCATACTTTTGAACTCTCTTCAATCCCTGGGAGTGGATGGTCCAGCTTTGGCCTGGATCGCCTCTTTTTTAAGTGAGCGTACCTTCCAAGTCTTTTCTGCAAAAGCCACATCCACCACTTGTCCATCGGCGTATGGCGTTCCTCAGGGGTCCATACTCAGCCCTTTATTGTTTAACATCTATGTGAGACCCCTGGCCTCCATTGCGGAGGACGCTGGGCTGACGATTTTTTCATACGCCGATGACACCCAAATTGTTTTTTCCCTTTCCAACAGTGAGAGCAGCAATATATCGGCTCTGAAAATCGGATTGTCACGTGTTGCTGAGTGGATGCAGAGGCATCTCCTCAAACTAAACGGTGACAAAACCGAGATTCTTATCTTAGGGAAGCATAAAGACCTATGGGGCCCCGAACATTGGCCTAGTGAGATGGGTCCACTCCCTCAGCCTTCTTCTGTGGTTCGCAACCTCGGCTTTTTGATAGACGATAAACTCTCCATGAGACAGCAGGCCACAAAGGTGGCCGCCACCTGCTTTGCCACCTTGCGATGGCTCCAGAAAATTCTCTGGATGCTGCCTCTCGCCACCCGGAGAACCGTTGTCCAGGCGTTAGCAACATCTCGCCTGGACTACGGCAATGTCCTCTATCTTGGCGCCGATGTGGCTACCGTTAATAAACTTCAGGTCGTCCAGAACTCGGCAGCCCGACTTCTTTGTAATATCCCCAGGAGATCATCAGCCACTCAGGCTCTGCGTGACTTACATTGGCTCAAGATCCCCAACCGCATCAAATTCAAAGCCATTTGCTATCTTTTTAAAATCAAGCAGGGCTCGGCCCCAAAGTATTTACAAAGTCTGGTCCAACCTTACAAACCTAGTCGCACACTTAGATCTTCTTCCAACTGCGACTTTGTTGTCCCACGATTCAAGCTTGCTAGGATGGGGGGACGGACCTTTTCTCATCTAGGTCCTAAATACTGGAACGCGTTACCCACCTCTTTGAAAACCGAAACAAATCTCTTTATCTTCAGAAAAAAACTGAAAACTTTACTTTTTTAAAGTTCTTTTGCTGCTCTAGTTTGATCTATGGTGCTGTCTGATTGGTCTGTTGTTCCTTCTTGAGTCTATCCCTTGCGCCGGGAAACCCACTGCGGGTAGCTGTTGCGCGATATAAGTTTGAATAAATAAATAAATAAATAAATAAATAAAACCACATCAAGAACCTTCATCAGGGGTCCAATCAGATCCAGCACCTTATCCTGACATGACTGTCAGGAGTGGTCAATGGCATTCTTAGGTCTTTAATATACTTTTCTCGGAATGTGTTCTTCCTTTCATAGGTTTCCAGTATTAGGGTCACCTTGCCTTCTAGAGAAGGGCGAGGATACTCCGCCCAAATGGGAGCACTGACGTCTTTGTCTAGGGCTTTCCTCAGTCAATCCGCTACATAGGTTGCAACTTTATCACTAGGGAACCACATCGAGGACCTGGGGTGGAGCAAATCATCTGGTTCCAACATGTCCATCACCAGGGTGTCCTTCGGAGCTGGGAGAGAGTGAGGAAGTGAAATCTCATCCGAGGAAGGGCGCCCCGGCCTACTGGGTGAGGAGAAGGAGGTGCTAGAGCAAATGGGTCAGGGTTAGGCAACTGTGGTTGTGTTTGGAGGAAGGCCTTCTTGAGACAGTCAAAAGCATCTGTATCGATATCCTATTCTATGGTGCACTTGACTGCGTGACGTGGAGTCACTGGGTCCTCAGGCGTCATTAGAGGAGCTCAGTGCATGCTTGGGCCAATCTCTCCATCATTCCTCCAGGGGTGCCATTGCAAAGACACTGTGTGTTGAATTGAAGCATCCATTGGCTCACAAACTTCATTGTTGAGAGGTGGAAAGGAGGCTGATTCCTTCTAAACATATGTGGCCTCGGAGTCCTGCATGTTAGGACCTGATGTGATGCTAGGGTGCCTAGCAGAATAAAAAAAAACAAGGACTCAACATGGAGGAGTGACTTGCTACCCTGCGAGCGCCCTCTGAAGGCGGGCGGTCAGTACTGCGGTCATGAGGCCCCGTGAATGCTAAAAAGCATAAACACAGCGTGAAGTGCACTGACGACCTATAAACAAATTTAAGCAAGTGAGGTAGTGCTTCATCAACAAAGCAAACGGTACAGTAAATTCAGTAAAAACATGCCAAACACTCACTAAATTTACACAGAGGAACAGGAGAGCAGAAACACTTAACTTATGCCTGCTAGAGCAGCGAAGAAAGAGGAGGCATGAACAGTGTCAATGGACTATGTTGTGGGGACTGTTCACTGATTGAGGTTTTGTTTCTGCTTTACCCTAGGACTCCTGGGAACGGTAGTTTGATAGTAAGACTGCTGTTCAAATAAAAGTGAAGAACAATTATCATAATAATTTGAGCCTTGGTCCTGACATAGAATCATACGTTTAAGTTGTCACATAGAGTTTTCACTAGTTAGGAGATTTTACATTCTTTATGACAATCAAAGTGATATTCTTTGACTAAAGCAAAAACTGTTGCAATGCTAACATTATTTTACTGCTGGGATCAAGTCATCCAAAAATTGTACAGGTGCAATGAGTTGTGACAATTTCCCTCCATGAAGCAATGCACGTGTATTCATTTGATTAAGTTGCAACTCGGCATCAAATTTGATAGACAACTTATTCCATTTTGAAGGATTTATTATACCACCAATTCTCCCCTTGCTGCAGCATAAAAAAGCAAACTGTGTTGTCCATTGTTTTTTTTATTCTTATTCAGTCTAAGGAAGTCTAAATTGTACTAAATCTTAGACTTATACAAACATGAGATAGAAAAGTATCAGCGTTCGTTCTTCGAATTGCAAATATCATGTTCATGAAAAAGCACAATGAACATTCTAAGAAATCAGCTACCATATTCCTAATCTTTAATAAGCATGAGAAAGCCAAAAAGTCTGGCTTACATTTCAAATTCTGATACAAACATGAAAAAAAACTGCTGCAGTGAAAAAGATAAAAACTATTGATTTATGTATTCAATTCAGGTTACTTCTGAGATGTAAAATAGTTCCTCGTGCACTGCAGTGCAAGCACTTCATCAGATGTGTAATGAAATGGCCAACAAGCAGATAGCATGAGGTGAGAGACAAACACTCCACATGGAGGAGCTAAAGCCCACTCAATGTTCATTTGAAATAATTGGTAACAATTGCTGCTGCAACCAGATGAGCGGTCAAGTAAAAAATAGAGACCACGCGTAAGCTCAGGAGACAACCACCCCATTTTGCTTCTAGATGTAATTGGAAAAATCTTTAAACAAACTTGTATTGGAAGGATTCAAAAGTGACTCCACAAAGCTACGAATTTAAGTGGTGCCTAAGAGTCTTTTGAAAGGGCCATAGTACAGTAGATCTGGCTTTTCAGTTGTCATGGTTGGTTATTGTTGGACATGGCCCTGCTTAGGGGGTTTCCCTAAACCTTTTGCTTTTTACTCCTGGTTCTTGCTAACTTTAGGAGTCTGGGCACTTTCCCACTGTACTGCAGTGGGAAAGTGCACGCACCCTTTCTACACATGCCAGGAATGGGTGATTACGTGATTGGTTTAGGTGCTGGACCTACAAGTGCCCTGTAAAAAGGTACAGCAAATACCCTGGGGGAGAACAGGACTGGCTAGTGGTGGTATAGAGCACTGAGTGTGTCACCCACCAGAATAGCTAGTCAACCATGAATCAGGCCTGCCAGTGCAGGCCTTTGTGGGTGTGCAATTACACTTATGCTCAGGTTGGCCTTTTCTAAATCACTAGCCAATCTTGAAGGAACCTTTCACTACCACTAGAACGCCCATAGGGGAAGGTCTGAGGGGTGAATCAAGTGGTAGGAGAAAGGCATGGGCAGTTACAAATGTGTTCCCTCCCAGGTAGTGAAGAATATGTATGTATGTATGTAGTGAATTTGTAAAGTGCAGTAATCACCCCCGAGCGGGTATCTCCGCGCTGTCGAAGAGCGAGAGTCAGACTGGCACGAGCTACCACAATTTAGGCTTTGAACAATTCCGTCTTCAGGAATTTCCGGAAGCGAATGAAACTGGGGCATTTGCGCAAGTTCTCTGGCGGGGTGTTCCAGTGTTTCGGAGCCAGATAGGTAACAGTTTTGCCTCCCGATCGTTTTTCCTAAAGCGCGGAACCACTAGCAGCCCCTTACCTTCCAACCTGGGATGACGATTTGGACAATACATTTTGAACTTGTCTGCGGTCGCCAGTAGGTAGTTATAGTTAGGACCTAGTTTCCATAGGAAATCCACAACATTCTATTTGGAATAACTTTGGCGCCGGTGAACGAATCTTTGCGAAATTCTCCAAGAAGATGGCCTACTCCGCTTCAGTCCTTCCCTGAAAGATTGGGGGTAATTGGTGAAGCGGGGGCCGAGAAAAAGGGGGGTCCCAAAACGTGTTTTCCCCATGCAATTTTCCATAGGGACCTTTAAGACGAGCTACAGCCCGAACTGCTGAACGGAATTACACCAATTTGGCAGAGAGGCAAAGTTTGGTTTACAGATGACGCTTTTTGTTAAATGGTGTAAATTCGTGCAGTAGTTCCCGAGAAAATCAAAAGTAAAATCATAGATATATCTATAGACGAAGTACCGTCAGAGGATTATACGTACCATTACGAGCACGAGCTGCATGCTACTTGACTGTCAACTGTTTGTCAACACTCCAAACCAGGAAGTGTTGGCAGCCATCTTGTGTCTTATTAGAACTGAGGCACTAGAAATCTGAAAAAGAAGTGTTCAAAAGACGCAAAGGGGGTAGGGTAGAAACACTGCTCAGGGGTTCCATAAGGACCCCCAAGGCCCCCCAAAACAATGTTCTTTTTTCTTTTAAATCGCAGGATTATGAGTTGTGCAACCAGGGCGTGCACAACAGGGGTCCGCACTGAGCTGGGTGCGCAAGTTTTACTTTTTCGGTTGAAAAATAGCCTCTATCAGAAGTTTCTAATATTATTGAGGATTGTATCCCCCGAGTCTTACACATGGAGAGATGCTAACTTGCATGTTGAAATGCAATCTTCTTTGAATTTTGAAAGTGAGAACAGATGTCATTGCTCTGTCTTTCAAAATGCAAACTAAGTTTGCTTCCTGAGAAAATCAAATGGAAAATCATAGATATATCTATGGACGAAGTACCATCTGAGGATTAGACGCATACACTTACAAGCAGGGGCTCCATGCTAATTGGCTGTCAACTGTTTGTCAACACTCCAAACTAGGAAGTGTTGGCAGCCATCTTGTGTGTTGGTAGAATCGAGGCACGAAAAAACTGAAAAAGAAGTGCGCAAAAAACGCAAAGGGGGCAGGGTAGAAACACTCTGACTCCCTAGGCGTGCTCAGGAGGGCGCACAAGGACCCCCAAGGCAAAAAAAAAAAATGGGGGATTTAGAGTCGTGCATCTAGGGCGTGCACAACAGGGGTCCGCACATGGGGAGATGCTAACTTGTATGTGGAAATGCAATCTGGTTTGGATTTTGAAAGTGAGAACAGATTTCACTGCTCTGTTTTTCAAAATGCAAACTAAGTTTGCTATGGGAGGGCGGGAGCTGCAACACTTCCGCCTTCTCATAGCAACCAGCAGTGTCCCGGGGATAGGCACCCCGGGACACTGCAGGAGCCGGCTGTGGATGTGGCGGTGTCCAGGGTTCTTGAGGGCATCAAGCGGAGGGCCAAGCAGCCTGCCTCCCACAATACACATATCTCCGGTGGGAGGTTGTTCCCGAGGTTTGAGGGGATCATTGAGGCCCACACACTTTTAATTTTATAGGGGGGTCTTGGATGCGAAAGTGGCGCAAGGGGGTTGTAAATCTGGTACACAGTGTTTTGTTTTAGTTTGCTTTCCTTTCTGTCCTGTAGAGGATCCAGGGTAAATATAACGGTTTTTGTACAGCCAGTACCTTTCAACCCTACTCCCAAATGGCTTTCTTCCTGTTACCATAGTAACAGTTCATGGAACACTTACGTGAGCACAGAGGTTAGAAGTTCACCACACTATGTTGCTAATGGCGTTGTACTTTTAAAGTTTTGGATTGGAACCGTTAGTTGTAGCTATAGACTCTGGTACAGATCTGGTAAAGAGTTAGTCTCAGAATTATACTTCAAATTATAAATATCATTTCTATTGGGGACCGCTACCCTCCCCCCCCCAAAAAAGACGTATATATTCTTTTAAATTAACTTTTATTAAAACAACAATAAATAACTGGAAAGGTAACTTAAAGATAACAATACAATAAAGAACTAGAAACATAACTTTAATAAAACAATATAATAAACAAAATGTGATGTGGACTCCAATAGACGAATGGTAGGTAATCTGCGAAACAAAAAATAAAATTAGTGTTTAAAATTAGATCGATGTGACTAAATGAGGTCAAACATTATAAGTCAAGGTAACACTAGGATTTTTACATGTGCAGTGGGCCTGGTACATTTCACTTGTGTTATAGGCCAGCGTTGAAGCGGTGTCTGTATGGAAGTGCCTACTGCGTCAGATTTAAATTACAAATCAACAGGTCTTTAAAATGATTCAGAGATGAGACAGAATTAGGTGAGAGACCAAGTCATTATGCAGGACAATATTCTTTAGGGCTTATTTACAAGAGTCTTATGCCACTTTTGTGTTACTTTTTTATGTTGAAAGGGTCGCAAAAGTGGCGCAAGGGGCATGTAAATAAGATCTTTGATTTGTAATGCATTTAACCGGAGGTATTGTATATCCAGGCCGCTCTGCTTACCTTGTGTAAACACTGTGGCCAGCAGAATTCACAACTTCAACTTAGCTTTGGTTCTACATGTCAGAGTAGACAGCAGCGTCCATAACTTTAAAAGATGAAGAGAAATGATGTGATAGAGAAAGAGAAAGAGAGAAAAAAATGACATTAAAACGTGGGAGAGAGAAAGTTATAAATGGAACAGTTAATACTGGAGAAAATATTCGTAGCTCACCTTTTGCCTCTGTTGTGTGTCTAAGCACGTGAGGGTTCATAGTGAACCCTCCAGTTTAGTGATCTGAAAGATAAAATATAGACTTTGTAATAGCATAGTACATACAACTGCACATGTATATTTTCGCTTTATTTATTTGTATTCTCAGGATAATGTATTTTTTTTAACTTCCACTGTAAGGAGGTGTTTTTGCGCTATTTTTCTTCCAAAGTAGTATATTACATACACTCCCATTGCATAGCGGTGAGTTCTCGATATTGCAGGGCAGATATACAAGCTCCCTGTGCCACCTGTACATCACTTTTTGTGACGTACTGGTGGCGCAGGGGACTCCTCTATATTTACGATAGGAAAAGCCAATCTGCGTGACTTTTCCTCTCCTTGTAAATAAGACCCCTTCACACGCAGCACTTTGCGGTGAAGGGGCGTTTCATGGGTGTTGCTGCGGGTGTTCCCACGCAACACCCATGGAACAAGACACATTGTCCAGATTTACGAGAAATCGTAAATCTGGAGATGCGTCTAAATGCTACGTCACCCTAGAGGTGGCATAGCAAGGCGAAATGAGGACAAATGTTTTCATTTGTCCTCGTTTTTTTCCTCTTTCAAAGCGTGCTGCATTCTACGCACGCATTGAAAGAGGAAAAAAGCCTTTAGTGATTGTTTTTGTGCAGGAAGGTGCCTCTTCCTGCACAAAAACAATCTCTTCTTGGCGCAGGCATCCTTGTACCATGGGGCAAGGGTGCCTGGGGGGGCGTATGGCAACTGTTTGTGTGCCAGCGGAGGGGAGAGCACAGGAATGCAACATATTCTTGTAAATATGTCGCATTCTTATGCTATGAAAGTGCTGTAGCATGGTACAGCCAAAGGGCTTACGGTGCCACACTGCTGCACTTTCTTGTAGACCTGCCCCTGCGTACCTAGACTGTTGCATCATTGATTCACAGAGTCTAGATGTGAATGTTTTTCTTGAGAAGTCAGTGGCAGATTTACAAGCTCCTTGCGCTAGTTTTCCCATGTTAAAAGTGACACAAAAGTGGCGCACGAAGCTTGTAGATATGTTCGTCAGGTTGTTGTAACCTATCTATTCTCACTGCTCTGAGGTAATTGTATATTTCTACGTAGTGAATGTGCTGGACACGCCCCATTCTCTCCTTTCACCGATAACTTGTTATTGTTTCGGAAACAAGCTTCTTTGCTCACCTAGTGCCATTGGCGTGATTTATTGAGGGTGCACTACGTGTCGAATCAGGCTTCACTGTGGCCAACAGAGTTCACTACTTGTACTTAGGTAAGGTTGTGCAAGGCAGAGTGGACAGCAGCAACCATAACTTTAAAAGAGAAAGAGGAACGATGTGAGAGAAAGTGAGAAAGAGAAAGAGAGAAAAAACGACATTAAAACGAATGAGAGAGAAAGTTATAGATGGAACAGTCAATACTGGAGAAAATACTCGTAGCTCACCTTTTGCCTCCGTTGTGTCCAAGCACGTGGTAGTTCATAGTGCACCCTCCAATTTAGTGATCTGAACAATAGTATAAAGAGTTAGTAATAGTATAGTGCCACTTTCTCCTTTAACTGATGACTTGTCGTTGTTTCGGAAACAAGCTTCTTTGCTCACCTTGTGCCATTGGCGTGATTCAAAGAGGGTGCACTACGTGTCGAAGCAGCTTTCTCAGAAGTTGTTACGATGGCCACGCATCATCGCAGAATCTTCGAACATTGAGTTTTAGAAGTGTTGGGGGGGACGCCAATTTGTGAAACACAACCTATAAGATAAAAAGGAAGTTAACATTGTGTGTAATTTTGTTATCAAAGGAGAGAGGAAGTGACAGAGTGACTGCAAAGAATATTCGCAGCTCAACATTCTGTCACCAGTGTTTTTTTCACCACGTGCTGGGACATAATGGAACCTGAAGCTCTACATCTAAAAGATAGTAAAAAGAAGATGTTATGATTGGTAATTGTTACTATCCTAATGTGGAGTTGGATAACATCGCCCTTTCACACACGTTCCTTCTCACATTTATAAGAACTATTTGTATAGTTTTTATTCCGGACGTTTGAGCGATTATAAAAATGTTCCTGCTACTGGAAAAAAATATATACATGTCATTTGATACACTATATAGGACTGCGTTTTTCTAAATCGCTGCGTCGCTTTTTTGTATCCAGACTGCTACAGCCCCTCGACTCCCTCTGATGCGTACCTAGGCCTCACTGCTCATCTTTTTGTGGACAGGACACCTTCTACATCATGCAGTCCCACTTTGCCACTAAGAAGTATCACATATGGTGCAGAGTCTTGATGTCTCTATGGCTAACGACATACTCGTGCTCCCATCATCATCATCGCAGGTTCTTCACTCGCTCAGTGCTTTGGGCACCACTAACTCAGTGACCAAAGAGGCCATGCAAGTGATAGTGGGCTCCTTTGTTCGGTAGTTTGGACCTACATGAAGCGTGCAAACCACGAGGACGGGCCATCACAGCGCTTGCGATGAGAGCAACTCTAAAATGGCGTACAGCATTTGCGCCCAGTCTTTTTTATAGGTAGGGTAATGTGTGTAGTGATGTATGTGCTGGATGGGTGTGGTGTGGGTGTATGCCAGCCATGAGGGAGTGTGTGTGCCGATCTGAAAACTAAGAAATCACTACAATGGAAATCTGGGCCATGTAGTGTTGTTGTGTTTTCCTGGTAGCGTAAGCGGAGTGGGCTGTACTAACGTATTCAGCCTCGATTAATTTACTACCACCCCCCGTGGCTTTTAGATGTTGGGAGGGGGGCTGTGCGGCTCCGGGATACTGCAGGAGCTGGCCCTCAGGCGTGGCAGTTTCCAGGGCCTTCAAGGGCTCTAGGCATAGGGACACACAGTCTGCCTCACACAATAAACTAAAAAAGAAGAGAAAATGATGAGAGATGATTTGTGACGTGTTTAGGCTTGAGTGCCTGGATAATCATTAAATGGGGTCTGGCAGTGAAGTGCGTAGTTATTCTGGAAGAAGCCTTTCGGGGTCTTGCGAAAGCAAGTCATTTTAATAATTGCCTCTCGCTGTGTGTACTTGCAAGGTTATCTGATTTGCTCGTATGTTAAAAAAAGATACTTTCAACACCTCTTTTTGATTGGTTGTGAAGCATTGTAGGAAAATGTATTAGGGACCAATCCCTTTCCTTGTTTGAAAAACATTTGATTAGTTGTTGTATGGTTACGTGTACCTTCCTCATGGTAATTTTGATTGGCTTTTTTTTCTATTTCATTTTGTGACGCACTTTATTTTACAATGCGTTTTAAAAACTAGTTGTGGTAGGGTGTTTTTAACTTAAAGTGTGTAGTCTGCTCACAAGTTTGTTGACTGTAAAGGAATTTAAAAATATGCACAAGTTTTCAAAATATTTTTACTGAGTCTTTTATATTCATCATATGGGTGAAATGCAAATTTTTATTTTTCATTCATTGGTATCACGCGTTGGACCACATTTATTTTATTTTATCATAAGCAGTCATTTCTTAAGTTTACATTATATAAGTGGTGCCCATCATTTTTTTAAATGTTTGGACTTTTTTTGCTTTCAGATAAAGTAGAATAGAAGTGCTACGACAAACACTCCCTGACTCCTCCCACTTTAAAGTCACATTTTTCAGTTGACAGGTGTTCTCATTTGCACTGTTTTAGTGCGTCACATGTTTATGTAAACATGCCTCTTTCTATACTTTTTAACTTTTGTATAATTTCTAAAAAGCTTTATTTAAACTCGTTTTTATTATTAACGTTTTTTTTCTAGTGGGGGTCTTGGACGCGAAAGTGGCGCAAGGGGGTTGTAAATCTGGAACACAGTGTTTTGTTTTACTTTGCTTTCCTTTCTGTCTTTTAGAGGATTCAGGGTAAATATAACGTTTTTTGTACAGCTAGTACCTTTCAACTCTACCACCAAACAGCTTTCTGCCTGTTACCATAGTAACAGTTCATGGAACAGTTTAGTGAGCACAGAGGTTAGAAGTTCACCACACTATGTTGCTAATAGAAATAGTTACTTGGTGGAGTTTTAAATTCTTTCCATAGGAACCGTTAGTCATAGAAGTCAGTGGAAAATATAATAAGAATAATAGGTGGGGTTCGCTGGGGCCCTCACAGTCCCGGGGCTTCACTCATGTTGGAAGGGGGGGCAGTAGGCTGTGGAAATTATATTGGGAAAACAACAATGCAGCTTATTGCGTCTTTTCTTTAATATAATGTGGAATGATATTTATTTATTAGACAGTGTTCACTTTTGTTACAGATACAGTAACTTTGTTACAGGCAATTTATTAATATGGAGGACGGCATGTTCTGTATGTGTGCGTGATACAAATTTAACATTTAATTGGCTACGGTGTTCTAACAACAATCTTAATGTTCATTTGGGTGTGAACTATTGAAAGTAGAAGTATTTTCTGTAATTCACTTGTGCTCCGGAGAATTGCAAGGATATGTAATTGGCTTTCATGTTGTATGGAGGACTTTCCTGAGCTTTATGTTGGTGGGTTGCGAACTATTGAAAGTAGAAGTGTTTCAGCCATTCATTTCCGCTCTGCGGAGTAGGAGGGACATCTGATTGGCTGACGTGTTTTAAGAAGGACTTTCCTAAGCTTAATGTTTTTTGGCTGTAAACTGTTGAAAGTGAAAGTACTGTTAGCGATTCCTTTCTGTTCGCGGAGTATTAGGGTAACGTGTTGCAAGCGGGACCTTACGAAGCTTAATGTTCATTGGCTGTGAAGTATTAAAAGTAGAGGTTTTGTCAGTAATTCCTTCCTCCTCTGCGGAACAACATGGACATTTTATTGGCTAAAGTGTTCCGAGCACAAGTTTGCTCCTTATTGGGTGGGAACGGTTCACTGTTGTGAGTGATTTTGTGACGCACTTCCAAAGGAGTATGGGAACAGAAAGTAGTAGAGGGCAGGTTAGGAACACTATTAACTCTGTACAGTGCTCATAAGGTGGCGGAGAGGGATTATGAGGGAAAAAATTGTTTTTATATGTTTCATGGGTCATTTATATAATTGCCGTGTGGTGTATAAATCACGGCGGAAAAAAGACAGTGTCTTGCGCTGTTTTTTTAATCAAGTTTGCGGGTGACATACTTCTTAGGAATACTATTTACTTATAATGTGGTGTTTACTTTTCTGATGGGGAGGTTTGGTTGTGCAGCAAAAAAATTCAATCTAGGTTTGAAACAGTTTTTATTAAGCAAATACAAATAAACTTTCTTCAGAAACTGTCACTGTATAATGAAAGGGGTGAGAGCTAAAAATGGAATTTCATAAAATATCAGTTAAGCATGGCCACACCCTCCTTTTTTCCGCTACAGTTTGTAAAAGTGTTGCCCCATATTGTTGATAATGTAAGAGGGCATCAGTTACTTTTAGATAAAGTACAATAGAAGTGCTACATTATCTGAGGTCAAGAGAACAAGTAAAAAGCAGTTAAATACAGTGACTTTACATGAAATGTATGCATTATTATTTTTCAAATTTGTAATCTGTAGAATTCAGAAACGTTCTGTCGTAGTGCTTAGAGGTTGCACACTGTTCCACTAACAAATCACATACTCACTTAAGAATATATAGGATGGTACTCTTATAATATACAGTACTGGTCCTATATATTCTTTAGGGAGAAGGTGAAGAGGAACCGCAAATAAGAATAGAAATTAGAAAATAACATTCAGAAATGTAGGGTTTATTAAATATTTAAAGTAACAAAGAATGCATGATAGCTATATTTTTTATTCTACAATTTAGTCAAATATGTTTCTTGAAAAAAATATATATACAGATATATATTACAGATGGCGCTGAAAAATCTCCTATTCCTCTTCTGTAACAATAGGACAATCTATTACAATATAACGATTGATACCATTGTTACAGTAAAAAGAAAAGGAAATAAAGTTATCTATTTAACAGAACATCCATAATGAAATACTTTTGAGCGGTAATTATTTACTGAACTTCTTTTCTCCGGGAGGTGCAAAAGTTTGATCTTCGTGGCGACGGGTCATAAACTCCTCTGAGATCATGACTGTGAGAATTATAATATATATATATATTTTCACAGTTTATGATCACAAGGGGGAACAAACTAAAAACCAAAAGCTGGTGACGTTGCTTATATATCTTTAATCTTTGTGCCGACGTATCATGAACACCACTGAGATCAGCATAACTGTTAATGTTATAATATACATATTAACAGTATATGATCTCTAGGGGAAAACACAGTACCAACTGGAAGATGGTGACATTGATTGTAAATGTTTATGGTTTGCGCCGACGGGTCACCAACACCTCTCAAGCGAAATACAGTGTCAACATTATAATATAGAAAGTCACAATATATAAGCTGAAAGGAGCCAGAAAGGAGCAATGTTTGTTGTAATCTATCTGTTTCTTAAAACAAGCTGCTGATGTTACAGAGAAAAATCGAAAAACATGCAATAACATTTTTTCATGTTTAAATATTGACAAATAGCCACAAATTATAACTAAGTACTATGCCTATGCCATATTGAAACAACTTACAACTCCGGAATATGTTTGTTGACACAAAAGAAGAATCTGATGCTAGAAAAGGGAACCTGCGACTCAGAAATAACTTGCGAAAACGAAACTAATTGCACAGTAGGTGTGGTTTATATAGCTTTTGGTTCTTTAATAGTCTATGAAAGGAAGATTTGCTCCGCCTATGTAGATGTCACGTTTTACAGTTTACACATGCTCACGTTTCAACTGTTTTACTTGTGCATGTGTTGGGAAAAGTTACAAACTGTGAAGCTGTAAAGGTTTTGATTTCCATAGTAACACGTATAAGGTCATTATTATCTACATACGTTGGAGGGTTTAAAAAGTGTTACTCAGTAAACTGTGTTTTTGCATTCTCATGATTAAAAACATCTAAATAGAAGACATAAAAAAATTATATTGTTTACAATAGAAGAAAAAAACGGATTAATTTTAGTTATTATTATGCTTCTTAATTCAAAAAAATGCTAGCATTTGTATATCGTAAAGCTACCCTCGGAGAGGTGTGCTGGCGAATGGGGTGTTGGGAAGATTAAGCAAGGTATTACAGTGAGATAGTGGTAGGCTAAGATGTCATAGTGTATAACATGGGGCATGGCTTGAGAACAGGTCTCTGCAACACACCTGTATGGTATTGAATGAAAGACATGCTTGGCTAGTATAGACCAGAGAATTTCAGGATTAAAAAAGACCAAATTGCTCAACATAAAATACGTCACAGAGTGTGTTTTCAAATACTCTTTCATATTTAGAAGGACAGGATAAGTTACTGTGTGTAGCTTTTCTTCTCTATGTAAATATGTCCTCTTTATACACAATATTTTGTGTTGAAGGGGCGTTCTATAGCTGTTGCTGTGAGTATTTTCATCTTATATAAGCAATGACTAATTTCTAATTATGTTAAAAGGTGAGTATTAGATTGGTGTTTAAGGATTGATGTGTGTGAAAACACATGAAGTATTCAAAAAATAGTGTGAGAATGGTAACTAAATACACACAGATTCACAGTGTTATTCTAGACAAGCAACAGTATCCTTTGCATTTATAACGCATTTACTAGTTTGGAAGGGGTAAGGTGAATAGACATATTCTACATTTTTTAGTACTGCATTTTAGTATAAGATCCGGAGTCATTTTCCATAGTCATAAGCAGTGACTGGTTTCGAATTTTATGAAAACTTAAGAACAGGATATGTTTATAAGCAATTATATTTATATAAACGTATGAAGTACTTAAACTCTACTGTTGGAATGTTATTAGACAATGGTATTTACATACTATTTTATTGGGGCCAAAATAGTTGATAAACCTACTTTGTATTATGTACTTAAGAAAACTGTTAAAGTGAAGTGTTTATGTTTTTGTACAAGGACCTAGAACATAACAGATTTGCTATGGATAAAGAGGAGAATATTACCGAAGACACCTATAACAGGCAGCGAGACTGAATTAGAGGACATCAGTACTGCAGATATCACCTGTGATTTTGAAAATTAAAGCAATGATGCAGATTTTTGGGAAGTACGCCTTAGGGTATGAACTGCTTGAAACCGCTATGCACTATGCATGCAGTCTTGCATCTACCTGCCCACTTGTCTTTTATACCTTCAATTCCACAGTCTGTATCCTTACACTTCCAGCAAACACTCTGTTACTCCCCTTGTACTGTTATAGTGACCCATTCAGCGGTATGTACTAATCATTCAGTGCGCAGAAACTCAAGCACTTATAGAATCACTCAGACACTCTCCTTACAGTAGTGTAATCTTTCACTCAGTACCCATTATAATTAGGAATTGTCATTTAAAAAACCTTTGAAATTCACGGAAAAAACCATAGGTTTCAGCCATGTTATAGTTAGGAATTAGCATTTAAAAAACCTTAGAAATTCACTGAAAAAACCATAGGTGTCACACATGTTATAGTTAGCTGGACATTTCACTCATTCAACACCATTGAAATTCCCCCATTATAGTTAGTTCAGCTAACTATAACACGCGTGCCCGCAATGCACTGCTGATGCCGTCACATATTACATCACTAATTACATAGTCAGTGACATCACTGATGACATCTCAAATGGCATTTGTGGTTCGGTGCCATTCAACTACCAACGTGTACGACGCAGCTCGCTACAGTAAGTGCCGAAGGAAGCCAACTCCCCAGCTGACTCACTGACCAGACGCTGTCATCCTTCTGTCGAGAATCCAGCTACAGTGTTTCTGACTCCCCTTGTGGGATGTTGGGAAATCGAGTCCCAGGAAAGAGATACCAACATCTCTCATTCTAAGGTATGGAGCTGATTAGAACCCGGAGAAACCTTTGGCAATTCTTGGCAAAACTAAACCTATGCTAAGACAGCACCTACTTCTTCCCTCGTACTAGATCTAGGTTACGTACACTGGGGTAGGCATATTTTAGAAGCACCTGTTGAGTACTTTTGCTTGTGTTATTTATGTATGTATTTTTATATATGTCATAGCAACAGACAATGCTATTACGGTATTATTTTATATTACTGTTTACGCTGCACGCATTATACTTCGCATTCTGTGTAACGATTGTAGCAGTTCACCTCTCTTGCATGAGAAAGAAGAATGTTCAATAAACCCCTTTTACTGAAACGCCCGTCTCCCTAATTTCTGTGCAAACTCTGTAGAAACGAAGCATGCACGATTGAATGATTGAAATAGTTATCTATTGTTTCCACGACTCTGAAGATATTGTTCCGGCTCTAAGGGTGACAAAGTTGTCATGTTTATGTGGTTGTCAGAGACTAATCCCTTCTTGTTTATTCGAAAAAGTTTCTAGTGACCTCTGAGTTAGCTGGCACACACAATTAAGTTTAATGTACTCGATAGAGACATACTGACCTTAGTCCTATGTCAAATCTATAGTGTATATTATTCCAATGCACAGAGCCTATTAGGGATATAGGAACTACACTACAGGTGGAGATTCTGGACTTGCATTGGTGACTCATATACAGTGATTGGTGAACACTACTAGTGAGTGCAGACCAAACGCAACCACATACATTTTGGTAGATTGTTTTTCCTGGGGTTTTCTATTTTTGCCAAGAACTGCCAAGTTTAACCACCATGGATAAAGCAGCATCCATACCATCTGGTGATTTTAATTGGGAAGAGGAGAAACTATAATGCTATAATGTGAAACAGCTGAAGCACTTCTGCAGGAGATTTAAAGTCGCTATGACTGGTCTCTCCAAGAAGGAGGAGTTCCAAAAGGCGCTGAGGGCCTGGGTCGAAGCAAGGAATACCCCTAAGAATGAGGAGGGGGCTGAAAATGCAGAGGAACAGCTGGAAGGGCCATTGGGTCCAGGGGGGAGGAGAGCAGCTTCCCCAGCAGGAAGCAGTGTTTCTACCAAGGGCCTGTCCCCAGAAGAGCTGGAGGACAGGGAGAAGAGTAGTATGCATGAGATGGAGCTGACCAAGCTCAAGTTGAGTGGGCAGTTAGAATTGGAGTTGCAAACTAGGAAATTGGCCGTAGAGGAAAAGAGGATGTAGTTTGAGCATGAGTTGAGAATGAGGGAGCTTGTTTTGGAGCTTGAGAGGCTTGAGGCCATGAGTGACTCAACCCAAAAAAAGGAAATGTTTGTAGTTCAGGAAGTGAGATTTGCTGAGTTGAAGGTGGAATTCAGCTCAGATGGTGGCAGCAAAATTGAGTTCTCTAGTGCTGAGGGAGTAGTACACACACCCAGAGATTTGGTGCCTGATTTGAAAGTGGGGGTTAACATACACCAGGAGATTCAAGGACATGAAGTAGCTCCAGTAGTGTGCATTGTCTCTGAGGTAAATTGGGAAACTGACGCAGGTGTACATGGTCCTATTGGTGGGAGGGACACTCTACTGACACTAAATTCTAGATGATAGGTGCAGGGAGAGGGGTTCCCCCAAGATTGAAGTCGTGGTATGTGAGTGTGAACACTGCCCAGAAGAGTGTGGGTTGAGTGACAGAGACAGCGAGATACTGTCTTGCCAATCTCAAAAGAGTGGTGTGCGAGGCACTGCATGGAGAGGTGAAGGATAGTTTGGTTAACCCTTGTAGGGGGCTGTGTGATCCAATTATGGGAGAGCATATTGTAAGTCCCTGTTTTCCAGAGCTATCCCAACACCTGTTGGAGAGTGAGTTCTCTGACCACAGGGACCTCACATTGGAGGCAGACCTTTTGGTGGATTCCAGAGAGTCTGAAGAGGCATTGGGGTGTGACCCTAAGGGGAGTGGCTCAGGTATCTTCCAACCCAGAGTGGTGGAAGTGGCTCAGAGTAGCCCAGCTAGGTCCTGTTATAGTAAGAGAGGTGTAGGGCCTCACGTCCTGTCTTTCAGGGGAAGGAGCGAGAATAGGGTATGTCCCGATAGTGCCCAACCTCAGTCTCAGAGCCTGGATGGTTTGTTAGGGGAACACCAGGTAGGGAGCCTAGTCTGTCCTGATGGACCGTCCGTTGAGGGGGATCTCCCAGTGTCAGGTGAGCTGGGAGTGTCTGTAAGTGGACCTCCATCAGTTCTAGTGTCTGGCAGTACCACTCCTTAGTGGAGGGTGCAGGATTCCAGAGTGGGGAAGTGAGAGGGGTAAAGAGTCCCCAGTGGAAGAACCAGTGGGTCAGGGGGCAGCCAGAAGGGCTGAGTCACAAAGGAGTGACCATGGTGACACCACGTCTTTCCTCTGGGATCTTCACGCACTGTCATATGGACAGGAGTCGGGATATCTGCGCCAGGCAGACTGTCACATGAGTTATATGTCACCCCTGGGAGGGCATATGTGCACACCCAGGAAGTCCTGGATCACTGGGCAAGTGTTCAACTTCAGGGGTTGGTCCCTGAGTTAGGAAGCTAAGTTCAGGTGTTGTCTGACCTGGAGAGTGGGACAACTGTAAACGGTTTCCTGACCAATTGGTTTTCTAGGGGTACCACCCCTGATGGAAGGGTGCAGTACACTGGAAGGGGTTGCAGAGGGAGGAAGGCCTCGCCTCTGACCCCGGTTCAACTGGAGGGTTTAGACCCTAGGTTTGAGTGCCAGGTTCAGGGTGTCCCACCTGACCTGGAAGCCCAGTTGCAGGATAGAACCCCATAACTGGTGGGCGAATTGTGCAAGACACCTGCTACAGGCACCCTGACAATTCTGGAAGGGGGTACCACTCCAAGTGGGAGGGTGCAGAGCCCCGAGGAGGAGAACCGGGTGTGGGAGAGCAAACCCCAGTCTCTTGTCCAGCCGCGGGGTTGGTGGGTCAGTGTTAGGATGTTATTCCTGACCTGACAGGAGGGAGAGTGGACAAAGGGTGCCAAGCACCTAGGGCTTCTGCCCCCGCTCTCTGATACCACATAGGTTTGAGAGCCCTGAGAGGCATAAGGCCTGGGACTACTGTCAGTGGCCACAGTGGCTTGCTAGCTGGCTGTTGGGACACACCTGTGAGCAGACTAAGGTTAGGTGCTGCACAGATGGTGTCCACATGTGAGGAGAAGGGTTCCCCATGGGTTAGCTTGGTGGGCCCTGAGAGTATGGACAGAGAGATCCAAATGGGTTCAGATTGGCGTAGAACAGGAATATGCCCCTGCTGTCGCGGGAAAGGGTCCATGTTCTATCGCCCAAAGCAGAGAAGCCCATCAGGATAGTGATTGGTCTACCCTGCATTTTGGCTGGAAGGGGGTTGTGTTGGACTTGGCCCTTTTTGCAGGGGCATCTCTGAACTTTTTGCCTTTCTCCTGTATTTTTTCCGACCTTTTGTTGGCTGTTTTATGACTCTAGGCACTTTACCACTGCTGATAAGTGCTAAAGTGCATATGCTCTCCCTATTGTAAATTGATGTAAGGATTGGTGACACCATGATTGGCTGGTTTGGTTTACTTGTCGGACCCTAGTACAGTGCACTGTGTGTGCCCAGGGCTTGTACATCAAATGCTGCTGGTGGGCTTGCAGCACTGGTTGTGCCACTCACAAAAGCAGCCAGTAAAGAGTCTGTGTGCAGTCTGACTGCTATGTTGACTGGGCAAGTGCACCCACTTGCCAGTCCCTGGACATTCACTTTTCTGCATATTAGTCACCACTATGGTAGGCCCAAGGGCAGGGTGCATTGTAGGTAAAAGGTAGGACGTGACCTGATGTGGGTGGCATGTCCTGATAGTGAATTACAGCCATTTTCGTTTTTCACTATTGCAAGGCTACCGGTTCCCCATAGGCCACAATGGGTAGTTTGATTATAACATCTTATAATCCTAACTGACTCAGGGAACCAGGTAGAAATTTGAGTTTAGTATGCCTGAACTCAGAATAATAAAATATATCTTTTAGTGAAGGTGGTTTTAACATTTTGTGTTTGAAAATACCACTTTTAGAAAGTAGGTATTTTATTGCCTAACTGTCCAAACCTGCCTCTGCTAGGTTGTGTATTCCTTGTCTGGAGTTTGAGTGACAGGGGCTGGGAGATTCCAGAAGACAGGGTGAGTCAGCACAGGGCTGAATAGAGCTATCTGTATGTAGATGGGTGGGAGGAGTTGCACCTGGGACCTGAATAGGGTTGTGCCTGCTTTCCACGATGCTGGCTACACCTCCTGTGGTGTGTCTGATGTCCCTGGCCTACACTGTGAAAGGAAAGAAGGAATATTGTAAACAAAGTGCTCCAGGACTGACCAAAACTGGTTTGGACTAGGCAAAGGCCTCTTTGCAATCAGAGAACAAAGGGAAAATAAGTACAAAAGGGGGGCCCAAACCCCAGAACTTTAGACCAATTTTGGGAAACAAGAAGAACCTTTGCTGAGGAGAGGAACCAGAGAAACTGAGGAGTAGACTATCCCTAAGCTGAGTGTTGTTTGGGGGATTGGCCTGCAGTGGTTGCCTGACTGCCAAAGAAAGGAGAAAGGAACTTTGTGCTACTTTCAAATCAACTTGTAAATTATCTCTGAGGGCTTGAGGTAGAGCTTGCCTTCTGCTGAAGTCTCAGGGACAACAGACTTCACCAACCAGCTTCCCTGCCTTCCCTTGCTGGGAATTGTAGTGCCTGCTGTTGATCTGGGCCTTCTAAAAGACTGCGGTTTACTGGGAGCTGGAAATGTGTCGCCGCCGCAGCCGTTGTCGTCGCATAACCGGGGAAGAGTGTCGCCGTCTCAGCAGACGCCGCCGCATCACCAGAGAAGAGTGTCGCTGCCGCAACCGCTGTCATCACATCACTGAGAAAGCGTGCCGCCGCTGCCGCTGTCGCATCACCGAGGCGCCCCGCATCCCTTGAGAAGAGTGTCGCAGTCACAGCAGACCCCTTCGCATCACCGTAGAAGCGTGTCACAGGGCTTGTCATGGCTCAGAAGTTTTGTTAAGTCACCGCACGGCCGTGGGGTGTGCACGCGTTGTTGTCGCAACAAGAAGAAGACGCCATTTTGTTTCATTGCACCGGATCTTCATCACATCACGGCGCTGCTGGTCGCATCACCACGGAATCACAGTAAGAAACCAACGCATCACCTCCCCACGCTGAGAAGAACCAACGTCATCATCGTCCCCTAAGCATTAGTAGGGAACCGACGCATCACCCTTCTTGCGTGTAAGGAACCAACACATCACCTTCCTTGCAACTCTTTCATTGTATAGCGTTACGCATCCAAAGGTACATTAAACTTAAAGTGTTGCATTTGACATCTAAAGAGAACTAAGCTATTTCTACCATTTTAAAGTACAGTATTGCGGATTTTTGTTGTTTGTGGTCTTATTTTGAGTCTATATAAAAATACTTATTTTTATACTACAACTTGTGCGGTGTCCATCTTTAGTGTTGTCACTGTGTTACTGTATGTGTTCACAAATGCTTTACACGCTGCCTCTGGGATAAGTCTGACTGCTCGTGCCAAGCTACCAAGGGGGTGAGCAGGGGTTATCTTCAGCATGTAACTCCCTTGCCCTGACTAGAGTGGTGGTTTCTGCCTGGCTTTGGTGTAAGCCTTGGCCAACCAGAAATCCCATTTCTAACAGAGGCCAACCCCACACAACACACAGCAAAGGAGAAGTACTTCTCCTCAGTCTCTCTAGCTCCTTGGCAAAGGGTTGTCTTGAATTCCAGGAATGATCTAAAATTCTGGGGTCTGGGCCCCACTACTTATACAGCAAATTCCTTTGTTCTCTGGTGGCATAGAAGCCCTGTGCCCAGTCAAAACCAGTTCTGTCCTCTCTGGTGCAGCTTCCAGGCAGGAGGTGGAGACAGCATTGTGGAAGGCAGACCAGGCCCATTCAGATGAAAGGAAATCTCCTTCCCCTACTCTAAATTCAGACCAGGTCTATTCAGCCCAGCCCTGACTCATCCAGACTCTCTGGAGCCACTACTCCTCCCCAATCCCTGTCATTCCAAAGCCAGACAAGCAATACACAAACCTAGCAGAGACACACTGGATGGCTAAGCAAGAAAATGCCTACTTTCTAAAAGTGGTATTTTCAAACAAAGAATGTAAAAATCACCCTCACCAAAAGATGTATTTCAACATTCTGAGTTCAGGCATATCAAACTTTATTTTCCTACCTTGTTCCCAGGGGTAGTTATGCTTATAAGATGTTATAAAAAACTCCCCATTCTATTCGATGGGAACAGATAGCCTTGCAATAGTGAAAAACGAACTTGGAAGTATTTCACTATCAGGACATGCCACTTACACCTGGGCACGTCCTACCTTTCACATACACTGCACCCACCCCACAGGGGTACCTTGGGCCTACCTTTGGGGTGACGAACATGTAAGAAAAGGGAAGGTTAGGGCCTGGCAAGTGGGTGCACTTGCCAGGTCGACATAGCAGTTAACACACTGTCAGAGGCACTGCAGTGGCAGGCCTGAGATACCTTTTCAGGGCTACTCATGTGGGTGGCACAATCAGTGCTGCAGGCCCACTTGTAGAATTTGACTTCCAGGCCCTGGCACACATAGTGCACATTACTAGGGGCTTACCAGTAAATCAAATATGCCAATCAGGGATAACCAATATGTTGTATTCTCTCTCTATAATGGTACGTTCCTACCACCCCTACTTTTCCCCTCACCTTGGTTTGGTCCACAGAAGCTCACCTTAGAATGTTGACAGTTGTGTGAGGTGTCCGGAGAGTTGGATTACCAATTAAGCAGACGTGGAAAGTTCTTTGCTGTTTCTCTTTAATTTACACCACTAGCGACGATTACTGCGCCGGGGGCAGTGGTGGTCATCTCCCCTTCAAGTACTCTCCCCATTGATGCAGAAGAAGGACAGGAGGAAATCATCTGTGTTCTTGCCTTTGATGAAGCGAACACAGCGGACAACCGGTATACTGAGCAGCAGATGGACCTACTCCACTTTTAAACAGATCAGGAGTACCGTAATGGTTGTGCCTGCTGATGCGTATTCAGAACGTGTGGTGACAGCATAATGGGCAGCTGATTGACGAGAGACAAGCAGCACCTGTGATCTTGAGCTGACGGTGGCGCTGGAGCTTAAGTGAGGAAACTTAGAGCTTGGCAGTGTGAGGTCGCGCAGCAAGGCACCCTGACTAACCTCATATCCAGCGTGGAGAGAGTATATTTGCAGACCTTAGCTGACGGCGGTGCGGAAGCTCAAGTGAAGTAAGGTAGAGCGTGGAGATCTGCTGGAAGAAATGGGTCAAACTCTTCGAGTCATATCTAATTGCCATAGGTGGGGAGCGGTTCACAGCAACTCAAAAACAGCATATCTTACTCCATAATCTGGGTGTGCAAGGACACAAAATCTATGAAACATTGCCAGAACCAGAAAATCAGAATGGCGAGGTAGTGGAAGGCATGGATGATTTTTAAACCACAACGGCAAAACTAGAAACTCACTTTGGGGACAAAATAAATGTGGTATTAGAACGGCACAATTTTTTAGCCGGTCCCAAGGAAAACAAGAGTCAGTCACCAACTACATTGCGGCATTACGAGGTCTCACCCAACTGTGTGAATTTGGGAACTTAACAGACTCTTTAATTAGAGACCAATTAGTACGGTGTACAAACAACTTGAGTATACAAGAAAAATTGTTAACGATGAACCCATGTTTGCGTGAAGCTGTCGGTATTGCCAAGTCAGTGGAACACACTGCTAAATGTATAAATGAAATGAAGACCACAACGGAAGTAGTAACCAGTATCCAAGAGAAGACCGAAGTTTGTGAAGTGAATAAGGTAATAAATAAGAGTAGTGCACACAAACCTCCCAGTAATGAGAGAAACTACGGGTGTTACATGTGTGGCAGTAGTAACCATCTTGCTAATAATATCCATTGGCCAGACAGGAGTGTAACTTGAAAGAAATGCAACAGGAGAGGACACTTTGCCAGATTGTGCAGAGAAGGGGATATCCATCATGGAGAGAGCACAAGTACGGAAGGCCACATGAGCAAAGAAGTTAAATGCATGTTGCCAAGCGAGAGAAAGTATATCTGTCAGCTCAAAGAAGAGACTGGTACCATAAACATAATATACCCCAAATGTGTCGTAAAACTAAACAGCAAAAGTGTCTCACCGTGTATGCTGACTCATGTTCTCCTTTTACATTGTTAAACTGCAAAGACTATGAGGGAATTGGCAAGCGGGAAAATAAATCTTTGCAGGAAGTGGACATCTTCCCAATAGGCTACAACAAGGAGCCCATACCACTCTTAGGCATGGAAGTTATGCAAATCGAATTCAAGGGAAGGATTACCGTAGGCAAAGTACACATTGTAGAGGCAGGATCTAACCTGTTGGGGTGGCAACACCAAAAGGAGTTAGGGATTATTCTCAACCCTAACAAGGATGAACAAGTATTACTAACTGATGAAAGCTTAACCAACACTAACATATGTGATGAATTTCCTAAATTGTTTGACGATAAATTGGGTATCCTTTGTGACTACCAGCACAAAATCAAACTCAAGGCAAATGCTAAGTCAGTGGTACACAAATTGCGTCATTTACCGCACCAGATGAGAGAGCCATTAGAAAAGGAACTAAAAAGGTTGTGCAACTAAGGTGTCATACAACCAATAGACATGTCGGAATGGTTTGGCGCCTGTTGTAATCGCCGCCAAAGCCAATGGGGAGGGCATCCGTTCATGTGTGGGCTTACGCAGCTTAAACAAGAACATCTGGGTCGAAAAGGTATCCACTCCCAAACATAAATGAAATGCTCAGCACAATGGGTTAGGCCAAATTCTTTAGCGTCATTGATCTGTCTATGGCCTACTACCAAGTAGACCTGCACTCTGACTCAAGGCCTTTAACTGCTTTTATAACACCCCAAGGAGCATTTATGTTCAAAAGGATGCCGTTTGGTCTTAAAGGAAGTTGAGCAAACAATGTGTTTCAAGGTTGACATTCTGGTGTATGGCCGTTCCGTAGAAGACCATGATCGCACCCTTAGACTGGTGTTCCAGAAACTAATAGATGCATGGATGACCGTGCGGAAGTCTAAGTGCCAAATCCAAGTGACTTCCATCGACTACCTTGGCCATTCCATTTCAGAACAGGGTTTCAGGCCAAAGAACAATCTGCTGGCTGCGGTAAAAGAGGCCCCTAACCCGCAGAGTAAGTATGAACTCAAGTCATTCCTGGGACTGATGGAGTACATGGCCAAGTTCGTCAAAGATTTTGCCTCCAAGTGCGATCCCTTATGTGAACTACTTAAGAAGGACAGAGACTTCAAATAGCTTGACCAACACAAGAACACTGTAGATAAGTTGAAAGATGAAGTATTGCAGTCACCAGCCTAAGGTTCTTTTGACCCTACAAGAAAAACTACCCTTACCGCCGATGCATCAATAAAAAGGCCTAGGGGCCACTTTGTCACAACGAGACAGGAAGGAGGAAAAAAATATTGCATTTGCATCCAGGTACCTCTCCAAGGCTGAAAGCAATTACTCCGTAATTGAAAGGGAGGCACTGGGTGTTTACTGGACAGTGAAGCATTTCAAGTTTTTCCTTTGGGGAGCGAACTTTACGATCTGCACAGACCATAAGTGTAGGAAATGGGGGTTGCCCAAATCCTCAAGGGGGTAGCACGGCATCAAGCGGGCAGGCCAAACTCCAAGGACATGTGAAGCATTCACGCAGTACCCACAGACGACACACCAGGCACACTACAAAAGAGACGCAACTCCACCTTTGGTTGGAAAAGAAGTAGTTTAGTGATATCTCCAACCTGTAAGGTAAAAAGGAAAAATACACTGGTAATCATAACATGGCGCCAACTGGCACCCAAGCCAAGTATTTCAGTGGGGGATTATTTACATGGAAACAAAAAGAAGGAGTATCCCCAATGTCAGGTTTTTGAGGAAAAAAAAACTTTCGGAGGGTGAGTTTCTTGGCAAAAAAAGGAAAAAAGTCAACCTTTTTGATAGGAAACCCCTCACTCACCACCTAGTGGTGACTTGCTTCATCATCGGGGTCCACCCTGGTGACCTAGCGTCACCAGGATGTGCTTCGACACCTGGGTTACAGTGGAGCAGGTTGTGACTGTCTGTGCAAAAAAAGGGTGTTAAAAATTGTCCCGGTTTAACTTAAAATCAATCTTTATTATAAAGTAATCAGAACAATGTTAAAAATTACTAGCGAGATACTCCTTGGTGAGTTACGGCCAAGGTATCTCTATATGTGTCTGAGTGGTTTGGTCGACATGTTTCTACCATCAGGGCAGTAGCCCGGTATTCTTCAGGACCAAGAACAGGTGGATGGGAGGTGAGTGCCCCCTAAAAGGCACACCCTCTCCTGATCCCCTGTGAACCAACTGGAAAAATTACCAGTGGTGAATGTGCTCTTTTAAAATAAAGAGAGCTGGTTGCAAAAAAAGAAGAAAAAGAGACCTGTAAGGAAAAGCAAAAGAGTACTGATTTCAGTAGAATTTTTATACTTTCCTGTAACGTCGTGAAGTGTCTCTGTGATACGATTAATCATGCCAGGGGACGTGCCCTCCGAGTGATCAAGTATTGTGTTCAATGCGGGTGATTTGGCAGGGGAGTATTCTCCGAGCGTGCACTCTTATCAATAGGTGCTCGTGTTTGTCATGCAGTACATTATAGTTGCCTTCATAGAGATATATACGGGCATGCACTTCATTTCAAATGCATACACACTCGATTTGTCATTCGTCTCATTCAGCCATCTAATGTCTATTGTGCCCAGTGAGTTTCAGCGGGCGTTTCTAGGTAGGTGTGGCAGGTAGTGGCGTGTCCTCGTATGTGCATTAATACTAGGTAGTGCCAGGAGTATTACTACGTCGTGCCAGTAATTTGTACCTAATTACAAACAAAACACACAAACATATAACATTTATGAGTGCGCGCAGATTCCATGGTTCAAACACAGGGCTTACTTGTTATAAGCCTCTAGATTACTTCAACGGGCAGGGGGTAGGTTCTTCTAACCGCCAAACTTATTTCTAAAATGGCACGAAAGATAATAGTGGAGTGAGTGGATCGAGCGAGGAGCCCGGTAGGGATCGAAATGGTTCTAGATCCTCGATTCCATTTCTGTAGGAAATGCGAGGTGCATTCTACTTACAGTTTGCGGGAGATTTAAACGGCCATTCACCTACTCCTATCCTCCTCTGCTCGGCTAGTGGTGCCGTGCGGGTGTTCTTCCGTTAAATGAGAAAACCTCTTCCGGGAAGGGCGGGGTGCCGTGCGCCGGAGGGGGAGGAGTTACGGGGCGGGTCCTGATGACGCGGAATACGCGTGTTTTGGTAAACAAAGTGCGTCCCGGTTGCTGAGCAACGATCGGGATAGTTTAGGTGATTTGGAATATGGGATGCTCCAATTTGATGGGCATTGGCGTCCTGATGTCAGGCCCAGGACCATTGTCACGCGGTAAACGCGTATGTTGAAAATAAAAGGCCCTATGGATACTGTAGTTTGATGGGCATTAGTGTCTCGAAATAAAGCCCTAGTGACGCGGTAAACGCGTAAGTTGTAAGTAAAAAAGCGCTTAAATAGTGTAAAGCGCATGAACAAGGGGGCACTAATAGCGGGTGGAACTAGATGTGGGAAACCACTTGAAATTATGCAGATTTTTAATGTGGACGTCATATTACATTTATCTCAAGGGACAAGTGCGTGGGATCTCAGCTGTACTATGGAAAGACGGGATGAAATGGCCCCATAAGTGGTGGGTGGGGTTAGAAATAGAAACACAACTACAGTTGTGCTTGTTTTCATCGTGTGATGCAGGAACAAGGTTCATTTGAGCACACTGGCCCATGGAATATTATCATTGAGTCCAACTTGGTGCGTAGAAAGTCTATAAATCCACCTCTGTTCTTTCTCATAGAGGCGTGACTGTATGTTGGGACCCTGCTGTATTTGTTCAATCACAGTCCACCTCATGTCGTTTGGGGTGTGTCCCATTGTCAAAAAATGCTCCGTGAGTCTTGTGTTGTTTTTCTTGCACCTAATTGTGCTACGGTGTTCAGATATCCGTTGTTTCACTTTGCGTGTGGTCATTCCAATGTATGGTATATCACAGGAACATTTGATCAAGTATACAACATTTTGACTATTGCAGTTTGTGTGTGCCCTCTGTTCCCAGGTTTTGCCTTCCTCAAGGTTCAGTGTTTTGGTGTTGGTGGTCAAATGGCAGACACTACAATCCCCACATCTGGAATGTCCTGTCACACGTGGGAGCCCCCATATTTCCGTGATCGTGGGGTTAGTAATGGTTAAGGTGGGTTTAGGTCTAGTGTTCACCAGAGTGTCTTTTAGACTCCGAGCCTTTTTGTAGGAAAACAAAGGTTTTTCCCATTTGTATTTACCTGTATGGAGTATGGACCAGTGTTTCTTTATGCTTTTGCTCACCTGATTGGATATAGTATTGTATGTCGTGACACAGGCTAGTGGAACCTCACTTTCGTTCTTGGTTGTGTCTTCCAATAGAGCTTGTCGTGGCTGGTTACGGGCTCTCTTCTGGCAGTTGTTAGTAATTTTCTTTGGATAGCCACGTGAGGAAAGTTTTTTTGTTAGGTCATCTGCCTGGCTCTTGTAATCAGACAATTTACTGCAGTTCCTTCTGAGGCGGAGATACTGTCCGTAGGGAAGGTTTTCCCGTAGGGGGCGAGGATGAAAACTCTCGTATCTAAGCAAATTGTTCTTAGCCGTTGGTTTGAAATGCGTTTTAGTAATTAGATTCTCATTTTCCCTTTGAATTTCGATGTCCAAGAAGACCATCTTGTTCCTGTCTATGCAGTGGGTGAATCGTAGATTTTTGTCACGGTTGTTCAGCCAAGTTATGAATTCCATAAGGGTTTCTTCTGAGCCTTGCCAAATGGAGAAGACGTCATCTATGTATCGCCGCCAAAATTTAATGTGGCTGCCAAATGGGTTATCCTCTGCCAGGATGTATTTCAGTTCGAAGTCATATACGTAGAGCCCAGCCACACTAGGGGCAAAAACACTGCCCATAGATGTGCCCCCTACTTGTAGGTACAGGGTGCCCTCATATTCAAAGTAATTCCTTTTAAGGGCCAGGGTGGCACATTGCATGACGAAC
Organism: Lissotriton vulgaris; assembly: GCF_964263255.1. Taxonomy (NCBI): domain Eukaryota; kingdom Metazoa; phylum Chordata; class Amphibia; order Caudata; family Salamandridae; genus Lissotriton; species Lissotriton vulgaris. The sequence goes on from NC_141687.1 coordinate 1,817,808,765, forward strand.
TGTTTGGGTGTGTGGTAGTTCCAGGTGGTGTTTTCCAGGGTTCTCTCTAACACATTGATGGTGGCGTCTTGTGGAATGTTCGTGTAAAGGCTTTCGATGTCAAAGCTGAGGAGAATATAGTCTGGTTCCATTTTGATATCCTCCAGCATTCTCAGTAGGCTTTTGGTGTCACGTAGGTACGTGGATGTTCCCTGTACAACAGGTTTCAGAAAAAAGTCACTGAATCTTGATAGTGGTTCAAGTAGTGAGCCGATGCCTGAGACTATGGGTCTGCCTGGTGGGGGGATCTTGCCCTTGTGCATTTTAGGCACCACATAGAAGTAAGGAATCTTATTGTCGGTTTTGCTCAGATAGTCTGCTTCTTGTTTTGAGATGTTACCTCGGGCTTCAGCTGTCTCCACCATGTTGGTGATTTCAATTCTCAGATCTTCAGTTGGATCTTCGGGTAGTATTTTATAGTTTTTAGTGTCGCCTAGTAGGCGTCTACATTCTGCATCGTAATCATCCTTATTCATCACTACAAGTCCTCCGCCTTTATCTGCCGGTTTTATGATTATGGTTTCATCATTCTTCAGGTCAGATATGGCTTTGTTTTCAGCTCTGGTGTTGTTATGGAACTGGCCTTTTGCCTCCAATTTTTCCACATCATTAAATACTGCCTGTTCAAAAGTGTTAATCTCGACTGGAACCGAGTGTGGTGGAGGTATGAAGGTTGACCGTAACCTGAGACCTGTTTCATTGGGGGTATCTGTCGGGTCATCACTTGTGTTATCATTGGTAGGGTTCTTTTCAAAAAAGGCTTTCAATTTGAGTTTACGAAAAAAGGAAGCCAACTCGCAATGTAACTTGAACTTGTCTAGGGATGCAGTTGGTACAAATCCTAGTCCCTTGTTAAGCACGTTTGATTCCGTGATGGTTAGTGTGCGTGATGATAAGTTTGTGACTAGCTCCTCGCATTGCTGGGGCCGGCCTTGTTCGCTCCTGATTTGCTCCTGGTGATGCTGCCCGTGTTGTCCTCTTCCTCCCAGTGGACATTGTTTCCTCTTCTGTTGCGTCCCCTTCCGCGCCTGCCTCTGTTGTGAAAAGGAGGACGGAATTGATTCTGTGGAAAGGGGAATTGCTGGAAGGGCGGTTGCCATCCGTACATTTGGAAATGTGGTGGTATTTGGTATGGGTTAGGTGGAGGTTGCTGGTAGGGGTTCTGGAGGGGATGGTTGTATTGGGGCCATTGGTTGTTCCCTCTGTATCCACCTTTCTGTCCTCTTCTCGGGGTCCCATTACTGGATCCAGTGCTGCTATTTGAGCTGGAGGTGTTGCTCGCGGCATCAGAGTCTTGATCTTGTGGGCCCGACATTTTATAGTCCGGGTCTGAATAGGGATAGACCTTCACAAAAGAGAATTTTTTCAGATCTTTTTCGAATTTCAATGTTTTTTGTTGTAGTAGGTTGTCTTTGTATTCATTAATTTCCTTGTTTAGGTCGTCCAATTTTTGCTTGTAGCCTTTGATGCTCGCTTTTATTTGAGTTTCTGTTATTTGAATCTCTATCTGGATTTTTTCAGACAGACGTATGGCCGTTTTTAGGATCAATATTATCCAGTCATGCGTGCAGTGCCACGCAATTAGGGCCCAATCTTTTCTAAATTCTGGATCATCCAAAAAGATGCGTGGTGCGTTGGTAACCAGTAGGCCCTTAGGAGCTATGTTGTTGGTAACATATTTTTTCATGATTGTACCGTGTAATATGGTTCTGATCCGGTTCCGCTTCATTTCTGACAGTTTTTCCCACTCAGATGTTTGAGAGATGGTGTCGCTGATGTTGGCGTCCGCAAAAACATTTAAGTCACTCATGATTGAGTCTATTTCTTCCGTAGAATAGGTTAAGCCTGTATTCTCTGCCATGTTGTCTATATACGCACTCCGTTGTGCCAATGTCAGTGTGATTAACTCTCACAGCTGTGCGCTGCCAAGAATTTGAAATCAAAGGAGAGAGCAAGGGATATTGTCACTAGGAAGTGACAAGAGATACCTCCTATTCCCCTGATAGGAATATTTATGCAAACAAAAAGAAGGAGTATCCCCAATGTCAGGTTTTTGAGGAAAAAAAAAAACTTTCGGAGGGTGAGTTGCTTGGCAAAAAAAGGAAAAAAGTCAACCTTTTTGATAGGAAACCCCTCACTCACCACCTAGTGGTGACTTGCTTCATCATCGGGGTCCACCCTGGTGACCTAGCGTCACCAGGATGTGCTTCGACACCTGGGTTACAGTGGAGCAGGTTGTGACTGTCTGTGCAAAAAAAGGGTGTTAAAAATTGTCCCGGTTTAACTTAAAATCAATCTTTATTATAAAGTAATCAGAACAATGTTAAAAATTACTAGCGAGATACTCCTTGGTGAGTTACGGCCAAGGTATCTCTATATGTGTCTGAGTGGTTTGGTCGACATGTTTCTACCATCAGGGCAGTAGCCCGGTATTCTTCAGGACCAAGAACAGGTGGATGGGAGGTGAGTGCCCCCTAAAAGGCACACCCTCTCCTGATCCCCTGTGAACCAACTGGAAAAATTACCAGTGGTGAATGTGCTCTTTTAAAATAAAGAGAGCTGGTTGCAAAAAAAGAAGAAAAAGAGACCTGTAAGGAAAAGCAAAAGAGTACTGATTTCAGTAGAATTTTTATACTTTCCTGTAACGTCGTGAAGTGTCTCTGTGATACGATTAATCATGCCAGGGGACGTGCCCTCCGAGTGATCAAGTATTGTGTTCAATGCGGGTGATTTGGCAGGGGAGTATTCTCCGAGCGTGCACTCTTATCAATAGGTGCTCGTGTTTGTCATGCAGTACATTATAGTTGCCTTCATAGAGATATATACGGGCATGCACTTCATTTCAAATGCATACACACTCGATTTGTCATTCGTCTCATTCAGCCATCTAATGTCTATTGTGCCCAGTGAGTTTCAGCGGGCGTTTCTAGGTAGGTGTGGCAGGTAGTGGCGTGTCCTCGTATGTGCATTAATACTAGGTAGTGCCAGGAGTATTACTACGTCGTGCCAGTAATTTGTACCTAATTACAAACAAAACACACAAACATATAACATTTATGAGTGCGCGCAGATTCCATGGTTCAAACACAGGGCTTACTTGTTATAAGCCTCTAGATTACTTCAACGGGCAGGGGGTAGGTTCTTCTAACCGCCAAACTTATTTCTAAAATGGCACGAAAGATAATAGTGGAGTGAGTGGATCGAGCGAGGAGCCCGGTAGGGATCGAAATGGTTCTAGATCCTCGATTCCATTTCTGTAGGAAATGCGAGGTGCATTCTACTTACAGTTTGCGGGAGATTTAAACGGCCATTCACCTACTCCTATCCTCCTCTGCTCGGCTAGTGGTGCCGTGCGGGTGTTCTTCCGTTAAATGAGAAAACCTCTTCCGGGAAGGGCGGGGTGCCGTGCGCCGGAGGGGGAGGAGTTACGGGGCGGGTCCTGATGACGCGGAATACGCGTGTTTTGGTAAACAAAGTGCGTCCCGGTTGCTGAGCAACGATCGGGATAGTTTAGGTGATTTGGAATATGGGATGCTCCAATTTGATGGGCATTGGCGTCCTGATGTCAGGCCCAGGACCATTGTCACGCGGTAAACGCGTATGTTGAAAATAAAAGGCCCTATGGATACTGTAGTTTGATGGGCATTAGTGTCTCGAAATAAAGCCCTAGTGACGCGGTAAACGCGTAAGTTGTAAGTAAAAAAGCGCTTAAATAGTGTAAAGCGCATGAACAAGGGGGCACTAATAGCGGGTGGAACTAGATGTGGGAAACCACTTGAAATTATGCAGATTTTTAATGTGGACGTCATATTACATTTATCTCAAGGGACAAGTGCGTGGGATCTCAGCTGTACTATGGAAAGACAGGATGAAATGGCCCCATAAGTGGTGGGTGGGGTTAGAAATAGAAACACAACTACAGTTGTGCTTGTTTTCATCGTGTGATGCAGGAACAAGGTTCATTTGAGCACACTGGCCCATGGAATATTATCATTGAGTCCAACTTGGTGCGTAGAAAGTCTATAAATCCACCTCTGTTTACCGCGTGACAATGGTCCTGGGCCTGACATCAGGACGCCAATGCCCATCAAATTGGAGCATCCCATATTCCAAATCACCTAAACTATCCCGATCGTTGCTCAGCAACCGGGACGCACTTTGTTTACCAAAACACGCGTATTCCGCGTCATCAGGACCCGCCCCGTAACTCCTCCCCCTCCGGCGCACGGCACCCCGCCCTTCCCGGAAGAGGTTTTCTCATTTAACGGAAGAACACCCGCACGGCACCACTAGCCGAGCAGAGGAGGATAGGAGTAGGTGAATGGCCGTTTAAATCTCCCGCAAACTGTAAGTAGAATGCACCTCGCATTTCCTACAGAAATGGAATCGAGGATCTAGAACCATTTCGATCCCTACCGGGCTCCTCGCTCGATCCACTCACTCCACTATTATCTTTCGTGCCATTTTAGAAATAAGTTTGGCGGTTAGAAGAACCTACCCCCTGCCCGTTGAAGTAATCTAGAGGCTTATAACAAGTAAGCCCTGTGTTTGAACCATGGAATCTGCGCGCACTCATAAATGTTATATGTTTGTGTGTTTTGTTTGTAATTAGGTACAAATTACTGGCACGACGTAGTAATACTCCTGGCACTACCTAGTATTAATGCACATACGAGGACACGCCACTACCTGCCACACCTACCTAGAAACGCCCGCTGAAACTCACTGGGCACAATAGACATTAGATGGCTGAATGAGACGAATGACAAATCGAGTGTGTATGCATTTGAAATGAAGTGCATGCCCGTATATATCTCTATGAAGGCAACTATAATGTACTGCATGACAAACACGAGCACCTATTGATAAGAGTGCACGCTCGGAGAATACTCCCCTGCCAAATCACCCGCATTGAACACAATACTTGATCACTCGGAGGGCACGTCCCCTGGCATGATTAATCGTATCACAGAGACACTTCACGACGTTACAGGAAAGTATAAAAATTCTACTGAAATCAGTACTCTTTTGCTTTTCCTTACAGGTCTCTTTTTCTTCTTTTTTTGCAACCAGCTCTCTTTATTTTAAAAGAGCACATTCACCACTGGTAATTTTTCCAGTTGGTTCACAGGGGATCAGGAGAGGGTGTGCCTTTTAGGGGGCACTCACCTCCCATCCACCTGTTCTTGGTCCTGAAGAATACCGGGCTACTGCCCTGATGGTAGAAACATGTTGACCAAACCACTCAGACACATATAGAGATACCTTGGCCGTAACTCACCAAGGAGTATCTCGCTAGTAATTTTTAACATTGTTCTGATTACTTTATAATAAAGATTGATTTTAAGTTAAACCGGGACAATTTTTAACACCCTTTTTTTGCACAGACAGTCACAACCTGCTCCACTGTAACCCAGGTGTCGAAGCACATCCTGGTGACGCTAGGTCACCAGGGTGGACCCCGATGATGAAGCAAGTCACCACTAGGTGGTGAGTGAGGGGTTTCCTATCAAAAAGGTTGACTTTTTTCCTTTTTTTGCCAAGCAACTCACCCTCCGAAAGTTTTTTTTTTCCTCAAAAACCTGACATTGGGGATACTCCTTCTTTTTGTTTGCATAAATATTCCTATCAGGGGAATAGGAGGTATCTCTTGTCACTTCCTAGTGACAATATCCCTTGCTCTCTCCTTTGATTTCAGATTATTTACATGGGACAAAAAGGGTTGAGTCCATAGTCCATAGTGTCTAGCTGAAATATAAAAAGGTTAGCATTTGGCACGTAACATCAGTGACACCTATATAAGGGAAAAATGCACTTGGCGTATTCGCCCATTAAACATGCAATCAAACATTAGGGATAAGAACCCAAAATAGCTGGCATTGGCGACTCCTGCAAAAAGAATAGGAATCACCTGGCATTAACATTAGGCAGGAACACCTGTAATAAAACATCAGGTTTCTTCCCCCCTCCACCTAGGGAACTACGCGTCAGGCAGGGCCAACTCAGGCCTTCATCCTTGGTAGTAGGCTGTAATTACAAAAGGCAACATCCTGCATAACCCCTGTAAAGAAAGACATCAAGGCATACCAGCATCCACTAGAAGCCGGGTATAACCATAGGTCTATTAAGCCACCTTAGCAGGGTCATCAGCAGACCCTAAACACTCGGCGCGGTGGCGCATCACACCTGGACAGGTAACATGAAACGCCTCGTTACCCTAGGCAACCAGCATCCTGATCAGACCTGACAGGGCAAATAACCATTGCAGGGCTCAGGGATCAACAAGCCATTAACAACCAGGCTGAGTTACCCAGCCCTTCACTCTGCAGGGCCCAACACCTAGCTAGGGGTTAACTTGTCCCTGTACCAATCCTAGGAGGGGGGGGGGCTCAGTAATGTCCCGGCCCAGTCTAGAAGTTTCAAAGGGGACCAAAAGGGCCAGCGAGGCTCAGAACAGTTTCCAGGGGCAAGCCCTAGTCCTGGGGTGAGCACCGACACTGTGCCCCGACTTCCACACAGGATAATCAAAACCCCACTCACCGGGATTCCTGCGAATGCTGACGGCTCCTCCTCCATAGCTCCAGATGTTCTGGGGCAGGACTCTCCCGACCTCTGGAGGCCCTTCAATGATGTAAGCCAGCTGCCCAGGCCCTTCTTCCTCACTGGGGCCAAGGCTTCAGGGCGGCTGAAGGGGGGTTTAACTTAATTTCTTGGTCCCTCACTAGGGACAGGGGATGAGCTGGCACCGTCCCTGTGCCTCGTCGCTCCCTCTCCCCCTCCTCATGGTACGTGGGCTGGGTGGCACCAACGCGGTGCCTGGGCAATCCTTGCCCGTCTCTCTCTCTCCACACGTGGGACTCTCCACACCACCCCCTGTCTCGCGCTCCTTAAGAGGGGGCTCTTTTCTTCAATTCCGGCCCCTCGTTTGGGAGGGGGCCGATCAGGGGGAGGCCTGCGCAACTCTGGCGCTCTTCTCGGGGCCTCTCAGGCCTAACGCGGCCTTCCTGGGACTGCCGGCTCCTTTGGGGGCTGGGGCCTAGTGCAAGGGAGGCTCCCGCCCAGCTCCTTCACCATAGCGGGCAGCTGTCGCTCTTCGCGCGGGGCTCCTCTCTTCACGAGAGCCCCGCCGACACCGGCGCTCTTCCTCCTTCCTCCCGGGCCCCTCCCTCTGGCCCGGGGCACTCACCGGCGGGGTGGCCTCCCGCTCCGGTCTTCGCGCTGGCAGTTGAGGAGGCGGGCCAGGCACCGATCCTGTGCCTCGAGGTCCCCTTCTCTAGTTGCCGTTTCAATCGGGACTCCCACTTCACCACGGGAGTCCCGGAACACCTCCGTTGGCTTCGCCCGGGTTCCCTCAGCCTCACGGGAACCCGGGGCTTCTTCAGCAGCTTCCGCGGGCTTCTTCCTGCTGCCTGACTGGGCAGCCAATCCGTGCGCGGCAAGGACGGGGGCGCAGCCAATGACGCGGCCGGGCACCCCCGGACGGCTTCAGGGCCCAGCGCGGCCCTCACTTCACATCGGCGGCCCTCTCCTGGCACCGGGGGCCGCCGCGACGATGCCAAACACGGCGGGAGTTCCTCAATGGCAGCGCCGGGCTGCGGCGGTGATATCGGCGGCACAAGGGGTAGGCTCCCTTTTTAATTAATTATTTATATTGCCGGATAGACATCCGCTCCGATCACGGTGCTAAAAGCGCGCCAAAACGCGGGGTAAGCTCCCGGGGCGCTATTCCACTCAGAATAAGGGCGCTATTCACAGAGCTCAGCTCCTCCTTCGGCCCACACAGTTCTCAGGGCCACCAGCACCTCGGGGGCCACACCAATCACCGGGCACAGTACTTTAGCATGCCACTGTCCCACAGGGTACAATCCTCCCCGGCAGCTCCACAGGCGGCAACAGTCTTTGGACCCACAGCGCTTAGGGGGCAATATCGCAGTTTATGCAAGTCAGCCGTCTACAGTCCCTCGGGGGTACAATCCTCCCCGGGTAGCTCCTCACGACCCAGCACTTCCACAGGGCCACAGCTTAACAAGAGGGGATAGACAGTCCCACTCCTCACCTCCTGGGCGCTTCTCCCATGCAGCGCTGGCGTGGTACCTGGTCCAAAACGGCGTCAGTGACCTGGGTAGGGGCCTTCCTTTGTCAGGGGCCCAGGGGACAGCAGAGGGGGGAAGTTTAGGGGTACAGGGCCCAGCTCACAGGCCCATGTGGCAATAGCACCTCACAGCAGGTCCCCCTCCCTTCCTTGTCCCAGCGCTGACTGACTCTCTGGTGACACTTCTCCCTATTTATACCCTCCTCCCAGGCAGTGCCAGGACCTTCTAGAATGTTGGCACATCTAGTCTAAACTGGTTCTAGGGGAGGGGGTGAGCACCCTGGGTGCCAGGCTTTCCCTCCAAAAGCTAGGGGTAGCTGGGTAATATTAACTAGACCGCCAACCTACGCAGTCAGGTGGCACTACCCAGGGCCATGGCATCCATTTTAAGTCTCAGTACATTTCAGTCAGGTGCAGTTTTAAAATGGGGGATATTTTCTGTACACCATTGGACAACATGTAATTTTACATTTTCAACAAGGTGTCTCGCACCACTCATGGCCTATACAGGTTTAATCCCATGGGGGAGACATCCTAGGTAAGGGGGTCAAAAGCGAAAAATTTGGGGGGGAAAAGGCCAAGTCCAACACGACTCCCCCCAGCCAAAAGCCAGGGTAGACCGATCAATGCCTTGATGGGCTTCCCTGCTTGGGGCGGAAAAAGGTGGACGCAGGCCTGCAACTACAGGAGCACCTGCAGTTTTTCCTCCACTCTGGAACCCAATGGTTCTCTCTCGCAACCCTCCCTTCAGCAACAAAACCACCCCACTGGTGTTCCCTAGTGGGATGTTTCTCCTTCCTAGAGTGGGAGGCTCTAGCCTCAGGCTTGGAATTCTCTTGAACCACTCTCCTCTCTCCAAATTTCCACTGGTCCACCCACCTGGGGTCTACACCCTCAGACTGACCAGCCCTTAGGGGCGAGGCTCCCCTCCCCCTACTTCTCCTCCTAGGGTTCCTCCATCTCCTACGCCTGGGGACACCCTCACACAACTCTCTCCCCAACCTGGAGTCGAAACCCACAGGCTGAACCGGTGACAGGGACGAGTCCTCCCTCTCCCTGCACCCCCTCCCAGAATTCTGCACCCTCCTACCCGGAGAAGTACCCCTGGGAGTCACTTCTGGGGGGACTCTGGTTACAGATGTCCCTCCCACCAGGGCAGGCGACTCCTGTCCCTGGCCACCCAACCCGGGATCTGCGCCCTGTGGCTGAGCTGGTGACAGAGAAGAGACCTTCCTCCCTCTGCACCCCCTCCCAGAGTTCCGCACCCTCCCACTGGAAGTGGTACCCCTGGGAGTCAATTTGGTAGGGACCTGCCTTACAGGAACCCCACCCTCCAGGCCAGGCAACTCCTGAACCTGGAACCCCAGTCCAAGATCTAGACCCTGTGACTGGTCAGACCCCCGAACCACCGAAGCTCTGATTAATGATGCTCCGGGTTCTCCTGACATAAGGGGATCCCTCCCTCTAGATGACACATCAGGGCAGCCTCCCAAGCTGGGGTTCTCTTAAAGAACACTCCAGGCCTGGTGGCCGCAGCTGGGGCACCTTGGGACACCTCCCCGTCTCACTCCCTTCAGGATCACTCCCCTCAGCCTTCCCAGACGCTCTGGCACTTACCCAGAGGTCTGCCTCCCGTGCAAGTTCCCTGGGGTCTGAGAACCCGGACTGCAACAGATGGTGACGCAGTCTTGGGAAACAACTCCTCAACATGTGCTCCCGGATAACGGCATGGCACAGCCCTTCCCAATCCTCCACTGCTCTCCTCACCACCCAATCCTCCAGTACAGTCCAACACTCCTCCTCAAACTCTCCCCAGGACTGATGGGACAGCTTTCCCCTGCCCCTCAACACTAACCCGTCCTCCTCCTCCGGGGAATCAGGCACAGTCTCCTGGGCTTCGGGAGTGGGACTCCTTGCACTGGACCTACACTCGCTGCCACCACTGGATCCCACCCACCTCGGTGAATCCAGACTCCTAAAACCACTCTCAGAGGACAAACTACCCACCTGAGCTGATCTCTCCCTGGCGAAGGCCCTCTCCGCCTCCGCCATCCTCTCCAGCGCTAGGACTCTTTCAGTCTCAAGTCGCTGCTCTTCTACCCTCAGCTGCGCTAAGCCCTCGGCATGCCTGAGCTTTGCCAGCGCCAGCTGATACTCCCTCTCTTCTCTCCTATCTACCCACTCTTCTGGGGACAGGTAAAGGGATGGGGCAGTGGCCCCGGGGCTGGACCCAGTGCTGGACTCCCTATCTACAGTGTCCTCATCAGCTCCTGGCATCTCCGCCCTCTCAAATTCTTCCTCCTCCTCATCGGAGTAATTACCTCCCAGGGTTCTGGATGGGGAGCCCTCTCTCTGGTCTCTAACCCACTGACCCTTTAAAACCTCGGGGGGGTAGTCAGACAAGTCCCTATCAATCTCTAAGGGCTCTCCCCTCTTGAGGGCCTCATAGAGAAACAGGTTCCTCCTAATGTTCCCTACTGGGGGTATCCCTCTCTCCAGGAGGAAGTCTATCACCTCCTGTTCGGTGTACTCCATCAGTTCCACTTCCTGGTAGATCAACCCCATCGTGGCGAGTTACACCCGGGACACACCCTCCCAGTGGAACAAGGGGACACAGTTGTCAAACACTTTCAGGAGGAAGCAATTTAGCAAACAACAATAATCCCCACAAAAAGGCTGTGATTACCTCCAAAGCTCTATTTGCAGTGTAACCCGTGGCCGCTGTGGTACTGCGCAAACACAAGTCCTATCCCACCGCTTGCCACCAATGTAGGAAATGGGGGTTGCCCAAATCCTCAAGGGGGTAGCACGACATCAAGCGGGCAGGCCAAACTCCAAGGACATGTGAAGCATTCACGCAGTACCCACAGACGACACACCAGGCACACTACAAAAGAGACGCAACTCCACCTTTGGTTGGAAAAGAAGTAGTTTAGTGATATCTCCAACCTGTAAGGTAAAAAGGAAAAATACACTGGTAATCATAACATGGCGCCAACTGGCACCCAAGCCAAGTATTTCAGTGGGGGATTATTTACATGGGACAAAAAGGGTTGAGTCCATAGTGTCTAGCTGAAATATAAAAAGGTTAGCATTTGGCACGTAACATCAGTGACACCTATATAAGGGAAAAATGCACTTGGCGTATTCGCCCATTAAACATGCAATCAAACATTAGGGATAAGAACCCAAAATAGCTGGCATTGGCGACTCCTGCAAAAAGAATAGGAATCACCTGGCATTAACATTAGGCAGGAACACCTGTAATAAAACATCAGGTTTCTTCCCCCCTCCACCTAGGGAACTACGCGTCAGGCAGGGCCAACTCAGGCCTTCATCCTTGGTAGTAGGCTTTAATTACAAAAGGCAACATCCTGCATAACCCCTGTAAAGAAAGACATCAAGGCATACCAGCATCCACTAGCAGGCGGGTATACCCATAGGTCTATTAAGCCACCTTAGCAGGGTCATCAGCAGACCCTAAACACTCGGCGCGGTGGCGCATCACACCTGGACAGGTAACATGAAACGCCTCGTTACCCTAGGCAACCAGCATCCTGATCAGACCTGACAGGGCAAATAACCATTGCAGGGCTCAGGGATCAACAAGCCATTAACAACCAGGCTGAGTTACCCAGCCCTTCACTCTGCAGGGCCCAACACCTAGCTAGGGGTTAACTTGTCCCTGTACCAATCCTAGGAAGGGGGGGCCTCAGTAATGTCCCGGCCCAGTCTAGAAGTTTCAAAGGGGACCAAAAGGGCCAGCGAGGCTCAGAACAGTTTCCAGGGGCAAGCCCTAATCCTGGGGTGAGCACCGACCCTGTGCCCCGACTTCCACACAGGATAATCAAAACCCCACTCACCGGGATTCCTGCGAATGCTGACGGCTCCTCCTCCGTAGCTCCAGATGTTCTGGGGCAGGACTCTCCCGACCTCTGGAGGCCCTTCAATGATGTAAGCCAGCTGCCCAGGCCCTTCTTCCTCACTGGGGCCAAGGCTTCAGGGCGGCTGAAGGGCGGTTTAACTTAATTTCTTGGTCCCTCACTAGGGACAGGGGATGAGCTGGCACCGTCCCTGTGCCTCGTCGCTCCCTCTCCCCCTCCTCATGGTACGTGGGCTGGGGGGCACCAACGCGGTGCCTGGGCAATCCTTGCCCGTCTCTCTCTCTCCACATGTGGGACTCTCCACACCACCCCCTGTCTCGCGCTCCTTAAGAGGGGGCTCTTTTCTTCAATTCCGGCCCCTCGTTTGGGAGGGGGCCGATCAGGGGGAGGCCTGCGCAACTCTGGCGCTCTTCTCGGGGCCTCTCAGGCCTAACGCGGCCTTCCTGGGACTGCCGGCTCCTTTGGGGGCGGTAGCCTAGTGCAAGGGAGGCTCCCGCCCAGCTCCTTCACCATAGCGGGCAGCTGTCGCTCTTCGCGCGGGGCTCCTCTCTTCACGAGAGCCCCGCCGACACCGGCGCTCTTCCTCCTTCCTCCCGGGCCCCTCCCTCTGGCCCGGGGCACTCACCGGCGGGGTGGCCTCCCGCTCCGGTCTTCGCGCTGGCAGTTGAGGAGGCGGGCCAGGCACCGATCCTGTGCCTCGAGGTCCCCTTCTCTAGTTGCCGTTTCAATCGGGACTCCCACTTCACCACGGGAGTCCCGGAACACCTCCGTTGGCTTCGCCCGGGTTCCCTCAGCCTCACGGGAACCCGGGGCTTCTTCGGCAGGTTCCGCGGGCTTCTTCCTGCTGCCTGACTGGGCAGCCAATCCGTGCGCGGCAAGGACGGGGGCGCGGCCAATGACGCGGCCGGGCGCCCCCGGACGGCTTCAGGGCCCAGCGCGGCCCTCACTTCACATCGGCGGCCCTCTCCTGGCACCGGGGGCCGCCGCGACGATGCCAAACACGGCGGGAGTTCCTCAATGGCAGCGCCGGGCTGCGGCGGTGATATCGGCGGCATAAGGGGTAGGCTCCCTTTTTAATTAATTATTTATATTGCCGGATAGACATCCGCTCCGATCACGGGGCTAAAAGCGCGCCAAAACGCGGGGTAAGCTCCCGGGGTGCTATTCCACTCAGAATAAGGGCGCTATTCACAGAGCTCAGCTCCTCCTTCGGCCCACACAGTTCTCAGGGCCACCAGCACCTCGGGGGCCACACCAATCACCGGGCACAGTACTTTAGCATGCCACTGTCCCACAGGGTACAATCCTCCCCGGCAGCTCCACAGGCGGCAACAGTCTTTGGACCCACAGCGCTTAGGGGGCAATATTGCAGTTTATGCCAGTCAGCCGTCCACAGTCCCTCGGGGGTACAATCCTCCCCGGGTAGCTCCTCACGACCCAGCACTTCCACAGGGCCACAGCTTAACAAGAGGGGATAGACAGTCCCACTCCTCACCTCCTGGGCGCTTCTCCCATGCAGCGCTGGCGTGGTACCTGGTCCAAAACGGCGTCAGTGACCTGGGTAGGGGCCTTCCTTTGTCAGGGGCCCAGGGGACAGCAGGGGGGGAAGTTTAGGGGTACAGGGCCCAGCTCACAGGCCCATGTGGCGGTAGCACCTCACAGCAGGTCCCCCTCCCTTCCTTGTCCCAGCGCTGACTGACTCTCTGGTGACACTTCTCCCTATTTATACCCTCCTCCCAGGCAGTGCCAGGACCTTCTAGAATGTTGGCACATCTAGCCTAAACTGGTTCTAGGGGAGGGGGTGAGCACCCTGGGTGCCAGGCTTTCCCTCCAAAAGCTAGGGGTAGCTGGGTAATATTAACTAGACCGCCAACCTACGCAGTCAGGTGGCACTACCCAGGGCCATGGCATCCATTTTAAGTCTCAGTACATTTCAGTCAGGTGCAGTTTTAAAATGGGGGATATTTTCTGTACACCATTGGACAACATGTAATTTTACATTTTCAACAAGGTGTCTCGCACCACTCATGGCCTATACAGGTTTAATCCCATGGGGGAGACATCCTAGGTAAGGGGGTCAAAAGCGAAAAATTTTGGGGGAAAAAGGCCAAGTCCAACAATAAGCCACTTACGTTCATCTTTACAGTAAAGGGAACAGAAAACTGCACTACCGGATTGGGAAATGGATCTTCAATTTCAAAGTAGATATTCCTCGGGTGGAAAACAAGATTGTGGTTTATCTGTCAAGGGCCCCCTTGGAGAGCGAACAGTGGCGTCACTAGGGGGGTGCGGGGGGTGCGGACCGCACCGGGTGACACCATTAACATGGGGTGACACCGTCAGTCCCCACTTACACTTTCGAAGCTCCTTACCTGTTTCCTATAAGCCTCGCCTTTGTTTGTGATGTATGTTTTTTTTTGTTTAGCTAAAACACGTACATTTCAAGATATTCCTGTGAAATGGTGTCTGGTCTGAGACTGCACGCATGCAGAAATGCAAACTGGAGCGCGTTTAGTGCTCACGCACGAACCATTGTTTTAGCACCTGTCTGATGAATGTACTGCGTGCACCAAGAACCAAGTAGGAACGAAACATTAGACCATGTTTTCGGTGGCTCTGTGTGAGAAGGAAGTTGAGACTAGTTTGTCTCCTCTTCTAGGAGCTATGACTGCTTCGTTGTCACCTCATGCTCTAGATGTCTGTTTGTACAGATACATGCATTCTTTCAAGTGCAGCCTGAGCTGTGAAAACAAGCACAGCCCTCGCCCTGATGGCAGGCGGTCCCAGGCTACGGGCAGAGGCGGGCGAGGGCCAGCCAGGTGCGAAGATGGAGCCTAACAGCCCAAAACGAAAGATGAATTTGGGTCCCCGTGGTGATCGTGGCAGCCTCTATGCCAGCAGCGCTCTCGCAACATCCCCTGGAACGGTACCTCAGGCAGCCCTGCCCGTCGGAGACTACATGAAGTAACACATCTGGAGGGAAGGCTTTGCTGACTACTAACCGTCGTTTATGCACTCAGGTGTATGAAACGTATAGAGGAAACGGCATCCCACAGCGCAGTGCCATCCAACTCTGGTACATAAAAACACACATGATCTGCATAGAGAACGCAACAAATGATAAATCATAGTACAGAATTAGGGCAGAGGGATGTTCCTCCTCGATTGCCTTGTCACAGCCAGCAAATATTCTCTCCTTTAAAGATACTTTAATTTGTATACCCGTATTGCCAGAAAAGGATCTTAAACAATTAGGTGCCTTCCTGGGGGTGTCACGCAGTAGGAGTGACTCCACACAGCACGAACCTTTGAGGTATGCGTGACAGCGGTGCCGGTTAAGTAGGATCTGCGGAGAGGACAAGTCCAGAGTCACGGGCTGTGCCAGGGCACAGCAGCGGCGGCGGCCTCACTCTGGTCCTTCCACTGGCACCAGGAATGGATGAGACTGTGGCCTCCCACTGGCCTCCAGGGCTTCTCTCCCACGAGAGGCCCTGCAGCACACACTCCTTCCTACCTCTTGTGTCTCCAGGAACACAAGTGGCGCCGTCGAGCAGCCGGATCCGCCTGCTCTTTAATTTGCAGAGGGGCACCTATGCCAGATACTGCTCCCTGCAATTTCTTTCCGGGTTCTCGTGGGCACCGGATGCCCAAGTCGTGAGGGGGTGACACCATGAGTTTCCCACACTGGGTGACACCAACCCTAGTGACGCCACTGAGGGCGAACAATCTGAAGAAATGTTAGACAGCCCCATCATGGTGGTGGATGAGCCAGCAGTGACGGAGGAAGAATGGAAGAAAGAAACAGAGGAAGATGAAAGCATGCACATTCTCAAAGAGTTCATCACCGAAGGATGGCCCAGCAAGTGCAGTGAACTGCAGGATAATCTCAAGGGCTTTTGGGAAGTGCGTCACGAGCTAAGCATCATAGAGACCCGAGTCTACCGTCAGAACAGGATTGTACCACCAGGCAACCTCAGGAAGAAGATTGTGAAACTAGCTCATGAGGGCACCTAGGACTTAGCCTCACCAAACAAAGAGTGAGGGAGAATTTCTGGTTCCCCAGAATGATGGAGCAGTTAGTTAAAGATTGCATTAGCTGTGTCAGAAGCGACAAAAGCAAAACCCTAAGAAATGCACCCTTATCCCCAATGGAAGTACCCATCAAACCATGGAGCAAGCTGTCCATGGACATAATTGGACCCATAGAAAAGTCTGGGTGTCCAGAAGAGGTTCATGCTAGTTCTTGTTGACTATACTTCGCATTGGGTCTCATATAAATTTCTTCATCACACAAACACGAGTGTTGTCCTCTAGTTTCTGAAAGATGTCTTTGCAAGAAAATGCATACCATCCTCTCTAGTCACTGACAATGTAGTAGAGTTTACGTCACAACCCATGATTGACTTTCTAGCCAAAATGAACATCAAGCATGAAAGGACGGCATTATATTGCCCAAAGGCCAATGGCTTAGTAGAAAGGGCAAATAGGCTCATTAAAGAACACATTCAGCTAGCCTCCATGAACGGGTGGGAAATAGAATCATCCCTGCGTGACTGTCTGTGGGCATACCACACCACCCCCAGCCTAGTAACAGGTGTTTCCCCTTTTGTGTCCCTTCCGGAGGAGAGAACCCTGCACCAAACTCAACCCCAGTTGGTTGGAGGGTGGGAAGGCGTCTAACCCTAATTCTGAAGTAGCTAGCTAGAGGGTAAAACTGCACCAGGAAAAATACAAAGACTGGTATGATAAAAGGAACGGGGTAAAATCCCCTGAGTGGAGAGTTGGCAAAATGGTGCAGGTGAAAAGGAATGGGAAGGGGTCACAAAATGTGAGCAAGTTCTATCCTCCCTATCAAATAGCCAAAACAATAAAAAATGTGGTTCGTCTGGAGAATGGACAATATTAGAGTTGTGACAGAGTTACAAAATGTAATGTGTTATCTGATGGTAATTAGGAGAGATGTGTTGTATGCTCTCTCTATAATGGTACTTTCATACCACCTCTTCTTTTTTCCCCACCTTGGTTTGGTCCACAGATGCTCACCTTAGAATGTTGACAGTTGTGTGTGGAGTCTGGAGAGTTGAATGACCAATAAAGCAGACATGGAAAGTTCTTTGTAGTTTTTCTTTAATTTACAACACAATCATTGTCACAATTTATACAGAGAGCATATGCACTTTAGCACTGGTCAACAGTGGTAAAGTGCCCAGAATCCTATAGCCAAAAATAACAGGGTCAGAAAAATAGGAGGCAAAAGGCAAAAGTTTGGCGATAAATCTGTCAAAATGGCCAGGTCTAACATACTGCTAATAAGATTGACAAGTGTGATTTATGCCCCAGATTCCATGATATTCATGTTTCATTGTTTAATGTGTGTGTTGAATATAAACTGCAGTTCTCAACATCGTGTGAAGTCTCTCCTTAACACCTTGGCTGATTGACTCATTCCCCTCCTGTGCTGGAGGTCAATGTAAATGGGTGTGGTCATGACAAGCTCAGCTGGTCATGAGCACACGAGCACCGTGCCTCATGATGAGCTGAGCTCGTCATGAGCATCGAAGGGGTTAATGGTGTTCTGAACATTTATTGTGAGCGCATGCTGTGCTCTTGGTTTACACATTGCTTCTGAAGTACGCCTGACTGCTCAGTACCAAGCTACCTAAAGGTGAGCATGGGTTGTGCAGTGTGTATAATTGCCTGCCCTTGATGGGAGCAGTGCCTTGTGCCTGTCTGGGGCATCCAGACAATGCCGGTTCCAACAGTTACATATATGAATCGTTTTAGATTTGTTTTACTTTCTTATTATTTTTTGTGTAGTTTGTTTACTAATTGTTATGTTTTTAATTTATTTTCTTTAAAGAAATTGAGTTTATGGTTTAGAACATTCTTTTGTCTTTATTTTTCGTGATATCACTGTAGTCGATATGTGTTTTGATGTTTTTTATACTTTCCAGACAATTCAATAGTAGACAATAGTTTGTAGGTCGATATTTGTGCACTTGCTATTATTACATTTAGATATTTTCAACTGCAATATTTTTATCATCGATATTTGTGGGTGGTTTTGGTTAAGTATAGAATGGCAATATTTTTGTAATCAATATTATTTTGATAATATTTTGGTGATGTTTCGTTCCACAATATTCTTTGACAGAACCATGTGTCTTGGCATCCCGTTCTCTCCCCTTTCAAGTGTGCCCCAGAGATTATATGCAAACCCAGAAACAGACGTTTGGTAGGACAAAAGCTGAGTTCTTCAGCAACTAGACTATTGGAATCCACAAGAATTGTTTTGCCATCCTGTTCTTTCCCGCTTTAAGTATCCTCCAAGTGTTATAGAAGAACCAGGCAGACCTATCAAGCAACTTTTGAAACGTAAGCAGGATTTGACACTACAGCATCAAAAAAGATGCTCACAGCCCCTAATCTGCACATTCAGAAGAGTCATGTCTGCTCTTTCAAGACAGCCTATTGTTTGCTCCTGTGGTATTTCACACCTAGTCACACTGATTCAAGGCTAATTACTGGCTAGGAGAAGCTAGAGAGGCAGTGCAAATTAGCCTTCATGAACTTTAGTCGGAGAAAAGATACATTTCTAGAAGTTAATTTTTCTTAATATTAGCTAGAAAGCCAATTTTACCATTGAATTAGAGACTAATGACGATTAAAAATAGGTGTTTAATTATTTTTCTAGCTGTCCCATTCCTGAGATAAAGTATTTTAATCTCTACTCTTGTTTTATACATAGGACAGCTAGGTCTGCCTCAGTGAAAACAATATAGGGTTAAAGTCACTGTAAGGACATGTTAACATCAAATTTCTACATGTCCTACTTTTACATTCCATGCAACCAGCCTTGTGGGCTACAAGAGGTGCTTACTATTATTTAAAAGGAAGGTTTTTACCAGTCAAAAGGGTTTACTCTCACAGGTCACGGTGCGTATTTTTCACTGCCACAGTCAGGATACAGTGGTAGGCATGGAGCCATGTTTGCACTGCCACTGCAATGGGTGGCATATTAGGTGCTAAAGTCCACTAGTGACATTTAACTTACAGGCCCTGAGTACACCTTGTGACATGTACTAGGGGAATATAGGTGAGTTAAATATACTAATTTAGAATATGCAGATCTGACTATGTTGAAAGGGGGAGCACAGGCACTTTATCACTGTGTGGCAAGGGTAAGTGCACAGAGTTCTAAAGCCATGAAAAATATAGGGTCCAGTAAAAGGCAAACAATCTGGGATTACCACGCAGAAAATGTGCATTTCTTACACAAGAGGTTAATTGAATCCATAATTTATATCATTCAGGATGGTACTGAGTGTGAGGGAAGCATTATCATCTGTGGAGCTTTCATGATGGATCTAATACAAAGGTTTTCTTTCAAATTTGCCAGAAGGCTGGGATCCATTGAGTACCCAGCAGTTTTGCTACAATACAAATGGAGACATAAGAAATAATAATATTTTTTATCGTTCTGGTGGTTGCTCTTTTGATGTGTAATTGGTGAGTGCATCAATATTTTTGTTTAGGCTTGATTTCTATTTCTGCCTGCATCTAGGTGTTCTGTTAATGGCTTTGGGGGGTGAGTTCACCTTTGTTAAAGATTGTGCTGATCGAGTGTGAGTTGAATGTTGACATGTCTGTTGTAGGATAATTGTGTTGAATGCTTTTAAGAGAAATCGGTTAACTTTTAAGACTGCTGACGCCAGGCAGCTGAGGTTTACAGGGTCTGGTACTGAGCTGGTAAACATTTTTTCTAGAGTGATCCAAGTTAGGACCATTTCAAGTACAGTATTAAAATATGGTAAAAATGGGCTGTTTGGTGCAGTGGCATTTCAATAAAGTGATGTTAAAAGGCATGGAAAGATGGTCACTTTATTTTTGGCAAGTGGTTTGGAAGTAGGTATGTTTAAGCTATTAAACAAAATTCATCCTGGGCATGTCTGGGAGAGTGGGCTGGATCTGGGAGGAGATGTGTGACTTATTGTGGTTAAAGCCCTACACTTGGGATTCTAGTTGCTGGTATACCTGTTTTTAGTTATGTTTTGAAATTTACAAACGAATGAGATCATAGTGACTTGAGTAAGAGTGACCAAGGAGTCTGAGAAAGCTGTAGCAAAGGAGGTTCTATGAGAAGGTGGGTGGTAAATTAGCAAGAAGGATATTGTGTTATTATGGCAGAGATTGTGTTTGACTAAGAGATCCTCACATTCATATAACAAGAAAGTATGTTGAAGCAAAGCGTGAAGGGACTTCTTATGCACTATTGCAATTCCTCTGGCCATTTTATTTGGATAGTCTCTTGCGATAATTTTAAATACTGGTGGTTGCGCTTTATACAAGGTCAGGCTCCTTCTTTGGCTATTTGAATAAATCTCTATCTAACAGTTAATAAATATACTGTGGCCCAGCCTGGCGTATAATTTTTAGCATTCATAGACCTTATGTCTGCTTTTGATAAGGCAAATCAAAAGAAGCTTTTTTGACGTGCTCCTCTCTTTGGGCGCGGACCTGTACATTGTAACTCTATTAAAGAACATCCACACTCACAACACAGAAGCAGCTAGATATTCACAAAGGGTGGGCTTCCAGGGCAGTTTAATTATGTAAGGGGCGTTCGTCAAGGGTGCATACTTGAGCCTTTCTTGTAGGTGTGAAATCATTGCCAGTCTTACTCTACGCAGACGATGCAGTGCTTATGGCCAGCACAGGAGTGGACTTGTAGGTTTTAATAGATAGGTTTGTCTTTATTATGGAAAGATTGGACATGACAGTCAACTTCACAAAATCGGACGTTCTGGAAGTTAGACCTCTGTCGACTAGGTCCAAAACTTTTAAGGAAGGGAGCCATGCACTGGCAACTGTCCCGGTTTTCTCTTACCTCGGAATGCTGTTTGATGCTTATTTGAATTGGAAGCCTTTGATATAGGGAAAGCTGTGCAAGATGAGCAAGTCAATAGGCACCTTAGCTAACTAGGCTCAGAGACTTTGACTCTGGTCGCCAAGTGTGCTAATAAAGCTTTATCACTCTAAATGTCTTTCCAATGTTTTATACGGAAGCGAAGTATGGGGGTACACTCCCATGCATAAGATACAGCTTGCACAAAACAAGTTTTTAAGGTGGCCCCATATCACTCCTTCCTTTTCTGTCCATGAAGAGCTGGGCATCAAATACATTGCTGAGTTGGTGGCTGCAAAGACTCTGTTGTGTTGGGTTCAGATATGGTCCAGGGAAGATGCCCAGCTACATCATCTGTTTTTGACCGATAATTTGGCACTTGACAACACACATCAAATCCCCTGGATCTCTTATGTAAAACTGTCTTTCACTAGTTTAGGAAGGACAGATATCTTCTACAACTATGACTCTCTGAGATCTTGTAAGCTTTGGTATGTAAAGGGTCTGTTCTTTAAGTATGCCCTTTCTCATTGAGAAAGCGAAGCCTGCTGTGAGGGGGCATTTACTGCTGAAAACCATGCAGGGTATGGAGAGTTCACTCTTTCTCCTTACTAGCGAAAGGGACAGGTTCTTGATGGCCCGTTTCATGTTTAATGAGCTTCACCATCTTTTGGTCACCCCATTTGGCTGGTCTCAATCAAGTATGAGAGGGACCGGTGGCTGCGACCGTAGGTCTCCACAGGACACCCTGCATTTTGTGCTTTTATGTAAATATTTTAGCCAGCCCAGGAACCAGTTCCTGCAGCTCCTCCTGAAAGATTTGAATTGTGCGCAAGCCCACGTTGCACTCATGCATCTGCAGCTTTTGCCAAATGAGTACACCCTTTTTGCAGAAACCGCCTTTCTTTGAGCAGCTTTGAGGTCAAGACAATCGAGACCTGACTGATATTTTGTGGATATGTCTTACTGTACACTGTTTTAAACGTGGTCTTATTCAATTTGTATTTTTATTCATTCATGATATTGTCGTAGGAACACAAAAGAGTGGAATGGTGCACCTGGAAGCAAATTAATCAAAGATTCCTCCAGTCCATTTGGAAAGTTCTAGCTTTATTCAAAATTGTAAGATCCAATAAAAAAAAAACATCCCAGCCAACGCGTTTCGTTCAAACTGTGTTGAACTTCATCAGGGCTTTCGTTTATATGATGGTAAATATCTCTCCTTTTTTAAAATGTGTCCATCATCTGTGACGAGTATATACATTTTTGTATTATTTCATCGTCATCAATAAATGCTACAATCACTGAGAAATGTTCCAGGGGGACATTTATCCTTCCCTCAATCCAATACCCGAATCCGTATTGCCAGACGAAAAGGAGAGATATTTACCATCATATCAACAAGAGCCCTGACGAAGTTTGAACGAAACGAGTTCGTTGGAATGCTTTTTATTGATTGGATCTTACGATATTGAATAAAGCTAGAACTTTCCATATGGACAGGAGGAATATTTGATTTATTTGCTTCCGGGTGCACTATTCCACTCTTTTGTGTTCCTAAGACTTTGTCTGCATTTTCACTTTGCAGTAATACCATGCAATGGCTAGTATTAGAAGAAGAGGACATCATATTCTACAAATTTGAACTTTATGTGAGGTGCAGTTGATTGGTCTGCCGTTGTCTTCTGTTTTTTCATTTATGATATTGTATTAAAATGCAATTGCTCTGTGATTTTATCTTTTATGGTTGACTGGGACCGAATAAAGATCGGTTTGATTTGATTTGAATGGCCAGTCTAGCTTCATGTCAAAAAAATAATTAATTTATGTTGTTTATTTTATGTAGTTCTTGCATTGATGAGGATACATTTGGTCCTTTTATAATTTTGAGAAAGCCTGATAGCGATTCAGTCTGTGTTTTAGGTTGGAATTCAGCAGAGTATCTCATTGTGTCTTGGCCAATCAAAACAAGTTTTATTTTGGAAAATCATTTAAAATTACAACTTTTGAAAAATATAGTAGTGTGATATAAATCTGGCTACCAGTGCATGTGTTGATGAGGGGGGTGTGTGTGGGTGTTTGTGGTGTGTGTGCGCGCGTGTGCTTTTGATATCTAGGATAGTGAAATGTAAGAGTAACTTGGCCAACCAACGATGGGCTCTGTGACACCAGTAGTACAGGACAGCACCCACCATGAGTACTGCTGCAGGACCCAGGACAGCACCCACCGTGGGTACTGCTGCAGGACCCAGGGGAGAGGTGTGCTTTGAACGGAAGAGTCCACAAGTCACTATTTCTTGCATCCACCTCATCAGACGTTTCTTCCCTTTGTTTTTCTCTTTTCGGTCTGGTTAGCTAACTGCTTTCACGCCTTATGCTCATGTTTGCACAGCTGGCCCTATACTGTGTGCCTGTTTGCTTCTTCCGACCAGGTTGTCCATGTTAAAATGTTTTGGAGAGGGTTTCGTGCCGTCATGCAACTATGTGGTAAGAATTAAAAAATAAACTGTCGGGTTCGGATTTTTGATTTGCAAACTTGTTGTTTGCATCTTTCTGTTTTCCTTTTTTAATTTCGAGCTGTTGACTGCACCATCTGCACCATCAGACTCGTAGAGTCTGCCCGGATATGTCTATAGATCCCATCATCCTAGTTAGCTTGTAACACTTTGTTCTAGCCTGGGTCCTGGGCACCGTTCAAATGAACCCTTCCTCGTCTCCCACCTGTCCAGCATCCATCTTGGGACCCAGAAGCAGAGCAACAAGAAAATGGATGCTTCCTGTTGAATTTGAATTTAAATTGTTGAACCAGGCGGGGGTGTTGGTTGAATGGTGTTGCATGCACGTGGGTGTCCACTGCACACCAGGAGGCTGAGCTGGCAGTGTGCAGTCAGCAGGCTCAGATATGACACGTGCACTTACCTGCAGCCTTTCCAGTCCTGAGGTAAGGTTGAAGGGGGTTCACATTAGTATTCACCCACCGGCCTGTAATTCACCCAGTGGCGTAGCCAAGGTTGCCTGGGCACTAAGGCAGGGAATGAAACCGGGCCTCTCGCTCACTGGTTTCATACGAAAAAGAGCCACTGATTTGGGTGATGGTGGCCCACAAACCCATGGGCCCCAGTGCCACTGCACCTGCTGCACTATTGATAGCTAATGCGCCCTGGAGGGATAGACCGTGGTGTACACAATACACTCCGAGGTCAATGCAAACTCACCCCTGATCGGCAGTGTGCTCTTGGGCATGCAACTCTTCACCACCCACTTTCGAAAACAGTGACCTAGAGAAACGAAGATATGGCCCTAGGTGAGGAAATTGAAAACAGTCCTGAGAGCTAAATCCGGAGCCTCCGCCCCTATATCACAGGCAACACGGCACCTGCGAGGCAGGGCTACCTGAAGCAAGAGACATCGCGGGGGGCTCCGGGAGAGGGTCTGGAGTGAGGCCAAGGCGGAGCTTCACGGGAAATCTGCATTGAGACACTAAGAGGGCATCGGGGAGAGCAGCAGCAAACGAGGTCTTTAGGGGAGATAGGATGTAACAGACACATACACACATGATTGAAATACATTTAACGATGCGCGGCAAGAGACAGCACGAGAGCGTCAGAAGAGGTCTCTAGCAAGGGACATCAATGGAGTTTCAGAGGAGGTGGGGCACCGGGTAAGCCAGCTTCTGAGGCGATCTGCAGCAAGAGACGTCTGCAAAGCTTCAGAGGAGACCGGTGCCGTGAGACATCAAACAGTTTCCGAGGCGACCTGCAGCAAGAGACACCAAGAGACCTTCAGAGGAGCTCACAGAAAGAGACACCAAAAAAGCTAAAGAGGAGATTTGCTTCAAGCGAAGGAAGGAAGGCTTGTAGCAGGAGACACCACAAGTGAGAGTTTCATTAAGAGACACCCCGGGAGCTCCAGGCAGGGGGTGGGGGGATCCGCGGCAAGTGAGTAGAAGACAGAGCTTCGAAAAGACCTGCAACAAGAGACGAGGACTTTCGAGAGGCGAGAGACGGGTACCAACAAGACTGAGGGGATAAGAGAGAGAAGAGGGCAGGTCGGAACCAAGAGACACCTCGATAGAGCTTGGAGGGCGGGGGAGATCTGCAGCAAGAGTAGCAAGGCAGGGTTTAACTGGATCGGGGGCTGTCTGCAGGAGAGGCGGCGAGTAGGAACCACCCCCGAGGGTCTGCATGCGAGAGTCCCCCCTCCTCCCCCTTCCCCCTTCGAGGCGCTGCAGGGGAGAGGAGCGCAGCACACACTCCCAAGGAGCGTGCAGGTGAACCGTCTGCGGGAGAGGGCAGTGCCCCCACAACCCGTGTGCAGCAGCAGGGCCTGTTCCCTCGCAGGGGGTCTGCGGGAGAGTAAAGCTGCCCTCCCTCCTGTTGGTGCTCGTGCAGTGGCGAGGGGGCCTTAGGGAGGGGCTCAGCGACGGCCGCCCGAGCCGGACTCCGCGGCTGCTGTCCCTCGTGGATGGTGCTGATTTCGGTGACATGCTGAGTTTGGTACCCTGCTGGCTTCGGTAGAGCGCAGAGTGCGAAAGGATGCTGATTTCGAGACTCTGCTTTTTCCAAGAAGATGCTGTTTTTCGCAGGATGTTAATTTCGAGAGAATGCTGTTTTCGGGGATGCTGATTTCAGGAGGATCCTCGTGGCAGGGCGACGCTGCCAGCGGTAGCTGCTGACTGGCTGCTGGGCAGGTGCGCTGATTGCCATGTGTGCTGCGGTAGGCGCTGATTTGGAGAGGATGCTGACGCTACGAAGGTGGCTGATTTCGCAGGGATGCTGACTTCGTGGAGCGTCGAGTTCTGGGGGATACTGATTTCTACAAGGCGCTGATTAAGGAGGGATGGTAATTTCCAGAGGATGCCGGGGCTGGTGCTGACCAGGGTGCTGCTCGGAAGGTGCCGCTGACAAGCCATGTGAGCTGCGGCAGCGGGGGCTCGCAGGGGGCACCATGCAGAAGGGGATCCGGCTAAATGACGCTCATGTCACCTACCTAGGGCTTCTGGCCAAGAAGGACGGCAGCCGCCGCGGCTTCCTCAGCAAGCGGAGCTCGGACAACACCAAATGGCACTGCAAGTGGTTCTCGCTGCTGCAGAACATGCTCTTCTACTACGAGACGGACTCGAGCGCCCGGCCCTCCGGCCTCTACCTGCTGGAGGGCAGCGTCTGCGAGCGCGGGGGCCCAGGCAAGGGCCCCCAGTGCGGAAAAGAGTCGCTGGAGAAGCAGGTAAGGAGGGCGGAGGAGGCGGGTTACTAATGCACGCGGGTGAGTATTCTGGGTCCGTGTAAGGGGCGCACTGAGAGGCCAGAACGCATGCTGCCAGGGTCCCAGGGCAGAGGGCCTCATGGTGATGGGTACAGTGCGGTCCGTCCGTCTATATACGGCGTCCACGGGGGTGCAACACAAGCGCCCGTTAAGGGCCACCTCTTGGCTTAGTGGTGCATAAGGAGGAGCCACGGGCTGAGGCGTATACTAAGGAGTCACAGGCGGAGGGGTATACTGAGGAGCCAAGGGCTGAGGGGTATACTGAGGAATCACAGGCGGAAGGGTATACTGAGGTACCACAGGCGGGGCGGGGGTATACCGAGGAACCACAGGCTGAGGGTATACTGGGGAGCCACAGGCTGAGGGGTATACTGAGGAGCCACAGGTGGAGGGGTATACCGAGGAACCACAGGCTGAGGGTATACTGAGGAGCCACAGGCTGAGGGTATACTGGGGAGCCACAGGCTGAGGGGTATACTGAGGAGCCACAGGCTGAGGGGTATACTGAGGAGCCACAGGTGGAGGGGTATACCGAGGAACCACAGGCTGAGGGTATACTGAGGAGCCACAGGCTGAGGGGTATACTGAGAAGCCACAGGCTGAGGGGTATACTGAGGAGCCAAGGGCTGAGGGGTATACTGAGGAGTCACAGGCGGAAGGGTATACTGAGGTACCACAGGCGGGGCGGGGGTATACCGAGGAACCACAGGCTGAGGGTATACTGAGGAGCCACAGGCTGAGGGGTATACTGAGAAGCCACAGGCTGAGGGGTATACTGAGGAGCCAAGGGCTGAGGGGTATACTGAGGAGTCACAGGCAGAAGGGTATACTGAGGTACCACAGGCGGGGCGGGGGTATACCGAGGAACCACAGGCTGAGGGGTATACTGAGGAGCCAAGGGCTGAGGGGTATACTGAGGAGTCACAGGCGGAAGGGTAAACTGAGGTACCACAGGCGGGGCGGGGGTATACCGAGGAACCACAGGCTGAGGGTATACTGGGGAGCCACAGGCTGAGGGGTATACTGAGGAGCCACAGGCTGAGGGGTATACTGAGGAGCCACAGGTGGAGGGGTATAGTGAGGAGCCACGGGTGGAGGGGTATACTGAGGAACCACAGGCTGAGGGGTATACTGAGGAGCCACAGGCGGAGGGGTATACTGAGGAACCACAGGCGGAGGGGTATACTGAGGAGCCACAGGCTGAGGGGTATACTGAGGAGCCACAGGCTGAGGGGTATACTGAGGAGCCACAGGCGGAGGTGTAAACTGAGGAGCCACAGGCTGAGGGGTATAGTGAGGAGCCACGGGTGGAGGGGTATACTGAGGACCCACAGGCTGAGGCATATACTGAGGAGCCACAGGTGGAGGGGTATACTGAGGAGCCACAGGTGGAGGGGTATACTGAGGAGCCACAGGCTGAGGCGTACACTGAGGAGCCACAGGTGGGGGGTATACTGAGTAGCCACAGGTGGAGGCGTATAGTGAGGAGCAATAGGCTGAGGGGTATACTGAGGAGCCGCAGGCTGAGGGGTATATGAGGAGCAATAGGCGAGGGGTTTACAGAGGAGCCACAGGCGGAGGGGTATACTGAGGAGCCACAGGCTGAGGGGTATACTGAAGAGCCACAGGTGGAGGGGTATTCTGAGGAACCACAGGCTGAGGGGTATACTGAGGAGCCACAGGCGGAGGGGTATGCAGAGGAGCCACAGGCGGAGGGGTATACTGAGGAGCCACATGCTGAGGGGTATACTGAGGAGCCATAGGCTGAGGGGTATACTGAGGAGCCACAGGCGGAGGGGTATAGTGAGGAACCACAGGCTGAGGCGTATACTGAGGAGCCACAGGCGGAGGGGTATACTGAGGAGCCACAGGTGGAGGGGTATACTGAGGAGCCACAGGCGGAGGGGTATTCTGAGGAGCCACAGGCTGAGGGGTATAGTGAGGAGCCACAGGTGGAGGGGTATAAAGAGGACCCACAGGCTGAGGCGTATACTGAGGAGCCACAGGTGGAGGGGTATACTGAGGAGCCAAGGGCTGAGGGGTATACTGAGGAGCCACAGGCTGAGGCATATACTGAGGAGCCACAGGTGGAGGAGTATACTGAGGAGCGAAGGGCTGAGGGGTATACTGAGGAGCCACAGGCGGAAGGGTATACTGAGGAGCCACAGGTGGAGGGGTATACTGAGGAGTCACAGGCTGAGGGGTATAGTGAGGAACCACAGTCTGAGGCGTATACTGAGGAGCCACAGGCGGAGGGGTATACTGAGGAGCCACAGGTGGAGGGGAATACTGAGGAGCCACAGGCTGAGGGGTATACTGAGGAGCCAAGGGCTGAGGGGTATAGTGAGGAGCCACAGGTGGAGGGGTATACTGAGGACCCACAGGCTGAGGCGTATACTGAGGAGCCACAGGTGGAGGGGTATACTGAGGAGCCAAGGGCTGAGGGGTATACTGAGAAGCCACAGGCTGAGGCGTATACTGAGGAGCCACAGGTGGAGGGGTATACTGAGGAGTCACAGGCTGAGGGGTATAGTGAGGAGCAATAGGCTGAGGGGGTATACTGAGGAGCCACAGGCTGAGGGGTATATGAGGAGCAATAGGCGAGGGGTATACCGAGGAGCCACAGGCTGAGGGGTATACTGAGGAGCCACAGGCCGAGGGGTATACCGAGGAGCCACAGGCTGAGGGGTATACTGAGGAGCCACAGGCTGAGAGGTATACTGAGGAGCCAAGGGCTGAGGGGTATTCTGAGGAGCCACAGGCTATGGGGTATACTGAGGAGTCACAGACCGAAGGGTATACTGAGGTACCACAGGCTGAGAGGTATACTGAGGAGCCACAGGCGGAGGGGTATACTGAGGTACCACAGGCTGAGGGGTATAGTGAGGAACCACAGTCTGAGGCGTATACTGAGGAGCCACAGGCGGAGGGGTATACTGAGGAGCCACAGGCTGAGGCGTATACTGAGGAGCCACAGGTGGAGGGGTATACTGAGGAGTCACAGGCTGAGGGGTATAGTGAGGAGCAATAGGCTGAGGGGGTATACTGAGGAGCCACAGGCTGAGGGGTATATGAGGAGCAATAGGCGAGGGGTATACCGAGGAGCCACAGGCTGAGGGGTATACTGAGGAGCCACAGGCTGAGGGGTATACTGAGGAGCCAAGGGCTGAGGGGTATTCTGAGGAGCCACAGGCTATGGGGTATACTGAGGAGCCACAGGCTATGGGGTATACTGAGGAGTCACAGACCGAAGGGTATACTGAGGTACCACAGGCTGAGAGGTATACTGAGGAGCCACAGGCGGAGGGGTATACTGAGGTACCACAGGCTGAGGGGTATAGTGAGGAACCACAGTCTGAGGCGTATACTGAGGAGCCACAGGCGGAGGGGTATACTGAGGAGCCACAGGCGGAGGGGTATACTGAGGAGCCACAGGCTGGGGGGTATAACCAGGAGCAACTGGCTTTGGGGCATGCCGAGGAGCCACGGCCCGAATAAACATTCCGAGGAGCCTCAAGCTCAGTGGCATACTGATGAGTAAAGGGCTGGTAGCGCATACCGAGGAGTCGCGGGCAGATGGAGCTAAATGCGGTGCCCATCATAGGATGGAGTTCGTGAAAGTCGTAACATGGGTGGCATCTTTAGGCCAACAACACAAACATATACAGAGGCGCCCCTGCGTCAAGGGGTGGGGAGTCAAGCTGAGGGCAGCGGCTCTGCAGATGGCACACCGGCACCAGGTGTCAGACTCTAGGGCGTATGCCGAGGGAACCAACTTCGGGGGCCCTGTCAGCGATCGCACATAGCACATTGAGGGGCCTCATCCAGGAAGGGGCCTACTGAAGGCCGCAGCGCCGGCGGACTGTTAAGGGCCCCAGGAGAGCTATACTGATGGCCCGCAGTCTGAGGGAGGGGGCTGGTGTCCTGAGGGGCAGAGGCCATGTTCAGGGGCACACTGGATAGCGCGGGGGTACATCGAGGTGCCTCGGAGTTAAGGTGGCTTCCCGGGGTCATGCTGAGGGCTGCGGCATTGCGGCGTCTTCAGGTAGTGCGCGCATTCCGATGGGACAGCAGCTTGGACGGACCCGAGAGGGGCAGACATTTGAGACTAGAGCTCAGCCAATCAGCTACAGCTCTGTGGAGAGGTTTCGGCTTGGGGGAGGTAACATTACCTTTGAAGGGGTGGGGAGCAAGGGTTGTAGGAGAATATAGGGGTTAGAGGAATTTCAGGGGCAGCAGGCTGGGGCAATCCCAGTGTTCTGGTGACGATAGAGAAAACCGTACCCAGGCCTGCCTGCACTCTGGGCGTCACGCACCGAGGAGCCGCAGGCAGGGAGCCATGGAACCGCAGGCAGGGAGCCACTGTGCCGCAGCCCGGGACCAGGCGCGAGACTGCGGCCTGGGAGCGCGAGCGCGGGCTGTGGTGGAGGGCGCGTGGTATGCTGAGGGTACAACACACGAGGCGTGCAGTGGCGTAATGCGGGCCGCTGGGCGCTGGTATGCGGAGGGGCAGGGTGCACAGGGAGGGTCAGAAACCAAGGCGACCGTGGCCGAACGAGCGTCCGCAGCGTGAGGTACGAAGAGCATCAACCGTTGGGCCACAAGACGAAGGATGGGTTCGTGCAGAGCGTCGGGGCGGGGGCAGTCTTAGACCCCACCCGGGGCCTCGTGCGCACAGAGAGCACTAACCAAAGGGACGTACTTTGAGAAGCTACAGCCTACTGGTTTAGGGTTGGAGTCGGGGTGGGGGCAGGGGTGCATAGAGAGCTTCAATTCTGTGCGAAAGAAAAAGGCAGGCCATGGGACATCTCCTGGGGGCGCATGCGCACCGAGGACAGCGGCATATGAACACGGGGGGCAGGGCACAGTGAGCACTTCTTAGGGACATACGATGAAAAAGTGCATAGTGGATATTCTGTGAGGGGCTGTGGTGGCGGGCCCAGGGCAGACTGGAGTACCGCGAGACTTGTCTGACAGACTCGAACAGGGAGTACATAAGGGAGGTGGGGGGCATACATGGACATCGGCTGTGTATGTCCAGAGGTGGGGTCGAATGTGGCACATGGTGTGTGCATACTGAAGACAGCGCCCTGTGCACAACACAATGTATGTATACAAAGCGTGTATCGTGGAGCAGGGACAGACCGAGCAGCAGAGGACTGGCTGCCTATGGGAGTGGGGTGCATAAGGAGGACAGGGGTGTGCATACGGTTGGCGGTTCGTCTATATAGTGTGTGAATGATGTACATGCTGGAGGGGGTCGGCACACTAAAGGATAGTGGCCTGCCTGCATGCTCGTAGTGGGGTTTTTATGGTATATTGTGTGCAAAGGATCTACATGCTGCAGGGAACCTACACAATAAAGAAAGGAAAGTGGTCTGTCTGCACGCCGAGTGAGGGGTGCCTATAGTTGGGATGTGGTGTGCATACAATGAATGGACAAGGGGTGTGTTGGACTTGGCCCTTTCTGCAGGGCCATCCCTAAACTTTTTGCCCTCACCCTCCAGTTTTCTGAACCGGTTTTTGTTGGCTTTTTGGGCTCTGCACACTTTACCAGTGCTAACCCATGCTAAAGGTCTTGTGCTCTCGCCTTTAAATGGGAAAATTGGCTTGCACCCAATTGGCACATTTAATTTATTTATAAGTCCTTAATAAAGTGGAACTACATGTACACAGAGCCTGTAAATTAAATGTTATTATTGGGCATGCATCACCTATTAAACTACCCACTTAAGTAGTCTGTCAAGCATGTCTCAGGCCTGCTATTGCAGCCTGTGTGTGCAGTTTAAACTTTCATTTTGACCTGACAAGATAAAACTTTTGCCAGGCCGAAACCTTCCTTTGTAATTCATAAAAGTTATCCCTAGGAAAGGCCCTAAATAACCCATAAGACAGGGTGCAATATATTAAAAAATTTGGGCATGTACTTTTAAGTTATGCATGATGTTCTGCTAGTGGAAGACTCTTGAATTTGTTTTTTTACTACTGCAGGCCTACCTCTCCCATGGAATTAAATTCGGTTAACTTATTACATTTAATGTCCAGGGTTGTTTCTAGAGAATTGTAATTTAAAACCCTCTTTAATGGTAAAGTCAGATTTTAATTCATAATTCTGAAAAAAACACTTTTAGAAAGGTTACTTCTACTTATCCTAAACATCTGGTGCCTGCAGCATGTATCCTGGGTCATATATTTGGTATATCTGGCAGTTTGTCTTAGTGTATTGCTCCCAAGCAGAGGCAAAAGGGAAATAGGTGTTAGCATAATGGGTCATCTCTGACACGAAGAGGGGGAGGAGCTGTCACCTATCATATCAAAAATTCAGCTAGGGTGGAAACCTCCAGAAACATCTCCTATTTCCAAGTGGGCACCAGGTATAAATGAGGAAGCCTCAGACCCAACTCTTCATACACCTCTTGACCCGTGGAAGACTGAGAAGGACTGCTGTGCTGCTTCAGCAAGAAAGGCTGCTTCTCTGTTGTCCTGTGGCCTGAATGAAAGGACTGGACCTGCATCTTGAACCCGTTACCTCCAGAGTGACTCCAAGGGCTGGTTGGTTGGCCTTCAGATCAGAGCTTCAGGGACACAAAAGGCTCCAACCACATCGAACCCAGCATCTGGGCTCAGTCTGCTGTGAATATTGCCCCCCTAAGTGGTGGTACTGCAGTTCTGGACCCTCGGAAGTGGAACTAAAGGCCCTTTGCCAGTCCAATTGAGGACCAGTGGGCAGAACCGGCGCAAGGTGACGCATCTCCTCACAGTTCCACTCAGAACTGTAGCAGCGCAATGCATCCCTGACACCTGAATTTGTATTGCAACCTACAGTCTCCTCTGAACCACTACTGTGCAACACATCCTCATTGCAGGCCCTCGCATCGCACGCCCCTCATTGACAGCATCCTCAACGACGAAGCAGGACTTTGCTTCGCAGCCCTGCAGCTTCTTAAGAACGCTGATGTGCGATACATCATCGATGCAGGGCTTTCCATCGCAACTCCCTCATCAATCGCATCCTCAACAAAGGTACAGGTCTCTGCATCGCAGCCCCACAGATTCCTTGAAACTGCCACTGCGTGATGCATCCTTGATGTGGTACCTCACAAGGCTCCACAACCCTGATTTATGGTATTTTGTTCAGCGGGCCCAATGTGGTCCCAGTACCCATCCCACACTCCACTGCAGTTGGCCTGAACTTATGACTATGTGCTGGTCTGCCGCAGTTTGCGCTTTGTGCTACCAGGCACTATTTCCACTTGAATCTTTCAAATGCATATCTCTGGTTCTACTGGTTGAATTTTTGTTTTTTTAGACTCACATAATTAACTTCATTTTACTCTATTTTCTGTCCATCATGTCCCACTCCAGTACCCAAGGATCCCACACCAAACAGCAACGCCATGCACAGAGTATGTAAATACCACGCTAAAAAAGAGAACTGTAGTAAAGAAGTTGCAAACACTGAAACAACGTCTATGTGGAGTGCAATGCTTCAAATCAGACTGAAGCTGTATTTTGCGAGTATTTTCCAGAGTTTGACGCAGTTCATGGGCAGGGTTTGAGCACACATGAGAACAATCATACTTTAAACCATAATGATGGGAGTCCACGTGATCAAGTCTTGTCTCTCTGTTCAGTAAGCCAGCTCTCCTGTACTACAAGATGGTAAATGCAATACTCTTATCCTCATACATGACACCACAAGCAGCATTACACCACACTTGGGATCCTCAATAGCATTACTATTGACCTCATACATGACATCACAAATTAAATCAATAATGCATACCATGGCTTGTGCGTTCCTATATATAATTGGTGACAGGGGAGTTACATACCCTATTCCCTGCACGAAGCATAGATGATATAATTGGGGATGGCATATGTGGTGTTCTGTGCATCCATATAGTGCATTCTTGCCATGTGGGCTCATTCATGTCACATGCTGTGAGACCTGGTTTGGTGGGGATGGTGGGCCCGGGCTGTCAGTATTCACTGGGCTTCACATAAAACAAAATGGAGTCTTTACCTCTAGTGCCCTGGATCCTTATTAACTATTGTACCACCAACTGGTCACAAGTACACTTGACTCCCAGGGTAGGGAGGTGAACAGTCCTAGGATTATTCACAGATGTACTGAAGGGCTAAACACTCAAATTTTAGAAAGACAAAACAATGACACTTAATAAATTAATGTCCAGTGCAGTGCTTTATCTTTGTAAAAAGTAAAGTACTTAATTTCACGCAATACGAAATGCTACCACTAAAACACCTATAAAACAGTATGCAAGTTAACCACTACTCCTACGCTAAATGGTTCCTGAGTGTCATTTAAATGTCTCTGATATCTTTTGGCCTAGGCATCCTAGTAAACCCCCAGACAGACCCAGCCCCTCTGGGTAGGATAATCAGTACTGTTAGTACTGTGCCCAAAGCTCCATCCAGGAAAAATAATAAAACCCTCTTAGCTGACGTCAGTGGAGCTCACATACCCAGTGAAGCATCCAGCTCTCATCAGAATGCCCCCAGTGTCCACACTGGGCAGACAAGCTTACCACAAGCAATTGTCTCTGGAAGTGCCACTTAGCAAAAAAAGGGTACTTGGAGCATGAGGGGGAGCTAGCGACCACCTTGGAGCCCACAAGGGTCACAGGGAATCCTGATTTGGCTGACACACTGACCTCCACACAGTAGGATGTTGCCAATGAGCCTGTGTCAGTCTTTCCAGGAGCAGAGCAAAAGGTAGGCATTAGAGGGCCTATACGATCATGGACTGCAATTGGTCGCAGTGTTTAACTGCTGTGAACCCCAAGGGTGCATGCACGTCTAAGCAAGAACTAAGATATGATGCCCAGCAAATGCCCCAGCTTAATAGTAGGCGAGCCCAACATTCATATGCGCCCAGTCTTGGTGAGTAAATTGCTCTGCAACCACAACCCAGATCTCACGAGGTTTGTCAGGACTTAAGCCACCCTCAGATGCCCCTCTGAAGGTCTCAATTCTAGAAAAGTGAACTGAGATGTCCCCAAGGTTCGCTGAGGGCAATTGAGCTTGCAGTGCAAGCTAGGAGCATGAGAGGCTCAGAGACTTGCACCTTCTCAATGCACTGGTTATACCCTTGCATATGACATGATTGTGAAATCATAGCTTTCATAACAACACTTATGACACATCAATTGAGATTATTTTTCAGAGCACAGAACATGGTAGAGTCACAAGCTATTGTTAATGTAGCATGGCAAGTGAGGTGAGAACGTTGTGTACGAAGGTATGCAACTTATAGTATTTTGAAGGTGGTGTTTTAAGCTAAAATGTAAGCTGAACGGAACACTGTGTACTTATGGTTATGTGAAGGTGGTGTGTAAATTGTAAATTAAAAGTTATAACTAAAACTTTAGAATTTCTAATGTTTGTCTAGTTTAAGTATGGTTTGTATGGAAAGGACAAAAACAGTTTTCCTAACTATAACTTATCTATAGGCTTTGATTTTTCCATTTAATGTCAATGAGATCTGTTTTTAATGAAAACGTGGTTCAAATTGTATTATTGAATGCTATTTATGAATATATCGTTAATTAGAGTGTTATACAGTAAAATGAAAGATAGTGTCATATCGTCGTAGAGTGGAGTATTGTATAGTGGAATTGAGTACAGTGTAGTAGAATGTAGTGGGGTAAAGTGGGAAACAGTATAGTAGAGTGTCGTTGAGTGGAGATTTATAAAAAGTGCAGTGTTTTGTTGTACAGTGGAGCTGTATAGAATGGATGATTGGACAGTAGCGTAGAGTGAAGTAGAGTCTCATACTGTAGAGTAGAGTTCAGTGGAGTTATCTAACATAGTTAATACAGTGTATTAGCATGTCGTAGAGTAAAGTAGCTTATTGTATAGTCAATTAAAAATCTTATAAATTGGGGTTGTGTCTCATGCAGTAGGATGGAGG
The DNA here is from genome assembly GCF_964263255.1 of Lissotriton vulgaris. NCBI lineage: Eukaryota > Metazoa > Chordata > Amphibia > Caudata > Salamandridae > Lissotriton > Lissotriton vulgaris. The sequence continues at coordinate 1,817,844,884 of NC_141687.1, forward strand.
GATGTGTCATACAGTTTTGAAATGTGTTGTTTAGTGGAATAGAGTGTCATACAATGGACTGTACAGGCATAGTTTGGACTGTAGAGTTAGACAGTGGAGTGTACATGGATAGAGTGAAGTAGAATCTTGTAGGCTACCATAAAGTGCAGTATAGTTTTAGAGAGTACAGTTCTAGATTGTGGTGCAGAGTGTCATACATTGGAACCATGTATAGTGCTGTGACACAGTGTAGTGGCGTAAAGTGGAATAGCGTACAGCGGAGTATCATATATTGAAATAGCGTACAGTGGAGTTCCTTTCAGTTTAATAGTGTACAGTGGAGTGTAGAAGAGTGGATTGGGAGAAACTGGAATATTGTACACCAGAGTGTTGTAGAGTGACGTGTCCCATTGTGGATTAGCGCACAATAGAGTTGTGTGATATGCAGTAACATGCAGTGGAGGGACATAGACTAGAGTGGCATACAGGCAGTGTGGAAAACTGGAATACCATAGAGTGGAGTGGTGTACAAAGTAGCGGCGTCGAATGGAAAAGAGAAAAATGGAGTGTCATAGAGTTGTCTAGCATACATTTGAGTGGCATATTGTGGAGTTCCATACAGTACAGTGGAATATCATTTAGTTGGGTAGTGTACAGTCGAGTTGGGTGCAGTGGAGTGGCATTGACTGGATTAGCATCCAGTGTAGTGCCTACAGTAGAGTTGTGTACAGTGGAGTCACGAACACTGCAGTGGCATACAAGAGAGTGAGCTGGAGTGGAACAGCATATAGTGGAGTGTCGCAGAGTGGAGTGTTGTCCAAGGAAACAGCTTAGGATGGAATGGCGTAGAGTGACGTGGCGTGAAGTGGAGTACAGGGGAGTACAGTGCATTGGAGGGCCATACAGTGAAATAGCATAGAGTGGAGTGTCTTAGAGTGGGGTGGCAATCAGTCGAATAGTATATCGTGGAGTGGCGTAAAATGGAATAGCGTATAGTGGAGTCACGTACAGTGGAATTGCATATAGTGGAGTGGTGTACACTGCAGTGGCGGACAGTGGAATAGTGTAGAGTTGAGTGGTGTATATTGTAGTGTTGTATGGTGTATATTGTAGTGTTGTACAGCGTAGTAGGGTAAGGATGTACTTGGAATTTTGGAGGACTGTAGATTATGGTGTGCAAAGTAACACAAGACAGCGACTTGCTCTGCATTGCATTTATGTACATGTACCAAGCAAAGCAGGTATGGTGGCTTTGTGTAATTTTGTAAACGTTACGTAAGTATTGCATTGACCTTGCGACACTACGCGTAACACAAGGATAACGCAATACAATCCCAAACTAGGCCCCTAGTGATAAATTGTACCATAGTATACTGCAGCAGGTTAGTGGTAAACCATGGTAGATAGTGATAACAATCCAGTGTATAATTGGCTTTGTTTACAAATTTAGAATGCATGCACAATCTTTTTAATAGATTTTTGGATTATTATTGCGTAGGGCCTTAAACGTAGGTAAGTAGAAGTTTTATTGTTGCTCCCATCCTATTACCATTTTCTTAAAGTGGGAATAGGAAATAGGTATGGAAATGTTTTAATAATTTTCTGTATATTTACCTATCCTTCATTTTATTGTACGACACTCCATTTAATGATACCTTAATAAATAAAACCAAATACTACGATTTGAAACACACTTTCATTAAAAAGATAAAAACCATTGAAATTCTATGAAAAAATCGAAGGTTATAGATAAGTTATAGTTGGGAAAATGTTATTTATTCTTTCCACACAAACCATATTTAACTAGACATAGTTATAACTTTAATTTAGAATTTACACACCATCTTCACATTACTATAAGTTGCCCACCGATGTACATATTGTTACTTATAACTTACATTTTAACTTAACACACCATCTTCAAATTACTGTAAGTCATGCACATTCATACACAGTGTTCTTACCTCACTCGCCTCACTGGGCCAATAAAGGCACAATCTGTTAATTGCTCTCATCTTTTTTTTTAACAGAGATCTTCATTTGAAAATTGTTCTATGGCATATGCCAGTGCTGTAGCAAGTGGTTTTTGGTTGATATATATTTATTTTTCATTTTCGTTAATCGTACTATATCTCTACATATATATTGCTTAACATAATAGCGCTTTAATTGTACTTTAAACTGTTCCGTGCTCATGACGAGCTCAGCTCGTCATGAGGCACGGTCGTGCTGTGCTCGTCATGATCGCTGCGCCGCGCCCAACCGGGGCCAATTCCCCTCCTGTGCCGGGCGTTCCATTGAAACTGGCGTGGTTGTGACGAGCTGAGCTTGTCATGAGCACAGCGCCACCGTGCTGCATGACGAGCCGAGCTTGTCATGAGCACCGCGGCGCTGCGCGTGCCCTTCTTCCCCCAGCACAGCCGGGGAATTAGCCCGCAGGGGAGGGGTTAAAAGAAAATTTACCATTTCATCTTGGTTCAGTAAATTAAAAGAAAAAACAGTGCCCCTTTGTGCATGGGTATTGAATGCATGCATGTGCCTACAAAATGATGTGTCAGTCACGCATTTTTTATTTTATTTTTACCCTGATGCACAGCAGCCGCGATGCTGTTCAACAAAGCTAATAGGTCTCGGGGGCAAGACCTATTGTCTTTTCTAATGCTTCTTTGGACATGGTGAAGATAATAGAAACTTTGGCAGTGCTTCGGGCACAAGACAGAAGTGGGTGCTCATTTCTCCTTAGACTCTTTTGACGAATAGAAGTTAGCAGTAACAAGCCTTTAATATCAATAGCGAGGACAACTAAAACTAACACACACACAAACTTATGTAGGAATGAGCGTGCACCCCGTCCCCAAACTAATATACTGTCTCTCTAACTTCCCATTTTACTTCTTTCAGTTCCCCTTTTTTTGTCTTTGCCCCATATTTTATTCTTTTTCTTTTGTGATTAATTCCTTCGATTAATGTCCCTTTCTTTCCTTATTTCTTTTCTTCTACCTTTCTTTTTCACTTTTCTTTCTTTCTTTCTTTCTTTCTTTCTTTCTTTCTTTCTTTCTTTCTTTCTTTTTTTCTTTCTTTCTTTCTTTCTTTCTTTTCTTCCTTTCTTCCTTGTTGTCTCATTCACTCACTTTCCATCTTTCTTTTTATCTTTGGTTTCCTTTTTTGACTTTCTTTCACCATATTTTTTCACTTTTCCCAACAATTCCAATCCATATCTTCTTTCTTGTTTCATAACTTTCCTACACCCCTTCATTTTCTCTGTCCTATTTTCTCTAAAAACCCATCTTACTTTAATCATTTTACATCCTTTGTACATCTTCCCTTCTTTACATTTTCCTTATAATTTACATCCTTTCTATCCTTGTCATGGTTTCCGACTTCTCATCTGTCTTTCTAACTTTCTTTACTGGGTTTAACATTTTCCTTTCCATCTCCTTCCTTCATTCCATCAATCTTTCTGTCTTCCAATCTCTCCAGTAGTGGCCCGTCCCCTGCCAAAGTGGCAGGTCGTGTTGAAGGAAGAAGGTGGGGGGTCTCGGGCCCAAAAAAATAAAAATAAACTGTTAAAACTTACCTGAATGCCGCCTCCGCCCACCGCATTGCACTGAGACAAATTCTGGCTTGAGATGGCCGGCCAAACCGTCATACCCACTGTAACAGTGCCCATGACTCCCCCACCTGCAGTGTCATCCACTGGACCCGCCCCAAAAACTCGTCAGCATCCTGGGAGCAGGTCCAGGGGAAATATAATAAGATGGGTTCAAAAAACTGTTTTATTATCATTTTATTTAAGGGGGCGGCAGAGGACAGCAGCACTCCTTTGCCCTAATGGAAGGGGTGCTACTGCATCTCTCCTTCCTTCTTTCCATTCACCACTCCTTGTTCCTTCCTTTTTCCCTTCTTTCCATTCATCACCTTTTATTTTCTCTTTTGAATCTTCCACTCTTCATTCCATCTTCATCTCTTTCCATTTTGCATTTTCCCTTTTATTTATACTTCCCGCTTTTCCTCCTGTCTTTCCTTCTTTCTATCCATCCTTGTTCCAATCCTGTACTTCCTTTCAATAATTTATTTTATTCCTATTATTCTTATCTTCTTTGCATCGACCATCCCTTCTTTCATTCGTTCTTCCATTATTCCCACCATCTTTTATTTTTCCCTATCTTACTGCCATCCTCCATTTATTTATTCCTTCAGATCTTCCTTCCTATTTTCTCCCCTTCTTCCATGCATTCCTTCATGTTTTCTTTCCATCTGTCTTTCATTTTCCCCTTCCTTTTATTCTTTCTATTTCTTTCTTTTTTCTTCCTTCTTTCTTTACCCCTTCCCTACTTTTTATTCCCCTTTCTCCCTTCTTTCTTTATTACATTTTTAGGACGCAACCCACTAGACAGCGCAGCTACTCTGCAGCACTCCACTTTACACTATTCCACGCCATTGCACTCTGCGCCACGGGACTCAACTTCAGTCTGTGCCACTCTACTCTATGCTACTGCACTCTACACCACTCCAGTCTAAACCACTGCACTCTACTTCAATACACTTTATACAAATACACTCAACCTCACTGCACTGAACTCTGCACCACTGTAGTCTATGCCACTGCTCTCTACGCCACTGTACTCTACGCCAATGCACTCTATGACAATCTACGCTGCAACACTGCATTCTCTGCCACTGAACTCTATGCCACTTTACTCTGCACTACTGCACTCTATACCAATGCACTCTACTCCGCCACACTCAACGCCACCAGTCTACTCTGCACCACTCTAAGCCACTGCACTCTACATCATTCTATGCCACTCTACACCAATGTACTCTATGCCATGCTACTTTATACCACTGCACTCTATGGCACACTCTACTCTACACACCTCCACTCACATTTGTAAAAGCACGACTGCCGGTGCCCAAAGTTCCCTTCAGAAGCCCAACAGCAGGTTCAATTTAATATCAGCAGGCTCAGTACAAGGCAGGGTAGTCCTGAATCCACCTCAAGCCTCTTTAATCCACCTGCAGACACACCTTGCCCCTATACATCACTTTTGTAGATTGCTACTTTCTCCCCTTAAGACGTTTTTTCATATTTGTCTTCCTCTATCTTTCAGTTTTCTTTGCTTTCCTCTCTCGCTCGCTGTAATTGTCTGACACAGAAAAATAAGTTCCAGTCCCCAACATTGAGTGCTGGTGGCCCCACCGGCAACAACAAATTTAAATTAAGCACTGGCAATTTGCAACCCTCGAGGGATTTGCACTTGGCCAGCTGCAAATGGTTTGTTATTTTATGTCACGTCCATTTGTACGGCGCACTAATCACCCTTTCGAGTATCCAGTCGCTTTAGCAGGAGGTGTGTAGGGGAATTTCCCCTCAGAGTAATTCAAAGAGCTGGGCCTTCAGCTTCTTGCAGAATTTAAGTAGTGAGGAAGAGGTTCTGATATGTTGTGGGAGGCCGTTCCATGTTTTTTGGTGCGATGTATGAGAAAGAATGACCTCCTGTTCTGCTCATGTGAATACAGGGGATGTGTACGAGTGAGAGTGAGGCTGAGCATATGCGTTTGCTTGACTGCTGAACATTTATGAGGTTGTTGAGGTATGGTGAGACAGTGTTCTGTAAGGCTTTATATGTGTGCATGAGTATTTTAATTGGCTGTGTGTCTGAATGGGGAGCCAGTAGAGCTCTCTGGGATGTGGTTGGGATGTGGGTTCGGTGTGGGAATGCGACTATGAGTCTTGCAGCAGCTTTCTGGAAGGTCTGGAGTCTGTCCAGGAGCTGCTTGGAGATTCCGGAGAAGAGTGCATTGCCATAGTCAAGCCTACTAGTGAAGAGTGCTTGTGTGAAGGTACATCTGGTGTTCTGTGGCAGCCACTTGAAGATTATTTTGCAGCATACGTTCACTGATTTGACTGGTGCTGTAATTTTAAGCTGGCTGTCCATGATGATCCCCGGATTCCTGATGTGGTTGGTGGGTGTTGGTTCTAGATCAATTGGCCACCGGGTGACACCCCATGGCGAGGGCTAGTTTCAGAAGACCAGTACTTCTGTCTTGTCTGAGTTGAGCTTTAAGAGGTTGGTACTCACCCTTTCTGCTACTACAGTCATGCAGTTGGTGAAGTTGGCTCTGGTGTTGGTTGTCTTGTCTGTCAGGAAGAGAATGAGATGGGTGACACTGCTTTAGGAGATGATGTTGATGCCCTGGGACCGGATGATGTCTGCTGGCAGTTTCATGTAGATGTTGAACAGGGTGGGGCTGAGGGATGATCCCTGGGGAAATCCGCAGGTCAGGTTCTTGGTCTCTGATGTAAAGGGTGACAGTCTGACTCTGGACTTTTCCAATTAGGAAGGAACAGATCCATTTGACTGCAGGTCCGTGGATGCCTATCCCATGGATTATTCTGAAACTGTGTTGAATGCCATGGAGAGGTTGAGCAGGATGTCGGCCCTTGTTTCTACTCGGTCCAGAATGGTTCAGATGTCATCAGTGGCTGTGATGAGTGCTGTTTGAGTGCTGTGGGTCTTTCTGAATCATGACTGAGTATTGTCCAGTAAGTGGTGTAATTAGCGTGGGTTATGAGTTCCTTGTTGATGGCCCTCTCTATCACTTTGTCTGGGTAATGGAGCACGGAGATTGGTCAGAGTTTACTCAGTTGGTTTGGGTCAGCTGATGGTTTCTTGAAGAACTGCTGCACGGTTCCAATCTTCTGGGAATGTAGCAAGTGTGATGGAGGTGTTGATGATGTGAGTAAGGGTGGTGCAGATTGGTGATGCTCCCTGGGGCCCATAAGTGGAGCATGATGATTGCCACTGTGTCCTCTTTGCTGAGGGTTATTTGGGCAGGTGGCCGTCTTGCTTTGTGATGGATAGGTTGGCAATGAGATTGATGGGGTCAGGTTGCCTCGGATAAAGATGAACAGGCAGGAAAAATAAAGGAAGTGGCACTGCTTGAAAAAATCTGATAACAGGCACCAAGTACAGTTAATTCTAAGCTGCAATTAGGATCACAAAGAATTCAGAGCTGCCAAATATGCAGTGCTGGGTGTTACACTGACAGCCTGTCATGTCATGACCTTTAAACCAATAGCTCTGTGTCTTCTGGAACTTGTGATTTTGCTTTTCCTGTTATTTGAAAGGACTTACTGAAGGCATTACTCATGAAATGGGTCCGCTTGACAGCATTGGAAGTTTTCTTGAAGCAGTTTATGAATTATGCAGCCAAAAACCATTATGCAGGCAACCATATGTAACAACATGTAAACGCCGGTCAACTGGAATCAGGTAATTTTCCAACCGGAAGGCTGAATAACTGATTGGTAGAAATGGTGAAATTTTGCTTGCCAGTATCTAGCACCATCTAATGGTTTAAACAATCAGAGCTACCCTCAATAAACAGTAGGCTTACTTCTCAGTCTGTAAATGAATTCGCTGCACGAACATAAGGCTGTGAAAAAGCACAGGACTGGGCAACAATACACCATGTACCCCCAGTCACCCCCGCCTCACCCGACTCTTCAGACGCCACTGATGGCAGAGAGAGCTGAAAGCACACACATAAATGCCTGCCAGCGTATTATGTTAGTCAATAGGGGTGGGGGCCTTTGGGGGTTAAGTGTGAGTGCATGATTGTGCTTGCACCGCGGGCCATATCAGTCTCCCTCCCAGCAGGACTGTGACACCGGATGCTCCGTGTTGTGTTGTGTCATCCACCGGCCTTCACTGCAGTACTGCTTACATAACATAGTTAATGATAGCCATTTATTCTCTTTGCACCTTGTAGCGAGTGCAGGTACAGGATACTGGCAGATTAAGTTCTGAAGTCAGTGTGTAAAAAAACAAGAGTTCTAGAGCCCAATGTTTTCTTTACGAGGCACAATCCTATTGGCCACTGTGTTTGACTCCATCACCAACCCCACTGGCACATGACTTTGTGTGGCACAGCACCTTAGATATCGAGCTAAAAGACATTAAACAGTAAAGTAAAAAGGTGCAACACGCCTGCTCAAAACACTAATTAAGACACACTTCACCTACAGAAACTTAACAGATTGTACAAGTCAGCAATCAAAAAAGCTAAGAAAAGATACAATTCACACAGAATTCACAATGCAAAATGTGCTAATAAAGAATTCTATAAAATTCTCACTGAATTTCGTAAACTAAATTTCCTAGAAGGAGTTCATCGCATTACTCAAGACTTCACAGATAAACTGGCAAATCATTACACAATCAAAGCCCATACCTTGGACTCCTATTTAAAACGAAGAAAACCTACCAGCACTGACCCTTTTCCAAAACAACCCTCCAAGAGTAGCCTAACCCAGCATCTGCATTCATTCCAACAAATATCACAAAAGGAATCTATCGACCTGGCAAAGCAAGCAGGCCTGCTGGCAACCCTTCTGGCCCGTGTCCACCATAGACCTTCAAGAACCTTCTTCTAACTACCTCTGCTGCCACACCAGTAAGAAGAATCATCAACAATTCCTTAGCTATGGGAATATTTCCAGGAGACCTGAAAAGGTCATACATACCCCCACAATACTAAAGAACACAAACCCAGACCCACCTAACCCTGACAACAAGAGACCAATTACAAATGGGCCTTTCCTAGGCAAACTGATAGAAAGAGCAGCATTACCCAGATGTCCCAATTTATTGAAAATAATTCAATTTTTTCAGTCTGTCCAGTAAGAGGTACATAATCTGACCTCATTGCCATCTGGGTTGACCTTAATGACACAATTGACCACAATTGACCAGAACGGGGTTGCAGCACTGCTTCTCTTGGAACTCTCAGCTGCCTTTGACATGGTTGACCTTGACACTATAATACAAAGACTCTACAAAGTTGGCATAGAGGGGTCTGCTCTCGACTTGATCACATCCTTCAATACACTACCCTATTTCTCACCCTACGTCCCTCCTAATATATCCTCTATCTCCACTCTCTGACTGCTATGATCCCTAAAATAACCTTTACTAGACTCTTCCCTACTCTACCCTTACAATGATCCCCAAAATAACCCTTTCTAGACTCTTTTTTCCTCTACCACTCCCCCTGCACAATCGCAAACCTCTTTTACTATTAAGAACTCCCACACAAGCCTTTCTAAACTCTTCCCTATGGCTCTCCCCCCCTACTCATCGCAAACCTGGTCCTGCTGCTATGACCTCCAAACCCCCCTTTCTAGACCCTTCCCTCTTTTATCCCTCCACTATCCTTTTCAATACAAATAACAGACTCACATTCCCACCGCTCAAATTAATTTCATATTTCCCTATACTAATTCACCACTAATCCTGTTTTGGTTCCGGAGTAGTATACTACTCCTAGAAAAGCAATTTGATGTCTCATCGGGGGTATCAAGCACTATATAAATGCAAACCTCTCCCTTTTCTACGCCTCCACTATCCATCTCAACCCAAATAACAGGCTCACATGTCCACCCTCAAAAACATTTCATATTTCCTTATACTGACTCACCACTAATCCTTTTTGGGTTTTGGAGTAGCATGGTGCTCGCTGAAAAGCGTTTCGATGACGTCTTGTCACGGGTAGTAAGCGCTATATAAATGCAATTACAATACAGTACAGTGGTGAAATGATTTTTAGTGTGCAGCCTGAAGTCTTTCTTGTGCTGATTGGCTCCTAGTTTATACAACAGATCAAACCATAGGCAGATCTGAAACAAAATGACACAAAAAGAAGCAGCAGACAAGGCTGAGCAAAACCTGTAAACAGGTAACCTGCAGGCTCTTCCTCCAGCAAATAATTGAAGAACAAAGTAGTGTATGTGTGTGCATTTCTAATGAAAACAATAATAAGAAAAAGCAATAGCAATAGAAGCCTTAGAAATATTTCAGATCTGCTGTCTGGTTCAGTTATTTTTTTAACCATATCATAACTCCTTTTCACAACCATTTTCTGAAACGAGCATCTTCAGTGTGAAACTTCATGCCTCCTATTATTAGATAGCTACCATACACCTTTGCTGCCTGGCTGGGTCGTAGAGAAAATAAACACTGCTTACTCAGGTTAGATTCTAAACTAAACATCAAAACGGTCAAATTTCTTCGGACAGCAGCGACCATAATAGGCTCAGTTAGGATCCACAGCACTGCGGCACTACACCAGTAAACGCCCTTACCATGGCTCTCAGTGCCCACACCTTATTTGAACTGCTCCAAAATTCTCAGCTCAGACTGTATCAGGCCAATCATCAAATAGGATGTCCTCAGTTCTTTATTTTTGCCTTCAGCCGCATAACTAGGACATGGACCTCAGAAACCAGTCTGTGAGTATCATCTTTACTGGATTTGTTACAAAACCACTCTCCGGTCCGCATTAGGACTTTGGAAACCAGTATACAGGTCACAAATCTTTGCACAATGCTGGCTCTTCTTCAGCTCCTGTAGGCAGGCACACCTGGTATAGAGCTTTAAAAAACACATTGTTGGGTCTGCTGTAGACCAGCTTCACTGCCTGCTCCAATCATCATCCTCATCGGACATGCTACAAAATCTAACGCTTGAACTGCAACGGGCAAGTAACGGGAAACAAGAAGTTGCATTTCCGCTCTGGTCGACAGCTCACATCAAGACTCACAGCCTGTGAACTTGCATTTAGCGCTCAAAACTTTAGGGAAAACAGTCAGGCTTGGGATTAGCAAAATTTGGACAAGTTTTAATACTCTCAGATCTTAGCCGGCTAAAAGTTACGCATTGGTCGCACTTTCATGCTGGGACGATGCTATGCACTGACTGCACTTTATGCTGGTTCATCCTGTGAGTCTGAAATGGACAGGACCAGCCTCAAGCAAGAGAACCTCTGACATACTTCTAACTGTTTCATATTTAGACATGAACTCTGCAAAATCTGCGCATGGTCTGTAACTCCTTGTTTCTCAGCCGGTTCCATGTTATGCTCTGTCCGTTGGTTTTCTCTGCATTTAACAGGCCTTATTATACCGTTTCTTTAGATCTTTGTATTTTAATATTTGCTACTATTTGTCAAGGTTTTTTATTAACTACACAATAAAATTGACTATGACTACTCAGGTTAGTTGACAACACAGCGACACAGAATGGATCAAGCGGATAAATGATACACCATGAGCTTGCATTGACTGTTTCATCTTACGTCCATTTATCATCCGCCAGAATAACTCTACATGGTACTTTTGGTATTGCGTTAACCTTGAATCAGCCAGCCCCTGGACATAGCAGCTCCTCACTATGCAGATATCTGAGGAGTTACTAATATGTGCACTGTGGTGCACATATACACATTGAACAAGCTTTTGATACATGCTCAGTAGTCAGGCCTCTTATGTGCATAAAGTATGCAGACCACTGTTTCACTTATAGTATTTTATGAACAGTTGTAGACTATGTTCTGTATACAATGAATGTTTTTTGTCTTTGGCACAGTATATAAGCCACTGGTATATGCATATATATGTAGTGTGGCTCACTGGTTAGAGGCGGCAGACCCGAGAGCAGAGGACGGCCCGGGACCAGGGTTCGATTCCCGGCGCGGCAGGTTTCTGGACCAGGGTCAGCGGACTCGATAATTCTCTCGCCTCGGTGCCCACTCTGATCAGCGATCACACTCGGCAACTCTGGGCATTAGCTTGCCTCATCTTCACTAACGGCCCCACCAGACCGCCGGGGATGCCTGGGCTCACCCTGGAGATACCCATTAAGGGACCATCTCTCAGGGAAGCCAGGAAGGGTTTCGCAGCGGTTGAAGCGCCTTGGGACCCTACGGGTAAGTAGTGCGCTATATAAATGCTTATACACATACACATATATTCACATCTCACATCATCTGATGCCTCAAGCCTGCATAAAGTGCATCTATTAGAGATTTGAGTACTGTGCACATCAATGGACTGATGTATACTATGCCTTGAAAGATTGAAGAAAGGGACATTAATATTAAAAAAAACTGGAGATATTGGTCTGCAAATTGAGACAGTTCCTATTAGGCAGGGGCACATAGGAGATTATGAGTGCATCTCCCTTTCCTTCTCTCTCTTCCACTGCCTTTGCTCTGTCCCACCATCTCTGAGCCATCCCATGTCATGTTCTGATCTTTTCTTCCCCTCATGGTCTGATCTTGATTATAGCCTGAGTGCCCTATGTAGCGGGCTCCATCGGCTATTAAAGGCCCGCTACAGCATTAAAGGCCTGAGCCGAAGGCAGGACCTTTAACAACGGACCTAGAGGGCAGAATGTTCTGATTACTTAAAACAAAGGCCTCTCCGAGCCCGAGGGGGTTAAATTCTCTCGGGCTCTTGTTCACAGCAGCAGCTGTGAATAAAAAAACATCATCGAAATGTTGCTCTCGGGCTTCTACTAACACATAGAAGCCTGGATGCAATCCATGGTATTCAATGGAGTGCTCCACATTCCAATGTTCTAATATTGTATACACTCCCTATTTCTGATTTGATCATTCGATCCCCTCACTTCTGTTCTCTCACCCAAATTTTTACCTCTTACCAGTTTCTGGAACCCTGAGTCCTTCTGCTCCACTTTTCACCGGGCCATAGAAAGACAACAAGAAAAGGTCATCTTTTTTCTTGTTTTTGTCACTTTTTACCCTTCATGTACAATTTTAAACAAATTCCATCTCAATGCAGTATACTGATATTGTTTACTTTTTACTTTTATTTTATCTTTTCCATTTCTGGTCTTCACCGATAATGAAGGTCCTGATTTAGACCGGAAACCCTACCATACAGATGGTTCGCCAGCTATATTTAGAGTCATGTTACTGCAGGTAGAGACCCCTCTGGCTCCACCAGCAGAAACCTTACACCGAAGGCAGAGGACTTGGGGCCATCAGTGCAAAGAGTATCTGCCCTATGTAAAGCAGACAGTCTGATGTCAAGACGCCTACGGGTATATGTTGCGCTTTACAAATAGCAATAAATAAATAAATAAATAAATGATGTATTTTTTCTCTTCTGCAAAAACCAGGAAAGAAAAAAAGAAAAATGACCACAACATCCTAGGAGAAAACTCCCAAAGTGTCAGCGCCATTTTCTTTTTGTCCTACAGAAACAAACTTCTGCTTTGGTAGTTTGTTTGTGTAAAACCAACAAGTTTGCTGGGTGGTCACATGAAATGTGGCAGCTGCTCAGCAAACATGCAATGATTTCAGAGAGGCCGCCAGGAAATGACCACAACATCCTAGGAGAAAACTCCCAAAGTGTCAGCACCATTTTCTTTTTGGCCTACAGAAACAAACTTCTGCGTTGGTAGTTTGTTTGTGTAAAACCAACAAGTTTGCTGGGTGGTCACATGAAATGTGGCAGCTGCTTAGCAAACATCCAATGACTTCAGAGATGCCGCCAGGAAATGACCACAACATCCTAAGAGAAAACTCCCAGAGTGTCAGCGCCATTTTCTTTTTGTCCTACAGAAACAAACTTCTGCTTTGGTAGTTTGTTTGTGTAAAACCAACAAGTTTGCTGGGTGGTCACATGAAATGTGGCAGCTGCTCAGCAAACATCTAATGACTTCAGAGAGGCCGCCATGACAGCAGCTCCTCCGAAGGCAAAGAGATCTCCAGCCGAAAGGCATAGGTCTCTAAATACGGAGCTGGGTTATCCACCATGGCAGCAGAGGTTATTACCTCCACTCCTTTGGCAGGCAGTGGTCCATCTGTCAAACTTTAAACAGGACGTAAGTACTGGATCCTACCAGTGGTGAGCGGTGACGCTCAACCCTGGAGAGGCGTCAATGGGACTGAGAGCCAAACCCAGTGGGGGTCAAAAAGATAAGTTAAAACAATTTAAATGTACTTACCCGCGCTCTCCTCTGAGTTTCGCTCTCCTTCATGTTTTCTTCGTTCAGCATGGTTGCCGTCAGTGCGACGGCACCTCGTGGAGCCTCAGGCGACCCCCTTCTGCAAATCCCAATGCTGCCCTATGCTGCAAATGAGCAGCATGAGAGCAACCCCAGGATTGGATGTAGCGGGATGTCTCGACGCTCCGGTATGAACAACAATTGGTCCCGACGTACCTCTTTTAGAGACCAAAGGAGGCAAAAATACTCTTCAGATTAATTTACTGAGTCACCGAAAAGATTTTTTCTTTATGATTACTTCAAACAAGAGAGTAGAAAATACTCTTCTGACATACACCAGAGAGAAAGAAAACAACTGAATTCAAGAGACACATCTTCTTTATATATTAGTAGGCTGTGGGGTTTTAGGTTTAAACCTATTTTAACTGATAAAACCCCACTGAAAGAAAAATAGCCCTCACCGGTGAAAACATGTAAACACTGAAAAAACACCTGCACAACCACAAACTAAATGCCATTCAAAGAAAGGAAAAAGAAAGTGAAGGAGTCATTTTGTTCTTACTGAAGGAGTCAATAAAATGTAACTGTTTTATAAGCTAGCAGTAAGAAAGACTGGCTAACATTATTCTGCTTGAGTTTTGTTCTTTAATGATGCCACAAAAATATTGTTTTTTCTTCCTTTTACTTTTTTCAGTTTTATGGCCTTTGGGCTAAAGATGCAGGGTTTAGTTTCACGTTTTAGATTTAGTTTAATTATTATATAAACTGTAGAGAATCAGGACATATCAAACTCACATTTGATATTTTGGCTGCATTTGATTCTTTCACTGATAGGTAAAATGGCTAGTTTCATAAAAATCTTTCCTAATATGTGTCATCACATTTGCCCACAGAGAATGGGTAAAAACCCTTAATATATCAGACCATAGTTGCTAGTGGGTCCGTATTGATAGTAGGGTAATTGCCAACACCTCAGGCTTTAAACATTAAATGCAAGGTATAGTGACAAGTATATATATCACCAAGCATCTGGGATAGTGGTGAAAACGTGACACCAGACTTCTGGAAAATATGGAACGCAGTGTCACTTGTTATGCTCTGCAAAACAGTTTCTTTCCAAGTTCAACAAAGATTGGAGTGATATTGTTTGTATTTGTAGTGATTCAGCTACGTAAATAAAAAAATGTGTGTGATGACTTGTAAAAATTGATACCCGAGCTGAAGTGATTCCCTGTAGGAGATCCTTGCCACTTCTTAGATGGTATGCTGAAAGCATCTTTACAATCTTCAGAGTTAATGAGGGATGCTATTGACTTTTTAGTCCATTCTGGTGCACTGTTTTCTTATGACCAGGAACTAAAATGCAAATATTTATAATTTCGTGCTTTATGTGGCATCAAAGAAAGAGTCATCGCAAATGTGCCCCTTAGCTGACGGTTCTCAGCCCAAGTGGCTATGAATGCTGAGAGGGCCTTTTCTCAGAAGTTTACATGGGAAGGAAAGCGCAAGCGCACATGACCAAAGACTCATTGAAGAAGTATTGTATGGTGTGCTACAATAAGATTAATTTGCATAAATCTCTTTGGACCTCATATACACTATACGTACACTGTCTATATACCATGTTCTTTCAGTGCAGAAAGCAAGCAATGACGAAAGCAAAACGTTCCATAAACACCGGAAAAACACTTTTTCTGTTGTTTTTAGTGGCGTGAAAATATGTAACCACTGATAACAACTGTTTTTTAAGATATTGAAAACACTGAAAAAACCCCACCAGAATTTACCAAAAATAGAAACTGAAAACAGGACAGCCTATATATTAGTTATAAATAATGCATGATTCATGGAAGAGGAAAACGGTTGTCGAAAATGAGAAGGGCAAGAAAAGTGCTCATGTGTGAGGTGAGTTAAAAATGGGAAAATGGGAAAATCAGAAAAGCAATAGTTGGGGAACATGGTGTCTTAATTTCACACAGACAGCACTGGTTGCAATGATGTTAAGAAAGAGTAAACCAGTGTTCCTGGGCCTGTTTACAACACAATTTAGTTCTATTCTCCCGTGTCCATTTTACAGAAGGATGCCATTGGTTTTTTAAAAAATTCACCATCTAGTTGCTTGAAGAACAACTATATTCCAGGCCATAGAATGAGGGGTGTAGACGTTTCGACCCGACTTAGGCGATGAGGATAAATCTAAACCTCTGCATGTGTGTCTTCATCAGGACAATGAAAAATGAAAGAGATAACTGTGGTGGGTGCCTTAAAAGGCAGGCCAGGTCTGTCCAAAGATCCTGGTGAGTGGGTGGCCTTAGTATGAGGATGGAACAGATCAGGAGAGTGGGTGTTTAACACACTCAGGAGAAACCGTGCTGGTTACTTAGGCCTGTGCCTGCTCTACACCCAGCTGTCTGAGGCAGCTAGGAGGAGAGTTTTACACTGTGCATGTCAGGCTAGCTGTCGCAAGACAGCAGGCCAAAGTGACATGCGCAGTGTAAACTGCAGTGAGCACCACTCCCGCTGCTGCCAGTCAGCAGTAATGCCCTGCCCCCAAAACACTGCTCGGGCTTATAGCAACGAAAAATTAAATGGTAATTCTCCTCCGACCGAGTGGGAGTGTGGGGGCCACCACTAGATCCTACCCTTGTATTGTTGTTCTCATTAGGTGTCAAAGCATAGCCATGGATGTTGGCCCACCAAGCAGCAAGTACAGGCTCTCCCCATACTTGCAGAGAGCCACGAGGGGTGCAATGGCTATGCGCAAATAATGCTGGTTCGGATCACTCCCCACTAAATACTAGACGTCTCCACTCCGAATCCTGGCAGGTATTTGGTGGAACTACAGATGCCATGAGGAGCAGGTGTTGCATGTAATGCACTTCACACGATGATCTGCTGAGTGCTGAGGCGTTGATTCTGCCGACAAAAAAGTGTGTATTGGGTTTATTGAGGGAAGGCGCATTTAATACTGTTTGTCTGCTTGTGGCCTTGTTTTGTACACTTTGGCTGCGCAGATCACAGAACCCATTGACAATGTGGCCATCTCATTCCCAGTGGGCACCTCCTGAGGCCGTGTCATTGTGGCTGCGCTGGTGGCCATCTGCCACAACAGACTCCTTGGCAGCAAGCAGCTGCCCGACAACTCCTTCCTTCCTTCCCTGTGCTGAGGGAGACAGGACCTTCAGTCTCACTATGCAGAACCCAGTCCATACGTAGGCATCTTGGCATCAAATTAAAACACTATGAGATTTGTATTGGCAACTTTGGATCTGGGCGGAGGGTAACATACAAAGACTAGCTAGATGGGCTCAACTAGGACACCCTCCAGATACGGTCCAAAGCTCCTCCCACAAATTTATATGTAGATTTGGAGAACAGTCCATTCTGACTCTATGACCTTTCGCTGATTTAGGGCCATATGTAGGAAGCCTAATTGCGCTCGCAAATGCTGCAATTCGCAGAATTGCAGCATTTGCGATCGCAATTAGGGCAGTGTGCTATGTAGCACACAAAAACCCACATGTAAAATAAAGAATCGCAAAATTTGGGATTCCTTCTTTTGCTATTGCATTTAAGGAATAGCAAATTGCGATTCCTTAATTGCAACGTAGGAAGCACCCAAGTTGTGCGAATTTTGGTTTAAGGAATCGCAAAATACCACCAACTTCAGGTTAGTGGTATTTTGCGATTTCTTTGAAAAATGCACTTTTTGGCATTTTTCAAAGTGCCATGTGGGTCACATACATTCCTCTAGGGCATGTATGTGGGCTACATGTGCACACATGTTAAGTTCAGAGGTTGCAAAAGGGTGTCCTATTGACACCCTTACAACCCTGACATTGCATTCTCAATTTGTGATTTTCTAATTGAGAATCGCAAATTGAGAATGTCTTCCCATTCATTCCTATTGGCCTTCTAGCCCATAGGAATGAATGAGAAGGTATTCCTTATTTGCGAATCTCAATTTGCGATTTGCAAATAAGGAATGTGGGATTCGCAAAAAAATGTGCTAATCCTACCTACATTTCGTTTTGCGATTCTCTAATTGCAATTCCCTAAAAATCGCAATTTGAGAATTGCTAAATGAAAATTACCTACATATGCCCCTAAGTCCCTTATTTTGAGTTTACCTGAGTATCCCCAGGAGAGCACCACTCTGGGAAACTACACCTTTTCCAGTGTGTCGGCACCAAACAGGCAGTCAATGTGTGCCTGTTCCACCCAGAAGGGAGGGAAAACATGCACACCTGCTCCTGGAATTTTTGGGTATGTGTATTATTTCTCATTCCGGGAGAATACCTCATGATCTCCATTAATACTGGGATTTGTAAAGCCGAACTATTGCCCCTAAGGGTCTCAAGGCACAGGGGGCCGTCGGGAAGATTAAGTGAGCTATTGCCCAGAGTCACATGGTGCTGGGCTAACCTGCCGCCAGCGATCAAACCGGGAGCCCCATGCTCCAGAGTCAGCTGCCCTTGCCGCTGCGCCACACCTCTTCTCTTCCACAGACAAACTCACAGAAAGATACAGGTCAGAAGTTTCACTTCAGCACTCGTTTTTCCCCACAGAGTTAACCGGGAACTCGTAATGAGGGTCCGAGTGTCCTGTCTGGACTACTTGGGGAGGAGGCTGGTCAGTGCACCCGCAGGCGACTTAGATAGAGGTAGTTTTCCATCAGCTACACGCTGCCCATCAGCTCACAAATACAAACTCATTGCCATGCAACATGGCAGGAAGTATGTGTATGTGCACAGGGAGGAGAGAGCACCCCGACCTGCCCTGGTTTTGACTCAGTAAATGAATGATGGGCCACTGACTTTCCATGCTGATTGGGATATGGGAGAGGGGTGGTGTGATGTCACTTCCAAAAACTGTTGCAGCAGTGCCATTGCACATTCAAAAATGATTTCAAATAAAATAATGAGTACAAGTATGTGACAAAGCTGATTTGTAATTAGGTCTGAGGTCAGGAGTGCTGAGTTTAGTGCACGAGCTATGCCGCGCATGTTTGGTATGCGACTTATGGGTTCTGATCCTAACCACAACTTGTGAATTTCAGTGGGTATTCAGGTTTAATTTGTAACCATAGCTGCACACTGCGCCTTAACACATTTATTAGGTAATTTTTGTGTTTTTTTAAACATATATAAAGGTGTCATAATAAAGACATCCATAACTTTACTTTAACCTTTGTTTTTCTTCAGTGTGTGTACATACATATATACACTGAAAAAAGCAATTGTTCAAGTGACGTTGTAGATAGGTGTTGTAATAATATAAACGAATGCAAAACCACTTAAATTCACGAGTTA
Source organism: Lissotriton vulgaris (assembly GCF_964263255.1). Classification (NCBI taxonomy): domain Eukaryota; kingdom Metazoa; phylum Chordata; class Amphibia; order Caudata; family Salamandridae; genus Lissotriton; species Lissotriton vulgaris. Next base: position 1,817,863,995 of record NC_141687.1, read on the forward strand.
TACTTTATTGAGGTAACTATAACTTGCACCCCTTTCATGCACTGCTTATGACCTCACATATTACATCATAGTACATCACTTGTGACATGCTAAACGTGGACATCACCAATTACATCTGAAAGGACATTCTTGATGACATCAATGATAACACCATCATTATATATAGAATGGAGTTACTGAGTATACATGTGTGGGTCCATAGCATGGAAATAGTATAAGCCCTGGCGGCAAGCATGATTGTGCATCTTGAATGTTATGTGGTGCATCAGTGACAAATTACTATGTTTGGGATACTACTATTACTCCCTGTTAAACAAGATGAAGGCGGAGCATATCTAACGTGGGTTGCAGTGGTATGTTTGATGCTGAAAGCCAAAGCCCAGTCCAAAAACCTTCTGTTCACTATAGATTATCCATTCCTGGATATCTGGGCATTTGCCCATAATAAATAGTTGTAGTGCATTGCTATAGGTAAATTATGTGCTGTAAGGACATTTATAAAGTGTTGATATTTTTTTCCAAAACTTTTCTGAGGCACAGGAGACTGTTGAATTATGTAAAATATAGGCGGGTCTCACTTATAGGTCGTTTATCTCCCACGGGTTTTGCAAGCATGGCTCTAAGGTTGGATGCTACTGTGTCCATCTCAGCAACATATGTAGTGTATTTTACTAAGCTATGCAGTGTAGTCCATTGGCCCTGGAGGAAATTGTTTTTACATGAAAAATGTATATTTGTCAACCTCTCGACTTAAAATTGCAGGTCATGCAAAATGTTGAAGTTGGTAATACCATTAAGGTGAACAGAAAATTGTCCGCACTTGTAGTTTGTTGAATTACTTCAAGGCTACAAACCTTATAGGATGGTGCCACAATGATTGTGTAATGTCATCAGTGATGTCATCAATCAACTAATTGAAGATGTCATGAGTGATGTCATCAATGTCATTTAACATGTCATGAGTGATGTAATATTTGAGGTTATAAGGAATACGGGCCATATGCATCAAAATCCTCTTTTGCGATTCTCAAATAGCGATTTTTTGCGAATCGCTATTTGAGAATCGCAAACTGCTATGTACGTAGAATTTGCAATACATTTTGCGAATCCTTCCTATTCCTAAATTGCGTATCTGAAATTGCGATTCACAATTAAGTAATACCTCCCCATTCATTCCTATGGGCTTAAATGACACCTTGTTACACCCCTGAAATAAGTACATGTGGGGCACATACATGCCCTGAGGGCATGTATGTGCTTCACATTGCACTTAGAAAAATGCCAAAAAGTACATTTTTCAAAGAAATCGCAAATTACCACCAACTTGAAGTTGGTGGTAATTTGGGATTCCTTGAGGCCAAATTGCACTTTTTGGTGCTTCTTACATTGCATTTAGGGAATCGCAAAATGTGTGATTCCTTAAATGCAATTGCAAAATAAGGAATCTCAAATTTTGTGATTCCTTATTTTGCACGCATATTTGCCTTCATACATACCATTTAGCTAAATTGCGATCAGAAATGCTAAAATTCAGCGAATTTTGGTGTTTGCGATCGCAATTTTGCATGATACATATGGCCCTACATGGTTTAGGCACAAGTTTTAGTTGGCTCAGTAAAATATAACTGTTGAATTTAATTGTTTTCTTGGTTTTTAAATGTTCATTTTTATATTATTTCAACACCTAACTTTAACACCACTTTAACCTTTAGATTTTCAGTGAATTTCTCAGGTTTATTAAACATTAGCTAATAAACTTGTTACCTTATCGAATTATAATATTTATGCGATAATAACAGCTAATTAGGTCATTTTAATATTTATTTTTTCATTGAATTTGCAGGTTTTCTTTGAACCCAAAGTAAGATCTTATTACCGTACATAACTATACAGTCACTTTAATCTTTGTATTTTACAGTGGTCACTGTTTTTTTATGATATTCACTTCCTCACTGAGCATAGATTTTGACCCTGTGCAGTAAGCGATTGGATGTAGGGCCTGTCCTGCAGCTCGGCCCTGCACCCAACTCCCCACCATCAGCCAACCGCCTTCCCACCCCCTGGGATTGGCTGCAGGGCCTGGCCAGGCCTTTTGTCTAAGCCCTCACAGGTGAATAAGCCCCATCCTTGCGGGGGAGAACAGGGTGGGGAGGCCCTTTGGCAACTGCAATTGTGTAATATATACATATATACACACACACACACACATTTACACATTTTAAGCGGACTGTGGATTAAACATTTCTACGGTCTGTGAAAAGGGTTGTGCCATTCAATTTATCTCAATCACTCCAGTTTTCCTCTTTACACCAGTTTCTTCTGCAATCTCTTAGTTAGGCACTTAATCCATTTGCTCCTGATATCTATCGCTGACACGGATTACCTAAATGTCTTTTACTGTCATTGTTCAGAAACTGATCAGTGTTTTTGCCTTTAAAGTTAAGAACATCAACAAAGGATGCGACAGGCCCCCTCTAAATGTTAGTTTTTAATTACTGCGGGGTCTGAGACCAGAGGGATCCACCCCACCTAAAGCCCTGTTCTTGCTCTTCTTCAAGTCTCAAGGCAACACTCCCTGGAGTCCAGGACTTGTGGCACTCTGCTCAGCTCTCACAGCAGACATGGCGGTGGACTGGATTGTGGGGCACATGCAGCAAGCCACTCGCTGAGTGCTTAGTGCTGAGAGGCAGCTGCTGCTTTTATATGTGCTGCTCTGTTCTTTGGCTCTTAGGGTCAAACCGGTCCTCTGTCCTGGCTCTGACTCCTTCCATGAATTTTCTGGCTTGTACATCTCCAGTGTACATGTCCTAGGATGACCACTCATCCGTAATTTTCACGTTCTGTCCGTTAATTAGCCCCAACGTCCGTTGTCCATGATTGATGTCTTAAGGGACTGCATTTGTCTATAATGTTAGCCTCTCAGCTACAGGACAAAAGTTAATTCACACAATTGACCTTACCCAGCTGGAGTTGGGAGGGAGTCTCCTGTGCTGCATTCCGGGGGGAAGGGCAGAAAGAGATAAGCCTTCTTGTCAGGTTATCTGATTCCCCGAAGGAATGCACATGTGTGCAATTGGTTAATCGACAAATGTGAAGGCTGCTTGGGAGGCCTTAATTGATGGAGTCACTTTACGCTTCCTGATGACAAGATTTTAAATTTTTTTGTGAGGGTACTACAGGGTGTTCCAAGCTGAACTATGGAGAGCATGTTTAATGGACAGTTATAAAAAAATGCTTGCACTAAGTATAATCTGCATATTACTGAAATCTTTTTTTAGAAGCACTTTTTACCTTTAACCTAAATTTATATCTGCATTTAGTGAGAACCTTTATTATACTGTGTATAATGCACTCTTGAAATAATGACTTAAACATTCACAGAGCTTTCAGGGATCTCCTAGCACAAAAAATACACAAGTCACTTTTCACTGCTGCACCAAGCATGATTTAATTCTGGGGGCCTCTGGTTGCACACATATACATCTATAGTGATTGATCAACAGAGGTTTCATAACATAAAATTGTTCATTTCCCACTGATTAGTCTTACTTTTATTTATTTTTCAGTGAAGGTTGGGTATTTATATGTAGTTACCTTATGGTGTGGGCTCAATATAATAGTTACAGAATACTTTGCTTCTTTTTAGCCACGCCTTTGATTCCGTCTCCACCTCATCCAAATGGCAGTGCTATACTTTTGTTAATGGGTTTCAACCGCTTCATTGAATAGATTTGAGGTGGGTGAGACAACAAATTAACAAGGAGAGTTTAGGCAAGTGACTGGCTCAGATCTTAGAGCCTGTGCAGGAGCCAAGCCCTGATGTGTTTGTTATGTAAATCATAAGAAGCAATATGTAAAATATGATAAAATTCACGAGAAGTGTATTTCTTTAACATGTGAAGCATTGATGTTAATATGTTATATTTAGGTCTTTTAAATCAAATACAATAGGTTTTTGTACAACTGGTATTCAGAAATCAAGCATTTGAAAGTGCTTTCACACGCATTATTGAAGACAAAAGAGTTTGGGTGAAGTAAAATTTGTGCCTAAGATTACACAATTAAGCAGGGAAGCCACGATTTATCCCAGTTTCTTAATTTTAGTTTATACACATCAGATAGGAAATGGGTGTTTGTCTTTCCATATTTTAAGGATTTCTTCTTTGTGCATTTTCTGCAGTTTTTATATAAGTGACCTGGACACAAAGGTACTGAAGCACTTTACATGAGCACCACTTATATTACAGAAGGTCATGTTCATTGTTTATAAGCATTTGGATATTAAGTGGTTTGTCCAGAATCACAGGATGTTGAGCCGGTGCCAAGATTCGCTCCTGGTTCCCCTGTCCCAATGTTTGCAGTCCTGGCCCTAACGCCACATCCTGGGTATAGGGAGAAAGGCAGGCAGAAGCCACATGAAAACTCAGCTCATTATGGGCGCGAGATTCCAACAGGATTCAAAAACACTGTTGTCTGGTTTTAAATGGAATTGAGAAAAGTAAATTAATCTAGTCTGTGGCTTAAGTGTGCTATGTGTGACTGGGATGCCTGGGTACAAAATCCTAGATTTCCTGCATGGCTAATTGTGTTTCCTTACTCAAATAAATTTACTTAATGTGTCTAATTTACTTGATAGTGACATTTGGGAGCACTTCCAAGTAATTCAATTCAAGATGGACTGTGTACAAAAAAATCACTTGCATGTTTTTTTAGCCTGGAATGTTCCACCAACAATAACAGTAATATTGGTCATGATGTAAGGGACACCAGATAATTGGTTCTTTTTGTTAACTTCTGGTAATGTCATGAGGGAGGGTTAATGAATGTTTTAAAGTTCACTTTAGAAACTTTTACTTCAAATAAAACTGAATGCAATGTTGCGATCTAATGCACTTAACTGAAACACTTCCATATGTTCTTTTAAAAGAAGTTATTGTTGTATGCCTCAAGAGGTAACATAGCTTGATGGTAGACAGGTATGTAGCAATAGATTCCAAAGTACAATTACAGAAGAACAGTGCTGGGCTATTTATGAAGAGATAGCATACATGTTGACATTTTTCTGTGCAATGAAGTGACCTTTAATAAACTGTCCCTTCCAAACCCCCTGCCTGGTTGTCACTGCTTTAACTATCAGTGTGAGGAACAGAGCAATGAACTCTGTGGTGCTTAGAAGAAAGTGTCCTAGAGGGGAAATCATGACAGTGTGCCAGAGATAGGCACCATTAAACCATTGCCTTGAGTAGTTGCATGGATGTAGCAAGCACGTCTACTATATAGAAACCAAGAATACATGCATATGGGGTGGGTTATGAGAAGTGAGTATCATCCTTGTTGCAGTCTTTAAGGCCCTCTTCCTAAATAACCCACGCCTGTGCAATAAACTATTTTTTCAGACCGGCTCATTCCCCCTTGTGTAACAGGGTGCTCTGATATTGAAACCAAGAGAGCCAGACCAGCCAGACCTTGGTCTCGGGCAGTGTAATATTGTGTCTTCCTACAAGAAGAGCCAGGTGGAGGGTTTTGGAAACTTAGGGTGGGGCATACGCCCAATAGGACCACTTCTGGGGAGTTTGTTATTATACAGCCCATTGTGATCAACAGCACCTTGAGAACTCTCTGATAGGAGTGTGGGCAAGACCAAACACAGGAGGCAAATCGGCATCTAATTACATACAATGAGGACATACAGCTGCAACTTCCAAGTATATTTTGTTAATTCAGGCAGGTGTAAGGTGGGCTCAATTCAGAACATTAAATTAAATATAAATTAAATATTAAATTGAATATATTTAAAACAGGAGTCCGGGGATACTTTGTGGGGATATTTCAATATATTAGCCAAGTCAGCATCAAGCAGAGGTTTGCTCATGTCAGTCTCCCAGTTAGTACAGAGAGAAGCCCGGTAATGTTTCCTATGTTGTAGGAAAGCTCTGTACACCCATCTTATAAGTTTGCCGCCAGTCCCTATGTTGTAGATCGCCTGGTCTCTAGTCTGAAATAAGGGTTTGGAAATTTAGTAGCTCGCTGTCAACAAAAAAATACTCCAATTTTGAGAGACCTGCAGCATGCCACTGCCATTACAGCCCTTAGCGAAGCTGTCCCATGCGAGTGGGGAGACTAGCAAAACTATTGCAGGTATGTAGGGTTTCTTCTTATTAGTGAGTTTACGGATTCTAGTAAGGTAAGAGAATGCATGGTGGAATAACGCTGGGTGGCGCTGGGTAGAATGGTCAGTGAGAACAATGAGGAGTGCAGCAAGCCCTCCTTAAAGTCTTTATGGGTAAACTCCATCTTATGCAGGGGCTACCAGGCAGCCAGCGAAACAACCATTAGAGCTGTGCAGCTAAATAAGTAGCTTTAGAGTGAAAAGAGCTACCCGACAGTCCCCTGCCATCAAATCAGACGTGGGACATGTCAAGGTGTCTGAAAAAGGAAAGAGGGATGAGCCGGAGATGGTTTGAAAAATAAATAAATAATTGGGGTAGCACCACCATCTTCACTAGTTGCATGTGGCCCATTACTGAAAGTGGAAGAGAAGGCCAAAAAACAAACTGGGCTCAGAGGGACTGTTTCACTCTGCCCATATTTCCATCCTGCAAATAAATTGGGTAATGGTAGATATTAATCCCTTGTTATCAAAAGGTACCTGAGTTCTAGTTCAATCTGGTGTCTACTTGTATATAAAAGGAAAAACACTACCATATGTTAAAGAAATACTTCTTACATTATAAAACCTTATCATGTTCTTACATTGTGCTTGTGTAATTTACTTCCCAAATATTTTGAAGATTCTTCAGGTACTTTGGCACTTCAGGATGAGCTAGATAGACTCGGCTCAACTGCAGAACCATTTTAAGACTTGGAAAGAGTGGGCAATTGCCCAGCACCACCCTCTGAGTGGCCTGACCCCTGCTCACCCTTCACAAGCACGATCATTGAACCATTGTACCAGCAGAGTTTGTCAGGGTGAGTGCTGCTTGTTCAACCACTTGACATTGCCTCTTCTGTTTCTCTCCTCTCTGCTGACACAAATACACACAACACTTTCTGACTCTCATGGTGTGCCCCTCTTGTCTAGTCTGATTTGAGGAATTGTCCCACTTTGTGCTATTCTTCCTAATGTGTCCAGTCCTTAGTAACATCCCTTTGAATTAACTGCTGTGGATCTCCCATCTGATTTCGATTTAATCCCGCTCTTTAATTCTATGTGTTTTATATTCTGGGCTCCCAGTTTTGAGCGAAATGTAGAGTCCCGTAAGCACATTCTAGTGCTGTGAGACTGCAGATAAGTTGTAGGTATCCCACATCCTGACATTAGGTGTGAGTGTCACCCACACCATCTGCTAAGCCTTCTTCATTTTCTTTAGGTTTCACGTTGACTGGAGGTTGAGGTGAGCTAGAAGTTTTTGTTCAACTTGTCTAAACTAGCAGATGGACACTTACATTAATGTTTTCCAAACTGTTTGTCATAGGTTTTAAAATATTTCGAAACATAATCAAAATGTGGCTGTTTCTTTCCCTCCAATGAGTTGTGGGTAAAGCTTGATAGGGGTGATGGCCTTCACACCGTGCTCAAGGGCAGTAATTTACTTTTGAACAGGGAGATTATGTGCCACCTGAATGTAGCATACCTAGAGGCAATCACAAAAACCCTTAGGAATAAATAGCGCTGTATACAAAATAGTAAATAAATGTACCAATAAAGTAGTGGGATATGGCCTCTCCTTGGATGCGTCAGTAGAACTGATCTTTTGCCCTGAGTGAGTTTTTTCCTGAATTATGACCCTTTGTCCAGAATTTTTTTATAGTTCTGTCCAGAATTTGCCTCCATGTCGGTTGGTCCCTCTAGCATGCACATGCACACGCTACAGTAATGGTACTACAATCTAAAGGGAACTACGGCCCTGGGAGCACTATCCCAGGCAAAAGCCTAGAGGGAGGCCCTGTCTGCAACTGCAGTCGATAGCCAAGCTACATTGTTGCACCTCTCGCCATCTTCTAGGAAAAGCCCTTGTGCTTTTAGGGGAGAGTCACAACGCTGCATACAATTTAGTATTGAAGGCTTCGGATTTTGCAGCAAAGAAAATATACACATGAATGAATGCAGGCACCAGCCCTAGAAACACTGATGGAATAGAAACAAGGATACACACAAAGACATGAACTATCACACAAAAGTCAACAGCATACAGGTGGAAAAAAAAACACAAACACACACCGTCCTCTCTACGCCCAGCTGATTGTCACGAAAAAGGCAGGAAACAACCATTTTTTTCACCACTCGCTCTCTCTTTTTCTTTCTTTCTTTCTTTTTTCTATCTTTTCTTTCTTTCTTTTCTTTTTTATATCTTTCTTTCTTTCTTTCCTTTTTTCCTTTCTTTCTTTCTTTGAAAAAGGCCAGAAAGAACTACAGACCCAACCGAAGCAGTCACAACCACAGCAAGCCGCGTCCACAAGGCATGCATTCTTTGGTCGCCCATGGCAGAATTGACCATACTGTTACTTCGTGCTTAACTGAAAGTAGTCCATCACGTCCAATCACCTTGTGAAAATGAGAATGCCCTGGTTTCTATGCATCACAGGGCTAGTGATGTAATCACAGCTGCGGCCGTGCGTGTTAGTGTCGTATCAGTGTATTTGCAAGATAAATGTTTGCTCCCCTGGCTACCTGCGCTGGTCGCTGCCTTCATGTCGCGACAGTAGAGGGGTTTTCTCTGCCCTGGCAGGTGGTAGCAGCAGCCTGCATCTATGCGATTGAGTCCGGCTTAGAGTAAACAGAGTCCACAGGAGACATGTTAATGGCACACAAATAGATGTTTCGTTGCAGTGGATGTAGCTGTTTTGGTCTCTCCATCCACCAGTGTGCAGTGTCTTTCCTTGGGGGTGAGGCGGGATGCTGCTGTTTTGAATTCGCACAGGGATCAGCAGAGTGTCTGCCACCTTTGAGTTTCTTAGCAGCCAGGTCCATAAACACTGGACTGTGCCCCTGTGGAAAACAGAGACCACAGCTGTAACCACACCAGGGACCCTGAAAACCTCAGTAAGAGAACTGTCTTAATTTATGCGGTCAAATTTGGATGGAAATTCGTGATATGATGGCCTTTGCCATTTTGCAAGAATTCTTTCTTTGTTGCGGATTTTTCTAAGGAAAAATCATACCGCGCACTGAGTTTCTTGCCACAGCATTAAACAATTGTCTGCAGTATTGTTGGCTGAAACTAGGGCTAGGTTAGGTCTAGAAAAACCACTACACGGAATACATTATTGCCAACGAACAACTGAAGAGTAATACTCTACGTGGATTTCACATGGTACACAAGAACTTTGAACATATACTTATCTGAAATCTTTTTTAATGGCAGTCCAAGCCCTCCTCACCACAGTAATTTATTCACTGAGGCCCCATTCTCCCAGACAGGTCATGCTGTTTAAATTGGATAGTATTTCTTTTATCTCTAGCATATATACATAATTCCTGCAAAAAACCCACCCTCCTCGCGACCACTTCCTGCTATATCAAAGATCATAGTCATGTCCCAGTTGTAATACTCTAGTGAAGAAGGAAGGAATCCTGACAGGAGGACATGTACTAAGGTAATGAAAATTACTGGTAAGTGAATGATCATTACCCTAAGATCCTTGTCAAAGTCACTTACTCACTGGGGGTTTACCCAAGCATTTTAAACAAAACCAAAATGTTAAAAAAAATTGTAATCCATCAATGACTTTGTTGCTGATTGTAGAGCAGAAGCACCAAAACGTACACATTCATTGGAAAACAGATTCAACTCATAATAAGACAAAATGTGTGTAGGTTAGATTAGGTCACTGCCCTGCAAATATCCTGCAAGGGCACCCATGATGCTTCTGCCCATCTTGTCACTACAGTCCTTTTTCCTTTCATATCATCTTGGGCATCCTGACACACTGATTGATACGACTGAACTATAGCTTGCCTCACCCACCGACTCAACATCGCTGTAGAATCCTTCTTGGGTTTGTTTGTTGGCTCGTAAGAAACAAATAGGGAATTTGAGGCCCGGAAATCTTTGGATTTATCTAAAAAAAGGAAGAGAGCCCTGTTAACATCTAAAGAGTGAGTAATATTTTGAGAATCAATGAAAACCGCCAAAACAACTTCTTGAGAATAGTGAAAAAGCGATTAAATTATTAGGATAAAAAATTGAAATAGGATAAAGAAATAAGTAATGCTCCTAATTCTCCTACCCTGCTTTCAGATCTTATTACAACAAGGAAGCTACTTTACTCGTCAACCAACTGACACTCCTGAAGACCCCTTAGGACTGCAGATAAGTACCTACGGGAGTGAATTAAGAACAACGGATTTCCCTGCACTAAAACTCTTACAGAGTCTAGATGATAAAGTATAACTTCAGATAAATCTTCCCTTAGGTTCCTGAAATCCCTTAGCCCTGCCTGTTGGGCTTCTACTGTTGAAGTAGACAAACACTTCAAAATACCCTGCCTAGGATCTATACTATATCACATGTTATTGCATCCAACCCCTTCTCCATACATCGTGAGTCAAACGTCTTCCAGTGTTTGGCATATGCCTTTAAATGGACGCTTTATATTGCTAGCTCTGTAGAACATGCTAACCGCTGCAACCCAACCCTTCCAACCTTCAAGCCGCTGACCACAACCGCAGGAGTTGCTTCTGTGAAAGGGATGGAAGTAGTTGCAGAGGAGGTTGAAGTGGAAGGGGAAAGTGCACCAATAACAATCTCAGTGTTGGAAACCACAACTTCAGCGGGCAAAAAGGAGCTATTAGAAGTAAACACATCTTCTCCCGAATCATCTGAAAAACCCTTAGTAGGGGAATTGGAGGGAAAGCATACAACAATCCTGCTGACCATGAGATTGCCAGTGTATCCACCCCAAGGAAGCTTGGTACCATATCTTAGCACAGAAGCGAGGAAGCATGACTTCAACTGCGAAGCAAAAAGGGTTTCAGGAAGGTTGACTAAAGGGATCTATCATCACCTGAAACACCTACTGGTTGATGTGACACATTTCCGAAGACAATATGTTCCCTACGCAACCTGCTCGTATGAATGTTGACCTTCCCTGGTATACACATGGATACCAGAAGTGTTTACACCCATGAACATTATGACTCGACTAGGCAGCACAGCATTTTGCTTTTTACTCCCCTTGACGATTAATGTAGCACTTTGCTATTTGATTGTTTGCTATTAAAAAAACTGGATACCTACAAATGGACTGGGCAAAATGATGAAGAGCGAACCAGACTGAAGCCAACTATTTCCAGCTGGAAGTCTGCAATCTCTTAGGGCTGTGCCCAACTGTTCTTCAACTCCAGAGTTTTCCCCCAGACTCAAACATTTGTATCTGTTGAAATTATCAAGGTAAGAGGGCTCTCCATGGCACTCCATTCTGTAGGTTCTCCAGAACCAACCACCACTGAAGACCCTGAATTATCTGTGCTGAGACAAGAACAATCATGCCGAAATGTTGAAATACTGGAGTTCAATGATCTAACAAGTAACAAGTGACTGACTATGGACCTTAGGTGGTGTTGAGCCCATGACGCAGCAGCTGTGGCATTTGCCATTAAGCCCTGGGTGCACTGTGAACCACAGTTGAGATGTTCCCTTGATATCTCTTTTTAGACTTTCATGGACATCACCAGGGCTATGATATTGCCAGCTCAAATGGATGCTAAATAAGACGTCTGTGAGTCTGGCCTTCACTTTACCAATGAGAAGCCAAAAGCTGGCGAAGGGAAAGACTGAAGGTTCTGGGGTTTGCGAGGTCGTGACATAGGAGAAATAGGGACATCAGGAATATGGCAGTGCCTGGGTTGTGGGTTAGGAGAGCAACAGACCTCACACCATGTGTTTTCTTGGATCAAAGTGATTTTCAGCTATGAAAGTTGTACTTGATGCTGTACTGTACGCAGTTCATTGTAAATTACAGTCTTCAGCTGTGGCGCCTACTTTGCTATAGCATAAACAACTGTGTTTAAGGTTACAGGTGGTATATGATTAGGTACCAGTAACCTCCAGTGCTCAAGCTCAAACCTTGTTATTGATGTAAAAGGCTTTACACATAGTGGTGCCAAATCCATGCCGGTCCTTTTATTTACTGGCAAAACAATATTTATTTGTATCTGTATTTGTAAAGCGCAAACAATTACCCAAAGGTGTCAAGGCGCTGGGGGCCGTCAGAAAGATTAAGTGAGCTATTGCCCAGAGTTAAATGGTGCTGGGCTAATCTGCCATCGGTGATCGAACCGTGAGCCCCCGGGTTCAGGAGCCAGTTGCCCTGGACGCTGTGCCACACCTCTTCCATTATATAAGTATACTATCCAATTGCCAAATAATAAAATATTCAAGATCACAACAATATCTTATTGAAGAAGAGATAGATGGATGAATGGATGGATGGATGAATGGATGGATGGATGGATGGATGGATGGGTGGGTGGGTAGGTGGGTGGATGGATGGATGGATGGATGGATGGATGGATGGATGGATGGATGGATGGATGGATGGATGGGTGGGTGGGTGGGTGGGTGGGTGGATGATCAGAAATTATTGGAGTGCACAGGACCGTGTAATGATTTGTGAGCGCAGACCCCTCTCTTGAAATGCAGTGAATGTATCTTGCTTTCCTGTGTTCAAAGCATCAGTTTAGGGTTTGGCATAGCTGGGGAAGCGGGAGGGGCTAGTGTCGTGGAGGGACAGAACAGTGTGTTCTTTCACGTCATCCGGTTTTCTGGTTCTTGATGCTGTTTATCACTGAAGCACATTTTGCGCAGCTGGGCTGTTTTTGAGCCTATTTTGGGACTCCTCCGGGAGTTCTGCAGACTTGAGAAATGCATTTCTGGGTAGGCTCGGCAGTGGGTCTTGTGAAGAGCATTGCTGGTGTGTTGTCTTAATCGCCGGCATTCCGAGAGTGAATTCTCTCTATTTGCAGTTGCAAACAATGTTCTTTTTGTAGCACGTTATGGCCTACAACAGGGCATCTGACAACAAACGCATTGCAGAATTATCCCAGAGACGCCACGTTTTGCATCCCGCCATTGTTGGAGTTCTTATGAAAGTGGAGAAATCACCTGTTTTTAACGGAGTGGTGGCTTTTGTGTGGCTGAGCATGTATGGAAGTGCATGTGTGTGAACGTGTGTGTGTGTATGTGTGTGCGTGCATACTATTCGCGATGTGGAATAGTTTGTAAAGAGATCAAGTTTGATGAAGTGTTTAAAATATATTATACATTCGTGCTTGAGAATGTAGTTCAGGATTCTTTTGTGGCCTATCCAACCCCCTTTCTCCCTAGAATGGCAAGTTATTCTACGCTTTCTCAAGGTCAAAAGTTTTTTTTAATGTACTTAAGGTCGATGCTACTAAATGCAGAGTGTTAGGTAGCAAGTGCTTGGCATGGATGCTCTCTGTGTGTAAATTGATACTTGTATAGCGCACTACTCACCCGCAAGGGTCTCAAGGCGCTTGTACGAATACCGCTGTGGAACCCATCCTGGCTTTCCCTGTGAGGCGTCCACTCCTGGGCACCCCCAAGGTGGAGGCCAGGTATCCTTAGCGGTGTGGGGGCCGTTGTGGAGATTAAGCAAGCTATTGCCCAGAGTTGTAGAGTGGGACTCCATGATTGGAATAGGCACCGAGGCGAGAATTATTAGGTCCGTGGAATTTTGAGCCCAAGACCCGCCGAGGCGGGGAATTGAACCCTGGTCCCGGGCTAGACCTCTGCATCAGAGTCTGCCGCTCTAATCAATACTGTCAATCGGTCGGAAAAATTTGAACTAGAGGATAGAGGAGCAAGAAAATGTGGGTTAGGTTGAGTGTATTTATGCAAACCATCTGATATTCTTATTCCACAATATTTGAAAGTTTATAGTTAGAAGCTGGATGATAACAAACTGCCTAGACCACTAGCAAACGAGACCAGAAGTTTACTCCTTAAATCAGGGAAGAATGTGAGGCCTACATGGTCAAAATTTGTACAATGGTTCAAGGAAAGCATACAAGTTCTGCTATCTGTGTGAATCCATTCTATATAGAAACACTTCTCTGAACCTTAGAAGAATCGTTGTGTGTGGTATCACATCAACAATCCCAAAAAATGAATTTGCAGTTCATGTTACATTCTGTGATACATTTTCGAATTCTCTAATCATCACGAGCTGGGCGGGTCTACTAGATGAGAGCCCAGTGGTCACGAGGAGTAAGAACTCTCTCGCTTCAAACTTCACTATTTAGCAGTGAGCAGTACTGGGTTGCCCACAATTGCCTTTGATGTTTGCGTGACAAATGAATGAATCTATTCTTGAACCTATTAATAGCTGAATACAATGGTCAAGGTACTCAGGTTGCCTTGAACGACTGTTCAAATAAGTTTAGATTAATAACTTTCTCCTGTAAGGTGCTGCGCATCTGGTGACATTGCCACGAGTTAGAGAGGATGAAGGAGTTAAGAGTAATATCAATACAGTACGCTAATTGTCCTTCACCCCTGGGCCCAAAGGAGCAACCTTGGTCAGGTTTCCACTGTCACTAAATGCACATATCCGATTGTTCAAGTTGAGTATCATGTACGACATTGTATACCTTAATCATTAAGTCCCTGTAGAACACGCTAGCTAACCAGGTGCGTTGTATGCTAAGCTGCCAGAGTCCTCTAAGGGTCAGCTGTTGCAAAGATGGAGGTGCAGCCAGGCTATTCTATCTATTCCAGGCCATACCACTATGGCATCCCGGTGCTCTCATCAATGTCCTTGATCCTTGTTCAATAAGCTCAAGAAGCAACAGGAGCTCTCTCCATTTTAAACAAAGTCATGGAAAAGGCTGTTAACAGCAGATCCTAATGATGGCTACTGGTGTGCACAACTGGGGCATGTGCGTCCCGAGGGGGCAGTGATTCGCCAACCAAACCTGCAGAAATGATGAAGCAGATAACTCACCCCAGGCTTGTGGGCTTCTAACTAGTGTGCTGTGGAAGGGTCCCTGGGAAGCCAGAGAGCGGTGACACCATGACTGATGCTGAGGAGCGTATGGGTTTCATTCATGGACACGAGAGGCAGAATACTGACGTTCTCCAATGACTTTACTACTTGAGGCAGCTGCTTGTGGCCAACTGAAGATGCATGGTCCGCGAAGCAGCGATAAAAGGCGGGGAGGTCTATACTAAGGCACGCAGTGTTTTATTGGGTTTTGCAGGGCCTCAGCTATAAGAATGGAACAGTTCTTACATTTTGCAGCAACCACTGCAAAAATCTATGGTATCAGCGCCCTGATTTTAAGTAGGTCGGATAACGATGAGGTCTTTACCACACCTAGTAAATATCTTTACCCTGGAAAATGTATCTAATGAATGCAATGTGCATCTCCTAGTCCCAGTTTTTCACTTGGTAATGAGGTAATATATTTAATGCACTGATTCCACATTTAGCCTTTTTGCGAGGTCTCTTCCGACATATAAAATAAAGCAAGTTTAACCTGCCAAAGTCACTGAAAAATATAATAATAATATACAGCAGCGCTAATTATCACACAACTGGAAATGCCGATCCCTGCACAAACTCCTGTTGGCATGCTGCCAGTCTGCAAGTCCTTGTGGTGGTGGTGAGAGGTGGCGGCTCGGACTAGGGCAGGGGGATGCGCAGCCCTTTGCGGTAGAGAGAGTGGATCCTCGCGGTTGTATGGTGGGGGCTGGCACTTTTGTTCTTTTAAAATAAATAAAGCCTCGTGAGCTTCTGAGTTGTCTAAAAACAAAATGTGAATCTGTGAATTTCTGATTTTGCAAATTCGCACCATCCAATTTGAAAAACCTATTATTTTATAGCTCGGTAGCAACAACGCACTATCTTTCGTTTCTTGGCAATGGGATAAATACATTTGATTAATCAGAGAAAACAAGCAGATGAGGCGACAATTGCAAATATTAATTCTCCATTCCATTCAGCCTGTGCTATTTTTTGAGACTGTGTACAGCCCCGAGCGAAAGATCGGCGCTGATTATACTTGCTACTAACGGTGTCTAATACAGAACGTGCATGTATGTGCAGGGCCCAATGCTAAGATGCTAAACATCCATGTTGTTAATTGACTGGCATTGTTATATCAGGAGTAAGCAGTAGCATGAGGTTTGCAAAACTGACTCTGGGTGCTGTTCTGGGGCAAATGTGTTTTCCTTTCTCTATCTTCCCCATTTTGTCAAAGGTTTGGAGGAAGCATTTCATCACCCAGTCAGATTTCCATCTACAGTTAGTGGTGTGCGCATTTGACATAGGGCTGACTTGGTTCAGATCATCGCTTAACTGTCCTGACCATAATGGGTTAGTATAGACGTGATTCACTAATATGCAAGAGGTTGCATTAGTGGCATCATACACCATTTAACCCCAGTGACATCACATGTAAACACTGTGTCTCACCGTTAGTTAGCTGTTTGCATGGGTACCAAGGAATGTATGATGTTACAACACATACTTTTACAACGCATACCTTTACAACGCATTTTTTACAACGCAACATCCATTACAAGGCATTCCATTACAATGCATGCCATTACAACTAATTTTTAAAAACTACCTTTACAACGCATTCCTTTACAAGACATACTACCTTTACAATGCATACCATTACAACACATACCATTACATTGCATGTATGGTAAGTATTGGATAGTGTAGGGGTAAAAATTACTATTCTAACTCCAGGGGGGTGCAACAGTCGGGTAAGTGTTGGATAGTGTAAGGGTACTATGCGTTGTGATGGTATACGCTGTAATGGTATGCGTTGTAATGACAGCGTTGTAATGTTATGCGTTGTAGTGTCATGCGTTGTAATGATTGCGTTGTTATGGCATGCGTTGTAATGGATGTGGTGTTGTATAAGCTTTGTTGTAATGGTAGTGCGTTGTAAAAGCTGCATTGTAAAGGTTGTTTCCCGTACCAATGGACATGCCAGAGGTAACAGCTGCTATCCCCTTGCTATCCATAATTGGTGTCCATGTGGGTTAGCCAATGGTCTTTAACACAAATGTATGAGAAGTAGCATGCGTCTCTGCCACAGACAACATCCACATGGTCCTTGGCAGAGGATACAAGGCAGCCCTCATTCTCCCGGACCTTTCTGCAGCGTTTGACAGTCTCCCATCCCATCTCCATCTTCATGAGACGCCTGCTCAAGGTTGGTATCATGGACCCGCTCGCAGCTGGATCTGCTCCTTCTTAGCGGATAGAACGCTAGCTGTCAGACTGGCACCTTACTCCTTGGAAGGCCTGCAAACTCAACTGCGGAGTGCTCTAACCCGTTGAGTGCTTCTGTCAGCCAACGGCCGTCGCGTGCACTACCTCCATAGTGCTGTGCACGTCCGTTGGCGAATGCAAACCCAACCACTCATCAAAGGTGCCGCACCGCGGCAGAATTGCCGCAGTGGTAAAAGGGTTAATGGTCATCGCTACGCCCCACCCTCTTCAACCTATCCTTGATCCCCATGGCCAATGTCGTCCAGGCACACTACATAAACATCCTTTCCTATGCAGACGACACTCAACTCCTACTCTCCCTCTCAGACAAGAACTCCAAAACAAGAAACACGCTCAACACTGGAATCACCGAAGTCGCTAATTGATGAAATTCAACTGTCTGAAGCTCAACAACAACAAGACAGAATTAGTGATCTTCAGCAAAAACAGAACACCTCACTCTGGGACCCTAACTGTTCCTGGGCAAACTTGGTCCCAAACTCAGAACACTTGCCAGGAACCTTTGAATAATCATAGACAGCAAACTGGACATGACAGCGCAAGTCAAGGCTGTTACACCCTGAAATTGCTGTGGAATATCTTCAAATGATTCCCACGCAACACTATACGTCGGGATCACCAAGCAACTCACTGGAACACTACAAACCATCCAGAACTCAGCAGCCAAACTAATCCTTAACCTCCTACACAGAACTCACATCACACCACACCTCAGGGAATTACATTAGCTACTGATACACAAACAGTTCAATTCAAACTCTTCACACACACAATCAAGGCACTACACATCTCAGGCCACACCTACCCGAACAGTCGCATCTCTTTCCATCAACCACCCAGACACTTCTGTTCTGCTGACCTCCTACTCTCACACATCCCACACACACACAGAACCAGATCAGGTGGTCAAGCTTTCTCTTACATTACTCTTAAAGCATGGAATAACCTCTCACTCCTCATCAGCGACTATTCCTCTCTTCCTGAATTGTGCAAGAAGCTAGAGACCTGGCTTTTCAATTAACCAACCAGCCATAAGCAGTACTAGGCACACACACTTGCTCAGCGCCAGGATACCATCATAAGTGATAGTGTGCTTTACAATAACACATAACATAACAGAAGATGTGACTTTGTCATTTGAAGAGCCTGGTGGGTCTTGAAAACCCTACTTGATGGAAAATACCCATATTTGAGCATATAGTTGAGCATATTTATTTGTGAAGATCCACATGACTGCATGGGGATGATTACAAAGCCGTTATCAGCTGTAAATACTAGTTTACAGAAACAAATGTGTCATTTGCTCCTGCCAGTCATCTGTAGAAGGGTACTTTTGCATGCATAAATGTGTTTGCTGCAACTGTAGTTTATGCCACAATTAATTACAAGTATGCAGTAGTAAACTTCAATCAATGGCATGCAGAGCTGGTGGATAAAAGTATGGGTTGCCTTGAGTATTTGCGAATGCCAACAATCTCATGTATAGGTGGAGAACTAGAGTTTATATTCTTATTGTTGATAAAGACTTCTGTGGGTGCTGTAGACATATACTTCAAAAATGCTGCTCGAACAATCCTCGGCCAAACAACGCTGATGTCATTGGTAGTAGCAGCCGCTACTCTTCATTATCCACAGATTCCGGATCCCACTAATTAGAAGGACACAGAGATGACACACCAGGAGGTCTTTGCACAAATCCTTTATTGTGCACTCGTAGAACAAGGACGACGCGTTTCGGCGTAAGCCTTTTTCAAGTAGCCTCCATTATGGAGATGCCACACAACGAAAGTTTCATTGCCTTTAATGGAGGAACAACAGGGCAGCAGAGAAACAATGTCCGCCTCAAAAAGTGAAAGCCCAACGCGTTTCGAGCACTTCCTGTGCTCTTGTTCACGGGCAGATTAGCAAAGCAGCAATTGCAAAGGAACATATATTTCAAAAGTCCCGCCCTTGTGGGCGTATGCACTCACGCATTATGGGTCTTGTAGTTCCTTTGGTAGTCAATACCCCAGTGGGTGCTGATTTGCGTGAAGTGAAACTTTCGTTGTGTGGCATCTCCATAATGAGTAACCTGTTTGTTTGAAATATATATATATATATATATATATATATATATATATATATATATATATATATATATATATATATATATATATATATATATATATATATATATATATATATATATATATATATATATATATATATATATATATATTCCTTTTCACATGGTCCCGTTTTTCTGGCTGCTGGGCGCTTCTTTAGTGGTGTGTGTCGAGTACGGCAGGACCAAGCCGTTACAGATATCGCCACACTTTCCCTTGAAATAGGGATTTCCTCACCACACTCGCTGCTACTCTGTGACAAGCAATAATTCTCATTCCTCCATCGATAGTTCAAGGGTGTTTATTTTCACAAATTCACAAATGCTGCCAACACAATACCCCAACGCATTTCAGTCTCCGCCCCGAGACCTTGCTCAAGGGGGAACAATTATCAAATATACATATTTATTTTTATTTTTTGTATTTTTTTTGCAGGCTTTTTTCCCATTCCCCTGGGACTGAAAGCAGGTGGCACTACACATTTTGCTATAAGGATTTATCTCTTTATTTATTCCTAATTAATAGAGTGCAAAAAAGTAATGGCCAACACGTTTTGGCTCCTCTGCCTTTAACTGGACCATAGAGTTCCCACTGTACATATAGTATATTTAAAGTGTTTGTGCAGTCCTTCCACCTTTCTAATTAAAAACAACTAGACTGCTGGCTTCCTTCTTCCCCGGGGGAACGATGTTGATGCAATTTTCTCACCATAGATTCTTCTCTTCAAAAGTACATTGTGCCAGTTTAATTGTTTTGTATCCCTTTGCCTTTTTTCACTTCCCCATATTAGAAGATATATATTAGAGCAATTGGAGCATTCCTTATCACTGGTTTGCTGATTGACAACAAATTCGCAAAAATCTAATTAATCATTCACCAGAAATACACTATATATATATCAATATATATGTATCAATATATATATCTATATATATATATATATATATATATATATATATATATATATATATATATATATATATATATATATATATATATATATATATATATATATATGTATATATATATATATATATATATATAAAGAGAGAGAGAGAGAGTAGTACCAAAGATGAGATCTGAATGGCTGACTCATATCAACAAAAATGTTTAGTAGCTGTTTTAGGACTTGGGGACTCAGTCCCCATGTTCTGACAAAAAAGTAAAAAAACATATAGGGGGCCTAGATTCCTAGGCTTGGTGGGGGTGTGGGGGGACTCAGAGGGTCCATTCATAGGGACAAAAGTGGATTTGTGTTTTAACCATACCATGGTACCGTAGTAGAACAGTGGATCCATGGTGCCATTTTAAAAAAAAGGGCGAGCTCCCACTCTTTTGAATCATAAGTCCCCAGGGGTGGTCCAGGGCCCATTGGTTCTGCACTTCTTTTTTTTTCTTTCTTTTAATATAAAGGGGACTGGAGTGGTTGGGCCCCCCTCCCCAGTATGGGCCCCGTGGACACCACCCCCCAGGGCTGAAAAACATTTTATTTATTGGAGGGGGCCAGTGTGTGGCTCTCCCCTCTCAAGCCATCTTTTGGCCCCATGAACCTCATCCCCCAGGGTCATAGTAAGTATAGTTTCCGGCCTGCCCGAGAGTGTGGGCAGGAAACAGTGTTTGATCCCACTATTGCAGCAGAAGCTGACACTTCCCACGGAAGGGAGCATTTCTGTGGTTGCTGGCTCCAGTCAGCTCCAAGGATGGAAACCTGCTGGTGAGCAGGCTGGGCCCTCAAGGGTCTTGGGGCTACCCTGTGGCCCCAAACATTTAAAAGGTTGTAGGTGCCCCTGATTGGACTGGGAAACCCATGGAGAAGAACAAATGCCAAGCTCCTGTCGGCACCCAGGATGGGTGCTGGTTAGGGACCCAACAGGGGCCAAGGGGTACTTGGAGCTCCTACTGGGGCCCCCAAATATACATAAACTGGTGGTGTACCAGGTGGGACCAGAACACCCCAAATTTGTTTTAAAACTGAATAATACATTACCAGCAGGAGCACCCCATAATGCACTTCAAGAGCTATTTTACACATTTTTTCCATTTTGTGGTGCCCCAATCTGGCCAGCAGAACCACCAGCATGTTAAAAAAAAGTTGTTGGAGGGGTTTGGGGAAGTACAGCAGCCCCCCATGAATAAAAAAAATTCATATGTCTCCTGGGCAATGGAATGCATGACCCCAGGAGAGCTTACAATAATTTTTCTAGCACTCCGTGCTAAAGCTGTGTGCTCTTCAGCTGGACTGCGGGGATTACGACGCATTGTCAAATACTTTGGAATATGGCTATGGATAAAGTATCATAGTGAATTTTGGATAAAGCCAATAGGTCTGCTTTATATAAGCTGAAGTGCTGATCCTCTTGTTAAAGACAACAGGCCAGCTTCTTATATTTTGGTGTTCCTAACTCTTTGACAAAGCCAGTAGGTCTGCCTTACTTAAAATTACATCTCTTTATATTGCTACTTTACATTTAAAAATTGCAGAAATGTACTGAAAAAAACGAATGTTAAAGTGGCTTTATAGTTAGGTGTGGTTATAATATCTTAGATACAAGTGTTTTTATATTATCACAGCCACAATATGGTATTAATCCCAACTCCTTCACATATTTGTATATTATGTGATTCATTTTGGTTTAGAATGGAATGGGAAAATGTGTTTTATTTCAAACAGGAACATGTTTAGTAAAAGTAGAAAGATCACTAATGGAGTATAATGTTTATAGTCTGCAGTCAAATGAATGGAAATATTTGATTTATGTAGGTGGGTTGTAGAGAAAATGATTGTTGTTTTTAAAATGATGCTTTAAAAGCAAAGTGAGTCAGGGTGATTGATTTATTTTAACAGCTGCTATTTAATCTTTAAATAACAATGACCAAGTAATTGCTGAAAATTATTTTGCATTGCTTATACTTCATAGACAGCGTTCTGATTGAAAAAGGTAATTGATTAAAATACATATTATGTTTGATTATTACTTTAATCGCCAGTTAGGTGCCAACAATAAATTGACTAATATAAAGGAAAACATTTTCAGGCTTATGTTGGGTCGAAACCCTCATTTCAATGGAATTAAGTATTTCCCACGGATTACTGAAATAATACACAGGTCTGGCATCATTCGAACAAATTGTGGGTTTTAAACCACTCCTATTTGTATATCAGCAGTAGTCAAATGTATATTGCATATGGTGAAGCCGCTGATGTGGTGGTCTTCAGATAGCGGACGCACGCTACGGAGTAAGCCTAAAACTGCTGTTTTAGCCCACATTACTTACTGCTCTAAATAGTTTTATGTTTTAAACCGTGTTTAAACTCTGTTTTAACCTGTGTATTTAGTTTTAACTGCCGCACTGATATTTTAATTGGAGATATTTCCAGTAGTTAATCGTTTTCACTGATCTGACCCTTCTTCTCTCTGCTCTTCCGATCACCCGCTCCCGCCAGCTGTATTCTACCGCTCCTCCCCGGTCCACCACAGGTTTACCCGATTGCGTGAAGGGAGTTCACGGTAGTGTTCTCTTCACTTCCTCTACTTCTGAGCAGGGAGGGAGTCCAGGGTCAGTAGTCTAGCTGCTCCCTGGCTCTATTTAAATCCATGCTTTGCCCTACGTGCAGCGTATATGCGCCGCCGGCGCGCCAACGGCAAGCCCATCTGCACCCGTCTGCGCTGTTGTGCCCCACAGTGGACACCTTTTCTGGGTCTGCCGGACCTCAGCTTACTGCGCAGGGGCAGGTCGCGCTGCAGCGACAATGACGAGGCAGACACTGGTGTACGTGTAGGAAGTGACGTGCCCGAGCGCGCGTCCTTCATTTATTGACCCCGCAGGCCACGCCTGGCCTGCGGATGTATGTGTGCGTGCGTGCGTGCGTAGGGCAACTAGACCGTTGCCAGTATTACATCCCTATCCAACTATATACACTTTTCGCAACAACTGAAAACTCAATTCTGTCCTAGAAAGCAGTCTATATCAAATGCCCAAGTACTTGCGTGTCTATTGTTGACAGCTTCAGGATTTCAGCGTGCAAGCATAGTCCTTCAATCTCTGACTCGTGGAGGATTGGGCCGCAAGTTGTATCTCCGGGCGTTGGCCATGTCTCCGTCGGCGTCGGGGCACACGTCTCTGATGGAGATCAGTTGGGGCTTGGGACCCCGACGCAGATTCAGATCCGTCTGCCTGGCTCTCTTGGGGTACCTGGTTTTCTCCCCGGGACGTCGCTGGTGCAGATAGCTCAGTGTTCGTTTCTCCAGCCCCCACGCATTGTCTGGATTCTGGTGGTAGGGCCTTGAACCACGAGGTGTTTCGGGATATCTCCTCTTCTCCCTTTTGGGCAGTGACCATGGTGCTATTGGTAGATGTTACCGTCCAAGTACCCGGCTCATACCGAGTTTGGAATTTTCCCCCAGGTCGTCTGTTTCGTACAATAACTCGGGTCCCCTGGCTCATGTTCCTTGGAGCGGCTCTTCGGCCTCGGCTGGCCCTCTGGTTTCCTTGCCGCCTCCGTTCTTGTGTCTCTTCCACCTCCACTGGGGGCGGCGTCCAGTCCGGGGCAGTGGGGAGGAGATCCCTCCTTGGCCCTTGGAACATGAGGGTCCATGGGCTTCTTTGTGTGGTGCAGTGGGGAGTGCCCCTATACTCCCGTAAGAATTCATGCAGTCGTTGTTCGGGGTCAGCCTGTTCCACCAGCGCTATCCGGAACACTTTATTGAGGGTCCTCATGAATCTTTCAACGTCCCCGTTTGCCTGGGGCCACTGAGGTGTGATGTGACGGTGGTGAATTCCCCTTGTCCTGAGGAAATTGGCAAATTCGGTCCCTTGGAAGGGTGGCCCATTGTCGCTCCGTATTTCAGAGGGGTAGCCGAACATGGAGAATATTCTTTCTAGTGCTGGTCCTACGTGGGAGAATGCCGTGGAGACTACCTTCTCTACCAGTGGATACTTCGAGTAGGAGTCGATGGCTACCAGCGTGTGTCCTTCACCTGGGAAACTCCCAAAGTCTATGCTGATTTTGGTCCATGGAGACGTGCAGGCTTCTTCCGTGATCACCGGTTCGGGTCTTTCAGGGTCACTGGTCAGTTGGCAGGCCATGCAGTTCCTCACATATTCCTCCACCATGGTTTCCATCTCCGGGAACCATACTTTCTCCCTCATACGCGCCTTCATCTTGGTCGTGCCTTGGTGGCCTCCGTGGGCGAGCTGTACGGCCCGGTGTCTCAGGCTCTGGGGAATGACCAGCCGCGAGCCCCTTAACAGCACCCCATCTTCTGTGGCACTTAGTTCGTGGCGGACTCGCCAGATTTTTGTGAGTGCCTCCCTATCCTCCGCGGGCCAGGAATTAGATGGGCGTAGGTAGTCGGCCCACGAACCTTCTTGAACAGCCTGACGCGACCGCAGGTAGACATTGTCGGTAGCCGCCGCTTCCTTTATGTCCTCTATTGTCATGCTTTGCGGGCATGAGGCGAGTGCCACCCACTGTGCGTATTCCTCGCAGTCGTCGTCCACTGATTCTGGCTCCAGTTGGGATGGATGCCGTGACAGGTAGTCTGCGGGATTCTTGGCTCCGGGGCGGTATATGACGTCCATCTCGTATGACTGTAACTGGATTACCCATCGTTCAATGCGAGGTGGTGGGTGCGGTGCGGTTCCCTTGAAGAGGGGCACCAACGGTTGGTGGTCGGTGACCATGACAAAGGAGTGTCCTTGTAAGTACAGGTGAAAATGGCCACAAGCCCATTTGATGGCGAGAGCCTCCCTCTCGATTTGTGCATACCTGGTTTCAGTCAGGGTTAGGGCTTTGCTGGCAAACGCTAATGCTGTCCACTGGCCGGGTTCATGTTCTTGGGTTAGGACAGCACCGAGGCCCACCGGGCTGGCATCGACGATCACCTCTGTGCGTTTCGTGGGGTCGAAGTATGAAAGTGTGGCCTTCTCCAAGAGGGCATCCTTGATTCCTTGGAAAGCCTCATCTTCTTTCGGGCCCCATTGCCATATGGCATCCGTCTTGGTCAGGGCTTGTAGCGGCTCGCTCCGAGTGGCCAGGCCCGGTATGAACCGGCCACAGTAGGTGGCCATGCCGAGGAAACTCCTTACCTCGGTCGGGGATTTTGGTGCCAAAGCGTCCTTGATGGCCTTGGACTTCCTCGGATCTATCTGGATGCCATCCTGGTTAAAGACGTATCCGAAGAACTCTATGGAAGGCTGAAAGAACTGACATTTTTCTTTGTGGAGTGTCGCTCCGTAGGTACTCAGTCTCTTTAGGACATCCCGCAGCTGTTTGTGGTGTTCTGACGCGGTGGCGGAGTGTATTAGAATGTCATCACTGACATTTATTACTCCCGGCAGCCCAGACAGGAGTTCCCTAATGGTGTTTTGGAACACCTCTGCTGCCGATGAAATACCAAAGTTTAAACGCTTGTAGCGTCGGAGGCCCAGATGGGTGCTGAAGGTGGTAATAAAACGACTTTCCTCCGATAGTGGTAACTGATGGTATCCAGCGTTTAAGTCTATTTTCGAGAACCACCTCGATCCGTTCACGTCAGCCACGATGTCGTCCATAGTGGGGGTCAGGTGTCGCTCCCTCCGGATCGCTGCATTTGGGAGTCGCATGCCGATACATAAGCGGATCTCGCCTGGTTGCTTAGGCTTTTCTACAATAACCATCGGTGACACCCACGGAGTGGGTCCCGTGTCCTTCTCTATGACTCCCAAGCTCTCTAGTTTCTCCAGTTCTTTTTCCACCAGCGGGCGTAGGTGGAATGGTATCCGGCGGTGGCGCAAGGCGGTGGGAGCAACAGACTTATCAATATGCAGTTTGATTGGTTCGCATTTTATGCAGCCCAGGCCTCGGAATAGTTCAGGGAATCGTCCCAACAGCTCCTCCACTTGATGTGATCTGATACGGTTGGCGAAGGCTATGAGTTTCAAGTCTTCAGCGGTGTGGCTACTTAGCAGATTGTCGGCCTCTCGGTTAATGATGTGGACTGTTGCCATCACTTCGGATTCGTCGGCCTGAATTGGTATGGTGATCTTTCCTTTGAGAGGCAATGGGGTGTCCGCTCCGTAGGCAAATATCCTTGTCTTGGATGGCACCACTAGAGGCCGCGGGCGTAGTTTGTTGAACTGCTGCAGGCCCATCACGTTGACGGTGGTGCCAGTGTCGATGATGGCCTTGACTTCATTTCCCGCCATTTGCACGACGCACGTTGGTTGTGGCCGCCGTCGTCGCTTGAGTTCTCTTGCAAACGAGACAATGAAGGCTTCATCATCTTCCGACTCTGAGTCGTCATACACCGTAGGTAGGTGTCTCTCGGCTTTTGCTGGTGGTGGATCGGCCATTGACAGTTGACGAACGGCTCTGGTGGGCGTCCGTGGCTTCTTGAAAGTCTTTGAAGTGTTCCTTCTGCGGCACACGGATGCAAAATGGTTTGGGATCCCGCAATTCGCACAAGTTTTCCCCTGAGCTGGGCAGTCCTTGGCTGCGTGAGGCTCGTGCCCACAATACCCACACCGGGCTCGGGGCGAGTCTCTCCGATGATCTGGGTCCCGTCAGAACTCTTTCTGTGGTGCTCCCCGCGGCTGAGGCCGCACTGCGTCGGCCCTTTCAATCTTGATGGTTTCCGTCTTAATCTGGGGTTTGTGTAGCGCCTGTTCCATGGCGGTGGCCCGGACGTTTGAGAGCTCATGAGATCTGGCCAGTATGAGGATGTCTTCCAAGGAGATCCCTGGTTTGCGTAGGATCGACCCTCTCAGTGCGTTGGCTCGACATCCCTGAATGATCTGCCTCCTTATAGCTTTCGGTTGGTCTTCGTCGGTGGAGCTGGCCAACTCCCTGACGCGAGCATGGAATTGGTCCATCGTCTCACCTTCCCTCTGGCGTGCCTGTCCCAGTTTGAACACTTCAAAGTCTACATTTAGTTGGGGGTCAAAATGGCCATTGAGGGCGGCGACCGCCGCGTCGTAATTATCCGCCGTCCCCGTGTTAGGCAGGTGTTTGAATAGTCGGAATATTTCATCCCCTGCGTAGTGTAGTAGGAGCGATCTTTTAACTGCCTTGTCCTTCTCCCTCGTGACTATGAAGTAGTTTTCTAGTCTCTCGAGCCATACCTTCCACCTCGGTGAGGCTGTGGATGGGTCTTCCGCTTCACTAAACGGTGGCAGCACCCCTGAAGCAGCGTGTTGAAAAGGGATATTAATGGTGGCGGCTGGAGCGTATTCGTCCCCCATGGCGGTAGTGTGTCTGGGTGAGGTAGGCTGTGTGTCCCTATCTGATCAATTCCCTTTTGTTGCGCCCGTTCAGCGAAGCAGTATGGCAGTTGCGCGGCTCACCTCAGCTCCGTCACGGTTGCAGTAGGTCTCCGGTGGCCTCTAAGAGTTGGGGCCTCGCCAGGGGCCTCACATGGCCCAGGAACGTCGTCAATCTCCCTCCAGGGCACAGAAGAGCACACCCCTGGTCGTTTTCACCACTCACGCCCAATGCGTGAGCATTAGCAGGGTGAAAACCGCGCCTCACGCGCAATGCGTGAGCATTGGCAGGCGACGGGCCGGTCCGCGATACACGCGAGATGCGTGAGGAAAGGAAGGAGGTCGCGTGTGCGGGCCGGTACCGCTGATTCCTCTTGCCGCGTCCCCCGGATGGCAGTGGGGATGGGTCCAGGGTCCAGGCAAGGACACAGGGGCAGATGGAAGGCCGCTGGCACTGCAGGCCGGAACGCGGGCGGCACCGCGGAAGGGAGCAGGTTGCTCCGAACAGGCTGCTGGTGTACGGGTGAGGGTTGGGCCCCCTCCGCTCGTCGCCAATGTTGTGCCCCACAGTGGACACCTTCTCTGGGCCTGCCGGGCCTCGGCTTACTGCGCATAGGCAGGTCGCGCTGCAGCGACAATGACGAGGCAGACACTGGTGTACGTGTAGGAAGTGACGTGCCCGAGCGCGCGTCCTTCATTTATTGACCCCGCAGGCCACGCCTGGCCTGCGGATGTATGTGTGCGTGCGTGCGTAGGGCAACTAGACCGTTGCCAGTATTACACGCGCCCAGCCATCACCAGGAGCCAGTACCCCTTCTCCTTTTAACTCAGGCTGCAGTCAAAGTTCCCAACATTCATATAATAGCACAGAGGTCATAGCACTAAGAAGGATAAACGCTTCTAGATGTGCCACTAAGGCTCCTCCGGCGCGGGAAGGACCTGCCAATTCAATAGCCAAGGACTGCCACAGGCAAATCTCTCGACTGCCACCACGGAAAAGGAATATCCACAGGTGGGTTTCAATATTCACCTTTTCCCATTAACTGTCCCTTCTGCAACTCTAGCCGGGACTAGCACTGCTAATTGTTAAATGTCAGATCTCTAACCAAATATGCCATCGAAATCTGGGACCTGCTCTCATCAGGACATACAGATATCTGCTTCCTAATGGAAATCAGGCTAAAACCTAGCTCCAACAATAAGAAAAAAGGTACCCCCTAATTGCTTTAAGGTCTGAGAGGAGGGGGAAGCAGTAAACTAACAAAAGGAACCTCTAAACTGGCCTATATTACTTTTAGCATGGCCATATTTGGCTCAAGAATACGACAACCCCAATGTCACAAACATGCGACACTGTCGATCACAAAAATATATTTGTATTAAATTTTTCTTTATACAAAAATATTTTATACTTTTTTTGTTTTGTTTCATCACTGTGCAGTGTTTAAAAAGGCAAAACATAAATTTAAAAACGAAATAGTTACAACAAGCTGTTACCTAGATAGCTGTACAATCACACATTTTTGAATGTGCAATAGTCACATATCATTTCACCCCTGAAATCATAAATTGGCATTGAAGTTATTTCATATGTTCCTTATATACAAAAAACTAGGTAACCATCAGAACAATTCTCAAATCAAGATACAATTACTGAAAAACACAATTGAATAACCCCACATTTACCATCAATATATCTCTCTCACCATTCGAACCTACTCATTGGCACTTGCACTCATACATAAAAGAGATTCAAACATGTGGAATATCCAGTAATACTCTAGCTAGGACAGACTTTGTAGTTGTTGGTGATACAGATAGCACTCATCGGATTCCTCCTGTATGTCTGTCTCTAAAAGGACTCTC
Organism: Lissotriton vulgaris; assembly: GCF_964263255.1. Lineage (NCBI taxonomy): Eukaryota > Metazoa > Chordata > Amphibia > Caudata > Salamandridae > Lissotriton > Lissotriton vulgaris. The sequence goes on from NC_141687.1 coordinate 1,817,893,484, forward strand.
CACATGTGCAATGATGGTCAATGCGCGTTTCGGTGGATCTGCATTTAAACCACCTTACTCAGGACCAAGAAAAAAAAAGGAATCTCAAATGGAGAGGCGGGGGTTTTTCAAAGACTAATTTTGATCTTTTTAAAAATTAGCCTAGAATTCTTGCAGGGCCACCTAAGGCCACCTGTTAGATATCCCGTTGGGAAAGATGTGAATTCAGTCCACTTTGGAGCCTTTGATTGTGCTCCACCAAAAATTCATACTGAGGCAAATGTACTGATGCGAAGTCTCTCAAATATTAGTTAGACTTCTGTCATGCTGGCTATAAAGCACTACAAGGAACAACGAAAATCAAGTCTTCTGGCCCAGCTATAGTTCACAAGGACTCTATCAAGGTCACTACTAAAGAACCTAGCAGTGATAATACACTAGAAATTCTGATATTCAGAATTCACTCCTAATCCCACCACTGCTGTAAAGGCGCACTTGTCTATCGGCCGCCTGGCCCCCTCCTGAACTTCTCGTTACAGCTCATGGAGCTAATTGCCCCTCATATCATCTCCTCCCAAAAAATTTTACTACTAGGAGATTTTAATGTTCATAGCAAAGTCTCCTCTAATATAGATGCTACTATGCTTCTGACGGATTTAGCCACTCTATGACCGGAGCAGATTAATACTGGCCCTACTCATCTAGCAGAACACACCTTAGACCTCATTCTGACTACTTCCTCAAATATTTGTGCGAGGCCCCCTGCCCCCTCACATGGTCCGAGCACTCTTTACTTTGTTTTCATATAAAAGACGTTAGGGTTACCTCTACTCCTACCACACCCCCACAGTTTGCGAAGACAATGGCATAAAGTCACATCCGACTATTTTGCGAATGTTCTACCTACCAATATTAACTTGACACTAAATAATATCTAGGAGCACTTGTCCAGCTATAACAATATAGTCAATATAACATTAGACCAACTGGCCCCATTGAAACCTCACTCTACCAAGTCCGGTAGAACACAGGCGACATGGTTCTCTCCCGATTTATGGATAGAAAAAAGCCTTTGCAAGAAGCTAGAAAGGCATTGGCATCATTCCCATGATACAACTGATAAAGAAGCCTACAAGAGCCTCCTGGCCCTATATCACAGAAATGTAAAAAAGGCACACAGAATTCACATTGAGTCACAACCTAATCAGGCAGGAAAAATTTCCAAAGAATTCTTAACTCTTTCACGAACCCTAAGTCCTGTCACAATGAAGTAAGTCCTACACAAGACCTTTGTGACAAGTTGGCCAACCACTTTACTCAGAAGATTGAGAAAATTTACGACAGTATCACCAAAAACAAGGACCCTCAGAAAGACATATCACCCTCTACCTCTCACACTCTCACTCTGCACATTCCTTGGACTGCTTTCCGCCTCTTACTACTGACATGGTGGAGTCCCAAATGAAAATAGTAAATTCGGACTCCCCTCAGGATATCCTACCTGCTCAAATATCCTTGCTCCTTCACAAACAGCTGGCACCCACGATCTGCCCCAATTTCAACTCCTCTATGAACAAGGGCAAATTACCTTCCGAATGGAAGGCTGCCCAAATAATTCCTATAAGAAAGAAACCTAATGCCCCTCAGGAAGACTGGTCAAACTATTGTCCTAGCTCCCTGTTACCATACCTGAGCAAACTTTTGGAGAAACATGTTAACAAATATCTCTCAGAGTATATGGAAGTAACAGGAGGCCTAGACCCCTCGCAGTCTGGGTTTCGTCCCAGATTTAGCACGGAGTCATCACTTATTGCAGTTACAGACAACCTTAGGCACTCCCTGGACAATGGACAGGCAGCATTATTGGTGCTGCTAGATCTGTCATCAGCGTTTGACACAATATCCCATTCCGTCCTAATAAATAGGTTAAGAAACATTGGAATCCATAGTCTCGCCTTTCAATGGCTCTCCAGCTTCCTAACCCATCCTACCCAAACTGTCAATCTCGGCACCTTCCACTCTCCAAAGTCTGAGCTGACTAAAGGTGTGCCCCAGGGATCCTGCCTCAGTCCCACTCTGTTTAACATTTATGTGGCTCCCCTGGCAGATCTTCTTAGAGAACTGGGCTTCATCCCAATTTCATAAGCTGATGACACCCAGCTCCTAATGTAATTTTTTTTTTATTCCTTTATTAAGTTTCGTTCTTTCGAAGGTATAAACCATGTTCATATACAATTACATTTCTCTCACATGATAGATGATATAATGAACATTCCAATTGTAAATGCAGGAGTATAGACCTATACTCTCCTCCAGAGAGGTTCCTCAATCAGACAAGGTTTTGGTGTGCGTTAACCAAACTTTAACTAAACCCACCCGAGCTCGCCCCTATAGTTGTGATTTTAATTAATTGATATAAAGTCCGGAGGCCCCCAGCAAAACCGCAAATAGCAGCGGCATGGACTGGGTCGGCTGGCGCAGGTACACCAATGCATTGTCAGCGTACAATGATACAATATGTTCCGTTCCACCCACTCGAATGCCCTGTCCCTGAAGCACCCAACGGAGATAACAAGGTCCAAATGGCATTTGACAAAAACTCTACCAATTACCAGTCAACCTTCTCTGAAGGTATGATGGCCATCTCGGACTGGATGAGGAACAACTTCCTTCAGCTAAATGCTAGCAAAACTGAAATTATGCTTTTTGGAGATGCGCCTCTACTCTGGTCCCTAGAGTGGTGGCCCGCCACCCTAGGTGCTTCACCGGTCCCAAAAGCAGTGGTAAAAAAAGTAGGGGTACATTTAGACCCAAAACTCACAATGAAAGAGCAAGTCGTAACCACAGTGAGTTCCTACTTCCACACATTAAGTCTTTTGAGGGAAAGCTTCCCTTTCCTTCCTATGACAGTCCGAAAAACACTCCTTCAGGCACTAGTAATAAGTCATCTTGACTATTGCAATGCCCTCCTGATCTCAGGAAATAAATCCTCCCTCAAAAGACTCCAGGTGGTCCAAAACACTACGGCCCGTCTAGTATCCAATGCTCCTGCCATAACCCCCTCCTCGCCGTTTCTTCTTGGACTACACTGGTTGCCCATTCGTAAGCGGATCCGCTTTAAGATTTGCTGCATAGTGCACAAGGCACTACACAGCAACGCCCCCAGGTATCTTGTTGATAGACTCATACGATACCAGCCTTCCAGAACCCTCCAATCTGGCTCTAAATCGCTCCTCCTGGTCCCTCGTGTAAAGAAATCTCGCACAGGTGGAAAATCCTTCTATCATCTTTCTCCCTCTTACTGGAATCAACTTTCCTTACACCTTCGTGAATGCACTAACTATCTGCAATTCCTTAGGTTTCTTAAAACCGAACTCTTCTGAACTCCCTCATGACTTTGTAGCACTCCCGTAGCACAGACATACCCCTTTGGGGTGATTCATGTGCTTTATAAGACAAATTAATAAATAGTGTTTCAGGGCTGCCGTGGAATCTCCGCCATATTGAGTGATAACAAGGTTGTCTCTTTAGCTCAGTCTTTGCAGTAGACTGAGTGCCGAGTGTCCCTTATATGAATGTGTTCGAGATGCGCTCGGAGGAAAACATGTTGCAATCCTTGAAGAAGAAGAACTGAGCTGTTGCACATGTTGTTTAAGATGGTCAGATCCAGGGCAGTTTGTTCACTAATGTGATAAATAATCATGGGTTTTGATGTAGGGCTTTATACCACACTTCTGACTTTTCTAAGGACTATTATTGATAAAAGGCCATGACAAGGGAGCAGGCTGGGTGTATTGCGTGGTGTTAAATTAAAAAAAGACAAAGGAGCTTATTTACAAACCACTTGCGCCGGTGGTAAGTCACTTTTAAATATGGGAAAAAGTGACGCACCGAAGGCGCAAGGAATTTCTAAATAAGCCCCAAAAAGAATAAACTGTGAAGGGAGAAGGGTCAGAAATGACATTACGTAGAGTAGAGTTTAAAAGAGCCTGGTTGAAATCTGGATGAGGGCGTAAGAAGGCCAGACCAAAAGGGAATACCGCAGTCAGGGAAATCCTCTGAAGAGTGAACTCTACAAAGCGCATTCATCAACAGAATGAAAAGGAATGACATGAAAACAGGCCGGCTCTAAGGAGATGGTGCTCAGTCGAGAGAATGCCCCCACATCTGGAGAATGCCATGGACAGGAACAAAGCCCCAGAGAGGCAGAATGGGCAGTGTATAGGCAAAGCTCTGCACAGAGAGACACCCAGGCACAGTGCAAAGGGCTACACCTAGCAAGTACTTCAACATAATGAAACATTTAGCACAGAGTCAATGCAAAATCTGTCGAGGATTCCGCAGATATGTAGAATACAACATGTAAGGATAATGGACCATATGTAAAGAGTGGTACATCAAAGATGAGCATCAGATATGGAGAGAATGTGACCTTAATAGGGAATCTCGCAAAGGCCACCTTGGTCCTAATCCTTTCATGTATTGGAAATTTAGTGCCTTTGAATTGGGAAATTGAAAAAAGGTAATGATAGTCCTTATATACTGCTTAAGTATAGTATGGAGGATCAGTGTATAGAATGCAAGCTGTTATTATAGGGATTGTAGGAAGCACAAAAAGGCTGCCCTAGATTGAGAATGGTCAGTGAGTTAACTGCAATATGATGACGTATGTGATTTAAAGATCACAATTTGGAATCAAGAAAAAGATGCCGATGTCATATTTCCGAAGCTGCCAAACTGAGTATCATTAAATGTAGTATTAGTAACAGCTGTTGTTGACAGTACTTAGGGGGTCATTATGATTGCGGTTTTTCCGCATCCTCGGGGCCGGCGGAAGCCACCGCCGGCCCCGAGGATGCGGAAAGACCGCAGCGGACTGACCAAAGACCCACCGCCACATTAGGATGGCTGGTGGGTCCTGAATTCCGTCCGCAGCTTTTCCGCCGCGGTCGGATTACAACCGCGGCGGAAAAGCTCTAATATGGTGACGGTGACTTCCAGACACCGTCCACCATATTAGGATGGGCAGTGAGTTATGCTTTTCCTCGGCGGGTTTTCCGCTGTGGAAAAGCATACGGAACTTCACTGCGGGGGCCCGTTGCGGGCCCCCTAGGTGAAGGGGGGATGGGGGTGCACATGGGGGGTACCTATGGTACCCCCCTGCATTTGCATGCAGAAAGCGGCAGGCACCGCGCGGTGCCTGCCTCTTTCTGCATGCAAATGCAATGCGTGCATTTTTAACATTGCAGCGGGTGCAGCTTGAAGCTGCACCCGCTGCAATGTTAAAAATAGAGGATGTGACCGCCAGGGTGGCGGTCACATCCTAATTGCACAGGAGGGAACTCCGCATGCCATGCGGAGGTTCCTTCCTGCTCTGGGGTCGCGGACGGACGCAAGTCCGTCTGCGATCCTAATCGACCCCTTAGTCAGGAGCCAAAAACTGCAGTATTACACACTACATGTAAAAATATTAGTCCAGGAAAGCATCTAACAAAGGGAGAACATGCAACAGAGGAAGCAGCCCCAGTGGGACAATGTGCAACAGAGGAAGCAGTTCCATGGTAAAAATGTCCATCAGAGGAATCAGTCCCCACATAGAGAATGTCTCAACAAAGAAGCAGTCCCCAAGGGGCAAATACCTAAATGTAGGAAGCAGTCCCCATGTCCAACATAGGGAGAATGGAGAGCACTGGCACAAATTTCCACCGAAAAAAAAAATCAGAATGAATAAGCAGATGGACAGCCCTAGGCCTAAGGACTTATCTCGGTCTTGCCCTCCAACCAGCCAAGGCCTTTCCGGATCCCCCCCCCTTCGACGTTGACGCACCTGACCTCAATTCTCTCCTTTCTGTCTTTCTCTCTCGTTTTGAGGTTTATTAGTATTGATGTTTTTTATTAGAGATATTACCTTTTCCACTGTCTGTTTTGTATTGGCTCATTTGCCCCTTATTTTGCCCACTATTTTTTAAAGTGTGTGTTACTGATTTACCAATGTTTCTTATTGCCTTGTTTGTTCTACATCCGTCTTTTGTCCCCTTCACTGTCTTTTTGCCACTGTTTGTTATTGCCTTATAGCCTTATTTACTTTTTTCTTTTTTTTGTTCTGTTGTTCAAATTTTACCATTTTGTCTGTACCACTGTCTATTTCTCCTTTTGTTCGTCTCTTGTCTGTGCTGCCCTTTGGTACCAGTCCTGCTCTCTCTCCCCTTCTCCTCACCAATCCTTGTCTGCTCCGTTTCACTCCTCTTCCTTTCCCACTCTCTTGTTTCCCAATCTTCCGCTTGCCATGCCCCCAGCTCCACCCCTTCATTCCTACCCCCCTATCAGCATGCAGCAGAAATAGTAAACATGTGCAACAGCATGCCAAAGGCAAGCCCATCTCCACCCATCTACGCCTAGACTGCACAGTTGCAGGACCCCTGGTCCAAGCTACACACCACTACCGTACTGCATCACTCCATGCCCTCAAACCCGCGCGCTCCCCACCAAGCTGCTGCTGTGCTGCTCTACACAACACAGAGGGAGTTTTCACCTCCACCTCCTTTCATTTCAGATGCACTCCTACACCCCATTCACGACTCCAACAGCAATCACGACCTCACCAACTGCACCCCAACCATTCATACACACGCAAAACAACCTTCCGCTCCTAATTCTCATGCATAGTTCTCAATACTCACTCAACAAACAGGCCACAGAGATCTGGGACCTACAGGACGACTGCACCCAGACCTCCATTTCCTCACTGAAGCATGGCTGACCCCAGCCTTGTCAACGGACATCATCACAGCCATCCTTGCCGAGTACACAATCATCAGACAAGACTAACAACACAGGCCTGGAGGAGGAATCGCCATCATCTTCAGGACACCATCAGCTGTTCCATTTCCACTTCCACTTCTACCGACACCAAAACCTGCTACATGGAGTACCTCACCTTCAAGCTATGAATCACAGCCAACTTCACCCTGTGTGGCACCCCGGTCTACATACCTGCAGGACCCCACACCAGCTTTGCTGGCTACATCTCAAACTTCATTGAGCTACTCAGCATTGCCTCCAACCCCATCATCCTCCTGGAAGACCTAAACCTTCACTTAGGAGACCACACCAACCCCAACCCAATCACCTCAATCTCCTCAGAAACCTCAGCATCACCTAGCATGTAGCGAGATCAATACATTTCACTGAAGATCTTTTGGACACCCTCTTCACCTCTTTCAACACATCATGTTGATCACCCATCATAAGATCACAAGTACCTGGACTGACCACACCCTCTTCAGTTTCAACATCAGCAGCCCGTATCACAGAAGACCATCCACCAAAGGTCCGGCCCACCACTGAAGGAAGAACATATCGGAGAACGATTGAGCTTCAGCCATATCTGAGAACCACCCCCTGCACCACAAATATCGGCATCTTTTAGACAAAGACATAATAAAATAAAATTCAAGGACTGGGTCCCCGCCTGCACTGACACCATTGCACACTGCAAATAAAGCAAACCATAAAGAACAGGAGTTTATGTTAGCTCGCTTATGGAAGAACTAGAATAATTAAGAGATTCTGCAAACAAATAGAATGCAGATGGAGAATGAGCCAGAAAAACAACTAACAAGGACTTCTCCAAATCTGCACTCAGGCACTACCACCAGAAAATCAGTAACACCAAGCCCCAGGCATACTGCATTAACACTAGCACAAACAGCAGAAAATACATTTTCTCCATTATCAAAGATTTTCCCGCAGCCCTTGCCACAGCAAGGAACATCACCTCAATCCAAGAGCTACGCAACCCCCTCTCTGTCTTTTTTAGCAACAAAATTACAGCCAAATATTGACCCTCAACCTAATCCCATCAACCTTGCAGCCATTCTGACCACATGGAACACCATCACCACAATCATAAAACAAATCCACTCAATTTCCCAATCAGACAAATGCCCCCACCACGCCTTCAACAAATGACTCAACCTCATCAGCAAAGTCATCTCTTTCAATCTCAATGCCTCCATCATCACAGTCACATTCCTGGACTTCTGGAGGCATGAAGCTGTCAACATTCCACTAAAGAAGCTGTCATCAGTCCCAGCCAATTTCACAAACTACCAACTGATCTCCCTTTTACCCTTCCCAGCCAAGATCAACAGACTCCTCACCCACCACCTCATCAACCACTTGCTCCTCCACACCACAGAGTCAGGATTCAGCCCCAACCACAGCATGGGGACAGCTCTTAATACGGTGACATACATCCTCTTGATACTAGACAGATGACAAACTGCAACTGTCATCCTACTGGACCTCTCCGCGAAGTCTGACATTGTTTCTCACCCATCCTCATATTATGACTATATGAGACCGCCATTCAGGGACCAGCCCTCTAAATGATCTAAGCATTTCTGACTAGAAGGACTCATACAGTCAACATAGCTTGTTAGAATCCCAAGAACTCATCTGGGGAGTACCTCAAGGCTCTTCATTCAGCTCTACCCTCTTCAACATGGCCAAAGTCATCCATGGTAACCCATCAAAGTAGGAGTAGTTCCTCATAGGCCAGGTAGTCAAAAAGAGGTGAAACCACGTGGCTAGTACTGCTGTAGCAGGCAAACCTGAAGGTCAGATCTTGATGCCCTCACACACCTGTTCGGGTGTCATGCTTCATCATTGGGTGCTCCTTGTCTGACCCTACACCGGACAACATGACTACCCTCAAGCTCGCCACCCGAAAGCACCACCAACTGATCCACGCCACCAAGAAAACAGCATTCAAGGACCGGCTGGACAACAACGCACACAACAGCAAGGAACTCTTCAACATCGTGAGAGAGCTCTCCAACCCCAACCCCGGAACCAACGACATCACCCCATCGCAAGACCTCTGCAACTCCCTCGCCTCCTACTTCCACAACAAGATCGCTGACATACACAACAGCTTCAGCACACAAACAACGCTCCCCACGACCACACCAACGCCCCCCACCACCACCCTCAACGCCTGGACACCGATCAACCTCGAAGACACCATCAGCACGATGAACTCCATCCACTCCGGATCTCCAACCGACCCCTGCCCTCACCACGTCTTCAACAAGGCCGACGCTGTCATCGCACCCCACCTGGGGGACATCATCAACACCTCCTTCGACACCGCCACCTTCCCTGAGAGCTGGAAGCACGCCGAACTCAGCACTCTACTAAAGAAACCAACGGCAGACCCCACCGAACTCAAGAACTACCGCCCCATCTCGCACCTCCCGTTTCCAGCCAAAGTCATCGAGAAGACCGTCAACAAGCAACTGGCAGCCTTCCTCGAGACGACTGGATCCCTCGACCCATCTCAGTCAGGCTTCCGGGCCAACCACAGCACCGAGACCGCCCTCATCGCTGCCACTGACGACATCCGAACCCTGCTGGACAACGGAAAAACAGCGGCCCTCATCCTCCTGGACCTCTCCGCGGCATTCGACACTGTCTGCCACCGCACCCTTGTGCAGCGCCTCAGCAACGTCGGAATCAAGGAGAAGGCACTGGAATGGATCATCTCCTTCATCGCCGGAAGGACACAGAGAGTCCGCCTCCCCCCCGTTCAGATCAGAAGCCACGGAAGTCATCTGCGGCGTCCCTCAGGGCTCCTCGCTCAGCCCCACCCTCTTCAATGTCTACATGAGCCCCCTTGCGGCCATCGCACGCCAACACAACCTGAACATCATCTCCTACGCCGATGACACCCAGCTGATCCTCTCCCTGACCAACGACTCCGCCACCGCCAGAGCCAACCTACACGAAGGGATGAAAGACGTGGCCGAGTGGATGACGACCAGCCGCCTGAAACTGAACACAGGCAAGACGGAAGTCCTCATCCTGGGCTCCGCACCCTCCGCCTGGGATGACTCCTGGTGGCCCCCCGCCCTGGGCAACGCACCCAAACCGACAGACCACGCACGCAACCTGGGCTTCATCCTGGACTCCTCCCTCTCCATGACCAGACAAGTCAACGCCGTCTCCTCGTCCTGTTTCAACATCCTGCGCATGCTACGTAAGATCTTCCGGTGGATCCCCACCGAGACCAGGAAGACGGTCACCCAGGCCCTCGTCACCAGCCGTCTGGACTACGGCAACGCCCTCTACGCCGGAACCACCGCCAAGCTCCAGAAGAGACTCCAGCGTATCCAGAACGCCTCGGCGAGACTCATCCTCGACGTCCCCAGACGAAGCCACATCTCCAGACACCTGAGAGACCTGCACTGGCTCCCGATCAACAAAGGAATCACCTTCCGGCTCCTCACCCACGCACACAAAGCCCTACACAACCAAGGCCCGACTTACCTCAACAGCCGCCTCAACTTCTACGCTCCCAAACGCCATCTCCGCTCGACCAGTCACGCCCTCGCCGCCGTCCCCCGCATCCGTAGAGCGACAACAGGAGGAAGGTCCTTCTCCCACCTGGCCGCCAAGACTTGGAACTCCCTCCCGACCGACCTATGCCTGACCCAAGACCACCTCTCCTTCAGGAAGAAGCTCAAGACCTGGCTGTTCGAGCAGTGCGGACCCCAAGCGCCTTGAGACCCTCCGGGTGAGTAGTGCGCGGTATAAATGCCTATGATTGATTGATTGATTGATTGATCAGTGCTGCAATGCCTGACAGGCCTGGGTGCTCTTTGTCAGAGATCTTCTAATCCGAAAATGTCATTTAGGTGAATGCTTTTGATAAAATTGACTATGGTACCCTCAAAACAATTTTTATGGGGTACCCGGACTAGGTAAAAACTGTGGCGCTTCTTATGGCCACAATGTACCTGAATAGCTGTCAGCAAAGTGAGGTCAATATGTTTCATGCCTAGATTGTCCACAGGATCAGACAGCACTACATCAGGACCGAAAATAGTGATTTAGCCCCCCTGTGGGGCACGAGACCTACTTTCCAGTAAAGGATGGCTGCTCAATATGTATGGTAAGTGTTAGACTTGGTACCATTGGTGTGAGTCTCTCTTCCACTTTTTGATGTTGCCTCATCTGTTTTTGTTGGTCTAGATGCTTTGGCCACAGACCCTAGTACAGTGCACCATGTGTGCCCAGGGACTGTAAATCAAATGCTGCTGGTGGGCTTGCAGCACTGATTGTGCCACCCACAGGAGCAGCTTGTAAGATGTGGCTCAGGCCTGCCATTGCAGAGCCTGTGTGCAGTTTGAGACTGCCATGTTGACTTGGCGAGTGCACCAACTTCCCAGTCCCTAAACCTTCCCTTTTCTACATATTAGTCATCCCTAACCGAGGCCCAAGGGCAGAGTGCATTGTATGTAAAAGGTAGGACATGCCCTGATGTGTGTGGCATGTCCTGATAGGGAATTACAGCCAATTTAGTATTTCACAATTGCAAGGCTACCTGTTTCCATAGGCTAGAATGGGCAGTTTGATTATAACATTTTATAATCCTAACTGATGCAGGGAACAAGGTAGAAATTTGAGTTTAATATAACTGAACTAAGAATGTTAAAATACATCTTTTAGTGAAGGTGATTTTTACATTCTGTGTTTGAAAATACCACTTTTAGTAAGTATTTTCTTGCCTAACCATCCAGCATGCCTCTGCTAGGTTTTTGTATTTCGTATCTGGGTTGTGAGTGACAGGAGGCTGGAGAGGGCCGTGGCTCCAGCAGTCTGATGGGTCAGGGCTGGGCTGAATAGGACCTGCTTTGAATAGAGAGTGGGGGGTGGAGATTTCCTTTCACTCACCGGAGCCCTCATAGAATAGACAGTAGGGGGAGGAGATTTCCTTTCAGCTACCTGGCCCAGGTCTGTTCTCAAACAATGCTGTCTCCACCTCCTGCTAGGAAGATGCACCCAGGAGGACAGAACCGGTTTGGACTAGGTACAGACACTCTCTGCCTTCAGAGACAAAGGATTTGTGTCTATAAAAGGGGGACCCAGACCTGGGAAATCAAGAAGAACCTTTGCCAAGGTAAAGAAACCCGAGAAGCTGAAGAAGGATTACTGCCCCTGTGCTGTTTTCTGTCTCGGGTTGGCCTGCAGTGGTTACTTGTTGCAAAGGAAAGGAGAAAAGGACTTTGCTGTTTGCTTTGTCATCTTGAGGACGATCTCCAAGAGCTTGAACTGAGCTTGCCTCCTGTCTGAAGTCTTAGGGACACAAAGACTTCACCACCAGTTCCCCTTGAACTCCCTTGCTGGGTATTCCACCTGCAGTGAGGTGCCTGCTGTTGTTTGGGCCCTCTGAGAGACTGAGTGTCGCTGGGAGCTGGAAGCGCAACGCAACGAGAAGTGTGTCACCGCCGCAGCAGTTGCCATTGCATTGCCGAAGAAGCATGCCACTGCCGCAGCTGTTCGCCGTCGCATCACTGGTGAAGCGTGTCACATCAGCGGAGAAGTGTGCCGCCGCCGCAGAGGTCAACGTCGCATCACCGGAAAAGCATGTCGCAGGGCTTGTCGCGGCTCCAAAGATCATCGATTTTGCCACACAGCCATCGGGCGTGCATGCATTGCATCCAAGTCATCGCATCGTATCAAAGATGCCATTTTGTCGCATCACACTGGACCGTTGCATTGCATCGAGGGGCAATCTTATCGCATCACAGTGAGAAATTGACGCATCACCTTCTCTCCAGTAAGGAATCGACGCATCACCTCCCCAGCGCTGCAGTAAGGAACTGATGCATCACCTCCCCAGAAGCAAGGAACCGACGTATCACCTTCCCTGCGACCCTATTGTTTGAATTGCGTGATGCATCCAAGGTACTTTGAGAGTAAAGTGTTGCATTTACCATCTACATCGAACTAAGGTATTTCTACTATTTTAAAGTCATATTTTTATTACAGTATTTGTGGAATTTTGTTGTTTGGTCTTGTGTTAAGTCTAGTAAAGATTACCTATTTTTCTAAACTGCTGTGGTGTCCATTTGTAGTGTTTTCATTGTATTACTGTATTTGTTCATAAATGCTTTACACACTGCCTCTGAGATAAGCCTGTCTGCTACCAAGGGGATGAGCAGGGATTATTCAGGAGTGAATCCCCCTTTCCCTGACTAGAAGCAAGAGTCCCTATTTGGACAAAGGTGTATATCATTGCTAACTAGAGACCCCCATTTCTAACAGTACTGCACCGGGATGGATGCAATGTAACAATTTCACCCCAATGCGAGCAGTGTCCCGTAGGCAAAGTGGAGGGCCCTGGAGAAACTGCAGGACACTTGTTTGAGTCCAGGACAGTAACGCAAGCCCTACCCACCTCCAAGACGGAACCCATGCCCATGACATCAAATCCTATTCCACGTTGACACACATCTTATACTGTGCTTCTCTGATAAATTCCCCCAACACAAGGAACAAATTCATCACATGCATGTCTGAAGTGGCCACATGGACGAAGAGAAACTGCCTCAAACTGAACACCAACAAGAGAGAAGTGGTGATCTCCAGATAGGAGGCCTCGCTGTGAGACTACAACTGGTGGCTTACAGACTCAAGACTAACTCCAACCCCCAGCCAACATGCCAAAAATCTTGGTATAATTATCCATACAATATGGACATGATCACCCAGGTAAATGCAGTCACCGCATCCTGTTTCCACACTCTGAATTTTCTGAGAAAATGTACAAGTGGCTACTAGACAACACTTGAAAAAACTGGCACCCAAGCCCTCATCACCAGCAGGATGGCCTATGGGAATTCTCTTTATGCAGAAAACACCTCTCAGGAAGACTGCAAACCATCCAGAACACAGCAGCCAAACTCATTCTCAACCGCCCACATAGGACAGACCACACCTGAGGGAGCTGCACTGGCTCCTGATACACAAATGCACACAGCTCAAGCTAACCACCCACACAAACAAAGCTCTGCACAACACAGTTCTAGCCTACTGGGACAGCTGCATACTCTTCCATCAACAATACCTCCGACCTGCTGCATTCCTACAAGCACACATCCTGTGCAGTCACAGTAGCAGAACCAGAGTTCAAGCCTTATTGCATATCAATCCTAAAGCTTGAAACACCCTCAAACTACACATCAGGGCCTCCCCCTCTCTTCTTGAACTCCACATAATGCTCAATGCCTGGATCTTCGAGAAACTCTTCATCCCGCTCCAAGGGCTAGCCGTGCACAGTACCAGGATATCCTCATAGGTGTGAGCTATACAAATATACAAAACATAATATAACACAATGAATGATCTACATTATCTGCCCCGTTCATAGCATGCAGGGAGTGCTAGGACCAGTGGCATAACAAAACTTGAGGGGGCCCCCTGCAAAGTACAGGGAGGGGCCACCCTCCGGACTCACTCAGGATGTCTCATGCCAGGGCACTTTGCTGAGGGGGCCCCCTTGAACTCGCCCCTCCCACACACACGCACTGCGGGGTCTTTGTTACACCACTGTGTAAGGCAAAACTATTACTTCAGAAGTATGACCAACACAAGTGTTCTGCCTAAAAAAATAGAACTTCAGTACCATGGACAGCTGAAATTCCGACCCAAACAATTCCTTGAGAACCATGAACAGTGCTGACTGCGCCAAAGCAATATGGAGTTTGTCACCCCACTGCAGGAAAAGAGTGGCTGGGGTGAGAATACAATATTATGTTATGTACAACACTTGCCTCAGCAGATATTTCCATGTTAACGCAATTTCAATGGCTGTTATTTTTGACACCAGAAAGAGGATATTCGTTTTATGACACCGAAAGACTCTGCAAAAAGAATTTCTTCCTTTATGTGCAATCTGGTTTTCTGTTTACATCAAAGCAGAACATATAGATGAATGTCTCTTTAAACTGGCCGCTGTTTAGCTGCTTCTCATACAGCTCTATAATCCAAAGCACGTTCTGTGTGATCTCTGGGACTGCTCCGTTTTGATAATATATTTAAATTCTTTATCTGAGGTGTTTTGTTAAACCCGGGAGAGCCAGCAGTGTTAACAGAACATTTCCTGTCTTTCCACTCATTTACTTCTGCTCTTTACTCTAGTACTACTTTATATATACATAGTGTCAAATTGACTTAACATACGTGAAATGTGTATTTATTGAATATAACATGATTTAGTTTATGAAATAATTGAATGATTTGCTGTTAAATAGAAGACTGAGTGAGACATCAATCCAAAGGCTGACTTACACAAATGTGTAACCAGGACATCTGGGCTCATATGTGTGATCTTAGGCACATTTTTTTTATTCCAACAGTGCCTCATTTTCCTTCAGCAACCAAGTTCAAAGCACTGTGAAGTGTGTCAGGTCGAGCCGGACGCTGTACAAAAGCTTCTCTCCTGCATGGCTTAGGAGTGATGACGTTTGTTCACATATACCAACACGGGCTGAATGTAAAGTGCACATGACAAACTGATATCTTTCTTAGCTGACACGTGGCACTGCCGTCAGCCACAGAGATCCTTGGATGTTTCTAAGCATATGTTTAGAACAGATTATTTTCAATAAATATTACTCAATGAATTGGTTAAATAAAGTATTAAATTGAAATCCTTGCAAGTTGTTAAGTAGCCGTTGTTCAATGTAATGGTCTTTTATCATATTTTACACGGCATTTGTAGCCTGATTTTCCTGTTAATTATGGCAATGGATGGGCTGGAGTGTTGGCTCTTAGAGCCAAGCCAGACCGCCTGGTATCCCTGGGTGTTGCTCTGTTTCTTCACACTCCATGATTTGCTGCCTTGCCCAGCTCTTCTTTTGTCAGAACGGGAGGTCCTGGGCTTCTGTGGGTTTGTTTCCTTCCTTCATGCTTCGCCTGTAAGTGTTGCACCCGATGCTTGCTTTAAAATGTGATGTCCAACAATCGTGGCACTGCTTTTTACCAATGTATGAATGGGTGTTTATTGGTGGCATTTCATGCATAGAGTTGCTTTTTATGAGTGCTTTTGTTTGTATTGTGAAAGTTCTGCGGCCTGAAAGCTTCGAGCCAGGATAGTGTGCCGTGGTGGCTGGAGGCAGGCAGGTTCTTATTCTTCAGGATGTAGGTCACAGGTTCAGACCATGTCCCTAGTTTTAAAATCCATATCATGAAACACAACATCGTTCAGCTCGGCCCCAACACTCGTTTAAATTCGTGTACCAAAAAACTGGGACAGGACTCACCAGGACATCGACACAGAAGCATAATATCCCACACACCTTTCCTCTTGTATGGAATAACAGAGATAATGTATATACACACCAGACTATTTAAGCAACATTAACCATTACAAACCATGGTGTATATAATCCCATAAATGCCATAAGCAAGGCCAAATGAGCACAGAAACAACACCTATGAACAATCCCCTTTATAACAAACTATTGTAAGCATAGAAAAAAACCCAGTTTGTACACAAGAGGCAGACTCCATGACTGAAAACAAATGCAAACCTAAATCACCGATAGACGCACAGCTTTCTTTCAAGGCACACAGCCAATCCACACCGAGAAATATATACTTTAGTTCAAACTGGCAATGAAGAAGGAACAAACCCACAGTGTGAAAGCCTCACCCACAATGCACATGAAGCCTTCAGTCTTCACAATAAAACAAGGCATCATGTCTGGACAGTCTGGAACAGGACTAGAGGCATCTCCCCTAATGAGAAACTCGAAAGCGGCAGACATTTAGAAATGAGTTCAAGAAGGGATTTGGAAGTAGGATTTATTGCCAGTCCAAGAGATGTGAGCATGTAAGTGAAACTAAGCGAGCAGTGCACCCCCAAGTTATTGTCACTGAGTCTGTTATAGATGACCAAAAAGGTCAGAACGAACAAATAAGTGGCAGTGCTGTGACTGCCAGAGCCAGCAAGGGTTTGGTTTTGGCAAAGCAAACACAATCTGGACATTGAGCCGTGGCTCTATGGCACCTTCTAGTTCAGTCCTCACCTGCTGAAGAAAAATCAACAGTACCTGCCCGCCTGTCACGCGCCAGCCTGCAGCACCATGCCACCGGAAGTCCTCTTTGTGACACAGGAAAGAAGTAGCGCGGTGGAGCCTGTTGTTTACCATGTGTTACAGAGCCTAAGTTACTATGTCATTCAAATGAATTAGTGTGACCCCGCCCCTCCGCCCCCTCACCCCCAGTCTATGTTGGAATTTCTTGCGGACCCCGCACTCTGCTGTCTCTTCCCTTTGTCGCTTAGTGGAGCAGTGTTTCTGATCCATCTTACTACAATACACCTCTCAGTTACTGCCATTCCTAATTCGACTATTTTGGCTGATGTTTTCGTTTTTTTGTACTTGGATGTCAGTTTCAATAAACAGGTTTGGTTATTACACTGTAGATTCACTGTAGACAATAAGTGCAAATTCTCAATCACCCCTTCCAAAATTGCGCCACTCTGGGGCATTCTCACCACATACTTGTATAGTTACCTACTACCACTTACGACTGGGGCAGGTTTCTATAGTTACCTATTACCACTTTATGCCTGGGGCAGGTGTCTATAGTTACGTACTACCACTTTACACCTGGGACAGGTGTCTATAGCTACCTACTACCACTTACGACTGGGGCAGGTTTCTATAGTTACCTATTACCACTTTATGCCTGGGGCAGGTGTCTATAGTTACGTACTACCACTTTACGCCTGGGACAGGTGTCTATAGTTACCTCCTACCACTTTACCCCTGGGACAGGTGTCTATAGTTACCTACTACCACTTTACATCTGTAACAGGTGTCTATAGTTACCTACTACCACTTTATACCTGGGACAGGTGTCTATAGTTACCTACTACCACTTTACGCCTGAGACAGCTGTCTATAGTTACCTACTATCACTTTACACCTGGGGCAGGTGTCTATAGTTACCTACCACCACTTACGCCTGGGACAGGTGTCTAGAGTTGCCTACCACCACTTACACCAGGGACAGGTGTCTATAGTTACCTACAACCACTTAGGCCTTGGACAGGTGTCTTCTGCAGTCTTCAAGTTAATTCTGTGTAACAACTGCAGGGCCATATATGTTCTGTGTATACATTTATAGTTAATTAGTTTTAGTCTATCTTTACCTGTGACTGTTCTACAGTTCTCAAAGATTACCTGCCAAAGCCCCACTTCCAGGTCTTCACTCTGGTCTTCACCAGTATTTCTTTGGACTGTTCATTCTCTTCTCTTCCCATGGTATAAGGGATAGATAGTCTGGAGATCAGCCTTCACCCCATACTCCCCCAGGTACAGTAGTGACTGATTAAGCCTGTGCATCTCTGGCCCCTGTGGGAAATCAGGCTGCGCCTCCTGAATTGCCACCCCCAACCCTGTGTACATTAAAAGGCCCGTTCTTAGAATCGTCCACTTTTCGAAGAAGGCAGTGAAACCAAAAGTCTACCCGCTTAATAAACATCCTTCTAGATTCTAGGGTCTGTCTCGTTCTGCCTCTCTCTTCATGAGCCCAGGAATGTATAGACTTGGTGTCGTCCTCCAAAACCATCTTGTTTCATCACAGTGTGCCAAACTGCTGTAAGTGTTTGCAAGGGTGTCAGACTTTGTGTGGGGGCTTTCCGTGGCATCAGTGGGGTAGCCAGTAACTTTCTCAGTTGTATAAGTGTTCCTATTGTCTCACAAACTGAGTTGTGTCTTGCTCCCTCCAGCCAGCCACCACATATTGTGCTGCTTGATAATGCTCATTAAAAGTTGGGGGTATCATTCCTTTTCTTTCCCATGGTAATTTGAGTGTGTCCAGTGCTATTCTTGCTTTACCACGTCCCCAGTATAATATTCTCGCAAGACTTCATCCAAGTTCCTGAACAAGCTCTCTCGAATTAGCATAGGCATGCGCGCCAGTACATATAATCCCCTAAGGGGGCTATCATTTTACTGAGGGCTATCCTCCCCATCAATCACATCGGGTTGGCAGCCACACGTTAATGCTAGCCCTAAGTTTTCTATGCATGATCTCAACTTTAAATTCTTAGATGTTTTTTCTGGATCTTCGCTTAACATGATTCCCAGATACCTAAGTGGGGAGGTAAGTATCTGCAACGGTATTACATATGTGTTCTCATTTTCGGCACTATTAATTTAGTACATGGTAAATTTGTTAAGATTCAATCGGAAGCTAGACAGTCTTACCACTGCATTTGAAGTTGATACTATTTCATACTGTGTCTCTATTGAATCTTTTAACATCACTAAATTATTGTCCGCACACATTGTTATTATAGTGTAGTTAGAGTTAAGTACCACCCTATCCTTTGTTTGTCGCAGTCTAATCAGTTGTGTCAATAGTTCAATTGTTTTTGTAAAGATTAAAGGGGAGAGAGGGCACCCTTGACTTGTCCTTCTCTGAATATCTCACTTCCCAGAGATCCTTCTGCCCATGCGCACCCTCGCTGTGCGACCATGATATAGTATCCTCTAATCCATCGTTGGAGAGTGTCTTGTGCATTAATACCCAATCAACTGTATCAAATGCTTTTTGAGCATCTAGGCCACATTAGCACAGTTTTCCACAGTCTGTGTTACATGCTCCATGATCAAGAAAGCCTTCCATATATTAGTTGTCATTGTTCGCGCACCAACAAATCCTTCCTGGTCCGAGTGCATTAGTGACTGCTCTAACTTTGTCAGTCTTCTCGCTAAGTTTTCCGCTTATTATTTTTGTATGTGCATTTATCATGGATAGTGGGTTGTAAGGCTCACACTCCAGTGGATCTTTCCTGGGTCTTCGGGAGAACTATTTTCTGTGCCTTTTGAAGTATGTCTGGGAGCCTCCCTTTTGAAAGGGCTTCATTGTAAGCATGTTTAACATCAAGCCTGCAGCTAACTCAGGGAAACCATTACCTCCAGGTGTTTCCAAGTTCCAAAATCTTTAAATGTCCATTTGAGGCCTCGACATGGACCGATAGAGACTTCCTTGAGTTCATATGCTAATTTAGACAGCTCTGCTTCTGCTAATAAAGTGTCGATAGCATCCTGATTGTTGGCCGGTTACTTAGTGTCCAATGCTTTATAAGATTTCTGTTGGCTGGTTGCTTAGTGAACAATCCTTTATAGCATTTCTCAAACCTTCCAGGAATGGATGGTCAGTGACAACATGTCCCTTGCTGTTTTGGTCTATTACCACAATTGTTACATTCTCCTTATCTCCATTCAATGGCCAAGCCACGATCCTACCCAAATTATTCCCTTGATCATGCCGTTGTTCACTATATAGTCTATTATCATGCTTGCTTAGTTTTTCTCAGGCTTGTCACAATTTCTTTAATTCCTCACTGCGCCCGTCACAGCCCAACAAACCAGGTTCTATTCGCCCGTTTTTCTTTTTCTTTTTCTCTCTCTAGTTTTTCAGTCATGTCTGCTAACGATTTCTGGAACCCTATATGAGAGCCCTATACATTTTCCCCTTATGGTTGCTTTGAATGCTTCCCATAGTGTACCTGCAGATGTAACTCAATCAGTATTGGTGTGAAAATATTCTTGAATGGTGTTTCTAATTTCTTCCCCGTATGATGGTCCTGAAGTGCCGTCACTTGTAGCTGCCATGTGGTTTTGGAGTAGTAAGTGTTTTGATGTTTAATTCAGTTGAAAGTGATACATGATCCGATAGAGTGCAGTCTATTCAGTATTTCCAACTTCAAAAAGATGTTCTGGGTGTACGAACACAAAATCAATACGGAAAAAATTGTAATTGGGAGGAGAACAAAAGAAGTAGCCTCCGTCATCCATGCTGTGTCTGCAAAATGCAGGGTTCAATGTAGTAATGGTCTCCTGTAGCGCAATGAGGACCAGCCCCACGGTCTTGGCGCCATCTCTAAAGTATCTACGTATCGTTTTAGTCTGCAGTAACCATCTCCCAGCCAGAGGATTTTGTTATCTACATATTCCTTCAGCAGTTATGTCACCTCGACAAAGAACAACATTATATCTATGTTCGGGCATACGAGTTTAGGAGTGCTGTCAGTTCCCCATTCAACTCCCCCACTATAGACCAAATTAATGCTGGGTTACGGTCAGTAAATGATGCTGCTGTTTTAAATAGCACCAAAGCTGCCAACCAAATAATTACACCCGTGCAGATGAGGTACTCATGAACGTCAATTAGGGGTCACCGCTGTGACCCCTGATTTGCCCCTTGCGATCTCTGGCACTGCCTTTGCGACCAATGGCCTCAGAGGTGACACAATTAGTGCTAGGAAAACAGGTGTGGCTTTGCATTCCTTTTTTTCAGTCCATTTTCTTTATACTAATAGTGAATACTATTCTATTATTCACTATAGCATAATGAAACAAGCATTTACAATGCAATGGTCTCGGCATTGTTAAAGTTAGAGCCATTGGCATTGCTCATGACATTATTTTTATTTATGTTTTTGTTTTGAAAACATAAATAAATGACTGTCATTTACAATGCCAATAGCGTAATCGCTCGCAAATGCGAGACCTATTGCATTTGCACCCACACAGAGCCACCCACACAAAGCCACCCACACACACATACAGAGCCGTCCACACAGAGTCATTCACATAGAGCCACCCACACACACACACAGCCACAAACACAGAGCCACACACACGCACCCTCACACAGAACCACCCACACAGAGCCACCCACGCACAGACAGAGCCACCCACGCACACACAGATAGACAGAGCCACCCACGTACACACAGACAGAGCCACCCACGTACACACAGACAAAGCCACCCACGCACACACAGACAGAGCCACCCATGCACACACAGACAGACAGAGCCACCCACGCGCACACACAGACAGAGCCACCCACGCACACACAGACAGACAGAGCCACCCACGCACACACAGACAGAGCCACCCACGCACACACACAGACAGAGCCACCCACGCACACACAGACAGAGCCACCCACGCACACACACAGACAGAGCCACCCACACACAGACAGACAGACAGAGCCACCCATGCACACACAGTGCTAGGACACCGTTAGCACTTGCACAGTTATAGCACTTTTTTGCTATGGTGGGCGGGGGTGGGCCAACAAGTACAGCAGATGAAAGGCAGAAGGGAGTAAGCAACATGACGGATGGCAGATGGGGAAGGCAATATCAAGTAAAGCAGCAAGAGGGCAGAAGTGATGGGAATAGCATCACAACACAGGAGGAGAGTGGAACAAGGCAATACAGCTAAGGGGATGGCTGGGGTACTGATGGGAACTGCCAATTTAGCAGCTCGCTCTTGCAGGAGAAAAGGATTTAGATGGAATGTGACCCTTTAACTGTTCAGATTCCAGGGAGACAGCTCCTGCCAGCAACCAAGAAAAAATATTTATTCTTTGTCATGGCAAAGCCCCGCACTGATCAAAACGACAACCACACACACGGTCCTCGGGTAAATGAAAAGATCGCACAATAGGTGTGCGCGCTCTCAGTTTATACGTCTTTTGGTTGTTGGAGTCCCTTGTCCAGTTTATTCTCGCATTTTTTTTTTATTCAAGTGCACAGAATTCAAATTATGAAAATCACAGTGAACACAAGTTTTTGGAAAACGTCACTTTTCTTTTGTAACGTATTGTTTGCTACCTCTTGCATTTTGTTTCCTTTTGATACTCGCACAAGTGCCACTATTGCCTACGTTTGTTCTTCCCACACAGGACCTCCTCACGTCACACAGCACCCCCTCACCCCACACAGCACCCCCTCACCCCACACAGCACCCCCTCACCCCACACAGTACCCCCTCATCTCACACAGCACCCCACACAGCACCCCCTCACCCCACACAGCACCCCCTCACCTCACACAGCACCCCACACAGCAGCCCCTCACCCCACACAGCACCCCCTCCCCCAGCCCTCCAAACATCACACGGCATGGAATTCAAGCACCTCTTACCTGCGCGGGTCATTAACTTCCACCGAAAACGCCCCCCCACCCCACCCCACCCCACCCCCGGGACTCCACTTCCTGGCGCTGGTCCTTGACGGCCCCAGTTCGAAGCGCTCGGCGGGGGAGGGGTTTGGGGGGGCGGGGGCGGGGGGCGCGGACCTTAATACGGCTTGGAGCAGCACAATGGGCGGGCGGCCCCTGCTCTGAAGCCAGTATGTGGGGGGCGGGCAGGGCTCTCGGGCGGGCACACACAGACAAGCCCCTATGACCCCATAAGCCCTAATCTGACCCTACCACACCAAAGGACGTATTCCATCTACACCACTGTGTGTGTAAATACGTATTTTCGACACTTTAAAACTGCCCCATCCCTGTGCACTATAAAAACAAATCTATCAAGAGACACTTAAAGCAAGTTGGCCCATTGGCACTGCCGACCCTACCTGGGCTCCAGCTCTATCGTTGCACTGTCTGTAGTCTTGTGCTTTACAGGCCGGGGCACACTGTAGCAGTGGGAGGCACAGGTGAGGAGACGAGGGAAAGAACTGAGTAAAGAGGGAATGAAGAATGCAATGGGAAGACGACGGCTGAAAAGAGGAACGGGAAGGCGGCTTCGAAAAACAAGCCTACTCATTTGACAAAATGATCTAACACCTTGGGCAGAAATCATGCGGTCCACCGTCTCCTTCAGAACTACTGCACTTGCATTGCATATGCTGGCAGTGAAACCAGTTTCGACCATCTCCACAATAAAAACAAGAGGTTAGCGGTCAGGGCGCGGCAGGCAGCGTGGCAGCAGCCGTCCAAGGTCTTCACCTCGGCAACACCAACAGCTTCCTCTCCTACCAGTGCCTCACGCATTTCCTGTCCCAGGTCATCAAGTGCGACCCGGATTGTTTACGGGCCTGCCAAGAGCAAATTGAATCGCTGCTAGAATCCAGTCTGCGTCAGGCACAGCAACACAACGTGTCAGAGCGCAAAAATGCTGATGAAGAGGAAGGCCTGTCCTGCACTCCCACCGATGTGCGAGACGTGAACATTTGAAGGGACTTGTGGAAGTCATTTGCTGGCCTACACAGTAGTGGAGCATGGGCGTAGGAGAGGCGCCGACTGATAAGCCCATATGCCTCGTCCTGCTCACTCAGAGAAAACCCTTTTTTCACCTGGGCAGTTGCATCAGTTAATGTAGTAGATTCTGCCTGTGCAATGTACCAGCGTGTTTGTGATTGGGTTATTTGCTGTTGTGGGTCTCCAATCACGCTCCTACATAGTTTCTGAAAAAGCTTTCTTAGTATCGCGGCCGCCCCGGAAGTCAGGCACGGTCGCCTGTGACGGGGGCGGGGCCACGTTCAGACCCGAAAAGGAGGCAGGCGGAGTCGTGCGTCTCGCGGCCCGGGGCTCCTGTGAGCGGTGTAAAGCCCCGGGGCCGCGCCAGCAGGAGGTTGGGCGCCGCGTGCTGAGGTAAGGTAAGTTCCAAAAGGCTGGAGCGCGATTGGTGCACTTGTGTGTGTGTATGCTCGTGTGTGTGTGTGTGTGTATGTATGTGTGCGACGGTGACGGCGGGGGAGGCGGAGGGGGGCCTCGGTACACTTGTGTGTGTGCGCGCGTGTGTGTATGAGTCAGGGGTTGTGTCTCTGTATGTATGTATGTGCGTGCGTGCATGGGCGCTTGTGTGTGTGTGTATGCGCATGCGTGTGTGGTGCTTGCGCTTCCCAGGAGACAGCGCCTGGCCACAGCGCGCGTTCCAGTTATAAATCGCCTGGAAGGATGCGCGTGGCCGGGACTGTCTCCTGGGAATGATAGTCGCTGACAAAAGATCTCGGCGGAGACGCGCTTCCGCGCGTTGACGCCGAGACCTAAAAAGAGCACACTTATCTGGATCAGGACTTTGGTGGCAGCTGCGGTAAGAAAACATTTTTTTAAATGTATGTTATGTGTGTGAGAGCGTGTTTATCTGACAGATAGCATGTGCATGTGTGAACATGTGTCTATATATGTAAGCATGTGTGTGTGAGTGATAGTCAGTGACAAGTAGTGAGTGAGATTGTGTGAGACTGAGGCCCACACCAAAGATACTGGGCTGCTTTGCGTCAAAGGGAGAGAGAAACAATGCACCATATGTATTAGGATAAGGCTTCCCTGCGTGCTGTGCACTTTTGGCAGCCCTGCACCAATGTACACACCCTTCCACCATGGTGCAAATGTATGTGTGCTCCCTGAAGCATAGGTTTGGTACTGGAAGGGGTTTCTTCCACTACAAAAACTATGCTTTAAGGTTTTTCCCACTTTGTATGTGTGCTGTACAATGGAGCATGTGTGCAAAGTTGGAAAACAAGGAGATTTGAAAATATTCTCCTCATTATTCCTGCCTCGAGGAGTCATAATATTCTGCCACAAATTCCTATCTACCGGTGGGGATTTGCGTCAAAAGCCAGGGGTGGTTGAATGAGAATGTCCATGCAAGACCTATGGAACGCTCACTTGAGACAAAATAACACAAAACCATGTATAGCACAATTTTGTGTTACTTTGTGACACTATCCAATGCAAATCAGGATTTGTGTTGGATGGTATATGCAACCCCAACATTTTGCACCAGGTTTGCCTCACAAAAATTATGCAAACACTATGTAAAGTGTCTTTCCTGGAAATAATCAGGGTCAGTGATTATATTACATCACTTCCTGTGACATCATTAAGGTCAATTCAGTGGTTATGTAATGTCATTTCTGCTACACCTGGCATTTTTGGTGAACCAACGCCAATGGAGGTAAAGCTAGCATACCACATGCTGCCTACATATTTTGTGTGTTCATGTGTTTGTTACTGCAACATAGCTGTTTGTGCGTGGTGGCGTTTCAAGTACGACCATATCATTTGGCGTTTTATGACACTGTTACTACCTTTGACATTCCATGATATTGCACTCACTCTCATCCATTCCAATTGACTCGTGTGGTTGCATGCATGATGATTGTCTGCATGTGCTTCTTTTGATTCTGTAATGGTGAGAGGCCTATCCCTCCCAACCCCTGAAATGTCCCCCTACCATGGCGCCCATTCTAATTTGTCCCTCAGAAGAAGTACTTACTGTTCCTATCCTTCTCCATACCTGAAAATATACCAACTCCATTCTTCTTCTCACTATTGAGTGGCACACTGCGGCTCTCATGATGGGTCGCTTAGGTTGCCACTGCCAATAACCCCATTCAGCAGGTCAGCAGCAGTAAGAGCCACTCCATAAATGTGTACCATGCTTGTAGTGTGCCATTTGCCATGTGTGCATTTCAATTCTAGTATTTTGTGTTGCACCCTCTTCGGCTATTAAATCTTATTCACAGTATGCATTCAACTTATAAACTGCTACATATCATTTCAGTGAGAACATAATACGTTACAGCAGTCCTAGTTGTTCATCAAATTGCATTGCTCCCTTCAGGTTCTTGAAGAAATGCCTTCTCCCTCTTGCATCTATTCGTAGCCGAGCAGGTGGGTGTAAAGCATACTGAAAGTTCAGCTCCCTTAGATTTCACCTCTTCAAATGTGCGTCTTTTCTTCAGTGTCGCTATACCATAATCCGGGTAATAAGAGATTCGGTTACTGTTAAACTTTACTCACTCCTTATTTTCTTGCCTTCGAATTTAAACTTCATCAGGATACCGCTGTACTCAGCCTTTATCAATCTGGATGGAGCACCTGGTGGGGGCTTCTGCCCACGCGGTCTGTGTGCCCAGTCTGTCTCTATTTCTGTTGTCCCGTTTAAATATGGTATCAATGGGGTAATATGTTTTCTATAAACGTCTCCATTGGTTGTGCTTCCATTCCTTCTAGTATTCCCAGGATACACTCATTATTCCATTGTGAACTGTCTTGCATATCTGCCATCTTGTATTCTTGTTGTATCCGCCACTGTACTTACTTTGTTTTCTACCTCTGCTGCACACTCTCTCAATGTATCCATATCTTGCCCAATCAGTGACACCATAATGGACTTGGGAATCAAGTGTTTCAGGTCTGCAGTCCAGGGGAGGGATAAGAGGGGGGACTCATCCCGATCCCAGGGCCCCGTTCTCACTTGGCGTGCTCTGCGCCGTTTTTGCCAACCTTCTTTGATGGTGTTCTTATTGTGCTTGTGGTGCATCGTGCCGCCTTTTTGGTTCCATGGCATTTGGTCTAGAGCAACCACCCAGAGAGCACCCCTAGTCCAATAAGTGAACACCCCCAAGAATGTGTGACTAGAGGCAGTAGGATTATTAGATTAGGAGTACTGACAGGAGGTTGACCTCCTGCTGAGCTTTTGTTCTTGTCCCACCTCCCCCAATTCCAGCCTCTTCAACTGTATAGCATCTTATGCAGAGTTGGCAGTCAGGTAGCCCAACTTCCATATGACCTCAGTTTACAAGTTAAATGCCAAATAGATGGTCATGAGATTCAAGGTGCATCCTTACATCGCCCATCAGTGCCATTGCTAGTGCTGTGGTAGCACTCAGCACTTGGACCAAGGTTTCCTGGGAGTGTAAAACTGTTCTCCAGGCTCCAAGATGCTTGCACCCATCGTTCCCCCACCCCGTGTTAGCACATACTTGCTCAAATGGGTCTATTTGGGATCCAGGGTATAGCAGTAGTTTGTTGGGTTTAGTCAGCCGCCAGTGCTCCAGTTCCCTAACCACTCCCAACCTCCAGTAGTAATTTGAGTCTCACCTTTTACCTTCGATTGGCTTCATAGGGTGACAACCTCCTCGACAACAGAGTTCCTGACACTGGGCTCCAGCAGCCTCCCTGTAGTGTCTTGTGAGTTAGAGATGACAGGACCCTTTTGGTTCCTGATGGACTCCATAGAACAGTGACATAAGTACATGGGTGTGGGTGATAGAATTCATGTTGTAAAATGTTCAATTAACGGTTATACGCTGAGGAATAAAGACATGTAATGCCAAGCTCTGTGTGTGGAGTGATCATTTGCCTGTACCCGGGCTGGGGAGAATGCTACACTCCCCTCTATGCCATGCACAGCACCACTTGCTGTCTGCAGACTCCAGTCTCTCTGGTCCTTCTTTCCATTCAAGTGTGGACAGAGCACGCCTCTGGAGGGGAGTTGGTGTAGGATGAGATGGGTGGCAGGCCAGAGTCTAATCCCCAAACTCAATCAGTTAAGCCAGAGCATGAAGTGGCCCCGGCGCGACCACCTCCCAGTGCAGGCTTCTGCCTCGGTCTCCAGTTTGTCTCTGTTTGCTCGAGGGATAAGCCCAAATGCTGTTGCTCCGTGCCGCTGCTCTGCTGCAGAGCCTCAGCTGATCCTTGGTCCTAGGGTTGCCACCTTTTCAAGAGAAAAACACTGGCCATTAGTTGTTGTTTAAAGAGTCTGAAAAGAGAGCTGGGAATTAGAAAACCTGTAAGTGGAGGCCCACCCACTGAGCAGGGACAACAAGCACTACTCTGGGTTGCATGGCCTGCAAATGTGGATTGACCAAATATTGGGGTCTGTCAATGCTGAATGCTTATGCCGTACATATTCCGATCACAACCCCTTACTGGTGACCCTGAAGCTGGGGAGGATGCTGACGGTGATACAGACTTGGCGGCTACAACCAGATGCCTTACTCAACCCCCTTTCAAGAAACGAGGGCACCGCCTCCCATCCAAACACCAAATGGGATGTCTTTAAGGTGGTCATAAGTGGCCAATGCATAACAATTTTCAACATAGCCCAAAAGATGTTAGTGCAGGAGATCATGGTAGTGGAGCATAGGCGAAGAGAGTTGGAAGTCTCTGTGTTAGAGGACGTGACTGCTAAAGCTGACTAAATCCCATGCGGAACTGATGGGGTGCCTTAGATTCCTAAATCATAGGGAATATCTATTTCAGCAGCATGGGGTGGGGGATAGTACTGAGTGCCTGTTGGCATGGCTGGTGAAAGCAGCTGGCACAGGAAACCCAGGGGCTGGATATTTGTGATTCAGTCTATGAGCAGTAGGGTGTTTGCAGACATGACACGATGAGTGCCGTCCAGACCCCACAACATGCTTGCATCATCAAATTATTTGCTCCTGTATGAGCTCCATGTCTCTCAGAGGACCAAACATCAGCCTTGAATATTGACCTAAAGATACAAGAGGTGATGGCGGCCCCACAACATGCTTGCATCATCAAATTATTTGCTCCTGTATGAGCTCCATGTCTCTCAGAGGACCAAACATCAGCCTTGAATACTGACATAAAGATACAAGAGGTGATGGCGGTCATAGACAAACTAACAAGGTGAAAGACACTGAGGATAGACGGACTCCCTTTGGAATTCTATGCCACTTATCACTCCCGGTTGGCAACCTTATTGCATGCCATGTACAAAGCGGTGCTACAGACAGGGCTATTACCAGGATCAGTGAGGAAATCCACTATAGTGGTGAAGCCTAAACAAGGGGTGGGGGGTACCCACTCGATGTCCAGTCATGTAGACCACTCTCCTTGCTGCCCACAAACAAAATACTGGGAAAAAATATTGCCAATCGGCTGCTGCCATATGTGCCAGGGCAGATTCACCCAGATCAGGGCAGGTTCATCCCGGGACGCAGCACGCATGTTAACATCCGCTGCTTGCTCCACATCAGGACCAGCTCAGGGGTTAACAAAGGACCCCGCGGTGGTACGGCTGGACAAAGAAAGGCCTTTAATACTCTATTGTGGCCATACTTGTTCGAGGTGCTGCCACCAAGGGAATCAGGGGCACTCTCTTGAAATGGAAACAACTCTTCTCTGTTAAACCCCTAGCCCGGGTGCGCCCAGGGCAGGTATAATCTGAGAGATGGCATGTCTATAGGGGCACTGGACAGGGATGTCCCTTATACTCTATACTGTTTGTCCTGGCCCTCGACCCTCTAGTCTGCTTGCTATGAAGCAGAAGCCAGTTGTGGGGAATCCATTTCATGTGGCTAGCATACATAAGGTGGGCCCCTGACTAAAAGGACGCAGAGCAGTAGAAGGAGGGAAAATTAGCAAGAAACAACAAAACAACCTGCCAGCTTTCTTAACAATTGTACTACTCCTGAATATTTATGCTTCAAATGTCACGTTAGAGCCATCAACATTCAATTACAGTATCAACTAAATAGATTTATTTGAAACACATTTATTGCATAATGTATCCTATTATCTTAATTTTTTTGTTTTTTTATAATACTTATGTGATATTTCACGTGTACATATTTTTAGGACATATATTTTAAATACACAACCAATAAAGATCAACTAAGTTATATAAAAAAATAGTTCTCTCCAGACATTTCCAACTATACCCCACACTTACTAAAATCAGATCTCACACCAAATCATATCACAATCATACTTCCTCCATTCTTACAAAGCATCAAACAATCCATACCGGTTAAAACATCAAATGTAGGTAACCAAGACCAAACAAATAGTAAAAAGACGTTCATGGAATAATTGCAGTATACTATGATTAAGCACAATAATGACCTTTCCACTGTGATGTAAATCAATATACACTTTCTATTTTCTGTATCGAATCGAAGTATTAAATAATGTTCTTTTCAAGTAATTCAGGTTTTTATAAACCTGCAAAATAATAATTTGTCACTCTGAAAATCTTCTTTTAATTTTCTTTATATACTCTCAGAAATACTGTGGTCTTCTGGTTCACATTCAAATGATGCCTGCACGTGTTTCGGTGCAAAAACCCAAAACGTGGTCTATCACCTTCTTCAGGGAGCAAAATGAAAAAACAAGGGGGCAAGAAAATCCACCTGGAGAGCAATAACCCATAAAACCAAGATTGAACTCACAGTGAAGTCAAAACCAGGAAAACCAGAGACAGGTGGGGCACAGGGTCCCCTGGGTCTATGTAGGATCCTCTACGATAGCTGTAAGGCTATCAAGCCAACTTCTATGGTAGGTCAAATAGGAAATATCACCAATGGAGAACAAAAATGGAATTTCTTCAAAGTCGAGAGGGATTCTTACAAAAAAACACTCCAAATATAAAGGTCCAGCGAAGTTCTTTGTATCACGCTGAAAATTAAATCACAACATTGGTAATGAGTGTCTAATAACGCGCACTTCCCCAGATAGCTGGATCCCATACCTTCCATCTGGCAACATGGTACACTGATGATGCACTACTATTCATTTCGGAACCCGCAGCATAGCCTTTCCCAAGTGGTTCAGTTGCTGTTGGACTTCGGAGACCTATCTGGGCACCGAGTCAAGTGGAAAAAATCCTGTCTATTCTCGCTCACAATTGTGCACACACTAGACTGGCCGATGTATGTTGGAGACTCCCTGAGATGGAACTCTATGTCTTCATTTATTGTGGGATCCAGATGTACCACATAGATCTGCAAAGTGGTAATTTACACACCTGTGTTAACAGCATATGACTGACCCAGCCGTTTTGGCAGCACTTACCATTTTAATGCGTTGGGTGGGTGGCTATTACAAAAATGATCACCCTGCCGTGCCCCTTATATTTTTTCCTGGCCCTATTGCTACATCTTCTGCGTTCGCTGTTTTCCAGCTTGATATGGGGAGCCCAGCACAGATGACTGGGGATCGATAAAGCAATGCGTCTTCTAGACAAGGGAGGCATGGGAGTACCCAACCCGGAGTCCTCCTATACAGCCACCCAACGTATATAGATCACATGATGGTTCGCAGTGGGCGGGAACCCAGGGGGACGGGAGATTCAACAGGCCCTGGGTGACAGAAGCCTCCCACAGATGCTTTATGCTAGAAACAGGCCAAGAATCTCTAACCTGCGGGCACTGCAGGTTGTCAAAACCTGCTAGTTTAGATACTCTAAAAGATTGGTCATGCAATTACCATACTCACCAGATTTGCCATTGTGGGTGACACCTGCCAGGCGGTAGTGGCCGCTAAATTATGGCGTGGGATCAGGCTGGGCTGGTCACAATGGATGGATGACCTCTATGCAGACAGCAAGCTCCAGGTATTCGATGAACTCGTGGAGGTCTGCAGCCTCCACAGAAGACAATTTCTTTCATACCAGCCCTGAAGGTCTCCATCCTGAAGTACTTGCTCTGCATAGCCGCCAACAACTGAGCACCTGTCCATATTGCTGACGCATGATACAACCTAAGGCGGTAACCATTATGGAGGGCGCCCTACCATTGCCATGAACCGACAAAGTTTGGAGTCAGATTCTACAATACACAAAACAAGTAAATGAAACCCCAAGCTCAAACATATGCAACTTAATTTCTTGCATTGCGCATATATGTCACCGACACGTCAAGCAAATATATACTGGGGACTGGCATCAGACTGCCCCAGGCGTTGGTGTGAGACTGCCCCACATAAAAACCTACTGGAGGACTCTTTTGGGCTTGCTCGCAGAGCTAACGGAACGTACACTGTCCGCCACTGCGGTGGGATGTCTGTAGGACTTTTCTCGAGGCCAGTGAAGACCAAGCACACCTAGCAGGCAAAATCTGACAACCTCCCTCCCTGACCGACTTCGGGTACCTGAGATTTCACATTTTGGCTCTGAGTGTGCAGTTGGCGACACACGATTTGGAGAATGGTAGGCCATTCCCCTCCTTGGGGGTGGCAGGCAGCAACTGTGACTTTGATGTCTGGGTTGGGTGGAGGGTCATACGCGGGCTTGGCATTGGAGATATCGTTAGGAAGAAGCAGAATGGCGATGAGCCGGGCTTTGTTTGATACTAGACATTGTTTAGAACTTGGGATGATGCTAGCTTTTTATGATGCTCACTGACATGTATGGGGAATTGAGTTAATGTGGTTACTTTGTTTTTGTTATGATATGATAAAGCTCATGTAGCAGATGGCAGGGATCAAAACAGCGAATGGTTGTACGGATGTGTACATTTTGAGAACTGCACATGGAACTGCTGTGTAAATGTATAAAGCCCTAATAAAGAGCTATTTAAAAAAAAGTACATTCTGAATTATTGAAATGTATGAACGGATTTGACAATAGAACACCAGAATCAATTCGGAAACGGACTCCTCATCTTTATAAACTTGTAACTCATTAACAGAGTTGGAAGAAGAATCCAACAACACAGGTTTACAAACATCATGCCATAGAAAAATCCGGACTGGACAAATGAAGTTATGGAATCAGGAATACCATCTCTTAAAAAAAAAAAAATAAAGCTTTCCATTCTGGAATGCACTCACAGGGATTGTGGTCTGCTGTCCTATGCAGGCACCTTTCCTGTGTTTGAAGCCAATCAGATGGGGTTGCAATTTGTGACCTGCCTATGACTATTAATTAGTCAGTTTGCTCTGTGACTCTCTGTGATTCCCTATTTTGCGAACTGACCTATTAGTACGTAGGGTAGTTCACGTAAGCTGATTCAATGTGCACAAAGATGTTGCGCATTTTGCGACTACTTTTTTGGGAATCATATCTTAACACATCTGGTCCTATATTCTGTGGACTTTGTTGTGTACCGCTAGTGCCATTAGTGAACCAACAAAGCCTAAATTTCCTTTTGAGCTAGAAATTGTCTCTTGCATTTTGCAAATAGTCAGGATTGCTGTGGAAGGATCTGGAAATATTACTTGTCCTACCAAATGGCAAATGTTGGCAAATATTGCTCTTCAAAATCCTTTGCACCCAAATACCTTCCCTACATTGGCATCCATAACATAACTAAGGTAGTATTTATTGCAGCCAGGCCAAGCGTAGTAAAGGATATGACAATATTGAATCTGGTGTAAACACACTTCAAAAACTCCAAAACATGTTTTACATAAATCGTTTTTCAATCTACTGTACTAGGAGCACCCTGAATGTTCTACTCGAAAAACTCTTATCATGCCATTTTCTAATTTTGCTAATATCCTATAACTTAGAGTCATATTTTATTCTGTCTAAGAGCATATATGCTCGTCTGTGTACGAGAGATGCCTTTCAAAAGCCCTTATGGGGTGTCAACATTTCTTGTCTTAAAAAAACACCTAAATACCATTGAGGGTGAATAGCTGCGCTCCACAAATTCGTATTGATTGATTGAAAATCTGCCTATCTACAGGTATTGAAAAATAGACCCTCTACTCAGAGGCAGAGGGTGCCGCCTGGAAAGATTTAACTGAGTTCAATTCTAGAATTTCACTTTGAAAATAGAAATGTCATCTGACAAGCTGTGAATTTTTCGTACATGTGCATTGTCCTCAAACACTGCATTTTAAAATATTTTTCGAGACTATTCAATGCTATCTACCAGATTACCAACATAAACTTGTTCCTAATGGGTTAGAAAAAAGAATTTGAATCATGTTCGAGCTGTGTGCTTTGCTTATTATGTGTGAGCACTCGTCATGTTCTTCAGGAATCAGAAGCTTCTCTACATACCTAACTACCACCGCCTCAATATCCGTCAGGCAGTGCGCGGCGGCCATCTTGTTTCTCCTGAAATAGCTTTTTTTCTTCCCAGTCTTACTTATTTTCTCTGCCCACATGAAAGTTGTGTTCGCAATATTCCTATGTGCAAACATTACCTAAATAAGTAGCAGATGTCCTGAGATTAGGGCAACCATTGTATAAGCATTTAAATGCATTCCCCTATATTTGGGAAACTTTGCCTGAGTGACAATTGGCGCAATTTTACAACTCCACCCAACTTCACTGTTGCACAGTTTAACTTGTCATTACCCAAACATCTGAGCTCTTTTACATCTTCAGGGTATTGCACCCATCCATTAATGAAAGGGACTGGATCCTGCGGCTGGAGCAGACCTGTGGACAAAATGGTGTGGTGGAGGACGGTGCAAGGACCAAGCAGTTGTTGGAACATTAGAGAGGCACAGAAGCGCAGGGATGGTACTTGCAATGCAGCATTGTGATTGTCAAGCACCCATGCTCCTAGGCTTCCCTGACCAATCATAATGTTGCAATGCAGCGTTGTGATTGGTCTGAGCATCCTGGTTCGATGCTCAGCCAGGGAATAGGGGCCTAGGCATGTTTTCCATGCAGGCTGTAATGCAGCCTGCAAGGAGAACAGGGAAAGTGCACATGACAGTTTTGGGTGGCCCGAGAGGGCTGGTTAAACAGGCATGTGCGCTTAGGGGTAGGAAAACCATTCTTTCCCTCCCCAGCGCCGAAAGCAGGGCAGCCCTCCCACCCGCCCATGAAGCAGCCTAGAAAGATAAAAAACAATACCTTACATTTATTATCATTTTATGCTTCCTTTATGCTACACTACTTAAAAGCAGTTGGGCAACGCTCTTCCACCATAGCGATGGAGCCACCACTGGCCTAAAAGCACAAAGCACCAACTGTGGTTATCTGGTTATGATGGACCGGGACAAAGTCACAAGTATAGGCTGACTATACCAGGTTAGTCCTACTGAGGATTGTACCTTATGTTCTTGATGTGAAACATTGCGTTGTGCTACATTGGTTCCGATGAGGAGTTTCAAGGACTGATATGTGAGGTCCTGCGTCGTGTTGTGCCACACTGCCTTGGTTTTGATAAGTAGCTGAGAGGGCTTTGATGAGAGGTCCTACGTTGAGTTGCGCCACACTTCGTTGGTTTTGATGAGGGGCAGTGTGGGCTGCAATGCAAGATGCGTCGCACTGTGTTGATTCTGAGGGAATCCCCAGTTGGTCCTGGAAGAGTATGCTCCGATGCCAGCCAAAGGTTCAGGACCTGGTGGCCACCTTTTGGGGATCAGGACTCACTTCAACAGAATCCAGCAGCAGGGCATGGCCAGGTCTAGTTAAGTGGGGGGGGAGCTGGGCAGATGCTGGAAAGGTCTCTGGAGCTTGTTATGTCCCTATAGCTCAAAACAGGAGGCCAGTCAGCTAGGCATTGTAGTCACTCTTGCACCAGGATAGTACTTCCAGAAGCAGGGAAACAGAGCGGTCCTTCTTCTGAGTCTTCCACAAGTCCACAAGTGATCTGAAGAGAGGGTCTGAGGATCTCACGTGTATACCTGGTGACCCCTGTGCAGTGGGAGAAGGTTCTGGAGTTTTCCCCCTACAGAGGTGTCTGGAATTCGCTGCCTCCCTGCCCTGGTCCCAGTATGTCGGGGGTATGATAGGCTGGTGAGCTTGGCCAGTGCCTTTGAAGTGCAAGTGTGGTAGGGCACAGCTCCACCTCCCCCCATCAAGCCAGAATGGCCCATTCTGCGAATACCAAGACACTCTATTGCAGTGATACAACAAAGTATGGCCCAGGGGTCGCATGCGGCTCTCCAGACCTGGTCAACAGCAGTACTGCACTGGTGTTTACTTGACACAGCACTAAAATGAATAATATGTTAAATAATTGGGGAAGCATTTATTTTAAAGTGAATTTCAATTAAAGAAAGGAAGTAGCTAGGGTGTCCTGCACTGCTTAACTTTAGGAATACTTTCTTCTATATAAACATCTTGCAGATGTCTCTTCAGAAAGTGTGTTTCATTAACATGCAGAATCATCTCACTTTAGTAAATCAGATTATATCAGTGTTTTGGGAAGTATTTTTTTTAAGTGAAAGTTTTCAAACATAAGTTTAGAACAATTTATGCTTCCTCCCACCCTGGGCTAAATGCCAATAGTGAACTACGACTCAAGTCAGTTGTTATGTGCACCCTTTGAGGGACCGGGGTCGCTAGCATACATGAACATTATAGTTCAATCAACCACAAGAGTAGTTTTTGTATAGCGCACATCCTGAAGTCCTGTATTTCCAAGTCCTCTTCTATGTGATAATGAAGGAAAAGGAGGGAAAGTTTCCAGGTCCTCTTCTATGTGATAATGAAGGAAAAGGAGGGAACTTAACACCATCAACTCTTATGATTTTCCCCCCCTGCGCTGAAAATCCGTAAAACCCATTGTTCATGACGAGCTCAGCTCGGCATGAGTGTACGAGAGGTGTACCTCATGACGAGCTGAGCTCGTCATGAGCGTCGAAGGGGTTAAACTAAAACAATTGCCTAAGATCACACAATTTGGTAAAGTGGGGAAGCTGGGATTGTTCCCAGGCTTTCTGGTTCCACATTGTTGAATTCAATTCAGCCAGTAGATCAACATGTGCCGCTTCCCCTACACCCACTTATACTCCTCCCAACCAACTCCTACTGACTTCAGTGCTGTCCTCAGTCACACCACTGGCCAAAATGTCAGGCCCCTGGGAAAATGTTCGCCATTTCCCATGCTCTACTGTGATACTGCCTGGAAATAATACGCAAAGGCCAACTGCCAACTGTACCTAGTAATGTGACCCAGGAACAGACTGCAGTCACAAAATGGTTAGGATAAGAAAATGCAAACTTGCTAAGTGACATCTTCGGAATTGTGACTAAAAATTTGACATTACCATTATAAAGGGTTTTAAATTACAATTCCTCAGACACCAAACAGGACATTCCGACCTGCCCCCAAACAAACTTTATCACTTATTAAATGTAATAAGGTAACCCAGTGTTATCCTATGAGGGAGGTAGACCTTGCAATAATAAAAAACGTATTTGAGAATTTGTCACTGCCAGGACATGTAAAACTTGAAAGTACATGTCCAACTTTTTAAATACAATGCAGCCTGCCCTCTGGGCTGTTTAGGATCTACAATAGAGGTGGCATATGTATTAAAAAGAAAGGTTTAGGCTATGGTGGCCACAACTCCCAGGGTTTCACTCCGTAGTATTCCAGTGAGTTACAGAAAACCTAAGCAAAATTCTGCGGAATTCCACAAACGGGTGAAAAATATGCAGCTCGTATATTCTGGAGCCTCACAGGAGAAAAATTCCCCCATGTGGCAATTGGAAGAATTTGACCAGAACTCTGCATTAAAGGGTAACGCGGAGTGGCCAAAATTACACCAATTCTGCGGATGGAAAATAATATTCTGCCCACCCCAAGCTTAGGCCTGGCAAAATGTTTATTTTGTCGAGTTGCAGTAGCAGCTTAAAACTGCACACACAAGCTTCAAAGGCAGACCGAAGATATGGTTTAAATGATTGCTTAAGTCAGTGACCCTTTAAGTGATGCAGGCCAACTAGTAGCATTTAACTTACAGACCCTGGGTACCAGTAGTACCACTGCACTAGGGACCTACAAGCAAATAGGCCAGTTGGGTGTAAGCCAATTTTACCACGTTTAAAGGTGAGAACACAAGCACTTTAGCACTGATTAGCAGCAGTAAGGCAGAGCCCTAAAAGCCAACAAAACGGATTCAGAAACAGAAGAGGTGAAGGCAAAAAGTTTGGGGGTGAACTCTGCGCAGAGGGACAAGTGCAACCAGGTCCAATGCTTGATTAACACTAGTTACCCTTACAAACACTTGTAACCCAGTCTGGTTTCATACTTTTGCCGTTATGGTCCAACGCTTGATAAAAGTTATTTACACTTTCTAGATCTTTAAACACAGGCAGGTTTTACAGTTTTAAAGTTGTGGCCCAATGCTTATTAAACGATTTTTACACTTTCTGGCAACTCAAACACATCCAATACATGTTTGCCTCATGCAGCCAGGGTCCTAGGGTTTTCTCAAGACTTTATCTGTAGCTTCTATGTCTGTGGCTGTATAATGTCTTTCTTATCACCATCCTAGTTCTTATTGCATCTCGATGCAGTCCGTGGGTGTTCTGAGAAAGCACTAGCCTTCTAGACCTCATGGGGTGAAATATGTGCTGCCTGGGTTCAAAATGCAGGAAAGGAACCTGTCAACATGACATTCTTTGCGACGCCATCTCACTAACGCCTCATAATAGTGTTTCTTTTACTGTTCTATTCATGAAATGTGAATGTAAATATGATTACTTGCAAAAGAAACCCAAACTAATTATTAGATTTTTCTGTCTATAGATGTCTACCAGAGGCTCAAATAGAGTCAAATTTAGGGGGGGCTACGAAAAAATTTCCGGGGGCGGGGGGAGGGCTGAATCTTTAGGCAATCGGCAGAATCGAGCTGCAGGGGCTCTAGAAGGGGTGAAACAACAACAAAGCCCCATTAACATGCACAAGGTCTTTTAAAGACCTGTGAAGTGCTCGGGTGCGGCTGTGAGCATGCCCAGGAAGTGTTTCATTCCGGGTTGCCACACAGGGGGGGGGGCTGAAGCCCTTTGAGGCCAATGGGTGTTGCGCGTGTGATGTCTACAGTGTGATTGCCTGCATGTGACATTTTAACTGATTAGATATCGGATTCTTTTGTATAAACCCTACTGCTCCCTGCACACACCTGGTTGCACTTGTGTAGATCTTCTGAGCACAGGCAGGGTAAGCCCTCTGCATGTTGTTTTTTGTGAATTATTTATTGTTATTAATGTTTATTTAGATATGCATTTGACTTTTAGCAACCTGCTTAAGCCATTTTAGGCAGTTGCGGTTTTCGGACCAGGCGGTATCAGCGTGTATGCTGCCCCCTCGGCTGAGCAATTGGGGAGGCAGCCTCGACCAGGTATATGTACTCTCAGTTGACTGTTTCCCCCATATTCTTCCCGACAGCCATGCTGGACTTGAAGATCAGGGAAGGCGGGGTATACGTGGTGTCACTGTTCCTTAGCAACCATCTAAGACAGGAAGTTCTCTCGCAGGCTCTATTAAGGTGCACTTTTCCGTTGTTCCTTGTGTATCAACTTGGAGGGAAAGCGTGCATCTAAGCGGAAGCACTTTGAGATTTCCTCTGTAGCTGAAGGCCCTGGCCCTGGTGCTCCTCAACCCTTTAGGGAAGGCGCTTCCCTTAATTTGGAGGTTCTTCAACTAATATTTAACAAAGCAGTGGAATCTGCATTTGCTGCATGTGACGGCACTGGGTGAACCAACGTGCCCAAGGCTTCCCTTCTGCAGACCCTGACACTGACCAGTCGGGGGATGAAGCGGCCACAGGCAGATTCATTCAGGGGTCTGACTTAAAGGGCCTTCTTACTCATATCAGAAGGAATCTCTTTTCTTGATTCTGGCGCCCAGGTGGAGGAGGGTGATTTCTTCCTGCAATGTTGGAAGACGGATCCTGAGTCTCTTCCCGTATATAAGGCCATTTGAAGACTTTTGAGTAGAGAATGGTCAGATGTGGAGAAGACTGATTTTCCACAATTTCTTTTCACGAGGTATCCTCTTCAAAATTGTGCGACAGAATTTCCTCCTTCCGTGAAAGTCGACTCCCTGATGGCTGGTTTGGCATCCAGCACCTCCATCATATCAAAGGGTGCTTTTCAACCAGTCCAAGTGGATAAAAAGGTCAAAGTGGGTGATTAAAAAGAGCCTATTTTTTTGTGAACTTTGCAACCAGGGCTGTTACTTCTGCAAGTTAGGTCATTCAATCCCTCTTTCATGACTTCGAGGACTTGGCAGAGGAGCTGAAGGGTGGAGGTGATGGTACTTCTAAATTATTAATCTTGAAACAAGAAGTAAGACCCCTCTCTGAGCTGACCTTTGATTCTTTGTCAACTGCTGCCGGCGCCCTCAAGGTCCGCCATCTCCACAAGGAATCACTGACAGAATATCGAGGAGCACAATATCGACCTGAAAAAATATCGGTGACAAAATATCAACTACCAGAATCGAATTCCTATCTACAAACAGGTAAGTACAAAAATATTGAACCCAAAATATCGTTGTAAATAATATAGTTTGTTAAAATATCGTATTTTTAAAATGTCTTAAAAGTAATGTAAAATTAATAAGATAATAAATATAATTAAGCAAAACATACTTACAAATGCTTAAATAACCTTAAAATTAATAAATAAATAATGTAAGTAGAAAAATACTAAACATTAATTTAATTTAATTTTTAATACATATATATTAACGTAATAATATTTAAAAATATTCAATATTTTTAGCGTAGGATAGCGGAGGGGTACATTTACTATTCCCACTCCAGTGAGTGCAACAGTAGGGAAAGCGTTAGATAGCGGAAAGGTAAAAATTTCTATTCCCACTCCAGTGAGTGCAACAGTAGGAAAAGCGTCGGATAGCGGGTAGGTAAAAATTACTATTCCCACTACACTGAGTGAAACAGTAGGGAAACCGTTGGATAGCGGGAGGGTAAAAATTACTATTCCCACTCAAGTGAGTGCAACAGTAGGGAAA
Source organism: Lissotriton vulgaris (assembly GCF_964263255.1). Taxonomy (NCBI): domain Eukaryota; kingdom Metazoa; phylum Chordata; class Amphibia; order Caudata; family Salamandridae; genus Lissotriton; species Lissotriton vulgaris. Next base: position 1,817,934,299 of record NC_141687.1, read on the forward strand.
GCGTTGGACAGCGGGAGGGTAAAAATTACTATTCCCACTCCAGTGAATGCAACAGTAGGGAAAGTGTTGGATAGCGTAGGGGTAAAAATTACTATTCCCACTCCAGAGAGTGCAACAGTAGGGAAAGGGTTGGATATCGTAGGGTAAAAAATTACTATTCCCACTCCAGTGAGTGCAACAGTAGGGAAAGGGTTGGATAGCGTAGGGTTAAAAATTACTATTCCCACTCTAGTGAGTGCAACAGTAGGGAAAGTGTAGGGAAATTCATGATTTAATAATTAAATAAAAATAAATTATCAATACCAATAAAATATTAATCACAATGAATTACCAATTACAAAATATGTAGCAATGAATTAATTATAAATACCTATACATATTACTTATTAAAAATTACCTATTAATAATTAATTAACAACTTCATTTTCAATACCAAAAAATATAAGTAATAAGAAAAAACAATTAATAATTAACAGTAAATTAATTATCAATGCACAAAAATAATCTCAATAATTACTTAATTACAATGAAATTACTTCCCACCCTATTCCCCTATAAACTCACAACCCACTCCGAATAATACATTAATACAATTAATATAATTATCAATGAATCAATTAATAAAAATGAATTACCAATTAATAATTAATTATCAATTAGTTATCAATACACAAAAATAATTTCAATAATTACTTAATTGCAATTAAATTACTTTCCACGCTATTTCCCTACAAACCTACAACCCGCTCTGAATAATAAATTAATTCAATTAATATAATTCTCAATTAATCAATTAATAAAAGTTAATTACCAATTGATAAAAATGAATTACCAATTAATAATGAATTAACAATAAATTAATTATCAATACCAATAAATACAATTAATTACAATTAAATCACTTCCGTATAAACCCCCAACCCGCTACAGAAATAAAACGCAAAATTAAATTAAAAATAATTAATAATTCCTAAAAATGTATATTTCATTTACTATAATTTAATAACTTCCCACCCTATACCACTATAAACCCACAACCTGCTACAGAATTAAATTACGCAAAATTAAATAACATAAAATTCATTACTTTGAAAAAATTCAAACATACATTACAAAAATAATACATACTTTTAACACATATACTAACACTTAAAACACTATAAAAATATCGATATTTTTAACAACTATATTATGACAGTCGATATTACTAAATTCAATATTATGAAAATCGATATTTATTACCTGAATTTCGATATTCTGCAGCACTATATTTTTGCAATTCGATATTCTGTCCATTCTATATAAAAAACTCTATATTCTGTCCAGTCGATATTTTTTTTCTCGATATTGTGACTGTTCACCGAATGGCACTGTGAGTATCAGAGGATTGTCAGTAAGGTAAGTGTAGGCCAACTCAGCAGCATTAATGTAGACTCTATGGGGCTCATTAGTATGGCTGGCGGACTTTGTCCGCCCGCCATAGCCCCTGGAAATGGCACCACCCACAATGCATGCGGCGGTCGCGCAACTACAATTAGGATGTGCCTGCCACACTGGAGGGTGCATCCCGCATTTTTAACATTGCGTTGGGCGGTGCCGAAAGCACTGCCCGCCGCAATGCCAAAAATGCAAGTTGTGCATTTCAATGCACAATGTGACAGGCACCGGGTGGTGCCTGCCACATTGTACATTGAAATGCAGGGGGGTTCCATAGGTACCTCCCATGTGCACCCCCCAGAATCCCTGGGGGCCCACTAGGGGCCCCAATGTTGAAAACCGCATGCCTGGGGGGAGGAGCCAAGATGGCGACCGGAGCGGACGTATAGGTTCTCGGCTCCGCCAGCCCTGTCTCCCGCACCATAATCCTGCCAACTATCCTTTGCCATTTCGCCAGCGGGATGTGCGCCATGTTATGCTGACTTCGCCAGCGTTACTCCGGAGCCTCTGACTGCCCGGCAACCGCAGTTATCCCGGGAACGACTTCGCTGCCTTGGACCCCGGCTTGAACCTCCGCGTCCCGCCGGCCCCTTGAGCACCGTGACGGTCGGGCTGCCTGCTCGCCACTGCAGTGGGGACAGTGCCGCCTTTATCTACGGCAGAGACACTCACACGCGGGCCGGCGGACCGGCGGGATTCCACATCGCATTCACTTCACAGCCCGAGTGCGGGGCTAGGTCGGAGGGGAGGTGAACCTCCTTACTGGATGCTGATTCATTGCTGCCTCGACTCCATTGTTGCTTCTGCCTAGTGCTGGCGAGCCCTCCCCTTCTTCCAACCTGATTATACAGATGGGTCGCCACGGCTCCGCGTGGGAACCGTGAGCCGAGTGGTGACCCTGGAGTTAATGGGGGCTTAAATTGGTGATCGGCGCTGTTTCGTGGACCCCCACTCCTGGCTCTATTGTTCTGCTACCTGCAAGATGGCGACGCTTCTCTGCCTGCCCCATGAAGACGACGGCTTGTCCCCGCCTTGGGACGATAACTCCACGTCCCTGCAGGGAATCAACCCCCATTCGCCCTTCCCTGCCCTGAAACTGCAGGACCCGCAGCCTGTGTTGTCAAACGGGGATGTTATGGCGGCTCTGGGTGAATTAAGAGTGGCGCTGAGACGTGGCTATCGTGTGCTGGGCGAGAAGCTTGATGCCCTCGTGGTCGACAGGGAGTGGGAGAGGAAAGTCTCTTCTTCGCGGAGTCTGGATTCACCCCTGCAGCTGGCTGATTGGGATACAAGGTATCCGAGGATTCCTGGCAATGCTGCTACTGTATCAACCGATACTTGTTGCAACTCGAGACCAGTTATGAGACCGGTTAGTGCTACTTTGTTTTCCTCCGGCATTGAGCCTGCCCTCCTGCCTCGTTCAGCATTACCACTGTCGTGGTCAGCAAATACTCGGCCTGCAACCTCCCTACGTGCCTCGTCCCCGGGGCCTCCCATCCCCCGGTGGTGGAACTTTTACTATCTGGCTGAGTTGATGGGACTTTTAACGTATTTCAGTGACTTTCCTGGAGGCCGGCGACGTCCATTTTGCGACTGTGTCCCTCCCCCTCCCCCACTTCGGCCATCTTGTCTCTTTGTCCCCGAAGGGATAGACTTTGCGTGTTGGGAGGGGGTGGGGGATCGCCCACGATCGGGCCAGGGCTAGGCGGTTTCTATTAGTGTGAGGGTATGCCGGCGGGCGGGGACTGGTTTGGAATTGTTTCTTCTGGTTTGCTCTTTACACACATTTAGCACTGCCATTTTAGCATGCCGGTCCTATTCTGCTACTGATAGTAGGGGGAGGGGATGTCTTCGGAACCGGTGGTACCGATAGTTTGTGATATTGTTTTCTCCTGCCTTCCGTTCGACGAGTGGGGACCCGGGCTTGACTACATTATGCAAATGTTGATTGTGATGTGTGTGATGTTCCTTCCCCTTTACGGACATAAGTACGGGGTCATGCTGTTCCTCTTCTATAGCTGGGAGGGCGGTTCTGTGCGGTATGGGGGGTCCGGGGGCACATTATTCCGACTCTCACCTGAAGTAATGTTTTTCCGCATTTAATGCTGTGTGCGTAGTACGATAAATTGGTGGGATTAGGACTGTCAAAATTGTTAAATCCTGCATGACGTGATGCCTTTCCCCAACTGCTTCTGCATTCTCACTTACTTCTGAGTTGTTGTATACTGTGTGGGGATAGTGTCTTTGGCTGGGGGGCTGGGAACGTTCGGAATGGCTCCTCCTCCCGCTTCACTTGTATTTTGTGAGAGTTGTAGATTAGGATGGCCTTTTCTCACTCTCTATATATAAGAGTTAATTTTTCTTTATTTTTTCTTATTTTTTCCTTTTCTTCTCTTTCTTCTCTTGTACTGCATTTCGGGTTCTTTAATGGGCGACAGACACATTGTCGGGGGGGGTAGGCCGTAGCCTCCGCATTGGTGTAGGGTGGGGGGATAGATTTAATTTTTCTTATTTAGTTTCTATGGGCCTTTTTCTCAACTTTCTGCGCTTTCTTCTCCTATTTTCTGTTCTGGGTCTGTGATAGGGGTTAGTAGGGAGTGGGTGGCGCTGGGGGTGGCACAGGCATGATTCCAGTTGTTCAGTTTGTTTTTATACTGTATTGCCACTCTGACGGGATGCGCAACGCAACTGTTGCTATTACTTATGCTGCCTACTCATGTTGAGGAATTACTGTACGGACTCAGCTCTCCTTGCACCTATTCTTCATTGATTTCTTTGATCGAAAAAACTTTAAAATTTAACCTTCAGCGCTCCTTTTCCTTGGCGGCATGACTCTACCAGTGTAACTGTTGTTAATTGATGCTATGCCACCTGATGCCGCTAGGGGACCGTATCGCTAGCACTTGTGCTCAAAAGTAACGTGGCCGGCCTGATGGTTGTAGGCCCGTATTTGTTTCCTTTCACGTGCACAATAAAGGTTTTCAAAAATTAAAAAAAAAAAAAAAGAAAACCGCATGCCTTTCCGTGGTGGAAAGGCAAAACCCTGCATGTATCTCAATATGGATGGCGGTGTCTACCAGACACCTCCACCATATTAACAGATTTTCCTCCTGGTCGACTCATCGACCTGCGGACGGTCTTTCCGTCCGCAGGGGTCCCCCCGCCACAGTAATATGGCGGGGGGAATATGCATGCGGGCGAGAGGAAATGTCGGGCGGATTGCGACTGCCATGCGGGTGGTGGCGATCTGCCCAACATACTAATGGGCCCCTAAGTATCTTTTGTGTATGTTTTGTGGCAAAGATTCATGAAGACATGCGAGTAAGCTTAGTGTAGACCTTATCACTAGCTGCCTGTAAGAAATTAGTTCAGGGCCTGTGGGCATCACATCTGTAGGCCCTGTGAACAGCCCTTTTGTAGCCATGTTAGTATGAACTATAACCAGATGAGTATGAATACTATGACTAAACTCTGTATAGGCACTGTGAGTAAGCTTAGTGCAGTGCCTACACTTCTGTAAAGTGAGTGGACAGCACTTCAGTGGGTCCTGTGAACATAACTTCTGGTAACATTGCTTATCACTTGTGGAAACTGTTTAAAAAAATAGTAGGCGCTGATAGTAGTTCAGCTGTCAGTTATTTGAGTACCACTCTTGTAGATCCTGTGAATAGCGCTTGTTTGGGCTACATGAGTAGCCCTTGTGTAGGCCCTGCGAGTAGAACTTGTGTGAGCAATGGGAGTAGCACTTGATTAGGCACGATTAAGACAATTCACAAACTGCATTTTGTAGCATGTTTAGTAGTACTACTCTAGTACTACTAAGCATGCTATAAAATGCTGCTCAGAAGCCTACATACGGAGGCCAATGCCTCTGCCTTTCCTATCTTTCATGGGCAGAGATCTCTGCCCCAACTAAGGAGATCTCCACACACGTAGGTATTTGTTTTAGTAGTAAATGTGGGAGGAACAGAGTGACTGAAAAATGGGAGGGGTATTTGGGAGGAGTAAGGAGGGGATAAGAGATGGAAATGGACCCAACCAGAAAAGTCTAAGATAATTGCTATTCGCAAACTGTCCTGCTACAGTTAAGACAGCCAAAAAGAACACAAAACAGTTGTAAACGTAGCCAACCACTGATACTGAAAAGGTCAACCTCCTAATGGATGCAGGGACTAAAATTAAAAGCCAATAGAAACTAATGTTACATTAAATCTAATAATTGTACTTAAAAAATCTTTACATTAATGTTAAAATATGTATATACATATATAATATTTACCAGTTTATTATAAAATATGGTAATAAAGTTTTTAAATGTAACAATTCCTGTAAGTTTAATTATTTTCAAAAATATTAAATTAATTTAAAATAGTGCTTTGCATAACTTTGAAGAAAATGTACAACATGTTAAATAAATATACATTTTATATTTAGGGGAGGTTTTTTTATTTAAATCATATGAAAAATAATTTAATATCTTAATAATAATTAAATATTCATTTGAAAATTAAGTTGGTAGTGCTGTGTCTTTTTTATTTTGTTTGCATTTGAATAAAATAATCAAATTAATGTACCTTAAAATGTAACATTAAAATATATTTAATATTTTTATAGTTTAATAAACTTTAAAACTTTAGGCTCCACAACTGAATTGAGGGGGTGGTAATGTAAGGCTACACTTTTATGTAACATTATACTCGTAAATGATGGCTAGCCAAAAGTAGTAAAGTTACTCAAAAGTGTAAAATATTTACTCATTTGTAAGTTTACCTTTGTGAATAGCCTCCAATGAGTCGTGCTGGTATCAGCTACATAGTAGAACTCAACCTTTTAGCACTCAGCTAGCCTCTATGAGTAGTGCTTGTGTCAGCTATGCGAGCAGCACTGGTTCAGGGCCTGTGAGTAGTGCTTGTGTGGTCTATGTGAGCAACGCTTATTTGGGCCCTGTGAGTAGTGCTTGTGTGGGCAATGAGAGTAGCCCTTGAGTAAGCCCTGAGAGTAGTGCTTTTGTCAGCCATGTAAGTAATACTTCTGTAGATCCTGTGAGTAGTGCTTGTATGGGCTATGCAACTGGAACTTGACTAGCTCCCGTGAGTAGCGCTTGTGTAGCACTCAAGTAGGCCTTTCAGTAGCCTTTGTGTGAGCTATGTGAGCAGCCACTTAGTAGCACTCGTGCAAGGCCTTGGAGTAGCTACTGTTGTGTGTTGCTCTGTGTGTGATATATGTGCAAAGCCTGTGAGTAGTTTTTATGTGGGTATCTGAATACAATTCATGCAAGGCCTGTGGGTAGCATTTGTGTGGGCTATATGAGTAGCACTCATGCTGGGCCTGTGAGTACTGATTAAGTGGGCTAGGTGTGTAGCTAGCACTCGTGCAGGGCCTGTTAATAGCGTTTATGATGATTGTTTGAGTAGCACTCGTGTAGGACCTGTGAGTAGCGCTTGTGTGGGCTCTGTGAGTAGCACTCATGCAGGACCTATGAGTAGCTTTTGTGTGGGCTCTGTGAGCAGCACTCGTGCAGGACCTGTGAGTAGCGTTTGTGTGGGCTCTGTGAGTAGCCCTAGTGCAGGACCTGTGAGTAAAGCTTGTGTGGGGTATGTGAGTAGCACTCGTGCAGGGCCTGTGAGTAGCGCTTGTGTGGGGTATGCGAGTAGCACTCGTGCAGGGCCTGTGAGTAGTGCTTGTGTGGGGTATGCGAGTAGCACTCGTGCAGGGCCTGTGAGTAGAGCTTGGGTGGGCTCTGCGAGTAGCACTCGTGCAGGGCCTGTGAGTAGCGCTTGTGTGGGCTCTGCGAGTTGCCCTCGTACAGGACCTGTGAGTAGAGGTTGTGTGGGCTCTGCGAGTAGCCCTCGTGCAGGACCTGTGAGTAGCGTTTGTGTGGGCTCTGTGAGTAGCACTCGTGCAGGACCTGTGAGTAGCGTTTGTGTGGGCTCTGCGAGTAGCACTTGTGCAGGGCCTGTGAGTAGCGCTTGTGTTGGGTATGTGCGTAGAACTCGTGCAGGGCCTGTGAGCAGCGCTTGTGTGGGGTATGTGAGTAGCACCCGTGCAGGGCCTGTGAGTAGCGCTTGTGTGGGCTCTGCGAGTAGCACTTATGCAGGGTCTGTGAGTAGCACATGTGTGGGCTCTGCAAGTAGCCCTCGTGCAGGACCTGTGAGTAGAGTTTGTGTGGGGTATGCGAGTAGCACTCGTACAGGGCCTGTGAGTAGCGCTTGTGTGGGGTATGCGAGTAGCACTCGTGTAGGGCCTGTGAGTAGCACTTGTGTGGGCTCTGTGAGTAACACTCGTGCAGGACTTGTGAGTAGCGCTTGTGTGGGCTCTGTGAGTAGCCCTCGTGCAAGGCCTGTGAGTAGCGCTTGTGTGGGCTATGCGAGTAGTCCTCGTGCAGGGTCTGTGAGTAGAGCTTGTGTGGGCTATGCGAGTAGAGTAGCACTCGTGCAGGGCCTGTGAGTAGCACTTGTGTGGGCTCTGCAAGAGACCCTCGTGCAGGGCCTGTGAGTAGAGCTTGTTTGGGGTATGTGAGAAGCACTCGTGCAGGGCCTGTGAGTAGCGCTTGTGTGGGCTCTGCGAGTAGCACTCGTGCAGGGCTTGTGAGTAGCGCTTGTGTGGGCTCTGTGAGTAGCACTCATACAGGACCTGTGAGTGGAGTTTGTGTGGGCTTTGCGAGTAGCACTCGTGCAGGGCCTGTGAGTAGCGCTTGAGTGGGCTCTGCGAGTAGCACTCGTGCAGGGCCTGTGAGTAGCGCTTGTGTGGGCTCTGCGAGTAGCCCTCGTACAGGACCTGTGAGTAGAGGTTGTGTGGGCTCTGCGAGTAGCCCTCGTGCAGGACCTGTGAGTAGCGTTTGTGTGGGCTCTGTGAGTAGCACTCGTGCAGGACCTGTGAGTAGCGTTTGTGTGGGCTCTGCGAGTAGCACTTGTGCAGGGCCTGTGAGTAGCGCTTGTGTTGGGTATGTGCGTAGCACTCGTGCAGGGCCTGTGAGTAGCGCTTGTGTGGGGTATGTGAGTAGCACTCGTGCAGGGCCTGTGAGTAGCGCTTGTGTGGGCTCTGCGAGTAGCACTTATGCAGGGCCTGTGAGTAGCACATGTGTGGGCTCTGCAAGTAGCCCTCGTGCAGGACCTGTGAGTAGAGTTTGTGTGGGGTATGCGAGTAGCACTCGTACAGGGCCTGTGAGTAGCGCTTGTGTGGGGTATGCGAGTAGCACTCGTGTAGGGCCTGTGAGTAGCACTTGTGTGGGCTCTGTGAGTAACACTCGTGCAGGACCTGTGAGTAGCGCTTGTGTGGGCTCTGTGAGTAGCCCTCGTGCAAGGCCTGTGAGTAGCGCTTGTGTGGGCCATGCGAGTAGTCCTCGTGCAGGGTCTGTGAGTAGAGCTTGTGTGGGCTATGCGAGTAGCACTCGTGCAGGGCCTGTGAGTAGCACTTGTGTGGGCTCTGCAAGAGACACTCGTGCAGGGCCTGTGAGTAGAGCTTGTTTGGGGTATGTGAGAAGCACTCGTGCAGGGCCTGTGAGTAGCGCTTGTGTGGACTCTGCGAGTAGCACTCGTGCAGGGCTTGTGAGTAGCGCTTGTGTGGGCTCTGTGAGTAGCACTCATACAGGACCTGTGAGTGGAGTTTGTGTGGGCTTTGCGAGTAGCACTCGTGCAGGGCCTGTGAGTAGCGCTTGAGTGGGCTCTGGGAGTAGCACTCGTGCAGGGCCTGTGAGTAGCGCTTGTGTGGGCTCTGCGAGAAGCCCTCGTGCAGGGCCTGTGAGTAACGCTTGTGTGGGCTATGCGAGTAGCCCTCGTGCAGGACCTGTGAGTAGCATATGTGTGGGATCTGTGAGTAGCCCTCATGCAGTGTCTGTGAGTATCATGTATGTGGGCTATGTGATTAGCCCTCGTGCAGGGCCTGTGAGTAGCGCTTGTGTGGGCTATGCGAGTAGCACTCGTGCAGGGCCTGTGAGTAGAGCTTGTGTGGGGTATGTGAGTAGCACTTGTGCAGTGCCTGTGAGTAGCGCTTGTGTGGGTTCTGGGAGTAGCCCTTGTGCAGGGTCTGTGAGTAGCGCTTGAGTGGGCTCTGTGAGTAGCCCTCGTGTAGGGTCTGTGAGTAGCGCTTGTGTGGGGTATGCGAGTACACTCGTGCAGGGCCTGTGAGTAGCACTTGTGTGGGGAATGCGAGTAGCACTCGTGCAGGGCCTGTGAGTAGAGCTTGTGTGGGCTCTGCGAGTAGCCCTCGTGCAGGGCCTGTGAGTAGCTCTTGAGTGAGCTGTGTGAGTAGCACTTGTGCAGGGCCTGTGAGTAGCACTTGTGTGGGCTCTGCGAGTAGCCCTCGTGCAGGGTCTGTGAGTAGAGCTTGAGTGGGGTATGTGAGTAGCACTCGTGCAGGGCCTGTGAGTAGTGCTTGTGTGGGGTATGCAAGTAGCACTCATGCAGAGCCTTTGAGTAGCGCTTGTGTGGGCTCTGCGAGTAGCCCTCGTACAGGACCTGTGAGTAGAGGTTGTGTGGGGTATGCGAGTAGCACTCGCACAGGGCCTGTGAGTAGCGCTTGTGTGGGCTCTGCGAGTAACACTCGTGCAGGGCATGTGAGTAGCGCTTGTGTGGGCTCTGTGAGTAGCCCTCGTGCAAGGCCTGTGAGTAGCGCTTGTGTGGGCTATGCGAGTAGACCTCGTGCAGGGCCTGTGAGTAGAGCTTGTGTGGGCTATGCGAGTAGCACTCATGCAGGGCCTGTGAGTAGCGCTTGTGTGGGCTCTGCAAGTGACCCTCGTGCAGGGCCTGTGAGTAGAGCTTGTGTGGGGTAAGTGAGTAGCACTCGAGCAGGGCCTGTGAGTAGGGCTTGTGTGGGGTATGCGAGTAGCACTCGTGCAGGGCCTGTGAGTAGCGCTTGTGTGGGCTCTGCGAGTAGCACTCGTGCAGGTCTTGTGAGTAGTGCTTGTGTGGGCTCTGTGAGTAGCACTCGTGCAGGGCCTGTGAGTAGCGCTTGAGTGGGCTCTGGGAGTAGCACTCGTGCAGGGCATGTGAGTAGCGCTTGTGTGGGCTCTGCGAGTAGCCCTCGTGCAGGGCCTGTGAGTAGCGCTTGTGTGGGCTACGCGAGTAGCCCTCGTGCAGGATCTGTGAGTACCATATGTGTGGGATCTGCGAGAAGCCCTCAGGCAGTGCCTGTGAGCATCATGTATGTGGGCTATGTGAGTAGCCCTCGTGCAGGGCCTGTGAGTAGCGCTTGTGTGGGCTATTCGAGTAGCACTTGTGCAGGGCCTGAGAGTAGAGCTTGTGTGGGTTATGTGAGTAGCCCTCGTGCAGGGCCTGTGAGTAGAGCTTGTGTGGGGTATGTGAGTAGCCCTCGTGTAGGGCCTGTGAGTAGCGCTTGTGTGGGCTATGCGAGTAGCCCTCGTGCAGGGCCTGTGAGTAGCTCTTGAGTGGGCTCTGTGATTAGCACTTGCGCAGGGCCTGTGAGTAGCGCTTGTGTGGGCTATGCGAGTAGCACTCGTGCAGGGCCTGTAAGTAGCACCTGTGTAGGCTCTGCGAGTAGCCCTTGTGCAGGGTCTGTGAGTAGAGCTTGTGTGGGGTATGTGAGTAGCACTTGTGCAGGGCCTGTGAGTAGTGCTTGTGTGGGGTATGTGAGTAGCACTCGTGCAGGGCCTGTGAGTAGCGCTTGTGTGGGCTCTGCGAGTAGCACTCTGCAGGGCCTGTGAGTAGCGCTTGAGATGGCTCTGTGAGTAGCCCACGTGCACGACCTGTGAATGCGTTTGTGTGGGCTCTGAGAGTAGCCCTCGTGCAGGGCCTGTGAGTAGCGCTTGTGTGGGCTATACGAGTAGCCCTCGTGCAGGGCCTGTGAGTAGCACTTGTGTGGGGTATGTGAGTAGCCCTCGTGCAGGACCTTTGAGTAGCGTTTGTGTGGGCTCTGTGAGTAGCCCTCATGCAGGGCCTGTGAGTAGAGCTTGTGTGGGCTCTGTGAGTATCCCTCGTGCAGGACCTGAGAGTAGCGCTTGTGTGGGCTCTGTGGGTAGCACTTGTGCAGGACCTGAGAGTAGCGTTTGTGTGGGCTCCGTGAGTAGCACTCGTGCAGGGCCTGTGAGTAGCGCTTGTGTGGGCTCTGTGAGTAGCACTCGGGCAGGGCCTGTGAGTAGCGTTTGTGCTGGCTCGGTGAGTAGCACTCGTGGAGGACCTGTGAGTAGCGTTTGGGTGGGCTCTGTGAGTAGCACTTGTTCAGGACCTGAGAGTAGCGTTTGTGTGGGCTCTGTGAGTAGCACTTGTTCAGGGCCTCTGAGTAGCGCTTGTGTGGGCTCTGCGAGTAGCCCTCGTGGAGTACCTGTGAGTAGCGTTTGTGTGGGCTCTGTGAGTATCACTTGTGGAAAACCTGTGAGTAGCACTCGTGCAGGACCTGAGTGTAGCGTTTGTGTGGGCTCTGTGAGTAGCACTCGTGCAGGGCCTGTGAGTAGCATTTGTGTGGGCCCTGTGAGTAGCACTAGTGCAGGACCTGAGAGTAGCGTTTGTGTGGGCTCTGTGAGTAGCACTCATGCAGGGCCTGTGAGTAGCGCTTGTGTGGGCTCTGCCAGTAGCCCTCGTGGAGGACCTGTGAGTAGTGTTTGCGTGGGCTCTGTGAGTAGCACTCGTACAGGGCCTGTCAGTAGCGCTTGTGTGGGCTATGCGAGTAGCACTCATGCAGGGCCTGTGAGTAGCACTTGTGTGGGCTCTGTGAGTAGGTCTCGTACAGGGCCTGTGAGTAGAGCATGTGTGGGGTATGTGAGTAGCCCTGTAAGAGTGGCACGGTGCACACCTTTTATTTTCATTTTTTGTTTTTTAGTTGTTATCGTTTCTTCGTTATATGCGTGCTACCCGACGAGCGTGGACAGCCCAAGCCACGCGGGTTACTGATACTGCACTGAAACGGAGCAACCTGATGCCCCGTGTCGGATGCACAGCTTAAATGTTCCTTGCATTCACAAATGCTACTACGCTTGTCTTTTATGTTCCAATCTTTTTATTAAACGTTTGTCATCCACATTCTTTTCTTCATTTCTCATTATCTTTATAATCCACATGTAATCAAAACTTTATCCTTTTTGCGCAAGTCACAGGAGAGACATCCACGTATTCACCGTATTCTTAAAGACACAGAAATGTTCATCCAAGCTTAATCCTGCACCCCGAGGGTGTACGTAAATTTTATCCGCTAGCATGATTGTTTACCCAATGCATTTCGGGCCATCCATTCGGCCCTTCGTCAGGGGTTGTATATCTACAATGTAAAAACACATGAGTAAGACTATGTTTTCCCAGTTTCCCTCGATCTTTAAAAGCACATTTTCACCCGTAGCCTGACCCCCACCAATCAACGTCTTCCAGCAATATACGTACCATTTGCTACATCACTTATCAGGTATTTTCAACAGTGCCTCTCTGCCCTCCTACTTCTCTTCCAGAGCTGAATTCTTTATACCGCGGTGTCCCCCACTTAAATCATGTGTGATTCCTCCAGCGTATCTTTCATAAAGTTATCACCCCTCTTCACATACCAATTACCCCTAATCTTCAGCCCCCTCACAATTTCTCTATAAAAAAGTCTCTTCTCCTTCCCTCCCTTCTCCATACCTTCGAATCTGCTGAAGCTAGCCTCTTTTCAATCGACTCTTGCCGGGATTACCAACCGGTTCAGTTTTCTCACGCATGCTTCTTGAGTCACTCCTTCTTATGACGGACTTTATACCCGCCCCACTTCCACACCTGTTTCCCAACCACCACTTCCCGTGCAACACCCTCCTTTCATTTCACCACTGTAGTTTCACTGTCGCCTATCAGGCCCACAATGCACCAAACGCATTCCTTGAGTCAGGTATGTGAAGAGTGGTGATAACTTTATGAAAGATACGCTGGAGGAATCACACATGATTTAAGTGGGGGACACCGCGGTATAAAGAATTCAGCTCTGGAAGAGAAGTAGGAGGGCAGAGAGGCACTGTTGAAAATACCTGATAAGTGATGTAGCAAATGCTACGTATATTGCGGGAAGACGTTGATTGGTGGGGGTCAGGCTACGGGTGAAAATGTGCTTTTAAAGATCGAGGGAAACTGGGAAAACATAGTCTTACTCATGTGTTTTTACATTGTAGATATACAACCCCTGACGAAGGGCCGAATGGATGGCCCGAAATGCATTGGGTAAACCATCATGCTAGCGGATAAAATTTACGTACACCCTCGGGGTGCAGGATTAAGCTTGGATGAGCATTTCTGTGTCTTTAAGAATACGGTGAATACGTGGATGTCTCTCCTGTGACTTGCGCAAAAAGGATAAAGTTTTGATTACATGTGGATTATAAAGATAATGAGAAATGAAGAAAAGAATGTGGATGACAAACGTTTAATAAAAAGATTGGAACATAAAAGACAAGCGTAGTAGCATTTGTGAATGCAAGGAACATTTAAGCTGTGCATCCGACACGGGGCATCAGGTTGCTCCGTTTCAGTGCAGTATGTGAGTAGCCCTCATGTAGGGCCTGTGAGTAGCACTTGTGTGGGCTCTGAGAGTAGCCCTCGTGCAGGGCATGTGAGTAGAGCTTGTGTGGGGTATGTGAGTAGCCCTTGTTTAGGGCCTGTGAGTAGCATCTGTGTGGGCTCTGCGAGTAGCCCTCGTGCAGGGCCTGTGAGTAGAGCGTGTGTGAGCTCTGTCAGTAGCCCTCGTGCATGGCCTGTGAGTAGCGCTTGAGTGGGCTCTGTGAGTAGCCCTCGTGCAGGGCCTGTGAGTGGAGTTTGTTTGGGCTATGCGAGTAGCTCTAGTGCAGGGCCTGTGAGTAGCGCTTGTGTGGGGTATGCAAGTAGCCCTAGTGCAGGTCCTGTGAGTAGCGCCTGTGTGGACTCTGCAAGTAGCCCTAGTGCAGGGCCTGTGAGTAGCGCTTGTGTAGGCTCTACGAGTAGCCCTCGTGCAGGGCCTGTGAGTAGCGCTTGTTCTCATATGCACCATTGCCCATTCTATTTAGGTCAGTAAAGTTAAAAGCTTCATTGCTAGCTGTTGGTTTCTGGTTCATCCAACCGCAGCAGAAGATTCCACTCCTCTGCCCTTTATGTCAGGCAGAATCAGCATCATTCTCCCGACGAGACTTCGCGCACCTATCCGCCCGAGGAGAGGATGAGGGAGTGCAGCGGCAGAGCCCTCGCAACGAGAGGGAGCGCTGGACCACGAGCTCGCGGGCTGTTCTGTGCCACGCGGTAGAAATAGCACCTGAAAAGCACGGACCCTCCTCTTGCACATGTGAGGCTAAGGGGGGTGGGGCGGGGGCTCCATCAGACCTGTCACTGCTCGTCCAGGAGTGGGGCTCACTCCAGGCCACACCACTAGGAATCCAAGCAAGTACATTAACGTAGAACTTCAGCGCGCAGACACCGCAGCCTTCGAGTCAAGGGCCTAGCTACAGCTGGCACCCGGGCCCAGAGGCCTGAGGGGCCGCGGGCACTGATTATTGCTGTATTTTATCATTAAAACAGCAGCCGGGGAGTAAGGTGGGGGGCACATGTCCTTCCTTGCACTAGGACCCATGACACGCTGGCTCCGTTTCTGCCGCCCTGGAGTCCTATTGGCAAGGCCTCATAGCGCTTGTGCTGGATGCTGTCGCCCTGTGCTGGTCCTCACCATCCTGCAGGGATGCTCTTCGCTTGAACGAGCCTTCAGGTCTGCATTACCTACGACAACTCTTACGCAGACGCATCTCACCGAAAGAGGGCCTGCCCCCCCTGCCACCCCTCGGAGTCCTATGCTAGTGCTGACCACCCTCATTGAAAGCGCTTTTCCTCACATCTTTGAGCTAGCCATTGGCCTTATGTGCCAGCCCTCCTCTCGCCTGGTTAGCCATCTGCCCTTTGTGACTTCATCCTGCCCTATGACCAGGATGGCCCAGGCCCAGTGTGCCACCCTCCTCTCCTTAGGTTAGCCGCCTGCCCTGTGTGACCTCATCCCGCCCTATGGCCAGGATGCCCCAGGTCCAGTGTGCCACCCTCCTCTCCCTTGGTTAGCCGCCTGCCCTGTGTGACCTCATCCCGCCCTATGACGAGGATGCCGCCGGTCCAGTGTGCCACCCTCCTCTCCCTTGGTTAGCCGCCTGCCCTGTGTGACCTCATCCTGCCCTACGAAACAGTCCCTGGTCCAGTGTGCCACCCTCCTCTCCTTAGGTTAGCCGCCTGCCCTGTGTGACCTCATCCCGCCCTATGACCAGGATGCCGCCGGTCCAGTGTGCCACCCTCCTCTCCCTTGGTTAGCCGCCTGCCCTGTGTGACCTCATCCTGCCCTACGAAACAGTCCCTGGTCCAGTGTGCCACCCTCCTCTCCTTAGGTTAGCCGCCTGCCCTGTGTGACCTCATCCCGCCCTATGACCAGGATGCCCCAGGTCCAGTGTGCCACCCTCCTCTCCCTTGGTTAGCCACCTGCCCAGTGTGACCTCATCCCGCACTATGACACAGACCCTGGTCCAGTGTGCCACCCTCCTCTCCCTTGGTTAGCCGCCTGCCCTGTGTGACCTCATCCCGCCTTATGACACAGCCCCTGGTCCAGTGTGCCACCCTCCTCTCCTTAGGTTAGCCGCTTGCCCTGTGTGACCTCATCGCGGCCTTAAAACAGCCCCAGGTCCAGTGTGCCACCCTCCTCTCCTTAGGTTAGTCGCCTGCCCTGTATGACCTCATCCCGCCCTATCACACAGCCCCTGGCCCAGTGTGCCCCCCTCCTCTCCTTAGGTTAGCCACCTGCCCTGTGTGATCTCATCCCGCCCCATGACACAGCCCCAGGTCCAGTGTGCCACCCTCCTCTCCCTTGGTTAGCCGCCTGCCCTGTGTGACCTCATCCCGCCCTATGACCAGGATGCCCCAGGTCCAGTGTGCCACCCTCCTCTCCCTTGGTTAGCCGCCTGCCCTGTGTGACCTAATCCTGCCCTACGACACAGCCCCTGGTCCAGTGTGCCACCCTCCTCTCCTTAGGTTAGCCGCCTGCCCTGTGTGACCTCATCCCGCCCTATGACCAGGATGCCCCTGGTCCAGTGTGCCACCCTCCTCTCCTTAGGTTAGCCGCCTGCCCTGTGTGACCTCATCGAGGCCTTAAAACAGCCCCAGGTCCAGTGTGCCACCATCCTCTCCTTAGGTTAGTCGCCTGCCCTGTGTGACCTTATCCCGCCCTATCACACAGCCCCTGGCCCAGTGTGCCCCCCTCCTCTCCTTAGGTTAGCCGCCTGCCCTGTGTGATCTCATCCCGCCCCATGACACAGCCCCAGGTCCAGTGTGCCACCCTCCTCTCCCTTGGTTAGCCGCCTGCCCTGTGTGACCTCATCCCGCCCTACGACACAGCCCCTGGTCCAGTGTGCCACCCTCCTCTCCCTTGGTTAGCCGCCTTCCCTGTGTGACCTCATCCCGCCCTATGACACAGCCCCTGGTCCAGTGTGCCACCCTCCTCTCCTTAGATTAGCCGCCTGCCCTGTGTGACCTCATCGCGGCCTTAAAACAGCCCCAGGTCCAGTGTGCCACCCTCCTCTCCTTAGGTTAGTCGCCTGCCCTGTGTGACCTCATCCCGCCCTATCACACAGCCCCTGGTCCAGTGTGCCACCCTCCTCTCCTTAGGTTAGCTGCCTGCCCTGTGTGACCTCATCCCGCCCTATGACACAGCCCCTGGTCCAGTGTGCCACCCTCCTCTCCCTTGGTTAGCCGCCTGCCCTGTGTGACCTCACCCCGCCCTATGACACAGCCCCTGGTCCAGTGTGCCACCCTCCTCTCCTTAGGTTAACCGCCTACCCTGTGTGACCTCATCCCGCCCTATGACACAGCCCCCGGTCCAGTGTGCCACCCTCCTCTCCTTAGGTTAGCCGCCTGCCCTGTGTGACCTCATCCCGCCCTATGACAAAGCCCCTGGTCCAGTGTGCCACCCTCCTCTCCTTAGGTTAGCCTGCCCTGTGTGACCTCATCCCGCCCTATGACACAGCCCCTGGCCCAGTGTGCCACCCTCCTCTCCTTAGGTTAACCGCCTACCCTGTGTGACCTCATCCCGCCCTATGACACAGCCCCTGGTCCAGTGTGCCACCCTCCTCTCCTTAGGTTAGCCTGCCCTGTGTGACCTCATCCCGCCCTATGACACAGCCCCTGGTCCAGTGTGCCACCCTCCTCTCCCTTGGTTAGCCGCCTTCCCTGTGTGACCTCATCCCGCCCTATGACACAGCTCCTGGTCCAGTGTGCCACCCTCCTCTCCTTAGGTTAACCGCCTACCCTGTGTGACCTCATCCCGCCCTATGACACAGCCCCTGGTCCAGTTTGCCACCCTCCTCTCCTTAGGTTAGCCTGCCCTGTGTGACCTCATCCCGCCCTATGACACAGCCCCTGGTCCAGTGTGCCACCCTCCTCTCCCTTGGTTAGCCGCCTTCCCTGTGTGACGTCATCCCGCCCTATGACACAGCCCCTGGTCCAGTGTGCCACCCTCCTCTCCTTAGGTTAACCACCTACCCTGTGTGACCTCATCCCGCCCTATGACACAGCCCCTGGTCCAGTGTGCCACCCTCCTCTCCCTTGGTTAGCCGCCTGCCCTGTGTGACCTCATCCCGCCCTATGACACAGCCCCTGGTCCAGTGTGCCACTCTCCTCTCCTTAGGTTAGCCTGCCCTGTGTGACCTCATCCCGCCCTATGACACAGCCCCTGGTCCAGTGTGCCACCCTCCTCTCCCTTGGTTAGCCGCCTTCCCTGTGTGACCTCATCCCGCCCTATGACACAGCCCCTGGTCCAGTGTGCCACCCTCCTCTCCTTAGGTTAACCGCCTACCCTGTGTGACCGCATCCCGCCCTATGACACAGCCCCTGGCCCAGTGTGCCACCCTCCTCTCCCTTGGTTAGCTGCCTGCCCTGTGTGACCTCATCCCGCCCTATGACACAGCCCCTGGTCCAGTGTGCCACCCTCCTCTCCTTAGGTTAGCCTGGCCTGTGTGACCTCATCCCGCCCTATGACACAGCCCCTGGTCCAGTGTGCCACCCTCCTCTCCTTAGGTTAACCGCCTACCCTGTGTGACCTCACCCCGCCCTATGACACAGCCCCTGGTCCAGTGTGCTACCCTCCTCTCCCTTGGTTAGCGGCCTGCCCTGTGTGACCTTATCCCGCCCTATCACACAGCCCCTGGCCCAGTGTGCCACCATCCTCTCCTTAGGTTAGCCTGCCCTGTGTGACCTCATCCCGCCCTATGACACAGCCCCTGGTCCAGTGTGCCACCCTCCTCTCCCTTGGTTAGCGGCCTGCCCTGTGTGACCTCATCCCGCCCTATCACACAGCCCCTGGCCCAGTGTGCCACCCTCCTCTCCTTAGGTTAGCCTGCCCTGTGTGACCTCATCCCGCCCTATGACACAGCCCCTGGTCCAGTGTGCCACCCTCCTCTCCCTTGATTAGCCGCCTGCCCGGTGTGACCTCATCCCGCCCTATGACACAGCCCCTGGTCCAGTGTGCCACCCTCCTCTCCCTTGGTTAGCCGCCTGCCCGGTGTGACCTCATCCCGCCCTATGACACAGCCCCTGGCCCAGTGTGCCACCCTCCTCTCCCTTGGTTAGCCGCCTGCCCTGTGTGACCTCATCCCGCCCTATGACACAGCCCCTGGTCCAGTGTGCCACCCTTCTCTCCTTAGGTTAGCCTGGCCTGTGTGACCTCATCCCGCCCTATGACACAGCCCCTGGTCCAGTGTGCCACCCTCCTCTCCCTTGGTTAGCCGCCTGCCCTGTGTGACCTCATCCCGCCCTATGACACAGCACCTGGTCCAGTGTGCCACCCTCCTCTCCTTAGGTTAACCGCCTACCCTGTGTGACCTCATCCCGCCCTATGACACAGCCCCTGGCCCAGTGTGCCACCCTCCTCTCCCTTGGTTAGCCGCCTGCCCTGTGTGACCTCATCCCGCCCTATGACACAGCCCCTGGTCCAGTGTGCCACCCTCCTCTCCTTAGGTTAGCCTGCCCTGTGTGACCTCATCCCGCCCTATGACACAGCCCCTGGTCCAGTGTGCCACCCTCCTCTCCCTTGGTTAGCCGCCTGCCCTGTGTGACCTCATCCCGCCCTATGACACAGCCCCTGGTCCACTGTGCTAACCATGATCTCTTTGAGCTGGACCTTGGCGCCCTCTGCCCTCCCTCTTCGCCCCACAGAGGTGGTGCTATCATGACCTCCTCGTCTCCTATCATGATGATTATAAGTCTTGCCTGTAGATTCCCTCTGGAGGCTCATGTACACCGCCACGCAGAGGCAGTGCCATCAAAGGGGAGAGGAAGGGAACTGAGCAGTTGTAAAGATGAGGTCCACACGTAGGATAGTGTAATCCGTTACTTAGCACACCGTGGTCCCTCACCTCGGGAGCACAAACACCACACAGCGCCTCTGCATCCTCCAGGATAAGAAAGCCCCCTCAAGACTGTAAACCACACCACAAAGGGGGATACTGCTACGGTGCCCTAAGATGCACAAGATACCTCTAACATATCTCCACTAGCTTATGTCAATCTATAACAACTACCCTACAGCAGTGCAAATGGCCCACTGGTGGGGATGCTATTGGTTCTGCAAATGCCCCTGCTGGCCACCTTTGCACCGCTCACTTACCTTCCTTCGCTGGTCGATGTCTCACAGAGGTTCAAAGGTCAGGGCTTATGAAGCTGGGGTCATCTCTGCCAGTTTCCCTGTTCAGGTCAGGCACCCAGAGCGAACTCTAAAAGCAAGCATTATAATGATCATTGGTCTTCTATAAGTGGCGCCAGATTACCAATAATTCTCTGGTTAATTGTGTTCCAGAGAGCATATTGCAGCATCTGCAAGAGGAGTTTGACAAAAGATAAACCAGTAGCCACTTTAAAAGTTCTACGGGCAGTGATTCATGACTTTGGATCCACGTGGGACTAGTTTGGATGCTGTGGAATCCTTCATTTCCAGGTAAGGGCTTTGAGTTCTTGAAGCCCAGGTGCGAGGTGTTACCATCTCCCTCGGATGCTGGCCTCTCTTCAAGCACTCCTTCTGAGCCTTTAGATGTGGTGTGTGCTGGTGTTTCACCCATTCTCCTTCCAACAACTTGCCAGTGATGCTGCATTTGTGGTCCCTTGACTGGGTTTAACGCTGCAGATCTTAGTTCCCCCAGTGGCTTCTCCATGGTAACAATATGGCATGTCTAAACTGTTTCATGACCTGTACCCCTCACTGCCTCTCCCTTTCTTTCTACATTCGCTGCATCTGTCCTCTTTCACTCCCTCTTCCTTTCTCTCCCCCTTTAATCCCTCTTTTGGCCCCTTCTCTGGCTGTGCCCTCTGCCTCGCTTTTTCCTTACCAATCTCTCTGCCCCTCACATTCTCCCAACCTCTCTCTTTCTCTCTCGCCTGCCTTTTCTCTCAACCCGAGTCTCTCTGTATTTTTCTCTCTTGCACTCGCTCACTCTACGTCCCTTAATTATTATCTCCCCCTGCTCTTCCTATCTTCTCAGTCGCTGCCTGTCTCTCTCAGTCTGTCCTCTCTCTCTCTCTCTCTCTCTCTATCTATCTAATCTCTCTATATCTCTTACCGACCCTCTCTCAAACTCTTTCCTCCTTTCTCTGCATCTGCCATCTCTCTTCTCAATAGCCCCTCTCCTTCTTTGTCAATCTCTACCCCTCCCTCATGTCTCTCCCTCACTATACTGTCTCTGCCCTTTCCTCTCTCTCTCTGCCCCTCTCTCGTTCTCTCTCTCTTTATCTGCCCTCTCTGTTCTCTTTCTGTCTATGCGCCCTCTTTCGCCCGGACGGCCCTTTTCTCCCGTCAAGATGCCTTTGCTCCCACTCTGCAACCCTTGCACCCTCCTCTCCCCAAGAAGCAACAGCCTCCTGTCTCACAAACTGTTTACATTTCAGGCTCCCGTTGCTAGGTAGCGACAGAATCTATTTTTGAATCTAGTTCAGTGACTGGTTTAGGATGTCTACACATTCTTTGGTTACTTATACACATGACCCCCGCACACGAGACAGGATGCGCCTTTTCTACACATTGTTGTAAGAGTCCTTGAGTGCTGCGAGCGCAGGGCCCTGTGCACCGGCTGAGTGCTGCAAGGCCTGCGGTTAGAAGGCACTCACACAGGAGAAGTCTATTGGAAACGCTTGCTCTGTGATGGAGATGCTTCCCAGTCAGATTTCCTGTTTCCATGGAGACCACAGATCTCATCTGAGCTGCAGTACAGCACGTGTTCCCAGACCCTGTACCTCGGTGAGGCATTAAGGCGCCATTGCCTCTGACGCAGAGCCAGGCACCGCTCTATGGATGTCACCTACCTGAGCTACAGTGTCATGAACCCCAGACCAGGTCAGGTGACCCAAACCCGACACTCCATCCACTGTTAAGAAACTGAGACATGCTCCAATGCTGTCACAAGACTAATATACAATCTAACATCATCAAACATCGTCAATTTGAGATCCGGCAAAAATGTTGCAAAGGCCTTGCCATCAATGACCAGAACCCCCGCTGAAGTCACCAATCCTCTGCCTAATCAAATAGGTCATAAAAGACACACCTATTACAAAAACATCAGAAACATTAGATCGGAGATAATGTCACCAACTTGAGATCAGATCTAACAATGTCACAAAGTCCAGTCCAATCCAACACAATCAGGAATGCAAAAAATGCTGCTGGGGAAGTTTGTGCAGTATGAAACAACAAATAACCCCCTGACAATCCAACAATTCACGAATATAGCACATGATCTAAGCTCACCAACCTAATCTACTGATGTCAACAATCCCAGATCTGACAAAATATGTCTTAACCCCTTGCCCGCGGCCGGAACTCTGTTCCTGTGCGGCACATTCAGATCGCGGGCGTGGTCGTGACGGCTCCCGGCCGTCATCAGCACACTAGCACTGTGTGCCATGACGGATGGGAGCCGTCACCAGCATGCAAGGGGTTAAAGTGCAGACCCAATTCAAAAGCGCTAGGAACCCAAGACCGATGGTGATGTTACCATCCTTGAACCTAGTCTAATAGCAGCCCAGACAGATTTCAACAACGCTACAAAACCAAGAACAAATCTAATGTCACTTGAGAATTGAGGTCATGAGGTCACCAACCCCAAACACAGTCAAATAATGTGACAACCCAGAAACCCAGTGCACAGTGCCAGGAAACCCCAGCATCCAACCTAATTCATTAATCTGAGACCTGATCCTGTGCTGATCCCAAACTGTCTGTAACCTGGGTGTCAGATAATACCAATTCAATTGTCCTATACCCTAGTCAAGATTAACCCTGGGCGTAGGACTACGCTACGCTCACGGAGCGGGCCAAGTTTGCGCTACTACGCGCTGCGCGAATTGCACGTAGCACTGTGCCAAAACGCATAGCGTAGCGGGCATTTTTTGCTTGCTTGCGGTCCTCAACGTCAAGCTGGCAACTGCGAGTGAGCAAACCAACATCCCGGCAAGACTTTTTCCTTGTTCGGGAAAAGCAACATCAAGTTGCTGATTGCGAGTGTAGAAAATATACTTGCCTCATCTTCACTAAACGGCCCCATCAGACCGCCGGGGATGCCTGGTCTCACCCTGGAGATACCCATTAAGGGACCATCTCTCAGGGAAGCCAGGAAGGGTTTTGCAGCGGTCGAAGCGCCTTGGGACCCTATGGGTAAGTAGTGCGCTATATAAATGCCTATACATTTACATTTACATTTACCTGCGAGATTCTCAACTCTATTTATAATGTGAATATCTCAACGTACTTACTTATTACATGTCTGGTGTGACCATAGGTGTTTCAATATGTTTGCATTCTAGAATAACATTTCAGAATGATATTTAAAGCTGTTATTCGAGGCATAATTCATGCAAAATTTGGGTGGCGTATTGCCAATTTTGATTGCTTAGTGTCACTTAGTTCTATGACTGTTGTGTCATTGCTTGAAGGCATTTCATCATCTGCATTCTAAGCACATTTTGTGATATCACGCCTGCTGCCTGGGCCCTGAGCAGATAACATTTGTACAGCCTGTCTGCTCCTTGATTCTGTAACTTCTATGAAATGGAACAGTAGTATTTTTGTATAGGCCTGAAGGATTTAGCTATTGCTTCTGTCCATGGCATTAAGTTAGATTTTTTGCATCATGTCCTTTCCAAGCGGATACTCTGAATCTCTTTGGAAGGGGCAGGTTTGATAAATATAGATAAGAAAGATGCGGCATTCACTTTGATTAATAATAAGCCAGTGAATTTGTGTAATCAATTTTTTTAACTGCCCGCAAGACAGACATAGCTCTTTAGTTAATTTATAGGGAAATGTTGCGGAAAAATCCACTGATTTGCCACCATTTTTATTAGACGTCCCAAACAAACCCCGGGGAAGGGTAAGGCATTGCTGGCCCCCCAAAGTGTGAGAATATTTTATTAGTAGTCTTCAGAACCTCTGAACTTTTAGTTAACTTTTTGTGACATTTGTGAGTTAAAATACATTGCTTGAGCAGTCCTATTCGAGGCATGTATTTACAGTGTAACACTTTAATATTTCACCCGCCGTCACTGCTTGTAGATGGATCTAGCACTAGCGCTGACAACAATGAACAGCGTCCACCATGGTAGTGGGTGGGGCCAGTGGTGCCAGTGGGTGGTGGTGCACTCGTAGAAAAATATTTTGCCTTGGCACTCATTTTTGTTTTTTTACAAATTAAGCCCTGTTAAGACATGGTGGAGAGATGTCACCAACGTGATGTCTGAGCCACAATTCAAAGAATCCAAGACCTGATCCAACAATGTACCAAACAAACATGGAATGCATGATTCAGCAATGTAGCAAAGAGGAGCTGGGTCCAACTATATCAAAAACCCAGTGTCCCATCTAGCAATCTAGCAAACGTGAGACCTGACCCAAAGATAGCCTCAACTGGAGACCCATCCTAACATTGTTACGTACCAAAGTCATAATCTGATGCCATGACCCCAAGATCAAATCCAATTATGTCAGGATCCTTGTACCCATGTCACAAACTAAATACCTGATCCAGCAATCTTGGGAACCTGAGACTTGATCGATGACTTCAGGACCTTGGTCAAATCCAATAATATTAGGGACCTCAATCTACAATATTATCAAACCAGGACAATATCAAGAACCTCTGCTCTGATGATTAAATAGTATTGGGGCCAAGTCCTGATCCAAATATGTCACAGCCCTAACACCAGATTCAACAAGTTCAGGAACCAGCAGAAGATGTCACAATTGCAGCACAATGCAATGAGACCAACTAAAGACCTGATCCAGGGATGTCACAACCCAATATTCAACAAACCAGGTAAAAAAGATCAACCTGCACTAAACTCTAAAATACTGATGTAGATGTCAGAACAGGGCAGGGAGAGAGATGCTGGTAGTAACCATCAAGGACATGTCTTTGCACTGGAGTGATTTGTGCGATTTATCCTCACAGCAATGTTCTTCAATAACACATTGAACAGATTGGAAAAACAATGCAAATATAGGAGAAAGTAACCATGTGTTCCCACAACAGATGGTCTCACTGTAGAACCCAGCAGACAGCAAGTGACTGACAGCTAGAGGTTTGGACGCACTATATTCTAAGAGCAGGCGTTCTGACTGTAGTGCGTCCAGGCTCTGGTGTTCTGATTCTACAACCTCTGGCAGCAGGAGGTCTGACTGCTGCGCGTCCTGGCTCTGGTGTTCTGATTCTACAACCTCTGGCAGCAGGAGGTCTGACTGCTGCGCGTCCTGGCTCTGGTGTTCTGATTCTACAACCTCTGGCAGCAGGAGGTCTGACTGCAGCGCGTCCGGGCTCTGGTGTTCTGATTCTACAACCTCTGGCAGCAGGAGGTCTGACTGCTGCGCGTCCTGGCTCTGGTGTTCTGATTCTACAACCTCTGGCAGCAGGAAGTCTGACTGCTGCGCGTCCTGGCTCTGGTGTTCTGATTCTACAACCTCTGGCAGCAGGAGGTCTGACTGCAGCGCGTCCGGGCTCTGGTGTTCTGATTCTACAACCTCTGGCAGCAGGAGGTCAAACTGCAGCACGTCCAGGCTTTGGTGGTCTGATTCTACAACCTCTGGCAGCAGGAGGTCTGACTGCACTGCGTCCGAGCTCTGGTGTTCTGATTCTACAACCTCTGGCAGCAGGAGGTCTGACTGCAGCGCGTCCGGGCTCTGGTGTTCTGATTCTACAACCTCTGACAGCAGGAGGTCTGACTGCCGCGCGTCCTGGCTCTGGTGTTCTGATTCTACAACCTCTGGCAGCAGGAGGTCTGACTGCTGCGCGTCCTGGCTCTGGTGTTCTGATTCTACAACCTCTGGCAGCAGGACGTCTGACTGCCGCGCGTCCTGGCTCTGGTGTTCTGATTCTACAACCTCTGGCCATTACATTAATGGGGTAACCCAGTAACCCTCAGAACCTGGGTGGGTAATTAAACAACATCAATGGTTCTGTTGGGAACACAATTACTTTGAAACATGTACTGAATACATACAAGGAAAAACAATATATCCAATGAAGGATATATCAGAAGAACTGACACTGAACACAGAGGGAGAAAAAAGTAAATTTTTGGTATTCAACCTTTTTACGTATTGAATTCAAAATGACTTTAGACAAGCTGTCCAAAAACAAACAAAATATTAACAGTGAGTGAGTCGTGACTGGTGACTGACTGTTCCAAATATTTAACCAAACATACAATAAATCATAGATATAAACAAAACAATACATCAGGAAATATCATCTGTAAAACACAATAGCCTCAGGAAGATGAATTAATTATTTGGTTCTGTGGGACTCTGTACAGACGAATATATAGATAGAACGTCGACGTTTCGACCCTTTGTGAGATGCGCTAATTTATGTGCATAGAAGGCGGGTCTTCATCAGGTCTGGATATATATTAGGACAGCCTCGATATTCGTAGGTGTGTTACTCGTCTGTTCTTCAACTTGGGGAGGAGATTTGTCGGCCGACAAACTCACATGACGTGATTGACGCAATGTCTCTTATTCCTGGCTCTGGTGTCCTGATTCTACAGCCTCTGGCTGCAGGAGGTCTGACTGTAGTGGGTTCTGGCTCTAGCGTTCTAATTCTACAACCTCTGGCAGCAGGAGGTCTGACTGCAGCACGTCCAGGCTCTGGTGGTCTGATCGTACAACCTCTGGCAGCAGGAGGTCTGACTGCAGCGCGTCCTGGCTCTGGTGGTCTGATTCTACATCTCTGGCAGCAGGAGGTCTGACTGCAGCGCGTCCTGGCTCTGGTGTTCTGATTCTACAACCTCTGGCAGCAGGAGGTCTGACTGCAGCGCGTCCTGGCTCTGGTGGTCTGATTCTACATCTCTGGCAGCAGGAGGTCTGACTGCAGCGCGTCCTGGCTCTGGTGTTCTGATTCTACAACCTCTGGCAGCAGGAGGTCTGACTGCAGCGCGTCCTGGCTCTGGTGTTCTGATTCTACAACCTCTGGCAGCAGGAGGTCTGACTGCAGAGCGTCCTGGCTCTGGTGTTCTGATTCTACAACCTCTGGCAGCAGGAGGTCTGACTGCAGCGCGTCCTGGCTCTGGTGTTCTGATTCTACAACCTCTGGCAGCAGGAGGTCTGACTGCAGTGCGTCCGGGCTCTGGTGGTCTGATTCTACAACCTCTGGCAGCAGGAGGTCTGACTGCAGCTTGTCCTGGCTCTCGTGTTGTGGTTCTACAAACGCTGGCAGCAGGAGGTCTGACTGCAGCGCGTCCTGGCTCTGGTGGTCTGATTCTACATCTCTGGCAGCAGGAGGTCTGACTGCAGCGCGTCCTGGCTATGGTGGTCTGATTCTACAACCTCTGGCAGCAGGAGGCCTGACTGCAGCGCGTCCTGGCTCTGGTGTTTTGATTCTACAACCTCTGGCAGCAGGAGGTCTGACTGCAGCGCGTCCTGGCTCTGGTGGTCTGATTCTACAACCTCTGGCAGCAGGAGGTCTGACTGCAGCGCGTCCTGGCTCTGGTGGTCTGATTCTACAATCTCTGGCAGCAGGAGGTCTGACTGCAGTGTGTCCTGGCTCTCGTGTTGTGGTTCTACAACCGCTGGCAGCAGGAGGTCTGACTGCAGCGCGTCCTGGCTCTGGTGGTCTGATTCTACATCTCTGGCAGCAGGAGGTCTGACTGCAGCGCGTCCTGGCTCTGGTGGTCTGATTCTACAACCTCTGGCAGCAGGAGGTCTGACTGCAGCGTGTCCTGTCTCTCGTGTTGTGGTTCTACAACCGCTGGCAGCAGGAGGTCTGACTGCAGCGTGTCCTGGCTATGGTGGTCTGATTCTACAACCGCTGGCAGCAGGAGGTCTGACTGCAGCGTGTCCTGGCTCTGGTGTTCTGATTCTACAACTTCTGGCAGCAGGAGGTCTGACTATCTAAACCCCTGGTCACAGGAGTTCCTGCAGTAGAGCCTATCAACAACAGGTATTCTAATAAGAAAACATTCTGACAATAGTGCCTGGAGTATAGGGGGTGTTTGCACTCACTTTCTGCCCTCCAGGTGCACTCGTGAATTACAAAAGGCACTAAAGACGCCTGTGCAGCCCCTTCTATAGCACTCCCTGCACAGGCGTCTATTTGTGCCAATCCTTGTTATGGTGGCTTTCCCTCACTGCTTGAGGATAGAGCGCCATGTAGATGAGGGGATGCCTTTGACCTTGCACCACTGCTGTATTAATGGCAGGAGCTCCAAGTCTTCAGGCTGTCAGAAGGTGCTCTGACTGCACTCCTGAAGAGTGGTATCCCACAGCTGTGCCTTTTGAGAGGGGGAAGAGGGGTGCTTAAGGAACCCCCAGAGGGTGGTCTCTTCCAGCTCTTCAATGTCGTCATTCCTTTGGCAGTGTAACACAGCAGCAGTTTGAAACCATCACTTTGGGGCAGATTTACAAGCCCCTTGCGCCACTTTTGCATCACTTTTCCCATGTTAAAAGTGACGCAAAAGTGGTGCGCGGGGCTTGTAAATCTGCCCCTTTGTCTTTAGTGATGTACTCTCCATAGCGCAGGCACAAGCTCAGTTGTTTGCATGTACTGGGGAGAGCACTTTTTTTGCAAGCGGGTTCACAGTCCCAAGTTAGGTGTGAGATCCCATACCAGGCCCACATGCCCTTTTTCTATAAAATGGCAACTGTTTCTGAAGGAACCACCTTTGAAAGTGCTAACTTATGTGCCTTTCTGAATAAAAAGGGTCGAGCCATTGGCATGATGGCGCTGAAATAAAAGTGATGTGATTGACAGCATTTCCTGTGAAACAGGGTGCAGAAATGAGAATGGGACATGTGCGTATGCATATTTGAAGCCTTTTGAAAGTTCGAGTGTGTTTTTTGTCAGGCATTACATCATAAGGTTTTAAATCTCGAATATAATTAGTGAGAGAGTTCCGCAGATTCACCCAGCATCCACTTTCCATAATTGTACTCTCATGCAAGCCATTTCCGATATTACTTGCCCGCCTATCTTTCAAAATTTGGAATTAAGAACATCTTGCTAAGCAGAAAAGCATTATCGGATTTCAACTGCTAGGCTGTGGAGTGAATTCCTAAGATTAGTAGGTGATATTTGTTGATTTTTTAATAAATGGGGGAACAGATCCCCCGAAACTGACGTCTCAAGGCGTTTGTCATTTCCTATTTTAGTCCCCTCCACTTTAGCATACTTTGTGCATGAAATGGGACCGGCTGATAAATCGTTTTTCATTGAAATATATTAGGCATTGAGGATAAAACATTTAAAATGCTCTTGTTTATAAAGAAATGTACCTGCTTGTGCCTTTCAAATTACTATATTCAAAGCTCTGACTGGGTTTTCATTAAAGCAGCAAAATGTCATTGTCTTGCGCTGCAATTCACTAGTCAGTGCGGGGTACATGTACAGTTGCACATACATGAATAATGAAAAATGGGTGCTTGCTTTGGATGTTGCAGCCAATGATCTGACAGCATTGGAGCTAAGTCCTCCTACAGCACTGAGCGTCAGAGTTCCATTGATTTAAAAATGTCTAACACTTGTAGGGTGGGTGAGTCCCACCTCTGCCAGTCATGTGGTGGCTGCCAGTCAAACTTAGAATTCTCGTCTTAGTTGTGGTGAATTTTGTCCGGGCGTGCTCCAGTAGAAAATGTTTAGACTACTTACTAGTAAGCTCATGGCCTTCCTCGTTAGTCTTACTCAAGTAAGCGATAGTCTCTTTCTCCACAGCTTTAACCTTAAATATATATTTTTTAATGGTTACACCCTACCAATATGGAAGAGACAAGAATTTTCTGTGTGGATACTTATAAAGGTGAGGCAAATCATTGTACTTACTGAAATACCAAAGGCAAATAATGATTAGACATAAAATAAACATTTTTACTGCCACTCAATCAAAGCAGGAGAACTGGAAAGCAAGAATGTGAAGAGGAAGACTAGGACTCAGAGTAATGTGCACTAACTGAATTATTAAGCAATCTTAATTTTGCACAACAGATATCCACAGCTACACATTCTAAAGGGCACATCTTGGACCAAATATGGTCAATTAATCTAGCAGTGTCTGGAGTCTCAGGGTCACCATGTATTTGGTCAGACCATCATTTTAATCAAATTAAAATCACAAAACGTGCGCTTCGTCTATTGGAGAGGAAGTGGAGGCAAAACTACTTACCTAAAGACAAATGTAGCTACCAAACGGCTATGAGAGAATACAAAAAAAGCATTTTAAATGCTAAAGCAGCAAATTATTCCTCTAGAATCCTATCCTCTAATAATCAATCGAAATAAATCTTCGGGATTGTCGATGAACTATCTAATCTTGATAGAGTTCTAAGTAAGCCCATCCCCTCTCAAATCCTATATGACTCGCAAAATAACTTTTTCATCGACATTTCATATATCAAAGCCAGTATCCCCAACCACATCATTGAGGAAACTTCTGTCTCAAGGCCAACAAATACCCATTCCTTGAAGCATTCCCGGTCATGGATGCCCAGACCTTTCAAGATCTTTTGTCTAAAGTTAGATCGGGCTGTCCGGTGGACTGTTGTCCCCCCCTATATCCTAAAGGAGGTTTTTACCGCTCTCCCAGGCCCTGGCCTTGCCTTACTGAATAACTCTCTGAGTCAGGGCTGTGTACCACAGGCCTTCAAAGAGGCCACTGTGATTTCCCTCTTGAAGAAACCTGGGGCGGACCCCAAAACTCTGTCTAACTACTGCCCGATTTCACTGCTCCCTTATTTAGCCAAGGTACTTGAGGCCCACTGGCTAAATGCCTATCCAACTTTCTAGAACAAACCAGGTTCTTTGACCCTCACCAAGCAGGCTTTCGTCCTGCCCACTCCACAGAAACAGTAATTACAGCTGTTCTGGATTCCCTTCAGGAGAAGGCTGATAAAGGCATCCCCCAGGCCTTGGTGCTATTAGATCTGTCGGCCGCCTTTGACACGGTCGACCATGGGATTCTGGTGGACCTTGTCAAGGATGCCGGCATTCAGGGCGCTGCTCTTAGTTGGATCTGTTCCATTTTAGCAGATCGCTCTAAGGCAGTCCGTCTGGGTCAGTTCAGGGTCCCCAAGGTGAAAACTATGTGTGCGGTACCACAGGGTTCCTCACTTTCCCCACACTTGTTCAACCTTTATCTTTTGCCATTGATTAAATCTTTAAAGGAAAGGAATGTGGTCACTTTTAACTACGCTGATGACCTCCGAATGCTTTTCATGATCGATAACTCGCCTCAATCAATCTCTGACTTCCAGTCCACCATGCAATATATCTACTATTGGATGGACTGTAATCATCTGAAATTGAATCCAGGAAAAACTGAACTGGTTATGATGAGTGGTAGCAAGAATCCCTGGGGTCCACACTATTGGCCTAATGAGCTAGGTCTCCCTCCTATTCCCTCTACTTCGGCTAAGAGCCGTGGGGTCATTATATCCCATGATCTATCCTTGAAAACACAGGTAGGCTCAGTGATCTCCTCATGCTTTTTCCAGTTACGTAAGATCAGAAAATTAAGTAGGTTACTTACCCAAGCAGCTCTAATACAAGTTGTGATAGCCATGTTCCTCTCCCGCATTGACTATTCCAATGCAATCTACCTTGGACTCCCTATCGGTCTCTCAAAGCATCTGCAGATGGTTCAAAACCAGGCAGCTAGATTGATTCACCATCAACATAAATGGCATCAGGCCTCCCCTCTCCTAAAGAAACTGCACTGGCTTCCCATCCCACAATACTGTGCTTTAAAGTTGACTGTCTATTGTTTAAATCTCTTCATGGCCAGGGCCCAGGTTTCATAAAAAGCCTTACATCGCGCTACTCCCCATCACGCAACCTTCGCTCAGCCCATCTTCAACTCTTGACTATTCCCACTTTTAAGCTGAAGCAACTAGGGGGGATTTGGTTTGGCCCCAAGATTCAGGAATTCCATTCCTTTGGAAATTAGGTCTAGAACTAACTTACTGAAATTCAGAAAATCTCTTAAAACTTGGCTTTATACTCAGACTTTTGAATAAAATGTGACCTTCCCAGTTACAGCTCCTCCTAGAATCAGTGCCATGAAACCAACCGGTGTACGAGCGCTTTAGAAAACTTTTTTAACATAACATAATGTATATTATCCTAAGAAGAGGTACAAGGTTTATGACATCTGTTAGATAGACCAAAAGTAGCCAAACAAGAATCACTCAAAGAAGTTATTTGCGGATAAATGGAAAGGGCACTATGGAGGTCAAGCATGTGCCAAAGGATTTCCTTTTCTGATGATGGTAAAGGAAACAAACCAGGTAGAATCAAATGCTGTGACAAATGAAAAGAGGATCCTATGGTAGGTAGGATAGAAGGATCTGGCATTAGCACCACCATATCTTCAGATAACCTTAAAAGTGACCAGGAGCTACTAAAGCTCCCATTTTCTGCAGACTCCACCCTGAGGAGATAATTACTAGAAAAGGGGCTTTCACTTAAGAAATGTAGGACTAATGGCAAATGCGACTTGGGAACTGAGGCAATGGACCACCAGCCTTCTCAAAGGAAAACTCTTTGGATAGTGATTGGCCCAGGATTTAAAGGGCGTGAAATCCACTCCTCTATTAGCACGAATTGTTGGTCATTGTGTGCGGATTATAGAAAGCCAAATCAATTAGAAAAACATACCTAAGGAACTGTCAAATGCTGTTATAGCAAGAAGAGGCACACACATTTCTCAAAATACACCAAGAGTTAAACATTTTCCAGTGTCCTTCATTGATCTTGAGTGTGCTCTGCCTTTCTGAAATCTGTATAGAAACCGCTATATCCAAAATACAACCAAGTGTATTGTTGGAAATGGGATCCCCGGCTGGCCAGGGCTTTCGCCAAAGTCAGTCAGAGACCACCACTCCTAAGTCAGGGCAAGGGAGTTGCACGCCAAGATAACCCCTACTCGCCCTCTAGGTAACGTGGCGCGAGCAGCAAGGCTAAACTTGGAGGCGATATGAGTTAAGTATTTGCGCACACACCCCAGCAACAACACCCAAGGCCCACCACAAAGGAAACTCCACGCAAGGTTATATATAAAAATAGCCTTTGTATTACACCAAAACACATTAGATAAAACACACACTTTACAATGTGCCAGGGGCACGGGCAGAATTTACAGGGATATTTACAAGACAGGGCCACCTGGACCACTGTCAGGAATCAGCACTTTTTAGATCATAGAATTATTACTGTAGCGCAAAAATAACATACAACCAGTCACTACTGGTACCAGGTGAGCACCACCTATGCAACCTTCACTATTTTAGGAGATTACACTAGGGAACCTGGGCTCTACTAGCACCACCTGTACTAGCAAGAAGGAAACAACCACCTACATATCACACTACCTGTAGGGGTGTAAGAACATAACACATGATGCAATGCATAACATTCATTCAGAGGTGTAAGCAAAATGAACAATTGCGCCAAACTCACGTAAGTCACCACCTGTGACTGTCCCTAGGCCCTCTGGCCTTGTTGGGGCTAGGACGCCCTGTGTCCAATGTCAGGGGGCCTAAACGTGGCAGTTGCCCACAAAGTGCTGGGCAACTGGGTAGCACAATGGTGGGGCCAACACGATGGGGGAGCCTCACAGGCTCTGCAAAACTGACTGTCTCTCAAGAGCCTCACTGGGCTCTGAATATCAATTATGCCCCTGAGCCTCTCAGGGCTCAAAACGAAGCAATGCAGCCCCTCTGGGCTCTGAATACAAATGGCACCCTCAGAGCCTCTCTGGGCTCGCAGAACGAAGGAAGGTTGCCTCACTGGGCGGGGGAGCCTCTCTGGGCTCAAGAATAAGGATGTGCCCCTCGTTGGAGTCCCTCCTGGACTCAAGACAATTTGATGCCCTCTCGAGCCTCCCGGGGCTCGTCACACATGGGGCCGCGTGGGGGGGAAAGAAGACTGCTCTTGAGCCTCTCGGGGCTCTAAGCAAAGAAATGCCCCGTCGTTGGAGCCTCGCTGGGCTCGGAACACATGCGGCCCTCAACTCTGCCCCCGGAGGTCGCGATACTGAGAGGGGGTGGGGCGGACACCGGCAATGTGTCCCGACGCCCCCCCTCTCCTCTCTGCAAGCGCCTGCACTCACCGGTTCTCTTGCAGGCGGGGGCTCCTCTCTGGGACGGCTCCTCTTCACCGGCGGTTGGCAGAGGTCCGGGGCTCTCCTCTCACTCGGGAGCCTCGGTAGGACGTGCAGGCTGCTTCCTGCTTCTCCGCCTGGCCCCGTCACGCTGCAACTTGCCTGGCTTCCTGCCTCGGGTGTCCGCCAATGGCAGCGCGGCCCCGAGCAGGGAGGCGGGCACTTCCGGGTCGCAATTGGCAGCGGCCCGGCAACGTTTTCAGAGCACTCCGGGCTGCGGCGGTGAAACACGGGGCAATGCCGGGTGGGCACCGGCCTCCAATTAACTTAAGAAGCGAGGTGGCACTCGCAAATTCAAATAAAGGGGCACAGCCCAAAAAGGCAATAACTACAGCCGCAGGGGCGGCGTGGGCAGCCGCGAACCGGCGGCAACACGCAGGGCGGCCCCTGCTTTCCCCACGCAAAATGCGGGGCGGGGAAGCGCGATCGGCAACAATAAAGCGCTCTCAGCGCTAGGACAAGAAGAAAGCGCTCTCAAGCGCTAGGGCCCCAAGTAAAGCGCTCCCAGGCGCTTAGCAGAAGCAAAGTCCAGGCAAAGTCCTTTCAAGGGGCAGGGGGCAAGGCTGGGCCCAGAGCCAGCTCACTGGGTCTCCAGGCAGGGAGACACCCCACGTGGCGGTCCTCTGGCCCAGCAGCAGCAACAGCAGCCCCCTCAGGATCCTGGAACAAGAACAGTTTCAGTGGGGACACAGCCCCCTTTTTATACACCAAATCCTTTGTCTAAGGGTGCAGGGTGGGGGAGAAACCAGTCACAGCTGGTTCTGGAGCACTCTTGATGGCCCAACCACCCCTTTCTTTCACTGGGGAGGCTAGGGTCGTTAGACACACCACAGGGGGGCGGAGCCAGCATTGTGTGGGGAAAACCCAGCCCATCCAGGACACAGGTACACTCCTCCCACACATCACTCATGCTAATCTCCCCCTCACCACCGGGCAGACCCATCCAGACTTCCTGGAGCCTGGCATGCCAGCCAGCTCCAGCCAATCACGCTCCAGCACCCTCACTGCACACATATCTCAATGTCCAGAAGTAGCACTTCCCTTCTAGACACATACATGCCGCATACACCATCTCGCAGCATTCACTCTCACGAGTTTACACATACTAAATTCGAGCCTGCACTCCCCACGCATCAGGAACTACCAGGGACACACACATTCCCCATGCATTCCTATGGGAGGGCAGGCCAGCCATACTACACGCACGCACTTTCACTCTGGGACCCAGGGAAAAGTGCGCAGAGACCCAAAAATCACTAACACAGGGTCACAAATAAAAGCAAAAAGATTAGGGGGGAACCAGCCCTAAGGGCCAAGTCCAACATGTATGTCCTCTGCCTTTCAATTTCCAAGCTCCCAGAGAAAGGCTCTGACTGGCCCAGATGAGGCTAAAAACCACCAGCTGAAAAAGAAGAGGGAACCTAGGCTGGCGGTTCCACCCCTAGGGCTACAAGAATCATCTCCATTTGACCTATCATTAACTTCCGAAGAACCCAGCTGAACATCACAAATGGAGGGAAGGAGGGAATCCATTCATATACAAAGAACCTTGGACTCTATCCACGGTAGAGCACTAGAGGCTGTGGGGCCTCAAGGGTGAGCTGGGCTCCAATCACTACGTGTTAAACACATCTGAGCCACCCGAGAAACTATTTATATCAATGCTGCACCTCACAACAGCCTATCTCTGGACATTCACAAAAATGTGACATGATGTCCTCACACACCACCAGGAGTCATGCTTTATCATAGGACTCCCCTTACTCTTCAAAAACCTGGTTTGATGTCGAGCGGACGTAAACTTGGAAGTCAGGGAGGCACTTCTAACTAGGAATGGACCCATGACATAGACAAATAAATAGACCATGTGATATGCCAAACTGACCTTTAAATTAAATGGAATACCATTTGGTATTAAAAGCTAACGTGAGGAAAAGGGGAACTAGTACCCCATTCCCACTCACACTGTCAACATGTTTCTGCCTGATAGTTCATGCGAGTCTGTGGAATTCTTCAGGATGGAAAGACAGGATCCCTGTGTAGCAGACACCCCTGTGCACGCCACTGTCAGTGTATGGCTGGCCTTTCTCGACCCTCTCAAATCTTAGGACCCTAGGTACCTGAAACACAATAATGATAATCCATTTGTACTTTATAACTCAATATAGGCTGTCCCATAAGGGTAGGTTTGCAAAGATCAAACAACAGCATGCAGTATTCGCATGCCATGAGTAAGTGACACTGCACTCGTGTAAAATATATAAACATACATTATCCTGTGAGGCCAGCTCACATTCTCTTACCCCAACTATGTGTCAGCTGGGCCCCATGGAGGAAGGGCTCAAGAACCCATATGGTCACACACTATTAACCATGGGCGGAAAATCCGTTTCGCTCGCGGATTTTGCGGATTTTCGGTAAATTCGCAATCCGCGAGATTCGCGAATCTCCCGCAAAATCCGCAAATCCGCGAGCAGCGGATTTTGCTTGCACTGTTCGCACTGTTCGCGTGAGTTCGCGCCCCGCGAATAAGTGCAAAATTGCAGAAATACGATCTTAGCAAAACTGAAAGTAACTACTTACCAGGTTCAAAAGTTCAGGCTCATCATTAGTAGCCATTTCCTGTAGTGCTTCCTGAGGGGCCCCTCCAGAGTTCAGTTGCCAGTTGAAACTATTATGTGACCCTGCTCTGAACCTCAGAATAGTTACACATATGCCACAAAGGTCCTGAATTACAGCTAAGGGAGACAAGCAGGAGCCAGGCTGGAAGTTCAAATCCATTAATCAGCCCCTAATGCATTATTGTCAGTTGGGGCAGGGCAGGTGTTGTAACTAATTTTGCAACAATGAAAGCACTTAGCAAGTGCAAAAGATCACTAATCAGGAAGCACTAAGGAAGCAGGTGCCAGCTAAAAAAATATTCTGTGACACATTAATCAGCCCCAAATTAATTCAGGTCACTTGAGGCAGGGAAGGTGTGCTTGCGTTGCCACAATAATGTACACTGACTGGACAACCAGAGGGTGCTGTGATGAAGCAGAGGGTGGCATGGGTGGGCCAGAGGGTGGCATGAGTAGTCAGAGAGTGGCAGTGGTGACAGAGAGTGGCAGTGATGAAGAAGAGTGTCCCAAACAGGCTGGACACGTAGAAACAACAAGTTCGCGAAACTTGCGACCCGACAGGTAAGTTCGCAATTTGCGACATTGTAAAAAACCCTCGCGAACTGGCAGAAACCCGCGCAAACACAAAAAAAAAAAATCCGCAAATTCGCGAGAATTCGCGGATTTTGCGGATTGCGAGTTCGCAAATCCGCAAAATTCGCGAACGCGAGATTTGCAAAATTCGCCCATGCTTACACACTATATACATAAGAGAGGAAAACAGAAATGAAAACTCTTCTTGTTCCCCTTCTCAGGTACTTGTAACAAGCGGGTACTGCAGAGCCAGTATCAAACCCCCCACTATAACCTTCTTACCTTGTCAAGGTGCGTTCCTCTTCGTACGCCTGCTGGCTCCTGCTCCTTCCTCCCAGTAATCATGGAGTAAGGGTGTCACTGGGTTCGTTATATCCTAATACGACAGTTCTATTGGTCAGGCAACTCTCCCCTTTCAATTTCATGCAGCTGCGATACCAGCGTACGTGTTATGTTCAGCTCAAATCGCCACCCTTTGTATGTTAAGTTGCAACCTCCTTTCAATATCAAACAGCTGCAGTGCCAGCATACAAGTGGCCCCCCAGCTCAAAGCTCCGTCATCCATGTTCTATAGTCACCATGGGATGCACTGTGTGTTCGCTATTGTGGCGCCCCACCCGAGTAAAGCTCTCCCGGTCAGGCGCTACCGCGTGTGCAGGATGGATCATGCGAAATGTAGTTCCCCTGACTCCAGAGTCTCCAAGCCTGTGAAAAGTGATTATTAGAATCCAAAACTCAGTGTTTAAAAGACTTCTTTGTCCCACTTGATGGAAAAGTGAGTCATGTATTTCGTGGATTCCCACAGCAATCCCCATTATTAAAAGTTCTATGTGTGTGTCAGTTAAGGGCATGTATACACAATGTCACCACTATGTCCATACCTCCCACGCTACTAGTAGGCAGAGAAGGGGTTTGTTGTGTTCACTAAATGGCCACACAATGGAGTGTATGTTACTCATGTGTGTTATGTTCTGGGGCACATAAGGGGGCTCATGACAGACCTCAGCTGATTGGAGCTTGTTACAACATGTGTGTGTGTGTGTGTGTTATTACAATTGCAGCTTTGGGCTCTCATCGTTGAGGCCCCTTACCCATGTTTTCAGACAGTACATCAATTTTGTTCACGTGTGTACAACTTCTTAGAGATGTCAGGTATGTTAGTGACACCTCTCTCCAGAACCACCCAGGCTATGTCATTATCCTTATGATTAGCTTCCAGAAAGTGGGGTGTCA
Organism: Lissotriton vulgaris; assembly: GCF_964263255.1. Classification (NCBI taxonomy): domain Eukaryota; kingdom Metazoa; phylum Chordata; class Amphibia; order Caudata; family Salamandridae; genus Lissotriton; species Lissotriton vulgaris. Next base: position 1,817,972,742 of record NC_141687.1, read on the forward strand.
ACTTTGTGTTGTTTTTCTTGCAGCCTATAGTGCACGAATGTTCATTTATGCGCACCTTTATTTTGCGAGTTGACATCCTGCCATAGAAAAGGCCACACTGACAGGTGAACTTTGTAGGTTTTGTAAACTGGCAGGCTACACAGTTGCCACAGGGGTCATGACCTTCTGGAGGTTGATTGTTCCAGAGGGTTGTCTGTGATGGATTGATTGTTGTTCGATCCAAACGAGAGTATACAAATCTGTGTTTAACATCTCGAAATCAGCCTCCCCTGCCCAAGTTCGCCTAGAGTTCTGTTTGATAAACCAAACGCTTCAATTCAAAAGCCCATACATCAAACTATGCTGGAGACTATGTGCATCTGAAAGAGGCTCCATCAATAATTTTTTTTTGGCAGGAAATTGAGGAGCAAAAACAGGTCAACAAAAAGGGCTTCTGGGGATTCCATCTAAATCAGGCTATTGAGGAACAAAGTGCAAAAGAAGTCTGAAGTGTGAGTATTGGGAAATTTGCTTTTAATCATGCAATAAAGGCTACAAACAAACAGTTGTCTCATACAACAGACAATACCCTCACACAAAGACCATATACCTGGACAGTGATCAATTCACATTAAAAATGACAGCCCCTAGGATACCTTTGAGCTCATTTATCATTGACCATAAAACATCAGTTTATGAAATTCCGTTTTGGCATGTGGGAAACAAAAGGTCTTGTCCCCACTTGAAAGGACCGGTAGCAAAACCAAGAATGACGGCTGTTTAAATACAAGCACGAATCTCTAACTCACATTGTTTTCTTGTGCCCAAAGCTCATGACAGAAAGGAAAAAACTTCTAAAAGCAATTTTTATCAAATTGAAAACTTGATCCAGCAGGCAAGCTGTAATCACCTGGCTAGGTGGTTGCTCTATCCCCCTTGTTTGCAGGGGGGAAACATGTTTAAAGGCAAACCTTAAAAAATGGAACAAACGATTAACAACACAAAGTCATCAAAAGGGGGCACAGACCATTTGAGATCATTCAAGATCACTTGCATCTTAGTAATGATCGAGCCATCATAGCAACGTTAACCTCAAGATCTCAATTTGCGCAAGGCACTTGCACTTTCCCAAAGAAGAACATTTGAATTATTATCAGCTATAAAGGAACATCTGTCTTCACAGAACAGCAGTTTTAAAGAAATTTAAAGAACAATTACACCAATTAATAAGCACGGAGGCCTTACCTAGACGGGAGACCACTACTCGAGCCAGGCCAAACTTAACAGCATATTTGGACTCCACTTACGACAGAGCTATTTCACTCATAAAAAAGGGAACTGCAAGACCTAATGTTGTACACTTTTATAATTAATTAATTAATGGTTTTATTAGCATGATGTTATTACAGAAGTTTTTTTTTGAACTATGAACTTTAAAGGAGCATAAGAGCCCTATGACATCTCCTATATAAAATCTTGATTGCCATGTAACTTCACTGAAAACTTGTAAAGACATCGATTGATAATGCTCTGCCACAGGAAAGACAAGCCTGACACACAAAGTATTTTTTTAAACTCTATATTGCACAATTGTCTATGCATATATTTCTATATCCAAATCTCTGTAAAATAATTGTTATTTTCAAAATATTTAATTAATGTAATGGTTTTAAAAGACGAAACACTTGAATAAAAAATACTTGAACTTCATTGGTGTTCGGATTGTGGTGTGTGTTAGAAATGGGATTTCTGGTTGGATAGGGCATGTGCCTAAGCCAGGCAGAAACCACCACTCTAGTCAGGAGAAAGGAGTTGCACACTGAAGATAACCCCTGCTCACCCCCTTGGTACCTTGGCAGAGCAGTGAAGCTTATCCCAGAGGCAGTATGTAATAAACGTTTGCACAACACATTCACACATCAGCGACACACTAGGCACACCACAAAAGTAACTCCCCACAAGGTTATATAAAAATAGCCTTTGTATTATCCATAAAACACAATAGAACATATCACATATATACACTGTGCCACCAGGTACTTGTCATGTATTTACAGGTATTTGCATAAATCACCAGGCCAATCGGGCCACTGTCATAAATATTTAGCATCACCAGTAATTACTGGCAAGATTATACTTAGCACAACACCTTATGCCTTAGCATCAGCAACAGTGCACCAAAGTAAACACTTGCAAAGTGCACACATTTTAAATCCATCACCTTTCGATGAGGAAATCACCTGGTAATGTGCGAACACATTAGGTAAACATCACATAAGGGAATCATATCCTAAATATTATCATGACCACGTTGGGTACAGTATCTCTGAACTCCTGTTATACTTATAGGGCACGGGTACTCAAAGTATAGCCCGCGGGCCGCCAGCGGTCTGGCAAGCCTTTCTTTGCGGCCCGCAGACCTTGCAGACATCGAACATGTGATTTTGTTTGTTTTTAAAGTGTCTGCAAACACCGCTGTTGTAGCAGCGCGGACTCAGAGTGACTCTGCTGCTCTGTGGGGGCCGGTCGATTCCAGTGATAGAGTGGAGCTGCAAGGCCTAAGAAGAGATGAAATACAACAAAACCTCCTTAACATGCAAATGGTCTCTGTAAGACCTGTGAAGTACTCGGGTGCGGCTGTTTGTGTGTGTGTGTGTGTGTCCGGGAAGTTGTCTCAGCCCAGGCTGACACACAGGCAGGGTGAGATGACAGAGGGTGACAGAGGGAGGTAGAGGGAGGGAGACCGAGGGAGAGGGAGGCAGGCAGAGGGAGGGAGACCGAGGAGAGGGTGGGAGGTAGAGGAAGGGAGACCAAGGGAGAGGGAGGGAGAGAAAGGTAGGGAGACAGAGGGAGAGGGAGGGAGGGAGACAGAGGGAGAGGGAGGGAGGGAAAGTGAGGGAGAGGGAGACAGACAGAGAAAGGGAGACAGAGAAAGGGAGAGGGAGGGAGACATAGGGGGAAGGAGGGAACGGGGTGGAGACAGAGGGAAAGGGAGAGAGGGAAAAGGGAGGGAGAGGGAGACAGAGAGAGGGAGACAGACAGAGGGAGACAGACAGAGGGAGGGAGACAGAGGGGGGAGACAGATGGAGGGAGACAGAGGGAGGAGGGAGACGGAGGGAGAGGGAGACAGACAGAGGATGGAGGGAGACAGACAGAGTGAGGGAGAGGGAAGGAGACAGAGGGAGGCAGAGGGTGATAGATAGAGGGAGATGGAAGGAGGGAGGAGGGAGACAGGCAGAGGGAGGAGGGAGACAGAGAGAGGGAGACAGAGAGAATGAGACAGAGAGAGGGAGACAGAGAGAGGGAGACAGAGGGATGGAGACAGAGGGAGGGAGATAGATGGAGGGAACAGATGGTGGGAGACAGAGGAAGGGAGACATAGTGAGGGAGACAGAGGGAGGAAGTCATGGGGAGACAGAGGAAGGGAGAAGGAGACAGACAGAGGGAGACAGACAGAGGGAGGTAGACAGAGAATGGGAGAGGGACGGAGACAAAGGGTGACAGACAGAGGGAGACAGACAGATGGAGACATAGGGAGGGAGATGGAGGGCGGGAGACAGAAGGAGGGAGACAGACAGAGGGAGACAGACAGAGGAATATAGACAGAGAGAGACAGACAGAGGGAGACAGAGGGTGACAGAGGGAGGGTGACAGAGGGAGGGTGACAGAGGGAGATTGACAGAGGGAGGGTGACGGAGGGAGACAGAGGGAGGGAGACAGAGGGAGAGAGACAGGGGGAGGGAGACAGGGAGAGAGACAGGGAGCGAGACAGAGAGAGACAGACAGAGGGAGGAGACAGAGGGACGAAGACAGAGGGAGGGAGACAGATGGACAGAGACAGAGGGAGAGACAGGGAAGGAGACAGAGGGAGACTGTCTTAGGGAGAGAGACAGACATAGGGAGGAGGGCGACAGAGGGAGGGAGACAGACAGAAGGAGGAGGGTGACAGAGGGAGGAGGGTGACAGAGGGTGGGAGACAGATAGAGTGAGACAGAGGGAGGGAGACAGACAGACAGAAGGAGACAGAGGGAGACAGAGTGAGGGAGAGGGAAGGAGAGAGAGCGAGACAGCGAGAAGGAGACAGAGAGAGAGAGGGAGACAGAGAGGCAGAGAGAGAGAGAGAGAGAGACAGAGAGAGAGAGGGAGTGAGACGTTCAGAGTGAGTGAGACAGGGGGAGATAGGGAAAGAGGGAGGGAGAGAGGGGAAGAGAGAGATAGAGAGAGGGAGGGAGACAGAGAGAGAGAGATGGATGGAGATAAAGATATATATATATATATATATAGAGAGAGAGAGAGAGGGGGGGGGAGAGAGAGAGAGAGAGAGGCGGAGAGAGAGAGAGAGGGAGAGGGCGAGAGAGAGAGAGAGAGAGAGAGAGAGAGAGAGAGAGAGAGATATGAATGTATGCTGGGTCTGGTAACTCAGTGGACGAAGGTGTCTGCTTCAGGGACCTGTGATCAACCAGATGGTTACAGTTTTTTGTTGCTTTAACCCCGCCCCCTCCTCCACTAACCCTACCCCCACCGGTGCGGCCCTCGGAAACAAACCACAGTGTAAATTTGGCCCCCGAGAGAAAATTTGTGCGTACACATGTTATAGGGTAACCCTTACTCAGAGCGTGTAACACTGAAACCTCTGTACCCCTATTAAAGAGAATGCGGTAACCCCTTCTCCCCCTGTAGGCTCCTGGGCCACCTGCCCACCTACCACGGCGAATGCAGTGATTCCGGGGCACTTCCCGGCATCAAGGAATCAGAGGTACTCTGTTGAGGTTCTCCCCGCAGTGTCCTGCACAAGTATCCCTCAGGTATGGTCCAAGAGACAGCCTCCTGCGATTGCCCGACAAGGCTGCAGAACCAAAGGCAGCGTTCCGCTTCCACGTGGGAGCATGGGACCGCTAAACCTGACCAAGACCCAAACAGAAAGCTCCAGGGGCCGCCGCTGACTGCAACACACAGGAGCCACGAGGATTCCTACTTCTCGTCGTCTCTGCTCTCTGTGAAAGGTAAGGGCCGATTTCGACCGAGAACCTTTAAGTATTGCCCGGCGTTAGCCACCTCTCATACCACTCGAAATGATCAAACAAAGAGGCAGGCGCTGGAGACTGGAAGGCAGGAAACAGGAGTTTATTCCGACGGAGCAGAACAAGTCAAATCAGACAACAGGGTATCTTCTTGAGGTGCTCTAACCGCATCTCTGAGGCCTGGCCTCTTATACACAGGTTTATGGTCTTTATTACAGTTTATTACATGTGGCACATTCCTGCAAATACTTTGAAGTACGGAAAGACATCCTCGGAATCCCCGCTTCAAGCCCATTCCCACACACATTTACAGTAGAAGTCCCCACCCCGATCTCAGTAGGTGATGACTGTCGCGCAGCTGGACATTTCGCCGGTTCCCGGAATGTGTGCAGTTGATTGGATCTCATGGGGTGGGGGCTTTGATCAGTTGTAGATCCTTTGAAGTGGGGCAGCTTCCTACTGTAAGGGGCAATAAACTGCATCCGCAGGGCCAGGTGGTGGCCTGGGATCGGACCTGGACAATCAGGTACAGAGGAAGGGGGTTTATCAAAGGATGTGTGATCATGAATGGGATGAAGGGAGGTGTTTAGCTGGGTACGGGATGTGGCTCCGAGGCAGGGTCGCGCTGAAGGGGAGGTTTATGGCCCAAGCATGTGAGAGCGGGGTCTGTCAGCGTGCGGGGGATGCTTGCGAGGTCAGAGGGAGCGAGAGAGAGAGACGCGCTGGTTATCGGCAGTGGGCAGAGAGGCCATGGCATTCAAAATGGCTGCTACTTACGCGCACATACGAGCCTGAAAAGGGACAAGATGGCACCGATAATGTTGATGTCGCAAACTAGATTTTAACAGTCCTCCTTTTTCAACATATCTAGCCAGCTTGTCAATCTATATCTATCCCCATTATATTTCGAACTTCTACTTCATACAAAGCTTTCATGCGTTCAGCTTCAAAGTCCAGAGTCTTGGGGCAGATACACTTAGCACAAAGTGAGCACAGGGGTGGCAAGCATTGAACACCCAGGCAGAATTCACAAATTACGACAATCGGTATCAATATGATCATAAACAACCTCCACCCCCAGTCTTTTACAGCACTCCAGAACCAACTCCCAATTGACAATTCTTCTTGTTCCTGGTGAACTTCTGAGGAAAGTCTGTGGAGGTGTTCAATGGCTTTGTAAACTGAGGGTGAATTGTCCGGTATGTAGGTGCAACAGCTGAACCCAATGATATGGCATGCTCCTCCATGATCCGCTAGAACCACATCTAGAACAAGGCGGTTCTGAAGAGCCACCAGGCGGACCGCCTGAAGCTCGGCTGTATTGTTTGTGAGGATGCCAGCTGTAATGTTCATTGTCGTTTCAACTGCCTGGGTCAAATGTCGGATGGCACGGCTGTTCGCCATCGGACCCCAGAGTGGAACAAGTCCCTTCAAAGCGTCAAGAACTGTGCTCCGGTAGAGTCGGCTTGCTCAATGTCTTTTGCTCGTTTTTGTCGGTGATGGTTTGCTGGAGCCACATAGGTCGGAGGAAGGATGAAGGCAATGTAACAGGTACCCCCCAGCCTTTGGGGAGCCAGGTGTAGGCTTTCGTACCACAAACAAAGTACATATTCGGAGAAGTGACAAAAGAGGGTGGATCAGTTGAGTCCAAAGTTCTGGTGATGCGGAAAGTGCTGTGACCTACCAGCTGTGCCCCAAGGCCTTCGATGCATACAAGGCCCGAGACATTGACGACAGATAGGGCCACAGTCAGGGTGGCAGCTGTTCGTTTCCGGAGGTAGGAGAAGGTGGGCCTGGCTGGGTTGTTGAACACCTCCATTTCTTTTTATTTTTTTTTTTATTTTTGGAAAACCTTTATTAAACATGACAAGCAAACAAATACGGGCCTACAACCCACCGGCCGGCCTCGAGATCATTTAAGGCAATCAGTAAGCAATTGGGCTCTCAGCAGCGTATCGAGCAGAACACGATTCATCCAAGTTACACTGTAATTAAGTGCGCCGCCGAGAGGTAGGAGGAGTGAAGGTTTAATTTTAAATTTTTAAGAAAGGTCCAGAGCAATAGGAGCCAAGAAGGATCAGAGTTCAAACAATCCGTACCAGGACCGACATGGGCATCAGCATACAGGAGCATCAGCGAGCGTTATCTATTAAGCAATAGGCTGGTGGCGAATAAACAGGAGAGAAAGCAACCAAACATCATATGTATCCCAGCCACTACCCACAACGTACCAATCCACCCCTTGACCCAGGGAAATAAGAAGAAGAAAGAGTAAAAGAAGAAGAAGAAAAATAAGGCCCATAGTAACTGAACGGTCGAAGAAAAAAAGAGAGAACCCCCCACCCTACACGCATGCGAAGGCTACGGCCTACCCCCCCCTAAGCAGTGTGTCTGTCGCCCCATGAATACCCGAAATTCAGAAGAAAGAGAAAGAAGGAAAAGAAATCACATAAGACCGGAGGAGGGCCAATTAGACGTTCAAAACAATCAGCATTGTTACCCACGGCCACCCATCCCCGGACCCCGACCCAGTACCTGACCAACATTTAACTCCCAAAATGTCCATTAATGTCCCAGTAAAGCACACCACCGGATACAGCCAGAAGAGAGATACATCCTCATCCTTGTCCCCTTCGATCCTGCATGTCAACGGAGTCCAGATCTAGAACAGCCACCGGTGACGGAGAAAGCGAAGGTGAAGGCCACTGCAGCGCACGGCGCCAGCCACCAAGATCCCTCCACCACAGAGCCAGACGATGAATGCACATCCAACAAGGGGCAACGTACAGCCGCAGCGTTTGAAGGGCAGCCGACAAAGACAGCATTCCCAACTCCAGGGTGGACCGGTGGGACCCCCGAGGAAGTCCCGAAGCAGTCGTAAGGCAGGGCGCCCAAACACAAGTCTCCGGTGTCAGCCAGGGGCCAAGATCTTTACACAGCTCAGCAACAGTACTGGGAGGCTCAGTAGCAATTACACCGCTCACAGCCAGCGCCATCAGGACCGTCTGCGCAGGGTGGCAAACACAGACAAGCAGAGGGTGTGGCGAAGTGCCCAGCACAGGGGATTCGACATGGCCATCCGAGGGCTCCGCAGTAACAAAGTCATCCGATTGGCATTGCAGGTCCAGGACCATGTCACGTACAGCAACACGGAGGTTCGTCAGGGCATGCATTACATCAGCCAGGCTGGGAGATGCCGCTGAGGGAGAGAGAACCGCCGTCCCACACACCCCGGGCACAGTATCACGTTGTAGCCCTCGAAGTTGGTTGCCTTCGGCCATCGCATTCAGTTCCTCGCCAGTAGCCGGTCCCCAAGTTTCACTCCGGGGAACACAGTTGTAGTGCGGTAGCCGTCGCTCGGCCACCCGGCGTCAGTGCAGCACAATCCACGGAGACCACGCCAAATGGCCGCCGGGCGCACAACTCAAAATGGCTCCCACTGCTGCACTGGAGAATAAGAAGATGTCCGGCGCCGTCCACCGGCAGAGGGAAGGGTGAAGTCTATCGTCCACGGTGGCAAAATGGGTCCGGCGCGAAGGCATGCAAGACAGGGCGGCCCGCTGCAGCAGAGAAGGCAAGGCGGCGATAACTCTCCGTCAGCCGGCCCCGTCTCGATACAATGTAGCCGTGGTTACTGCTGGGGACTGCAGCCTCCGGAGAACAAAGACCCGAACGCAGCTCTGCAACACTGTAGCAGAGACCGGAGCACCTCGCCGTCTCTACCACCAGGATCGGGAAACACACCGCTGGGCACAGGAGCGCCTTACAAATCCGGGGCGCCGAGAATCGAGCAGGATAACTTGCAGGATGGTCAACAAATCGGGAAACGAACGAGAGGGTCGGCGGAGCCGAAGGATCAGGCGGCCATCATGGTCGCGGGCTAGGCTCCTCCCCCGAACACCTCCATTTCAATCCGTTCTTTGGCAGGGATGTCCATATGGATAGAGTTGTTGGATGTCAGAGGGCAAAAGGGGGCAGCAGCTCTTCCTGTTTTGTTCTTCCAGACCCCATGATAGAAGTGCACCATAGTTCTGCTGGAAGTGGCATTATCCCTGTAGCTTTCTTGCAAGAGGATCAGCCAAGCAAGGTGGAGCCGTGAACGGAGAAAGGCGAAGGAATGAAGGGGATAGAATGTCCAGTGGCGTGGGGTAACAACCCACAGATCCAGCAGTTTGTGGCATTGGCGGCAAGGTTGTGCTGGTGTAGCAACTGCACGAAGGAGTTGTTCCAAAACTCCTTACGTCTTTCTCGGAGTTGAGGTGAAAGAGAGACCAGGTAGTGTTCTTTCATTGTGGTAGGCTGTGCAGTGGCTAGAAATGTCTTATAAGCTGGTGCGCTCTCTTCCACGATCCAGAGGGTGGTCATGAGGAGGAGGCCAAAGAGAAGGGTGATAAATAGAGCAATAGTCTTTGAGCTGTGAATTCTGTCAGTCTTTGGGTTTCTGTAGTGGGTCTTCGGATGTCCGGTTGCTTCCATCATCTTCGTGTCGGGAGCTTCCATCATCTTCAAGGGGCTCGGTAGCGGGCAGAACCACAAACTTCGTTTGGCTTCTCTCCTGGCAGCCTTAGTAGTGTTAGGTCACTGCTCTGAGAATTGTAACTTAGTCAGTGGTCTGCTTAGCCGAAGCTCCCTCCTTTCGTCGCAGGTTATACCCTTCTCTGGATGGCACAGTGGGATCAGGGAATTCAGCCAGTTCAAGTGTCTCTTTATCAGGGTAACAGCTCAGGGATGGTCGATCTTTGTTCAGGAGCTCTTCTTGGGTGGCCACGTCTTCGGTCGTTGTCAGGGTTGAGGAGATCTTTTTGCAGTGGGGCGCATGCAGCCAGTTCCGCTTTCCTTCCACTCGAAGAGCTGTACGGGTGGTGATCAAGACTTGCCAGGGGCCCGTCCACTGAGGTTCCAGACTCTTTGCACGCTGGAAGTTACGTATTAAAACGTAGTCACCGGGTTTGGATGTCGTGTCCGGGGCCCCTGGAAGCATCAGGAAAGGCATGCAGCCCCTCTTGATGGATAACAGACAGTGTCTTAGTCAGATTGTACAAATAGTCAGATCCAAGATGGCGGAGTGAGGATGCCCTAGAACACAGCTTGCTGCCGTGGCTCTCACAGACTTACCCGTTCGGATTTGTTCAAGGTGATTCATCCCTGCAAGTGGCTTCGAGCTTTAAGGATTCTAGTTCTTCACAGTCATCCTCGATTCTTTTCCTGCGGAGCTATCGGAGGGGAGAAAGCACTAACGGACGCCAGCGCAGTGAAGGTACCGCCGCCGGCATTTGTTACTGTAGCTGCATGAGAGGTGCAGACGGCAGCCAGCGTTCTTCGGTGGAGCGGCTTCCCTGCTACATTGTTGCTCCTTAGTGACGCGGATGTATTGAGGGGCCGAATGCTTTGGCTCTGGGTGTTTCGCCGATTAGAGCAGCTCTCGATTCCCCACATCACACAACTAATCCAGGGATCTGCACGCGGCTGGCGGTGTCTCGGACTGCAGAGGCTGAGGGGATGGCTCCAAAAAACTTGCCCAGGTCTACTCGAACGACCAAACCGGCTGTAACATACCAAGCTGCAGTATCGCCGGGGCGATTGACAGTAACCACTGCTGGGACTACTCTGCTGGCAGTATCATCTTCACAGCCGACTGCTGCAGCAAAATCACCGGCGAGAGGCACAGGGACTAATAAACAGGTACTACGTCCTCCTGTGTTGATTGCTGATAGTGTTCTTCCGTCTAAAGTAACATCTGAAGTCATAATAACTAAATCTATCAAGGAAGTAAATACCAACTCGGACCCTTTTGCAGATCATAGCAGGGGGGTCCATCGGACTTGGGAAAAAGAAATGACAATAAGAAGGAGCACGAGGGGTCTAATGTAACTACCTCACGAGATAAAAATGATTCATCTAGCATTCTAGCTCAACAAAGTATTTTAGAGCTAGGAGCTGCTTCTGACTCTATTCCTAAGGAGCCGAATACACTAGCAGCTAGTGTTAAGGAGGTAGCTGCTGGTGTGGGGCTTAAGGAGCAGGTTCTGAACACAACCAATCCTTCAGGAAATGTTTTGGGGACAAACACTATTAGCCCATCAAACGTGACTCCGCTACCTTCTGAGGGGGCTGCGGCTGCGGCTGCGGCCCGGGATGATGAGGTCGAGGTCGAGCGCGAGTGTGAAGAAGACTCCGCAGAGGGCTCTGAGTATGAAGAGGGAGAGGAACATGAGATAAGGGGTAGAACGGCTGCAGTGATAACTAAATTTATGGCGGATCGAAGGGGCAAAGCTACACAGAAAAAAAACCAAAGAACAGGAATAAGAAAGGAAAAAGAACACCAGCAGAAGGGTTATCCTTAATTAATCTTGCTTCAACCACGAAAAAAAATCCCAATTTGGATAATAGCCCTCTCAGAAAATGGATACAGGCTAAGGGTCTGGTGAAGAGTATTACTCTTCGACTTTCAGGCTCAGCCCTATCCGCTGATGAATCTCAGGCAAAACAGCTGGACACTCATTCTTTACCCCTAGTTCATCCTGCATCGGCGCCAGGATCAGCTCTGGTTACAGATTCTGTCCCGTTTCTCAGCCCTACTGGTCTTACAACCAGTTCTGTACCGGCAACCTCCCCTGATAATCTTGAATCATCCTGCCATGGCCTCAATACACCAACATGTGTGCCCGATGATTCTTCCTGCAATATTTCACTAGATGGTTCTGAGAAACAATCTCCTGAGATGTCCCCTTTTGAAGTTATCTTACACACTTTAACTAGCCATCGAGCTGAGGCGCAGGAACATTTTTTGCAACTACGGGGGGATAATACCAAACTTCAGAACTCATTGACTGAATTGACCTCCAAGTTAAGTGGGATATCGAAGGAAATAGAAGATCTTCAACAAAGAGTAGTTGGTATTGAAGAGAGTTCAGCCCACACTGAGACTTCACTAAAGGATCATGAGAGCCAGATTCTGGCATTACAGCTGAAGGTCGAAGACTTGGAAAATCGCCAACGCCGATCAAATTTGAGACTTTTTGGTGTATCGGAGGGTTTGGAGGGGTCAGACGGAAGGGCATATGTGGTGGCACTACTAAGCAAAGCTCTACCTGATTTAGCTGACTGGGACTGGGATTCTCAGGTCCAGAGAGCCCATCGTCTCCCCCCATTTCAGAAGAAGAGGGACAGTAAATACCCTAGGCCCTTCATAATTTATTTTGGGAATTTTCTCCTGAGAGAGGCAGTAGCTCTCAAAGCACGCCCCAATTCTCCTATTAAATATGATAATATGTCTCTATTTGTTCGCTCAGATTTGAGCAAACATACGATGGACAGGAGATGGAGATTAAAAAAGTTTATTGACCCCTTCAAAGCTATCGGGGGCAAGCATTTTTGCAAGAGCCTGCCCGTCTCAAAGTTATTAAAGGTGCTCACACCTATTACTTTTTGGATGAGAAAGAGGCGCAGAGTATGCTATCAATTTTGAGCTAATGGTTGGGCTGAAGATGAAAATGAGGGTCTACTATATGTATAAATAACTTTTTTTTTGGTGTATTTTTTTGAGTGTTCACTAGCATTTGGGGGATAAAATAAAAATAAAAAAGGAGGAGCTAGAAAAGCAAAAGAGGAAAGGGAAAAAAATAATGGTTAGGGGATGAAGGGGCAAAAAAAAGCGGGAATGGGTGGTCGGATAGCCCCGGCGCTGTGTTCTGTGCTGCCCCCTTTAACGGCAGCAGATTTGGAAGGGGCTCCCTCTGGTTCTGGGCTGAGGGAGAGGGGGGGTGGGTGGTGGGCCCAGGTTCTCCGAGGGGTGGGTGGTATGGGAGGGGTTAAAATTTCTAAAAACTCAGCACATTGTGATAAACGTTTAAACTTGTATGGATGGTTTCGCTGTCTTTTTTGTCTATTTTCATTTCTTTATAATATACAGTTTGGCAAAGCTGATTTAGATCATATACTAAAATGCATACTTTAAAATGTTTAGCATGGAACGTAGCTGGCCTAAATAATAGGACTAAAAGAAGACTGATATCCGAAGAACTAAGGCTTTATAACCCTCAGCTAATTTTCCTATCTGAGACACATATTTCGTATAAAGATAGAAAACTACTTAATCAGCTGGACTATGAGGTTATAGTTTGCTCTTCTCAATTGGTTTCTCTCAGGGGGGTTGCCATATTAAAAGATAAAAGGTCTAAAATTGAAATAATCAGATCTGGCACCGATAAACTGGGTCGGTGGGTGATTGCGCAAGTCTGCATTGGTAATTGTAAATATGTACTATGTGGAGTCTATGGCTCCAATAGAGATGAAGCTTTTGTTTTTGATGAATTAAATGTGGAATTATTGGGCTGGGGGGGGGAGCTAATCATGATGGGGGATTTCAATTGCATTATTGATTACAAACAGAACACCACTAGACCGGGGACTCGCCAACGTATGCATAAAGTCAGGGCTGCTATTTTAGATTTAAGCAGGGTACATAATGTTAAAGATGTATGGCGCTCCCTTCACCCTGCTATCCCTGGTCATACGTTCAATTCAGCTCCCCATAAACTCTGCACGCGGATTGATATGGCTTGGGCAACGGATCAAATCATTCAGAATAGTATTATCGAAATCTGCCCCGGGTGTCCTCGGATCATAACCCTATTCTACTAACTTATAGCTATGATGACGGTCAAAATAATTCCAGATTGTTCTCGTTCCCTCTGTATCTATTGACTGACACAGTTTATATCTCCCAACTCAAGCTCCATTTGTGTGAATTCATTAAATTAAATCTTCATACTGCTTCTCATACTTGTGTTTGGGATACATGTAAGGCCAGTATCAGAGGTCATGCGCAACAATACATTCTTAAACAGAATTCTGAACGTCGCAAGGAGAATAACAAATTAATAGCAGATATTAGGGAATATGACATTTTATTGATTAAGGCACTTTGTTTACAATCTACTAATATTCTAGAAATAGAACTAAAATTGGGAACATTAAAATCAAATTTAAAAACTACCTTAATGGAAAAAAACTGTGCCAAAATGCTTAAGTCCAAAATTCTGTTTTATGAAGGAGGGGATAAGATCGGTAAGTTATTGGCGTATAAAGTGGCAGATGACAGAGCCCAGACTCGTATTAAATGTATAAAAGGCCCAAATCAAATTATGTTTAATCAACCCGTGCAGATCTTGTCTCAATTCAGAGATTATTATAGTACCCTTTATACACCGGAGAATCAACCCCTTATATCTAATATATTAAAATACTTAGAAAATAACTTTAAGGAAAAATTTAATCTTCCAGGCTTGGAAACTCTTTCAGATGATATTACCGAGGTGGAACTGAGACATGCTATTATATCTCTGCTAACAGGGAAAGCTTCAGGGGAGGACTCAATCCCGCTGGAAATATACAAAATTTGCATTGAGGAAATAATTCCTCTTTTTCTTCTTGTAACACAGCATATCGGGTTAACTGGGAAGACCCCGAATTCTTGGAATATTACGAAAATAATCTTCTTTTAAAAAAAAGATAAACCAGCGGAGGAATTTGGGTCTTATAGGCCAATTTCTTTGATTAACTCTGATGCGAAAGTATTCGCCAAAGTGTTGGCAAACAGGCTGGCCCTGATTGTCCCGGGGATTGTTAACGAACAACAGCACGGTTTTGTACTCGGCAGAGACACAACAACTCACATCAACACAACTATCACAGCCTTCGACATTGCCGAAACTGAAGACTCCCCACTAGGTATGATTTTATTAGACGCCGAAAAGGCTTTTGACCGAGTGGGGTGGGATTATCTGTGGTCGGTTCTGTCTTTTATTGGTCTCAGGGGCAATATGGTTAGTTGGATTCGGGCCCCCCTATATGATCAACCTAAGGCTAAAATCAGCTATTCAGGTCTACTATCCTCTGCTTTCTCTATACCACGGGGCACTCGCCAGGGGTTCCCGTTATCACCTTTGCTCTTTTCAATCTCTATGGAGCCATTTCTATCTGCACTCCTGGCTCAGCCCAAGATAATCCCATTTTGCTTCGGACCCCACTGCTTGAAAATAACCGCTTATGCGGACGATATTGCTATCTACTCATCAAATGTCACAACAGCATTGGAGGGTATTATGGTCGAAGCAGAAAAATTCGGCAATGTTTCTGGCTATAAATTAAATACGAATAAAACTCAGTTAGTGGTTAACTATAAACTATCGGGAGGAATTATGGGGGTTTGTAGGGTAGCCAACTATCTGGGGGTAAAAATATCATCTAAGATTAATGATATAATTGCCATTAATTATGATACGCTGGTTAAATCCACTAAACAGCTTCTTAAAAAATGGCATAAAATTCCATTAAACATTATAAGCAGAATAAACTTAATTAAAATGAAAATGTTGCCGAAATTTCTTTATCTTTTCCGTTCTATCCCTCTGGCACTTAACAATATTTTTTTCAAAAAGTTAGATGGAATTTTTAGTAGCTTTATTTGGGGTTATAAGAAAGCTCGAAAAAGTTTATCTTCATTAAAAGGATCAACTGATATGGGTGGTCTCTGCTTACCGGACTTTAAACTTTATTTTTGGGCGACTTTTATAGGCCGCCTTCGTTCCCTTCTTAATCCTGAGTTTAAAATTTTATTTTTTCATACTATAATGCTGAATCTGGAAGCAAGAATGTTTCTCCTTAGATTGAATGACCCAAATTTCTACAAAAGAGTCACATTTAAGACAGCTCGAGATACTGCTAAGATCTGGTTTAGTATGATGCGTTTTTGCAAGACCTCCTTTTTTCATTCAAAATTGAGGCTTTGGGATAACCCAGGACTCCCGGGGATATTTAATGATAGTAGGGCTAGAGTATGGGCAACCTATGGTATTCTAACCTTAGGAGACATGTATGGTGCTTATGGATTTCTAGATTTTGAGACTCTTAAACGTTTGTACCATCTTACGGAGTCTATGAGGTTTAAATATATTCAGGTACATGATTTTCTGATACATCGGATGAAAATCTTAACTGTCTCAGAATCTGATACCTGGGATTGCCTCTACTCTTCTAAAACCAAATCTGTAATAAGTACTGGCTATAACTGTTTAACCTCTTATATAAAACAAGATTGCTCTAAATTAGCGGAGAAGTGGAGCTCTAAACTCGGATTGATGATCTACTCCGATCAGATTTCTCATTCTCTTTCTAAAATTAACAGTTTGGTTCATTCAGCTAGCCTTCGACTACAACAGTTCAAAACGTCTTGTTTGTTATATCATACCCCGGAAGTGATTCTTAAATGGTCTTCAAACCCATTATATACTGATCGCACTAAATGCCCCAAATGTGATATAGTCGGTGCTAATATAGAACACATGTTATTTTCCTGCCCGCAATTGAAGGATTTTTGGCATAACTTGGATAAAGCTTTGAAGCTTAAACTAATAAAACCACCAGTATTATCAGCTTCAAGTGTACTTTTAGATATACACAGTACTACGCTACCTCAAAAAGCTTTAATTCCTATTTTGTTATCCTGTGCCAAACTTACCATAGCTCGGGCATGGATCTCTCCCCAGCCACCGCAGATTATGCAGCGGTGGTCTCTGGTTAATGAAATCCACAATATGGAAGCCGGATTAGCCCGTATTAGGGGTACCAGGGCAATGCTTAATTTTGAGAAAATTTGGGGCAACTTTATATAATTTTTTCTGTGGGGAATATGCTTCTTTTTATAATGTATGAATTTATGTAAATATATATATATATATTTTTTTTTTTTTATGCCTTTCTGTATAAGTACTATGTATACATTCTGATGGTATATTTTTCTTGCTTGAGTTTCACTATGTGCTGTTAATAAAACATTTTTAAAAAAAAATAGTCAGACATTAGGACAGCCGGGACGTCGTGAATTGAAGTTGTTTTGGTGCAGAGCAGACCAAATGCTCATAGGGCGGCCGAAAACGACCTCGTAAGGGGTCAAATGGTGTTTGGTGGGGGTGGAACACATTGATAGCAATGCCAGTGGGAGAGCGTCTGGCCATTTCAGTCCTGTGGTAGCCACTATCTTAGCTAGTTTGAGCTTCAGTATGGCGTTATGTCGCTCAACTAGTCTAGCCGATTGGGGGTGGAAGACTGCGTGGAATTTTTGTTTTACACCCAACCCCTTCAAGATGAGTTGGATAACCTCGGCTACAAAGTGGGGGCCATTGTTGCTCCACAAAATTCGACAAAGGCCGTAGCGAGGGAAGAATTCCTTCAGTAGTACCTTTGCAGTGGCAATGGCAGTGTTGTCGCGAGTTGGATAGGCATCCACCCACTTGCTAAATGCGCACATGACAACAAGTACATATTTCAGACCTTGGCATCTTTCTAGTTGGATGTAGTCCATCTGTAGGACTTCAAATGGATGATTGGGGACCCCAAACCCTCCCCGGGGTACTACAGTTCCTTTCCCAGGGTTGTGTTGCAGGCATATCAGACATTGTTGGACTAGACGTTTGGCTGAATCTGTAATCTTGTCATTGTGCCAAACTTTGGAGACAAGTTCGGCCATAGGGGCAGATCCTATGTGTGCAGGAGAGTGTGCCATGGTCAATATGGGGATCAGGTACGAGTTGGGTAACAGCCATTTGTTTGTGTCTTTTGTTCGCCAGCTGCCTTCATCATCTTTCAATCCCACCCATGCCCATTCAGTCAATTTGTGTGGTGAGCTGGCCATCTGGATGTCCCTAATAGTTTCCCTAGTGTCCGTCCATTTTTCTGATTGTGACCTGGTCACATACATGCGGGTCGTTGTCCTATTCTCCGCTGTTGTTCGGGCAGTGATGTCGGCCAGTGCATTCCCCTGCCCAATGATGTCTGTCACCTTTTTGTGTGCCTGGCACTTGATTACTGCAAGTTGCTTGGGAAGGAGGACCGCTTCAGTCAGGGCGGAGACTAGATCTCTGTGCAGGATGGGTGTGCCGTGTGAGGTCAGGAATCCCCTCTCCTTCCACAGAAGCCCAAAATGATGAACCACCCCGAAGGCATACTGGCTGTCGGTGTAAATGTTTGCTGTGGTTCCTGCTGCTAGGATACACGCTCGTGTGAGGGCAATCAGTTCTTCTGCCTGTGCAGATCGTTGTGTGATGCGGGCGGTCTCTACTACAGTTCGGGCTGTGGTAACAGCATAAGCAGCTGAGGTGGTGCCGTCGGGGAGTTTAATGCAAGAGCCATCCACCCACAGCTCTCCGTCAGGGTCTGGGAAGGCAGTGTCTCGGAGGTCAACCCTACTCCTAGTCTGTTCGTCCGTGAGGGTCACACAGTCATGTATAGGGGACACATTGGGGTCGTTTTCAGGTAGGGGCAATAGAGTGGCTGGATTCAGTGTGGTGCATCTTTTCAGTGTGATATGGGGTGCAAGCAGAGTCAGTTCGTACTCAGTCAGTCGTGCACTAGTCAGATGTTGCGTCTTAGTCTGGTTCAGGAGAGTGTCAACCGCATTGGTACTAACACCGTGAGGGAGTTCGAGAGTACGATCCCCTCACTTTGTTGGATAGAGATAGCAGCGGCAGCTACAGCTCGAAGGCAGGCAGGCAAAGCTCTGGCTACGGGGTCAAGAGTGGCAGAGAAGTAAGCGCATGGGCGTTGCTTGGGGCGGATGGACTGAGTCAGGACAGACAAAGCGCACCCCTCCCTTTCGTGAGTGTAGAGGGAGAAGGGCTTTGTGTAATCGGGGGTTCCTAGGACGGGGGCTGAGCAGAGGGCATCTCGTAGTTCTTTGAAGGAGGATTGGCATTCAGAGGTCCAAGGGAGTGGGAAGGGGACATCTTTAGCCAGCAGGGAAAGTAGTGGTTTCACAATGAGGCTGAAATTTGGCAACCACTGTCGGCAGAACGAGGTGAGGCCTAGCAGGGAGCGGACTTGTTTATGGGTTTTAGGGACAGGGGTTTCGAGAATGGTCTGAATTCGATCAGGTGTAAGCTTTCTCCCGTCTTTGGACAAGAGGTGGCCTAGATAAGTGACCTGGGGTTGGCAGAATTGCAACTTCTTATTGGAGACCTTGTGGCCATTTTCTGCGAGGAAGTGCAGGAGTTGGATGGCGGCTGTGACTGCAAGTGGAGTGGTGTCGGACGCCAAAAGGATATCATCGACGTACTGTATCAACACCACTCCATCCGGTAACTGGACTGCGTCCAGTTGTCTCTTGAGGGCCTGGCTATAGATGCTGGGACTTTCAGTGTAGCCTTGGGGTGCTCGACAGAATCTATATGAGCGGGCTTTTAGGGTAAAGCCGAAGAGGCATCGGCTGTCTGGGTGGATGGGGATAGAGAAGATAGCGTTCTTGAGATCAATGACAGTGAAGGTGGTGGCAGTGGAAGGAATCAGAGTCAGAATAGTGGTGATGTCTGAGACTACGGGGTACTGAGGTACAACTACTTTGTTGACCTCTCGTAGGTCGATGATGAAGCGGTACGCTTTCTCATCTCCCTCACCCTGCTTCTTTACAATGGGTAGGATAGGGCTGTTGCAAACATTGCTAACTACTTCCTCTACCACTCCTGCATCTATCAGGGACTGGATAATCTTTACCAATGCCTTCTCGCCCTCGGGCGATATCCGATATTGTGGAAGTTTTGGGAGTATTGTCGAACAGTTATGTGCACTGGGTCGATCATTAAGCGTCCTACGTCCGAGTCAGTCTTGGCACACAGATATGGAGGTAGAGTGTCAAGTAGGGACAAGTCAGCATCAGAGATGGAAAACATGCGTCGGGTTATCGTACAAAAAGACTCGAACTCCGTCTTGCGAACACCTAATAGTAGCTCGGGAATGCTTCAGTAAGTCAAGTCCCATAATGGCATCAGGGGTGTTGGATGAGAGGAAAAATGTTGTGTCAGTGGTGTTATTTTCCAAGTCAAAGGAGATCGGTGTAGACAAGGGATTAGTGGAGGGCATTCCATCGAAACCTATCGATGTTACTTGTGAGCCAGACAAGGGTGCCCTTGGAATCATTCGTTTAGATAACGCACTACATGTTGCGCCAGTGTCTACCAAATATGGAGACTTCGTACCCAGGACCTTAGCAGTGACATAAGGACCTTGCTGGTCAACATAGAGCTCGACTGGATCCCTCCCTTGCCCTTGGCAGTCCTATGCTAAGTCGTGGGTGTCGTCGCAGTCAGACTGCTGGTACTGGTTCTGTCGGGGACGGTCAAATGTGTTCGGTCTGCCTGGTCTGTCATTATTGGTGTCGTTCGTGGACTCTCGTCCCTGTCCTCTATTTCTAGGCCCACCCGCTACATCTCTTGTGTCCCTATTCTTATTCATTTCTAACAGGACCGGACACTGAGATTTCCAATGGCCAAATCCTTTGCAGAATGCACACTGGTTCTCGTCGATATCTTTACGTCCAGCATAGGGTGCGGGTGTACAGTCTTTAGGGGGTGGATTTCTAGGAGCATTCGACTGGTAATTTCCCTTGTACTGTTCTCTTCCTATAGATCACTCTTTCCTTCAGATCCTTTTTCTTTTTCTCAGTCGCCCTATCATTCTCGTTCTTCTGATGCTCATAATACTGGGCCATCTGAAGGATAGCCGACGGCTTGGAGGCCGCCCAACTACTCTCGCTAGCCTGTAGTTTCTGTGAGACCTCCTGTGACAGACCTTTAACATAGTTCTGGCCAAACAGAGGGTGTCCGGTTGCAGTGGTCATGTCCTGGCCACTGTAATCGGAAAACACTGTTTCAAACCGGGAGAAGTATTCTGATACGTCTTCCTGGGGTTTCTGGCAGCAGGCCGTTACTATCGACCAGTCCACCTTCTTTTCTGGGATCAGGGTTTTCAATTTCTGCACGATCTTGTCTGGGAATTTTAAAATAGATTTCAAAGGTTTCTGTCCAGGCTCTCGTTGTCTGTCTATGCCATCGAGTTGTGACCAGGTATGTCCGAACAGCTCAAGGTGGTCGACTTTCCGGATTTGCTTCCACACATCAGCTGGCAGACATAACCCGAAAAACAAATCAATGTCGGCTAGGGTCATAATCGTCGAACCCAAGGCTGTACCTAATTCAGTATAAAAGGCAGTGGGGTTTTTCCGTAAATCGGGCAGGGATTTTCGGAATGTCAGGATATCTTGTCGATCCTATGGTTGGTAGACCCAGTTATAAACTACCCTCTCTCTCGCATCTTGATGGTTAACGTCACCATGTGTTCCCTGACCTCGTGGGGGAACCCAGTAGGGAGCGGCTTCCCTTATAGGCATGATTGTACTAGTTTTTTCTATTCGAGGTTCGGTCGATACAGGAGTTGTAGTTTTAGCTTCTAACCTCTGTTCGGTGAGGTGGCGGAAAACATCAAGCATACGCGTGAAGAGGTCAGTCACGTCACACTCGCCCTCATCCCCAATCTCAACTTTTCTATACAAGATCGTTAGGCTCTCGGGGCCTTTATCTTGGTATCGGTCCTCATAAGCATTGAGGGTGTGATAACAAAATCTCATAACAAAGTGTCGTCTGTTGCTATCGGCATATGAATTGTACACATACATTACATACTCCTCGCTCTCTTTCCGTTCCACCAGTGTCTTTACTATCTTATCGATCCCTGCTCGCTCATCCTTGCTCAACCTGTTCATTCTAGTGGAATCTTTCTTTCGGGTCTCAGGGTTGTCTTATGCTGCTGCTTGCGCTGCACTGAGTACGAGGGGTTCGGCCGGCACGGAGGCCGTGAGGACCGAGGCCCTGGCACTATTCTCATCTGTGCTTGGGGGCTGCGGATGCTGTACTAAGGGTTGGGAAGGGGTGTATGGACGGGGCATATAGATGATTGGAGGACCTAGTAATAGATCATTGTTCGCTCGCTGTTTCGAGGGTAACTCAGGGTGGAGCATAGAGGGTGTTCTAAAGGGACACTGGCTCGATGTTTCGGACTATTGCTTCTGTTT
This sequence comes from Lissotriton vulgaris, assembly GCF_964263255.1. NCBI lineage: Eukaryota > Metazoa > Chordata > Amphibia > Caudata > Salamandridae > Lissotriton > Lissotriton vulgaris. The sequence continues at coordinate 1,817,994,642 of NC_141687.1, forward strand.
GGCTTCCTCTCTCTCTTTTATCTCTTCCTCTAACTTCTTGGCAGCTAAGTGAGCTGCTTTTCGTAGCTCTTTCTCTAATCTGACTTCGTTTCTCTTTTTTCGTTGTTCTGCTTCTTTGCGCCACATGCCGAGACTATCAAGCATTGTGGGCATTGTCTTATTGTTTCGAAGTGCTGTTTCCAGCACGTTTATCTTATCTTCGTCGAACGATCCTATCAGTGGCCACTGACTTTCCTGATCCTTTCTCGTATACTTGTGCCATAGTTTGCTATAGGCTACAGCGACTAGTCCATACTTGGTGAACATATCTTTATTATTTAGGGGTGCCTTCCAGTGGAGCTGGATGGTTCATTTCTAATAAGCGGTCCGGGCTGAACCAACTACCAATCAGTGGGGAGAAGATAGGCATGACAGATTACAATGGGGGACAAAGGTCCGCACTACCTATCCTTCACTACTTGCAAAAACTAGACAGAATATTTCTATTCTACGTTATTTGCAAACAGAGAATATCTCAAAGAACCAACGTCGAACAATCAATGTTCGGACAGCCAATCAATCAGTGGGGAGAAAAATAGGCACGACAGATTACAACGGGGGACAAAAGTCTGTGTTACCTACCCTTCACTATCTGCAAAGGAAGAGAGAATATCTCTATTCTTCCCCGTTTGCAGACAGAGAATATCTGAAAAACAATAAATAAGCAATACTGGTATTTTTTCAAACAATTAAACAATCGTTTCGCAATTTGTCGTGTTACACGACCTTACCCGGATTGCATGGACAGTTTCTCGTCTTCCGCTTCCAGCGCCTGATCGTCCTCTATTCTCCGTAACTGTCGCGGCACTCCTGATGGTTCCCAGTCAGGACTGTAGATCACTCGAGAGAGGTCTGCTTGGAACCGGTGAAGTTCGGATGATCGGCTGCCAGACAAGGGTCTATCGGGCAGGTGCACTTCCCGATCGTTGCAGTCGTTCACTCTGTCGTCAGGACCTCTCCCACCGGATCCACGTGTCGCTGATGGGCCCCACGTTTGGGACGCCAATTGTGAAAGGTAAGGGCCGATTTCGACCGAGAACCTTTAAGTATTGCCCGGCGTTAGCCGCCTCTCATACCACTTGAAATTATCAAACAAAGAGGCAGGCGCTGGAGACTGGAAGGCAGGAAACAGGAGTTTATTCCGACAGAGCAGAACACGTCAAATCAGACAACAGGGTATCTTCTCGAGGTGCTCTAACCGCATCTCTGAGGCCTGGCCTCTTATACACAGGTTTATGGTCTTTATTACAGTTTATTACATGTGGCACATTCCTGCAAATATTTTGAAGTACGGAAAGACATCCTCGGAATCCCAGCTTCAAGCCCGTTCCCACACACATTTACAGTAGAAGTCCCCACCCCGATCTCAGTAGGTGATGACTGTCGCGCAGCTGGACATTCCGCCGGTTCCCGAAATGTGTGCGGTTGATCGGATCTCATGGGGTGGGGGCTTTGATCAGTTGTAGATCCTTTGAAGTGGGGCAGCTTCCTACTGTAGGGGGCAATAAACTGCATCCGCAGGGCCAGGTGGTGGCCTGGGATCGGGCCTGGACAATCGGGTACAGAGGAAGGGGGTTTATCAAAGGATGTGTGATCATGAATGGGATGAAGGGAGGTGTTTAGCTGGGTACGGGATGTGGCTGCGAGGCAGGGTCGCGCTGAAGGGGAGGTTTATGGCCCAAGCATGTGAGAGCGGGGGCTGTCAGCGTGCGGAGGATGCTTGCGAGGTCAAAGGGAGAGAGAGAGGGAGACGCGCTGGTTATAGGCAGTGGGCAGAGAGGCCATGTCATTCAAAATGGCTGCTACTTACGCGCACATACGAGCCTGAAAAGGGACAAGATGGCGCCGATAATGTTAATGTCGCAAACTAGATTTTAACACTCTCCCTACGTGACTGTCATCTCGTCGGGCAAGACTGTCACTCCGGTACAATCCGCACTGCTGGGGCCCTCCTCGGACCTCCGTCTGCCTCTCCTGAAATCCTGCAAATCCCTGCGCCTTCAGGTGAAGCCCTCACACTCCGGCAACACATGAGGCTCTCTGCTTCCTGGTTGAAGGCCCCGCCCACAACCAGGAAACCTCCTCCTGACTTCTGGCTTCTCGAATAACGTAGTGCTGCTGCCCGCAGGGTTCCTCAGACCTGCTCAAGGTGCCGCAGTCCAAACAAGTTCCGGGGGTTACTTGTCAAGTGAACAACACTCCCCAATGTAAGTGTAAGCCCTGGCCACAGGCACATCACAGAGGGGGCGGAGCCGTCATTGTGTAAGGCAGGCATAGTCCTATTAGGATACAGGTGCTACTCCTCCCATCACTCCGCATGCAGATCAGGCCTATTCAGCCTAGCGCTTACTCACCCAGACTCTCTGAAGCCATTACACCTCCCCAGCCCCTGACACTCCAAGGTCAGACAGTCAATACACAACAGGCAGGCACAAAGACACACAAAAATGCCTACGTCCAAAAGTGGCATTTCTAAAATAGTGATAATAAATCTTCAAACACCAGTTCACAGCATTTATCACCACTATTCGAAACATACAAACTTGATCACGCTACCTCTCTCATGTCAGAAATTACCATTGAAACACATATCAGGGAATCCCCAATGCATTCCTATGAGAGGGCAGACTCACAGCAGTGAGAGACCAAATAGGTTGTTTGTCACTACCAGGACTTGCCACACAGGTAAGGCACATGTCCTACCTTTGACCTACACTACACCCTGCCCATAGGGCTAGCTAGGGCTTAGGGGTGACTGATATTTAGTAAAAGGGGAGTCACAGACGTGGCAACCACTTTATGTGCCACGTCACAGAAGCAGTAAACTATGTGCGTTGGCCCTGCAGTGGCAGAGGCCTGGGACAGGTTTGAAAGGCTACTTTGGTGGGTGGATCAAGCAGCGCTGCAAGCCCAACAGTAGCATTTAATTTAGCGTCCCAAGGTACATGAGATACAACTGTACAAGGGACTGATAGGTAAATTAAGTCTGCCAAACAGGTGTAGACCAATCTTACCAACTTTTCCATAGAGAGCACATGCACTTCAGCACTGAACAGCAGTGATAACGTGCACACAGTCCAAAAACCTCCAACAACAGGTCAGAATAAATACCGGAGGAAGGCAAAAAGGTTCTGAGATGACCCTGAAAAAAGGGCCAAGTCTAACAGTGTGTAACAATAGGTCACAAAGATTTGCATTCTGTTTCAATGCAAACAGTGGGGGAGACCACTGCTTGGATCCACCATTCAGTATTCTCCAATGTTTTTAAATGATGTTCTGTACTTTATTTGAAATGGGGCAGTATGTGGTGACACAAGCACTCCTGTCAGTGTTGTGTTTCTGGTGTGTCTCCAACAATGCCTCTCTGTTGTTATTCTTCACCCTTTGACTTGCCTTCCTCGCGTTTTTTCTAGGATAATGGCGTGCCAGAAGTTTTTCTTCCAGAAGCGGGGCCTGTGTCTCAAAACTTTCCAAAGATGGACACTTGCTCTTTACTTGCAAGAATTGTTCCACTGGGAGGTTCTCACGTAGGGCCCTAGGATGGAAACTGTTGTACAGGAGCAAACTGTTCTTCTCTGTGGTTTTATTATGAACCCTCGTCTCAATGCCACCATGACCAATAGTAATCCCCAAATCCAGGAACACTGCCTTTTCTTTACATATTGTTTGAGTGAACCTCAAGTGCCTTTCTTTGGAGCTGACCCAAGTGTAAAAGTCCATGACCTGCTGTTCACTGCCATGCCATTTTATCAGTATATCATCTATGTATTTGTGCCACAACTTGATGTTGTCATTGTATGGGTTCTCCTGGGTGAAAATGTGGTCTACCTCGAAGTGGTGCACGTACAGCCAGGCCATACTAGGAGCGAAGGCACTCACCGTTGATGTCCCATGTATCTTGTAGTATATCACTCCTTCAAATGCAAGAAAGTTTTCTGTTAGTGCCAGTTCTTCACATTCCAAAACAAATTATTTCAGAGTCATGCAATCACACTCTGTTTCTGCCAGAATCCCTTCTACAACCTCCAGGGTCCATCTCTGTGGGATGCTGTTATACAGCGCTTCTATATCCACAGTTTTTATCATATCTTTCGGAGTTGTGATATCTTGAAGCAGACATAAGTCATCGTTAGTGTTGGGTTAGTGCGAGGTCGTTGTTTTCGCAATTGGCTTCAGGAACCATTAACCAAACTGTGATAATGGTTCCAGCAGTGATCCTACCCCCGACACAATCAGTCTCCCAGGGGGCAGTAATCTTTGTTTCTGTATTTTGGGTAGGGTGTAAAACCTCAGGATTCTGGATAGCGCCACAATAAGCAATTTTGCCTGATTAGTGATTCAATCTTGGACTTGCGCTTCCACCACCATTGATTTAATCCTGTTGGTTAGTCTCAAAGTGGGGTCCAGAGCTTCATAACTCCCTCTATCCAAGAGGCGAAGACATTCAGTGTTGTACATGGCTTTGTCCATGACCACTATTGCTCCCCATTCAACGGCTAGTTTAATAACCAGCTCTGTGTTGTTTTTCAGGGTTTCATAAGCATGAGTCTCATTTTTATTGAGGTTGTGGGAGATCTTGTAGGTGTTGCACTCAATCTCATCAATCTCCCTGAGGACTGCCTGTTCAAATGCCAATACGTCAAATGGGAGTGACTATGATGGGGAGAGGTAGGTAGATTTTCTCCTCAGTCCTGTGTTCTGATCTCCCACTGCGGAGATACGCAAAGAAAGCTTGTAACTTGATTCGTCTGAAAAACGGTGCCAATTCGGTACGCAAGGTAAATAGGTAAATAGGTCACTTCTAAGGGTGGAAACAAATCACAAACCATTTGTTAGAACCCCAATTTCAATACTGGTAAGGGTGGTTGTACTCAAGTTTACTACAATGGTGAATCCCCGCTCCTTCACTTTGTTCCTCGTGACCATCTGGACTGGTTCTTGGTCCTCCCTTTGCACCCTGGGTGCATGTTTACGTTTTTTTTTGTCTCCCTCTTCTTTGGCCTCTGACTCTGTAGAAACCAGCATTTGCAACGCACTAGGTCTCGCATTTACGTGAGTTTGAGCTATTGACATTGTAAATGACAATGCCTTTTATTTATGTTTTCAAAAATAAAGCATAAATAAATGGCATTTTCATTTACAATGCCAATAGCTCACACTCGCATAAATGCGAGACCTATTGCATAGCAAATGCTTGTTGTATGAGGGTCTTTTTCTTTGTACCAGATTGTGTTATTTTCATGTCTCTACTCTGTGCTCTGTGCCTGCAGTGTGATGTGGCACATTTTAGGGGTAGCAGGCTTTACTGTGCATGAAGGTGAACCAGAGCCCAGGCGCCGCCTATGCCCCCGTTGAGGCTTTGGGTTGGTGTTTATATGCCTCGTCGCCTTTGGCCAGCTGCCAGGCTGGCAGAGTCACTGCCGCCTTCGCACATGGCATCGGTGCCAAGGTAACCTTTCCACTCACAAGCGCAAAAATGCCTGCCACGTGAAACACCTCCATGCCCTGGAGGGGCTGCCACCATGACATTGCATGCAGTAGGGGCTCTAAGGGGGCGGGCAGGCCAACGGGCAGCTCCCAGTCCAATGCCAGGGTCTTGCTCACGAATAGCCTTTGCACTTCATCTGACAGGACTTTCCCTGCCCTTCTCCCGCCATCTGCCTGCTTTGACAAAGGAGCCGAAAGCATCAGCTGCCGGCACAAGGCCTGCCAAGACCGGCTCGCGCTGTCAGCCACTGGTGAGAGTGTACATCTTCCCACAATGAATTGCCAATTTCCCACATTAAACGTTAACATGAATGTCCAGCTTTTCATATAACACTTAAAGCCGGAGGTGCTAACCTGTTTATAAATGCTCTCAGTTTTTGTACGCGCGCCACTGCGAGGCATATGTTTTCAATTATCGCGCCTGTGTCTGGGCACGATAATTAAAAACATATGGGCTTCGGAGCACGTAACAGACACCAATAGGCCATGGGCAGAGCAATGCACCTGCCTTTGGCCTATTGCGTGCTCTGTTTGAAAAAAACACACAAACAACGCCCAATCACGGAACCCAAAAGGAAAAGCACACACAGAAGCGTGTGCGATTTCAGGGTCCGTTTTGAAAACCCGGACAAAAGGGCTCTCGCTTGCGCGTGCACTGCTGCGCAGTGCAACGCGGGGCGCGAACCCTAAAAAGGAAGGCGCCCTTGATGGAAGGGAAATCCTTGTTGCATTGGGGGGAAGGGTAAGGGTCAGTATCCAAAGGGCATCATTGCTAGACTGCTAGTTGCCTCCAGATAGAATGGTCTTGGGGGCCATTCGATAACCCGGGGTACAAGGCAGTGTTGCGCCTGCTCACCTCTCTTATATTCCTTGTAGGGTGAACCCTACATTCAAACAATATTGAAAAATACCAAGTTCAGACCACCTGAGTTCAATGGACATATCACTAAAGTATTGCCCTATGCCAATTCTGTTGCAGTAATGACCACAGACATGGAAACATCACTGCTGGAATTCGAGACAGGAGCCATTAACTTAGGGAAAGTCGCAGGATATCTCCTAAACAGTGGCTCATATAGTCTGTAATAATATTATCAAGTTCCAAAACCGTGGAAAGAGGGACAATGCCACTTATTTGGGAGTCACTATACCTACTACTGCAGGGAAAATAGTTTAATTAAATTAACATCCACTATTACACAAGATACATAAACACCTGAAATATATGAATAATTTGCATTTTAGAATTATGGGCTCTTGAAATATAATTAAATTAGGTATTGTACCTGTTTAGAGTAATTCCTCGTGGATAGAAAGAGGTGGTTGGGCATATCCGGATTTTAGACAGTATTATTATGCTGCATTGCTACAACACTTGAATTATATGATCACAGGTCAACGGGATTTTGCACCCGAGTAAAGGGAGAGGGTCCGATAAAATAGAAACTAAAAAAGGAAAGGAAGCTAGGTGTGATTTTTACTAAAGGTTACTGAGTAAAGCTATTTTTTTAAGTTAGGTCTAAGACGGTGCTGTTCATAATGTATGGGTCAGAGTGACCGTCAAGCTCAACATGGCAAGGTACAGCTACTACACCCCTGTCTGCCCACAAATTGCTGGATAAATAACGTTAAATATGGGAACAAGCTGGGATTTTAAAAAATCTGTGATATCTTTACAGTCAAGCAAATCTGCTCCTTTCAGAAGCTGCAGGATAAATTCAGTCTAGAAAAGCAGCATCACTTTAAATATCTACAAATGAGAGACATTTTTAAGTTTTGAGACAAGCAGGATATCACTCACGATGGTGTCTATCATACATGCCCTGCTGATCCACGGGGGATGGGCGAGGGGAATATTAAGCACTATACTGTTTCTTATCTTATCTGACCTTGAAATGGATGGTAAAGATTTCCAGATTAAAAAAATTGGGCTAAAAGACTTGAGAACGATTTACATAATTTTGTTTTTCAGACATTCATAAACCTAGGCCACAAGGTACTACTCAGCCAAATTAAGGATTCGGAAATAGAAAATAATATATAACTTTTAGCATGCACCAATTAAATTATTTAATTTTGGCAGGTGGCCAAATTTAAATTGCCCTTGCTACAGGGCTCTGGAACAGAGATTGTCCATGTGTTCACAATGGATATAAAATTAAGAGAATGCTGTGGGGAAATTATGGATTTTGTTGGGAACTATTATGTGCGCACAGATTAAACTAGCCTTGCAATTCATATTACTTGAGATAGATGGCTGGAACAGATTTGAGACCGCCAAATGATATCCATTGTTGTGGCCAGAAGTTGCATTGCTGCGGATTGGTTAAGGATGAGTCGCCATTTAATAGGCAATAGCTATCCCAAAATATATCAAACTATTACAAGGAGAAAAGAGGAGAAATGCTGCTAGCTCCTTTGAGTGGTTGTTCCAAGAGTTTCTTGATCCGAACACCCACCCTGAATAGACAGATCGCCCCCTAACTCACACTGCTGGTCTCTGTTATTACTATATGTTCTGGAGGGGGATAAGGATATCCCTTTGGACAAGTTGTTCAGGCAATATCACCACTGCAACATCTGGTATATCTCCAGGCACACAGGAACAACCAACTTGTAATCCCCCGAAGATGGGTCCCAGTGGGATAGCTACGTTGACTAAGGGGGTACAGATGAAGATGTGCCTGTGGGACCAGAAGAAGAGCTGTCACCATCTTCCCCTGAACAGTCAACCATAAGCTTGCCATGGTTGACTAAAGGTGGAGAAGGTAATGAAGAGGATGTAGCTTTACAGCTAGAGCAGTGGACCTTGAAGCTGGGGAGCCATGTTCGAGTATGGGCAACGACGCTCAACATCCTGTGATTCTGGGCAAATCACCTAATCTCCCTGTGCCTACAAAAATGAAAGTGTCCTTGTGTAACGAAACTGGTGCTCACGTAAAGCGCTCTGATACCCGATATCTTCGGGTCTAGTTCACGCTATATAAAACTCTAATAAAAAAAAAGGTTTAAACAAAGATGGCCATTAGCTTCTGTTGCCACTGGGGAGGAATATACACTAATCCTAGATCTGTACAAAAAGAGCTCCTATGAACTGGAGACTCTAGGTGGCTGAAGGAGGGGTTTATTCTCGATGGTAGAAAAACATGTTTTTTCAGAGTTCTGCTTCTATGGCCTTACAGCCACAAATTAACTAATCATCTAAATATGAAAAAAGCAAGCTACCCAGAGGATGAAGATTATCCACCAAAGGTGCTTCGGTCTTTGTGAATATTGTTGGATCTGAAGAACGACAAGGGAATAATGCAGCACTGATAATGTTATCCTGCAAGGAAAAACCTTAGACACCTCTGGGAGTCTGCATGAATTGGAATTTGTAAGTATGTCCCCAACAAGTTCAAAGAAACTAAGTAAATACCAGAAAGAACCAGAGGAATGATGGACTGAATGGTTACCATCTTGATTTTTTTTAGGTGAGGGATGAAAGTATTTGCTCTCTTTAGATCCAGAACAGGAAGAAAGTCCCCTGATACTTTTTAGACCACATAAATGATAAAGTAACATCCCTAGTCTCTTTCCTCCTTTTCAACCGGTCTGATTACTTCTTTAAGAAGAAGCTCCTGTACACCTTGCCTTAATGCATGATGATGAAGGGGACATTGAGGAATTGGAGTTGTGCAGAAAGAATCTTCAGCGGCTGAGATGAAGTATATTTTGTAACATTGGGACACAATCTGTAGTCATACAGATACATACAGAAACATAATAATCCTTCGCCGTTGTTTTCCGGATTACCGCAAGGTGAGGAATCCTTCCATAATGTTCAGGAGGATGAGGACGGTAGAGGAGATAGAGCTCTGGAGCCGGGACTTATCAGAATTGAGACAATTCTGGCCACAAGCCCTTCTACGAAAGAGCTGGTTGGAAACTTTATAGGGTTGGTAAAAGGCACACTAGATACCAAAATGTCTTCCCCTTGAAAGAGGGCGGATGTGCGCCAGAAGCGTTCTGTCCTCTGCAGCCCTTTTAAGCTACTCTTCTAGCTAAGGTCCAAATAGATTACTGTCATTGAACTGAAGGCATGGGTGTCTGAGAGTTGTTCCTGCTTCATATCCAGAGGTGCCTTCATGAAACTATTGCGGACACAGAAACTGCAGCTCATAGTCCATAAAACAAGCAGACAAAAATCTGACTCCCTGCTCCATCATGGAAAGTCTTGCAGTGAGGACTGTAAGACCTTACCCTTCCTGTCCTTCAAAGCCTGGAATACTATGCCCAAGAACCTCAGATTTCTGATTCAAGAAAACCAGTTTAGGAAGCAACTCAAAACCTGGATCTTTAACCTTCCAGATGACTATGTAATGGCTGCTATCTAGTTTGGTACTTGTTATTGTTTGCACATTGTCTCGTTAGCACCAGGATGATCTTTTCGGAGCGATAGTTGCGCTTTACAAATATACAATACAAATACAAATACAAATACAAATTTCTCTGCTAATACCTTAAAGTCATGAAACGGTGATTGCACTGTGTATGTGGCATACACGCCAGTTCTAAAAGTAAAGTTAGGTGCTGTGTACACTCTCTTAAAAACACCATCCACATTCTTATCCTTAGCATCGGCTGGAGAAACCCCCCAGAGCTGATGGTTGCCCCAGAGGGTGGTCCCACTATGAAGAAGTCAACCTTGACTGATACTGGGAATTCTTGAAAACCCTCAGATTGTATCTTCTCACCCAGAATCTTGCATAAGATGACTTTGCCACATATGCCCATTCTCTGGATAAATTGTTCCTCGTGGCTCCGTGAATTGCCGGTGAATAAGGGGCTTTGCGTCAATAATGCGCAAAAAATTCCTCTTCATCAGCGATGAGTCAGGCAAAGCAAGATTGGCACCTATCATTAGCAGGAGATGCCTGTTGAAGGGATTTATTTTCGAAAGGATCCTCCTCTTTCTGCTTCCTCTTGCCTGCTCGTTTTCTTTCCATATCAGTCAATAAAATACTGCTGCTAAGAAGCACACTGCCAGGAACCAGGAGTGGCGAAAGCAAAGTCACCGAGTCCAATTTATACAAAGCAGCGCAAGAGTGCTCTATTTCCCGCTTCCCCCGTTGCCAGGACAACCGCTGCTCTAGCAGGCCAAGTCTTGCGGGACTGTCGTCATGCTGTAGTCCTCCCGCTAACAAACGCAATCTTCTTACCCTAAAGAACGCCTAAAGTGCGTTCCCCGAGGAAGAGCGCTCTCCATTAATGGCCCAGTGAAATGGTGGCATAAAATAAGGACTGACTCAAGCGCGTTTGATTAAAGCCCGAGGTTAGCTGCAGAAGACGACCACTGGAGCAGGTATATCTGATATATTCTAAAAGAGAGAAAACATTTATATCGAAAATATAATAGCATGTACTTATCAACATAGAGGAGCCTTGTGCCCACTGCAGGGAGCCCTATCTGGATTATTGTGTTCAGTTATGAAGGCCACATCAAGGGTATCATATCCATTTCTGGAGACCACATCTGTAGAATTGTATCCACATCTGGAATATTGAAGCAAGTCTTGGCTGTTATATCTGCATCTTGCATCTAGATATGGTGTCATACTTAAGGGTACACTGTGGAAAAGAAGTGAGAATTGAACTTTATGGAGAATTCCAATATACTGAAGGGAATTTACGCAGGCTAAGAGGCAGCAGTTTTTTTGTGTGTGTTTTTTTTAAGTAAAAGTACATTTTTTGTCCTACAAGCCAAGATTAGTGCCTGAATAGGTAACAAAGTTATTTGGGAGTCAGAGGTCAATTTGAAACTGGTGTGAAGGTGCTTTAAACAAAGTCATTGCACTATTAGTCTGGAAAGTTGTCCGAGGAGTAACATCATTAAACCAAGTTTTGTCTACAACAACAGTGAATTCATGGAACATATTCTAGTGAAGTGCACCAAAGGTAGCTGCATTGGTAAAGCTAGCTAAGCACTGGGAACAACAGTATTCAATAAGGAAGGTAGAGCTGGGGACTCTGAATGATCTGTGTTTTAGGGGAAGATAGTGACTGGGCAGGATGTATGGACAGGTGGTTGTCACATTATGCAATCTGCTATGTTTCAGGAGGGGATACCTTCTCCTAGGAGCCTTCTGCAGGTAGTGGAAGCGTTGCTTGCTAGGATTCTCATTTAATTTATTCTTGAAGCATAAACTCTGATGTGGGACGTCTTCTCACCTTTAGCTTTGATAGTGGGTTTGTTTATTAAGTTATTGATGTTGAAGATATTTTTACATTATTAATTCTAATTTCTGGATTTTTTACAGTATTATTTCACTATTAACTTCAACCATGAGCACCAGAAGATGCTGGAACTGAGAACAGAAGACGCGCAGGACTGCGATGACTGGGTGTCTGCGATAACACAAGCCAGGTAAGTGGGACTGGTCCAAGATGGGTTGGGAGAAAGGAGTGCCTGAGGACAGCGTCCCCTGGAGAAAGAGGGAGAAACAAGACGGAAAGTCAATGAGAAGAGAGAGGCAAAGGTGGAGAGAAAGAGATGAGAGTCTGAAGACAGAAGATGAGTTAAAATGAGAGAGGGCCGGAGAGGCGCAAGAATGAGTGCCTGAGTTAAGAAAGGAAGAGGAAATTATGAGGAAAACAAAGAGGGAGGAGAAAGAGTAAGAAAGAGGGAGGGACTGTAAGAAGCAAGAGAGTGAGTGCCGAGAGAGAGAAAGCAGGCAAGTGAATGAGATTGTGTGTTTTGATACAAAGAGTGACTAAACGTCTGCTGTAAAAAGGAACACCAGCTATAATATTTATATGTGGTGAAATGAGCACACAGCATGTTCCAGGAGTAACCATGCCCCTCTGCCTTTGGGCTTTCTACCTGCCCGTGCAGCGCTTCTCCTTCCTGACTCAGAGACCCCTTCAGGCTCAGACAGCTAGCCAGTCTCAGCTCTGGTGCCTTGTACCTGCAGAAGAACAGCCAGATCTACAAAGGCTCCACCATCACAAACCCACTCCAACCTCAATCTTGTGTTTACCCCGTTTCTTCTCCCACTTCCCCCAAGGTACCCAGACATGGGATAAGGAGCAGCAGAACTATAAATACATCAATAAATAAATAAGTCGCAAAGATGGCAATCATTATTTATTCCCTGTCTACTGGGCACATCCTTGTGGATACCGAGATGGGTACAGTTACCCTTCTAGAAGAAAAATCCCAGCCTATCCATGGAGGAGCCTCTAACTATCTCTCTGGCTTGCTTATATTCTAGGCCTGGGTGGTGAACTTCACTCCGTTCACGGAGTTTGCGGAGTTTTCAGTACTCAGCACTCTGCGTAGCGCGCGTAGTTCCGAGTTTCTTCCTTGCTCGCACTCGCCAATGTCAAGTTGGTGAGCGATGAAAATCCAACTCACAGCGAGATTTCTCAACATGGGCAGTCAGATTTCTCAATACGGGCAGTCACAGCTGGTCACGACTGCTCACGTTGAGAAACCTTCCGTTCGCATTGAGAAAGTTGCCGCTCACGCGGTACTCCACAAACTCTGCTCAGGACTACTATATTCTCGATCTGGTATAGTATGCCATATATCAGCATGTGCACGTCAAGCCAAACATGAATCAATCAGGATTTAGAGTAGAACAGAGTGCACTCTGCTGAACATCCAATATGGCTCAGTTGTGGCTTTCAATGACAGGTACTGGCAGTCCTTTTAGACCTGTCTGACTTCCATGCAGTGGATTATGGGTGATGGTAGAACAGCTCGAATAGGTGATGGGCCTAGAATGGATAGCCAAGCATGTCTAGACATTTCTGGTGGAGCAGGGTAAATGTTGATGGGACAGTGCCATTCATGAATGCTGGCGCATATCCAGGGTTGGATGGGGAGGAAGTGGCTCACACTGAATGTGTGGCAGACAGAGATTGTGGCTGTACGATTGGTATTTGCTGTTTCTCTTATTTTTTGTGTTTGTTATTGCATGAGTAGAATAACGCAGGGCTACTAAACCTTTACTTAGACTGGCTGTCCCACAGATATATAAAGGGTATAGGCCAAGGTGTGGCCCCTGAGAGAGAGCCATCTGCCCTATTGTGGCTGCTGGGGCCTTTGTTAGGTCCTTCTCATTTAGGGAAGCTCTATCTACATCTTGTATAACAAAACATGTGTGTGTTTAGTTTGACCACAACTTTATTGTATGAAGAACTGAACTGTTCAGTGACATTAATGTCCTTAGCCTTCGAGGGGTTAAAAGGCAGATATGTGAAGTGGCAACAGGCGTCATCCACCATTTTACCATTGATTAGCATAGTCCCGTTCCTTAGCACATAGGTTCTCGCTGAAGACGTTCGCCATTTTGTCTTCAGTGAGTAGTGACTAGCAAAACTCACTATACACCATTCTAGTTCGTCTCCTTGACTTTCTTCAGGGTATAAAAAAAGAGCGATCAGAGACATTTTTAAACTTAGGCCACGTGATTGTATAACTCTTGAGTTGGCGCGGTTACTTTTGCTTCTTATTGGCGGTTGTTTCCAGTTTAAGATACTGACTACTGCCCCTGAGCCATTCAGCGAAAGCGGCCGTGTACTTTTCAGAAGCCCTTTCCAGATACGTTCGTATTCACTCCCTGAAATCCCCTATAGTACTGTGTCCATAAAGGGTTAACCTGGGGACAAACTTAACAGTAGTAGTGTCACACCTGTGGAACACCCCCCTGAACCCTGACTATAATAATATGAGTTTCAGGAAGCCAGCCCTTTATTTTTTGAAGTTTGGACCCTAGAGGTATTTCACAAGGTTTATAGTTTTAACAGTGAGCACTGGATTTAGTATTGTTCATGCAGTGGGGAGCTGTATGCATTGAATGAACAAAGGAAATTGTACTGTGCCAGATCTACAGAGTCGTACATCAATGCTCGTGCAAACAAAATGCCAATTAATTGCTTTATACGCAAAGTGTGTTGTACTGTTGCCCTCGAGTACAAATGTCTTCCTTGGTGATAGACAAAGGTTAGCCACATAAAATGGCCAATTTCGATGAAATAACGCGTTAACCTATGAATATCGTGTCATATCCTGCTGCTTGTTATGTGTGTCCCATTTGGTTTGATTTGTTCTTATAATTTATCACAAATCAGATCACGCTGTTTATTTTGATTGACTTTGTGTCAACTTCTGGGGTCATTTGTGACAAATCCTGGTGTAGGCTGCGCTCACCCCCTACATATGACGAAGCCGCTAACGCCCCCCTGGGAGAGCCAAGATAGACATCAGCTATTTGTCGAACATGAAAGCTGGGTGTAGATTTGTTTTAACACCCCTCCAGCTAATGACACGGGTGGACTGTGGTGCCCAGTTCAGGAGCATGGGAGCATTTAGAACAGGGATCATGTGTGTGCAGCAGTGGTGAAAGGAGGTGCAGATACTGAAGATTCTCCTCCTTTTGACTGTCTGGCTCCTTTTCCCCTCTTGTTCTTCCTCAGTTGGGTCGGCTTCCTGGTTTTCTTTGGACTTGGTGCTCGTAACTTTTGGACTGGAACACGTGTGCGCCCCGCCATTTTGTGATCCTCTCCTGTTGTCGCTCTTGCCCTGGGTGCATCTTGCTATGTTGAGATGGTTTCCATCGATGCCCACGACCCGGGTCCACCATTTTGTTGAGTCTTGTCCTTTCTTTTGGTCCCTTGGATTCCATCATGCTGACCCTGCAGACATTTCTCTTACGCTGGACTGCCTTATCTCTTTCTCCCCCTCAGGCCCCCCTCTCTCCTCTCACCAATCTTAGCCTCCAACTCTTCCCACCCACATACCGCTCTCTACCCCTTTTTATTTTAATTTTCTTTCATTTTTATTTCTCTTTTCACTCTGTAAATATGTGATATATACTTGTCCAAGCCAAATCACTGGTAAAGTGGAATCCTGAGAAAATCTACTATTTGTATATATATGTATATAGAGATAACTCTAAGCACTAGTTTATGTAGTAGACCTTTGTACTCACTACCATTCCTATGTGATTCTTAGAGTTTATCCATTTGTATCTCTTCCTTGAGTGACTTTACAACTTGTACATATGCAATTTTTTCTATTTGTATCTCTTCCCTGTGTGACTTTACAAAATGCACATTTGCAATTTTTTTTCCTGTTTCTACCTTTTATGTAACTCATGTAATCCTAAGTCCTTGTGTATCTCAACTGGTTCTTTTGTAAAGCGCTCTAACACCTTCGGGTAATGTTCGCGCTATAGATAATCTCATTAAATAAATAAAAATTACAAATAAAATAAAAGGATGGGTGCAGTGTAATGCAGTTTTTTGCACTGTGGCCTGATGGTCGCCTCAACCTTCGTGAGATAAAGCTGGTGAGCACTGCTGCTTGCACCACTTTGTGCCCCGCACTATAGCTGACCATGGCATGGGTACTAGCATTAAGCTATAGTACATTTGGCCTGTGTGTGCTCCTCTGTGCATTTACATTCAATATCCTCGCCCGTGCAATGCTACTTTTGTGCAATCTTAAACTTCACAAACTGACATCCGCCCTTTTTGAAGGCTGTCCCAGTAGCCAAACGCTAAATAATGCTGTCCAGCTGCCCAAACTCTGAATGAAATGAATGAAGATTTATAAAGCGCTACTAATTTTCCTGGGGTGTTTGGACGCTACCTTCAGAGAAACAGCATGGGATACTCAGCGATAGTGAGGGCGAGCATCTTCAGCATAGGCTACTGATTGAATAGCCAAGTTTTCAGGCCTTTCCTGACTTAGCAAATGTGGTTCTTTCTTGAGGGATAGGGAAGGAGATTCCATAGCCTGGCTGTTGTGGTGACAAAGCTCCTGCCGCCACATCTCACCTTTTTGAATCTTGGAACAGCAATGTTTACACTAGCAGCAGACCTAGAGGATCTTGGGGGGTGTAAGGTTTGAGATAATGAGATAGCTGAAAAGGACCCTGGACATGCAGGGATTTAAAGGCTATGCATAGGGACTTGAACTTGATTCGTTTATAGGTATCCAGTGTAGTTGCACCAAAGCTGGGGACGCAGACTTGTATCTGGGAATGCCCAAAAGTAGTCGGGCGGCAGAGTTCTCTAAAATCTGCAGCTTGTTTAGACACCATTTCTCGGTGCTGATAAAAAAGTGCATTACAGCAATCAAGTCTCGAACAGATGACTGCGGTGACTACCATTTTCTGGGAGACTAAGGGGATGAAGGGGAGAACCTTCCTTAGGATTTTGAATATAGGAAGAGATGATGTAATTAATCTGTCCCCCAAAGGAAAACTTAGTGTGAAATATCACTCCCAAATTCTTTGCTTTTTTAGTTTGGGTAAGAAGGGGGCCTAATTGGTGTGGCCACTAATTGCCCGCCCAAAAGGAAGGGTTGTTACCAAATAGTAAAACCGCTGTATTTGAAGAATTCGATTTTAGACAGTTGACCAACATCCATTTACCAATGTGGATCATACAGTCATGGAACCTGGCAGCTGTTGAGTTTGGCTTGCCAGCTACTGATAGAATTATTTGTAAGTCCTCAGCATATGACACCAGGGCAAACCGTAGGATTTGATCAGTTCAGCCAAGGGGAGAACATAAAGGTTAAAAAAGGTAGGGCTCAATGATGATCCTTGGGGAACCCCATAAGGAAAGGAGAACAGGGTGTGACAAAGTCGCTCGGGCCACCGATTGAACTCGTCAGTGAGGAAGCTGGTTAATGAGGCCAATGCTTTATTTTTAATCCCCATGGAAGCCGGACGGTCAACCAGAAGTACGTAAATAATGCTATCCTTCTGCCCAAACACTAAATAATGCTGTCCCGCTGCCAAAACTGTCAATAAAGCTGTCCCGCTGCCTAAACTCTAAATAATGCTATTCCATTTCTCAAACACTAAATAAAGCTGTCCCAGTGCCCAAACTCTAAATAATGCTATTCTGTTTCTCAAACTCTAAATAAAGCTGTCCCACTGCCCAAACTCTAAATAAAGCGGTCCCGCTGCACAAACACTAAATAATGCTATTCCGTTTCTCAAACTCTAAATAAAGCTGTCCCGCTGCCCAAACTCTAAATAAAGCTGTCCCGTTGCCCAAACTCCAAATAATGCTATTCCGTTTCTGAAATCTAAATAAAGCTGTCCCGCTGCCAAACTCTAAATAATGCTATTCCGTTTCCCAAACTCTAAACAAAGCTGCTTCACTGCCCAAACTCTAAATAAAGCTGTCCCGCTGCCCAAACTCTAAATAAAGCTGTCCCACTGCCCAAACTCCAAATAATGCTATTCCGTTTCTGAAATCTAAAAAAAGCTGTCCCGCTGCCAAACTCTAAATAATGCTATTCCGTTTCCCAAACTCTAAATAAAGCTGCCCCACTGCCCAGACTCTAAATAATGCTATTCCGTTTCTCAAATCTAAATAAAGCTGTCCAGCTGCCCAGACTCTAAATAATGCTATTCAGTTTCTCAAATCTAAATAAAGCTGTCCCGCTGTCAAAACTCTAAATACTGCTCTTCTGTTTCTCAAACTCTAAACAAAGCTGCTTCACTGCCCAAACTCTAAATAATGCTATTCCGTTTCTCAAACTCTAAATACAACTGTCCCACAGCCCAAAATCTAAAATAATGCTGTCCCGCTACCCAAACTCTAAACAAAGCTGTCCCACTGCCCAAACTCTAATTATTGCTATTCCATTTCTCAAACTTTAAATAAAGCTGTCCCACTGCCCAAACTCTAAATAATGCTGTCCCACTGTCCAAACTCTAAACAGTGTTGTCCCGCTATCCCAACTCTAAATAAAGCTGTCCCACTGCCCAAACTCTAAATAATGCTGTCCCGCTGCCCATACTTTAAACAGTGTTGTCCAGCTACCCAAACTCTAAATAAAGCTGTCACACTGCCCAAACTCTAAATAAAGCAGTCCCGCTGCCCAAACTCTAAATAATGCTATTCCGTTTCTCAAACTCTAAATAAAACTGTCCCACTGCTCAAACTATAAATAATGCTATTCAGTTTCTCAAACTCTAAGTAAAGCTGCCCCACTGCCCATACTCTAAATAATGCTATTCAGTTTCTCAAACTCTAAATAAAGCTGTCTCACTGCCCAAACTCTAAACAAACCTGTCCCGCTGCCCAAATTCTAAATAATGCTGTCCCACTGCCCAAACTCTAAACAAAGCTGTCCCGCTGCCCAAATTCTAAATAATGCTGTCCCGCTACCCAAACTCTAAATAAAGCTGTCCCACTGCCCAAACTCTAAATAATGCTATTCCATTTCTCAAACTCTAAATAAAGCTGTCCCACTGCCCAAACTCTAAATAATGCTGTCCCGCTGCCCAAATTCTAAACAGTGCTGCCTCACTACCCCAACTCTAAATAAAGCTGTCCCACTGCCCAAAATCTAAAAAATGCTGTCCCGCCTCCCAAACTCTAAACAGTGCTGTCCGCTACCCCAACTCTAAATAAAGCTGTCTCACTGCCCAAAATCTAAATAAAGCTGTCCCATAGTTATCATCACTGACCAGAGATAATCCCACCCCACTCGGTCAAATGCTTTCTCAGCATCCAAGAGAATCATACCGAGTGGGGAGGGATTCGTCTCTGCTATATCAAAGGCGGTAATGCCCATATTAATATGAGCTGTGGTGTCTCTGCCAATTACAAATCTATGTTTCTGTGGATTAACTATCTTGGGTATCAAAGGGGCCAATCATGTGACCAACACTTTTGCAAATACCTTTGCATCCGTATTCATAATAGAGATGGGGCGAAAGGAGCCACATTCATTTGCCGGTTTATCTTTTTTCAAAAAGAAAATCAATTTGGCAGTGTTCCATGAGTTCGGAGCTTTCCCATTCTCACCGATATAGCTAATTACTTGGTGGAAGAGAGGCAGTAACTCGTCAATACAGATCTCATACACCTCTAGGGGCAAAGTATCTGCTTTCCCAGATGGTAGAGACATAATAGCTTGTCGTATCTCTAAGAGACTAATAGGTGCAGAGAGTTGATCAAATCCCATAAGGTCAGATTGTTCCGAAATATGACAGTCCAGATAAGCCTGGATACAGGCTGGAGTAGGAGAGCTTTCCAGAGTATACAGTTTCTTATAAAATTGAGCAAACTCTTCCAATGTCTGTATGGGTTGATCAAATATAACATTGTTGGGGCCCTTTAGGTTTTCTAATCAGAGTGTTTGCTCTCTCATCGGCTGTTTTATAAGCAAGAAGTTTCCCAACATTGTCTCCACTTTCATACTGGGCAATTTGGGATTTATATAATTTAATACTGCTTTTTTCCCAAAGTAATGATTTTAAGGAAGCTTTTAAGTGTCCAAGTTTGAGTCTCAGTTCCATCACATTGGAAGAAGATGTGAGTAACGCGTTGGCCAATAAAAGTTCAGCAGAGAGGATATCATTAGTTAGAGTTTTATTAGTTTCGTGGCGCTCCGAGTTTTGCCTAAAAAGGAATTGCTGGGTGAACCTGCAAATGCTCGCTTTGCAGGCATCCCACACAGTAATAATGGAGGTAGAATTAAGATTATTTAAAATAAAATCTATAATGTGAGCCTTAAGTTGAGAAATAAACACTGCATTTGTAAACAGGTGTCTGGTAAAAGATAACATCCTGGGAGTTAATTGAATTTGGGGGATATTAAATTGAAGAGAGATGGGATTATGAATAGAGGTAATTCTAGGACATAGCGCAATAGAACCAGAATTCAATATATTATCAGATGCCCAGGCCATATCAATGCGAGAGCAAAGTTTGTGAGGGGCAGAATAATAGGTGTAGCCAGCATCGTTGGGATGGATACTACGCCAGATGTCTTTGATATTGTGAATTCGTCCTAATTCTAAAATAGCAGCGCGGGTCCTGCGCATGCGTTGAACAGTTCCATGTCTAGTGGTGTCCATTTTATAATCCATAACACAATTGAAATCACCCGTAATAACTAATTCTCCCTCTCAATCCAAAAGTTCAATATTCAATTCATTAAAAACATAAGAGTCATCACAGTTACAGCCATAAACCACACAGAAAACAAATTTACATTTTTCAATTGAAAATTGCACAATGGCCCATCGTACGATTTTATCACAATTAGTTTTATGAATTTCCGCTCTGACGCGTCTATCTTTAAGAATGGCAGCCCCCTAATTGAGGCATTAAATGATGAGCAAATAACAGTCTCATAGCCAAGCTGTCCCAATAGTTTCCTATCTTTATAAGCGACATGGGTTTCGGATAAAAAAACGAAGTGTGGTCTTACAATGCTAGCTCTTCTCTGACCAAACATCTTTTATTCTTACTATTTAAACCTGCAAAATTCCACGCCAAACATTTTAGCCTTAACATTCCAAATTTTTATTTATGCATATCTTTCCATGCTGCAAAAATCAAAACGGATAAGCTATTCCCTAGTGCTTCCAACAAAACTCCTACCCGAGTTGCTTTTATTAAACAAAACCCCTTCCCACCCCCCCTCCCCCTGAGAGGCATGCGCCCCTCCCCTGACTCCCTCACCTCCCTCAGGAGGGAACAACCAAACTCTTAACAAAGCTGTCCCGCTGCACAAACACTAAATAATGCTATTCCGTTTCTCAAACTCTTAATAAAGCGGTTCCGCTGCCCAAACTCTAAATAAAGCTGTCCCGCTGCCCAAACTCCAAATAATGCTATTCCGTTTCTGAAATCTAAATAAAGCTGTCCCGTTGCCCAAACTCTAAATAATGCTATTCCGTTTCTGAAATCTAAATAAAGCTGTCCCGCTGCCCAAACTCTACATAATGTTATTCTGTTTCTCAAACTCTAAATAAAGCTGCCCCACTGCCCAGACTCTAAATAATACTATTCCATTTCTCAGATCTAAATAAAGATGTCCCGCTGCCCAACCTCTAAATAATGCTATTCCGTTTCTCAAATCTAAATAAAGCTGACCCGCTGCCCGAACTCTAAATAATGCCATTCTATTTCTCAAACTCTAAATAAAGCTGTCCCACTGCCCAAACTCTAAATAATGCTATTCCGTTTCTCAAACTCTAAATAAAGCTGTCTCACTGCCCACACTCTAAATAATGCTATTCAGTTTCTCAAACTTTAAATAAAACTGTCCCATTGTCCAAACTCTAAATAATGCTGTCCCGCTACCCAAACTCTAAAAAAAGCTGTCCCACTGCCCAAACTCTAAATAATGCTATTCCATTTCTCAAACTTTAAATAAAGCCGTCCCACTGCCCAAACTCTAAATAATGCTTTCCCGCTGCCCAAACTCTAAACAGTGTTGTCCCGCTATCCCAACTCTAAATAAAGCTGTCCCACTGCCCAAACTCTAAATAATGCTATTCCATTTCTCAAATCTAAATAAAGCTGTCCCGCTGCCCAAACTCTAAATAATGCTATTCCGTTTCTCAATCTCTAAATAAAGCTACCCCAGTGCCCAAACTCTAAATAATGCTATTCCGTTTCTCAAACTCTCAATAAAACGGTTCCACTGCTCAAACTCTAAATAATGCTATACAGTTTCTTACACTCTAAGTAAAGCTGTCCCACTTTCCAAACTCTAAATAATGCTGTACCGCTACCTAAAATCTAAATAAAGCTGTCCCACTGTCCAAACTCTAAATAATGCTATTTAGTTTCACAAACTTTAAATAAAGCTGTACCATTGTCCAAACTCTAAATAATGCTGTCCCGCTACCCAAACTCTAAAATAAGCTGTCCCACTGCCCAAACTCTAAATAATGCTATTCCATTTCTCAAACTTTAAATAAAGCTCTCCCATTGCCCAAACTCTAAATAATGCTGTCCCGCTGCCCATACTCTAAACAGTGTTGTCCAGCTACCCAAACTCTAAATAAAGCTGTCCCACTGCCCAAACTCTAAATAATGCTATTCCATTTCTCAAACTCTAAATAAAGCTGTCCCACTGCCAAAACTCTAAACAGTGCTGTCCCGCAAACAGTGCTGTCCCGCTACCCAAACTCTAAATAAACTTGTCCCACTGCCCAAACTCTAAATAAAGCTACCCCACAGCCCAAACTCTAAATAATGGTATTCCGTTTCTCAAACTCTAAATAAAACTGTCCCACTGCTCAAACTCTAAATAATGCTATTCTGTTTCTCAAACTCTAAATAAGGCTGTCCCGCTGCACAAACACTAAATAATGCTATTCCGTTTCCCAAACTCTAAATAAAGCTGTCCCACTGCCCAAACTCTAAACAGCGCTGTCCCGCTACCCCAACTCTAAATAAAGCTGTTCCACTGCCCAAACTCTAAATAATTCTGTCCCGGTACCCAAACTCTGAATAAAGCTGTCCCACTGCTCAAACTCTAAATAAAGCTGTCCCACTGCTCCCAGCTCTAAATAATGCTGTACCGCTGCCCAAACTCTAAACAGTGCTGTCCCGCTACCCCAAATCGAAATAAAGCTGTCCCACTGCCCAAACTCTAAATAATGCTGTCCCACTGCCCAAACTCTACACAGTGCTCTCCCGCAAACAGTTCTGTCCCGCTACCCAAACTCTAAAAAAAGCTGTCCCACTGCCCAAACTCTAAATAATGCTATTCCATTTCTCAAACTTTAAATAAAGCTGCCCCACTGCACAAACTCTAAATAATGCTTTCCCGCTGCCCAAACTCTAAACAGTGTTGTCCCGAACTCTAAATAAAGCTGTCCCACTGCCCAAACTCTAAATACTGCTGTCCCGCTGCCCATACTCTAAACAGTGCTGTCCAGCTACCCAAACTTTAAATAAAGCTTTCCCACTGCCCAAACTCTAAATAATGCTATTCCATTTCTCAAATCGAAATAAAGCTGTCCCGCTGCCCAAACTCTAAATAATGCTATTACGTTTCTCAATCTCTAAATAAAGCTACCCCAGTGCCCAAACTCTAAATAGTGCTTTTCCGTTTCTCAAACTCTAAATAAAACGGTCCCACTGCTCAAACTCTAAATAATGCTATTCAGTTTCTTAAACTCTAAGTAAAGCTGTCCCACTTTCCAAACTCTAAATAATGCTGTCCCGCTACCCAAACTCTAAATAAAGCTGTCCCACTGCCCAAACTCTAAATAATGCTATTCAGTTTCTCAAACTTTAAATAAAGCTGTCCCATTGTCCAAACTCTAAATAATGCTGTCCCACTACCCAAACTCTAAAATAAGCTGTCCCACTGCCCAAACTCTAAATAATGCTATTCCATTTCTCAAACTTTAAATAAAGCTCTCCCATTGCCCAAACTCTAAATAATGCTGTTGCGCTGCCCATACTCTAAACAGTGTTGTCCAGCTACCCAAACTCTAAATAAAGCTGTCCCACTGCCCAAACTCTAAATAATGCTATTCCATTTCTAAAACTCAAAATGAAGCTGTCCCACTGCCAAAACTCTAAACAGTGCTGTCCAGCAAACAGTGCTGTCCCGCTACCCAAACTCTAAATAAAGTTGTCCCACTGCCCAAACTCTAAATAAAGCTACCCCACTGCCCAAACTCTAAATAATGCTATTCCGTTTCTCAAACTCTAAATAAAACTGTCCCACTGCTCAAACTCTAAAAAATGCTATTCTGTTTCTCAAACTCTATTTAAAGCTGTCCCGCTGCACAAACACTAAATAATGCTATTCCGTTTCCCAAACTCTAAATAAAGCTGTCCCACTGCCCAAACTCTAAACAGTGCTGTCCAGCTACCCCGACTCTAAATAAAGCTGTCCCACTGCCCAAACTCTAAATAATGCTGTCCCGGTACCCAAACTCTGAATAAAGCTGTCCCACTGCTCAAACTCTAAATAAAGCTGTCCCACTGCTCAAACTCTAAATAATGCTGTACCACTGCCCAAACTCTAAACAGTGCTGTCCCGCTACCCCAACTCAAAATAAAGCTGTCCCACTGCCCAAACTCTAAATAATGCTGTCCCACTGCCCAAACTCTAAACAGTGCTGTCCTGCAAACAGTTCTGTCCCACTACCCAAACTCCACATAAAGCTGTCCCACTGCCCACACTCTAAATAAAGCTGTCCCATTGCCCAAACTCTAAATAAAGCTGTCTCACTGCCCAAACTCTAAATAATGCTGTGCCACTGCCCAAACTCTAAACAGTGCTGTCCTGCAAACAGTGCTGTCCTGCTACCCAAACTCTACATAAAGCTGTCCCACTGCCCACCCTCTAAATAAAGATGTCCCATTGCGCAAACTCTAAATAAAGCATCCCACTGCCCAAACTCTAAATAATGCTGTCCCACTGCCCGAACTCTAAACAGTACTGTCCCGCAAACAGTGATGTCCTGCTACTAAGCGTGAGCGCAAAATCCGTTCCGCTCGCGGATTTCGCGGATTTTCATTAAATTCCCAATCCTTAAACTCCCACGAATTTACCAAAAATCAGCGAATCCGCGAGTGGCGGATTCGGGGGGCAAAAGTTCAAGCCTTCAAGCTTGAAGTTGTTGTTGTAACTATTTTAGGATGGCGCCGGCAAGCTGCCAGCGCCATCCTAAAATAGTTACTAAGTTAGCTTCAACAGGAAGCACTAATAGAAAGCAGGTGCTCGAGCACCTGCTTTATTTTATCTATTAGTGCTTCCTGATGAAGCTAATTTAGTAACTATTTTAGGATGGCGCTGGCAGCTTGCCGGCGCCATCCTAAAATAGTTACAGCCCAGGATGATGGATGGACACTTTGGACAGCTCACTCAAGGGACCCCAGCGCCCTTCGGGGCGATTGCATAGTAACACACACATGGCCGCTGGAACTAGTTGAAGCTCAAATTCAGTGACTCATTCATCAGCCCAAAAACAATCGTGAGCGTCGTCGAGGCTGGGCAGGTGTGCCTTCTTCCCAAATCTACAGTCGAAAATCAGCTGTGATGCTGGATAGAGGCCTTTGTATCCTTGACTTTCACGAACGCAATCCTCGTGCTGTTCCTGTGACCAGGAGCTTCTTTCTCTTGATCTGCTGCTCTGATCGGTCTCTGACCATTTATACACACAAGAGGCACTTGAACTCTCACAGAAGACCCCCCCATTAAAAAAATCCGCAAAATCCGCAAATCCGCAAATTCGTGGATTTTGCGGATCCGCAAATCCGCAAATCCGCAAATCCGCAAATCCGCAAATTCGCGGATCGTGGATCCGCGAAATCCGCTCATGCTTACCCGCTACCCAAACTCTACATAAAGCTGTGCCACTGCCCATACTCTAAATAGAGCAGTCCCATTGCCCAAACTCTAAATAATGCTGTCCCACTGCCCAAACTCTAAACAGTGCTGTCCCGCAAACAGTTCTGTCCCGCTACCCAAACTCTACATAAAGCTGTCCCACTGCCCACACTCTAAATAAAGCTGTCCCATTGACCAAACTCTAAATAAAGCTGTCCCACTGCCCAAACTCTAAATAATGCTGTCCCACTGCCCAAACTCTAAACAGTGCTGTCCTGCAAACAGTTCTGTCCCGCTACGCAAACTGTACATAAAGCTGTCCCACTGCCCACACTCTAAATAAAGCTGTCCCATTGCCCAAACTCTAAATAAAGCTGTCCCACTGTCCAAACTCTAAATAATGCTGTCCCACTGCCCAAACTCTAAACAGTGCTGTCCCACAAACAGTGCTGTCCTGCTACCCAAACTCTACATAAAGCTGTCCCACTGCCCACACTCTAAATAAAGCTGTCCCATTGCCCAAACTCTAAATAAAGCATCCCACTGCCCAAACTCTAAATAATGCTGTCCCACTGCCCGAACTCTAAACAGTACTGTCCCGCAAAAAGTGATGTCCCGCTACCCAAACTCTACACTGCCCATACTCTAAATAGAGCTGTCCAATTGCCCAAACTTTAAATAATGCTGTCCGGCTGCCCAAACTTTAAACAGTGCTGTCTCGCAGCACAAACTCTAAATAATACTGTCCCATGACCCAACCTCTAAAGAATGCCTATAGTGTCTTCAAACTTTTGACCAGAAAACAGCCACTTCAAGATATGTGACAAACATATGTCGTTCATCAGCCAAGACACGGGACCAACTGGGACATTTCCCTGGGGCTTTGTTATAACATTTAATAATCTTGGCCGTGTGCGATAAAAATCAAATAAAGATGGATTGAGTTGAGTTTTAGATCAGATCGGAGTTAAAACTAAATGCATATATCTGATTGAGGAAATCTATATCGACAGAACACAAAAGCCACAATAACCAATTTGATGACTGTTTTGATAAGTTTTTCTACTCGAGGCACAGTCACAAAGTCACACAATTCTGGGCCTGAGAAGCATACGAATGGTGCTGTCAGCCCGGGAGTGTTCTTAAACCTCAGAGGAGCACGAGCAGTGGCTGTGTCCTATGTCTTAATCTGATGTGGAATGTGTGATGTTGCCATGGAGTTAGTGTGACGTCATGGACTTACTGTGATGTCACGGAGTGAGTGTTCTGCATGTGTGGGTTGGACCTCCGGCTTCACCTGCGCTGCGCCTGTGCGGACACACACCTGGTTGCTGGTGCTTAGGGTTCACTGAAAGCAGTCCTGACGGAGGGTGGGTGAGAATAATGAAAACTGGGCACAGGTAGGAGGCTAAATAAAGGGAGACAACACGACGGGATTAAGGGGAAGAGGGTGAAAGAGCTTAGAGGTAGATTAGAAAGTGCAGTGACAACGGAGCAAGTCGAGAAGACCAAGAAAAAGGGGTGTATCTTGGTCAGTAAGATTGGAGAGGGGGTGGGTGTGGGGTCGAACTCCAGATTTCGCAACAACAACGCTGGCATGTAATGTTAAACTACATTATATACCACAAGCAGTATGAAAGGGGTTTAAGGGGCAGCAAAAAGGGAGTCAACTGCACATCGGTTGGTGGTACTAAGTGAGAGAAAACACAATTTTTTGTAAAAAAAATCAAAAAAATCAACATCTTTTAGTACTTTCAAAAGAGATGAGAGTGTCTGTGTGTTTTGTCTGTTTGTGCATGGGGTGGAGATTGTGTGAGGACTGAAGGTGGGAGTGAGGGAGAGTGAACCACGAGGCCTTAGAGGTAGTGGGACTGGAGAGAGGTGATAATGGCCTTCCTTCGGGTGGTAGCTGAGAGGCCCGTGAAGGGCAGAGTTTCTCGACATGCAGTTGGAGGAGCGAAATTGGTTGATGGTCCCATGGGCTGGTGAATGATATTATGAGACCCTATAGGGAAAGACTCAACGCCATCTGAGAATTCCCTGTGAGGTGTCCTGTGAGGGAGAGACCATGAAAGGGGAGATTTAATAAGACCATACGAATGGGAAAGCGGGTGGAAGAAGCGAGAGCCTTCTGAGTAGGCAAATCAGAGGGCCCCGGGGCATATCTAACCTCAGCCGGGTCGGGACTCGCTACTCAACCTGTTCCTTTCTTACAGCTACAGGGACCTGGCCACCGAGCACGAGACTCTGAAGCAGAAATACCTGCATCTGCTCCAGATCGTGGAGACGGAGAAGACGGTCGCTAAGCAACTGCGGCAGCAGATCGAGGACGGCGAGATCGAGGTGGAGCGCCTGAAATCTGAGGTAACTGCGCACCGCGAGGAACCGGAAGCTACAAGTGCAGCGCTCGCGCCCTGCCTGCTTCTAGTCACAAATTGTCGGTAAAGTGCAAAACACCAGTCAGTCAAAGCGTTCCGTGAGGAGAAAATTGCATATCAGGATGAGAAATCACACTGGAATGCGCATTACTGTTGATTGCCACGAACATGTAACGAGCTGCGTTCAGGGGCAGCCACGTCACTGCAGTCTGTATGGTAGTGTAGAGTGCATCACGAGGGGATACAGAGGCCAGAGAGCTTAGTGTGCGACACAGGCAGGGGCGTGGGAGACACTACATTTCTGGGGGGGAGAGAGAAAGTCTTGGGGACTTTCGATAGACCCTATAAAAAATATCCATGGTTTGCGAGATGCAGATTCTAATAAACTAAGACAGTCACATACTTTTTAGGTGAAATAGAAAGGCAGACGTAATCACAGTGTGCATGTATATTTTATTTTCATTTACAAGTTATTTACATTCTGCAAAATAATTAGATTAAATGTGAAAAAACATGTTTGTATTTGTAAGGGTGCTGGGTGTTAAGGGTTTTAAAGGGGCTTTAGGGTTCATGCGTGGGTTAAGAAAGGGGATAGTAAGTGCAGTAAATGTGTTTTTGGCATTCAGGGGTTGGTAAGGTTACCTGATAGTAAGGGCTTCAGGGTTCAGTGGTGGGTAGTGGTAAATGGTGGTAAGGGTTTTTTATGGTTTATGGTTTTTATGGTTCTAGGTAGAAGTAAAGGGAGTAAGGAGTTTTAGGTTTCGGGAGGGTAAAAGTATAAGGAGGTATTTTTTAGGGTGCAGGGGAGGAAAGTGGTAAAAGGGGAATGGGAGTACAACCGATGATAGCAACGAGCTCTTATCTTGCTGTCACATCTAGTCAGAAATGGATGTTTTGGTCATTGCACTGCAGAAGGTTAATTCCACATTCCCTAGAGCAATCATCCTGACGTCCTTTGTCCCCTTTTGCAGGACTCCTTTTTTAATAGAGTGAGGCTCGAGTTATTCATAAAGCTCCCTCCATCAGCTCACTTGTTGTTCCGGCTCATGCACCCATCCTCTCATGGGGACAGGCACCACCAGAGCTGCAGCTTCCTTGTTGCCTTGCAGGCTAGAATTGAAGTTGAAGGTAGGGCAGTGCTGAAAAGTGTCTAGGTGCTAGATGAGCCTTGGCCGGCCTTCCAGCCAGCGCGTGGTGCATGAAGATCAGGTCTCCTCAATAGCTTGGGCCAAATCTAGACAGTAAAAGCAGGTTTCTCCTCCTCTCCCTTTGTTCTCACAGATACAAACTGCAGGCAGCTGAGCTGTAACGGAATGCTTTGAAGGTGCTCTGTGGGCGTGGACAGGTCAGCAGGTCAAGAACACTGCCTTTATAGATAAAGCTTTCACTTGCTAATGGCCAATTGAATGGAGGAGAGATGAGCAGGACAATTCTTCTGTCCCCTTTATTCCCCCCCCCACTTGTCCCAGTTTCCCACTCACGCCAACATTTGGGGAGGGTAAATCACCCACACCCCCACACTTCCTACTCCCATGGACACAGAGCTTGTGAAACTAGGTAGGACTGCTATCATGCAGCATAGAATCAAGATGGTGTTCGTGCAAAGTGCGTGTGACGGGCATAGGTACATGTTCATGTAAGGGTCAGGAGGCCCACCCTGACTTCACGTCATGTCCCCTCTCGGGCATTTGGAAGGCACAGACTTTACGCCATTATGTCCATGTTGGGGGTTGGGGCCAGAAGGTTTTAAACTTTATATCTTGTCCCTTGTAATGCCCATGTGGAGATATATATATACATGAAAAAAAGCTATGGTCAAAGCTTAGTTATAGTTAGGAAAGATGTATTTATTCTTTCTATACAAACCAAACAACATAAACTACACAAATGTTAGAAATTCTAAAGTTATAGTTATACCTTGGATTTATTATGTATGCACCACCTTCAAATTACTGTAACTCACATACCTCCATACTCACTACTGGCAACTCACTA
The DNA here is from genome assembly GCF_964263255.1 of Lissotriton vulgaris. Lineage (NCBI taxonomy): Eukaryota > Metazoa > Chordata > Amphibia > Caudata > Salamandridae > Lissotriton > Lissotriton vulgaris. The sequence continues at coordinate 1,818,024,654 of NC_141687.1, forward strand.
GCCACACTTCCTTAACTATACCTCACGTCCTCTCCATGTACTGTTTACACCCTTTCAACTTATAGCATGTTAAATTCATCCTGGACTCCTCCCTCTCCATGACCAGACAAGTCAACACCGTCTCCTCGTCATGCTTCAACATCCTGCGCATGCTACGGAAGATCTTTCGGTGGATCCCCACCGAGACCAGGAAGACGGTCACCCAGGCCCTCGTCGCCGGAACCACCGCCAAGCTCCAGGAGAGACTCCAGCGGATCCAGAACACCTCAGCCAGACTCATCCTCGACATCCCACGACACAGCCACATCTCCGGACATCTGAGAGACTTGCATTGGCTCCCCGTCAACAAAAGAATCACCTTCCGTCTCCTCACCCACGCACACAAAGCCCTACACGATCAAGGCCCGAGCTACCTCAACAACGCATCAACTTCTACGCTCCCAAACGCCATCTACGATCAGCCAGTCACGCCCTCGACGCCGTCCCCCGCATCCGAAGAACGACAACAGGAGGAAGGTCCTTCTCCTACCTGGCCGCCAAGACCTGGAACTCCCTCCCGTCCGACCTGCGTCTGACCCAAGACCACCTCTCCTTCAGGAAGAAGCTCAAGACCTGGCTGTTCGAGCAGTAGCAGCTCCCCCCCCCCCCCCCCCAAGCGCCTTGAGACCCTCCGGGTAAGTAGTGCGCTCTATATATGTCTTTGATTGATTGATTGAATTATAACATTCCTAACAAGACTCATAACGTGTAATGAAATAATTTATGAAACACTGATAACTAGAGTGGTAAGTTATAATTATTGAGGTGTGGCTAGCGAGTTGCCAACAGTGTGTAATTCAAGGTGTAACTATCACTTTAGAATTTCAAATGTTTGTGTAGTTTAAGTTTGGATTGTATAGAATGAATACAAAAGGTTTTCCTAACTATAACTGAGCTTTAACCATTGTTTTTTTAATTGAATTTTAATGTTTTTTAGTTTAAAATAAACAGGTCTTTCAAATCTTAGAGCGGAGTGTCGTTGAGTGTAGTGTCATTAAGTGGAGGGTCTTAAAGTACAGTGGAGGAGTGTGTTGTAGAGTGTAGTGCCATACAATGAAGTAGAGAGGAGTGGCAGACAGTGGACTGGCATAGAGTGTAATCGCATGGAGTGAAGTAGGGTACAGTCGAATGTCATACAGTGGAATAGCATACAGAGAAGTGGAAAACAGTAGAGTGGCGATGGGTGGCATGGTGGAGAGTTAAGTGGCATAGAGTGGAGTGACCTGGAGTGGAATGGCGCAGTGGAATAACTTAGAGTAGAGTGGAGTGGCATAGAGTGGAATGGCGTAGATTGAGTGGTGTAGATTGGAGTGGCATAGATTGGAGTGACATTGAGTGGAATAATGTAGACTGGAGCGGCGTAGAGTGGAGTGGCATACAGTAGAGTGGCATACAGTGGAATGTCGTCATAATTCAGAGATGAATTCACCAGAATATGGGAATATAGTTCAAGAAGATTTTTTATTCTCAAAGAGGAAGATCTCATCCATTCGTCACCAAGCTTCTCTTTGAGCAACTGTCATTCCCTTCACCACTCTCAACAGAACCTCTGCATGACATCACTCATGACATAAGTAGCGTTCTAACATTACATAGCTACTCAGCTACCACACACCTCCCTTCCTTAATGAACACAGCATAATTACCAAGTGAAACAAAGCAGATATTAAAACATAAACATGAGGTCCAAAAAATAATTACTTAAGAAAAACTAAGGTTAAGCACCTATGCAGACATAAAATCTTATTGACATGGTCTTTAAACCAACCAGTTCCCTGCACATGCAAATCTTATTGACGTGTTATGCCATTAAACATAGGCTTTCAAATAGCCAGGTTGCTTCGCAGTTCAATAGGATTTATTTGTTTCCACTTTTTCCCATTTTACATTGATTTGATTTGATTTGAAAGGAGATTTGTAGAGCGCACCTATACTCCAAAGAGTGTCCCGGAGCTAAATGCAAGGCTACCTGCGCACATCGCTGATCATCCTATTAAGCCTATTGAAAGAGCCAGGTTTTTAGTTTTTTTCTGAAAGATGTATAGCTCAGCAATGAAACAGAGATCCAGGAGCAGGTTGTTCCATGCCATCGACCCAAGGTAAGAGAAGGATCGGCCACCAGTCTTGGCTCAGCGGATTTTAGGAATTTTGCCAAATTGGCATTAGCTGACCGAAAATTCCTGGGAGGGGTATCGGCACAAATCCTCCTCCTCAGATATGCCGCTTCATCATCATGTAGAGCTTTATGAGCCAGGACCAGAGTTTTAATAATAATCTTCTTTTTGATAGGAAGCTAGTGAAGCGCTTACAAATGCTGGGTCATATGGGTTCTTGGGACGAGGTTGAAAAGAGTTCTAGCTGCCACATTCTGCACCACTTTAAGTCTATCCAGGAGGTATTCTGGAAGACCCAAGTTTAGTGCATTTCCATAATCACTGCTGGAAGGGATCAGAGCTTGGATCAACATTTTCAAGTTTCGACAGACAGAAGATGTAAGATTTTTTTCAAGGAGTGTAACAGCCCAAAACCGGAACCAACCAGTGCCTGAATTTGAGGTTGGAAAGAAAGGGCTCTGTCCATTTTGATTCTTAAATTCTGTACAGTGCTCAGGAGGACCGTGGGGAACAGTGGCTTATGGGCACCTTGGGCCAAAAATCAAGTGAAGTGGGATCAAAATACACAATCTCCGTTTTTCAGGGTTACATCTTAATTGGTTGGTGGACAGCCAGTTGAACACATTGGAGAGGTCAGTTTTAATAGCTCCTCCATTAAGCTCTTCACCTTTTTCACATGTGAAAAGCAACTGGGTGCTGTTGGCTTATGGCATTACCTTCACCCTCAATGTCTCAGCTAAAGCAGCCAGACAATTGAGATAAGCATTGAATAAGGTAGGGTTAAGTGCCGAACCTTAACCCCTCCCCTGCTGGTGACGGAACCACTCCGTCATCAGCCGCGGTCGCGCTGTGCTGATGACGGAGCGGTTCCGTCACGGCCCGCTCGGAACACTTGCGCGACGCGGATTCCGTGCCTGACTTTACGGTCCGGAGTGGTGCGACACACCCGGTGTGGTGGCCTACGTATTGGCAGATGGAACCGGCCACATCTATCGCGCAGCGTGGGGTCCTTGGTGTGGGCCCCTTCCACGGCTCCTTGTCCTTGACCCTGGATCTGGAGCACCCCGGGTGTAGAAAGCCACTCATTGGCGGATGGAATCGGCCGCATTTGTCGAGCGGCGTGGGGTCCCGGCAGTGGGCCCCCTCCATCGCTCCTTACCCTCGATCCCGGCCCTGCAGCACCCCCAAGGTCACACTGGGCCTCCGCCAATAGGGCCTACATGGCCGGCTCTGTGCTTGCAACCCCAACAGAGCCCCCACCATCTTGATTGGAGAGGGTAACATCGGCCGCACCCATTGAGCAGCGTGCAGTGGCTGGTGCCGGGCACCTCCGTCAACGCATCGCCCCGGCACTGCTCTTGGAGGGTCCTGACCAGGCCCTGCCTGCATGCCCTGATCGCCTGATCCTGTGTTGACCTGAGCTTTGGTCTGGAGGCGCCCTCCCCGAGCTGAGTGACACTTTGTTCTTATTGGATCGGCCGCCACTTCGGACAGCAAGGGACGGGGTGTCTGGACTTGCTTTTGGCCTGTACCTAGGGGTTGTTGGGCCTGCGCTGGGGTGGATTTGGTGCCCGGGCCTGAGTATTGACGGCTTGGGCGCTGGGCCTCTCCCACCGGGGGCCGTCTGCCCCCTGGGCCTCTGTCCCTCAGCCGCTGGATGGTCAGGATCCCACATTCATGGCTGAGATGGGTAGAGACCACGCCTCGAAGACACCCGCTCCACAAACTCAAACTAAAATGAACCAGTAAACCACCGCCGAGCGGAACCCAATGAAAGGGGCTTCTGGCTGTCTCTCCATTGCCAGAGGAGACCTTGCGACCATCCTGCAGGCTATCAGCACCTCCCAGGCCTCGGTAGAGGGGAAGATCGGCGAGGTCCGGGTGGGCATGGCCCTTATTCATCAGGATCTTTGCAACATCACGGCGAGGATTTCAGAGGTGGAGTCGCGTCTCTCTACGGCCAAGGACAAATTGGGACAGTTGAAAACCCAAGTGGCCGGCCTGCAGAATCAAACCTTGGAACTGCACCGCCGAGCAGAAGATGCAGAAAACCGCTTACGGTGAAACAACTTTGCCTAATACGTTTTCCCGAAGGGGTCGAGCAGGGACGGGCGGGCACCTTTGTGGAGACTTGGGTGAAGTCAAGGATGCCCAAAGATGCTCTCGCTGTGTGGTTTGCAGTTGAGCGCGCTCACCGCTCCTTGGCGCCTAAGCCTCTTGCCGGGGCCCCACCTCGCCCCATCAGCTGGTACAGAGACGTTAGCCTTAGAGAGGCCCGGGCCCAGGGTCCCCTGAAATACCAAAACAGCACCATTATGCTCTTCCCAGACCATACGAGAGAGGTGCAGGCCCAGCGTCGCTCATATGCAGAAGTCAAGCAAAAACTCTGCAATCTGGGATTGAGATATGGCCTCCTCTTCCCGGCTCGATTTAGAGTTGTCTTTCAGGGCAAGACAGTTTTTTTGACACCCCGCAGGCTGCCTGGACTTGACTCACTGTGGAGCGGCCTCTGCGGATCCGTTCTGCTTCCCCTCCCACCTATTCTAATCCTCCACCGACACATTCCTCTCCTCCCAAGCCACAGCGGAGACACACCCGGTCCCGTAGGAGGGGGGATCGGCGAGGGGAGACGGCGCGATTTCCGGGACTAAGATCCAAGTTGTTAATCTCTTCCGAGGCTCCTCCAGCTCCTAACAACCAAAGCCAAACCAGTTAATTGAGTTGCCTGTGCCATGGTCCGGACCCATCTTGGGCACTGCGCCCCATCTTGTCAGACTCTGACCTCTCCACTAGCCCCGCACTCCAGGGATCCGGTGAGGACACAGGAATCTGAGCAGTAAATGTCCATGAGGATGCAACTGTGTCAGAACTTTTGCGATATTTTACGTTAATAGGCAGCTGATGATACTATGACATCCGTCAATATGGAGGGATCCATCATTGCCATGAACTGCCCAGCTAAACGTTTTAGCTTAGCTATCCGTTATTGTTATCTTTAACCAATCTTTTTTTTTCAGGGCGACAGATGCTTCAGTTTATGAAGTATAGGGTGGGGGGATTGAGGGGAGGGCTGTTGTCCTCCCATTTGCTTTGCTCTATCTCTTTTTGAGCCTTTGTTTTTTGGTTTTTAATGACAGCCTACCAGTTGCACACATATTCACCATTGACAGACAACATACTACATTGCGCATGCCACACCCTTCTAGCTGGCCGAGATTCATCACCCCCCTTGGGACCCAGGCCCCCTTTGGCCCTCCCGGCCCTCACCCCACATACTGTCCAGATGTCCACCAGCGATAGAACTCTTCACGTCCTGTCGTGGAACGTGAATGGCTTGGTGGATCACATCAAACGCGCAGGGGTCCTCAGATATGCCCAATGCCATGCTTCCAGTTTGCTCCTCCTCCAGGAGACTCACCTCCGGGGACCCACTGTCCATTTTTTGACAGGGTGTGGCACTCCGGTTTTACGAGGGACCAGGGGAGTAGCTATACTAATACGGAGGGGCCTTCCCTTCACCACTACACAGGTGACGACCGATGCACAAGGCCTCTATGGCTCCATATCCGGTAGGCTAGAGGGTCACATCTTAAACTTAATCTCAACATGCATCCCACCAACCACACTCCCCTCTTTTCTACACCACCTTACAGCTGTAATCTCCGCTTTGCCCCTGGGTCAGACAGTAATTGGGGGTGACTTTAATGCAGCTATGCAACCGTCACTTGACACTACCAGAGAAACGTCCTCGTCGCACCTCTCTCACTCCAAGAGGCTGTCAGACTGGTCGGCTGCCCTTGGTCTGTGTGACGCCTGGAGGATTTGGAATCCCTGGGGAAACAATATACCCACACTTTGGCAGCCCACTATGCACACTCTTGTATCGATTTACTCCTCCTGCCCACCACCGATTGCCAACAGGTCTCTAATATTTCTATTCTACCCCGTGGAGTCTCTGACCACTAAGCTATTTCGTTGTGCCCTGGGGGCACCACTGATGGGACACGGACGGTCTGGAGACTGAACGCGTGGTTTTTGCAGGATGCGGAGATTAAAGATGGGCTTGCGGTGGAGCTTCGGCATTGTTTCCTCACTAACAAGGGATCGGTCCACTCCCTGGGCACACTCTGGGAGGCTAATAAGGCTACTTTGCGTAGCGTAGCCAGAGGTTTCGTCCACACTAAACGTACAGTGCAGAATGCTCGCCTGACCCAGCTTTAGGTGCAGGCCACAAGGATTGAGCTGACTCTAGCAAGTACAGCCAAAGCTCAACCCGCCAGACAGCTTGCAGCGATCCGGGATGAGATCTGTCAGATCTCCCTTGACTCGGCTAAGATGCTGTGGCACTCATCTGTGGCCTGTGTTTACGGATGGGGTGACAAGAATGCAAAAATGCTTCACAACTTAGTCTCCTACCCCAAGGCCAACAGAATTATCCCCGAAATCGGAGACACAGTCAGAAGCCGCCATTGCACCTCAGGGACTATTGCCCAGGCTTTTGCGGGTTATTACGCCCAGCTGTATTCAGTTCACCCCCCTGGGGCCTCTCTGGTTGGACTGTTGGGACAGGAGGCTGTCCGGCTCCCCTGTCTTGCCCAGGCAGAATCGATGGACCTCGATCTCCCCCTCACCCCAGAAGAGATACACAGGGCTATCTCCCTGTTGAATTCTGGAAAGACACCAGGACCAGATGGCGTCCCGCAGGAGTACTATGCGGCCTACAAAGGCTTACTGTTGTCCCATTTGGTGGACCTCTTCCAGCACATGGCCGATGAGGGCTCCTTTTCCCCCAAGACTGACATGGCAACTATAGTGGTCATCCCGAAGACCCAACCACCTTCTCCCTCCTGTGCGGACTACCGTTCGACCTTTAATCAACACCGAAATCAAAATCTTTGTCACAGCCCTGGCCCAGCATCTCCACCCCCTGTTACACAAACTGGTTCACCCGGACCAACGTGTTTTGATGCCAGACAAGGCACTCCGCTCTGTATACGGAGCCTCCACCTGGCCCTGGCCCACCGCCATAAGCTCACACCATACTTGGCCCTCCTACTTATAGATTTTGAAAAGGCCTTTGACACGGTGGAGTGGAGCTACCTGCAGGATGTCCTCGTGATGATGGGTTTTGGCCACCATTTCCGACCCCTCATCCGTTTCCTGTATTCCAACCCCAATGCTCGAGTCACGACCAATGGGGCTTTCTCGGAGGCATTTCCAATCCAAAGAGGCACGCAACAGAGGTGCCCCCTCTCACCACTCTTGTTTGCTTTGGCAATAGAACCCCTGGCCTGCCTCATACATACTGACTCCCAAATCCGGGGGTGGTCCTGGGATCCCCACCAGGTGGATAAGATCGCCCTATATGCGAACAATGTCCTGCTTTTTGTTGGCTGATCCATAGAGCTCCGGGCCCCGCAGCTTGCAGGTACTCCGGTCCTTTGAGAACATCTAGGGCCTGTGGCTCAACCCGGTGAAGTCCACCCCGATCCCTCTCCACCTCCCGGCCCTCACCCCACATACTGTCCAGATGTCCACCAGCGGTAGAACTCTTCACGTCCTGTTGTGGAACGTGAATGGCTTGGTGGATCACATCAAACGCGCAGGGGTCCTCAGATATGCCCAATGCCATGCTTCCAGTGTGCTCCTCCTCTAGGAGACTCACCTCCTGGGGACCCACTGTCCATTTTTTGACAGGGTGTGGCACTCCGGTTTTACGAGGGACCAGGGGAGTAGCTATACTAATACGGAGGGGGCTTCCCTTCACCACTACACAGCTTGCAGGTACTCCGGTCCTTTGAGAACATCTAGGGCCTGTGGCTCAACCCGGTGAAGTCCACCCCGATCCCTCTCCACCTCTCAAGGGCTTGTTTTGATTGGCAGTCTAATATCCCTATCAGGAGACAATCGTTTAGATACCTTGGGATCTGGGTGACTCTTCTCTCGGAGTTGGAATGGGTGCTTAACATTGCACCCCTGGTCACGAAAGCCAAAGCCGACCTTAAGCACTGGAAAACCCTCCCACTTAACCCCCTCGGAAGAGGGGCACTCTTTAAAATGACGATCCTCCCCGCTTCCTATATATTATTCAGAATACCACCTGTCATCTCCCAGGTAGTTGGTTCTGAAAATTTGACGGAGTAATTACTAAGTCCCTTTGAGGGGGGGTGGGAGGCTGCGCATGACCCTGACCCGCAGTCGGATTCCACCCTTTGTTGGAGGCATGGAAATGACAAATCTTCATCTTTACTACCAAGCTACCAGACTTCTTGTCATCCATGACTGGTTCATGGGGGTGGGCTGACCCGGCTTGTTGGACTGAGCTTCGAACCATGGACTTCCCACAACTCCAAACCTACTTGTATGGGGCCCCCATCCTGCAGACGATCCCACCTGTCACAAGAGCGGTCCTAGTAGTCTGGCGCTCTGCCCTGCAATATAAGCGATGGGACAAGCAACTCACTCAACACACACCTCTGTGGCAAGGCACGTGGCTGCGGGAGGTCTCAATCCTTGCAGGCTTTCGGCAATGGGATCACGTCGGGATCTTGCTTCTTGTAGACGTCTGAGTGGGAGATCACGTCAGGGCCTTCCCCGACCTACAACAACGTCATTCCCTTCATACCTCCCAATTTTATAGATATCTGCAGCTCTGCCACGAACTTGCCGCACACATACCACCAGGTACAACGATTCCTGAATTTAGCCCGTTGTAGACCCAGGTAATGATAGGAAACTTGGGCAGGGGAGGAGTGTTGTGGATATACCGCTCCCTAGTGAATAATGGCCCCACTACCCTGGACTCTCTGAGAACCCGCTGGGAGGGTTGGTTGGGTCCCCTAGAAGAAGTGGACTGGGGCAACGCCCTTATGGCTCCCAAAACCCTTATGACCTCCTCTAAACTCTATCTCATTCAACTCTACTATCTCCACATGGCCCTCCTTACCCCTATCCACCTATATAGGGCGGGACTGCGACCCTCCCCAGACTGTGAACGATGCGGCCAAGCCACAGCTGATTTTATTCCACATGGTCTGGTTGGGCCCTGGTCTTGCCTCGTTTTGGTCGGGTGGGAATCTGAGCTTACACAGACTCTGGGTTGGCATGTTCCCCATGATCCTGTACACCTTCTTTTGGGGGTATTTGATGGTTTAATCGGCTCTAGAGCTGACAAACACTTTCTGGGCACGGCGGTGGCGGTAGCCAAGCGAGACTTCGCAGAGGCCTGGGCTCAGGCCAAGCCTCCAACCTTGTGAAAATGGCGACAAGGGTGGGCTGGCGCGCGGCCCAGGAAGAACCTCTCTTTGAGGTCCAGGGATGTCCTGGGAAGTTCCGCAAAGTATGGAGCAAATGGCAGAATTTACAGTTTTGAATTATTTGCTCTGATTTTCTCAGACATTGCCATACTGCCTTTCAAATGGGATTTCTTTCTGAGTGCTTCATTCATGACTGTGGTCTTTGTGGTCTGTTAGAAATGATCTCTGATTTACTATGCAATTGTATGCTGTCATTTTGTGAATTTGTTTCTCAAATGCAAATAAACTTGATTATCAAAAGAAAAAAAATTCAGTTGTCCAAGCATACCACATCCAATTCAGGATCCCCTGAAATAGAAGGGGGCTCTACTTCCAAGAAGCGGCTCAGATCTATCAGTACAATTTTGTGGAAGGCTCTAGACATGATCAAGGTTTCTTCCGAGGGAAGCTGATTATGGTTAGATTTTAGCCATTTGAACTTAATTAGATGGTGATCTGACCATACTAATGGTAAAGGACCCCACTAATGGTAAGGGCTCAAACGGTTCAATCTTTACATTACAGTGACACACCACCACCCACCTCCTCATTGTTGGAAGTGCTTAACTTCCCTTTAAATAACGCAACTCTGTTAAGATTCTATATCCGATGGTCCTGGGTCTTGAGAGCATTGTTACATTTCTTAATGATTTGTATTGGGTTAGAGAACTTTTGCCCTCACCACCTCTTGCTGGGCATTTAACCACTACCAAATCCCCTACTAGAACCGCAGTTTTCTTAACAGCTTTCCTCTCATCAAAACATGTTTTCCTGTTACTTATCTTTTCTGCTTCTCTTTCTCACCAATCTTGCTCAATCTTACTCTTTCCTCAAACGTGTACTTGTTAATCCAAACTGATTCTACTGAGGTGTTGGGATGCCTTCTTCAAAGCAGTTCAAAATAATTTTTTTCCTTCGTGCTTTGAGGTGTGAATCTGTACCTTTCAATTGTCTTTTCCACTTCTTTTCTTCTACTCAATCAATTTTACTTTGCTAACATCATGGTTTCCTTGAGAACTTTATTAATTTGCCTCTGGATGCTAAATCGCATATTTTATGTGTTTTATACCTCTTTTCTCAAGAAATCCCTCCATTTCCTTGGACAGCAACTGACCTCCATAGCCTGTGAGTCATTTGTCTGGATATACTTCCCTGGCCATGATATATCTTTTAAAAATGTTGTTATATCTCTAGTTTCTATTGCACTAGTCAAGCACATTTCTGGCCATCTAGAAAATGTATCCATCACCACTATCACATACATCTGTTGTACCTCCCCATGAATGGGACCCAAAATGTCTAAAGCAATGTCTTTCCAGGGACCTGTCAGACGATGTCTGAAGTCCATGGGTTGTATCCTAGTACTCTTCGGCTTATTACTAAGTGCACACGGTAGACACTCTTGTATAACCCTTTCAATTTGTTTGTCCATTCCTGGCCTCCAATGTGACGTTCTTAATCTTTACTTAGTTTTAGACATACCCTGAGGAGTCTCATGAGCCAAAATCATAAATTCCTCTCTCAGACTGCATGGAGGTGCTAGTCTAGTTCCCCTAAGCAGGAGAACTCTGCATGTACTTAATTCATCCTTTACGCACCAAAAAGCTTTGCACACATTAAACCTCTGTCTATTGTTGTTGCATCCTTTCAGTAGCAACAGCAGAAACCAACTCCTCCCGCCATCTCTGCATTGAAATGATATTGCATTCCATCTCGCACCCAAATACTATTTCCTCATCAATTTGGTCATTCCCAAGGTGTTTATTTTCCTCTTTAGGAATCAGCCTGAAAAGTGTGTCAGTTACACCTTTTTCTACTCCTGGAATATATTTAACTTCAAAATGGTATTCCTGTAATTCAGTAAGCACCTCCCTCTCTATAACTGAGCATCTTGACTCCCCTTCTCTCGTCTGTGAGTGAACAATTACTTTTATTTGATTTGATTTAAATCATAAAAGGGCAGCACATTCACCAAGATGCATACAATTCACAAGCACTTATTTCGATACATTAATTTGCTTGAATCTCATTAAAATGTGCAGTAAAACGAGTTAGGAAAGTATACACTAGTTCCTACAGACTTATTGGTAGCTAGCCATGCTATAGAAAGTGAGCTTCTTATGGGATTCAGCTTGAGCTGTACACCAGTTCACAATCTAAAAGAGGCCCTGAAACAGTAGACAAATATAATTGACAACGTTCATTCAAAGAATAAATCAATTTTTTTAAAAGGTCAGATTGTGTACCCTTTATAAGGTACTGTTACTAGTGATAGAGTCAGCTTGGTGGTCTAAAGTGAAGACTAGTACCATTGGTAATTTCCTGTTATTTTTCTAAGGTAAAGTGTGTGGTGCTGTAAACAAATGGACTGCAAAGTGTTCAATTGCACTTAATCGCCTTGCATGTTATTTCTCATGGGTAAAGTGTGTGGTGCTTTTAATACATAAGAGCACAGGTGCACCACATAAGTCCAGAAATATGATATCAATAGTCACAAACGTGGGTTTCTTTTAGTTGTGATTTTCTTTGTTCCAAAAAGAGAGACAGGTGTACAATCAAAACACGGTTGCTTGCAAGTGTGTGGTGCTGTAAACAAATGGACTGGAAAGTGTTCAATTGCACTTTATCACTGTGCAATTGAACACTTTTCAAAGTGTCTATTGCTCTTTTCTAGTTCATTTGCCGTTATGCTGAGCAACTTTATTGCCTTGCAAGCCAATTGTACTGTTGAGCCTCCCAGGCATTTTATTGCAGCCTATCTACAAGTCCTTATTTGTTCTTTTTTCAATGATGGCTGTAGGAGGGATTTCCGTAAGGGTAGTAGTGCTGGGCAAATACATAGTAGGTGGAGTAGTGACTCTTCTTGTTGGCCACAAAGACGGCAATCCATTGTGGGCCATCTCATCCCACTTGAAACAAACATGATAGCGTTCATGCCATCCTGACCATTCTGCTGTAATACAGCCCCTATACTTTTAAGGCTGAGATCTGTGATAATTATAGATTTCTTTTTTAGATCAAATTCTTCAGCTTATGAGCTGCACTGAGTTCCTTCTTTAACAACCTGAACTCACCCTAACACACATCATCTCATGGAAATTCAACTTTCTTCCTCAATAGATGCCTCATATTGACAGTAATCTCAGCCAAGTTCTTAACAAACTTTCTGTAGTATTCTACCATGCACAAAAAATTCATCAATACCTCTTTTGATGAAGGTGAGCTCATATGCTGGATTGTATCCACTAACTCTATTTTGGGTTTGATTCCTTCTCCAGTAATATTATGACCTAGGTAGTTAATCGTATTGGTATTAAATTTGCATTTGTTTAGTTTTATTGTGAAATTACAATCAATTAACTTACCATATACATTCCTGAGACGAGTATTGTGTTTCTCATTGTCTCTACCAAAGATCAGAATATCATCTTGATAGATACAGATGCTCCTTCAGTTCACTTCAAGGCCTTTTCCATGACCCGTTGAAACACTAATGCCCTGGATACTAAGCCGAATTGAAGCCTGACAAATCAAAAATTTCCAAAAGGTGTTACAAAAGTAGTATAATCTCTTGAGGATTCCTCCAACTCCATCTGATGGTATGCCAAGATGAGGTCAATGATACTAAATACATTTGTTCCTCCAAGTAACAGTAACAACTCAGTAATGTTTTGGAGAGGTTATCTGTCTACAATAACATTTTTATTTAGCTGTCTCAAATCACACATAAACGCAGACTCCCATTTTCTTGCTGCAACAACGGGCGCCAACCATTCCTTTCCCCCAACCTCCACTATGATCCCATTGTCTTTTAGAGTCTTAATCTCGTCCTCTCTCTCTGCCTGCTATGAGAGCATTCCTTCCTTAAAAAATAAACTGGTTGGGCACCTGTCATCAATCGTACCTCATGTTTGTTATTCTTTAAGCAACCTAGCTCTTCTTTAAAAACGTTGGAAACGTCATGATTTATTTCTTCTAAGAATTTTCAATCAGTTGCTGTGTCCACACAATAAAAATGTACCTTTTCCTTCAAAAAAATTGGAGGATCACTGTTGGGATCCAACATCACTCCCAAATCCTCTTGATGACTCCCATTAATGATTTGGCTCCTTTTTGTGATACATATATCGTCCCTGACATGATATTTTTAATTAGACCTATGAAATACCCATGTAACTTTATGGGTTCACTTCCATTTGCACATGGTTTGATTTCAGGCTTAAGTAGAGTAATCTTATCCTCTAATTTATTGCGAAAGAACTTATTTGAAATGATCGGGATTTTTGCTCAGGAGTCAAGCAAAACCTTAGTGGCCTATCCCAAAACTAAGATAGTGTCTACGGGGCTTAACTTATCTTTTCCTTCCTCACCAATGTGTAACATAATTTGTCCACAGTGGCAGCTACTACTTAATGGGGGGGTCAGGAGAAGGTGGGGGTAAATGAAAAAAAGGACATACCTGCAGCCCGGCCATCGCCTCTTGGTACTCTTCAGTTCTTCGGTGGACTCCAGGAGCATGAATCAGAAAGCACGCAGGCTCCCAGACTCCCCTAGCCAATTGAGTGGTTGTGTTACAGCAGCATTGGACGCAGCCTCGTTATTGGGCTGATCACCGTGGTTCGGTGCTCAGAGTGGGACAGGGAGGCTGTGCTTGTTTTACTCAGGCTGTGCAATACAGTTGGTGGAGAACATGCAAAATAACTTCTGATCTATTTGTGGCATAAACTTTTTTTTGTTGAAATCGGCATATTCTGCAGTAGGTGGTTGATTGTGTAACAAGTTTTGTAAATCCTTAATCATGCTGAAAATGAATCTGTAGATTTGCAGATCTTGGCATGCATGGATGCTCGGCCTCTGTCAGATGGTCACTGAAATGTACAAATCTGAGTCTTCAGGCTGCAGTTAGAAATGACTGCCCTGTTCCTTGAAAGTGCTCTCTCTTTGTCATTTCGGTCAGAAATGATTGCTCAGTGCCTCAAAGGTCTCTGAAATATGAATTGTTTTGGATGCAGTTCTGCAAGTGATTACTTCTGTGAAGCACAGCCATGTAAGGAATTTATGAAAACATAAAAACTTAAGAAGTAAAATATTAGATCTGTAGTAATCAGAGCAAAAGTGTATGTAATTATGAAATGAAATGAAATTTGAATTGTAGAGCGCATGGCTGCCCGAAAGCGTCCCAGCGCTTGCTTAGGGAACCCGTCCTGGTATTCCCCTGCGAGATAACCCATTACTGGGCATCCCCAAGGTGAAAGCCAGGCATCCCGCTGCGAGGGGCCGTTGTGGAGATTAAGCAAGCTATTGCCCAGAGTTACAGAGTGGGACTCCATGATTGGAATAGGCACCGAGGAGAGAATTATTAGGTCCGTGGAATTTTGAGCACAAGACCCGCCGAGGCGGGGAATTGAACCCTGGTCCGGGCCAGACCTCTGCATCAGGGTCTGCCGCTCCAACCACTTGAGCCATTGAATTAATGAAAGGTGGAAGATAATTTAGGATATCATTTTTTGGCTTTCTTTTCGTCCATTGTGAATTAATATTTTTTCTTCATTGCTTTTTTCCTTAATTTGATTTTTCTGTTCATTCTATGCCTGTTCCTTGCCTAGTATCTATCTATCTATCAGCCTCACTCTATCTATCTATCTATCTATCTATATATCTATCTATCTATCTATCTATCTATCTATCTATCTATCCCCCTCAGTCTATCTATCTATCTATCTATCTATCTATCTATCTATCTATCTATCTATCTATCGCCCACACTCTATCTATCGCCCTCACTCTATCTATCTATCTCTCTATCTATCTATCGCCGTCACTCTATCTATCTATCTATCTATCTATCTATCTATCTATCTATCTATCTATCTATCTATCTATCTAACTATCTATCTATCTATTGTCCTCCCTCTATCTATCTATCTCTCTATCTATTCATCTATCTATCTATCTATCTATCACCATCACTCGATCTATCTATCTATCTATCTATCTATCTATCTATCTATCTATCTATCTATCTATCTATCTATCTATCTATCAATCTATCTATCTATCTATCTATCTATCTATCTATCTATCTATCTATCTATCTATCCCCCTCAGTCTATCTATCTATGTATCTATCTATCTATCTATCTATCTATCTATCACCCTCACTCTATCTATCGGCCTCACTCTATCTATCTATCGCTATCTATCTATCAATCTATCTATCTATCTATCTATCTATCTATCTATCTATCTATCTATCTATCTATCGCCCTAACTCTATCTGTCTATCTATCTATCGCCCTTACTCTATCTATCTATCGCACTCACTCTATCTATCGCTATCACTCTATCTATCTATCTATCTATCTATCTATCTATCTATCGCCCTCACTCTATCTATCTATCACCCTCACTCGATCTATCTATCTATCACCCTCTATCTATCTATCTATCGCCCTCACTCACTCTATCTATCTATCTATCTATCTATCTATCTATCTATCTATCTATCTATCTATCTATCTATCGCCCTCACTCTATCTATCTATCTATCTATCTATCTATCTATCTATCTATCTATCTATCTATCTATCTATCTATCGCCCTCACTCTATCTATCTGTCTATCTATCTATCACCCTTACTCTATCTATCTATCGCACTCTATCTATCGCTATCACTCTATCTATCTATCTATCTATCTATCTATCTATCTATCTATCTATCTATCTATCTATCTATCTATCTATCTATCTATCTATCTATCTATCGCCCTCACTCTATCTATCTATCACCCTCTATCTATCTATCTATCTATCTATCTATCTATCTATCTATCTATCTATCTATCTATCTATCTATCTATCTATCTATCTAACTATCTATCTATCTATTGTCCTCCCTCTATCTATCTATCTCTCTATCTATTCATCTATCTATCTATCTATCTATCTATCTATCTATCACCATCACTCTATCTATCTATCTATCTATCTATCTATCTATCTATCTATCCCCCTCAGTCTATCTATCTATGTATCTATCGCCCTTACTCTATCTATCTATGGCACTCACTCTATCTATGTATCTATCTATCTATCTATCTATCTATCTATCTATCACCCTCACTCTATCGGCCTCACTTTATCTATCTATCGCTATCTATCTATCTAGCTATCTATCTATCTATCTATCTATCTATCTATCTATCTATCTATCTATCTATCGCCCTCACTCTATCTGTCTATCTATCTATCGCCCTTACTCTATCTATCTATCGCACTCACTCTATCTATCGCTATCACTCTATCTATCTATCTATCTATCTATCTATCTATCTATCTATCTATCTATCTATCTATCTATCTATCTATCTATCGCCCTCACTCTATCTATCTATCACCCTCACTCTATCTATCTATCACCCTCTATCTATCTATCTATCGCCCTCACTCACTCTATCTATCTATCTATCTATCTATCTATCTATCTATCTATCTATCTATCTATCTATCTATCTATCTATCTATCTATCTATCGCCCTCACTCTATCTGTCTATCTATCTATCGCCCTTACTCTATCTATCTATCGCACTCACTCTATCTATCGCTATCACTCTATCTATCTATCTATCTATCTATCTATCTATCTATCTATCTATCTATCTATCGCCCTCACTCCATCTATCTATCACCCTCACTCTATCTATCTATCACCCTCTATCTATCTATCTATCGCCCTCACTCACTCTATCTATCTATCTATCTATCTATCTATCTATCTATCTATCTATCTATCTATCTATCTATCTATCTATCTATCGCCCTCACTCTATCTATCTGTCTATCTATCTATCACCCTTACTCTATCTATCTATCGCACTCTATCTATCGCTATCACTCTATCTATCTATCTATCTATCTATCTATCTACCTATCGCCCTCACTCTATCTATCTATCACCCTCTATCTATCTATCTATCTATCTATCTATCTATCTATCTATCTATCTATCTATCTATCTATCTATCTATCTATCTATCTGTCTATCTATTTATCTTTCTATCTATCTAGTTATCTATCTATCTATCGCCCTCCCTCTATCTATCTAACGCCCTCCCTCTCTCCGTCTATCTATCACCCTCACTCTATCTATCTATCGCACTCACTCTATCTATCTATCGCACTCACTCTATCTATCTATCGCACTCACTCCATCTATCTATCGCATTACCACAGCAACACTCAGCTTCACTCAGGGGCACCACAACATCACTATGCACTACTACAGCATCACTGAACGTCCACAGCATCACTCTTCGCCACTACAACATCACTCAGCGCCACCACAGCATCAATCTGTGCAACCTTCTACAACAACTGGTTCAAATATGTTCTGTCAATGTTTTAAGCTTTATTACAAATGTCACAAAAAGATGTTAATATTTCACTTCTGTTCTTGGATTTTCATAACAATAAAATACACTGATCATAATCTTCACAAAAGTTATTCACAAAAGTTTAAGCTATTGCCATTATAAATTACAAAAACTTTTATTTAAGTATTAGTTATTAAAAAAATTAAAAGCCATTGTTATTTGTAATATCAGTACATCTAAATCACGTAAATACAACACACATTGCATTACAAATGCTCTAGGTGTCACAATTGCGAGAGTTACAACTATTGGCATTGTAAATGACAAAGCTATTAATTTCGCTATTTTCAAAACCAACACATAAATACAACATTTTTCATTTTTCATTTACAATATCAATAGCTCAAAATTTCCTAATGCGAGACCTATTGCATTGCAAATGCTTGTTCTTGTACTTAACACACGTTGCTTTCAGAGCCGACCAATTTCTATCATTGGCCAGATGACCAATCTTATCACACCTGTAACATTTGCGCACATTGACTTTACTCCTTACACCTCCATTCTCCTCCTCTATGCAAATTTTCTTAAATTCCTGCTTCACTACATGTACCTACTGGTCCTTCTCACTCTCTTTTTAATACCTTCAACACATTTCAGTGAATGTTCTATTCTTTTAGCATCCAGTACAACTTCATCAAGAGTAGGTTTATAGCTCGGCTATCAGTCCTCCCTTATTTGTTCAATATTGCATCCTAACATTGACTGGTCACGCATGCGTTCATCTACCTATGCTGCAAATTTACATGAGGACGCAAGCCTTCTTAATTCGCCCTCACTCTATAATTACATAGCATTCGACTGATTCTCCTTCTTTTTTTACCCTCCTGGAAAAATGGTATTTCTCTAAGGTAGTGCTTACTTTTGGTAACGAGTGTCCAGTTTTTAATACTTGTATTCATTTAGGTCATCTGATTCAAAATCTAGAAGTTCTGGAAGGAGATCAAGCATTTCTTGCCCCTCAGAACCCAGACATTAAAGAAGGAGAAGGAGTCCCTCACACCTTTGCATACATTTCAAAGACTTTCTTCCACGTTTGCCACTTCATAGGAGGTGTCCCTGGGCTGGTGACAAAGAAGGGTGGAGCTGTTATATTCTGCATTTTTGATTTTGTAAATAAACAACGTAATATTTCACTCAATACAAATGACCTAGATAAAGGATTAACTGAAATACCAACTTTTCCAAGAAACACCTACAGCAAATTTACTGACATCAATTTCTTAAAATAACATTTTTGTGCATACTTTGCACACAGTGTGCGTAACACTGTCAAAAAGGCAGGAACAACATTTCCAGATGTACGTGTCACTGTACTGTAAAGCTGAATTGTGTGCCTAGTAGTGTACGCATCACAGCACCATACAACGAAGACAAGCTTAAATAATAAAAGTGTGCGTGCCACTGCACCTTGATGTAGAAAACCCCACACACTCCAAAAATCCAGTGTGCGTATCACTGTACAAATCAATAATGACACGTTTAAATGATGAAAGTGTGTGTGCCACTGTGAACTGAAGGTTGACGCTCTAGATGCGCCTGAAACTTCTGTCACGCGGTAACATATAGCCAGGAGCAACTTGAAGTAAATGTGCGGATCACTGCAGATAATTTAACATCAAAGACACGTCTTAATGAAACAAATGTGCGTGCCACTGTATCCTGAAGGTCAAAGCTCTAGCTGTTTTTCCTTTTAATACTGCTGAGGAGCACAGTGATGAACTGACATGGAACAATTTACGCCTGTTGCCTACATCCTGGGCAGACACAAAGGGAAAACAGTGTTTCAGCACGGCTGTACGGCAGTACTATAAGCCGCACCAACGTTTGGAGCTGATGGAGGTGCACACTCCAAGAGACACACACTGCGCATAAAAAAGTCCACGTTGCAGTAACTGCGCTTACAAGTACGGTGCACGTGTCACACCAAATTTGAATAAATATGACAAGGGTGCCTCGCACATACAAGTGTTGTGCTGTGATATCCACACGAGCATGGCTATTGTCTCACTCTGATATGCTCTTGAGCAAGGCTGTTGAGCTCCCAGTACGAATGAAAAGAGTAGTTTATGGCTCAAAAAAACACACTCTGTGGCACATGAAAGTTGAGATACTAGCAAAGACCCGCAAAAGTTATACATGACCACATGATGGCAAAGAACTTTCCATAGTATGTCCCTCCTCAAATGAAAACTGCCCCCGAAAAAAACCATACAGTGGTGAAAAAGCAAAGAAAGTCTATTCGTCGCCCACACACAAACACCACTAATCTTACCAAGATTCAGAGTAAAAGCTACAGTTTAACTGTAGCTGCATAAACAAGCAACATGGCGGCAATTGCAAAAACAACAAGTGATGGACCATCACCTGTTGTGTTTGCATATTCCGCCCTAAGTGCGCTGGGGATGCCCAGACGTGGGTCCCAGGCACTCCACACCACTGGAGTCAAGCTAGCCGGGCTGATGAGAGGTGTTACCTCGAAACCGGTCCGGTCCTCGGATGCTTGATTCCGTTCTGGGAAGGACATGGTTTTTGTAGTTCGGACTGGACTGTTCCCATGGGGCACAGGGTCAGAGCTGATTTGCATATCGCCATTGTCTAACCCAGGGTGGTGTGGAGTGCAAAAAAACGATGGATTTGGGCCCAGATCTTTGGACTGGGGTGAATGTGTGACATTGATCCACATTCGGTCCATCACCTGTTGTGTTTGCTTATTCCGCCCTAAGTGCGCTGGGGATGCCCAGACGTGGGTTCCAGGCACTCCACACCACTGGAGTCAAGCTAGCCGGGCTGATGAGAGGTGTTACCTCGAAACCGGTCCGGTCCTCGGATGCTTGATTCCGTTCTGGGAAGGACATGGCTTTTGTAGTTCGGACTGGACTGTTCCCATGGGGCACAGGGTCAGAGCTGATTTGCATATCGCCATTGTCTAACCCAGGGTGGTGTGGAGTGCAAAAAAACGGATTTAGGCCCAGATCTTTGGACTGGGGTGAATGTGTGACATTGATCCACATTCGGTCCATCACCTGTTGTGTTTGCATATTCCGCCCTAAGTGCGCTGGGGATGCCCAGACGTGGGGACGTGGGTCCCAGGCACTCCACACCACTGGAGTCAAGCTAGCCGGGCTGATGAGAGGTGTTACCTCGAAACCGGTCCGGTCCTCGGATGCTTGTTTCCGTTCTGGGAAGGACATGGCTTTTGTAGTTCGGACTGGACTGTTCCCATGGGGCACAGGGTCAGAGCTGATTTGCATATCGCCATTGTCTAACCCAGGGTGGTGTGGAGTGCAAAAAAACAATGGATTTGGACCCAGATCTTTGGACTGGGGTGAATGTGTGACATTGATCCACATTCGGTCCATCACCTGTTGTGTTTGCATATTCCGCCCTAAGTGCGCTGGGGATGCCCAGACGTGGGTCCCAGGCACTCCACACCACTGGAGTCAAGCTAGCCGGGCTGATGAGAGGTGTTACCTCGAAACCGGTCCGGTCCTCGGATGCTTGATTCCGTTCTGGGAAGGACATGGCTTTTGTAGTTCGGACTGGACTGTTCCCATGGGGCACAGGGTCAGAGCTGATTTGCATATCGCCATTGTCTAACCCAGGGTGGTGTGGAGTGCAAAAAAACGATGGATTTGGGCCCAGATCTTTGGACTGGGGTGAATGTGTGACATTGATCCACATTCGGTCCATCACTTGTTGTGTTTGCATATTCCGCCCTAAGTGCGCTGGGGATGCCCAGATGTGGGTCCCAGGCACTCCACACCACTGGAGTCAAGCTAGCCGGGTTGATGAGAGGTGTTACCTCGAAACCGGTCCGGTCCTCGGATGCTTGATTCCGTTCTGGGAAGGACATGGCTTTTGTAGTTCGGACTGGACTGTTCCCATGGGGCACAGGGTCAGAGCTGATTTGCATATCGCCATTGTCTAACCCAGGGTGGTGTGGAGTGCAAAAAAACGATGGATTTGGGCCCAGATCTTTGGACTGGGGTGAATGTGTGACATTGATCCACATTCGGTCCATCACCTGTTGTGTTTGCATATTCCGCCCTAAGTGCGCTGGGGATGCCCAGACGTGGGTCCCAGGCACTCCACACCACGGGAGTCGAGCTAGCCGGGCTGATGAGAGGAGTTACCTCGAAACCGGTCCGGTCCTCGGATGCTTGATTCCGTTCTGGGAAGGACATGGCTTTTGTAGTTCGGACTGGACTGTTCCCATGGGGAACAGGGTCAGAGCTGATTTGCATATCGCCATTGTCTAACCCAGGGTGGTGTGGAGTGCAAAAAAACGATGGATTTGGGCCCAGATCTTTGGACTGGGGTGAATATGTGACATTGATCCACATTCGGTCCATCACCTGTTGTGTTTGCATATTCCGCCCTAAGTGCGCTGGGGATGCCCAGACGTGGGTCCCAGGCACTCCACACCACTGGAGTCAAGCTAGCCGGGCTGATGAGAGGTGTTACCTCGAAACCGGTCCAGTCCTCGGATGCTTGATTCCGTTCTGGGAAGGACATGGCTTTTTTAGTT
The DNA here is from genome assembly GCF_964263255.1 of Lissotriton vulgaris. NCBI lineage: Eukaryota > Metazoa > Chordata > Amphibia > Caudata > Salamandridae > Lissotriton > Lissotriton vulgaris. Next base: position 1,818,047,067 of record NC_141687.1, read on the forward strand.
CGGACTGGACTGTTCCCATGGGGCACAGGGTCAGAGCTGATTTGCATATCGCCATTGTCTAACCCAGGGTGGTGTGGAGTGCAAAAAAACGATGGATTTGGGCCCAGATCTTTGGACTGGGGTGAATGTGTGACATTGATCCACATTCGGTCCATCACCTGTTGTGTTTGCTTATTCCGCCCTAAGTGCGCTGGGGATGCCCAGACGTGGGTCCCAGGCACTCCACACCACTGGAGTCAAGCTAGCCGGGCTGATGAGAGGTGTTACCTCGAAACCGGTCCGGTCCTCGGATGCTTGATTCCGTTCTGGGAAGGACATGGCTTTTGTAGTTCGGACTGGACTGTTCCCATGGGGCACAGGGTCAGAGCTGATTTGCATATCGCCATTGTCTAACCCAGGGTGGTGTGGAGTGCAAAAAAACGATGGATTTGGGCCCAGATCTTTGGACTGGGGTGAATGTGTGACATTGATCCACATTCGGTCCATCACTTGTTGTGTTTGCATATTCCGCCCTAAGTGCGCTGGGGATGCCCAGATGTGGGTCCCAGGCACTCCACACCACTGGAGTCAAGCTAGCCGGGTTGATGAGAGGTGTTACCTCGAAACCGGTCCGGTCCTCGGATGCTTGATTCCGTTCTGGGAAGGACATGGCTTTTGTAGTTCGGACTGGACTGTTCCCATGGGGCACAGGGTCAGAGCTGATTTGCATATCGCCATTGTCTAACCCAGGGTGGTGTGGAGTGCAAAAAAACGATGGATTTGGGCCCAGATCTTTGGACTGGGGTGAATGTGTGACATTGATCCACATTCGGTCCATCACCTGTTGTGTTTGCATATTCCGCCCTAAGTGCGCTGGGGATGCCCAGACGTGGGTCCCAGGCACTCCACACCACGGGAGTCAAGCTAGCCGGGCTGATGAGAGGAGTTACCTCGAAACCGGTCCGGTCCTCGGATGCTTGATTCCGTTCTGGGAAGGACATGGCTTTTGTAGTTCGGACTGGACTGTTCCCATGGGGCACAGGGTCAGAGCTGATTTGCATATCGCCATTGTCTAACCCAGGGTGGTGTGGAGTGCAAAAAAACGATGGATTTGGGCCCAGATCTTTGGACTGGGGTGAATATGTGACATTGATCCACATTCGGTCCATCACCTGTTGTGTTTGCATATTCCGCCCTAAGTGCGCTGGGGATGCCCAGACGTGGGTCCCAGGCACTCCACACCACTGGAGTCAAGCTAGCCGGGCTGATGAGAGGTGTTACCTCGAAACCGGTCCAGTCCTCGGATGCTTGATTCCGTTCTGGGAAGGACATGGCTTTTTTAGTTCGGACTGGACTGTTCCCATGGGGCACAGGGTCAGAGCTGATTTGCATATCGCCATTGTCTAACCCAGGGTGGTGTGGAGTGCAAAAAAACGATGGATTTGGGCCCAGATCTTTGGACTGGGGTGAATGTGTGACAATCATCCACATTCGGTCCATCACCTGTTGTGTTTGCTTATTCCGCCCTAAGTGCGCTGGGGATGCCCAGACGGGGGTCCCAGGCACTCCACACCACTGGAGTCAAGCTAGCCGGGCTGATGAGAGGTGTTACCTCGAAACCGGTCCGGTCCTCGGATGCTTGATTCCGTTCTGGGAAGGACATGGCTTTTGTAGTTCGGACTGGACTGTTCCCATGGGGAACAGGGTCAGAGCTGATTTGCATATCGCCATTGTCTAACCCAGGGTGGTGTGGAGTGCAAAAAAACGATGGATTTGGGCCCAGATCTTTGGACTGGGGTGAATGTGTGACATTGATCCACATTCGGTCCATCACCTGTTGTGTTTGCATATTCCGCCCTAAGTGCGCTGGGGATGCCCAGACGTGGGTCCCAGGCACTCCACACCACTGGAGTCAAGCTAGCCGGGCTGATGAGAGGTGTTACCTCGAAACCGGTCCGGTCCTCGGATGCTTGATTCCATTCTGGGAAGGACATGGCTTTTGTAGTTCGGACTGGACTGTTCCCATGGGGCACAGGGTCAGAGCTGATTTGCATATCGCCATTGTCTAACCCAGGGTGGTGTGGAGTGCAAAACAACGATGGATTTGGGCCCAGATCTTTGGACTGGGGTGAATGTGTGACATTGATCCACATTCGGTCCATCACCTGTTGTGTTTGCATATTCCGCCCTAAGTGCGCTGGGGATGCCCAGACGTGGGTCCCAGGCACTCCACACCACTGTAGTCAAGCTAGCCGGGCTGATGAGAGGTGTTACCTCGAAACCGGTCTGGTCCTCGGATGCTTGATTCCGTTCTGGGAAGGACATGGCTTTTGTAGTTCGGACTGGACTGTTCCCATGGGGCACAGGGTCAGAGCTGATTCGCATATCGCCATTGTCTAACCCAGGGTGGTGTGGAGTGCAAAAAAACGATGGATTTGGGCCCATATCTTTGGACTGGGGTGAATGTGTGACATTGATCCACATTCGGTCCATCACCTGTTGTGTTTGCATATTCCGCCCTAAGTGCGCTGGGGATGCCCAGACGTGGGTCCCAGGCACTCCACACCACTGGAGTCAAGCTAGCCGGGCTGAGGAGAGGTGTTACCTCGAAACCGGTCCGGTCCTCGGATGCTTGATTCCGTTCTGGGAAGGACATGGCTTTTGTAGTTCGGACTGGACTGTTCCCATGGGGCACAGGGTCAGAGCTGATTCGCATATCGCCATTGTCTAACCCAGGGTGGTGTGGAGTGCAAAAAAACGATGGATTTGGGCCCAGATCTTTGGACTGGGGTGAATGTGTGACATTGATCCACATTCGGTCCATCACCTGTTGTGTTTGGAAGAGTGAAGTGGCATAGTGTAGACTGGAGTAAAGTGTTGTAGAGTGGAGTGGCATGTAGAGTAGCATGGGGTAGAGTGCAGTAGAGTGGAGTCATTTAGCGAAGAGTCAAGTGAAGTGTCATAAACTGAAGGGCAGGTTGAGTTGAGTTGCATGTCGTACGGTAGAGTAGAGTGCCATAGCGTGGAATACTGTAGAGTGGCATAGAGTGGGATGGCGTAGAGGGGAATACCATACAGTGAAGTGCATGGAGTGAAGTGTCGTACAGTGGAGCGGCATGTTATACAGTAGAGTGCAGTAGTGTTCAGTGTAGTGGCGTAGACTGGAGTGTCTTAGGGTTGAGTAGTGTGTCTTACAGTAGAGTGGAGTGCCATAGAGTGGACTACTGTAGAGTAGAGTGGTGTAGAGTGGAGTGGGGTAGAGTGGAATAGAATACAGTGGAGTAGTATACAGTGGAGTGGCAGAGAGTGGAGTGACATAGAGTGGAATAGCGTAGAGTGGAGTGGCGTTGAGAGGAGTGGCATACAGTGGAATGACGTACAGTGGAGTGGCATACAGTAGAGTGACTTGAAGTGAAATAATGTACTGTGGAGTAGAGTGGTGTGGCATACAGTAGAGTGGCGTACAGTGGGATATTGTAGAGTGGAGTGGCGTAAATTGGACTGGCATAAATTGGAGTGGCATAGAGTTGAGTGGATTACAGTGGAATACCGTAGATTGTTGTGGCATAAAGTTGAGTGGCGTACTGTGGAGTACTGTGGAGTACTGTGTCGTAGAGTAGAGTGGACTGTTGCAGAGTGGAGTGGTTTTTCTGCCCTTTCTTCCTTTACAAAACTAAAAGGCAGCTATGCTGTTTTTACCACACTTTAGCAGTGATCTGGTTTAGTGCCTTAGATATATGTAAGTGGTAGTTTGTATTGTCGTTCTGTACCTATTAGCACTTTTTAAAGTGGTAATAGGTAGGGAAATTAATTCATACTTTTCCATATTTTTAAAACGATTACGGAGTACCACAATAGTATCTAGAAAGTACTGCAGTAGTTACAGAAGCAAAAAACAGAGAAATATCCCAAAAATGAAAAATAGGCTGTAGTACACAATATAACTAGAACATAGTGTAGTACCATATGTCTTTCATTTTTTAACAAATGTAAGGCCATTTAAAATTTTAAAACGTCTTTACATTTGTTTTTAAATACTACGAGGCCTACCTCTCCCATAGGATAACAATGCAGTTGCACTATTACATTTAATAAGCTGTAACCTACAAGTGTGAACAGGTAACCAGTTCATATTTGATGTCTTTGGAATTGTAATGAACAATCATCTCCTCTAAGTTGAGCCTGACTGCTCTGTGCCAAGCCTACCAGAGAGATGAGCAAAGGCTGGTTTAGAGTGTGGTTGTGCCTCACAGTGACAAGGATCGTGATTGCTGCTCAAATAGGGTTTTTACTCCCTCAATCAGTAACCCAATTTCTCACAGATATTATTTATCAAGGTACGGTAAAGTTGTGGCACCACTTTCTGGATTATTTTCCCTGTAGCACCCAGTTTTCAAGGGGCGAGTTTTCCGATATTTCTGCCCAATGAAACTTTTATTTCAAGAGTGCTTGCCTTAGTTGTAGATATTTATATCTTTGGGTGGGGGCTAACTGTGGGGGCTAACTATGAGCGCTCATAGGATTTAATTTCTCCTTGATGGAAGATGTGACTCCAGGCCTCAAAACCCACCATTTCCTATTTCTTAAAACCTGTTAAACTTATGAACTTCTTTGAGGGTCGTTCCTTTCCACAGTTGGATGGCTAACATGAGCTTTCCTTGCGACCTAATTGCTCTGTGGGCATCATCCCACACTTTCAGGGTCACTTTTATTGGTGTGGGCAGGTATTTCCTCTCCTTTCGTCCGTATGCTTAGTGGACATACGTGTCCATCCTCTTCCTTGCCGTTTCTGGTAACATCCCTAGCGTGCTATGGGAGGTGAACCCCAAATCATTAATAGCGTGCAGCTGGGCACTCTATATTAGGACCTAAGATCTGACAAGGATATTCTCCCATTGTAGCAGTGATAGAGCGCGCAGGTCACCCGGGTCACTAATTTACCAAATTTCCACGCACTGGGCCCTGGCGTGCATACAGATGACAGTGTTTGCATGAACCGGGTGAAACCTTTCCACGCTACTATGAGTAATTCGGGGGGTGACTGCCACACCACTTACTATTCATGTACCTGGCTTACCACAGGCACATTACTCCTTATGGATCAGGAGCTAGCAGTGGACAGACGACAAGATTTCCTAAAAAGAAGTAGAACTTTTATGCACTTAGTACATTTATCCACACTTTATACTGTAAAATGACCACAGACACCTGATGGGTTTTCAAAGTTTATAAAAGAAATTTCAGAATGAATATGCCAAGATAATGAGGCAAATACAAATCAGCACATCAATAATTAGAATTAATGCCACAATGTAACTATGGATTAGGGCAAGTACCATTAGAGTAACTGGGAATACTACGGGGTATAAGTATTGAGGAACAAAGTATTCAAACAAGTTCAACTAGGACAAGGGACGTGGGAAGGACCTAACATGTGCACTTAAACTAGGCTTCTTATGCTATTCTTACTAAGTTCACTGCAACCATGCTAAAGGGAAGGGAAAAATGGAACACACTAAACAATATGACAGTTTTAATAATATCCTAAAGGTAAGGAGAGAAGTGGAACATCACTAATAAACAATTGCATATAAATCACTTTAAAGGTGATAGAGCAATATCACAGGCAAGAGTGCTTTATTAAGGAAAGGAAAGGTAAGAGTATAGTCAGACAGACACCCACAGAGGATATTTACCTAGAACGCGAATGAAGACTAACCCTGGCCACGGGTCAGTTGGGACAAGATCGGGGACAAGGACCCTCAAGGATTCAGGAATACCAGAAGGTGAGCAGGTACAGCTCACGGACAATCAGGACAGGATACCCCTCAGGATTTTGGGTTGCACAGAATCCGCCAGTAACCCCGATTGGGTTTTCGAATTTCCCCAGCAAAATGCTTCGCCAGCACTTAAGACTATTTCCACCCCTTAGAGCTTGTGGAAAGTATGGACAGAGTGCTCCGCAGCCCTCTGTATCAATCACCTATAGAGTTCGTAGGGTCAGTGACAGGTCTGCTACTCGGACAAGTCGGACAATTTCTCTAAGCTATACTAGGCTAGTTATACTGTTTTGGGACCCCTAGACCACCCACAAATGTTGCAAATGACACAGTCCCAAATTATGATTGGTCAGGAGCGGTGGTTATGTCATGGTTACCACCTATAATTCCGTGTTCCCACACTGAATATTTAATTTTTCATACCCGCCCCTTGGGTTCACGTTCCCAGGCATAGGAATATGGAAAACAATGAGAGTGTACATCATATAGAAACATTGTTTCACAGTCAAGGTGGACTGCAGCATCTTCTAGGTGGGTTCCCAGGCGCATCTTGCTTCGGGAGCCAGCTGGCTTGTCTCAGCTTCTGCGCAGTTGGGTTTCTCCCATGTCACGTGACAGGGTTTAGAAGAGCTTCAATATGGAGCGGCTCCCCGTCCCCAGGCCCATAGATACGTGGTACATGAAAAGCAAGCGAAAACCCATTAGAATCATACATAAAAATGATTACACTGTATACCGTAAAAAAACTTCACTGCACCCCTTATTTTATAATATCTAGAGCATTAAGGTTTAGTGCGAAAAGACAGATAGGCATAAGCAGAGGGGCAGGCAGAGAGCATGGTTAGAGACAAGCGGCCATGTTTGCAACAGTGCGTATGAGCAACAAATCCCTCCAAAATGCGAGTGCGTCACATCACATGGGTATGACCGACGCATGCGCAGACTAGATTTTCTGCGAAGCGGCCATTCAGTAGTGCAAGCTTTGTTTAATATGGAAACAACACGTAGGCAAGCCTCCTAGGGACACCCGCGTGTTGGGGAAAATGCTAAATAAATGACGAACAGGTTGAATTAATATGATTACAAGTTAGGCGAGGTTCTTGAGTCAGGGCAAGTCGCTTTACGTGCGAATCCTTGCTCCATCAATCCCCTCTTTGATGATATTTACTATCATCGCTATAAAGGAAACAGATGCCAACTTCATTCTTCCAATTCGTTCATTTCTATTTCCACGAATTTATTGTTGAGTTTTCTTTCAGCTTCTCTATGAGAGTGGTGAGTCTTAGCTTTCTTATAAATCTGATTTCTTAATTCTTCTAATTCTAGCTCGTCAACATTTCTCTTCACTCCTCTTTTATTCACAGTGTACTTTTTGCATTTTTGACATTTACAGCAGATGAATATGATCAGTACAACCACACCTATTCCAGCTATTGGCATCAGTATTTTCCATATAAGATTTTTACCTAAGTTAGAAAACCAACTACCTATAGAGGAGAGACCACCAGTTAGTCTCGTCCAGGCACTGTCAACCTCTAATGGTTTGAGTTCTTTTTCCAAATTAGTTATGTTCTTTATATATTTCTTAAGTTCGATACTTTTGTCAGGTATGTAGGTGCAACAATGTTGCGCCTTCAGCATCCTGCAGACTCCGCCCTCTTTTGCCAATAAGGTGTCAAGAGCAAGGCGATTCTGTAAAACCATTGATCTGATCGCAACCATTTCAGTATTGACCAGCAGAAATCCAGCAGCAGTGTCAGTTGATAACCGATCCACTGCTGTAGACAATTTGCAAATTCTGTGAGTATTCAGAACTACCCCCATTCCAGGTATCAGTGCACTAAAAATATCACCTATAATTTCTTCTACACTTTCACGTTTTCTACGCGCTAAGCCATTAGTCTCTTCATTGCTTCCAGCAGCGTTGTTCACATGGTATATCTTTGGGAAGACAATGCCAAAGTAGCAGCTTCCATACCAGTGATCCGGCAATTTGAAGTAAGCCTTGTTCCCACATATATAATAAATTCCGGGAAACACAGGTTCTGACCCATTTTTGAAACCCCAACCTCCAATTACCTTGTAATTATGTTCACACTCGCTGGAACCGATGAATATATTGTTATAATAACTAGTCTTTTCTCTATGAAGACAGAGTTTCCCTTTCCGTTCAAAATCCAACAACAAAGCAGGAGCGGCTTCGCCTTCTGAGGTGCTTTCCATCTTTTCTGCCCACTTAGGGGTTCTATCCTTTTCGTCAGTGGCCTTTTTCTGAAACTTTTCCCTCCTTCTTTCTGCCATTTTTATAAACATCTTTTCCTGCTCTTGCAAGGAACAGGTCAGATTAGCTTGTCTAGCTTCATTTAAGTCTATGTCACCTATAGTCAGAAAATATTCTCCCATGTAACGGGTCACCTCACTTCTAATATGTACAAGGTTTAGGTTTCCATGAATAGGAAGTTCTGAAAAAATTACGTCAGTGTTTGAGTAATAGTACTGTAAAGTGCTTCTATAGAACAAGCTTGCTAATATACTACAGGAAATTCCGTAGGTCAGGGGTAAATGGTGAGATGTCACGCCTTCAGCTACTGAAGTGGGTAGCTTCATGCGGACATAACAATCTTCTATTTCCATAGCTTCTACATAGTGCACTAAAAGGTTAGCGAAGACATTTAAATGTGTCCTGTTTCTCATTTTGTGAAAATGTAGTCCACCCTCATCTGATGCTTCTAATTTAGGTTGTGTGTGTCTCAGACTAACTGTATTGTCACGTTTTTCTAAACTTCGTGGTGTTTCTTCAGTCTGTACAACGTCTGTGTCTAGCGTCTCGGGTTCAGTAGGGGACAAGTTAGGATCTTTACTTATCATAAAAGGTATAAAGACTGTTAGTCCTATCCATATCACTATTAACATAGCTATACTACATAAGCATATTTTACAGCAGGTTTTACAGCAACTAAATCTGGATCTTCCATTGACATTTGAATCAGACATTATAGCTTACAGGTGGTTCCTTTTCGACCCCTCTTTGTTTCTTTATACCAGAGTCTCACTTAGGCGTGTCTCAAGGAGGGTCTTCGTAAGAACTCCGATCAGCAATGGACTCTTCGTCACTTTTGCCGCTGTGGTTCGGCTCATCAATTTCTTCCAACACCAAGTAAGTCCATTCAGGGCTCCGATACAACCTGTTCTGTTTCTTTACTCTGTCGCTTTTTCTGAGAGACTTGCCTCAGGCTTCTTTCCTTTCACTTTCAGCCCTCTTTCGGTCTTTTAGTTTTTCTTCAACTGTCTTTATTCGGAGTCTCAGTCTTTTGATGTATCGGGGTTCACCTTTACTCTTGTGACTTTCAGTGGTTGAGGAAACTTGACCTTCCTCGTGAACTCTCTTAATTTCACTTCGTGGTTGTTCGTTAGTCTTGGCAGTGTCTATTTCCCTTCCTGTCTGACTAGTTCCAGGTCTTTCATCTATTTCTTCTGCCTGGTTCCTAAGCTGGCCTTGTTCAGGTTGAATTTGTATTTGTTCTTTACTTTCAGGTGATCTGGTTTCTTCTTCCTGAACACGTTCGTCTATATCTATCTGGTCCTGTTCATGCACTTCGATCCCTTGATTTTCTTCCGCATGAACTTCAACTTTAACCACTATCTGACCCTTTCCAGAGTCTGGAGTTTCAGGAGGAGTGTCAATGGCTTGATCTGTCCCTACTTGGCCTGTTTCCTGATCAGGTTTGATGTGAGTCTCGATGACCTGACCTTCGTCCTCTAGTTCTGTCTCACCTGCACTATCCCACTCACTATCTAGGTAGGAATATTTCCTGGTTCGTATTGGATCAAGAACCTGGTCGTCGGCAGGGAACCAATCAACGTCTTGACTTGTGCTCGGTAGTTCGATGTCAGCGAGATCCGGACCCTCTTCGGGAGTCTCCTCAGCTGGACTACCTTCAGCTTCAGTCGCGTTTTCTCCGGTTACCCGCTTCGTGTGGCTGGCATGGATCCACTTCGGTACACCAGCACACTTTACAGCAGTTGTGGTGACAAGGATCACTTGTCTTGGCTTTCCCTACTTTGGTCCAAGGCAACTCGTCCGGGTGTGTTTCTTTAACACCACCCAATCACCTGGTTTCAGTTTATGTGCTGGAGTCTTGGGCCAGTCGTCAGCTGTCTCTCCAATCTGGTGAGAGATAGAACGCACTTGGTCACTCAGCTGCTTGCAGTATTCTAGTATCAAATCATCAGAAATACTTAGCAGTTTGTGTCCAGGTACCCATGCCTGTCGCATCACTCTCCCCATTAGCACTTCATGGGGGCTCAGGCCTGTTTTTCGGTTTGGAATACTTCTCAAACTCATCAGCACAAGGGGCAAAGCTTCTATCCAGTTCATTTTTGTGGAATCACACATCTTCGCCAGTCTGGACTTGATCGTACCATTTATCTGTTCAACTATTCCAGAAGCCTCTGGATGATAGGCACAGTGCAGCCTTTGCTCCATTTTAAAGGCTCTACAGAGTTCTTTTAGGACTTTGTTGGCAAAGTGCCCACCTTGGTCTGTTTCAATAGTCTCTCGAATTCCATATCTAGGTATCAATTCCCTGAGTAATAGTTTGGCTACAGTTATGGCATCATTTTTCTTTGCTGGGTAGGCTTCCACCCATCTAGAAAATAGGCAAACTATTACTAGGACGTATCTGTATCCTTTGCACATGGGCAACTGGATAAAGTCTGCCTGCATCCTGACAAAGGGACCTACTGCCTTTCCAATTGTACTTTGTTCTACTACAGTCCTCTTTCCTGCGTTGAATAGATGGCATACTCCGCTTGGTTCCTGAATTTTGAATTATAGAATACCTTTTCAAACACACGACACATCGCATCCCTTCCCATATGTGTTGGTTCATGTATCATTCTGACCATTGGGTCTACCAGGCTGTCTGGCAGTACAGGCACACCAGAGGGGTCAACCACCACACCATCATTCCTGATTCGGCATTCGTTCGTCCTTCATCTGCCCTTTTCTTCCCTGTCTGTTGCCTGTTGTAAGTCTCTTAATTCCTCCCATGTAGATACATTCTCAAACAACATCAGTTGGCAGCTGTTTCCACCACCCCATAATCCAATTTGGAGGGACATTTTGTGTCGGGCACAAAACTGGGCAATTTGGTCAGCGTATCGATTTCCGGCTGTCACATCATCATTTCCAGATTTGTGAGCCGCACACTTGACCACAGCCAATTCTTTGGGCAATTGAATTGCTTCCAGTAAGTTCTGTACCACCTTTCCATTTCTGATAGGGGTACCTGAGGAAGTCATGAATTCTCTTTGTAACCATAGTTGGCCGAAGTCATGAACAACCCCATAACAGTACTGGCTATCGGTATAAACAGTAATTCTTTTGTTTTTCCCCCGTTTACAAGCTCTGGTTAATGCGATCAGTTCTGCTACTTGTGCAGATTTGACTTCGCATAGGTAAGATGCTTCCAGGGTTGTCGTCAATGTGACTACAGCATAGGCAGCACTCAGACCTCCATCCTCATGTCTTAAACACGAGCCGTCCACAAATATTGTAAGATCCCCATCAAGTAAGGCTAGTTCTCTGATGATATCAGGACGTGGCTTAGTGCTAAATTCTGTTAAATCTATGCAGTTATGTTCCATTTCGTCCTCTGCTTCTACATCCAGAGGGACAGGTAACAGGGTTGCAGGGTTCAAGATATTGCACCGGGAAATAATTACATTTTCAGCACCTATTAGAATTCTCTCATACTTAGTCAGCCGACTAGGTGTGAGATACTGGGTCTTGGTTCTCGTCAGTAGGATTACAACAGAATGTGGAACATATACAGTGACAGGATGTCCCATGACAATATTCTCACTCTGTTCTAGACTGACGCAAGTAGCAGCTACTGCCTTCAGGCACCCGGGTAATCCAGCAGCCACTGGATCTAGAGTGGCCGAAAAATAGGCCACGGGACGCCTTACCAGCCCATGCTCCTGTGTCAGGAATGAGAGTGCACAATTGTCTCTTGTGTCACAGAACAGTTCGAAGTTCTTGGAATAATCAGGCATTCCTAATGCAGGAGCTGAACACAGACAATTTCGCAATTTTACCCATGCGGACATGCTTTCACTGTCCTAACTGACTGGGTCTTCCACTCCTTTCTTGGTCATTTTTATCAAAGGTTTGGCTAGAGCTGCGAATCCTACAATCCATTGTCTGCAGTACCCCACAACTCCTAGGAACATTCTTACTTCTTTCTGAGTTCGGGGAAGGTCCATGGTCTGAATTATCTTGATCCTTTCTGTAGTGACTTTTCGGATCCCTTTCTCTATCTGGTGCCCCAGATATTTTACTGAGTTCCTACAGAACTGTAATTTGTCTGGTGATACCTTATGTCCTCACTTTCCTAGGTGATTTAGCCAGGCAATGGTGTCCGTGACACAGTCAGTATGAGTTTTAGACGCCACCAACAGGTCGTATATGTACTGTACCAAAACGGACTCTCTTGGCAGTACTAACGATTCAAGGCATTTCTTTAGGATCTGGTTGAAAATCGAGGGACTTTCAGTGTACCCTTGAGGGACACGATTCCAGACATAGATGTGGCTGTCAAATTCAAAACTAAAAAGGAACTTGCTTTCTGGATGCAATGGGATGGAAAAGAATGCATGGCACAGGTCAATGACAGTGAACCATTCCGCATCCCAAGGAATCTGATACAGTATCACTGCGGGGTTTGGCACAATGGGACAGCAAGGTACGGCAATTTGGTTTACCTTGCGCAGATCCTGCACTACCCGGTACTTTCCTCTAGGCTTTTTAATTCCAATGATGGGTGAATTGCAGGGACTGCTCATTACCTCCTGTATGATGTCTGCTTCAAGTAATCTGTTTATTTCAATTGCGACTCCAGCCTTCACTTCTGCACTCATTTTATACTGTCTGGTTCTTGGGTACACAGCATTTGTTTTTATGGCTATTTTGACTGGATCTACATTTGCCATTAAGCCTACATCTCTTCCTGTGAAATCCCATACTTCAGGTACCACTTTTGACTGCAATTCTTCAGGAAGGTCTTCAATGGACAGGGGTCGAATTTCGGTGTCCGGTCTGACTAACATCAATTTGTACAGGCCATCTTCATCTGGGGTCTGAATCTCGACACCCTTTGGTGAGCAAAAGATAGTACAGTTCATTTTGCACAACAAATCTCGTCCTAACAGGTTCACAGGACTGGAGTCACAGACCACAAATCTGTGCATTTCTTTGAAATTTCCTATGGAAATCTCCATGGGCTCAGTTACCGGAGTACTGATTATTTGATTGGAGACACCCACTACTTGGATTGCTTCTCCCGAGAGGGGTAGGTTAGGAACATCCACTGTTCTCACAGTGGAACGGGTAGCACCAGTGTCCAATAGAAAGGTGACGTCTTTTCCCTCAACCTTTCCTTCAATGTATGGTCCAGTCTGGTCTACCGGTAAGGAGGCGCCAAGTACGCACTCCTTGTCCTCCCCCCTAAGGCCCCGTCAATCTTGATCATCACAGAGGAAAGAATCATTTAACAAATACTGTGGAATTGCCGCACTTCTCTCATTCTCTCCTTCCCATACCTCAGCCCTTTCATTCTGCTGACCCTGATTCTTATAATTCTGTCTAGGAGCGCGAGGTACTGGAGGTAGCTTTACCTGGTGCTGGTTCTTTCGTGTCCCCTCTTTCTGCACCTGTGGATTTAAACCATTTACAGGGGCATTACCAGCCTGCAGATGAGGACACTCGTCTCTCCAATGCCCTATCTGACCGCACCCGTGGCAGGGGAACTTCTTCATAGCCTCCTCCCGACTCATTTTTACCCGGGGTTTCCCTCCTCCCCCAGCATTGGGATTTTGGGCATTATTAGAATTATTCAATTTACTTAACTGTTTTTCTTGCTGTTCTGCCAATTTCACTTGTGCCCACATAACCTTCTCCTTGAGGGCTTTCTTCTTGTTTTCTATCTCATCCTCACAGTACTTGGCGTACTTGAGGACATCATCTATGGGCTTACCCTGCCAACTGATTTTATTATCTCGAATCCATTGGGATATTTCGGGCCTTAATCCTAGCACGAATCTGTAACTGAAATGGGTCATGTCTTTCATGTCCACATTATCGATTCCACTGTAAGTTTTGAACACTTGCAGCAACCTTTCATAAAAGGAGTGGACGGTTTCATCGCACTCTTGGGTAGTTCTATCTATCCGGGTCCAATCAGTTTCCTTTGCGGGCACCTTTTTCTTTAGGTATTGTACACTTCCTCATTACTTCAGGTGAGGGAGCTCCGGTTTTAGGATCTCTCGCATATTCGTCATTGGGCCAATCAATTTCAATTTTGCACTCGGTCCATAAATCTACAGGTACTACAATGTCGAAGAACCCATCCAGGTCTTTCAGGAGACATTTCTGAACCTTTATGAAGCGTTCGACCTGTCTGTACCAGTCAACTGGCTTCTCCCGCAATTTTGGAAAGTCATTTGTAAATGACACAATATCTTGTCGGGACCAAGGAACATGGGCATATTTTCCCCCAGGGACCTCTCTCATGGGACACAATTTTTCTGCGGGACCTACTTCTTTAAGCACGTATTCTGAAGTTTGGGATTTAGCCCTACTGTCTTCCTTTTTCTTTGCCCACCGGGTTTTCCATTTTTCTACATCCCCCCATTTCTGTAGGAGTTTCAGTAATTCTTTTATCTGGATTTGTTTTCCTACTACATTCAAGCTCTCTAAGTCTTTGTCGGAAAAATCTGCTCTGTAGGGTTTCTGAAGGACTTTGGAACGACTGACATCGATTCCCATGTCTGCGGCAGTGTCCATCAATCTCTCATGGAGTAATCTAGCGTTCCGGGTAAGGTTTTTGCTGATGAACAGTAACTCTTCTTCGTTAAAGGAGTTTAACCGGTCCAATCCTACATTACCAGCCATTAGTTCCTCTATTTCTATCCTTAGTCTATAGATTTCTAAGGGTTTCGGTTGGGGTGTGGTCTCCTTCTCTAACTCTTTGGTCCATCTGTCCAATTCTTCTGGAGATACTACAGTGGCACTCCTAACCCCAGAGGTGCTTTCAATCAGAACCTCCTTTGTCCTAGCCTGAGTCCTTGCCCTCGGTACACTGCTCCCATGTTCTCTTATGGGCAGATCCATTAAGACCACTGACTCACATTCACTTTCTTGATCATCAACTATGAGCGTCTCTTTTCTTGGGGGTGGAATACTTGGGTTTGGTACAATCGGGGTTATAACAGGAGTTTGTGGACTGGCCAGTCTATCCCCGTAAAGAGGAATAGCTGGATCGATAGTTACTGGGATAGTCACTGAATCTGGATGGGGATGTATCTGGGCTATGGTCCGAATTAAATCATCTCGCTGTCTAGCCAGGGCTTCCTTCTCTCGCTCACGCAAAGCCTTTTCTGCGGAATTGTCATGCAATACTTGGGGTACCAAGGGAGGGTAAATATTTGGGGCTGTCGGAGTAACCAACCGAGGTGGGTCTTCTCCAAACGGACGGTAATTCGGGACCGTAGAACTAGGTCTGCAAAACCCATCCCCATCACTGGTTTTACTATCTGTACCCGTTCCATCTGTCTCATTATCCCTCCGACATCTAGGATATTTAGAAAACGGGTTTGGTGAACTCAAAGGTTCTGACTCTGCAACATAGGGAGGGGGGTTTTTCATCAACAAATCCTCTAGGTGTTCATCTCCAGAGTCCCCCACGGCCATTAAGTGATGGGTTTTCTCTGTACATTTTCCTTTCCCTTGTGCTAGTACCCCCATCATTGGAAACCATCCCTCAACCATCATATTCTGTCTCCACGGTTTCATTTTCTGCTCTTTGGTTTCTTTCTGGACCTTCGGATACCATTTGCTTACTCCCTTGTCTATTCGGGGTCTATCTCTTTCCAGAGCCTCAATCTCCCATTCTTCTAGGGCTTCGTACTGGGTTAATCTGGGTCTGGGATGTAATTCGTTCATGCGGGTTCTCAAGTTAAACAGGATTCTGCCATTAAAAGTACCATCAATAGGGAATGCTAGGACTCCGTCATCTGCAGTATACTTTGCCCAGTTCTCTAACCATACACAGGTATGATACCCTTTTTCAAACATCATGAAGGAGGCAGGAGTATTTGGTGGGGGAATGAGCACACCCTCCCTCGTTCTAATGGGCTTGTCCGTTTAAAAAAAATTCTTTATTTTATCAGAAAAGGACAATTTTCTTTTTACTCCGTACATTATGCGCGGTCTACCTCGTAGAATCTGATCCTTATGAAATCCTAGGTACTGTGGATTAGGTATAAATTCTGGATACCACATACACCTTTCCAGACTAGCTTCTAACTCGGCTTGGTTAATTTTGTTTACCTTTGTGCTTCCAATGCTAGCGCGACTTTTATTTTGCGGCAGCCAATCAACACAGTGATTACAAAAGCCCTTGTCCAATGGGTGCGCGGCCTTTCGCAAGACGAGGTCTCACGCTCCGGCACTCACCCCTCCCTTACAATTTCAGCTTCACTACACACCCGCTGTCTCGACCAATACCAGCGCGGCACGGAGTGACGTCAGAGCAGTCTTCCGACTGACTCCCTCCTTTACAAGGTAACGGAAACTTTGAATTTTTCCTAAAGCGCGAGTGCAAATTTTAGTTAACAACACGCAACGTTCGCCACTGTGTCTGAGTGTTCTAAATAGAAAGAAAAATTTTCTCTCACTACAAGTAAACCACTTCTGTCTACTTTTCATTCACTCCGGGTAGACTTCTCTGTCCAACCTCCCACACAAGCAATATAGAACCTGCTACTCCTCTGACTCATCCACTTATTTCCGGGATATATACTAAGTCAGGCTTTCACCAGCGGACTACCTTGCTTACCGATCAAGCCTCAGAGACCCTATTTACTCCTTCCACATGAGACCCTTACAAGGCGATATCTCAATTGAAGTTTTAACGGACTCGTAGCTCTCATTTACTCAGATGCAAAAGATCCTAATTAGTGCTTCCAGTTATTCCTAACCCTGCACTAATGACTCACGACAAGTGACCTCATCAGCTAACCGGATTCTGCTCACCGTTAGCTATAGACTTCCCCGGGGATTCGGACTACACTGAACGCTCACAGACAATTTTGTTAATATTACATATGATACTTATAGCAGCAATGCAAAAAATCATTTACATATACATAACAATCCTTTAAACATTTGCGCAATATTTGAATCAATGCAATCAATAGAGCAGCAGCACATTTATTTTCACGGTTTGTTTATTACTATCTTGTCTATCTATCTTAACTAGTCCTAACCATTCCTCTGCTACCAGAAAATTACTCATAGAGCGCGCAGGTCACCCGGGTCACTAATTTACCAAATTTCCACGCACTGGGCCCTGGCGTGCATACAGATGACAGTGTTTGCATGAACCGGGTGAAACCTTTCCACGCTACTATGAGTAATTCGGGGGGTGACTCCCACACCACTTACTATTCATGTACCTGACTTACCACAGGCACATTACTCCTGATGGATCAGGAGCTAGCAGTGGACAGACGACAAGATTTCCTAAAAAGAAGTAGAACTTTTATGCACTTAGTACATTTATCCACACTTTATACTGTAAAATGACCACAGACACCTGATGGGTTTTCAAAGTTTATAAAAGAAATTTCAGAATGAATATGCCAAGATAATGAGGCAAATACAAATCAGCACATCAATAATTAGAATTAATGCCACAATGTAACTATGGATTAGGGCAAGTACCATTAGAGTAACTGGGAATACTACGGGGTATAAGTATTGAGGAACAAACTATTCAAACAAGTTTAACTAGGACAAGGGATGTGGGAAGGACCTAACATGTGCTCTTAAACTAGGCTTCTTATGCTATTCTTACTAAGTTCACTGCAACCATGCTAAAGGGAAGGGAAAAATGGAACACACTAAACAATATGACAGTTTTAATAATATCCTAAAGGTAAGGAGAGAAGTGGAACATCACTAATAAACAATTGCATATAAATCACTTTAAAGGTGATAGAGCAATATCACAGGCAAGAGTGCTTTATTAAGGAAAGGAAAGGTAAGAGTATAGTCAGACAGACACCCACAGAGGATATTTACCTAGAACGAGAATGAAGACTAACCCTGGCCACGGGTCAGTTGGGACAAGATCGGGGACAAGGACCCTCAAGGATTCAGGAATACCAGAAGGTGAGCAGGTACAGCTCACGGACAATCAGGACAGGATACCCCTCAGGATTTTGGGTTGCACAGAATCCGCCAGTAACCCCAATTGGGTTTTCGAATTTCCCCAGCAAAATGCTTCGCCAGCACTTAAGACTATTTCCACCCCTTAGAGCTTGTGGAAAGTATGGACAGAGTGCTCCGCAGCCCTCTGTATCAATCACCTATAGAGTTCGTAGGGTCAGTGACAGGTCTGCTACTCGGACAAGTCGGACAATTTCTCTAAGCTATACTAGGCTAGTTATACTGTTTTGGGACCCCTAGACCACCCACAAATGTTGCAAATGACACAGTCCCAAATTATGATTGGTCAGGAGAGGTGGTTATGTCATGGTTACCACCTATAATTCTGTGTTCCCACACTGAATATTTAATTTTTCATACCCGCCCCTTGGGTTCACGTTCCCAGGCATAGGAATATGGAAAACATTGAGAGTGTACATCATATAGAAACATTGTTTCACAGTCAAGGTGGACTGCAGCATCTTCTAGGTGGGTTCCCAGGCGCATCTTGCTTCGGGAGCCAGCTGGCTTGTCTCAGCTTCTGCGCAGTTGGGTTTCTCCCATGTCACGTGACAGGGTTTAGAAGAGCTTCAATATGGAGCGGCTCCCCGTCCCCAGGCCCATAGATACGTGGTACATGAAAAGCAAGCGAAAACACATTAGAATCATACATAAAAATGATTACACTGTATACCGTAAAAAAACTTCACTGCACCCCTTATTTTATAATATCTAGAGCATTAAGGTTTAGTGCGAAAAGACAGAT
The DNA here is from genome assembly GCF_964263255.1 of Lissotriton vulgaris. Classification (NCBI taxonomy): domain Eukaryota; kingdom Metazoa; phylum Chordata; class Amphibia; order Caudata; family Salamandridae; genus Lissotriton; species Lissotriton vulgaris. The sequence goes on from NC_141687.1 coordinate 1,818,065,866, forward strand.
AGGCATAAGCAGCGGGGCAGGCAGAGAGCATGGTTAGAGACAAGCGGCCATGTTTGCAACAGTGCGCATGAGCAACAAATCCCTCCAAAATGCGAGTGCGTCACATCACATGGGTATGACCGACGCATGCGCAGACTAGATTTTCTGCGAAGCGGCCATTCAGTAGTGCAAGCTTTGTTTAATATGGAAACAACACGTAGGCAAGCCTCCTAGGGACACCCGCGTGTTGGGGAAAATGCTAAATAAATGACGAACAGGTTGAATTAATATGATTACAAGTTAGGCGAGGTTCTTGAGTCAGGGCAAGTCGCTTTACGTGTGAATCCTTGCTCCATCAGCAGGACATGTATAAGTTTTGTGGAGCTATCCTCGAGGCACTATCATTCCACTGGAATTGTCTCAGTATTTGGTCAAAATTTGTGAAATTGGATTCCGGTGTTTTGCAGGACATATAGTATTTTCGGCAAGGTAATCATTTTGCATAAGGCAGCTCTTTCCATAATCATTAATGGCAGTGTTCCCCACCTGCTTTCATCCACTCTAAATTCATCTGGGACTCCTCTTCAATGAAACTGTCTTTGTCTGTGGGAATCATGATGCCTAGGTACTTGAGCCCCGTCTTCAAGCCCAGAGTCTCCCTACTATCCCCTAACATTCCACCCAGTCTCCAGTTGATTTTGGGTTGACTTTTCTCAGCCAATTCGATATTTACAGAATCTCTCGAAGTTGCTAAATATCGAGAGGACCGCTGGGATCGCCATTTCTGGGTTAGAGATAAGGCAGTATGTTGGCCTATAGTGAGGTTTTGTCGGGTTCCTCCATCAACTCTGGGAACTCGGTTACATCTGCCATACATCATATCCTACTCACTATTGGAACTAGCTACAGCGCGAACAGCAGTGGGGAGAGCAGGCCCACCTACCTCGTGCCACTCTCTTTTATGCTTTCCTAATTTCCTTGGTTTTTTAGACAATTTTATTTTAGTTTCATTGCTTGTAATTTTCAGGAATGTTTCTTGCCTTCCACATCCCTTTTTAGATCCATTACTTCTGCAGTAAACCTCTTACTTGGGAGGGTGACTAGACTACTCAACACGAAGAAGGGGAGAGGGCCATTAGTGTTTAGACTCTACCACCCCCAGGCCCCCAAATGAACTCAAATGTGCACACAAAAGGGGGGGTGTATAGAGTACACAACCAACACAAAACAGACAAATTTCTCTGTTTAAAAAAACTGCCCTCACTCACATACCGAAGAATGTGACATGCTTCATCATCGGGCCTGCTTACAAAACGCCCTGGTGTAGCCACACTCAGGGCGGAGCATAAGGGAGGGGAAAAAATAATAAATTCCACACCACAACACATACAACCGGATAAATTCAACACATATGTTGGACAGGCCACATGAAGGGCTCGCTCCCTCCCCGCATGACAGGGCCCGGACACCGGCCCTCCAGGTGTTACCCGCAGAAGCAACCCGCACCCCGTCTCCTACGGGACTCCTGCCCCCGGACATCTCTGTATCATTGGGCCGGGCCACTGTCAGCACCATTGCCCGGGCCCAGCCGCCATCTTGGATGCTGCACCAGGAGGCCGCGTGGCCTCAGCTCGACCCTAACCCTGGGCCTGGCCAGACCCCGACATCCCGGCACCACCATCCACCCAGGAGGTGAACGGACCACTTGGCAGGTCAATGGGAGAAAGAAGTGTCGATGGCTCTCCCCCGCCAGGTGCCGATCGCCCCCAGCCTCCCCGGGCGCTGGCTCCACCCCCCTGCTGGGTGTCTGGACTCCCTCATCCCGGACCTCCCGACCTCCAAGTGCGAGGGTCCGGACATCAAAGGGTGCCAGACCTATAACTGGGGCAGCTCCAGAGCAGGAAGGCAGTTGTATCCTGGAGTCGAGAGAAGAACTCATCCTTGACAGACTGCTGGCGCTGCCGCAGCCCTGCCTTGTGAACTATCGTCCTGCCTGCTGGCGCTGCCGCAACCTTCTGCAACCTCCATCCTCGTCGGGACCTGCTGGCGCTGCCGCGGACCGTTGTAACTACCACCTTTGTCGGGACCTGCTGGAGCTGCCGCGGACCGTTGCTACCTACGATCATCACGGGACCTGCTGGCGCTGCCGCGGCCCGTCCTCCTAGAACGCCGAGCTCGAGGATTGTGAGCTACCCATCTTTCCATCGCATCTACCAGATTGGTAACAAGACTGTCCCGCTACCCCCTTTCCCATCCAAGAGACTAGAATCGAGGGGACCCCTGAGTCCAGACCTCCTTGTACCATTCCACCGTACTTCATGATTGCTTATAAAGAACGTTAAACCTTATCTTTGTGTGGTGTCCATCTGTGGGGGGGAAGTTACTTGTCTGTACGATCGCTGGAGACGGCTCTCCCCGGAGACCTCTCCCCTTGTCCTCGGCCGACCCTCCAGGTCCCGTCTAACAACATACAACACACAACAAAAATGTGGTGAAAAGCTGTGCAAAAACACCCTGTGGTTGAAACTGATAATACGACAAAAAGTGCAGTTCAAGGAAAGTGATTAAAACTGATTAAGGGTGCCAACTAAAAAAGGGTTGCTTTATTAAACGTTCCTTGGCACCCCTATCAGGATTAAAAGTAAAAGAAGGATGGGAAATGTCTTATAGAGGTTCCTCAAGACTTCCCTCCTACCACTGCTGAAGTCAACATGTTTCGACCGTTAAGATTGTGCCTCAGAAGGTCACCCCGGTCTTCGTCAGGACTGTCGCAATCAGCGCCACTGTAGGCCCTTCCGCAATTCGGTTGCTGGACCCCCAGAACAGAGCAGGTCTTCTGGATCCGTACTCTTCTAAGTCACGTGTGGAGGCTGATCCCAACAGTGCGGGAAAACACTCACTGGAAGGGAGCGAGAAGAGGTGATAAAAACAATCACAATCACTCTCTTCATAACCCCCATCTAATTCCAGCATCTAATGTATCATGATAGTAATAATGTGTTGAAAGAATATATCCAAATTATAGCAGTTTCAATGCCCCTGCTCTGCTTTTGACCCGGGTCCTAGTCACTGTCCCCTCGAGATTTAAAGCATCGACCAGTCGTTCACCCATTGTAACAATACTTTAAAAAGCAAAATACTGCATGCATCCACTGCCACTTCCTGTCCCCCACGTGCCCCGTCACACACACACACACACCAACCTCTCATAAGCACATTACACGTGATAATAGGCTCGGGTAGGTGTGTCCCTCTGTAGTACTCACAGAGTTTATGAATTTCATAAACCCGAAAAGGTGTCAGGCAGGAGGGTCTCCCATGAACACAATCTGGAAGAGAGTGAGGCGGGAGGTCATGTTAACATTTACAGCCCCACACCCGGTAACTCATCAGCGGTCCAAAAAAGCCTATTACAGCCGTGGACCAAAGGGTCCCATCAGAGTGCCCCTGTTGTCACTCTCTGCCCTTGAGTCCACCCCTTTACCCATCTCCTTACTGTTCCGAGGGCTCGCCCTGTCGTATCTGCCTGTCAACCAAAACACAGCGCAGATAGTATTCGCGGCATTCGGACGATATTTAAGCTGGATCTGAGCTATTCCTCCGCTGCAAAATCATGGCGTCCCACGTGATCCGAGCGTGGGTGTCATGACATCAAGCACGATGCATGTGATAGGCTTAGGGGCGCTGGGAGTTGTAGTAAAATTATACCCAACGTTGTTTATAGCCACTAACGTCCCCCTTCAGGATCGTACTTAGCCTACACATGCGCCATTGTTAAAAGACTCAAATGTATCCCACAGAATCTTACCTCTTTCTCGCATGGAAACATATCTCGACAATATAATCAGTAAATCATGCTTCAATATTTGTCTGCGGGGAACTGATGTAAATTCCCCTATCAGAACTGCATACCAAAATGATCCTATGCCCTGCGTATGATGTTCACAATGAGTTCCTGCGTTGGGGGATCCCCCTGGTGGTACATACCCATCCATCTGAATATAGTTGTTATAATACAGATGCACAAGAGGAGAGTAGATGTCACAGTATGTCACAGTTGAAAGTCCATGACACCGGCCCTCCCTACATCGTACCATACATACTATTGTACCATCGTCAAGGGGCTCTGGCACATACCTCAATGATCTAGAATGCAATCCACAGTGGGTCAATACCCCCGGGGGTGTTGTTTCATGGTAGACCCTTCTACAGAGAAAGTACCTCCAGTATTTTGTAATAGTATACTTAGACATGGTTGATATAATCCAAGTGCACATAGACATAGATGGTAAAATCCAAGTGTACACAGGACATGGGGTAGACTAATTATCTCAGTATGTTTGTGAAAGGCCTTCATGATACCAGTCTTATCTCAATGAAGACTATCTACTTTCTGCCCAGTGACTGCCACGGAATCTCATAATTTAGTCCCACCAGATGACTCTTAAGGCGATACACCCATCTCTGTTCTCGATAGAGTAACACCCTCTGGTCTTCTGCTTGATGTCTCCCCGGTGAGACCCTCTCTATCACTGTCCATCTTAGATCCTCTGTACTGTGTCCCGTTTCATGAAAGTGTGCTGTCAGTTTTGTATTTGTTTTGCGGCACCTTATCGTGCTGCGATGTTCTGTTATCCTAACTCGCACCTTCCTGCTGGTAATCCCCACATACATTTTCTGACAAGGGCAGGTTATCAGGTAAATCACCCCCTGGGAATTACAGTTTGTGTGAGATCTCTGTTCTCAGGGTGTTCGAAGTCCTAGGTCTATGGATTTAGTGTTATTCGTGAGCTGACATACACTACATGCACCACATTGTGTGTGTACCATCAGTTTAGGTAGGCCTGCCATCGTGGTTGTCTCCCTTGCTATCCCCAGATCCCTGGGTCTAGTATGTATGAGGAGGCCTTTCAGATTTTGGCTCCGTCTGAAGGAGAAGAGAGGTGTCTCTATGTTCATGCCCCCTGTGTTTAGTATCTTCCAGTTCTTCAAAACTAAGCGTTTTATTTACTGGGATGCGGTGTTAAAGGTCGACACAAACACAGGTTTTTTAGTTTGCACTGCAGTCTCATGGTCTTAGAGAGTAACGAGTCGCGGTTTGCATTCAATGCTCGTTTTTTGGCTCTCTTAATAACCCTCAACAGGTATCCTCTCTGTTGTAGTTTATGCGACAGGACCTCTGATTCCATGACAAAATCATTCCTTTCTGACCAATTCCGACGGATTCGGAAAAATTGGCCCACTGGCAAATTTTCCCGCAGAGAGCGAGGGTGGAAACTCTCGAATGCCAACAAGGCATTTTTATCGGTCGGCTTGTGGAATACTTTAGTAGATGAAGAATGTCACACAGGGTGACTAGACTCCCAGCCTCATAGTGTGTAGGGACTTACTCGAAGTCAAAGACAACCAGAAAGTTTGGTGAGCCTTATATCTTCTTGGTACTCATCAAGCTTGCGACTTTGTCTCTCGTGGCTTTTCTGCATCCCATGATGTATGACATCATGACTGATCTCCTAAAAGTGGCTGTGGGAAGCACGCGTGTGCTCGTCCTCACCACAACACAGAACCTGGCACTAGTTCTTGCTGGAACAACATGGCCCAGTAGGTATTTTAAGGTCCATGCACATCCAGACCTCCACGTTAGAACTTCTCACTTTGGAAACTTAGAATTCGTTGGCAATGTTTCTGCTCTGTTCTGTTCTTCCAACCATTGATACCTCAGACACTTAAGAGTCCAGCAGGTCTAACTTGACCACATATCTCTACTCACTTTCTGTGCCGAAGGCTAAAGGACATTGGCTCATGAACAAAATATTAGCTGTAAACTGCGGAGATATGTATTTATCTTACTCATAAAAATGTATTGCTTTGTTACATAAACTGCTCATGTAGTAATAATTACATCCAGATGCTACTTATGTAAGAAAGAGTTTGTAACAGCATAGTCAATATTCATATTGTCACTTATGCTTGTGCTGACCACCTAAAAAGATAGAGAGGAACATAGCACATCCTTACAATGTGTATTACGCTGTTAAATAACTCTTTATCTAAATACAATATTAATGTCACCCTTGGTACAGATTCGCCACACCCAGACAGTTAAAGTAATCCAGTCCGTGGACCTGCTATTTCCGCAATACTTGCTGCTGTCCTATCAATTCTGAAGTAAAGAACTCTTCATGTCAAATATTACATTGTGACTGCCAACGCCGAATAGGCAGCTGCCGTGGCCTCTCTATCATTTCCAAAGGTAGTTTGACTATTAATGCTAGCCAAATCTTAGTTAATGAGGTTGACCCAGAGTGTCCTCCAATTAGTGAGTTGGCTGTGGAAAAGGACTCCCTCTCCCTTGAATGAACCCTTAGTCCTGGGATAAAAGAGATACAGAGTTGGCAGATTGTTTCACAGCAGCTACACTGAGGGGCATATTATCAAGACAGGCGATACAATTATAGCCATTTTCGCTAAAACAGCGATAATGGGCTTGATAATATGCTCTATGAAATTCCAATTGAAGCCCATGTTAGATGTCCTTCACATTTAACACGGGCTTCAATTGTAATTCCATTGAGCATATTATCAAGCCCAATATCGCCATTTTAGCGGCAGTTTTCTGCCGCTAAAACTGCAATAATTTTATCGCCTGTCTTGATAATATGCAGCCGAATTCCTAAGTACTCTGCTCAGCCTCAGATAAACGACCATCCATCAGCCTTAATTACCCTTAGTAATGTATCATGCGTGTACGAAGCGCTCAATGACCATCAGTGCCTTTACGCCCGCCCAGGGTTCACATCTCCTCTGCAACCTCATTATAAAGTAGCCCTTCTAACTGAGGGACAACTCTTCATAGACGCTGCCCCATATGAACGAGATTGCACCTGCGACAACATAGCGGTGTAGCACAAATCCGGGGTGCAGTTGCATCTCGTCCTCTTGTCCCAGGGTGAAAGTTCATTCTTTACTCTTCTCCATGAGCAGGTATTCAAGACAATAAATCACATTCCAAGTGGAGTTTGTCCCAATTTTAGTGTAGTTTTAAATTTTGTATGGCAGTTGTGGATATTTCCCACTCCCATATAAGCGTGGATCACAACTTCTAAGGCTTTCTACTCCAAAAGTTGGTTTCTGTTCTTGTTCCCTGAAATCAAGTTGAGAGTTCATTGCAGGATACTGCAGCTTCAAGGCTTCCAAGGCACGGGCACCCTGATTTGTAGTTTCCTTTGCTTTTTCTTCTGCTTCTTTTAGGTGCAACCCATGTTTTCTTCCATGTCCTAATGCTTACACTGTTCAAGTTCTCACAAGCACAACACCTGATTCATCTGGAACTTTCTTCTGTCAAGATGTCATTCTTGTTCTCACACATCACTACAGGAAACTTGCCTGGATATGAAGCTGCTTTCAGTCTCTGGCTTTGCCAGGTCTATTGCTGCTGGAGTCTATTTGGATCACAAACTGGCTTGTGAGAGGGGACAATGTTTAGTATACTTGGCCTAGGGAGTCATGGGTGCCCAGTACTCCATCTCTCAATCATTCGAGTCTGCATCGACTAGATTCTTTATTGTCAACCAGCCAGCCTCTGCCAGCAGTCAACACCAGAACCTGGGCTGCTAAGAGAATTCACAAGGACATATTATCAAGCCCATTATCGCCGCTTTAGCAGCAGTTTCCTGCCGATAAAGCGGCGATAATTTTATCACCTGTTCTTGATAATATGGCCCTTAGTTTTTCCAGAGTGCCTCAGCGGGTCTGCGGTTGCTGGATGAAGATTTCATTTACTTTGCCTACATGCCCACAACTAATATCCTGGAGCACGGATACCAGATCCTATATTCTCCTTAGATGATACTGGTTTGATTACAATTGGAGGTCTGTTGATGTGTCAGTTTTGCTTTTGGATCAAAACCTAGTCGGTGGAGCTGGTGACTCCAGTGGTCAGTTACTGACAGCTGCAGGACCCTGCCCTTTGAAGATGCAGGAATGTGAATTTGAGCAGCTGCTGATCAGTCAAAGATCCTGGACACCTGTCTCCCTTTGGCGGGAGGTAGCTCCATGCCAATGCTTGTTCTAGTCTCCTTGTCATGAATTAAACAATGTGTTTTCCCTTGCCCATTTTCAGAAACAAAATGGATGACTATAGAGCATGGAAAGGAGGAAGTACTGCCTGCTGGTCCCCTTTTGTAGTTGTGACTCTATTGTCTACAAAGGAGGTTTGCATGCTTTTATCATATAACTCAAAACTTAAGACCAATGTTGCTAGGTCCATGCCCCTCAGGAAAGGTGGCTCATCATCCCAAATTTGAGATGTCAGCTTTGCCGCACACTAGCCTCTGTGCACCAAAAAGCAGAACACTGAAGCAGCCAACAATCCTGGACGTCCTTATTCCAGTGAATACACCAATATATATATATATATATATATATATATATATATATATATATATATATATATATATATATATATATATAAGAACACAGAATTCCCTCACTTCGGATCTGCGAATGCGGTCAAAGCCTCCACGCCAACCACAGGAAGGAAAAACGGACCACCAGTTCAGCAAGCATATTTTCTTTATTTCATTCACAAGCCATTTTTCAGCGACACGTTTCGAGCACGAGTGCCCTTGTTCTATATATGCCCAGAGATGCTTTGGATACTTTCCACGATTGTGTGGTGGAGGACATTAAGAAATTAAACACTCAGTCAAAATCTAAAAACATCAAAAGGAAAAAAAATATTCAGCAAAAGAAACAGAACTATGCTAACCTAATGAAAAAATTGGGGGAAAACAATGAAATTATAATAAATAAATCGGACAAGGGTGGCAACTTGGTGATTTGGCCACGTAATGACTATATCAAAGAGGCCAAACGTCAACTCAATGACATTGCCTGCTATGAGTTGTCTAACATTAAAAATTACAATACTGCCATTGAATTCCTTAAGAAATTATTGTTGCAACTACGTAGAGATGGACTTGTGTCTAATGATGAGTTCAAATTTATGTGTAATGATAACCCTATTGTGCCTATTTTATATCTAATCCCAAAAGTGCACAAATCTGTTTTTCCTATACCTGGCAGGCCTATTATCTTCGCCATAGGCAGCGTAGCCGAACAAGTAGGTCAATATGTTGACTTTTCTTTGCAGAATCTGGTTAAGTCTCTCCCTAGTTATATTAAAGATACAGGGGATTTTCTTAGTAAAGGAGAAAATCTACAATGGTCTAATGATATGTATCTCATTTCATTAGACATTGAGTCTTTATACACTAGTATTGACCCTCAGGCAATACTTAATGCGGTAAAATTCTTCCTGGATCAAAGACCATGTGAATACTATCAACACAATAAGGCTTTGATCAGCCTTATGAGCTGGTGTTTAAACAATAACATCTTCCTTTTTGGGAAGGAGTTATTCAGACAATTAAGGGGCGTGGCCATGGGAGCCTGCTTCTCCCCCAGCTATGCGTGCTTGCACGTTGGCTGGTGGGAGGAGCAGGTTCTGAGGAAGGACTATCAGGCCATTTTTGACAATAACATCAAATATTTTTTCAGGTACATCAACGATATTTTTATCGTATGGAAAGGAAGTAGACAGAAAGCAGTAGAGTTTATTGAAAATATCAACAAGAACAATCTAAACTTACATTTTACCTCCCACATTGACAATTCCAGTATAGAATTTCTGGATGTGAAATTATATGTCAAGGATAATAAAGTTGAAAGTACTTTATTCAGAAAGTCCACTGCAGGCAACGTAACCCTTCATGCTTCCAGTTCCCACCCCAGGCATCTGATCGCCAGCATCCCCTATGGTGAGCTATTACGGCTCAAAAGAATATGAAGCACGGACATTGAGTTTAATAGCTGTGCAGCTGAATCCATAGAAAGGATGAAAGCTCGGGGTTATTCTGACAAACTACTAAAGGAAGCATTAGCTAAAACTGCTCTTAGATCAAGAAGTAGTTTGCTGCCTCGGCTGAGTGCGGCAGAAATTGATTCTAACAGTTCTCATGAATCCTTGGTGACATCTGAAATGAATAGTAAAATCCAATGTCCAAGACTGATTACTACTTTCAGTGAGAATGAATGAAAAATCAGATCCATTATCAACAGACACTGGGCAATAGTTTTAAATGATCCTGTTTTAAAAATGAACTTACCACCTAGTCCAACAATCACGTTTAGTAGAGCTAGAAATATGGGATCCTTATTGGATCCAGTCAGTCCGGAGATTAGAACGAAATCTAATTGGCTTAAACCTAAATCTGGTTTCTACAAATGTTCTTTATGTCGTGCATGCAGATTCGGGGTAAACAAAACAGAGTACTACACACCTTTTAGCCCTACACCACATAAGATATTGGACAATTACAACTGTAAGACGGAGTTCGCAGTTTATGTTCTCACGTGTACCTGTGGTCTCAATTATATTGGCAGTACCAAGCTACAGGTACACGTGAGAATTTTGCAGCACCTACGCGCCATCCTTCATAGTGATCCTAACTACCCGGTGGCACGCCATTTTAAACAGGTGCATGATAATAATTTGAACTGTCTGCAATACTACGTGGTATCCTCTGTACCGAAACAGCGTAGAGGGGGTAATAGAGAACTGTTGCTCAGGAGATTAGAAACTAGATTCATTCTCAATTTTGATAGTAAGTGTCCCAATGGACTGAACAACACGGAAGATATGTATACATGTCTGTAAAATATCGTCGTGTCTGTGTTGTGGTCTAGATGAATTGCACGTATTGAAACTTTACAACAGGATAAAATGATCTGAACAGGACTGATTCGCCATCATGTTCACATTTTTAATCTTATTTTCAAGGAATTTTAGGTTTCCTGTATATTTATATATATAGGAACAATAAATAAAATCACATTTATATTTATTTTGCACTAATGCGAGGGATATGTACAATAGTTTGTATATGGGAGATATGGGTGAAGTTGATCTAATGGACAAAATAGCTTTTTCCGAGTTCGATATTTCCTCTATTATCTCATTACACATTCAATTGATTTGCCTTGTAATATTATTTTATCTCAGTTTTGAGATTTGTTTTGCACTTCTTCACATGTATAAAATTATTACTATGCTTATCTTACCCACCATTGCTAGGATGGTCTCAACGCCCATTGCATTTATGCAGATATAATGTTGGCTCATTTTTAAGATTATTCTTTATAAATGGATTTATCCAGTAATAGCTTAATTGTTAAAAAGACTTAATATGATTTGATGTGATATTTATATATATACATCTGACATACTTCATATTTGTGGTAGTAGAACTTCATTAGATAAACACAACAATATGTGAAATCAGTTCGTGTGAAACTACAAATGCATGATATAGTCTTTTTACAGTGTTAATGCCAAAGGGCTGATCATGTGACCGCAAAGGGAAGAGGCATATTGTTTAAAAATGGCTACATTGTAACCAATCTTTATGTGATCAAGGGCTCTTGAAGCCCGAAACGCGTCATCTGTCGATGCTCTTTTTGGATATGGTTGATTAAATAACATCTTGCCTGATCAAGTGGTTCGTTTCTCCTTCTTCGCCGCCGTGGCTATGGTGGAAGTGGCGGGAGTCTTCATTTGATATATATATATATATATATATATATATATATATATATATATATATATATATATATATGTATATGCTCCCTGTCCCACTAGGAATCGAGGCACTCGCGGATGGGTGCGGTATGCGGTAATGGGCGCCCGCAATAACACCACGCTCAACTCCAGACACTCTCCTTCCGAAGAACCGCACTTGTGGAACCAAAGTTTTCGGTGCTCACACCATTGTAATTTTAATTACAGAGTTAACAGACGCGTTTCAGCATCAAGCCTTCGTCAGTGTTAGTTACATTTTGCAAGTTAGCCTGGGTATTAATGCAGACATTCACTAAACATAGTTGACAGACTTCTTGATTACTGCTGAGAGTCGCGCCATCTTTAAACATGTAAATACATCTTAATACATCATTATTTCATTACGCGCTCGCTAAGCATCGGTGGAAACATGATTTTGAAATATCGCTGTGTATCGGCATAGCTCCCCGCATTGCCACATTACGGGGAGATTAAAGGGGCGAAAAGCCTCACAGCCCCCATTTTCCAAAATTTCCAACCGTCCATCAAGCCATGTATTGGCAAGTTTCTCTGCTTTCACATACAGTTCCAACGTATTTTAAAATATATGTGCATTTGCCACTTACATTTCAATAGCCAAATTGATTCAACATATTATTTCATATATTCCTTTCTACAATTATTTACTTCACATGATTCCCCTCGGTTTTCCTCAATGTTCACCATCCTCTACCCCTATCTTCATTATTGTCTATCTTTTAGTTATAGCAGTTAGTAGCTTATGCATTAACCAGTATATCTGATTACAAGATAAAGGACAGATAGGGGGAGGTTATTTAGGGATTATTAGGGAGAAAGAACAGAGATTTGAAAGAAAGGAAAGAAAGCAAAGAAAAGGAAAAGAAACAAAATCTAATAGAACGAACTCATGCTGATCTATTGTTATCGAGGGGATACTACATTCCAATTTCAGCTATCTTCCTAATCCATTTTTTATTTTGTATTTATTTATCTAGGTTTCAGCTTTTAAATAGGAATAAACAGCAACTATGGAACCTAGGTTCAGTTTCCTTCGCTTATTCGACTCATCTGCATATTATTTTCCTGAATGGACAGCTAGTTTTTTCCCGCTGTTTAGTCCCAGTGATACCTTTGTCATTAGGTCTATAATATACCTAGATTCCAGTCGTCTCAGGTTCTTCAGTCTATCCTCTCCTCTTACACTTTCGGGCACAAAGTCAAGGCCAAAGTATTGTAGTTTGTTCCTATCCCTCTGATGTATCTGATCAAAGTGTCTTGCGACTGGATATGCTGGGTCTGCTTTGTCTATTGCCCTTAGGTGTTCCAGGACCCTGATCTTAAGTTGGTGGATCGTGCTTCCAATATATCCTAGGCCGCACGGGCAGACCAAACAGTATACTGCATAGTTGGTACTGCATGTCATGAACTTTTCGATAGATTTGGAGATACCCACGCCTGGAATCTCATACTGTCGCACCCTTTTACTTCCTGTGCAGGCTTTGCATTTGCCACAGGGTTTCTGCAATTTTGCCTGTCTTAGGGGTTACTTTTTCGAAATGGCTTTTCACCAATGAATCTTTTAGCGACCTTGCTTTTCGGTAAGTGACTAGTGGTTTAGCTGGGATGTCATCCTTTAGAATGGGATCAGTTTTTAGAATATGCCAATTTTTTTGCAATATTCTCCTCAGATTGATGGATTCACTAGTATATAGTGTGAGTATATATATATATTCACAGTAAAAAGCATTCCATAAGGAGTCCGCAGGTCACAGGGCGTAGCTATGGATGTATGTCATCACAACGAATGCTTTTACTCCGCATGCCATTACAACACAGTTTTTACAACGCAAGTCGTTACAACGACTTGCGTTGGGGGGCGCTGGATAGTGGAATAGTTTAATTTTCCATTCCAACTCCAGGCCCCGTGGATAGTAAGGAAGGTGTTGGATAGAAAATTAAACTATTCCCTATCCTACAGCGCCCTCCAGCGCAAGTCATTGTAACGACTTGCGTTGTAATAGCTGCGTTGTAATGGTAGTGCGGAGTAAAAGTTGCGTTGTAAAGGATGTTTCCCGTAGCTATCAATGGTGTAGCAGGTGCAGTGGCACTGAGACCTGGGGGACCCGCTAAACCTTGATTCTTGCTGTGCTTTCCTACCCAGACTGCATACGGGGGTCTTTTGTCCTTTCTTGCACTAGGGCCCGTAGATCACTTGTTATGCCACGGGAAGCCCAGGGGCCAACGACCGGGCACACATCTTCTGTCTGAAGCCTATAAACAACTTTTGCAGCCTGTCCCTCTTCAATAATGAGAGCACACTGCAGTAGGAAGCTGAAACTGGGCCTGTTGGTTCAGGTGGGGCTGAGGGGGCCAGCAAAAAGAGATCATGCAGACTGTCATTAGCGTTTTCCTCTCTTGGAATAGACTGCACCCAGCAGAGGTCTTTGTCTTTCCTCCTTTGTAGGAGATCAAAGTGCCAGCCAGACATTAATGTGTAAATGTGCCCAATTCAGGAGAACTGCCTCCTGCTGCTGAATATTGATGAGGAGTGGATGAGGTCATGGGTCAGCCTTTGACGATTCATGAGGCTGGGGTGTGAGGGGGCTGGTGATTGGGCTTCAGACATCCACTTCCGGGGAAGAGCGGGCATTCACTGCTCACAGTCAGCTCCCCCAGCCTAGGGTGCAAGGGGTGATCAGGCTGTATTCCCTGTTGCTTTCCTGTGCAGAGCACGCACTGGTACTTAGAGAGACCCCAGTGCTACCGAGCAAACTTCCTGTATCTACCAAATTCTGCTCCCCATACCCTATCTCAAGGATCTCAATCTGGGGCAGCATTACATAAGGTGCCCCAGGGGCGCAACACACGTTTCGCCCACTTTGTGCGCCCCGGGGCTCTTTGGTATTATAGAAGGGGGCGCAGACTCCCCTTCTATTTTACCGATAGCGCTGGCGCACTTAAAGCGCAAGCGCTATCAACAAAGGGTGTCCCCACATTTGCATAGAGGCATGCCCTATGCAAATGAGGGAATTACTTTGACTCTGCGCCCGCGCCATATTACAGACATGGGCACAGTGTTAAAAAAGCCCCCACAAGGCACACTGACAGTGCACCATTTAAAAGGTGTCGCACTGTCAGTACGCCCGGTGCCCGCTATGGCCAGTCCGGCCCTGGTTCCCCCTGAGTTCAGCCCACTGCAGGGGTTTAAGGGGGTCCCATGTACCCCTCCCCCGACATCCCCTTGCAGGCGGGTAGAGTCACTGATACCACCCGCCTCCAAGGAGATCTCAAATCCCCTTTGAAAGTGCAGGCAGGTGCCTCCTGCACTGTGAAAACACGGAGCAGCTGCTCCCTGTTTTAACATGAATGCGCTGCCCCAGGGCAGTACAAGTTCCCGGCTGCCCCCAGGGCAGCACATTCACCATTATTGGGCGCATTGGCAATGTTTGCGCCTGGCGCACCTTTTCAAAGGTGTGCTGGGCGCAAACAATACCAATACGTAATATGCTCCCTGGTGACCCCAATATCAAGACCCACCTGATCCTTACGAGCCCCAACAGCATGAACATACTAATCCCCATAGGTTCCAATATGAGCACCCCAGAATATTATGTGGGCCCGATGTAATGCACACCCTGCTTCCATGTACACCCCGATTATAGGCGTAGCTGGGGCGGGCGCGGTCCACCGCGTACGGCTCTTTTTTGGCGACAGAGGCGAGAGCGAGAGAGAGTTTTTCTTTTTGTCGTATTTATTTATCTAATTAAGTATATGTTTAGCATTGCTTTATCAGCTTAAGGCTACATCGCTGCACATAAACTGGTCCACAGGCACTCTCTGAACAGGAATACCATATATTATTTTGTAGAGGTTCAGACAAGTATCTTAAAAACAAGCAAATCTCAGAATCAAATCACTGATACAAATGCACAAGATATCAGTGCAAAAGACAATGACTTTATGAATCCATTAACATTAACAAGTCTAATCGTTGTTAATGTTGTCGAGGAAAAAGACAAGTACAGTGCACATCTCATAATTAGTGGAGTTCACGAGATCACTGAAAGTTTTGTTAGGAAGCAATGAGCCCCATTCTAAAGCCAGTTTGAGTTCATGGTCCTCATGACAGCGAGCAATATGCTCACATTAACACGAGCATGGGTTATGTTCTCTGGCTCAGATTCCCAAACCGGCTTAAAGAAGAGTCGAATTGACAGTCCCTCCACTTGCTGATCTTTCCCAGCGTAGGAACATGTCCGAAATGCAGCTGGGTTGGGAACAACGTTTTTCAAATAACATACGGGTCCTCATAATGTCCATAAATGGTATATATCTGTACATAGAAGCATACATGGAATAGGACTTAGCTGTACATGCTGGACAAGTCAGCAAGAGCAGAAAATTGCTTAATCATGACCTTTTACCCTCTCATGAAGGAATAGGCAGCCAACAGGGAAACTGTACAACCATCAGTCAAGCCTGAATTCC
This sequence comes from Lissotriton vulgaris, assembly GCF_964263255.1. NCBI lineage: Eukaryota > Metazoa > Chordata > Amphibia > Caudata > Salamandridae > Lissotriton > Lissotriton vulgaris. The sequence continues at coordinate 1,818,081,974 of NC_141687.1, forward strand.
AAAGCCAAGCTGAACAAAAGGAAAAATAGACTGAATATTGCTCATCACTAAATTTAGCTACCTTGCAACAGAGCTAAGAAGTAGAAGCTTCAAAAAGCACGTCAGCATTTGAATAGTACAAATTTATAGTTACCTTCAGGGCAGGACAACGTGAAGAAATCAGCCCGATATCCCATCTGAAGTGTTCTAAGGCTGAGCTGTTGGATTTCTGAGCCCTAAGAATACTCCTAGGATTTATCGGGAAATTGATAGTCACAGCCCAAATAGGGCATCCATACATTATTAAAGACATAGCGCTTGGTTGGTATGCTTTTCTTATGAGGCCCAAAGAATATTTCCTGGCTTGTGACAAATGCAAATTCTTAACAAAGTGCCCACCACAATACTCATTGATTTATGTCTTGTTTAAATATGAATTTCCAACACAGTTTATTATCAAAAACTATTCCAATCTATTGAACAATATGAACTACTCCAAGACATCTGTCTTTCAGATGCTAAAAGGATTTGCATCTTGACTTAACAAATGATGAGATTTGGGTTTTTGTAAAAAATAATGACACTAACCAAATATTTGACATGGGAGTCCATGGCTTAATATGTTTTTTTTACATACTACTGCTAAAGTGAATATGGACCACAGCATCTGATGACTTACTCCAATTAATAAGGTTGGAGGACCAGGAGAGTATCAGAGGGGTTTATCAAATCGGAATTATATATAGCCCGGGTGATGTTTGTTTTAACATGTTTCACAGGAGTCCAAAATATCCTTTTATTATTACTAACAATATGGTTATTCCCAAAAAGCCATCTTTATGGACATTAACATAATTATTAAATTTGATCAAATACTTTAATTGCTGGTTGGCTTTTTTAATCTCACAGAACAAAAGAAACAAATTTGAGACCGTAGGACGAGCATTTATAGATGATGCAACCGGCGACAAGATTGCAAGCTGATCATCAAACCAGTCAGACACTCTATGCCCCCTAGAGACACTTTTTATACCAAGAGGGTAATTCTTAGTAGAACCAGCACTATTAGCAAATACCACCAGGCTACAATTTTATGTTGTCTGCTCTATGTAAGTTTTAATCAAGATTGAGGTCAAGCATTATTATTGAGTAGAAGTTTGTTTAAGGATTGGATAAGAGTATTGTTCTCGTCATTCCAATGAAGGTTGGAGTCACCTAGTATTATGTTGTTGGTGTTCAAGAGTGAGCAGTGTGTTATCAGGTCGGATAGGTGTTCTCCGAAGGTGATTGTGTTGCCTGGCGGATGGTAGAGGAGATGACAGTATAGAGTTTTATTGTCTTTCGTCATTATGGTGGAGGTTAGATATTCAAATGTGATGTAGGAGAAGGTGTCGGTTTCAGTTATGGTAATGCTGTTCTTGTGGATGATTGCAACACCCCCACCACAATGGTTCTTTCTGTCTTTCTTGATGATTGAGAACCCTGGGGCACTAGCGTATCAATGATTGGGTAGGAGGATTCATTCAACTAAGTTTCTGTGATGAACGTGATATCAATGTCATGGTTCAGGATGGTTTCTGCTAGTTCTGTTGCGTGTTTAGTTGCAGATCTGCAGTTTTTAAGCATGCAGTTGGTCATTCCCTTGTTGTTGAGATCCTTAGGGGGAGGTGCCATGGGAATATTGATGTGGTTAATTGGTGACCTCATCGTTCTTGTTGGGATGCAGCCTCTCCCAAACCCGGTGATTATCTGGATCATGGAGCTGGGGTTGTCATTAGTTCATAATGAGTGGTAAGTATTGGCAAAATCTGTCACCTCCCTCAGGGACATTGCGGCACTTGTTCTTTTTGGTCTCTAAGGCTGATTTATTAAAGGAGTTGAGTTCCAGCTGTGCGGCGGTGTCTAATTTCCAGCTGTCCTTTGTGGGGCAGTCCAGAGATGGAGAGTGTCTGTCAGTGAGACTGTGGTTCACTGTGTCATTGGTAACTATTTTGTTCATGATGGTTATTGTGGACATGTGGTGTGAGCACTCCTGTCATGTTTCAGACAGTAGATTGTTGAGTGCTGATGGTAGGTGAAAGTCGGGTGAATTTGTTAGTGGGTCGCCCTCACAAGCAGCCTGTGGGAAAGAAGATCCTGGTGAGGGAAGGACGGAGGGGGTGTCACAGGGGGCTGGGGAGTCGCAGTAGTGACGTTCCTCAGAACTGGTCTAGATAAGATGTTTTTAGTGTGCAAGTTAGGGCTAGTGTAGAGGAAGAGAGAGTGGTGGCGGAGGGGATAAATTTGAAGTTGATGTGAGTCGTGAGATTGTTTTGTGTTGTCATTAGTGGTGGCGGTTGGTTGGGGGAGGGGGTAAAGTGCAAATGAGTAATGGCATTCCATAGCGTTGGGAATAGGGATTCAAATGAATCTAGGTTGGTGTTGTTGACTTGAATCAAGACTATTCCATTTCTGTAGATGGTAGCAGAGGTGTTGTCAGTGAACGAAGGAGGGTTTGAGTTCGAGATTGTCAGTTTGCAACGGTGAGGGGTGCTGGTTGTTTTGGATATAAGAAGGTAGGTCCTAAGTATAGTGTTCCATTTCGCAGTTCGTTGGGTGTGGAAAATGAGATCCATTTTTTGTTGGCCTTTAGAGGAATTGTAGTATATATCAGCAAAGAGTGTTTCAGGGTGTTGTTTAATCAGCCTATGTTAGAAGTTTTTTCACCTTTGTTGAGAGATAAGGGGGGATGATGATGGAGAAAGAGTTTGGGCCATGGGGTTTGTTGCACTTCGGCATTGAGGGGAGGAGGGAAGTTGATGAGGCAGGCAGCATCTTGCCTCAGAGAGTACACTGATGTCGATTATGCGTAAATAGGCGGGTTTCAACCCGGGGGTCTACCCTGGATATTGGTATAGGAGGGGAAGAGCAGGGAAGTGCTGGAGGCAGCCTGGAATCAGCCCAGTCCTTGATGAGAGCTTAACGAGTGTTTATTAATTATTTAATTATTTTACTTTATGAAACTTCCTTTAGAATCTCCCTACATAGATGGAGAGAGACTGGTTGTGTAATGATTAGGTAGTTAGGTTGGAGAGTTGGTTTCCCTTGTCTTTTCCAGTGCTGCAAGGGTAGAATATGTCCTTTGTTAGGTTCCACGTTATTTTGTTTCCCTCTTGGTGAGAGTCCTCTTTTTGTTTCTCAGACTGGATTGTGAGAGTATAATTAAGCCTTTGTTAGTTTCCATAGTTTCCTCAACCTAGGTCATGAGAGGGCCGTGGAGTGCTCCTGCCAGGGGGAGAGTCACCAGCGCCTCTGTGGCACCCGGAGGGCATCTGGAGAATCCCTGCAAACCCCGGCGATGCAGCAGACCCGGTCCCACATCACAGCCGGTCTCGTGTGGCACAGAGGGCCAGCAACCACTGTCCACTGATAAACAGCCAAATTCCTTGCAAGCTGGGCCAGCGAGTGCCGTGACCGGCTTGGGCGATATAAAAGCCTATGGGCCAGGACCTGGGTTTCTAGGGCCCATTGCATGCATTCCCAATAAACAGGGGTGCCAGGCAGCGATGCGCTCTTCCACCTCAGCTACTTTTCCTTGCCATACAACCATTTGAGGCCAGGATTAGGGGCGACAACTTCGACAAGGCTGTCAGTAGTATCCTGACATTGAAGACAATGAACGTTTATGCAGATGATAGGTTCCCTTTCCTGATCTCCTCATGACATCTCCATTGACCTTGAGGTTTGCTGGAAGCTCAATATTGCTCCTGCGTGGGAAGAATTGTGGAGAGACAATGTGGATGAAATGTGCTTCCAAATGTCGTTATGGAAAGAGTAGCTTTAATCAACATTTTCGCACTTCCTACAACTCTCTACATCCTACAGAATTACACTTATGATATTTCCGCTCATTTCTATAAACACAATACAGGATAACTCCCAAAGCTTCTACTACTGTAGAGTGCATTCTATAATTGGACCCAGGCAGTGTACAGTTGTTGAGATGGGCAGTGCAGATGTGCACTATTGGACAACCTAAATAATTGGTGTGAAAGACTGGATGATCTTGCCCTCTGTCTCAAGCTTGAAGTATTTGAGGGCTTAGACCTGTTAGGAGTTCTCTATGGCTTCCCAAAACCCATTGCATTTCCATCATTACATCAAGCTGTGGGTCATGAATGATTTTATAGTCCATATTAACTCGCCATTCTCAGTTGCTCTTTTGAAGTAGTGTGGCTCACTGGTTAGAGGCAGCAGACCCGAGAGCAGAGGACGGCCCGGGACCAGGGTTCGATTCCCGGAGCGGCAGGTTTCTGGACCAGGGTCAGCGGACTCGATAATTCTCTCGCCTCGGTGCCCACTCTGATCAGCGATCACACTCGGCAACTCTGGGCATTAGCTTGCCTCATCTTCACTAACGGCCCCACCAGACCGCCGGGGATGCCTGGTCTCACCCTGGAGATACCCATTAAGGGACCATCTCTCAGGGAAGCCAGGAAGGGTTTCGCAGCGGTCGAAGCGCCTTGGGACCCTACGGGTAAGTAGTGCGCTATATAAATGCCTATACATTTACATTTACATTTTGCTTTCTTTTCCGAGCACCATAAGTGGGAGTAGAAGTAGATGGTCGAATGGCATAGATCTGGTGTGATCATTCAGTGATGCTTCGGTTAAAACATTTTTTTTTTGCATACAGTGACACGTAATTCAAATAAGTCTGAGATCAGTGTTGACTGCTCAGATTAAAATGTGTTTTGATGCGTCAAATGCATCTGTGAGTGATAACAACACAAACAAAGTGCATGGAGAGATGTTGGTGAAATTGACTTACATGTCCCAGTGAAACTGTATAGTGTGCTGATGCCTGCTGGGAAGTGCATATACTTAGTGCGATTTAGGTGGAACGGTATTTGCATCTGAAACAAATACAAGTCAAACAGAATCAAGGTTTCATATTTGATGTCCATATTCTCAGCACCATCGTGTGGCACAGGTGGCGTAAACGAGTTAGAAGGAGAGGCCCAAGGCTGCTCCTGTAAGTCAGTATAACAAGACCTTTAATAACAGGTATTAAACTCCTTGGGAAAGGGATCGAATCAGGCACATTAGCAAACATGCTCGCAGTCGCACGATGCGAGAAAAATAAATTAGAACATTGGACACAGCTGGGGTAAAAAACATAGTAGACACTTTTAGACAATCAGTGAAGTCAGGCAAAAATGTAAGTGGCGCTATAATATACTGAAAGAGATGGTGTAAGACTCAGGGCGGGACACAGTTTAAAGCCGAAGCAGTTGTATGATTGAGCATATCTGGCACTGTGGGGGGGCCTCTGCAGGTTGGCTTCACACAAAATAGTTACAAATTGCATCAGGATTCAAATTAAGTGAGCTAATTGAAGCGATCTGTTGACATTTGCAAAATCGCTTAGAAGTATACAAGTAGTGTTGGAAACCAGTGACTGCACATTTTATGCGCTAGATCGACTGTAAGTAAGAGTTAGGTGTTAAGGTTAGGCCATGCTTGTCAATAAGGTAGCATACAGCTTTCCCAGCGTTCCATCTGATTCTCCTGCTTGTAAAGCAAGAAAAGAGGAAACATCGTCACCAGTGGGAAATTAGAGCCGGATTAAGAGTGTGCTGATACTGGGGTACTGGATGGCATACTGGAAATAGTGGCCCGGCCCCCATCCACTACCAGAAATCTAGATGGCATGATATTGACACAGGCCTCCTGCAATGAGCAGCCACCAGCAGGGGGTTGGTAGGGCGCGGCCCCGCTCCAGGTCGGCAATCGCGTCAGGTTGATTTAGAAATGTAGGGGCATATTATCAAGGGGGTTTATCTCCGCTTTTTTGGCTTTAAAAGCCAAGAAAGCGGAGATAAAATTATCTCCCTATTACCTAGCTGCCGCTAACACCAGTTAGCGACAGCTAGTAGGAGATAGCGACCATCTTGGGCCCCACTTTGCATGTCAGTGATATTTATCACTAATGAGATGCAAAGTGGGCGTGCCAAGATGTTAGAGACTGAAAACAGTTGCTAACATCGCTAGTTCCTATTACCAACTTTTAGAGATATTCGCGCTAAGCGGGAATATCTCCAAAAGCTAACACCTGCCCTGAGCAGTTCTTAGCCATGTTATCCAATGGGAGGTGGATAACATGGCTAAGAGCATTAGCTCGCTAATGCATGAATATCGCTGACTTTTCAGCGATATTCATGCTTTGCGGCGATTTTTACCGCATTTGCGTTAAACCTTGGTAATACCAAGGTTTATTTGCGGTAAAAATCGCCGCAGCGCTGCGGTAAATTTTTGTCTCTAGCCAAGCAATAGCGATAATTATCGCTATTGCTTGGTAATATGCCCCGTAGGCTTTGGAGTTACTAACGCAGACTGCGCTACTGCTCGCCAATCTTGCTCCACATGAAGGGGTAGTTTACCCCGCAGTTTGTAGACTGCTGAGTAGGTGCAAAACCTGGGAACTACAATCCTGCATGAGTCGCCACACCACATGCATGCCGTTGGTAGTGCATAGCCATGGCCCACTGTGCCATTCTGCCAGTATGGCATTTTCCCAGTGGGCCTCCTGCAGCGAGGTTCTGATCTGGACATTTTACCTGAGTTGATTTCAGTTTCAAGTCTTGCCCTGGGTGTGGCCTCGCCCTGGGTCAGCAGTTAAGTCTGCCTGATGGAGGGAAGCAAGTGTGTGAGGGTTACTGCATTGAGTTTATCAATCATGCAGAACAGGAAGTAGCCATTCGCGTATTAATAAACAGTCGAGACAAAACCACTATTAAAGCTTCCGGCAAACTGCTATTTTTCTATTGCTCTTGATGGTGAGGTGGCTCTGTGCTGTACAAATGTAAGGGTGGAAGGATTTCAAAAGCTTAAAATGAAGGAGAAGCAAGTAGTAGTGACTTATCTGCTGGCGAGCCGCTTTTAAAAGAGGCAGATCATCTCTTGGATACATCCTTTGTTTACTGTTATCTCTAGAACTTTATCCTTAATGATGTAGTGCGGCTGCTGTGAGTTGCTATTAAAGGATAATGCATAATGTCAGCCTCCGTGTCTTTAATGAAATCCAGATTCTCTGGTCATGATAAGAGGAGAATCGCAATTTCAAAAATAAAGGCTTATACACCAAAAAAGCCTTGGCTCAGTTTTAATCGGGCCTGAATTCGGTCTTTCCGTTTACTGTTTTACGCTGAATGCAAGGTGCTTGGTACGTGTATATTCAAGATCCATCTGGTGCATCTGCCATAGTCCTTTGCCTCATTAATTTTTTAGGAGGGTACTTGGTAAAGCTGGCGTTCACAAACCCAATCCATTGTTAACCCAGACCTCAGTTTTAATGTTAGACTGCAGGCTAAGGCAGGCACAGTTAGCCTTGTTTATCTTACTGTATTACCTGCTGAGAAGATTGCTCTACTATAGTCCTTTCTAGGCCTGGGTGGATAATGCGGAGTTCAGCTACGCTAAACTCAGCTAAGTGGCCTAAAACTCTGCCGGCACTAATCGGAGTTCCACAAGCGGCGGAGTGCATAATGTCACGCCATTCGCACTGAATTTTAGTGCTGGAAAATCAGCGGGAACTGCACTGTGTGCAGTGCAAGAGGGAGCTGCTTCTTTCTGCTTGCTTGCAACTCCGCCTCTTTTTCAGCATCTCTAACATCTTGCTGCTGCCACACACAAGTCTGTTGTATGGTAACTAAAGCTAGGTAGGGCGAGTAGCTTTGGGATTTGATCAAAGGGACAAGAACGTCAAAGTGATCTTCGTACATACATCGAATCAGTCTACACAATGAGCACGTGGTGAAGGATTGAATCCTCTTTGTTGAAGCCTTAAGCACAGCTACTGTGTGAATGTTCTGCCATCCGTATCTTATGGCCGTAGAAGGTGTTTATATGATACTTATGATTATCACTTTCATTTGTTTTTCTGAATAATTGCATGTTGTGACAATTGAACTTTGTACTCTACATGAGGATGAGAGCACATTCTGTTTGTAGGCTAGTGCAGTCTTTGTTTCGGCGTCGGTGTGTTCTGTCGGTGATTGTCAGTGCACTATCGTGCAACAATCACTGCTCTGAGTGTGCTTTGTGAGTGATGGTTGGAGTGCTGCAGACAGAGGTAAGTGTGCTAAGGTCAATTTGGCTATTTGTAAAAAGGTCCTCATGTTTTATGTGACAGTTCTTTTGTGATGGTCAGCGTGCTCTACAGGCAAGTGATTGGTGAGCTAGCAGTGCTTAATTTGAGCAGGTGCTTTCAGGTGCTCAGCACCGGCACTTCTTTCACATGGCCGGGGCTACAATTTCTGACCCTGCAGGTGGTGGTCTCAATATTAATTGTTCAAACTCAAAATAAAAAGAATAACATACATTGCAGGGTGACTGACTGGTAAATGTTCAAAGACAGGCCAGCACACGTCTGTCCAGGCAGACATGATTGTGTATCACCACGTTAGCGATGATTTCATCACGCCGATCATAAATCCAAGAAGTTATCGACAAACTATGGTTTGCATTCTATTCCACAAGGCTGCTGCACCATGCCACTGCCATGAGCCTAAGCCTCCCATTGGAGAATTGTAGCTGGGGGCTGGCTCATGACGGAGTTCAGGCAAGGAAGCTGCAAGAGCGCGTTTGGAACGTGGGAGTGAGGGCTCTTGAGGAAGAATAAACGAAAGTAAGTGTGGACTTTCCACTTGCTGCGTAGCCAGAGTAGCATATCCTGCAGCCCTGTTTGCTGCTATCCTCAACGTACTCGATGCGGCTGTGGCCCAACACAACTTTTGTGTGCCATGGTGTCACCTGTAGAATCTGTGTGCTGTACCCCAGCATGGTAATTGCTTTGGGTGCTTGAGTCCAGTAGGCACCACAGCATTGGCAGCATTAAAGCTGGGGACAATGCCTGTGCTGTAACAAGCAGGATCACAGCAAGCTGAGCCGTGGATGCCGATGCCGTCACCATCCCCGGACCTACTAATTACAGGTAGCACTAGTAGTGACATCACCTGCTGTGCTCGAGCAGCCGTCTGTTCCGCAATAAACCCATCATACCGCACTGACTAATATATGCAAAAAAAGCATTTTCATTTGGTGTACATTTTGATTTTGCACTCGGCGTAGGTAAGAAAGTAAAACACGCCATCTTTCACTTCTTTAGGAATGACAACAGGAAAACGCAAAGTTCTAAATAGCAGGGACATGTACAGGCTGACGACAGGGGTCACAGGCAGCAGCAGTGTTATAGATGAGAGAGAGAGCAGGAGAAAAGAGGAGAAAGATACAACAGGAAAGGAGAGAGATAAGACGGAACTAAGTAGAGGAAAAGGAGACCAAATCAGATACAAAGATAAAACAGCCATGATGTGAAGAAGAGAGCATTAAGAAGTGTGAAGATAGAGGAAAAAAAGCAGACTAATGATAAAACAGAGACACAGCTAATCACTGCTAGAAGAGTTATAGTAAAGAGCCAAGATCGAGGTGAGAAAGAGCAGAGCATGGATAAAAGTGAAGAGAAAAAAGGCCAGGGCTAGGATGAATAGAGGGCAAATCAGAAATACAGGGAATAAAGTAACACACCAGTTGTGTGACAAAGAAGATAGAAAACAATTAGAGAGGTGAGAGGATAGACTCGTAGAGCAAAGACTTAGGGGACAGACAACGAACTAATCAATGTTAGAAGATAGAGACTGAGGCAGTGAGAGTGTTGAAAGTGGGCTCACCGGAGGAAGAAGTGAGCTGTGGCCTTCTTCACAAAATGTTCAGCACCTGCACTTCTTTTTTTACAAATTAAGCACTGGAGCTATGTGCAGGGGTCAGTGAAGACAGTGAGTGGATGTCAGTGTGGCATGGTCAGTATGCTCTGTGGGTGAAAGTCAAAGCACATTGCGTACAAGGGTCAATGAGTTCTGGGTGCTATGGCCACAATGCTCTGTGTATTGATGGCCAGAATGCTTGTGATAATGTCCAGTCCGCTCTGTGTGCAGTGGCCAGTAGACTTCGCTTCAGATGCCCAGTATTCGGTGAGCAGTGGCCTGATCACCAGCGCTGCCTGTATGGATTGGCCAGTGCCCTCAGTGTGTGACGTCCAGTGCACGCTTTGTTTGATAGTCAGTGTCAGACCCCTTTCGACAGGGGGTGACTTTACAGTTGGGGTTGTTACTCCTCTGGTGTCTTTGGGTTCAGAAAACTGGGCCATGTACATGCACTCTTTTTATGATTGACTATCAAGGTAGTGAGGGTGAGCAATCAAAACCTTTTTAGGGAGGTGATGAGGGGGCCTGTGACTCTGAATTAAATAGTCTTAGTAAAAATAGAAGTACTCTAATACACAGCAACATGAAATACTACACAAAGTAATTGAGGATTCAGCTATAGGGTTCTACAGCGGCATCTATGGGTCTGCAGCCTAGTATGACAATTCTCACACCATCAGCATTGGTCTAGCACAACTCATATGCTGCCTATGATATCTATAGCATCCTATGAGAGATGAATGACTATGGTAAGAATCAGGCTCAGCGGCAGGCTCATTATTCAACTATCATGTTTGGTAGCCTTTCAGTTAATTTGTTTGGATCTTAATTAAAAGAGGGCAAAATGGCACTAAAGAATCCTACCCAAACCTTCAGCCTTATCGTTTTGATTTCAAGATAGAGTCTGTCAGTGTGCTCCATGTCAGACCCGTGTTACCTATTTGCTGGGACATGCTTCAATCTTGAAACTAGTGGTGTGCTGGTTGTGGTCATACCAGTAGCAGCCGGTGGTGGGAGGGCTGCAGGGCGGTGGGGCGGGGCGGGGTGGAGCAGGGTGAGGGTAGTAAACTACGGCATACGGCCGAACAGAGGTAAGTAAACAAATAAATAAAACAAATTTCATTGCACGCGCTGCATTGCCAAATGCGATGCAGCGCTCAACGAAATTCGTTTTATTTTTTTATTTGTTTACTTACCTTTGTAGGGCCTTATTCCATAGTTTACTACCCCCTACCCTGCTCCAACCCAACCCCGCCCTACCGCCCACAGCACTCCCACCATCTGCAGCTACTGGGTCATACAAAGAACATAAACAGCCGACTCATGAGCCGAGCCTCTTGGATCTTTTTGCCTGACAATGAACAGCACTGCAGGCGATGGCAGCGATCTTCCATCTTTGGCAGTAGCGACCTCCATGCCATTAGGGGGTCCTCTGCTACAGCTGTGTTGTCGGGTATTGCAGGTCACAGAACATTGAGGCAAGAGCAGAACAGGTCTATCTAGGATGGGTATGCTCAGATGTGAGTCCCATGCACTCCACACCACTGGATTCAAGCAAGCCAGGCTGAAGACGACTGGATTGCCAGAAACCGGTCCTCGGAAGCTTGTTTGCGGTCCAGGGTAGGCATGGCTTGGCAGTTCGGGCTGGACTGTTCCCATGAGGCACATGGTCAGACTGATTTGCTTATGGCCATGTCTGAACTGGGGTGGTGTGGAGTGCAAAAAAAATGGATTTAGGCCCATATCTCTGTACTGGGGTGAATGTATGACATTGTTCTGCATTCTGTCCATCAACTGTGGTTTTTGCTCTCTAGTTATGCTACAGTGGTGCCAAACAACAGGCTGTCAAATATGGCGTGTCAATGCTCCATGCATTTTGCCACATGAACCCCGCAGGGAGGCTGCATGGCCCCTCACAGGTCAAGCTGACACTGGTTACATTCACAGCACAAGTCAGCTCTTCTTGATGGTACACATACAGAGAACACAGCTTGGCTTTTCCTTCTGGGCAGTCTCTCTGTGTGTAGGGCCAGACACTCTCCTTCCCTGTCCAGGCAGGCATGTGGGTGTCTAGTCTCTAGGCAGACCCGCAGCTTCTCCAGCAAGTTGTGCTGCCTTCAGGGGATGTCCCCTGATTTCTGAGAGACTGGCTGTCAGACAGATGCCAACCCTGGATTCACAGCATGATCTTCAAGTACTCTGTGGAACACTCCTTTGCGTAGTCAAGAACTTGAAAATGGAACATGGTAAGATGGTTTTCAGATTTATACTCACTTTCCAGACAGGTGATGTTGATCTACTGTCTAAAGCCCTTATTCTGGGTTGTGGGGGCTCTCTTTCAAATGTCACTTTCTGGCTATAGTGCAGACTCAACCTGTGTGAAAGTTAGTGCTGGCTCCAAGAAGGAGGATCAAAAACATGGGCTCATGATTGGGCACTGAAGTAGAAATCAGGATTAGGCAACAGGTCAGTCCCTGCCTGGACAATTTCTCAACTGGAACATTGGAGTGTGCTGATTCACACCCTACCATCAAGCAAATGGTAGTGCTCGGGAAGGTTGCTCTGTCTCCATCCAACCACACCTCACTGTCTGAGGCTCCTCGAATGCATGAAATACACATCCACTGTCTGGGGAAGCTATATTCCGTATATTCCGGGGCTTTCGAAAATAGATCCTGCTGGCCCCGGCAATCATACACTCACCACAACATGGAGTCTTACTACCATCCATACAATATGTACATGCACTTGACACATGCACAAGATTTCAGCGCAAGTATCTGGGTGTTACATCTAAGCCAAACTTTACACAAGTGGGCTGGTGCGCACTTACCTTCCCCTGAACCAGAAAAAATGCCTCTTCACTATCATCAGCCTACAAAAATGTGTGTGCTGCTAGCAATGCTTCATGCCATCAACCCAGGACATGGACAGTAGTCCTTTCTCATTATGGAGTGCATGACTGGTGTGCCCCTACAGGCCACGTAGCAGGTTCTGAACCTTGAAATCACCATGGACAGGCTGAGGCCTAAACCCAAAACCAATTTTATCATGTCAGAAAGCTGGGATGCTGCTCCATATGGGGCTGGGCTGTGGGGATGTGGTAGACTCAAACAGCTCCAAGTAGAAGAAAACAACTTCCTTTGGTGCCTGTTGATTTTAGGACAAGGAAACCCATTGTACTTTGAATTCGGCATGTCCACTATAGCAGCCTAGACTGCCTTGAAGCCTACACCGTACTAGATGTTCACACTTAGAAATCCCTGAGCATCAATGTATTTAAAATCAGTCCAAGAAATGGTTGAAAAATCAGGTGGGGAGGGATAGAAACTTTATCATTTTAATCTTCTTTTAACGCAGGTATAGCTAGCTCATTACTAAAAGGAGTCAACCCAATTTGTCAAGAAGTGGTATTGGTCTTATATCAAATGAGATCTTGAAACTAAGACACAAGAAGAGGGCCAAGCAGCAAGATATCTCACCCACAAGTTGATTCCCAGATTTGAGGCGTATTTAGAGGAGTTATATTCAGACCTGAAACGCTCCCTGCATTTAAGATTTAGATTGGGGACTTTCCCTACTAAGGTGTATCTAGCCCTGTATGGAGGAAATCCAAAGGTGAGCATTTAGTGTCACTTCTTGGTAGTTGGCAAAGATACTGTGATGCACTTTGTGTTGTTTTGCACTCATTTTACCCCTGAACATAGACGGTGGTTCCTCCCATGATTTGGGCAGAGGGAGCCATGGTACTCTTTTTTAAGGCAGATGACACCTCAATCGTTATCTCAGTTTCTACCTATTTATGGTAAGTGTGGCTAAAAAGTGGATCTTGGGTGGTATCACACCCTACAGAGGCATAGGGCCAATCATCTTATTTGCTTACTGAGTAATCTTGTGTATAAATATGTGTTAGGACTCTGATCATATAGTATAAGCACATCGGAGTCTTCAAAATTGGATGTAATTTGTGAGCGTTTTATTCCTTCGGTAGTGTCCTTAGATGATTGTTAGAATATGTTTTAAACAATGTCCAGAGTTGGGATTTTATGGATAGAGCAATCTTGTTATACTGTCATAAACATGTTTTTATATTGCAAGGTTTTATGCTGACGGCAATAAATAAATGTTTGAAAAGCATGTCAGCTGAGCCAACAGAAAAAGTCAGGATACCAGTTTCACATGCAGTCATGTCACTCAAGGGGGTACATCTCCAGGTACCACGCCTGGGGCACCCCTGTCCCAAAAGGCTGTGTGCTCTGAGTGCGATGGTCTGTTTGTGATGCCATTGATCTGTGTGTGGTTGTCCTTGCACTAGTGGTTCATTGTTCTGTGCTCTCTTGGTGGTCTGTGTGTGATGGTCAGCGCGTTCTGTGTGAAATGGCTAGTGTGCTGTTTGTAATGGCTAGTGCATGCAATGTAGGGTGAACAGAGCTCTCTGCGTGTGTTGTGTATGATATTGCGTTTTGTGTGTGATGGTGTAAGACCCCGGCTAAAGCTCTCCCTCTTTTTACAGATTGCCTCTTTACTGAAGGACAACGAGCGCATACAGTCCACCCAGACTCTCTCGCCCAGTGATGACGACAGCGATATCAAGAAAATCAAGAAGGTACCACCATGTTTACGCCCAAATGTATTACTGGGGATCCCAGGAATCATTATTTACACACAATTATTTCCTCATGCACTCAAAATATACTCACATGGATGTCACACTCATGAAAGTCCATTGCTGGTGCTTATGCCCAATGTATCTGTTAAATGTCATTGGACATGCTTATTATATAAGCATATATAGTGTCATATATGTAAACCGTTTTCCCTCATATACCGCGTGTTTTTATAGGATCATTGCACTCAAACACTCCACCTTATCACCTACACCAAACTGGAATTCATGCTACACACCTTCACATTTGTTTAGGGCACCTGTACAAAATCATTGCACATGTATTTCACTATTTACTATTTACCTACATGCAAATAGTATATCACATATGCGCATGATCCTTGCTCGTGTACACCACATCTGCGTTCCTTCATCACCTGTGGCCACATAACTCACAAACACATATAATGAATGATGGAGAATTGAACTCTCACTGTACGCCAACTTCCAAAGCTGTGTGAGATCTAAAGCTGATAACTCATTTGCTTGGTTAATCCACTCTCTCTTTCTCTCACTTGTTTTCTCTCTCTCTCTCTCTTTTTCTCTTTATCTTTCTTCCTTTCTCTTGAATTTTCTTTCTGTCTCTCACAATCTATATCTCCATAGCTCTCTTTCTCTCGCTCTTTAGCTCCATTGACATCTCTTGTTGCAACTCTTCTGGAGAGAGTTTGCCCCATGTTTTGGAATCCTGTGCCCTCCGCAGTTTACATTGACAGTGCATCATCCTATAAGGGTTAACTTGCTCTAAGAATAAGCTGAGAAAATAGACAGAGACCTGTCGAGGGGCTACCATGATGGACAGAGAACTGTCCAGGGCCTAGCATGGGAACGGAGAACTGTCGACAGCATGGCAGGCTTTGCAAAGAACTGTCTAGGCCATAGTAGTCTGGGCACTGTACTATTCAGGGTCTGATTGGGTGGATAAGTGCTGCCCATTATAACAACCAAATGTGATGGGTGGAAGGCTTGAAAAGTCTAAGCCACTGAAAGTTGCTTACGGTCCCACTTTAGTCTATTGTTTTTCCCCACTTCACCACTCCAGAAGGTGAAGAACCATATGCAAATTAATCTTGGTCTTGCTTCAATAGGAACCACCTAGTGAGGAAAAGCCAGGCCACATGCCTTCTGAATGAGCATACAATCAAACTGAGACCAGGTTCACGCTTGGCAGGGTTCAGTCTTGTTGGGCTTCATCAATGAGGTGCACCTTTAATACTGTGGCACAGCAATCATGGGATGAAAATCTGGGTATACTTGTTTTTGATTTTGTTTTGCTAAGCTTTCCTGGGCATGGCACAGTTGCCCATGGCTCCGCAGAGTTGTAAAGGGGGCGGGTGGGCATGGTAACACCGAGGACCACCAGTGTTAGAAGATTGCCAGTGAACACCAGAAGCAGGAAACGTTTTTCCTTGGTGGAGAAGGACACTTGGGTTAAGAATAACAGGACAAAGCACGGTGGTGCAATAGATTATAACATAGGTCTATTGCCTGGATTTACCCGACCGCTTAGATCAGAAACGAACAAAGACCTGAGTAAGTGCTGGTTGGTAATATCACAGATGATGATTCTAGGAGGCAAACCCCAAGACCAGTAGTAGTGACAAGCAAAAGCAAGACGATGGGGTAAATCAGCAGTCTGAATCAGGGGTCCTGCAAAGCACATGAAGCTAGACATAAGTGTTTTAAGTTGCAAGAAGAAATGGTAGATAAACACGGCCTGGCTTTTGTCCTGCCATGATATAGGGTTAGAATTGTAACCCTAAGGTGACAATAGCATCTCCTTTGGAAAGAGCATCTGCCTCCTTTGGAGACTGAATGTACCCGAGCAAAGCCAGATTCACCCCGATTGGACCAAATGATCCCTTCATAGTATCAGATGGAACACCCCGCGAGGCAGAATGCATTTGTTTAAACTAGACTGGCTTGTCTCAACTCAAGAAGGAAGTCCAACCCCTTATCAGGCAGGCCCCACTGTGTTCGCCCCATGGAAAGGCATGCAGAACATTCCCTTTTCTGGTCATTCCCCCTTTTGCTGTTGGTGATATTCCACTAACAATTCACAGGTTAGAAAGGGGTAATGGCTGGGTTAAAGACAGTGAGATTTTGAAGATGACTGTCTCAATCCGTCGTTCTCCACTAATAATCCTTCCTCAGCAAGCTTTGCTTCAGAAAGCATGTGGTTGTCTTTACATTTCACAGAACAATTTGAGGTATATTTGCATTGTAATGACTATGTTTAGACTGAATGGAAGTCTGCATTAAATGTATAAAACCAGTGTCTGATTTCCTTATTACAGTCGAGTTGTAAATAGTTCTCACCTGTAATAAGACAATTATAAGACTACTCTACTGTAATCATGTATTAGAATTGCCAGAGCCAGCAGGGGGTGTGAAAGGCGCATCCCTGAACAGACTATCCTCTGCCGTTGAAACTGTAAAAGGGATGGGCAGCTTATCAGGTACCTTTCTTCTGAATATTAGCCACCTGAAACCTTGGCCTTAAGGAGACCTTTATAATGCAATGCTTGTTTGCAAAGTGTATTTTCGGGGACGCGAGCAGGCAGCCGCCTGCTTGTTTCCACACATCCTAACTGATACTAGGGCCCTCATTTATGGGGTTTTGTCACAGGGCAGCAAAACAAGGCACCTTGCTGCACTGCCTACACCAAAGCGAAAGGGCGGGAATGCACTGTATTTATGCAGTATGGTGCATTACTGCCCTTTCTCCCTGCGCTGGCGCCGTTTCCGCAGCCTAGCGCCAACATAGCCACCTTTGCACTAAGGTGCAAGGGTGCCTTCGATGCATGTAGGATTGTTTTTTTGAGGCGTTTTCCTCTGTATGTTGCTGCAAAATGCAGCACACATATAAAGTGGCAAACACTAGGAGAAAAAGTACATATTTCTCCTTGTTACGCCTCACCTCGGAAGGGGTACAGATTTGGCGCTTCCCTGAGGTTTACATTGTAAATCTGGGGCTGCATCAAAATCCATGGGTGTCGTGTGAGAAAACCCACTGCAATGCCCATGGAACACCTACCGGGCCCAGAGTGAGGTGACGCAACGATTTGCGCTGCGTTGACTTACTGAAGATTTATGAGGCCACTGAAAGCCACGCAGGGTGGCTTTGCCTGGCTTCCTATATCAGATTGGGAGCCCTGCGTCACGCATATACCACTTTACATGGTGCAAAAGTGACGCATGGCTCGTATAAATAAGCCCTCAAGTTTTTTTAACTTACTTACATAAAAAATAATTAAAAGAGGTATTCTTAACAAATTGCAAACCACATATTGCCAGGTTCGTTTTCGCAGTACAGGTTCCACATTTATTCTGCATATTCGCAACCAGAAGGTCTCTTTCATTAGAATAAGCAAGAGACTGAACTGTTTATGCCTGTTGGGGGATGGTGATGATGTGGCATCTATTGTAAAAACAAAAATACTCCCTGGCTTATGTTAAAAGTATATTGCACGCCTCCTCAGAGTGATGTGACCTTAGGAAGGACCTTTACAAGGTCAGGAAACTCCAATGATTTGCAGTATCTTTTCTATATACAGTGGGGATACTTTATCTCAAGCTGGAAGGACATTTTGCATGAATGTTCGTTCTCTACACAGGGGTGAAAGAGAGTATTATTTGCTAAGCATCCATTGTCTCTCTCCCTCTATGTAGGCACTGATAGTCTCCGCAACACGAGATGAAAAACATTTTTAATGAGACGCCTATTTTCAGTCAAGATGTTTGCAATCCAAGGAGGATCTGCGGCAGACAGAGCTGCCATGGAAGGAGAAGGGAGAGAGCAGCTGGTGTCCTCGAACTGTCGCTATTCTTTCTCTGTCTCATTTTGCAAAGTGAAATACAAAAACAACAAAAAAAAACAGAATGGACCGGGTGCCAAAAGTCCCAATTTTTTTCTCGACTGGAATCCGTTTTCTCCAGACTCAAACCACCAAATAAATAGTCTTATGAGAGATTACTTTTCTTAAGCAGATGCTTAGTATCATGATTCCTATTCACGTATTATACAACTGTTTCAAGGCATTCAAAAAATAAGAAAAGAAAAATAAAATAAAAAGTTGACCTTTAGGTCCCAAGAATTATATATTTGAAAGAAAATTTCCATGATCACCTTACGCTATTTGGGCCCGACTGACAAAAAAAGCGAGGTTTGCATCTTCACATGAGTGTATGCTTTGCTCATTTGAGGAATTCACACAAGTCCCAGAATTACAGGTGAATATTCAATTTCTACCAAGTGCAGACATTTCTGCATGTGCAATTGTGTATAAAGTGTACAATTTAACATAGGGGTATGCCATTGTATGTGTGCAATGGCATTTTTACTGCACTGGGAAGCTCTTATCCTATGTTAACCAAAAATGGTTTTGAATCCTCTAAAAGGGTGGAATCTAGGTTTATGAGCACAGAGGAGTGGTTATGCTCCACATACTCTTGAAGTTGTGTTATCAATAACCCCTCCATGATTTTACTGAGTAAAGGGAGGTTGGAACTAGACCATGAATTGGCCAGGATTTAAAGGGTTCCAAGATATTCTTTCCAAAATTAAAGGGGAGACAATTTAATGTTTCAGAGGGTCATTAACTATCCCAGGAATGAGGGTGGCATTGATTGGGCATTGATCAAAGTAACTGAATCTGCCATGAGAGGCAGGAATAATTGCTTAAGGAATGCAGTTAAGCAATGGTCCATAGCAGCTTTGAATTCTTTTGTTTTGATGACCAGGTTAGGAACCTCTGCAGATTCCATCATGATGAAGGAGGTGAAGGAGGACTTTAGCATAGTAGATGAGATGGGGTAATGTTGCATTTCCGGAGTGCTGAATATGGATTCGGAGAATCTTGTGATTTTGGACTCAAAGAACTCAATGGGGTTGTCTCACTTGCTTTGGGACATTGAGTGGTCACTTTTTAGGGCATCCAGGTTGGCCATTTCCTGGTAGCTATTGACGAGTCGTTTGTCTGATTGGTTAGACTCTTTATGCGTTTAACAAGGTTAGCATATTTGTCTCTCTGGGTGGCTTTGCGATAGCCTCTCCTGTGTATCATATTACTTCGCCTTTTTAGGTCGCCTTTTATGAATGCCTCGCACTCGTAAATGAAGTCATTTGTGTGTAGAATGTGGAAGAAAACTCTATTTTAAGTTTTCAGTTGAGTTTGAAAATGTATATATAGGAATATGTATCAAAATTACAGAACAAAAAGGGTAGAGAAGCTCGTCAATATCTGTGGTGGAGTGCAGCTCCCTAAGGCAAGAGAGAGTAGACATTTGTACCCCAATACCTAAGCTTCTAGAATCAGTCACATATTTGTAAAGTTTCCTCACAGCACGAGCAGATGCAGCGGTGAGTTCACTGAAGCAGGAGCCTTCCACCTTCAGGAAACAAACATCATGACACAGTTTCTACTGAACAAGCCATATTTGCAAGATCCCTGTCCCGGCTTCCATGGGGCCTATTTGTTTCCAATCAGAGATATACACGTCCGGTTTACAGAGTTAGCATGGTAGAAAAGCATGTTAGTGAATAGTTACTGTCCAGCAGTTATATAGGAAAGCTTGGCTAAGCTGACCGTAAGTTGGAAGGACATATGGAGCGTCTTTTTGAATGGAGCCATGTGTATGAACATTATAGGTTAAAACATCAATCCATTTCCCACATATGAGAAGTAATACACTAGAAATGAGAATACAAGCCCGCAACTATTACTTTGTTATGCTGACGTGCTAACAACTATCTATATGTGCCTCCTCTATGTTAGTTTGCCCCGTCCAAGTGGAACCTATGCTTAGAGGGAATGCCTTTCTGGTACCTTTTGTGGTGGAGCGCGGCTCATGTTAGTTCTGTACCTTCCCTGGAAAATCTCAGGACTTTTGAAAATTTGTAATCTAAAGGTACTTGAAAATAATATCTTCATTGGCTCGTGATCTACTGATCTCTACTTCCAACATGGTGTCCTACATAGAAACAAACTACTTAGCACACGTATATCAAAGTATAATTCTATATAGGTGTTGCCACCAGTTGAACACAATTGCAATACGTAGTCCTTGATAATACAGGTATTCAATTTATTCTTGAATGTTGCAAGTTCTCCACACAGCCGACACGTGTTTCGTCGTGACCGGGAGTATAACCCAACGACTTTTTCAAGGCTATTTTCAATTCCGTTTTCTTTTTAATTAATATGCGGTGATAATTCCAACCCGCATAGGGGTTCTACGGGGGTCTTCTGTTGTGATATCCACTATAATATGTCCATTGAAATCCACTTCACATTCTGGTTTAGTTTTTGGCTTTCGCCTTAGTCGAACATTAGCGTGTTCGCTGATCCTGAACGGGGGGACTGACGGACGGAATCGACTAAGGCGAAAGCCAAAAACTAAACCAGAATGTGAAGTGGATTTCAATGGACATATTATAGTGGATATCACAACAGAAGACCCCCGTAGAACCCCTATGCGGGTTGGAATTATCACCGCATATTAATTAAAAAGAAAACGGAATTGAAAATAGCCTTGAAAAAGTCGTTGGGTTATACTCCCGGTCACGACGAAACACGTGTCGGCTGTGTGGAGAACTTGCAACATTCAAGAATAAATTGAATACCTGTATTATCAAGGACTACGTATTGCAATTGTGTTCAACTGGTGGCAACACCTATATAGAATTATACTTTGATATACGTGTGGTAAGGAGTTTGTTTCTGTTTTGAAGCGCTGGCTCATTATTGGAAGGATTAGGTGGTTCCTTCTACCTTATAGCACTGTGAGAGATAAACATCTGTACCTAAATAAAACTGTGAGACTGTCTAGGTGGCGCCAGTTAGCCTATACCAAACCACCAACTTGGACATAACTGGTGTCCTACATAGTTTCCCTAACATCCATCACGGATCCAGCTTATTACCTAAAGATTCAAATGACTTTGAAATTGAATAGCTGGTAGCCAGCTTAGATTTTGGAGTCAGCTGCCAAGTGTGGACTTTAAAATCAATGGTAGATATGTAGTGATGTTGATTTTTTTTATTTTGTAAAATACTGTTCAAAGTAGTTAGGTATCTCTTTAATGTTACTGCACCGACTGCATGCTGGCTTAGCACAGGTTTTAATCAGTACTTTGTGCGTTGAGTACACCCATTTAACTTATATGGATGGTAAAATGGGAAACAATATTTTTGACCACTCATGTAACTTACCTTTTCAAAAACTTTCATGACCATGGCAAAACTGGTCAGAGTGGGTAAACAATGTTTTGGGTTTCTTTGGTTTGAGTCAGTTGCGATTCATTGCAAATCGTATAACAAACTAGTCTAGCAAAAAATGGCAGCAGCTCAGGCCACAGTCCTTATTTTTTAAGAAATACCACATTGGATTGCAGCCGCCTGTCATGCTCTTCACTTACTACACAGTAGCAAGAAACACAAACTTTCTCACCATAAACATTCACAAAGTATTGACTGTAGCCACAAACGGTTGGTACCCTTATACCACATAAATCCAGCAAGTGTGGACCACATCCAAAACAGCCATGTCCTGCGTCCACTGTCTAAGTTTCTTGAAATGGTCAGATGAAAATTCATGTACCTGACCCGCTTAGCAAACGTAGACAGTTCTAACAAGCCTAGACAGTGGTCACAGGTCATAGTTCTTATTTGTCACAGGTCCAAGAAACGTGGGCCTGGCTTCTATTTGTTTTTACTGCCCTTCTCCAGCAATTGTGGACTGCAGCAAGATCGGGAGGTCCATTTCTACTGAAGATCTGTAATTATGACTTGTCAAAGTATAGCAATCCTAATCCATACATTTTTTTTTAATGTTTGTAAAAGCTTTATTCGATTTTTGTAAAATTAAAAAATCATAAAAGCAACATCATGAGAAAATCAAAGCATTATGTACACAAACATAGCATTACATTTAAGAAAAACAGGCTGTGAATAAAAACACTCTTTTAAAAAACGGACCATGCTATGATTTTTTATATTTCAACTAGACATATAATGATCTAGGATAGAAGTCACATATGCTCCAGACAGATATAGGACCACCTCCTATTTGAGGCTGCCAAGATTGGAGAAAAGGGACCACATATTTAGACCTGAATTTAACAAGTACCAGATCGCCCACCAAGTCCTTGCGTAGAGGTCCTAGCCAGCCCACCCTTCTGACACTAAGTATGGTTCCATCAGTGTTGGGTGGTAGAGGTCTATTTTTGGTTAACCAAAATGTGACCTTGTTTCTTAGGTCCGTGTGGCTTTCATGTTTCCCCCTTTTAAGTTCAGGTACCCCCGAAAGGACACACACAATAGGGGCGGCCTCTGGAGGCAAGTGTAGATGCTTGGATTTGGGCAACATATTATTGTGGTTGGCCACTGTTCCCTTATTTGAAGTCAACTGTTTGTTTAGCCCTACTGTAGGGCGGGAACTCCGTACGGTTGTGACAGGGGGATCCAGACTTTGTTCATGTAGAGTTGTTAGCTGGTCAGAAATGGTCTTGCTTTGTATGTAAGTTGCGGGCATTTCTGTGGCTGCTAAACGCTGTAATTGGGTGGATGTTGCCAAGGTTTTTGCAGGTAGTGGATTGGCCTTGATAGCTTCCTCAACGCCCGTAAGCCTGTCCCCTAAACTAACCATTTTATCCATCAAGGGGGATATTATAATCTTAATCATGTTCTCCATTGAGGCCATTAAGGAAGCATGGAAGGTTGGATTCGATGTACCTATGTTGGGTGTTTTGGGAGATACAGGATAAGAATTTAGTTTCTGTTGCTTGGCCAGTCTCCCCAAGTGTTTGACCCCATCTCTCTTCTTTTTTGCGATATTGGGCTGAGGGGTCAATGCCGAAAGCGAGTTCACTTTTGGTCCTATTAAAGGGGGCGCATCCTGTGTACTAAAAGTTAGTTGAGGTTGATTGCAGGACCGAGGG
Organism: Lissotriton vulgaris; assembly: GCF_964263255.1. NCBI lineage: Eukaryota > Metazoa > Chordata > Amphibia > Caudata > Salamandridae > Lissotriton > Lissotriton vulgaris. The sequence goes on from NC_141687.1 coordinate 1,818,105,303, forward strand.
CTAATATTTGATATAGCGCGGATGGGGGAACTAATTTTATCATTGTCTATTTTCACAAGGACATACGTGTATTTACACATGTTGTTTAGTTCCTCCAGTAAGGATATCTCTGGGGCAACATCAGCGGACTGTAAGGAAGAACACATAGTGGGCGAACTAACCAGTGCGGGGGATCGCTCTATTCGCTCTAGTTCTCTAACAATGGGGAGCGTTACCCTCTTTAGATAATGGTCCATTGTTCCTCTGATCAAGCCACTATGCATGGCGATATTCCTGGTACCCCCATTACAGGTCATGTCATCAGCCATCTTCCAATATGGACAATCCAAAAGTACCACAATGAAGGACCTATTAGTAAAAGGGGAATAGGTGAGGGGAAACAGTACCTTCAATACTTTGCCCACATATCCTCATACCAGACCAAGGGGAATGGCCCTGCCCCGGCCTCCTCTGGCATCGGATGGCCTTAGATGGTCCCGCCCTTGTCCCGGGCTTCTCCCGGCGCCGACCCGCGCGCGATCCCGCGACGCAGGGGTTAGCCGTGATTTATTGCGCCTCCTGGCGCGGGTCAGAGCGGCTTTCTGCCGCTAGGTACGCTGGGGATTGTAGTTCCCTCAGGCCGATCTCGGCCGCCGTTTTCGCTGGGCTCACTGTCCTGCCCCCACTTCCCCCAACAGACAAGCAGGGCTCCGGGCTGTCGCAAGTGTGTCCCCCGCTCCACCGGGATTAGCCGTGATTTATTGCGCCTCCTGGCGCGGGTCAGAGCGGCTTCCTGCCACAATTGACGCTGGGGATTGTGGTTCCCTCAGGCCGATCTCGGCCGCCGTTTTCGCTGGGCTCACTGTCCTGCCCCCACTTCCCCCAACAGACAAGCAGGGCTCCGTGCTGTCGCAAGTGTGTCCCCCGCTCCACCGGGGTTAGCCGTGATTTATTGCACCTCCTGGCGCGGGTCAGAGCGGCTTCCTGCCGCTAGGGACGCTGGGGATTGTAGTTCCCTCAGGCCGATCTCTGCCGCCGTTTTCGCTGGGCTCACTGTCCTGCCCCCACTTCCCCCAACAGACAAGCAGGGCTCCGGGCTGTCGCAAGTGTGTCCCCCGCTCCACCGGGGTTAGCCGTGATTTATTGCGCCTCCTGGCGCGGGTCAGAGCGGCTTCCTGCCGCTAGGGACGCTGGGGATTGTAGTTCCCTCAGGCCGATCTCGGCCGCCGTTTTCGCTGGGCTCACTGTCCTGCCCCCACTTCCCCCAACAGACAAGCAGGGCTCCGGGCTGTCGCAAGTGTGTCCCCCGCTCCACCGGGGTTAGCCGTGATTTATTGCGCCTCCTGGCGCGGGTCGGAGCGGCTTCCTGCCACTAGGGACGCTGGGGATTGTAGTTCCCTCAGGCCGATCTCGGCCGCCGTTTTCGCTGGGCTCCCTGTCCTGCCCCCACTTCCCCCAACAGACAAGCAGGGCTCCGGGCTGTCGCAAGTGTGTCCCCCCCCCCCCCATTTAATCAAAAAGCCTTTGCATTGAGGAGGGTTTAAGATGACTTGCCTAGCTGCAGAGTTGTGTTATTCTGCCCAAAAGACCTATGACCCAATTATTACTGTTTCCCTGTGCAACAAACTGTTGAGAATCATGCTCATGTTCCACTCGTTGAAAAAGTGAGTACTCCAAGGGAAGGAATGGTGTCAGGAAAGGTAGGCATGCACATTGTGGTGAATACCTACGAATCGGTCAATTGGTGGGTATTGGCACAGAGCTTGCACTTTGTCTCCTTTTATGCCTTTGGTGAACATAGCAGTACTTGCATGTTTGTATCTTTAGATGCAGTGGCTTCTTCAGAGACTTTGAGTCCAAACCTGCCACTGCATCCACTACTAGCGAGTATACTCACTTTGGAGCGTTGCCTGGTTAGCTTTTAGTGAATGTGCTCACATTTGTGTGACCGAGACCTTGGCAGACAGGGAGAGCTTGTTCCACCCTTGACAAACTAAATCAAATGCAGCTAGCTATAATCCCAGACAATGTCCAATCAACAATGCGAATGGATGATATTAATATAAGGTGGGTTGTACTTTTTCATTACTAACTTGAGTCAAACCTTCTCAACAGCTTTAATAAAGTGATTAAAGTATACTGGTAGATGTGTACTACACAAGTATTTTGAGAGTATATGTGAGTATCTTCAATAGCATTTTAAACATTCTGTCATTGATCATATACTTGGCAGAGTAAGAAAATGTAGCAGCTTGATATCGATGGCCCGCCTCAGGACTCATCCGGATAGATCACTGGGGACGTGCAGGTTTGCACATGGAAGACCTGGTCACGCGTTTTGTCTGGTTGACTGGGGCGTGCTTACATATTGGCTCCTTTGATCCCTCTGGTTTCTGGTTCTATGTACAATTTAATCAGAAACATCTGTGAGTCATTTCTTTGAAGTGTATGTGCACCTTTATTAGCCTTTGAAGAGAGCTACTCCCTATTGTTAGTCTTGCTGCTTTAGTCATACACTTCCATCAATAGGCTGTGTAGTTATTATTCCAGAACCGTACTCGTTTGCAGTTCATTCTTTCCTGTGCTTGCTGTTTCTAATGCCTTCTTTTGCCATTTTAGTTTTTTTTTTCTCTCTGTGTGCAGCAAGCACACCATCCTGGAGTGCGAATTAGCTGTGATCCTCCTGAGAGGCAAGATTTCTGGAAACAAGTCTTTTTTGGAAGAGTTTTTTTACCACAGGTTCCTCCTTTCAGCTTTACTTCAACAGAAGCTACTACTAAAACATTTTTTGTAATGATTTCTTTTTCCCTCGACGCCATCCTAAACGTTGTGGTTTAGCTCTGTCTTTTTAATATTCAACCTAAAATTTACAGCAGTATCACATGTGCACCTTGCTTAATCTTTTGAAATATAATGTAGCATTAATTGCAGTACAGCAGTTTAAACACAGGGTCCTCAACACTTGGTAGGTTTTCTGTGGTACTTCTGCAAGGGGCTATGTTCCCTTGCAGGGTGTCATTGCAGAACTCACCTACAACTTGGATGATTGTTTGCTGGCAGTAGGATGTGTTCAGGACTGACTGGAAAAGTGTGAAAATCGACTCTCGTATTGATGTTTCCTGTTTGTAAAGTTTTTTAAAGTATTATTCGATAGACGAGGCTCCCTTCATTTGGCGCAATGCTAAATACTTAAAAAATGTCAATCAATGTTCAATATGCTGATTGATTATGATTGCATGATTTTCAAAATCAAAGGCAACAATAGTTCATGTTGGGAATCTATATTTTTAAGAAAACCATTGCTTGACCTTCCCATTTTCTTTCTTTTGTGTCTCTTTTTTTCTTTTTCTCATTTCTATTTTTTTCCTTTTCCCCACACCAAGATGTCAGCACTTTGTCTGCAGTTTATACAATGCCAATCCTCCTAGTCCTGGTAATATTATCATGATGTGTGTTTGCCTGTGATTTCCATGTGTTCTTTTTACTGTCTCCTTCCTCTTTGAACTGGTTCTGTTTTTTTTATCCCTATGGGAACAGGATATGAAGAACCTTTGTCTACTCCACAGCTATTGTCAGACCCACGCAAATGCCATAGCTTTTGGTGTGTCTGGGCTAGTTTTTGGATGCCTATAAATGCCGAAGCAGTGGTTCGGCTGCATCAGTGGAATCAATGAATGTCTGTGATTTGTTAAAATTGACGCCAGTATGGTTTATCTTGGCAAAACAAAACATGTATCGCCATGTTCTCCACACTTCTTTTCTGTTGCCATGGACGGGTCACCTTTCCATCTCTCCTTGATTGAGTTAGTGTAGTTTTTTTAAAGCCAGCTCACGTTTTTTTTTATTATTTCCAGAATTTGTTCTTGAACTTTAATCAGCCTTTCAGAGAGACACTCTCCATTTGGAATATTTTCCAATTGCCTCATTCCGAGCCATGTAAATCCCCAATCAGTTGCAAACTCGTTTATAAATTTTGCGTAATTTAATGCATATTCAAAATTGTTACCCTTCACGTTTCACCAAGAAATAGTTTAGTTTGAAGAGAGGTAAAATCACCATTTTCATTGTTACTTAAAACTTCAATCTCCTTCAATCGGAGCAGGAAAGTTAGACTCAGGTAGGGAAACCGCAAATTCTGAGTCACTCAGAATGATTTATTGGGTGTAGATCCAGAGTTTCGAGGTTGGAATAACGAGTGGCACAGTATTGTTTCCAAAAAATGAAGGAACAAAATGCCAACAAGGAATTATAGATTTTCTATACCTAAGATCACATCAATGCATCATAAAGATATATATATATATATATATATATATATATATAGATATATATATATAGATATATATATATATATATATATATTACCTACTGGCGGTCGCCAGTAGGTAGTTATAGTTAGGATTTTTTTCAATGTTAAATCTCAAAATTCTATTTGGAATAACTTTGGCACCGGTTGACGAATCTGCCTGAAAATTTCCTGAAAATGGCCTCGTCGAGCTCCGGTTCTCCCTTGAAAGTTTGGGGGGGATACGTCAAGCGGGGGCCGAGATAAAAGGGGGGTCCCAAAACGCGTTTTCCCCATGTTAATTTCCATAGGGCGGTCGATTTCACTTTTAGCCCGAACGGCTAAATGGATTTCCACCAAACTTGGCAAAATTGTAGGGACTGGTAGCCCGATGTGCCTTTGCTATGTCTCAAGATATGTGCTCCAGTGGATTTTTAGTAATTTAGGTTCAAAAAAATATATATATCTATAGGCGCTCTCCGGTGCGCGCACCGGAGAGCGCTCCAGGCGCGACACGCGACTTGCGCGCAGAAAGCTGATTGGCTCTCAGTTGTCTGTAAACATTCTAAACAGTCCGGAGCGGCCGCCATCTTGTGTCTCGGTAGGATCGAGACACGAGAGGTGGGCAAAACAAAGAGGGAAATGACCATAAGGGGGCAGGGTAGACCCCCCCTTGACCCCCTAGGTTTGATGTGGGGGCTATAAAAGGGCCCCGCGGGGCATTTAAAATATTTTTTTTTTTCGTTTTGCGCGGGGGAAGCGCCCGGTACGCGCACCGGGGAGCGGCCCGGGGAGCGTAATATGAGGAAAAAAGATGACAGAGTTTTTAAAAAATTAAGTTTTTATTTAGAAATTGGAGGTAGTTCTAAAAAGAACTTTTTTTTTTCTTCTTTTTGTTGTTTTATATTTTTTTTGTGTTTTTTGAACTTTTTGAACTTTTTTTGGCTTTTCAAAACAGTTTTATATTTTTTTTGTATTTTTTTAGGGGGAGAAACAAAAAAAGGGAATTGAAACTGGCTCAACTGGAGCAAAAAAATAAAAAACCCAAAACATTACTTCTTTTTGGGGCACTTGTGATTATCACCTGCAAGGACGATGAGCTTAACGCTTTTTTCACCATAGGCGATAAGCTTGCCACATGCAGAACAAGTGATTTTAAAATCAGCAAATCTTGGCTGAATGCAAGGCATCATCTCGGATGTTTCTGGTCCCGATGAAGTCGGTTGGTTTGTTTGGGAGGTGGTCCTTGACGACTTGGGGAGGTTACTGGCCAGTTCCCTGAACTCAGCACGAGAGTAGTTGTTTGGGTGCTTTCTGGTCATATGACGAATCATGGTATAGTTACCAAATGAATATTTTTTGTTTGGGTTGCCCCGTGAAAGTTCATCATTGCAGATTAGGCAAGTTACCTTGGGTGCATTAACTTTTTTCTTGCCCTCTGGGATTGAAAAAAACTCCCATATAATGTGTGGCTTGGGTTTGTATGGAGTATTTTCTTCAGGCAGCCATCTTCTCCTCCCCTCCTCCTCTTCCTCTTCCTCCTCCTCCTGTTCTTGACCACCAATATAATCTTGAGGTGGTCCTCTTGGTGGTTGTGGTGGTGGTGGTGGGGCAGATGCACCAGCTGCTGCTGCTACTGAAGCCATTATTAATATCAAAAAGGTACAGAGATGTACAAACAGGTCTTCCTCAGTCAAAGGACAAAGTCAGAATAAGGAAAAAAGGTGGGGTCTTTCATCATTTAGAAAAAAAACTGTCCTGAACCAATGAGAAGTGTTATTTTCAGGTCACAAGACCAGGGGCTTCATCATTATGAAACTAAAACTGTTATGAACCAATGAAAAGTGTTATTTTCAGGTCACATGACCCAACGCGCTTACGCTACGCGCCCCGGGGCGCGCCCCGGGGCGCGCCCGGGGGCGCTTCGGGTCGCGTAGCGTAAGCGCGTCGGATGTTTACGTTGCGCGATCGTATTCGCTCGAGTACTTCCGGGTGCGCTTACGCCGTGCGTATCACGCGGACGCGGCTACGCGATACGTCATGATCATGTTTTCGTTCGCGATATTGGCGCTTACGGGACGCTCCTCGGAGCGCGCCCGGGGGCGCTTTATAAAAGTACGCTTTTCGGGGCGCTCCCCGGGAAGCGCACCGGGAGCGCTCCAAAGCAAAAAATAAAAAATAAAAAAATGGGAAAAATTGTAGGGACTGGTAGCCCTATTCTTAAGTGGTTTTTACGAAAATTAACTTTGATAAAATATATATTGTGCTACATTGGGCTATATATATATGCCAAAATGCCAAAATGTAACCCAAATGTAGTCCAATGTAGCCCAATGTAGCCCAAAGATGGCCACCAAGACCAAAAAATGTAAATGTAGCCCAAATTTCAACTAGATGTAGCCCAACTGTAGCCCAATGACAGAATGTACCAGAGTGTTCTAAAGAACAACTAGAGTGCTAACAGTCTTATTTATAAAGTGAGACTTATAGTTAGGAATTAGCATTAAAAAAACCTATGAAATTCACTGAAAAAACCATAGGTTTCACGCCAGTTATAGTTAGGAATTAGCATTTAAAAAACCTATGAAATTCACTGAAAAAACCATAGGTTTCACACCGGTTATAGTTAGGAATTAGCATTTAAAAAACCTATTAAATTCACTGAAAAAACCATAGGTTTCACACCAGTTATAGTTAGCTGGAAATTTTACTGATATAAAACCATTGAAATTCCCACGTTATAGTTAGTCGGACTCACTATAACTTGCGCGTGCAATGCACTGCTGATGACATCACATATTACATCACTCATGACATGGTCAGTGACATCACTCATGACATCACTGATGACACCATCCAGTGAATGTGTGTCTTTCTGAAAAATAAATATGTTTTATATATGTATATGTAAAGGTCGATGGGAGAATAAATGTTTAAATAAGTGTCTAAATGGATGGTTTAAAAAAAAAAAAGTATTGAATAACTGGCTTATTAAGTGTATCTTAGTGAATACATATATTAGTGAGTAATGTTTAAATATTTAAATATATGTATCAGTGTTTCACTTTGTGTATAAGTGGCTGCATGGGTTGGTGAGTAGCTACATATGTGTGTATATGGGTTATTAGATGTTTTTTTTAGTATCAGTATAAGTGTCTGTATGATTTGGTGGGAGTGTTACTTAGCACATAGATGCATAAATGACTGACTCACTGTTTGTATGTGTTTTGAAGACAGCATATGTGCCGGACTGTATGGGTGAATGAGTGTGTATATGTATGTGTTAGTAAGTGAATGACTGTCTTACTAGTGTCTTTATCAGTAACTACATATGTTTTAATCTAGTATATGTGAGTATTGATGTATATAAGTGAGTATATATGAGAGTGAGAGATTGAAAGAATTCTTGTTTTAATAAGTATGTGTTTCTATAAGTGATTTTTTAAGAGAGTAAGTATGTGTAAGTTTCTTTAGAAGTAAGGTGGTAGTGTGTGTATAGCTGTATATGCAAAAAAATGGATGTTCAATAGTTTATTTGCATGTGTGAGTATGTGTGTGAGCAACTTTTGGAAGACTGTCGGTGTGTTAACGGATGTATAGGTGTCTCACTACATATGATGAGTGAGTATATGTATGACTGACTATATAGAACTGTTGATGAATGAGTGGATGTGTATATAAATGGTGGAATTACTGAATTGGTTGTTGTAACTGGTATAGGTATCTCCACTTTTTTGAAAATGTTAGTTTCTATTTTTGAATATGTGTTTCAAGGGTTACTTTACAGTGAAAGGAGGTCTGTCACTCTGTCACAAGGACGGTGTCATCAGTGATGTCATGAGTGATGTCACTGACCATGTCATGAGTGATGTAATATGTGATGTCATCAGCAGTGCATTGCACGCGCAAGTTATAGTGAGTCCGACTAACTATAACGTGGGAATTTCAATGGTTTTATATCAGTAAAATTTCCAGCTAACTATAACTGGTGTGAAACCTATGGTTTTTTTCAGTGAATATATATATATATATATATATATCGCACCATTACAGCAAAACAAAACTTTGGACAGTACGAGAAGTACAAGGTGCGGCGCCCCCCCCAGCGAAGACATTGCCCGCAGGTGATTCGTTTTCGCGATGGGGAGAGAGGAGGTAGCATTGCGCTACCCGATAGGATAAAGACACAGGTGGTGACGGAACAACACTTCCCTGGCTACACTGCTAGGATGTATGGGGCGGTGCCAAGTGAAGGGAACATCTCGGGATGTTTGGGACTCCGCTATTAAGCTGGGAATCCACACTGAACTACACATCCCAAGATGCAGTCTGCCAGGCGCTACAAGCACAAACACCTGCAGAGGGGAGGTGGAGCCATGAGACCGCCCTAGAGGGAGGGGTCCCCCCAATGAGGTGCAGGACTGTCCTAAAAGGAGTGGTCAGTGATCCAAAGCCCACACAAATTGCCAGCAGCCTGTGACATCGGCACTGAAGACGGCCAAGACGGCCAGAAACGCGTTTGCCCACACAACAAAAGCGCATCACGGACTGCAAGGGAAAGTGCTGTAGGTTTCAATAAAATTCCTACCTGTTCTGAATCCGGAGTTGTGTTTCGCTTACTTTCGATGGAGGGTGAGCAGTGGATGTCGTATGTTTCCGGTTGGCTGAGACCGGTGGGGCACGCACTCTCGGTCAGGAGCACCGCACCATTACAGCAAAACGAAACTTTGGACAGTACGAGGAGTACAAGGTGCGGCGCCCCCCCAGCGAAGACAATGCCCGCAGGTGATTAGTTTTCGCGATGGGGAGAGAGGAGGTAGCATTGCGCTACCCGATAGGATAAAGACACAGATGGTGACGGAACAACACTTCCCTGGCTACACTGCTAGGATGTATGGAGCGGTGCCAAGTGAAGGGAACATCTCGGGATGTTTGGGACTCCGCTATTAAGCTGGGAATCCACACTGAACTACACATCCCAAGATGCAGTCTGCCAGGTGCTACAAGCACAAACACCTGCAGAGGGGAGGTGGAGCCGTGAGAACGCCCTAGAGGGAGGGGTTCCCCCAATGAGGTGCAGGACTGTCCTAAAAGGAGTGGTCAGTGATCCAAAGCCCACACGAATTGCCAGCAGCCTGTGACATCGGCACTGAAGACGGCCAAGACGGCCAGAAACGCGTCTGCCCACACAACAAAAGCGCATCACGGACTGCAAGGGAAAGTGCTGAAGGTTTCAATAAAATTACTACCTGTTCTGAATCCGGAGCTGTGTCCCGCTTACTTTCGACGGAGGGTGAGCAGTGGATGTCGTATGTTTCCGGTTGGCTGAGACCGGTGGGGCACGCACTCTCGGTCAGGAGCACCGCACCATTACAGCAAAACGAAACTTTGGACAGTACGAGGAGTACAAGGTGCGGCGCCCCCCCCAGCGAAGACATTGCCCGCAGGTGATTAGTTTTCGCGATGGGGAGAGAGGAGGTAGCATTGCGCTACCCGATAGGATAAAGACACAGGTGGTGACGGAACAACACTTCCCTGGCTACACTGCTAGGATGTATGGAGCGGTGCCAAGTGAAGGGAACATCTCGGGATGTTTGGGACTCCGCTATTAAGCTGGGAATCCACACTGAACTACACATCCCAAGATGCAGTCTGCCAGGCGCTACAAGCACAAACACCTGCAGAGGGGAGGTGGAGCCGTGAGACCGCCCTAGAGGGAGGGGTCCCCCCAATGAGGTGCAGGACTGTCCTAATAGGAGTGGTCAGCGATCCAAAGCCCACACGAATTGCCAGCAGCCTGTGACATCGGCACTGAAGACGGCCAGAAACGCGTCTGCCCACACAACAAAAGCGCATCGCGGACTGCAAGGGAAAGTGCTGTAGGTTTCAATAAAATTCGTACCTGTTCTGCATCCGGAGATGTGTCCCGCTTACTTTCGACGGAGGGTGAGCAGTGGATGTCGTATGTTTCCGGTTGGCTGAGACCGGTGGGGCACGCACTCTCGGTCAGGAGCACCGCACCATTACAGCAAAACGAAACTTTGGACAGTACGAGGAGTACAAGGTGCGGCGCCCCCCAAGCGAAGACATTGCCCGCAGGTGATTCGTTTTCGCGATGGGGAGTGAGGAGGTAGCATTGCGCTACCCGATAGGATAAAGACACAGGTGGTGACGGAACAACACTTCCCTGGCTACACTGCTAGGATGTATGGAGAGGTGCCAAGTGAAGGGAACATCTCGGGATGTTTGGGACTCCGCTATTAAGCTGGGAATCCACACTGAACTACACATCCCAAGATGCAGTCTGCCAGGCGCTACAAGCACAAACACCTGCAGAGGGGAGGTGGAGCCGTGAGACCGCCCTAGAGGGAGGGGTCCCCCCAATGAGGTGCAGGACTGTCCTAAAAGGAGTGGTCAGTGATCCAAAGCCCACACGAATTGCCAGCAGCCTGTGACATCGGCACTGAAGATGGCCAAGACGGCCAGAAACGCGTCTGCCCACACAACAAAAGCGCATCACGGACTGCAAGGGAAAGTGCTGTAGGTTTCAATAAAATTACTACCTGTTCTGAATCCGGAGCTGTGTCCCGCTTACTTTCGACGGAGGGTGAGCAGTGGATGTCATACATATATATATATATATATATATATAGAAGGGTGCTAGACCAAAGAAATGCAACACTGACAGAGAAAGCATACCACTTCAGTAGTTTAACTGATTACTTCGTCAAAAAAACAGGCACATATGCGAGAAATATTCGTAATAAATTTGTAAAAATGTAACGATATAAAATGCTGGTCTTGCGCAAAACCATTATTATTGTTTGAACATACATCTGTGAAAATAACAAACTAAATCATAGACAATGATTTAATTGTTTTGGTTTGAGGCTTATTATGTTTTATTATGTGTGAATTCATGCACATGAATTACCGTACAGTCTGTTTGCCATTATTATGTTGCACTCTGTGTCGTGCATGACGCTGCAACTATATCATGCCCTGAACCCCCGAGAGAGGTCGAAACGCATCTTTGTTTGTGCCATTAAAACTTGGAAATTTGCATCTCTAAAAACAGTCGGAGTGGCTCGTTTTTCTCACCAGAGCTGCGTGAGGAAGTGCTGTTGTGCAAAATGCGATGCAGCGCGCTCAACGAAATTCATTTTATTCATTTAAATGTTTACTTACCTCCGTTCATCCATATTCCGGTGTTTACATCCCTCCATTTGAAGGTGATGAGGTCTGTGGGATTCCTTTTGGAGCACCCTTATCTTACTAGTTGCTTGCATTCATGTTTGGTGGTCCGGAGTTCTGGTGTGTACCAGCTGGCATGTTTGGTGGGTCTGCTGGTATTGGCCGCCTTCAGGGAGGTGACTTTGTCGGCGCAGAACAAAAGAAAAGGCAGCCATGGTGCTTCCAGCTGCACCACCAGGAGTAGTCACTTTGTCAGTGCATGTGGAGATCCAGGTGGAGAAGTTCTGGATGGCCTGTTACAGGCTGCTAGAGGTGTCAGCCATCTACTGGGTCTCTGTAACTTGGTTTCAGCTGTGATGTGGGGAGCTTGGGGGCTTGGTGGTGGTGCACAGGGAACCTGTGATGGTGAAGTGCACAATGCCATGGTCGGGCCAGATGAGCTCGATGACGGACTGAACTTGACTCTGTTGCTGGTTGTGAAGATGGGGTCCAGAATGTGTACTGTGCTGTGTGGGGGGCAGGAGACCAGCTGAGTGAGGCTGATGTTGCACATGCTTTTCAATAGGTTAGTGGAGTTGGCATCCTTAGGGTCCTCAAGATGGAAGTTGAGGTCGCCGAGGAAGATGTAGTGCTTGGAGTTGATGGCTAGAGGGGCGATGAATTCAGAAATGGCATTGCAGAAGCCGGGGCAGGGACCAGGGGGACTGTAGGCAAAGGTTCCTCTAATGGTTGTCTTTGAGTCAGTTTATAGTTGGAAGTTGAGGTGTTCTATGATCGATGTGGTGTCGTCTTAGGTGGTGGTGCATTGTAGGATTTCCTTGTGGATGATGGTGATGTCTCCTCTGTGTATGTTGGTGCAGAGTTGACTCTGGGTGACTGATATTAAGTTCGGTGGTGGATATGAGAATCAGTTGTTGTGGTTGAATATTTGTTCCCAAGGGGATTGTTCTTTTGACTTTGCTCCATTATACCTGCACCAGGTATAATGTATGCAGGGTGGGTGTTCCGACACAAGTAAATCTCGTAGAAGTGACGCAGTGAAATCTATGAAATTTCAGTGTGCCACTTCTAGGACGCAAATGCGTCAATATCTTACGCCTGCCTCACAGCAGGCAAAAGACTGACGCAGGCACATTTGAAATGGGACTTGCCCATATGAAATGACCCATTGCCGGAGTTGCATCACTTTTGTGACACTTCAGCAATGCGTCATTTTTGCAGCTACAGATGCGTCAGAAATACTGACGTATCTGTAACTCCTTGAGACATGATGCATCATACTGTAAATATGACGCACCCAGCATGTCGCAAGGAGGGCACAATGAAAAGTGACGCATCGCTGTTTTCACGTAGCGATGCCTCACTTTTCATAGGCCCTGATTCTTTTAAAGTTTTGAAATACATCCACAGTGTGGATTCTTATATGTGTCCATTCATGGGGAAAGGAGGTCAGAGTTCACTAACAAACACATAATCCTCTAAGTCTTACAAGATCATTACTCAAAATTACATCTTTATGCAATGCGTAGGTGATTTGTGGGTTACAATTTTCCTGGTGTCCTGTCTGTAGTTGGTAAGTTGTCATTGAGCCTGCACTTTATCAGAGAATCTAGGTAGCCTAATCCTAGATCTTATTTTGCATACATTCCAAAAAATGTATCACCCTCTGTCTTCAAGGCCGCATCAGTAACCTCTCTTGATTTCTGACCCATTTATGTTCCTTACACTCTCACCGTCCTCAGGCTATTTCATCCCTCTTCTCAAGTTGAGTCCAATCTACCCTACTCTAACACCGTGTCTTACCTTCAGGTGCAGAGCTTTCTGCGAGGCTGGCTGTGCCGACGAAAATGGAAGACTATCATTCAGGATTACATCCGGTCTCCACATGCAGATAGCATGCGGAAGCGCAACCAGGTGGTGTTCAGTATGCTGGAGGCTGAAGCTGAATACGTGCAACAGTTACACATCCTCGTGAACAACTTCTTGCGTCCACTTAGGATGGCGGCCAGCTCTAAAAAGCCACCCATTACTCATGATGACGTCAGTAGCATCTTCCTTAACAGGTAAGTTGCAATGGAGACTCTTAGGTATTTGTTATTGAAAAGCAGGAGAAACAGAAATCTTGCTTGCAAAAACATTGGTATCTGAGGGAATCTTATATCTGTTGATGATTTCAGGATATCCTAGGGGGTTCAGGATATGACAAGTTATGCGATTTATCAATGATTGGATGTTGAACCTGAGTTAATAATTATTTAAATAAGATGTTGATGTATTCAGCCTGAGGGTTCTTCATGGTGTTTGAACTGATGAATATCAATAGGGCCCTAATTAGGAATGGCATGCTTTTTGGCCACTGTAGGCCCGGACCTCCTCAGAGCTACCAATACCGGGGTGGACAAACTTAATGGGGATTACAGGTGGAACCCTTACGTTCCTCTGAGAAATGAGGAATTACTGGAGAATCAGTTATTCTAGGTCTAATTCCCAAACCCTCTGTGAAGCAAAACAGATTGTGGATAATCATAATCCTGATTGGTTCAGTAGCTGGTGTTACCGACCCATTGCAGTCAAGAGGTCCCTCACAATGTAGGGCTAAGTATGAAAGATCTCTGAGTGCTCTCACATTATTTGATTTCAGAGAAGAAGTGATGAACCAAGCCTCTCCTCAAGATGATGATCTGTGGATGCACTTGACAGATTGGTGATCGTAGGGAGCTCTCAATGTATCTATAATATGGGAAGTTCTCCAGGTGTCTGTCATCTAAAGGAACCCTTGAGATTGTGACGGCCTGCGGAAAGTCTTATGGTATTGGGGATTTCAGGGAGTTCTCAAACTATCAATGCTCTGAGAAAGATCTTTACATACCAAAGATCTGAAGGAGTCCTAGCGTTACTAATTGACAAGTGCTCCAGTTGTTTGATCTGACAGTTTCTCTGACATATTGATAATTATAATGAATCCTTGAGGTGATTTGCCTGAATGAATCTCGGAGATGCTGATGATCTACTGGAGTCATCAAGGTGTTGGTGATCCAATTAGCACCGTTTTGTCATCAATTATGTCATTTCAAATGTTGCTGTTATGGTATCAAAGATGCCATAGAACATATCATGAGTGATTTCATTTGTGGGGTAATTAGCAGTGCATGGTGAGGGAGCAAGTTAAAGTTACTTTAGGGCATGAGTTGCACTTTATTGAGATAAATACAACTGGTGAAGTTCAGTTCTGTTTGGCCCCTGAGTCTTTACAGGCCCCAGACATCCCATCCCCAGGGCTGGATTGTTTGTTAAGGGGAATAGGATGCTGCAGCACTCCTACCTGAGCCTTTACAATCCCAGAGAACCCCATCCCCTGGGGCCATATTCTATTTTATGAGGAGGAGGGAACACAGCCCCCCTCCTCAAGCCTTTATAGGCCCTGACGACCCCATCCCCTGGAGGTGTATTGTTTTTATGTGGGGACGGGGCACACAGGCCTCTTCCCTGTGCCTTTACAGGCCCCAGGGACCCCATCTCCCAAGGTCTATCGAGGGTGTGCTGGTGCCCACCCTGGGTCCCCATAACAAACAACGTTGGTGGTCACGGGGGGAGCTCCTATGCCCTTGCAACCCACCCCTGCATGCTATCCTGGATGCATCAGGAGCCGGCAGTTCTCCCGCCCAGCAGGATCAGGTATTTTTTTCCAAGCTTTGGTTGGGCAGGAGCAATCTCTGTTTCGCTGTCTGCAGGGAAAGAAATTTGCACGCCTACCCAGCAAGAAATATTTTGCAGCTTGTAGGAGTGCACATTTAATTCCATGCCCATGCTCTTGTGGGCAAGGAAACTATGTCCTGGGAGTGGGCTTCCCGGGACACATCTTGGAGCTGGCTGGGGGATGGGATCCAGGGGCCTTTTAAGGCTCGGAGAGGGGACCTGCATGTCCCTTTCATTTTCAATCTGCCCAGGGGATTGGGGTCCCTGGGACCTCAGAGGGGTTTGGGGAGGGAGGTCCCAAATTCTTCATTATTAGGTCCAAAAAAGAGCCAGCACAAACAATTGTGTACAACTTTAAGACATTTTTGCAAATAGCATAAATCTCCCTCACACACCCTTATTATGATAGAGATGAAGGAGAGCAGGACAGAGTAGCCCCATAGGCAGTCATTATCTGACTTAAAAGGAAACTGCGCCTTTAAGAACCCATAGACTACCAGCATTCCAATATGCTCAGCCAGTGGCAGCTGCTTCAGTTCTTTTTTTACGGCTCCTGCTGACAAGATCTTGGAGAGCTAAGCTGGGCCTTTTTATACCTTTTTTCTCTACAGAAACCCTGTCAACATTTGTTTCTCAACTTCATTCAGTGTTTTTCATCTTTTCCATGCATTTTTTGGCTTTGCTGGCAGAAAGTTCGTTGTGAATTTTTCTCTAGTTAACTACCTTCTTTACTGGACTCAGTGTCCTGCCTGTGGAGCAAAGAAGGCCTCAGACATCTTCAAAAAGCCTACAGCGACTAAGAAGTTTTCAAAATGTTCCATAAGGGAAAGGGAAATGGAAACTCCATCTGGAGATAGGTCTTCAGAGCGAGGAGAGAGTCAGTCCTCTACCAGTGCTCTGTCATGTGACTTGAAAGAGTGAGGGGAGGCAGTCACCTCTGAAGGACTTCCAAACTACAGAAAAGTGGGTTACGATCCAGAAACAAAATTGTTTTCGGACGACGTTGAGTAAATCGACGTCCACAGCATCTAAGTCCGGAGGATCGATGTCGACATCGCCATCCCGGATTGGTCAAAGTTGTGGGATGGACGATGCTCTACGTTGACTCAACATAACTCAATGTGGTCTTCACTCTCAATCCACACTGCAGATCGATGTCAAACCTGTCGGGGACACCTGTAGATGGGGTCCCATGTAGCCATGTTGACGTTGAGAAATCCTGTCGATGTCCAGTCTGTGAGTGCTACTGACATCAAAAAGTCCTGTCAATGTCAAGTCTGGCAGCCTTGTCGATGTCGAGAAGTTACGTGATGTTCAAGTGTGTTACCTGTGGACGCCCGGAAGAAAGGCGACGTCAAGGCGTACATTCGTGTCCATGTCCAGCAGCACGTCTCAAACCTGTCAATGCCGAATTGTCACAGGACAACGAAGACATACTCAACATCTACACCTCCCCTATGAGTCCAGGCATATCAAGGTCATTGTAGAGGCATGGCTTTCAGCCTTTGGTGTCACAGACACCTACAGTAAGGCAGGCTCAGGTGCTTAACAAGAGGACATGGAACATCTCATCCTTCTCTCCTTCATAGCGGGATAGCCTCCCCACACCAGCCATTAACAGCACCTGCTGCTTTTCAGCTTTTTTGCTCCTAACATTTCAGTGGCTGACTATAGCAAAAGGGTTCAACTCTTCTGGCACCAATATCCTTCAAAGTACTTCCTGCCCCAGTATACATTAACACACAGTAGTGTGCTTAGCATGACTGCTGAGAAGCGCAGATTTGAAAGATGGTGCTGGTTGTTATGAACAAGCCATTGTTCACTGCATCAAGAAGTCGTATAGTCCCCCACCTCCCATTTCTACGGTGGACTACAGTACAGCTGTTGGGTTTTCTAAAGCCCATGTTGACACCAGAACATGGGTTTCTATTGGAATTCTCCAGGGCATATTATCAAGCCCATTTTCGCTGCTTTAGCTGCAGTTTTCTGCCGCTAAAGTGGCGATAATATTAACGCAGTTTCTTGATAAAATGTCCAGTTGTCCTTAGGTGCCCTTCACCTCCCTAGAAGCTTCACATTCTTCTTTTCATCTTATGCAGCATACTTTTCAACTTCCCTGCAACATTTGTCTTTCACGACAGCTTCTCTTGTAGTGATTTCATCAGCTCCCAGGGTTGCAGAAAGCCAAGCGCTTTGTTCTCACAACCATTCACAATCATCCACTACCAAACCAGTTCTCAGAACTCATTTGATATTCCTACCTAAAGCTATTTCGGACTTTCATGTCAACTGCATTCTTTCAGAGTCCTTCTACTCCAGCGGACAGATATCTCTTTTCCCTGAATGTAAGGGGAGGTTGCAAAGCCTATCTCAATAAAACTACAGATATCGGCAGATCAAAACTAGGGTGCGGGTCGTATGGTTTTAGCCACCCAAATCAACTCCATTTCCAGATGGATAGCCTTGTCCATCTTTTTGTGCTACCAAAAAAAAAGCTATCACATAAGCTTACTGGTAGAGCTGCTCCTCTTCTGTTTTTACGGAACATACCCATTCCACAAATGTCTAAAACAGTCACTTGGCAGTCTGTTCATACATTTACCAACTTTTACTGCCTAGCCTCTCATGTTAGAGCTGACACTCGAGTAGGACACATGCCTTTCTTATGGAAACGTGGTCGTAACTATATTGTTGCATCTATGAAGTCACTTCTGTATAAAATCTCTAGAAAATGAGGAATAGAGCAGCTTGATCGGCTTTGACATTAAGGGCCAGATGTACAAATTGCTAATTAGCGAGTCACAAATTGTGACTCGCAATTTGCGACTCGCAATTTGTGACTCGCTAATAGGGATACACAACAGTGTCTGAAACACTGTTTGCGATTCCCTATGGGGTCGCAAATTGCCTGCCTCGAGTCTTCAAATCTTAATACAGAAATAGGGGACACTGATACTATTTACAGCAGAGTGCTCATTCCTCTCGCTGATCTATTAGCTGCAGCAACAGCAACAGAGATACCCTAGCAGCAGAAACAGGGATCCAGAAATAAGTCATCTCATCTTGCTTCAGGATGACCATTATCTAACTACAAGCACTGACTTATTCAGCTGTCCTCTTACATTAACCACTCCAATGCGGGAGATCTATAGCAAACCATTTAAAAGAGTGGCAAGAGCTCACTGGCGAGTAGGTGCTAGCTAAGCCGACTCCAGCGCGCCACCTAGCCATGTTGCGTAGAGAGACAACTTTCCTCTTGGGAAAGCAAGTCATGACAGTAGTCCCAGAACTACACTGTTACACTGTTGCAGTCCAGGAATTACACTGTTTCACTGTTTTGGGTCACAACTGCTTTTAAACGCTTTTAAACACTTTGCTCGTTCTTAAAAGTTTGTTAAGACTTTTAGAAAAAATCTTAATATCCAATATGGAGAGATTCAACTTAAGGAACTGGAGTTTTTAACCCATTGATTTTCAAATTTGAATCTGAATTGAATCTTTTATGACTGTTTTAAAGCTATTTTTATAAATATTGTAGGAGACATTTTAGTGGGTCTCATAATTATTGGCGGGGTGGGGGGTTAAACCGTACTCAACACTTGGTTCCACTCTTTCCACCATTTGCACTAGAAAGTTGTTTACCCGGTGCCACTGCCAATTGTAACCAGAGACGTGGTTAGCACAGGCTTCTTTCAACCTTGGTTGGCCTAAAATGAGAGGGCCAGCGCTTCCATGCAGATGATTATGCTGTTGGAGCACAGCGCCAACTCTTAAACGCTTTTAAACACTTTGCTTGTTCTTAAAAGCTTGTTAAGAATTTTAGGAAGACATTTCAATATTGAGTACAGAGAGTTTGAACTTGATGAATTGAGGTTTTTTTTAACCCATTTTGTTTTAAAATTAAATCTGAATTAAAACTTTTGTTGACTATTTTTAAAGCTATTTTTATAATTAATGTAGGAGAAGTTTCAGTCAGTCTCATACTTATTGACGCTTGGCCCCACCGTTTTCACCATTTGCACTTGAAGGTTGTTTGCCCGGGTTTACCAGAGAGGTGGCTAGCACTCAAGACTTCATTCAAGTTTTGCAATTATAAAATAAAAGGGCCAGAGCATCCACCCTGCTGGCATGCCAAAGGTGCACCAAAGGCATACCCGTCCGCTCCTGGACGGGGCCAGCCATTACGCCCAAAACAGCATTTACAGAGCGTGTGAGCTGCATGAATTAAATTAGGTAGGATTGCAAATCTCTATTGAGCTGAAATTTAAGTTAAAGCTACTAGAAGTGTTGAGTTATCCAGCAGGCTTGTCCAATGACAATGATTATTAATTACCAGGCAATTGCTATAGCAGCTCATTATCAAGCAAGGCAGTTAACTTCTCACAGACTAAGGGAGTGAAAGTGGTTTATTTAAACACCCACTCCCTTGCGAAAACACAGGATAGAATTCAATGAGTACTTTATCCAGCATAAACCTGACTTATTTTTAATAACTGAGTCACACTTTGCTGGCATGCCAAAGGCGCACCAAAGGCATACCCGTCCGCTCCTGGACGGGGCCAGCCATTATGCCCAAAACAGCATTTACAGAGCGTTTGAGCTGCATGAATTAAATTAGGTAGGATTGCAAATCTCTTCTGAGCTGAAATTTAAGTTAAAGCTACTAGAACTGTTGAGTTATCCGGCAGGCTTGTCCAATGACAAAGATTATTAATTACCAGGCATTATCAAGCAAGGCAGTTAACTTCTCACAGACTAAGGGAGTGAAAGTGGTTTATTTAAACACGCACTCCCTTGCGAAAACACAGGATAGAAATCCATGAGAATTATCCAGCATAAACCTGACTTATTTTTATTAACTGAGTCATGGCTGACAGGCAACTCTTTTCCAGAAATAGCAAAGGCAACCCTGAGGGTTATTTTCTCCTCCATGTAAACAGAACGGGAAAAAATAGAGGGAGAAGGGTAGCAGCTATTATAAGCAACCAACTTCAAGCAAGTCAGTTTCCATGTAATTATATAGAATCAGTGGACCTCTTACTATTTACAATAGACTTTATTAATAGTTAACTAATATGCCTGCAGTTTTATCACCCTCTGTCTTACAATATGACTCATATCAATGAGAAGATGTTTAAAATACGTTGTCCCTCGATGCAGCAATATTCCCAACTACTGGTCCTAGGTGGCTTTAATTTGGGTTCCTTCTTAGTAGGAAAGACCAACAAAGGGAAAAGATTTTTGGATTCTATGATGAGCCTGCATTTCCAACAACATATCTTGGAGGCCACTAACACTAATAGTCACATAGTTTGGTCTCAAAATATCCAGGTGATGGACCTTAAAATATAGCCATGTATTTAATCGCTCAACTATTGAATTACATTTTAGCTTCCCAATGTTAAGCCTTTTCATAGCCAACCACTGGTGTCTAGGACAGTGTGCAAGTGGCGGTCAGTCAGTGTCCATGAGATGGCGATTATGCTTGCACAGACAAAACCTGACGAAAGTGACTCCGCACTAGCTGCAGAACACTTTACTTTAGACGGACTACCTGCTTTACAAACAAGTTAAAACCAGCCAAACTCAAGTTAAGGCAAGCTGAACACCAATGGAGCCAAAAATATCAGGAAGAATGTAAGGTACGGCATAATGAGAAATTATCTAAATATAAAGCTTTGCTTACCTCAACTGTATCCAAGTATTATTCTAACAGGATTTCCTAAGCTACAAATAACAATGAGAGACATTTAAAATACTTAAGAAACTCACTACCCCTGACACAGCTAAGGCTAATGTGACTGCATCGCAGGAACTTTGTGATGATTTGAATGCTTATTTTATTAACAAAATTCAGAATATTGGGGTGTTCCTTTGTCTGTACCCCTGTATACTGTACCTTGTATATACAAATTCTTCTTTTCAATAAAAAAATTACTGAAATTAAAAAAAAAGAGCATTCCTAGGTGGTCGTTCCCTGTTACTTTATCCTACAGGGACAATAACTAGGAAATCATAACTGATTTTCCAGGAGTTAATCAGGATAGATTTGACTCCTTATTTGCAAATGTTAAATTGGGTTCCCCTTGGGACTGTTGATCTCCAGAAGTGCTAAAGAAAGTTAAGAATGTAATCTATCCTCCTCTAATAAATATACTCAAGTCAAGTCAATTAGTCTTTATTTCGAATGAAAAATTCATAAAAGACACAGATAAAAACAACAATTCCATATAACAACAATATACAAAGAACCCCCATTACAATGAATTTTGATATAAAACATTAAAAATTGATAAAACAGTTTACAGATTCTTTGCACGGATAAGCCACATCCAACCCAAAAATTTGGCTACACAAATCACAGATTTAGTAGAGCGTAGATCTCTTAGTTTAAGAAGGGCTGTGTGGCTGTCCCCACAATTTAAAGTTTTACAAATTGGTCTCAACCATTTTAGTCTGGGCTGTCGATATACGGGGCATGCAAAAAATACATGGCCCAGACTTTCTGCATGAGCGGGGCAAAAGGGGCATTTATCGCTAGAATTCAGTGCCCACTTAGCAGTAAAGGACTTGATCGGTAAGGTTCCCACTCGGAACTGATGGTACAGCTTGCGATCAAGCGTCTTACCGATCAAGTCCCAATATGGTTCCAAGAAAGGGGTTAATTTGTGCATCAGAAACTGACCTGTTAGGTTGTTAGCAGCTGAGAGGGAGACCAAGGCAGATTTTTTAGCAGCCCAGTAGAGCTCTTTGAATTCAGCTTTTGAAGGGAAGTTTGAGCATTCTGGGTGTAGCCATAGTTCTGGGAGGCCCATCTGATATAAAATACGCTTTACCTCCCTCAGCCAAGGAATTTTTTGGGCACCCCACAGTGCTCTAACTTCACCAAGCTCACAAGAAAATAAGCTTAGTTCTTCAGTCGTCCAAAGTCGACGCCAAAGGGCAACAAGACGGTACTGGGCCATCTCACCCAGCGGTTTACATCCTAAATCTAAAAGCAAGGGAGTAATGGGGGAAGATTGGGGGACACCCACTAGCATCCTGAGAAATTTGTTCTGGGCGTTGGTGAGTGCAGACAAACCTATGTACCCCCAAATGTCCGCACCATACAATGTAGCTGCATTCACTTTGGCATCATGTATTTTTAGGGCAGGTGTGATACGCTTTGTTAGTGATTGTTTCTGTTCCTTTAACAGGCATCCAGAAAGGCGATTGAACTTAAGGGCCGTTACTTCCAACTGGGGTTTCCATGTCAGTTGGTGGTCCAAGGTTACACCCAGATAGGACATCACTGTGACTTGTTCAATCGGAACGCCCTCTAGAGAGAATGAGCTGGTGATGGGCTTGTTTTTGTTAAAAATCATAAATTTCGTTTTATCTGTATTGATTTGGAGGTCGTTTTGTGTGCAGAACTCAGAAAATCTGTTTAAGGCCGCCTGCAGGCCGCTGCGGGTCCTGGAGAGGAGCAGGGTATCGTCCGCAAATATTAGCAGAGGATATTTAGTGTTTCCCAGGGTGGGAGCATCAGTGTAAATTTCGTTAAAAAAAGCAACCACCCGGTTGATGAACAAGAGGAACAATGTAGGGGCTAGCACGCAGCCCTGCCGGACTCCTCGTTCAACAGGGAAGTTGGGAGTCACCTGACCCTGATTACCCCATCTTACACGCGCGAAGTTTTCCTCATGGAGGCGTTTCACCAGATCTAAAAGGTCTGGAGGGAAGTCCATGCTTTTAAGGGCGTCCCAAAGTTTGGCCCGGGGAACCATATCAAATGCCGACCGCAGGTCGACAAAGGCCGCATATATGACCCCCCCGCCCAATAAAACCACCTTCCAATATAGCATGGTTAGCCGAAAGACCTGGTCTAGAGTGCTAGTGCCTGCCCTAAACCCAGCTTGCAGGGGGGAGAGTATGTTGTTCTGCACAATCCACCCCTGTATTCTTGCTAGGGCCATTCGTGCTACCACTTTTTGGATTGTGTCAATCAGGCTAATTGGACGGTAGTTTTTTGGTAAGGATCGATCCCCCTTTTTAAAAACCGGTATTATTTCGGCCCCTTTCCAAGACTGTGGTATTTTTTCCCCGGCTGCTATTGAATTAGCTAAGATAGTAATGTAGGGGACCCACAGATCTAAATTTAGCTTGAAAAGGTCTGCTGGTACAGCGTCAATGCCTGGGGCTTTCCCAGACTGGATAGATCCTAAAGCGTGTTTGGTGTCAGTACAGCTAAAAACGAGTCTGTTCTCATGTAATACAGATTGGTTTTCTGGTGAGTGCGCCTCAGCCAGCTGGGGAGGATTCTGGATGGAAAATTGAGCAGAATAGAATTCCACCCATTCTACGGCTGGAACATGATTTTCAGGGGATGATGTATCCAAACCCCTACCTCGCCTAACTATCTCCCAGAATCTGATTTGGTTGGAAGACTCACATGCACGAAGAAGATCATGCCAGTATGAGTCATCCCAGTCCCTTTTAGCTTCCCAAATGGTACGCTTATAGATTTGTCTCGCTGTTCTAATGGCCGGGGAATTCCTAGACTTGACTGCAGCAATAAGTGTGGCATGGGCTTCCCTGCAGATTTTATTATACCAGCCCTTGCTTTGCTTAACTTTTGATTTCCGGTGTGGTCTAGTGAGAAGATCTTTAATTGCCTCAAAACATGCCTCGTGTAGATCGACATTATTTGTCATGGGCAGGTCGCTGGAGGGGGGTGCCAACATCTTGTCTATGGTGTTAAAAACCAAATCTTCAATCTGGTTGACAAGCTCAGGGTCAGATATCACCTTGGACCATTTGACCCGTCTTCTATTGTCACATAAGACGAGGTCGGATGTGATACAATCTGTTTCCTCTTGAGGTGGTGCTATCCCAGGGACCTTGAGTACTAAAGAGAGGGGGTTGTGGTCACTCTCCGGCCTACTGTCTACAATCATGTCAGCCATAGATACCCAAGATTCGATATTGATGAGTATGTAGTCAATGCGACTAGTACAAGACCCATTATCGAAGGTTGGCATCCCCTCCTTATCAGATGAGCTGCGGCCATTTACGGCACGTAGTCCCCATTCCAGGCACAGCCCAAGCCAATGGAGAGCGGCCTCCGTTCCCCTGACTGCCTTAGTAATCGCTAACGGGGGGATATTCCATGCGGAATCCTCGTCTAAACCAACATCTTCGGCAAGGTTCCTGATGGGCTCAAATGAGCAGTTTAAGTCCCCTGCCACTATGGTGAGTTGGTCGCATTTATGCTCATGCAAGAGGGCTTCCAGATCGTTAAGGATTGGTTGCTTCTTGCCACCTTGGCACCCTCTGGCATAGATGTTAATGAGGAGTATTTCTTTGCAGTTTGCCTTCCTTAATGAGATGCAAAGTATATCGGGATTTATCCCTACTATTTCTCTGATAATAAAACCCAGACTAGTTTTTATCCAAATACAGAGACCACCTGACGCCCTACCCTTCGTGCCCTGTATAGCCGGTTTATAGAAGTTAAGATAACCTAGTCTATGAAGGGGGGTTACTGACCAAGTTTCTTGGAACATGATGACATCGTGGGCGGAGATGTATTCAACCCAGTCATCATTATCCAAGCGATCCCTAAGACCCGCGATGTTCCAAGATATTATTTTAAGTTGGCTACCTGGGCTATCGGTCCTGCAGGTGCCAGGGTCGGCCAGAGTTTCTATATCTGTTTGTTGGGAACAGTGGTCAGTGAAGACACAAATTGGGTCAGGTGAAGTCGACGTTTGGCAGCCTGTGCTAACATCCTTTGTGGTGTTCATACTAACAACTGTCAGTTCCCCATTAATAATGATGTCCCCCCCGAGTCAGTCGACCTCCTCCAGACAGCCAAACATGTTAGACGTGGGAACTTCCTGCCACCAACTACTCTGGCTAGGTCCAGCATACCTGTAACCCCTGTTTCTAGACTTTTGGATTGTAGACCAACTCCCTCCTGCCCTATCCGGATTCCCAGGGGGATAGAAAAAAGTGAGGGGTCTGACGACAACCGACTGGTCACTAATACAAGAGGACCATGAGCAGAGGTAGTGTGCCGTATTGGGGTCAGCAAATGTCACCACTATGCAATCACCCATAATGGACTTATGGCTCGGTCCAATCCAAGGAACCCTTCGGACCATTAGAACCCGGCTTCTTAGATGGCTAGGGAGCTGTCTGTATGTGTTTAGCCAATGTATGACCTTGTTTTTGAGAGACCAATGGTCCTCTTTTGTAAACGGATCAAGGGTCGGTACACCGGCTAAGACAGCAACATAGGGACTAGCTTCTGGGGGTAGATCTATATAACCCCCCCGGAAGTTTGGTCTACTAGGTTCGAAGGGTTGTTGGGCAATGGGGGCTGGCTGAATAGTTTCCCGATCTGTTGGAGGTTTAGGTTTTGATCCTACAGTGTTAGATTCGGCCACTGCTCGAGGCGCACTAGGCTTGGGGTTGGCAGCAGGCTTGGGTTTGGGTTTGGGCGGTGCAGGGGGCACCTTGGTGGGGCCCGCTTTTGCACTTGGAATGTTGGGGATGCTATTCCCTATTATTGTGCGTGGTTTGGGTACAGGTTTGGGTCGTTCATTAAGCGAAGCAGATGCATTTACTTCTAGACATTGTGTTGGTAAACACCCTCCCAGTGAGAGTCTGGACTCCATTTGCTTGAGGCTAAGACTAGCAAGTGTTACTATCGTCTTATCCATTTCAAGCAGATGGTTTTCTATTTTAGTAAGTTTAAGCTCCAAGGGTGTGAGCAATTTCTTAAGAGTGACCCAGACCGTGTGTATGAATGCCTCATCATCCCCATTGTCCCCCTCCGCCCCACCCGAACTTCCCCCCATTGACCCCTCATCATGTAAACCAGTGGAAGCTGCCACCATAGTGACGGACGAAGCTCCACCTGGAGCATGGGTGGTAGCACAAGCAGTGCTGTCAGTGTGGATGCCATCGTTTGGTTCACCATGAGCTGAGGCAGACAAAGGGCGTCGGCAATTAAAGAACTGGGCTCTCGCGATTTTTGCCTTCTTGCGAGCAAAGGCAGATCTAGCCAAGCTCTTTTTTTGCTGCAGCGCCCTTTTGTTCGCAATGGTATTGGCCCTAGTAGCAGCCCTAGGTGATTTGCTCTTCCCTTTTGAGCTAGTGCTGGCTACAGATGTTACTGGCACTGCGTCCTCCACCAGAGTAGATGGAGGTTCCCAGACCGGATCTCTTAAGGGCTGAGAGGGGCAGTGATGTATATCAGCTGTGGCCAGCAAGGGGCGAGGGCCAGTTGTCCTCTCGGGGGTAAGTGCTTGAGCAAGGTTCCCAAGTGACGATTTTTTTGAAGAAGCAATATTAAGGGACAATTTGCGGGCAGCATCAAGTTCAAGAGAGACCCTATGTTGCATTTTGTTAATTTCATGGTCAATCGCCAAATTAGTCTTAAATAAAAAGTCATCCAATGTCCCACTAGAGCCACCAAGTCCCCTAGCGGTTTTACTTCGTGTGGTTCTTGTGCACATGATGGTTGGTGGGTGGCTAGGCGTAAAAAAATGGTGACAGACTCACGTGCAATGGCTGTTCGTAGGGCCAAATAACGTGGCCCAGCCCAGGCCTCTCAGGCCTAGAACGGCCTAAAACGGTCCCGCCCTTGTCCCGGGCTTCTCCCGGCGCCCTCCCGCGCGCTCCCGCGCAGCGGGGATGATCCTCCTCTTTTGTTTCTGACTGGGTAGACTCTAGGGGCGGAGCCGGCAGGGAGAGCAGCCCAGGTGACCACGGGCGCGCGGGGGCTCCTGGAAGTTGGAGTCCCCCGCTGTGGCTCGCAGCCCTGCCGGTTGAACAAATATCCCACCTCCTTGCCTTTGAGGGCGCTCCTGGCCGCGATGCGGGACCCGCGAAGCGGGTCCGGCGAGGGGCAGCGGCAGGAGCAGGCGGCAGGCAGAAACAGGCAGCAACGACCGCCCTCAGCTCCTTCCTGGTCACTGGAGCAGTAGGTCCGTGATTTGCCAAAAGGAATCCGCTGACTCTGATGTTGGACGCAGCTTTGAGTGTCCTGGTGGGGGCGGAGCCGGCAGGGAGAGCAGCCCAGGTGACCACGGGCGCGCGGGGGCTCCTGGAAGTTGGAGTCCCCCGCTGTGGCTCGCAGCCCTGCCGGTTGAACAAATATCCCACCTCCTTGCCTTTGAGGGCGCTCCTGGCCGCGATGCGGGACCCGCGAAGCGGGTCCGGCGAGGGGCAGCGGCAGGAGCAGGCGGCAGGCAGAAACAGGCAGCAACGACCGCCCTCAGCTCCTTCCTGGTCACTGGAGCAGTAGGTCCGTGATTTGCCAAAAGGAATCCGCTGACTCTGATGTTGGACGCAGCTTTGAGTGTCCTGGTGGGGGCGGAGCCGGCAGGGAGAGCAGCCCAGGTGACCACGGGCGCGCGGGGGCTCCTGGAAGTTGGAGTCCCCCGCTGTGGCTCGCAGCCCTGCCGGTTGAACAAATATCCCACCTCCTTGCCTTTGAGGGCGCTCCTGGCCGCGATGCGGGACCCGCGAAGCGGGTCCGGCGAGGGGCAGCGGCAGGAGCAGGCGGCAGGCAGAAACAGGCAGCAACGACCGCCCTCAGCTCCTTCCTGGTCACTGGAGCAGTAGGTCCGTGATTTGCCAAAAGGAATCCGCTGACTCTGATGTTGGACGCAGCTTTGAGTGTCCTGGTGGGGGCGGAGCCGGCAGGGAGAGCAGCCCAGGTGACCACGGGCGCGCGGGGGCTCCTGGAAGTTGGAGTCCCCCGCTGTGGCTCGCAGCCCTGCCGGTTGAACAAATATCCCACCTCCTTGCCTTTGAGGGCGCTCCTGGCCGCGATGCGGGACCCGCGAAGCGGGTCCGGCGAGGGGCAGCGGCAGGAGCAGGCGGCAGGCAGAAACAGGCAGCAACGACCGCCCTCAGCTCCTTCCTGGTCACTGGAGCAGTAGGTCCGTGATTTGCCAAAAGGAATCCGCTGACTCTGATGTTGGACGCAGCTTTGAGTGTCCTGGTGGGGGCGGAGCCGGCAGGGAGAGCAGCCCAGGTGACCACGGGCGCGCGGGGGCTCCTGGAAGTTGGAGTCCCCCGCTGTGGCTCGCAGCCCTGCCGGTTGAACAAATATCCCACCTCCTTGCCTTTGAGGGCGCTCCTGGCCGCGATGCGGGACCCGCGAAGCGGGTCCGGCGAGGGGCAGCGGCAGGAGCAGGCGGCAGGCAGAAACAGGCAGCAACGACCGCCCTCAGCTCCTTCCTGGTCACTGGAGCAGTAGGTCCGTGATTTGCCAAAAGGAATCCCAATTTTTCTCTCTTACAGGGGATAGTCTCTAGCACTCTCAAACATGCAGAAGTCATAACACTGCTTAAAATGCAAGAATTAGATTCGAAGGAACTAAAAATCTATAGGCTAATATCCTTGTTGCCTTTAGCAGCAAACGTCTAGAGGCCCATGTCGCCTCTGAACTTTGAAAACCTCTATGAAACACGGGGTTCTTGCACCTTGTCCATGCTAGCTTCCGTCCTCTACATAATACAGAATCTCTCATATAATCTGTATTAGATAATCTTAGATGGAAATTAGACCAGGGGGAAGACACTGCACAGTTTCGGCTTGACTAGTCTGCTGCCTTTGACACAATCTGTCATGAGATATTAGTCGGCCGTTTGGAGGATGCATGAATACAAGGCAGGACACTGCAGTGGCTTACATCCATGCATTGGATTTGCATCTTTCACTAGGATGCAGAGTTTCACAAGGATCCTATCTGTCTCCCCATTTGTTTACTCTTTACATAAAACCTTTGTTTAAGGAATTGGAGAACAGAGACTGCTATATATACAGCTATGCTGATGGTTCTCAGCTAAATGTTCATCTTGAGGGCACTCATCTGGCACAGACACACTTCTAGGATACCATGAGATTTATTGCTTGTTGGATGCAACTGAGGGCTAGATGTAGGTGGGCTAGTACCGGCCGGTAACGGCCAAAAATCTGTAAATTTCCAGTTACCAACCGGTATTTGGCCCTTTGCGTTGTAGGAGGCTGGATTTAAGGATTCAGTAATTTACCGATTTGTTATTTTAAGGAATCGGTAGAATATGATTCCTTAATTCAAGGAATCAGTAAATTACCGAAACCTTAAATCCTATGTAGGGAGCACTCAAGTAAGTGCATTTTTAGTTTAAGGATTCGTTATTTACCACCAACTACAAGTTGGTGGTAAATACAGAATACCTTTAAAAAAGCAATTTCTGCTTTTTTAAAAGTGCCATGTGGCAGACATACATGCACTTAGGGCATGTCTGTGCGCCACACGTGCACACATGCACGATTCAGGGGTGCAACAGGGTGTCAATGTGACACCCTGCTACCCTTGAATATGCTCCCCCTATTACCGATTCGGTATTTACCGAATTGGTAATAGTGAATGGCTTCCCGTTCATTCCTATGGGCCCCCAGGCCCATAGGACCCATTCATTCCTATGGGTCCCCAGGTCCATAGGTATGAATGGGAAGGTATTCCTTATTACCGAATCGGTAATAACGAATATTACCGAATCAGTAAAATTTACCTACATTCTATTTACCGATTCTTAAATACTGAATCGGTAAATACGATATTTAGGAATCGGTAAATAGAAATTACCTACATCTTGCCCTAAATCAACTAAAATAAAACACTGATAAAACGGAAGTAGTCTTACTTAACAATTTTTATGCCTGGAATTCACATTACTGACATGGTGATTTAGGCCCGCTCCCATCCCCCTCAATGGTGGCCTAAAGCCTTGGGGATATAATAGATGGGAATCTTTCAATGCAGATCCCAGTTAACAGGGTGAAATACAGTTGTTCATTTCTGCTGAAAATGCTGTTTAAACTTGCTCCTTTTATGACCACTGAAGCACATCAAACGACTGTTTTTGAATCCCTTCCATCAAGGCTGGATTATGCATATTCAATATATGCCAGTTTATCAGATACTGCGCTGCACAGACTCCAGGTGACACAGAATGAAGCAGCCAGGCTGGGCTTTGGAGTTCCTAGGCATACACATTACACCTCTGTTAAAAAAGCTGCCCAGGCTCCCACTCAAATAACTTATAGAATTTAAACTTGGTTACACTGTTTTTAAGTTGAAATAATTTAGCCCCAAATTTATTTCGGATACAATTAACAAAAATGTTCCATTGCGTAATCTGAGTTCAACACACACCGATTTATTAACTGTTCCAAAATACAGGAACAGCAGATCAGTGAACCAATAACATATAACTCCTACAAGTATGAATCTCTAGCAGAGGATAATCCAACAGGTGATGGATACTCTTTCCTTTAGGAAAAGTCAGAAGACTTGACTTTTTGAACAAGCATACACGATCTAATTGAGTAGTCCTATGACCCTCTGACAAGTATGTAATCCAGCGCCAAGAGACCTGTGGTGAATGTACGCTTTATAAGTTTCCATTAACATAACATAACACTGAGGGAAAGAAATGTACTCACAACATTCTCTGGTTGGACAGAAAGGTCACAAGAAAGAATTCAGTCCTATTCAGAAAATTCAGATAGCCAAAAGTGAATAAGGTGGGAACGTTGCTCATGTCAGTTCTCATCAAACCTATTCTCTTCCGAGAGAATGGGACTTGATTAGGCTTAGGTGAAATTGAATTCATGCCAGGGTAATTTGCGTAATTTTGAGATTTTTGGTTTATGGTTATGTGAAATATTTAATGAGGGATGGCTTAATAATGAAAACCCAACCTTTGACCAAATAATGACAGTTTTGCACTGTGTGGGCTTCCATGTAAATATACAAAAGTCTGTAACATCACCACTGCAAATGTTGTTATTTCTTGGGTCAACACTAGGCACAATAAAAGGAAAAGGGTCATCAATCTGAATAAAGTGTCACTTAATTTAAATTCTCAAAATTTCACAGTGTGGGAGATATCCACTGTGCTGTGATTGATGGCTTCCTTCTATGCATTGTACCAATTTCAAGACTGCACATGGGAGCACTTCAACAATGTCTGGAGGATCTCTAGAATCAGAAAAACAATAGCTGGAAAGACTGCCTAAATATATCATGGGCAGCTAAACAGCCCCCATCTTGGTGTTGCAAGGAAAATAAGGTAATACTCAGAGACCCTTCTCTTAAAAGCGATCCAACTCAGTCGGTAGTTAGTCATCAACCTCTTGTGGACTTAGGAACCCATCTGGACAACTTATCAGTCACAGATCTCTGGAACTCAGATCAGTCTTTCTAGCTTTCAAGGCGTTCCTACCATTTGATGAACAACATCTTTTCAGACAGACAACACTAGTATGATGTACTATCTGGACATACAGTGAGGTGCCAGATCCCTATCTTCAGAAGTGAATATGAGTTAGACCCTCATTTAGAGTGTGGCGGATGGCTTACTCCATAAAAATGTGATGTATATCCCATTCACCAAACTTGCAGCTCCCCTTCGGGGGAACTACATGTTTCCAATGGAGGAGCCTCTGCTGCCTTTTCCTCTAGAAACCTTATACTGACGGCTCATTGGATATTGGTCAAGGGACCTCAGACCATCTGTCGTAATTAGGATGGATGTTCCAGTGAATTCTTTCCTGTTTGGGATCTCAAGGGAAAGCCTAGCGTTTCAAAACAGTAATGTAAATAGTTTGTTTTTTGAAGTACAAAAAACTTTTCTGAGTGGCTGCATCAAAGATGGCAGCCACTTAACAACTTTTTTGCTGTCAATGGAAACAATGCAACAAAGGCTCTACTGAAGGCACTGAGATTTCCACCTGCCTGGCAGTGATATCTAACTATGGCAGGCGGTACTCCACCAGTAGGCAGAGTGCATCCCTATGTGGATCTGTTAGAACTGTATAGCCCATCGTATTGTAAATAAGGCCATGAGTCCCTGGCCAGATGGCTGATGTTAAAAGTAGTTCACCTAAACAGGAATTGAAAAGTGTCAAGCAGATATCCTAACCTGGTTTTAGGAGGAAACCCCTTCAAATCTTTTTTATCCTAAAGTGGTTTTGGAATTCAAAATTAATCAGATCATTACGCCTCAGCTTTTTTCAGCAACTTCAGTATTCCCTGTATTCTCTAGATCAGTTATTCTTAACCTTCTGACTTCTGTTGACCCCCACTGAGTCATTACTGGAATCTGGTGATCTCCACTGAGTCGGTGCTGGAACAATCCACGAAAATGTAAAAGCAAATACACACCAAACAAATGCTCAAATATTTAAATAGTTTGTTTAATTCACCATCAAATATGTAAAAAACTTTCACATTTTCAATGTTACTTCTTTATTTTTTACTTTATACTTTTTAGATTATTAATTGTAATATTATTTAATTTTGTAAAACAGTTGCGGACCCCTTTAGTAGGTAACCCTAACGGACCTCAAGGGATCCTTAGAACATCCACAGGTTAAGAACCACTGTTCTACATGTAGGGAACATTGAACATTTCTCACTGTCAAGAAAGTCTAAGCAATTGTTTATTTACTGCGGTCCCATATATACAGGTCTGGCCACTTCAAAAGAGTGTCTTTTTTGTTGCATTATTTCCTGTATTTCTTTCCCCTATCAGTTTTCAAATAAACCTCAGTCAGGAAAGCCCAAGGCTCATTTCACCAGAGGAAAAGCAGATAATACGGCCTGGTTGAAAAACTTACTAGTAACTAATGTATGCTAGGCAGCCACTTGGAAATCTGTCCTTACGTTATGATTCTGACAAACGCAGGTTAAGCTATCATCACAAACCCTTTTAGTCGAGGCATCATTTTTTTCGTCTTTTATTCTTTATGACCAAGAGTTACGGAAGGTTTTGGGATTTGCTTGCTTCTCTGTGCTAACAACTATCAATGAGGACCCTACAATGTAGAAGAAATGGTTGCTTGTTTGCAGTTCTGCATCCTAGTGATCTCCCGCCACCGCAGGTCATAATCTCTTCTATTTGGGATAAACGTAAACAGATTAATGGTTCATCCATCTCAGCATTTCCTCCAAAAAGAACTGGCTCGTGGGGCAAACTGCCAGTACCAACCATGGTGGCATTGGGACCTTCTGGACTCCTAAAGAGCCAGGTGCCTTATAAATCTTCAAGTGTTAAAGATTATAGGATTGCACTTTTCTCATATCTTAGCTATTATATCAAGTATCCAATATATTGAAAAGGTAAGTATATGCACATAATAAAAGGTTTGCGATCAGGTAAAAGCAAAAATCACCAAACCATTCCATGCTTTCATATTTTCCATTTACAAAAGGGGGTGGTGATGAACAGAGTGTCTGAATTGAGCAGACCACTCTTACCCAGTCCAAAGATCAGGGCTTGATCCATCACCGTTATTTATCTCACTGCCCCATCCCAGCTCAGAACCTGGCTATATGCAAATCAGTCTGTCCCTGGCCCAGTGCATCATGGGAACAGGGCAGACTAAACTACCAAGCCAATTCTTTACCAGAAAGGAGACAAGCTACCGGGGACCGGTTTCTGGCATTTCAGCCTCTTCGGCCCGGCTTGCTTGAATCCTGATGGAGCAGTGAGAAAGGGACTCATGTCTGAGTATACCCTGCCACACCTATAGTGGCCAAAATCGATTTACAAAAGGGGGTGGTGATGAACAGAGTGTCTGAATTGAGCAGACCACTCTTACCCAGTCCAAAGATCAGGGCTTGATCCATCACCGTTATTTATCTCACTGCCCCATCCCAGCTCAGAACCTGGCTATATGCAAATCAGTCTGTCCCTGGCCCAGTGCATCATGGGAACAGGGCAGACTAAACTACCAAGCCAATTCTTTACCAGAAAGGAGACAAGCTACCGGGGACCGGTTTCTGGCATTTCAGCCTCTTCGGCCCGGCTTGCTTGAATCCTGATGGAGCAGTGAGAAAGGGACTCATGTCTGAGTATACCCTGCCACACCTATAGTGGCCAAAATCGATTTACAAAAGGGGGTGGTGATGAACAGAGTGTCTGAATTGAGCAGACCACTCTTACCCAGTCCAAAGATCAGGGCTTGATCCATCACCGTTATTTATCTCACTGCCCCATCCCAGCTCAGAACCTGGCTATATGCAAATCAGTCTGTCCCTGGCCCAGTGCATCATGGGAACAGGGCAGACTAAACTACCAAGCCAATTCTTTACCAGAAAGGAGACAAGCTACCGGGGACCGGTTTCTGGCATTTCAGCCTCTTCGGCCCGGCTTGCTTGAATCCTGATGGAGCAGTGAGAAAGGGACTCATGTCTGAGTATACCCTGCCACACCTATAGTGGCCAAAATCGATTTACAAAAGGGGGTGGTGATGAACAGAGTGTCTGAATTGAGCAGACCACTCTTACCCAGTCCAAAGATCAGGGCTTGATCCATCACCGTTATTTATCTCACTGCCCCATCCCAGCTCAGAACCTGGCTATATGCAAATCAGTCTGTCCCTGGCCCAGTGCATCATGGGAACAGGGCAGACTAAACTACCAAGCCAATTCTTTACCAGAAAGGAGACAAGCTACCGGGGACCGGTTTCTGGCATTTCAGCCTCTTCGGCCCGGCTTGCTTGAATCCTGATGGAGCAGTGAGAAAGGGACTCATGTCTGAGTATACCCTGCCACACCTATAGTGGCCAAAATCGATTTACAAAAGGGGGTGGTGATGAACAGAGTGTCTGAATTGAGCAGACCACTCTTACCCAGTCCAAAGATCAGGGCTTGATCCATCACCGTTATTTATCTCACTGCCCCATCCCAGCTCAGAACCTGGCTATATGCAAATCAGTCTGTCCCTGGCCCAGTGCATCATGGGAACAGGGCAGACTAAACTACCAAGCCAATTCTTTACCAGAAAGGAGACAAGCTACCGGGGACCGGTTTCTGGCATTTCAGCCTCTTCGGCCCGGCTTGCTTGAATCCTGATGGAGCAGTGAGAAAGGGACTCATGTCTGAGTATACCCTGCCACACCTACAGTGGCCAAAATCGATTTACAAAAGGGGAGCTTGTTTCCTTCCCAGTGTAAGAATTGGCTTTTGTAGTTTGGTTTGCCCTGTTCCCATCATGCACTGGGACAGGAACAGACTAATTTGCATACAGCCAGGTTCTGAAACTGGGATGATGCCGTGAGCTAAAAAACGGTGTTGGATCTAGCCCTGATCTCTTGACTGGGTGAGAGCTTTCTGCTTAATTCAGAGACTCTGTCCCTCACCACCCCTTGTTGTAAATATTCATATTTTCCAGCCACCAAACTAACTCCTATTTCGTTTTCCCTACCAAAAGCCTTTGCCTCACTCACAATCCTATAATGCAATGACCCTTGAAACCTTGCCTGAGTAGAAGCAGATAGGCTAACCATCACATGGACTAAACTTTGTAAACTGAAACCTCTTCTGATATCTGATGTCGAATTTCTGCTTTTAGCAGTTTTAGCTTTTTTGGCAGTTTTAACTTAGCCACCGCTAAATACACTTAAAAATCTATACAATCTAGATTGTTGCCAGGTACCATATTTGATTTTTCCTCGTTCATTACGAATCCTATAATCTTCACAGAATCATTCACCATTATTATTACTTGTGCACAAGTACACCAGTGAATATTGTGTTTATCCATACACCACACTAAACTTAAATTCTTCAAGTCAATCAAAGAGAAGCCTGTTAGCTAATTCCTGAGTGACAGCAAAAATATAACAATAAACCAAAACATGTAGGCAAGCCTCAAGGTGTTTCGCTGTCTAAGAAGCAGCATTCATCTATCTGTTTTTATCTCTTTAGGCCCGGATCTCTGTACTGGGGTGAATATATGACATTGTTCTGCATTCTGTCCATCAACTGTGGTTTTTGCATTTGTCACCCCGAGTGGGATGGGTATGCTCACACGTGAGTCCCATGCTCTCCACACCACTGGAGTCAAGCTATCCTGGCTGAAGACGGCTGATAGCCAGAAACTGTTCCTAGGATGCTTGATTCCGGTCCAGGAAAGACATGGCTTGGCAGTTCGAGCTGGACTGTTCCCATGAGAAACAGGGTCAAGGCTGATTTGCATATGGCCATGTCTGAACTGGGGTGGTGTGGAGTGCAAAAAAACGATGGATTTAGGCCCAGATCTCTGTACTGGGGTGAATGTATGACATTGTCCTGCATTCTGTCCATCAACTGTGGTTTTTGCATTTGTCACCCCGAGTGGGATGGGTATGCTCAGACGTGAGTCCCATGCTCTCCACACCACTGGAGTCAAGCTATCCTGGCTGAAGACGGCTGATAAAAAAACTGATTTTATCCACACTAAGTGTGGGAGGGTATACTCAGACGTGAGTCCCTAGCTCATTGCACCATCAGGATTCAAGCAAGCCGGGCCGATGACGGCTGAAATGCCAGAAACCGGTCCCCGGTAGCTTGTCTCCTTTCTGGTGAAGAATTGGCTTGGTAGTTTGGTCTGCCCTGTTCCCATCATGCACTGGGACAGGAACAGACTAATTTGCATGTAGCCAGGTTCTGAGCTGGGATGGTGCAGTGAGCTAAAAAACAGTGATGGATCAAGCCCTGATCTCTTGACTGGGTAGGAGTATTCTGCATCATTCAGAAACTCTGTCCATCACCTTTTCCAAAATTGAAGACGGCTGATAGCCAGAAACCGGTCCTAGGATGCTTGATTCCGGTCCAGGAAAGACATGGCTTGGCAGTTCGGGCTGGACTGTTCCCATGAGGCACAGGGTCAAGGCTGATTTGCATATGGCTATGTCTGAACTGGGGTGGTGTGGAGTGCAAAAAAACGATGGATTTAGGCCCAGATCTCTCTCCTTGGGTGAATGTATGACATTGTTCTCAGTGGCGGCTGGTGAAGTTTGAGAATGGTGAGGCTAGACTCGCCCTGTGGGGATTGGAGCATGTAGGGAGGCCTCTCGCGGGGTGCGGCATGGTATTTTCGGGGAGGCCCGTCACCATTTTCTGTGCAAGTCTAATTTTTAAAAATCTGATAAAATTATGCATTTTCTAATGCACCACAGTTACAGCTGTCTTCTAGTGCCCACAAAATACCATGGTTTCATGGTTTTGGTGGCATTAGGCCCCATGACAGTCATAGCTAAAATGCATTCACCATAAGCAAGGGGACTACCTGTACCATAAAATCTGCTCATTAGTGGCTGATTTACACAAAGTAAAACTAGAAATAAGGGATAATTCAGGGCTTACACAACCTAAATTATGAGATCTTAGGCAAACAGTTTATGTTACCGAAGCTCTTTTCCTCATTTTCGGGTATAAAAGCACACTAAATCAAATATGTATGTTCAGAATGCCAGTTGTACCAAAACCATTAGGGCTGACTTCAGGTCGAGTTCTGCTGTCTCTTTATAAAAACTAAACAGAAATGCACAAATAAGTAAAAACCAAAGGCTTAACATAAAGAAAGCCTAATAGACACTCAATTACTGTCTGATTTGTAAGGTGAAACCAGAAAATGTGAATAAATCAGTGCTTCCTTACTTAAACTGTGTGATCTTAGGCACATGTTCACCTTCAGAAAACAAAAAAACATTATCACAAACGTATGAAAGCCCTTTCAAATATGTGCATTCTGAAAACTAGCTATACAAAATTCATCATGAGTGGATATGAAAGTACTTTAAAATAGGTGCGTGGCCGTGAAGGCCAGTATTACATAAATCATTACCGTCAATCAAAGCACTTTCAAATGGGTGCGTGAATGTCAGTTGTGTAAACAGACCATTAGCACTGCCTTCGAGGTGAGTTCTAACAGTCGCATTATAAAAGCTACAGTGAAATGCATAAAGAGGAAAAACTAAAGCACACAAACAATTGCTAATCTAAAGTTTTCAGGGGCAGACGGAGCCGTAAAATCTAAACCTCTCACCTCGTGGTCCACTGGGTTGGGGGCGGCAGGGCACCATCTGGAGTCTCCAGACACCCTCCCGAGTCACACACAATTTTATTGCGCATTGGCACCACCTTAGCTAATGCTGCCACGAGTCTCCACCTAGCAGCTAGAGAGTATTGCTGTGCAGTGTCATACATGTCTTTTATACCACCACTAATCATGGCCCTTACAAAATGCAGTGTGGTATCAGAGTCTGTGCAGTCTTCAAAAATAACAAACTGCGCAGACTCGAGTTTTTGACTTCCCGCCGGCCTGCTGCCCTTTCCCTGCCCTCTCCCAACTCCTCACAGGGTGGGACCAACCCTGTGACGATTTGGGAAAGGGTGGGGGTGACTGTGCTCTCAATTCCCTGAGTGACATGAAGCCCTAGCACTGCGGGGCTTCAATCTAAAACGCCCGGGGGTAATTTTACTTGGACGTCCTCGGGGGGTGGAGCCTGGCCCTCAATGCTATGTGTTAACCGAGCTGATGACCTCACAGGCCTCAGGGCTGTGAAACCATCAGCCCGGCAACTAGTGGGAATTGCGACCGCCCAGGCACGAAGTGTCATTCAGCGTGATTAACAGTGAGTTGAAAATTAGAAGTGTGCAGCAGTCCCGGCTCCTGGCCCCAGAAAGAAAAAAAATGAACGCTTTTTGTAAAAGAATGCAGCGTGGAAAGCCCAAAAATAAATTAACAATGAGTTTGGTTTTAATTTGGAGATCGTGATGGGGGTGAAAGTAAAGGGGGCGGAGCCCCGACGCCCTAGACGAGAAACCGCCACTGATTGTTCTGCATTCTGTCCATCAACTGTGGTTTTTGCATTTGTCACCCCGAGTGGGATGGGTGTGCTCAGACGTGAGTCCCATGCTCTCCACACCACTGGAGTCAAGCTATCCTGGCTGAAGACGGCTGATAGCCAGAAACCGGTCCTAGGATTCTTGATTCCGGTCCAGGAAAGACATTGCTTGACAGTTCGTGCTGGACTGTTCCCATGAAGCACAGGGTCAAGGCTGATTTACATATAGCCATGTCTGAACTGGGTTGGTGTGGAGTGCAAAAAACGATGGATTTAGGCCCAGATCTCTGTACTGGGGTGAATGTATGACATTATTCTGCATTCTGTCCATCAACTGTGGTTTTTGTATTTAAAAAGTTGGACATGTAATTTTAAGCTTTACATGTCCTGGTACTGAAAAACTCACAAATTCATTTTTCCCTACTGTGAGGCCTACCTTACCCATAGGATGGCATTGGGTTACCTTATTATATTTAATAAGTGATTGATTGGGAAAAGGTAGAAATTTTATGTTTACCCTCAAATAAATTACAATTTAAAACCCTCTTTATTGGTAAAGTTGGATTTTAAGTCACATTTCTGAAAGGCCACTTTTAGAAAGTTGGCATTTTCTTGTCCTACAAAACACACAAGATGATGGATAGAATGTTGCACAATGGCAACTTGTCCTAACCAATTTGTTAGACTGGGTGTTGGCAGGATGGGCCATCCTGACTTGATGGGAGGGCGGGAGCTGTCACTTATCACACTAGTTCTCAGGAGCAGGGGTTAGAGCATGAGCTTGTCTTCCTTAGCTGGGAGGTTAATTAAAGGGATAAACCGGTGATCCCTGAGGATAGCAGTCATCACTTTCATCAGGTAACAGTTAATGGGATACTCCCGCCAGTCAGACCATAGTGGTGGGAAGACTGGTTTCTCCAGAGCAGTACACTTGACAGGTGTGTGGGGTACTTCAGGCCCATGTGAAGGACTTCTTACACCCTATGGCTCTGGTATCTTTAGAATGGGGTGTGGAAGTGGCCCAAAGGAGGGCATAGTTGGTCCCCAGAAACTCATTGACTGCATATTGGGAAATTAGTTCCCCCCAGTATCAGAAGACCTGGGAGGGGTGGTCACCCAGAATGCACAGAAAGCTCAGATCTGTGGGTGTGCAGGAGGTGGAGACAGTCCATAGTGGGAAGGCCAGTGGATCAAAGTTTCCAGCTCTGAAAACAGAACACCCCAAGACTGACCCTGGTGAGGTCACTTTTGACCTGGATGTGCTCCCTGTGCTGTCACAGAGACAGAGGCTTGGAAACCTGCACTAGGCAGGCCCATGCCTGACACCGACAGATTGTGTTACCCTTGATGGAGGTGATGGCTCCCCCCTTGAAGTCCTGGCTTGCCAGGGAACTGTTCAAACTTGGGATACAGACCCTGCACTGAGTGGCCAGTTCCAGTCTACCACTGTTGGACTGGTGGGAGGGAGAATGGAAATAGGGTATCTAACATTGGGACTGTTGCTCCCCACTATGAGAAACCTGAGAGGTCAGAGAACCCTGGATGGTCCAGGGCCTGGCTCTTGACAAGGACAGCTGTCAGTGGCCTCTGCTGGTTGTTGTCCTTATGAGCAGAACTGTCCTTGAGTTGGGGACAGAAGTTTGATCCAAGAGACGGGATTGGCCTTGTCATTTGTTGGCCCTGGTGGTACTGTCTTCCTACTGGCAAGCATCCGTGAGAAAATGAATGTCTCACAGATGAGGTCCACAGATGAGGAGAAGGATTCCCCAGGGTTTGGTCTAGTGGCTGAGGAGAGTGTTGACAGAGGGATCAAACTGGGTTCAGAAGGGCAAAGAACTGACAAGTACCTCTGCAGCAGAGTGTCATTGTCTACTTTCTATCGCCTGAACAGGAAAGCCCATCAAGGTATTGAGTAGCCTACCCTGGCTTTAGGCTAGAAGGGGTCATGTTGGACCTGGCACTCTCTGCAGGGTCGTGGCCAAACATTTACTCTTTACCCTTCCTGTTTTGCTGAATTTGTTTTTGGTGGCTTTAGAACTCTGTGCACGTTATCACAGCTAACTAGTGATAAAGTGTGTGTGCTCTCTCCCCTAAGCCTGGTAAAATTGGCTACAACCCAATTGGCACATTTAATTTACTTATAAGTCTGTAGTAAAGTGGCACCACATGTACCAGGGCCTGTGAATTTAAATGCTACTAGTGGGCCTGCAGCACTCATTGTGCCACCCATTTAAGGAGCCCCTATAAAATTGTCACAGGTCTGCCACTGCAGCCTGTGTGTAATCTTAAACTGCTAATTCAACCAGGCAAAATAAATCTCTTGCTACATCATCCCTGAGGTAGGCTCTAAGCAGCTCAAAGCACCGGGTGCATTGCATTTAAAATATTGGATGTGTACTTTTAAGCTTTACATCTCCTGCTAGTGAAAAGCACACAAATTCATGTTTTAATGGTATGAGGCCTACCTCTTCCATAATACATTTAATAAGTGAAAACTTTTGATTTGGAACAAGTAGAAATGTCATGTTTACCCTAAATGAATTGTGATTTAAAGCCCTCTTTAATGGTAAAGTCTGATTATAAGTCACAATTCTGAGAAGACCACTTTTAGAAAGTCTGTATTTTCTTGTCCTACCCATTTTGTGCCTGCTGCCTGTTCTTGGGTCACATGACTAGGTGTAGTTGGCAGTTGGCCTTTGTGTATTCTGCCTCAACAGCCACACAATAGAGGGACTGGGTGTTGGCAGGATGAGATATCCTGGCCTGATGGTAAGGACAGAGCTGTCACCTGTCATGCTGCCTGAGCAAGGAAGACTGGACCTGCTCTCTAAACCCAGAACCACCAGAGGGACTCCAATGGCTGGCTTACTGGCCTCCTGTTTTGAGCTGCAGGGACATTACAAGCTCCAGAGACCTACCATGCATCTGCCGAGCTGCCCAGACTCAACTGGACCTGCCTGTGCTCTTCTGCCGGCCTCTACTGTAGTGAGTCCTGATCCCAAAGAGGTGCTCCCCGGTCCTAGATCCTTGGCTCGGATCAGAGTTACTCATCCTGGTTCAACTGTGGGTTTCTTTAGGACCAAGGCAGTGCAACGCAACTCGGCGAAGCACAATGCAGGTTCTTGCATCACAGCAGTTTGCAGCCCCTATTGGGTGGCCTTATCGGAACCAATGCCGTGGAGACAGTTTAATGCAGGTCCTCATATCTCAGCTCTCACAGTTACTCTTTGCATCAAAGACATAAAGTACCATTCTCAGTGAGACTAACCTGGTCCCTGTATTCTGCCCACACTCCATCACGTTTAGCCTGAACTTCTGAGTTTGTCCCATTCCGGTGCAACCAGATATCCATATCTCCATTTCCAATGACTGGATTGTTGTATTGGTGTCAACTAATTTATTACATTTTATTTAATTTTTCTAAATTTGTTTGGGATTTTTCTTCTGTTGTGTGTTCAATTTATTTATGTTTGTGTACTGCATAAAAACTTTACATATTCCCTCTAAGTAAGCCTGAAGGCTTTTTTGCCAAGCTACCAGACGGAAAAGCACAGGTTAAGTTTGTGGCTGTTTCTGGATCACACTGACACGATTTGTGGCAGTTGCTTGAGAAGGATTCTCTGCCCCTCTAACAAAAAACAAATTACTCACAATGCAGAACATTGCACTCTGAGAAAAGTGTTGAGGCCAGGTCCTCACAGTTAACATACCTGTTTGCTCCCTTATGTGCCCAACCCTCTCTCCAGCACCATGCCTGCTCCTCACCCATCATCGCTTGGTGCCAGGCAAGCGTAAGAGTGCACCTAGCCTGGTAGGTCCTTGACACTTCTGTCCATGAGAAAGCATTACAACATATATACACACATAGTTCCAGACATGCATACAGAGACAGCCACACAGGTATTCACAAGCAGTCCCTGGCAGACAGCCAAACACACACAATTCACACATAGTAAGACTGCTAAAAAGAAAAGTTACCGTCGCTCCTCTTCAACGAGCTAGCATGCTCTTATGCAGAGCACACGATTCCAGACTCCCGTAGCTCCGGGGAAGCAGCACACCAGAGCCAGGTCCACATACAAGCATCTGGCCAATCAGAAGCCAGGATAATTTCTCTATTCCTACATCTGACAGAGCATAGGAATGCATGATTGACAAGCCCTGAAACTCCAATAAGTGACATGCTGCGCTGCCTGAAGCTAGTGCAGCATGTCAGATATGTATTGGGGCTACTTGAGGCTGGGCTGTAACACCAACCTCCAGACACATGAGCAATGCAGCCAATGGAGCCCTCTCATGCTGCTGAGGCAATATTACAGCGTGTACAAGAAAAGAGTCAGAGAAATCATTAGTTTTCATGTAAAAGCTGTAACGTCTCAAGAAATCAGCTGCAGGGCGCGGCAGAGGGTCTGTACCCTGGTGCCCCTATAGAGGAGCAGCCCCTGGAGTTAACCATAGAATTATGTACATCCAATGTGAATATATTTTGTGAATGATATTTAGGACACAGTGTTTATGTCATGCAATATTTCTGAACAATGGCATTTTGACATATAACTGTGGTTTGTAGAGAAACAGTGAAGATTTATTCTGATCTGAATTGGCAGTTTTGCATTGGCTATAGATTTAGTAAAAGGACATTTCTTGAGCAAGAGGAATAAACTGAACGTAGGCTTAACCATTACTGGTATATTGTTTCGTGTCAATATAGACATGTGTGCATAAAAATCTACACACATTTTTGTATTCTGTCGTTGTTGATGATTTATTATTGACCGGTTTTCGGAGAGGTTTGGTGGTTCTGTTCTGATGCCAAGGGTTGAGGTGGGAAAATTGCTGTCAGTTCCATTTTCTGCGCAAGGATTAAATATGTTTAATCTATTTTCTGAAGGAATGGAGCCAATGCTATGTGTTAACTTATAAAGAAATTATTTTATGCTGTTGTTTTCATACTTTTCATAGTACTGTATATAACGTCTCTGTTTCATTTTCTTTATTTTCTGAATTGTTGGTATTGGCATGGAAATGTCTCCTGGATAGCCAATGCATGTGTAGCCCTGCCCTGAGAGCCTAAATGACCGTGAAACTAGTATCCTCACCCTAATGTTGGCCCTAGTGCCATGCTAATGAAGTGTGTGCGCTGAGGCTTAGGGCTGTCCATGTTAATGCGAGGCCCAGACCTAGAGCGACATGCCAAGCGTGCCCTAATCTCATGCATAGGACTACGTACGGTCTGTGTCCCGAGTGAGTCACATAAAGCGGTGGTGACAGAGTACAGTTTTTATTAATCAACTGTGTTGCCAGGTGTTTTTTCTCTGTGTCAAGAGAGGGTGATCTACTGAACCCTCTCTAATGGGGTTTCGCTGTCGTGTGATCCTTGTGCTGACACTCTGTGTGCATGTCAAATGACTGTATGTGCAGTGAGCGTGTGGCACATGTATGTGAGTATAGTGCTATTTGTAATGAGAGGCCGAGTACTTGGAGAAATGGGATCCTTTTCGGGTGGTCCTTGGTTTAGCATGGCATTAGATGGCGGGTGGACACAGATTTTCCAGGCAATGGAGGTGTATTGATTGGATTTCTGGAGGGTGTAGACCCAGATACTGA
The DNA here is from genome assembly GCF_964263255.1 of Lissotriton vulgaris. NCBI lineage: Eukaryota > Metazoa > Chordata > Amphibia > Caudata > Salamandridae > Lissotriton > Lissotriton vulgaris. The sequence goes on from NC_141687.1 coordinate 1,818,149,728, forward strand.
CGTGAAGGAGGATGGAGGCAGGGCTCCCCTCAGAAATTTAAAGAGGGCCTTGTTAGCAAAGGGTTGCTGATTAGTGTGGCTAATTAGTAGTGTGGCTCACTGGTTAGAGGCGGCAGACCCGAGAGCAGAAGACGGCCCGGGACCAGGGTTCAATTCCCGGCGCGGCAGGTTTCTGTACCAGGGTCAGCGGACTCGATAGTTCTCTCGCCTCGGTGCCCACTCTGATCAGCGATCACACTCGGCAACTCTGGGCATTAGCTTGCCTCATCTTCACTAACGGCCCCACCAGACCGCCGGGGATGCCTGGTCTCACCCTGGAGATACCCATTAAGGGACCATCTCTCAGGGAAGCCAGGAAGGGTTTCGCAGCGGTCGAAGCGCCTTGGGACCCTCCGGGTAAGTAGTGCGCTATATAAATGCCTATACATTTACATTACATTTACATTTAGTTCTTGAGCGTTGCTATTTCATAAGTGGTAGGAGTGAGAAGTTGAACTGTAGTTTTTGTTGTTCCAGCGGAGAATGTTTTGAGGTAGGCATTCCCTTGTGTCTGCCCCTGATTACTGCTTCAAAAAGACTGATGACAACCAGGAAAAGAGCCAGAAAATCACATTTAAAAGAGAAGCAACAAAAACTGATTCTAAAACAATATACAGTGGACACACATCCCATTTTTGGAAAAGGCATCTGACAGTGAGATCCAAACCACACCAGTTTGTTTCAGTTCCATGTTCTTCTGACGAAGGAAGGAAGTGCTCTGCAGAATAGTAGGTCGGCTCTGTGGCCATGACTGGTGTCTGCCTGACAGTCAGTCTATAACAAGTGGGGTGACATCACCTGAAGCTTGCACTTCCTGCTGCAGGACCTGAAGGGTTGCATAGAGCCTAGAAAGGAAAGGAGCGTATCTGGCCCTATCGTAGGATGGACAGTCCAGGAAAAGAAGCCAACTGCAGTCCCGGAATGGGGAACAATTGTTGGAGAGGGATCCTCCAGTTTTCCTGAGTATTTCTTGTTGAGCACTGCACCAAGACTCCTGAAGTGTAAGCATGATTGAAGTCTGCCATGGAACTGAAAGACTGATGCTGCCACTGCTGAGGTCAGAGTTGCATTACTTCATCGCCGTCAAGTTAGGATCCCTGGTCAGTCCGGGGACAGCAACTGCTGAATATAACCATGTTTTGACAATCAGCGTGGAGGCCACATCAACCATCCCATCACCCCATCTGATGAAGAGGAGTGCCGCTGTGTGAGCTGCCATGCTGACATCTCGTAGCTGTCAATTTCCAAGTGTGGCAAAGGATGCAGCCCTTAGGAGCAGGACTGCTGCAAGCTTCTGTACTGCACAACCTGCACTGAAACAACCATAATGAAGGCAACTACTGTTCCTAAAGCTGCGAGCAAAATGAGAGATTGAGGAAGCAGAGCAAAGTCTGCGACACGAACTTGAGACTTTTGAGAGATACACCAGTCAGGCAGGGGAGTCGCAGGTCGCGCAGGGACAGGGTTAATTTAAAAAAAGGTTGAAAAAAAGTTAACTTACCTTCGCGGGCCCGCTTCCGCATCATCTCTGCTTCACACGAAGCAGGCAGCCTCCCTCCACTCCCCTAAGCCAATCACAATACTGCAATGGCGGCATTGTGATTGGTCGGGACACTGACCAGCCAGGCTCCTATGGGGAGGCCATTTACTCCATGTAGGCTGCATGCAGCCTACATGGAGAAACGGCAGAGTGCGCATGACTAGTTTGGGCGGCCAACTCAGCAGTGGGCAAGCCACTCCTCCCCTGCTCTAGGGCAGCCCCGCCCACCCGCCTGCCCCCAACCAAACATTTGTGCTTTCTCACAGGGCGAGAAGCAGTAACCTAAAATGGTAGTTTTATCATTTTATGCTTCTGCTTCTCACACTGCGAGAAAGCAGTGGGGCAATGCTCCTCCGCCCTAGTGGAGGAGCTGCCCCTAAGGTACACTTAAAGAGGAGAAAGCAAACTCAACTGTTGTGCGCATTTATGCCTTGTGAGTATTTCAAGTGACCTGCACCTCTACCTCATCAGTGCTCTATACAGTTTTTTCTCTAGGGATTGTGGATATTGGGAAACACTATTAGTGGGGGAGGGTACCAAAGGGCATGGCACCTCATTAAAAGATCGCAAACAAGATTACAACCTTGTGTCTGCTTTCCCTATATTTGCTGTGTGGTATCAAGTAATGCTGTGTGAATAAAAAAGCAAGCACTGGGCCGTACATTGCTTTCTTGGGTCAGGTGGTTGACGGTTGATCTCTGAGCTCTTTCCCCTCTTCTCTGACAAGCCTTTGACTGCTCGCCCTCAACACCCTGAGGTATATAGTTTGAAGCGTACCCAAGAAACACCTTTAAAATAAATTCGATTTTGGCCAAAGAGCCACCTTACCCACTGAAGACAAAGCGATGGCAACTCGGTACCATGCGACTTACAGCCCGAGTAAATGAAGCTGAGATGTGATACCAGTATCTGTGAAGTAACAGACATAGAGAACGTAAGCAAAACGGAGAACATGTCAGGAAGATATCTTGGGCTTTACACTCAAAGGGCTTGGAGGACGTAAAGTCGAACTCCTGTAGTACTCAGGCATATACCTGTACCCTAACATGCCTTTTTGAATTGGCACCAAACATCTAAAATGGTAATTATAAAGTGATTTATTTAGGGAATATTCAAATAAAATATTACAAATAGAAAGTACTGTACCCTCTTTGCACTTTTACTATTGAGAAGTTGGACGTTTTGAGGGCAAATCACAAAGGCATGTAGGAGTATGTAAAATAATACTCCTGTAATATTACTTCCTGTAATCATAAACGCTTTTGTGAAACGGCCCCTTTCTCCTGAAGTCACGATGGAAGAAAGGTCGGCGAGGGACAGGGGGTTTTGGGGTGTCACTCAAAAGAACCTTTTGGTATAAGGATAAAACACAGGATCCGGATTATGTCACTGAATTAGCGTCACTGCAGAAATAGTACAGATGTACCTCAGCGTGCATACCAACATATGGAAAACCAGCAAACTCTGCGCACTCACATACAATAATCTTGTGTTTAAATTCAGAAACTGGAGCTTCATGATTGCTAACAGAAAGAGAGGATTTGTAAAGCATTGTTTCACTTTCCCTTTATTGGCCTGAATGTCAGTCTCGCGCATTCACAAAAGCCTCTGCCAGGGAAGCATTTGAACAACATGTTCAGTAGGAACTAAGGGTTTTGGAATGGAAACAAAAAGAGCAGGTGGTGTGTAATATTTTGAACAGAAATGAGAGAAAAGCATTACAGCTTTTACAGAATGTCAACAATTTAGTGATAAACGCTTTTAGTGGATGGGTGGATGGTGTGCTTTCAACAACTTCCAACCCCCTACTCATTGATAAAACTGTTCTGTACATTCCACAGCTGCATTCTGGGGTCCATCCTACTATGGCTCTGCAAACTGGGGCAATTACTCCCTTTCTGCACTTGACTTTCATGTCTATATTTCCCATTTCGTGCATTACTGTGCAAGCTCGTATTGTATTGTCTACAAATCTGTCCATGATCCTGCTACTTCCATCTCTCTTCGCCTATTCATAGCCATTTTCCAGCTCAGAGCTTCTTTGTCTTGTAATTCACAGAAACTGTGTTACTACAGCCAGCTTTCTGACGTCATGGAAAGGTCTATTAGAAAGCATCGGAGCCAGGCTTTGATAGATATACCTCTGTGAGTTCTTTCAGGTCAAATATTTTGCAGATGGCTAAATTTTTAAAGGCAAAGTCAGAGAAACATTCTGGTCATGGATATTAGGAGGAAAATTGGAAAGGCGGTAAATAGTTTGCAAATCCTGAATTTTCAACAGGATGAAGATGTGAAGCTAGAAATTATGAGCAGGTGGAAATTACAGAGGTATGGAAGAGGCATCATGGAACTTATTGAGTTGGGTGTCCCATTCCTTGGCTGGGTTGATTGGTTTGTGTAGCCCCAAGGGTTTTACTTTTGGTGCATGTTATGTGAGTAGTGGGGGGGTTCTTCCAGTGGCACTGTGATGTCACCTGGCCGACTCCTTCACACTTCTTCTCCCAGTGTAGCAGGCATAACACAGGCTGTTCTCTGTTTTTCAGTGAGACCATCATGTTCCTGCACCAGATCTTCTATCAGGGTCTGAAAGCGCGCATTTCCAGCTGGCCGACACTTGTCCTAGGTGAGTACAGACAGTCAACGAGTGAGTAAACTAAGGTGTTTGTAAAATAGTGCATCTTCATGGTGTGAACAACCTGAGGCAGTCATCTTTGTAGGTGTGAAAACACTTTTGCTTTCATTTAAGTTTTGACAGGTAGTCTGCTGTCTACCAGGGGGTGTGGAGGTAATAACATCTGCTGCCCTTGTGAACTACCGCCCATCATATCTAGAGTTCTCCGCTGGCCTGGTGGAGATCCCTATGCTGTCAGAGGAGCAGCTTCTCCTCAGAAGGCTCTGAAAGTTTACTGAGCAGCTGCCATGTTTCATGCATCCACTCAGCAAACATTTAGGTAATTATTTGGGGCTGCATTCCAGTACATAGTTTTTTTGCCAACTATGACACCGCAGATCATTGAAAGACATATGCAAATCAGCCTAGGTCCTCCTCGAACAGGAACAGTCCACATCCTGTCTGTGCTGGAAAATAAGCATTTCAATACCGGTTTTAGTCTATTTGGGCCTCTTCAGTCGAGTACAGCTTGGCTTTAGTGGCATAAACTCACCCATCACACCCCCTAAGTTGTGTGTAACAGGCTAGCATCTCTCTTAGTCGCTCGGGCCTGAAGTCTTTTGATTACTAGACAGAAATGCCCAGTTCTTGCCTGGCTGGCTGGCATGTCTGTCCAAAGCCAGTTATATTCCTGGGCAGACCCTGAGCAATGTGGAAAAACTAAAAGACAAATCCTGATTCCAGTGACCACTGCACTTAATACTTCACAGGAGTCCCTCGCACTTATTGTGGAGGCATTTCAATCAAGGATATGTATTTTAGAAGGGAAATAAATCATTTCACACAAAGAAGGATATTTCAGTGTCTATTTTAAACACAAATCAAGTCTTTCATGAGTGCCCAAGACATTTCTCTTACCTAGCCATTTCCTCGCTCATCCATATTTCGTTATTTTCAACATTTCCTCATCAACCATTTAGCTAAAAACTGAAATGTGCCTTTCCTGTAATTCTGGTACAAGACTCAGGCTCCCTTATCTGAGGTCCTTAATAACCCCTTCACTGCAGGGTGTTTCCCCCCGTAGGGTGGGGAGGGGGGCCGCGCGCGCCGCCGCTGTGCTGGTGACGAGCTCAGCTCGTCATGAGGCACAGCGCAGCGGCACACATCGTCACAACCACACCCGTTTTTAGAACGTTCAGCACAGCGGGGAAATTATCCCCGCGTGCAACGTTCCAATGGCCGTGACGAGCTCAGCTTGTCATGAGTGCAGCTGCGCTGTGCCTCATGACGAGCTGAGCTCGTCACCAGCACAGAAACTCATTTCTGAAGACTACTCCATCCCAGTTCTTCACACCAGAGTTGTTGGTATTTGTCACTAAACATCTACCCATGAATAACCAATATGTTCTCTACACGCACAGAATGAGAATGAGCGAGCAGCCACTCACAAGCAAAGAGCATCCACTTACTTTAAGTTTTAGAGCAGACCCTCGCAATCAGTCTTTGCACACATACATGTCAGAGAGCTGTCACCAAACAGCAGTTCCAAAAAGACTGCCCACTCTCACACAGTCACTGAGCAGCATCACTCTTGCACTCACAGAGCAAGAGCGCTCTCAGTCTAGGTGCATTCACAAAAACCCAGACCCATCTCAGTCAAATACTCCTTGAGGCACAGTTATTTTGTTGTGCTGAAAGCAAACTTTCCCAATAGATTTGATGAACATAAAAGAACTGGACCCGCTTTGAAACTACCATTGCATCGGTGGTATCAGGAACCAGTTCTCTCCACTCTCTCAGTTGTCGCCTTTCCTATGCACACCTGCCTGTTTATCTGAATTTGGCCCCTAGAAACACTCTGTTTATCTGTCTTGCATCTTCTTTTTGTTGCATCCTAAGAGCCCTCCTCTAAGAGATGCTCTATGCTTTTATCCTATACAGAACAGCAGATGACACATTAACTACTTGCTTCCCAATGCTTAGATCTTCCAGAGGTGTGTATTCAGCCCCAGGTGCTGTGAAAGGGTCAAACTGTTCCAGAGATGGCCACACGCCCATAACCAAAGACATACCACTAGAGAGCCTGAAAGTGCGAGTGCTCTAAACATGCATGTGCAGTGAATCGCTGTGGCTCCACCTCAGACCACCACTCACACAGTCTTATGGATAAAGCACTTGACGGAGGGTAAGGGCGCCCTCATGGCTCGAATTGTAGAATATACTCTGGCTGGAGGAGATATTCCTAGCTCTGTCCAGCCTGCATCTGTAAGTACTGTTAATGCTTTGCTTTTGGACATTTAGGGGCCATAAAGCACTATGATAAATACAATTTCGCAACTGAAGCTGGTCAACAAATCGATACATTTAAATACCGCGATGCACATTAGGCTACAAAAGAAGGTCAGAGAGTGTTTATGTTTCCAAACCATAATGGTTTATTAAGGGTTGAAAGTTTACAGAAGGCAAAATCATCGTTAGTGTCAATCAATAATCAATAAATTAATTCATTAGCTACTATGAAGTTAAAATCAAGCAGTCATAAATGTATAAGGACAAACTATCATAAGGTCTTCCCAAAAGGAATGGTTAAGTAAATCAGTTCTCCCATAAACAGAGTACCCAACTCTACTCTAAGGTGTCTCAAACGTGTACAAAGCATTTCTGGACATAAATCCACTCTGCACTAACTTCAATCACACAGTTCCAACATTTGCTACACCTACGCATGGGTTCCCATTAAACAATCCAATCAAGTGAGAGTGAAAAGATACAGTCTTGAGCTCATTAGTTTCTCAGAATCCTTACTACAGCTTTTCTGCAATAAAATGAGATACATTGGGCCAGCGTGTACTTTGCATGTTTCTTGGATTCAATGCCAATTTTCACCTTGATTACAACAAAAGCAAATATTTATTCTCATAAGAAAGTAAGAAACATTAAATCATGTTCAACACCATTGAAGTTTAGCGTGCCTAGAAATAAAAGTTCACGTCATGAACATTAGCTATTTTTAAAAGCAGGCCTATGCCAACTGTGGTAAACCTAAAAATGAATAACACACAGTTAATACAATGTTTGTGTTTACATGGTAATGCTGATATGATGCACAAACAATTAATATGAATAATCCCCTTGAACTCTCCCTCTGGTGACTCTGGGTGCCACCACAGACAACTGGAGGGAGGGGGTTAGCAAGGTGACATGGACAATGGGAGGGACAGTGGGGCAAAGCAACCTCGGCTAATGGATGGAGGGCGGTGGCCTGGCAACTCGGACAATGGGAGGGAGCAAGAGTGGAGACTAGCCAATACGAAAAACACAGGCGTGTGGCGGCAAGCCAACACGGACAGGGAAGCAACACAGTGGTGGCAGAAGGACATGATAGGGGCAGCTAAAAATGACACACTCTGGTAGAGTGCTTCGTTACAATGAAAAAGTAGTGCCTACAAAAAATGGGCAGTAGAAAGACAAACGTAATGCGTCAATGCTTCCTAGGAAGGGACAAGCATAGAAGAGGAATTAAGCCTATAGCACCTAACCCTTTAGAAGCAAGCAAATGAGAGGGTCAGTGAAGCAGACCAATTGTAAGAATGGATGGCCTCTAAGTGCACGTCTAAAAATCAAAAGGTCTTGAAGGACAGTGCATGCACTGTCTAGGCAAGACCTAAAAAGAAGGAAACCAATAAAAGTGTAGGTGGAAACTGAACAAGAAAAAAAAAAGCCAATGCAAAATGCAGCACTGCATGGCAAACTTCTATTAGTGATAATGCTTCATATGCTGTGTCTACTGAGGGTGAAAATGAAATGTCGTATGTCTTGATCACTGTGGCCCTCTCAATGACATCATCGGACTAAGGTTCAAGTAGCCTCATCTGCTATGACTGCATACTATCAAACCATGCAGAAGGGTGGACGCTATGCTCCATTGGCCAGGTATCCTTCATCCATTCTGCGACTGGATGCTCATATATCCAATTATAATACACCAGCAAAGCCAAGACCTGACGTCAACAGTGCAAACATCAACCCCCGCCTTGTGTTTCCAACTGCAACCCTATATGCTAACTTATGGACGGCCTCCCACCTTTCAAAGATGACAAAGAGAGAGACTCAGCTGACTCAATAGTATGTAGAGGTCAAGAAACAAAGGCATCAAAGAGTTATAAGGCATTTGAATCCCAGCTGTTCTGAGATAAACATAAGACATCTTTGTGAAGACCTGCAGAAAGCCTTCCAGAACAGTGCAGGTGGTGCGGCCGCATCACCTCCACCTCACCCTGTACCATCTCTTACTATGTAAGAGCCTGCATCTGTTCTTTCCCAACCCAAGACATACACTGGATATAGAGCCCAATCGATTGTCTGTTCTTATTTGGAGTGTTCGGTGTTTGAGATGTGGGGCAAATGTCAGGAGGGCTTGTGGACTGCTACCAGTTCTGTCCAAATGAAATATGAGATGTTCTCCACTATTGACCACAGACCTTGAACTGACTGATCCTCCCCAGCCCACGCTGCTTACATCTGTGGTTATTATTACTGGAAGGGGAGGACACAGAGATATTCCTTTTTTCAAGTGAGAGAGGATCAGCCACAAATTTAATTTCTTTGACACTTTCTGTGATACTGACACCACTGTCTTGTAATTATTTTGTCTTTGGATCCCAGTGGGATGACAGATGAAGTATCCGGTGATAAAGAGCAGCCATGCCCAAGGAACCAAATGTAGAGCTTCTGCCAGGTATCCCTGCACCCAAAGCCATTCTCTTGCCGCAGCTTCTTGGTTGTCGAGAAGATTCCATAACCTTTAACTTTTCCTGATGGGCTGTTGGAAGGAAAACTTTGACTGCATTAGTTCTGAACAAAGCTCCAATGAATTGCAGCTTCGGGACAAACAGAAGATGCAATTTTGTCTCACTGACGAGGAATCCATGCTCTGTGAGACACCTGTATAAAGAAGCAGCACAGATTAGCCAATCATCTAAGTATGCAAATACCAACAATCCTTGAGAATGAAGGATACACATTAATGGGCCAAAGTGTTGTTGACTACCCTTCGGGCAGAGGCCTAACCAATAGGAAGCACACAACATTGGTAATGATTCACCAGCACACACAAAACGAAGGCATTTTTTGAATCGAAGATTAACTGGGGTACACAAATAGGTATCTAAGAGATCTAAATATGATAAAAACATGCCTAGTGTTGTCTGAGGAATAATATTCTGCAGACTCAACATTTTGATAACCTGGTAAGGGGTGTAAGTGTTCACAGTTTTCAAATCCAAAATGGGTCAAAAATCCCATGATGACTGCTGAACTAGGAACATAAAGGAGGAACAATCCTGACCTCTTTTAGACTGTGGAATTGAAATTCTTCCCTGCACTTTCTCAGGATAGTTAGGATTTGGGAGCTGCCGATGGGGCAGGTGGCACTGAAGACTGCTGCTAGGATCTTATGGTGAAAGGATGCATTGGCCACTTTCCCTCCCATAAAAGGGATGACAGGAACCCCTTGAGGATGAGGCCTGTCCAAACAGATGGTGGATTCCAAAACCTCTATCTCCTGATGGAGGGCAACTGGAGTTAATAATTTGTAATCCTCAATGGATTTTTTTACCAAGTTCTCTAATTGTGGAACAAAAATGTGGTACCTTTGAGCAGCAGGCGACTCTCCAAAGTATCAGGGAATTATCCGCCCTCCAAGAGCACATCTAGATTTGATGGCTCACACCAATCAATGAATCTGAAGACTCAGTGGACAAAGAATCAAAAGAAATGTCAGCTATAACGTGACATGTCAGCTTTAAACTTGACATGCTGCTCCATCAGAGAGAGCCTAGTGGAGCTATCTTCACATCTGGGGCCTCATTTATGAGGCCCCTTGCGCCATCGGAACTTCACTTTTCATGAAGTTCCGTGGCGCAGAAGCCTGCGTGGTATTTATCAGGCAGCAGTACGCCAGTTTTTGTGGCGTACTGCTGCCTGATAAATATCAGTCCCTTTAACGCAGTGTTCTGCGTTAAAGGGGCGTGCAATGGGTGTTGCTGAGGGCGTTCCCAGCAACATCCATGGCCTTTTGACACTGCCCCAGATTTACGAGAAATCGTAACTCTGGAGCAGTGCCAAAAGCTTATGCCTCCCCAGGGGAGGCGTAAGGGAGGTGCAACAGGGAGAAATGTCTTTATTTCTCCTCGTATTTCCTTTTTCTATGTGTGCTGCATTCTACAGCACACATAGAAAGAGGAAAAGCCTCTTGTGATTATTTTTGTACAGAAAGGTTTCATTTCCTGTACAAAAATAATCTTCCCCGCAACGCAGGCACCCTTGCACCATTGTGCAAGGGTGCCTGCGCTGGCGCAGGCAGCCCATTGTGCGCCGGCGCAGGGGAAAAGGACAGGAATGCGCCGTATCTTATAGATACGGCGCATTTCTGCCCTTTTCTTTTGCCGTAGGGAAGCGCAGCAGGAAGGCCTGCTGCGCTTCCCTACGGCAAAAAGTCATAAATGAGGCCCTTTCAATTTTGTCATCAGCATGATTGAAATCTTGAAGGAGTCACGGGACCCTGTAAGTTGCATAATATGCTTCTGACTTCATGGATATGTTAGAAGATAATATGCCCTCTTTATTGCACTTTCCACTTTTTTGTCTGCTTCTTCGGCTGAACCTGCGTCTTCTGATATTATTGAGCCACTTGAAGCTAGACCTGCCATGGGAGAGCCCACTTTTACTACCGCAGGGAATTCTTCTTTAAACTGTTCAAGGGGGTATCTTCTAGATAGGAATTTTGGAAAACTCGTTTTATCTACATCAGTCCATTCCCTAGACAAGAAACCAATAATGACTGTATGTACTAGCAGCGATTAAGCCAATTTATGTCTATATTGCCAAAATAATTCATCATCAGATTTTGGCCATTGGAAAGATAAATTCTCCTGTACATGGTTTACCAGTTCTTCTAGCTCTGACCCCCAAGCATATCTACCTTATTGTTCTCTTTCATGCCAATGATCAGAATCACCATCCTAGGAAACCAACATCCTATTCTCCTTTGAAGATGGCTGTCTTTCTTCGGCTGCAAAGGTTGCTTCAATCGCCTTACTTATGATGATTTGTATCAGGTCCATATTGGGTCAGAGTCTGCCACCACTGGAGTGGCCTTCTCATCAGAACTGGCATTAGCAGCATGCTTACTCTTTGCAGTATGTTTCTACATCGTAGCTACAGAGAAGCTGCTTACAGCTCTCCAGTATAAAGGGAGAACTTCCCACTTTGCCAAGTTCCCTAGCAACGGGCTGCACTAGTTTAGAAATATCGCAAGACCGCTGCCATCTTTAAGTCAGGTGACAAAGTCCCTCCCACAATTAAACACACAATGTTCATGCACCCTAAAACCTCTTACAAAGGGATCGGTTACAGAGAAAAATAATCAATTTTATGGAAAAAAAGCCGCCGCCAGATTGCTTCATGGAGGAGGTAGCCAATAACATGTTAACATTGTGGCTAGAAAGGACCCGGCGAGCGGGCCTTTCTACTAACCGAACATTAATATATTGACAGGCGGACAATAAAGCAGACCACCCAATACCTAGAAAAGAAATACATGTTTCAATGACATATTATAATAAATAAAACACTTATCTGTCTGGAGAAATCCGTTTTCCAGAATTAAATAGAAAAAGAAATAGGAAGCTTTTTGTTCAAGCCCCTCCTTTTTAGGTCACATACCATCAAGTGTGACATTCATGATAGGAGGGGCTTGCAAGATATTTCTTTTATTTCTATTGGCGAAATTTGTGGAAGGTTCTCAAAGTACATCTAACAAAGGTGCATAGGTATTGAGAGTTCCACTCACAGGAGTACTCCCCCAGTGCGTGTTACTCTGGTACAGTGCCACTCACACAGCTACTCATAGTGCACAGCGTATCTCACAGAAATCCGCAGCACAGCTGATCCCAATACTCACAGAGCACCTCACATGGATACAGTGCATCTCACTCACCTGCCCATAGTGCACCAACAATACACCTTATCTGGATAACAATGGATCTTAACCAGCTTCTCATAGTGTAGCTCACACAGATGCAATGCAATTCACACCAGGGATCTCCAGTCTTTTCTGTAATAAGAGCTACTTATGTGTAATTAAAACCATCCCGAACTACTAATAATATGAGTGTTGTGACAGTGACCACATAAGTCAAGATTACATTATTGGCCACCATATGGAAAATTACCAACAGTGATCACCTTAGCTCAGTGGGTACTGTGCCAGCAGATATGAAAAAAGGCTTTGTCAATGTGGAATGCCTCTTGGTGGGTAAGACATAGATGTACAGGCGCAGGAACCAAGGTAGTAATATTACTGATATGTCTCCACAGCACTGCAAGGTGTGTCTCACAAAGATCAGCTTTAAATACATTTTAGAAATGCAGCCATTTTTCTACAGAGATCTGTTTACGAGTTCTGAAAATACAAATATTGTCGTCTCCAAATACACGCTTTCAAGTTTGGTTTAAAAATGTTAACTCTGCCAAGCAAAAGCTGGTCTGCAGAGAGGAGAGCGACTTCTAGGTAGCTGGAGAGCTACAGTAGTTGACGAGCTACTCGTTGGAGAAGCCTGGTTTACACAGCTAATCACAAGTACTCACAGCGCAGCCTGACTGGAACCCAAAGCAGCCCTGGCACTTTTCTCGGACCAGCCCCTGGGGTAGCACTGCCTGGCCCCAGAAGTCTGGAAACACTGCCTTGCTGATTTTTGTCCCTAGGGGGGGCGATATTGCAACACCACTGCAAAACCGGCCCCCAACTCTGCAATCCGGCCCCCACCCTTCCAGCCTCCAAGGGAAACGCCCGAGGCCCACTACGGCCAGTCCGGCCCTGAGTGCAGCTCACTGAAAAGCAGTGTGGGATGCCGGGATTAATCCTCGGTGGTCTCGGTCACTCGCGTCCACACAACATTCTCTCACAGACTTTCTGTGTGCACTTTCCTAGAGCAGTGACATCACAATTACTCTATTCTGACCCATAGCTGTTTCAACATTACATCCACTTGGAACAATAACAACACTGCAGATTTCAGGTGGTAAGGAAGCTGCTTTTGAACCCCAGCCTCATATACATGGCGGTATTTCCAGTCCGCTGGGTTGTGGGGTTGAGGTACCGGGGACACTGAGTTAGTTGTGGTTAAGGGGCTCAAGACGCACTTAGTTGTTGGTATGAAGTACTAGGAGCACTGGTTAGGTTGTAGGCATGGGGTAGCCGTGGCACTGGGTTAGTTGTTGGTCTCAAGTATTAGGGGCACTGAATTAATAGTGGGAATGGATTACCAGGGTCATCGTGTTAGTTGTTGGCATGAAGTACAAGGGTCACTGTATTAGTTGTTTGCATAAAGTACCATGGTCGCTGGGTTATTTGTTTGCATGAAGTGCTGGGGCACATAGTTATTTGTTGGCATGAAGTACTGGGGCAAAGTGTTGGTTGTTTGCATGAAGTACCGTGGTACTGGGCTAGTTGTTGGTGTCAAGTATTAGGGGCAATGGTTTAGTAGTGGGCATGGAGTAGCATGGTCAATGTATCAGTTGTTTGCATGAAGTACCAGGGGCACAGTGTTAGTTGTTTTCATGACGCTCCAGGGGCACAGTGTTAGTTGTTTGCATGAAGTACCAGGGCACTGGGTTATTTGTTGGCATGAATTACCAGGGGTACTGGGTTAGTTGTTGGTATGTTGTACACGGGCACGGTACAAATTGTGGACCTGGTATGCTAGGGATATTTTGAAAACCAGGTCAGGCTAAAGGGCCTGTCCATGCCCTGGTCTTCCTCTGCATACAGTTACTTCTGTAACCACCTGCTCTCCTGGGTGTCTCTTGCAGCTGACCTGTTTGACATCCTGCTGCCAATGCTGAACATTTACCAGGAGTTTGTGCGGAACCACCAGTACAGCCTGCAGATCCTGGCCCACTGCAAGCAGAACCGGGACTTCGACAAACTGCTGAAGCAGTATGAAGCCAAGCCCGACTGTGAGGAGCGCACCCTGGAGACCTTCCTCACTTACCCGATGTTTCAGGTGAGTTCCGAGTCCCTAACTTGGAGCGAGGGGGTTTGCTGAAGGGCTGCTGTCAATGTGAGGCACTGCTGTCTCTGTGAGCTCAGCCTGAGACTGCAGCAGTAGATTCCGTACATGATGGAGGGAGCAGGGGGACACGCCGATGGGCACAGCATAAGACAGTAGCAGTAGACACCATAAACCTTACATGATCATGATGGAGAGAGCAAGGGAACATGCGCCTTTACTCAAAGGCACAGTCTAAGATAGTAGCAGTAGATTCTGTACATGATGGGGGGAGCAAGAGGACGTGCTGATAGGCACAGTCTAAGACAGTAGCAGTAGACACCATAGACCATACACGATGGAGAGAGCACAGTTACATGCGCCTTTATTCAAAGACGCAGCCTAAGACAGTAGCAGTAGACACCATAGACCATACACGATGGAGAGAGCACAGTTACATGCGCCTTTATTCAAAGACGCAGCCTAAAACAGTAGCAGTAGATTCCGTACATGATGGAGGGAGCAAGGGGACACGCCGATGGGCACAGCGTAAGACAGTAGCAGTAGACACCATAAACCTTACATGATCATGATGGAGAGAGCAAGGGAACATGCGCCTTTACTCAAAGGCACAGTCTAAGATAGTAGCAGTAGATTCTGTACATGATGGGGGGAGCAAGAGGACGTGCTGATAGGCACAGTTTAAGACAGTAGCAGTAGACACCATAGACCATACACGATGGAGAGAGCACAGTTACATGCGCCTTTATTCAAAGACGCAGCCTAAGACAGTAGCAGTAGATTCCGTACATGATGGAGGGAGCAAGGGGACACGCCGATGGGCACAGCATAAGACAGTAGCAGTAGACACCATAAACCTTACATGATCATGATGGAGAGAGCAAGGGAACATGCGCCTTTACTCAAAGGCACAGTCTAAGATAGTAGCAGTAGATTCTGTACATGATGGGGGGAGCAAGAGGACGTGCTGATAGGCACAGTCTAAGACAGTAGCAGTAGACACCATAGACCATACACGATGGAGAGAGCACAGTTACATGCGCCTTTATTCAAAGACGCAGCCTAAAACAGTAGCAGTAGATTCCGTACATGATGGAGGGAGCAAGGGGACACGCCGATGGGCACAGCGTAAGACAGTAGCAGTAGACACCATAAACCTTACATGATCATGATGGAGAGAGCAAGGGAACATGCGCCTTTACTCAAAGGCACAGTCTAAGATAGTAGCAGTAGATTCTGTACATGATGGGGGGAACAAGAGGACGTGCTGATAGGCACAGTTTAAGACAGTAGCAGTAGACACCATAGACCATACACGATGGAGAGAGCACAGTTACATGCGCCTTTATTCAAAGACGCAGCCTAAGACAGTAGCAGTAGATTCCGTACATGATGGAGGGAGCAAGGGGACACGCCGATGGGCACAGCATAAGACAGTAGCAGTAGACACCATAAACCTTACATGATCATGATGGAGAGAGCAAGGGAACATGCGCCTTTACTCAAAGGCACAGTCTAAGATAGTAGCAGTAGATTCTGTACATGATGGGGGGAGCAAGAGGACGTGCTGATAGGCACAGTCTAAGACAGTAGCAGTAGACACCATAGACCATACATGATGGAGAGAGCACAGTTACATGCGCCTTTATTCAAAGACGCAGCCTAAGACAGTAGCAGTAGATTCCGTACATGATGGAGGGAGCAAGAGGACACGCCGATGGGCACAGCATAAGACAGTAGCAGTAGACACCATAAACCTTACATGATCATGATGGAGTGATGGAGAGAGCAAGGGAACATGCGCCTTTACTCAAAGGCACAGTCTAAGACAGTAGCAGTAGATTCTGTACATGATGGGGGAAGCAAGAGGACGTGCTGATAGGCACAGTCTAAGACAGTAGCAGTAGACACCATAGACCATACATGATGGAGAGAGCAAAGTTACACGCGCCTTTATTCAAAGACGCAGCCTAAAACAGTAGCAGTAGATTCCGTACGTGATGGATGGAGCAAGGGAATGTGCCAATGGGCTGCCTTTACTCAAAGATACGGCCTAAGACAGATGGAGAGAGCACAGTTACATGCGCCTTTATTCAAAGACGCAGCCTAAGACAGTAGCAGTAGATTCCGTACATGATGGAGGGAGCAAGAGGACACGCCGATGGGCACAGCATAAGACAGTAGCAGTAGACACCATAAACCTTACATGATCATGATGGAGTGATGGAGAGAGCAAGGGAACATGCGCCTTTACTCAAAGGCACAGTCTAAGACAGTAGCAGTAGATTCTGTACATGATGGGGGAAGCAAGAGGACGTGCTGATAGGCACA
Organism: Lissotriton vulgaris; assembly: GCF_964263255.1. NCBI lineage: Eukaryota > Metazoa > Chordata > Amphibia > Caudata > Salamandridae > Lissotriton > Lissotriton vulgaris. The sequence goes on from NC_141687.1 coordinate 1,818,166,322, forward strand.
GTTTAAGACAGTAGCAGTAGACACCATAGACCATACACGATGGAGAGAGCACAGTTACATGCGCCTTTATTCAAAGACGCAGCCTAAGACAGTAGCAGTAGATTCCGTACATGATGGAGGGAGCAAGGGGACACGCCGATGGGCACAGCATAAGACAGTAGCAGTAGACACCATAAACCTTACATGATCATGATGGAGAGAGCAAGGGAACATGCGCCTTTACTCAAAGGCACAGTCTAAGACAGTAGCAGTAGATTCTGTACATGATGGGGGAAGCAAGAGGACGTGCTGATAGGCACAGTCTAAGACAGTAGCAGTAGACACCATAGACCATACATGATGGAGAGAGCAAAGTTACACGCGCCTTTATTCAAAGACGCAGCCTAAAACAGTAGCAGTAGATTCCGTACGTGATGGATGGAGCAAGGGAATGTGCCAATGGGCTGCCTTTACTCAAAGATACGGCCTAAGACAGTAGTAGTAGATAAAGTACAGGTTGGAGGTAGAATGTGGGAGCGGAGAAGTGCATGCTCAAATAGAATGTAGTGGGGTGGCTGAGGTACATGTAAGAGTGGAAAAAGAGTGGTTGACCAGAGTGATGGAGCAGAAGGAGTGAAGAGGAGGGTTAATAGAATGAAGAGTAGTACGGAAGAGAGTGAAGTTAAATTTGGGGGTAAGGAGAGTGAAAGTGGATGAGGGTAGAGTAATAATGCAGTGGCTACAGTCTATGGGGAGAAGGGAGTGTGGAGTGGTTAACAGGCGTGAGGAAAAGGGGCAGTCAGGATTATGGAAACTGGGTAGCACTGGAGAGTGAGGTAAGAGAGTAAAGGAGTAGAGGAGAATGAAGTAAGAGAGTGGAAAACAGAGGATGATATGAAGGAGGAATAGAGGGACATGAGGCAGACTGCTGGTGAACGAAAATTGAGAAATCATAAAACACAAGTGGGGACAACAGGGACTGGGGAGTTGGGATAGTGGTGGTAGGAAGAAGCAGATATTGGGTTAAGAGAATGGAGGGCTGGGGATAGTAGAGTGGGGGAGTGGAAGAAAGGAGCTGCTGGCATGTCAGGGAGTGGAATCAAGTGGCCAGTAGGTGCAACTGAGAAAGAGAGTAGGGTTATAGGGTTGGGGTTAGAAGGTGGTTGCACACTGGAGATACGAGAAAGCAAATGGGGCAGAGAATGGATGGGCACAACCAGCACTTTATTTGAGCCAGTCGTTTCCGGTGCTCGGCACTGGCACTTATTTGTCAGCACCCGCACTTATGACAGTCTGCCACATGGCGACACTATCGAATTTTGGCATGAACACAACAACAGTGGCTTAATAATTCTCCTTACATTAAAAATACTAGTACCTGCCGTCCAAGCAATTCTTACAGTTTTTGGTGGCCTGGGATCGTCTGAATTGTAGGAGTGTTGTGGGTCGTAGTTGTGTTGGCACTGTCATTGGTAGCGCTAGCAGGGGCAATGGGTGGTGCAAGCTGCAGTGGCCTCCTGACAAGGGCCCTTGCTCTTCTTTCTTATTTTTTTATTTGACAAATTAAGCACTGAAGAGAATTGGGAAAGACGGGTGGCAATAGGAGGCGGAGGAAGGGTGACTGGGAACAGAGCCTGGGAATTGAGGACAGCGGGTAAAGAGGGCCAAGACAGTAGGGCGTCCCTTAGTGCAGGTCCTTTTGGTTGCTATACCGGTTTTAAGCCCAGAGATTCATTATTGCTCAATTAATGACAAATGGTTTCATTTATTACAAGTTGAGCTGGTAGCCCTAGCACGATTTAGAGTGTTATGTTCTACTTTATGTGTCAATTAATAACATGGCATATTTCAAAGACACTGGACAGGTTGCCTCAACCTAACAGGATTAAAAGCACACACACCTTTGCGCAGGTATTTGAACATTTTTCCCTAAGGGAAATTTTGAAAAATTAGTAGGAAAAAGTGCAGTTTAAGCACATTTCTTTAGTTGTCATATCTATGTGGTATTTACCTCCACGCATAATGTTTTTTGATAGTTGGCGAATAAGATGTTGCTGTCTGGCAGGGGAGGCCTCATGGTCAAGCTCTGAAACACAGAATTTTGAAAATGTATTCATTGGATCTGATATAACTCCATTAATATGACTTTATTTTGAAATTGTTGGTAGGCATATAGCCTGAAATGCAACTCATGTTTGCAAATGTCTGCTGAAATAGCATGCATGAAGGATTATCCATGCTAACCCCACATCACACATAGAATTCCATTAGGGTTTACAAAGAGTCGCTGTTTCTAGCCCTGGTTTAGCGTTCGGTACCTGTAGCTCAGCCCTTGCAACACATTGCTCAGGGGTTGTGATAGTAGTGGCAGGATCAAAGCCTCAATAGCGCCCTAAAATATATATATATATTTTTTTTACCTGTGTATTTGTTGTATTTTGTTGATACTGCTTCCCACTGGCAGCACATACTTAGATGCTGAAGAGCCAGGCTTGGGCCAAATGGTCAACCTGTGCTGCCATTGCCTGTGAAAGGTGTGTGAAGTCACTAATACCTTTCATGAAAGTATTTGGCAACAGAGCATAAAGAATATTCGGTATATATAGATAGCATGGTCAGTATATTTCTGTAGATTCTTGTCCACAGCAAAGGGAGGTTGAAATAAGGCTTCCATTGGCAGAATGTTTAGTAGTTGCATAAGAAAGTAATCCTGTAAAGAAGTGTGAATGCATGAGACTGGCGTCTAACAGGAGCAGGAGGCTAACTCAGAACAACTATGAAAAGGTTTTGGACAAACAGGAGTCAAGGCCGCTTCAGCCCAATGGGCGTTGAACGCCTGGGTCATCGTACTGTGCGTTTGACATCATGTTTTGTACAAATACAGGGCCTCATTTATGAGGCTGTGAGTCACTTTTACGCCGCCGGTGCGTCACTTTTTGTGACGCACCAGTGGCGTAAAAAATGCGCCTTGTTGCGCCATATTTACAAAGTGACACATCTAGGTAGATGCGTCACTTTGTAAACCCCTGCGCCACATTATACCTGCGCCAGGTATAATGTATGCAAGGGGGGCGTATTGACGCAAGGAAGGGTCGTAGAAGTGACGCAGTGAAATCTATGAGATTTCACTGCGTCACTTTTAGGACGCCGCTGCGTCAAAATCTTGCGCCTGCCTCACAGCAGGCGTAAGACTGACGCAGGCCCTTTCACATGGGGCTTGCCGCATGTTAAAGGACGCATTGCTGGAGTTGCGTCAGTTTTGTGACATACTCCAGCAATGTGTCACTTTTGCGCTTACAGATACGTCAGAAATACTGATGTATCTTTAACTCCTTGCGACATGATGCGTCATACATTAAATATGACGCATCAGGAATGTCGCAAGGAGTGCACACTGAGAAGTGACGCATTGCTGCTTTCACGCAGCGATGCGTCATTTCTCATAAATGAGGCCCACAGCGTTTAGTGAAAGCGCTTCTGAACTCCTCTGCGGTCAGTAAAAATAGTCGAAAATGATTCTGAACTACCCAAGGGAGGTCATTTTTACTGGTAATGCTGATAACCTCCAACACGTCCTTAAAAACAGTCAAAAAAGTTAACAGACGACACAAATAATATTTACACATCGGTTTCCACAGATGCATATCACACACACTGGAGGAAAACTGTAAAATAGCACCCTTATAACACAACAAAAGCATTGCAAATGCCTTTAGAGCAGCCAACACATAATAATACCACGGGGGAGATCGCATCGACCAACCTCCTGAAGACTTGACACGTTTTCTTTTCTCAGATTCCCAGGTACATCCTGACATTGCACGAGCTACTCGCGCACACGCCTCACGAGCACGTGGAGAGGAACAGCCTGGACTATGCCAAATCCAAACTGGAAGAGCTGTCCCGGTGAGTGTCACATTACTGGCTTCCACTGCAGTCTCAAATGGAACTGTTGTCATTCGTTCTCTTGTTGGGTCATTCGTTCTCTTGTTGGGCCATAGCATCACCGCCACACTCCACACCACACTGCTTTTCGAGGGTATTTATTTATTTTATTTGTTTACATTTATATGGCGCACAGCTACCCAACAAAGGGTTTCCCGGCGCAGCAGATCCCAATGTCAATGCGGTTACAGAAACTAGATGTTAAATAGCCATGTTTTTAAGGCTTTTTTGAATTTGATGTAGCTTGACTCAGACCGCAATGTATGTGGCATTGAATTCCAAAGTGTAGGTCCTAGGAGTGAAAAGGACTTGCCACCCATGCGTGACAACTTGATCTTTGGGATTTCAAAATGATTTGCCGTGGAGGACCGAAGAGATCTGGAGGGACAATAGGGGCGCACCAGGTTTTGCAGGTATTTTGGAGCGGTATTGGTGGAAATCCTGTGCATGAAGCATAGGGATTTGAATTTGACTCGATTTTCAATTTTTAGCCAGTGTAATTTCCTGATGTATTTGGTAGTTGGAGTAGTGATGGGAATTTTCCAGAGTAGTCTGGCTGCTGCATTTTGTACTGACTGTAGCCTGCGGACAGTAGCTTTATTTGCCCCCAGGTACAGCACGTTGCCATAATCTAATCTGGATGTGATTAGGGCTTTGACAACTGTTTTCTCTGTGTTTCCAGGCAACATCCAACAGATCTTTTTTAGCCATTTCAATATGGCGAAGCAGGTGGACGAGGTCTTTACTGCTTGCTGGTGTAGACTGAGTGAGTCGTCAATAATGATTCCCAGGTTGCGAGCATGAGTGACAGGGGTGGGGTGCCCATTTCAGTTGGCCAGTGTTGGGGTCCCCAGAGTTCTTTATTTTTGCCCAACACGATCAACTCGGTTTTCTCGCCGTTGAGTTTTAGGAAGTTTTTTTGCATCCATTCAGCGATTTTACTAAGTCCGAGTTGTAGGGAATAAGAATAGTCAGAGTCTGCCGCTGATAGAGAAAAAAGCAGCTGAGAGTCATCAGCGTAAGAAAACATTAAAAGCCCAGTGTCCTCCACTATCTTGGACAGGGGACTCATATATACATTGAAAAGCAACAGGCTAAGAATGGAGCCCTGCGGTACTCCTTGTTTAAATGTCATGGTATCGGAGCAGGCAGTTTGCGAAAATACCTGAAACGTGCGGTTTTCCAATAGTGATTTGATCCAATTGAGAGCTGCCCCGCGGATGCCTAGGGAGTGGAGAGTCTGGGCGAGGACCGCATGTGACACGGTGTCGAATGCCACGCTGAGGTCGAGTAGCACAAGTGCTACTGTTTCGCCCTTGTCCACCATGCGACGGATGTTTTCGGTCACCCCCAGTAAGGTAGACTCTGTAGAAAAACCTGCACGAAATCCTGACTGGTGGGATGGAAACAGATCGTGAATGGTGATAAAATCTGTAAGGCAACGATGTACATGCTTCTCTAATATTTTTGCAAAGGTGGGTAGCAATGATATTGGGCGGAAGTTAGCTGGCAAGTTGGGGTCTGCGCCAGCTTTCTTCAAAAGTGGATGAATCATTGCATGCTTCCATTCACTGGGTACGGAGTGTTCCAGTAACGAAGTATTGAGAAGATCAGTAACAATAGTTAGAACGTTACTGTTAAGTTGTTTTAAGATTGAGCATGGCAGTGGGTCTCTAGGGGAGCCCGATTTTATGGTTTTTAACAGCCCTTGAACCATATCAGGGTTCAGCAGGGGCCAACTATCAAGTGTGGCAAAAGGTGTAATACCAGAGTAGGGCAATCAGTAATACCTATGGTATTACCTGAAGTAGGTGATGAACAGTTGGGGGTAGCTTCAGGGGTGAGATCATGTTCATTAGAAGCGTTGTTGATATCTTGGTGGATTTTATCAACTTTGTTAATGAAGAAGTTGGCTAACAGGTCACATTGCGTTTTGTTAAGCTCAGGTGGAAGTTGAGACGTATTGGAGCCAGCCAGCTCTTTGACTAACTTGAAAAGTGTTTTTGAGTGGTCTAAGGCATTTGTGATTTTCGTGCAGATGAATTCTGCTTTGGCTTTGCTACACTGCTTTTGGTATGTTGAGGGTAGGATGTGAAATGATGAAAACATTCGCCTAGTGCACCCCTTCGTTTAAATATATTTGGGTGCTTCTGTGTGACCTGCTAACCCAAATTTAGCGAAGAGAAGCTGGCTCGTTGAGAAGGAAGCACTATGCAGATACAGCGGAGTACAGAGAGATCAAACAATAACTGCTGTTAAGGCGGTGTGAGATCAAGTGACTGAATGAGTGAGTGAGTGAGTGAGTGAGTGAGTGAGTGAGTGAGTGAGTGAGTGAGTGAGTGAGTGAGTGAGTGAGTGCATGTGCACATTCCAATGTGCACTTTCCATCTGTAGGTACTGGTAGTTAATGTACAGTGTGAATCATTTTGTTGGAAAAATCACTTTTTCAAATCATATGCGGCCACATGCATCATTGCACCCGTTTGCGATTCCTAAATTGCGAAAATTAAGGAATCGCTATTTAGAAATCGCAAACTGCAATGCATGAACAATTCGCATTTATATTTGCGATTCAGTATTTTTCCCTAATTGCGATTCACAATTTGCGAATCGCAATTAAGGAAAACCCTTCCCAGTGATTCCTATGGGCCAAAAGGCCCATAGGAATGAATGGGAAGGCATTCACATTTTGCAAATTTCAAATTGTGATTCGCAAAATGTGAATGCAATTTCAAGGGTGCAGGGGGGTCCAGAGAACCTCTCCCTGCACCCCTGAAATGTAACTTTAAATGCAATTTACACACACACATGCCCCAAGGGCATGTGTGTGTGTAAATTAAAACTTTCAAAAATGCAATTTGTGCATATATGAAAGTTTTCGGTAAATTAGCATGAAGTACAACTTCATGCTAATTTACCACTTCCAAATTGCGAATTCGCAATTTCAAAATGATCATGCATTGCATTTTAGAAATCTGAAATTGCGAGTTCTTAAATGCAATCACAATTTTAGAAATCGCAACATGGTTGCGATTCCTAAAATTGCAAAATGCATGTTGCATTCCAAATTAGTCAATTGCATTCGCAAACGGCCGAAAATTGCGATTCGCACCGTTTGCAAATGCAATTGACTTTGATGCATGTGGGCAATGGTTCCTAAAGCAAATTGACAGACGAGAACAATGAAATAAGTTAGAAATAATCCTTGTCATTGCCAATTGGTTTGACTTTTTGTTAGGACAAGTGTTGCTCTCAATTGTCCCACAATGAGCAATCTCTTGCGCTATAACAATATGGATGCTGGGAGTGTAGTCTTTTCACTCAAAAGACGGCATTAGCAGAGTTAAGCAGTACCCTCAAAGAGAACTCTTACGAAAAGGAGTCAGAAAATAATATTTGCGGTGTAATGATGATCTTAAAAGGCGTACATATCAAAATATTGCTTTTTATATAGTATTGGCAAAGGGACAGTATTTTGTAGCATCCTTATGAATACCTATGTGCATGCATGTCTTTACTTTGTGGGGAAAAAAACTAAAACCGAACATATTACTATGACAACAAAATAAACAAATGAACACACAAGGGCAATTAATGAATAGCTTTTTCCTTTATGGCAGGCTAAGGCATCCAAACAACAAGCACTTCTTCATCAAAAACACAATAAATCCGTAATTAAATTGTTGTACTGTCCGTAAATTAAAATAAAGCAAACGTCAAACACTAGGCCTCAACTACAAGCTTCCCATCATGTCGCACCTGCAGTCTAACAAAAACACTACTTGATGTCCCATGAACAAAACCTAATGGGAAACTAAATGGGACAGTGCAACTATCCACAAAATGCCATGGCCTTGATAGACAGCTCATAAGCAATGGCATGAGAAACCTGTTAAAGCCAATAGTTCAAGGGGGTTCATCCAAAGCACATTTTCTCCCAGTAATTCTTCGAAAAACTTGTGACATGAGGTCTTTCAGAAGATTTACGCTATTTTTAGATAGACCTAAAAAAAAGCATACAAAGTCATAAACATTATACTAATAAAGTCGGAGTTATTGAAGAAGTGAGATGATGCAGGGTACAAATTGTGGAGTAGGGTGGGTTCGAAGGTGGATGGAGTGCATAAGATGAGCTGTGGGGGTACACATAACTTAAAGATGAAAGCCACTACATTACAAATGTGGGAACTGTTACAGGGTGAGAAGAAAGAAAAGAAGGTCTGAAGGGGGATGGAAAATTGTGATGCAGATGAGAAAATCGAATAGTTTTATTCAAAATGATATAAACAGGAAGAAAAAAGCATGAAGTAAACCCAAATTTAAGGTTGAGACAAATTTTTTTAATAAAAATATTTATAATGCAGACGGGTAATGTCATTCATGGTGTCTTCTAGTCATATGAATCATGAAAGTTAGCTATCAAATCAAATGATTATAATTATTAACATAGGTTCCTAAACTCATGGGGCCCTATTCACAAAGGTAAAATTGCACATGTATATTTACTGACATGTCAATTGTTTACACCTATTCATAGACTTACATGTTTTCAACCCCTGAAACCAGGCTTTGCGTCAATCTAAAAATCTCTGCTCATAGCACAGTAGCACTCAAAGACCTCCATTACTGCGTCCAGCTTTTTTTTCTTTTTCTAAACACATTTTATTACTTCTTACAGCCATGCATATCCTGGTAAAACAAGGAATACTAATACAGAGTGCATAGAGTGGAATTGCTGATGTTGACAATTATAACATCTGGTCCAACATTAAAACAAGGAAAGAAAAATGCCATGCCATTAAAACATTCCCGATGTCGTCTACCCCCTGCCCCCGAGTCATGTCAACCAGGAACATAGAAGAAGGAAACCTCCCACCATGCTTCTATCCCAATGCCTCAGCAACCTGTGAGATTGAGGCAACAGGTTCCAGATAAAGACCATAGTAATCTGCCCACCTTTTCCATATTTTGGGGTGCTTCTGGGGCATCCCCTTGCTTTAAAAGTAGGAAGTTCCAAGCCCATGCAGAAATCCATTCCCTTCTTCCACATCTCCACCAGAGGAGGGTATGTGGTCTTCCATGCCCTGGCTATGTCCTGCTTCACTAATGTAAGACCTATGAACAAGAAATGCAGTTTATAACTATTACCTCCTATACATTCCGTGATGTGTGAAAGGGCCAGTCTTGGCGAGGTAGGTACGCCCCAACCCGAACCCTCCGAAAGGCAATCCAGGACTCTTTGCCAGAACCTCTGAAACTTAGTGCACTGCGAGATTCTATGGAACCAAGCACCCTCCATAGTATTACATCGCAAGCATATTGGGGATTCCACCAGGCTGGCCCTCCACAACTTGTGTCTGGTAGAATAGACCTGGTGAAGGTATTTAAATTGTATGAGTCGTAGACGTGATGCTATTGCCACACTGCACGGGGATTCCAGTGCCCCTGCTAAGTCATCCAGCAGTCCCATGTCCCTGCCTGGCCACTCGAAGTGTATGCAGTGTGGTGAGCTGTTTGTAACTATTGTTCTATATATTTTTGTGATCTTATGGTCCCTTAAGTCGCTGATAAAGGCCTTTGCCTCAATAGGATTAAATTCTGGTGTATCATCTAGGGGTGCAATATAGGGGTAGAGGGCATGACGGAGCTGGAGGTATTTATAAAACTGTGTAGTGGGCATATCAAATTCTTGTTGAAGCTCCTGGAATGATTTTAAGATTGGACCCCGCAGGACCGTCCCCAATGTGGATATACCTATGCTTTCCCAACCTCTGAATCTAGTCAGTGTCGAAAGTTAAGGCAAGAGGCCATTGTGCCATAGGGGATTTTCTCTGGTCATTCGGCCCCACCATCCCATCCGGCGCAGGGCCTGCTTCCATAACACAAACATAGTCCTCCTCGCCGGCGGGAGGGTACAAAGTGCCCTCCCTGAGTATAGAAGTGTATGTAGTGCGTGTCGTCAATTAGCCAGCACTCTACTGAATATGTCGGGTCCCGGCGATCCCCATGCCACCAGTCATTCAAAAACCAGGACGTGAAATGCTGCATGATATCACTGAATATCTGGAGTGGCCATTCCCCCACGGTAAGTGGATTAGAAACAGGTTCTCAGAGTGACCCGGACGGAACCCCCTCCCTAGAGGATCTGACCCAGGAGTGCGTTCATTTACTTGAACCATGTGGTTGGTATTGGATATGGGTGATTCTGTAACTGTTATAGCAAGAGAGGGAGGGAGACCGTTTTGAAAATTGCTGATCTGCTGAATTAGGACAGAGGTAAGTGGGACCAGGAACAAACCTGTATTTTGGTCTGCGTCAACAATTGGACCAGATTTCTGTCACATGTATCGGATTGAGAAGATGACAAGAATATCCTTAAGTATTTGAAACCTTCTGTGACCACCTTAGACCAATCGCCAAAGTCTCTCCCACCCGAAGAGGCCAAAGGAACAAGTTACGGGCGTTCCTAAATAGGCCTGATGTCTCCCCAAAGACCTGCATGACTCCGAGTAGCCTTGGCCCTGTCCGGTTGGGTTCTGTGAGAAAAAAATAATACATCATCAGCATAAAGCGCTTTGTGGTCAGAAACGCCCCTAGCTCATTTGAAGCCGCTGACTTGGGCATCGATCTTGACCCATGCTGCAAGTGGCTCCATACCGAGCGCAAACAGATACTGCTTCCAGCATTTGGTGCTGAGTAGTTTTAATAAAATTCAGACTCTGCTGTACTATATTCTAAGCACGTGAAAATTGCAGGAAATAATGTTTTCAAACTTTATTTCCTATCTATGCAGTCCATAACAACTTGAGATCAGCAAGGCAAACCTAAGCGTACAAGCCAGATTTAAATGGAAGTAAAATTGAGAAAAATCAATCTGAGTTCCAGGTGCTCTGATCTGAAGCTGTATGTGCCCAAATCTTAGAAAATACAAGAATCTGTCAATTTTCAACACAAGGCTCAACCAAATATATTTTCCAAGGTGTTCACATCACTGAGACTACTCCCTTCCCCTCTAACATTTTTGTATTGCTTCTTTAAGCACAACTTGACCCTCACCAGAAACAAAAGCTGAACTTACATATACCCAAGCTACAACACAAGAATCTTTAGTTACCCAGGAAAAAAGTGGAGACAGCAAGAATTTCTGCTTTAATGCTGGTGGATTATGTTGGAGGACATTCGACCAAAAAGGAATACATGGCCATTTCATTTGGCATGCGCTAAAATCATACCATTTAGATTTAAAATATGCCATGAGGTTCATATATTTTAGGGACTTATGTCCCACATGAACCAGTCCTATTCCTATTTCAGAGCTGATAAGTGGGCACCCTACCACAGAATCAGAACTATCTTCTCCATATCCTGAAAGTAGTGTCAAAAAAATGTGCAAGTTGTTGGAAGACTTATGCTGTCCCCACACTGAACCAATGGAGGGCTTAATTTTAGAACAATTTGGGCCACGTAGAGACTAGCACAGACAGAAAAGCATTGGGCTTTGTACTGGACTCTGTTTCCTCCTGAGGTGATAGGCTGATGAAAAATATACTTATGATCTAAGTAAAACTTACTGGAAACCTGAGGAATGGATGAAAAGTGAGACAGGAAACAGGATTAGGAGGCTTAGTGAAACCAGATCATTGACAAATTCAATATCTCCGCAGCAACCAATGTTGTGTTATCTAACATAAAAATAAATATATAACTGAAGTCGAATTGTTTTATGTAACCAGCCAAGACAGAATTCCTAATCCCCGAAGAACTACAGACAAGATACAGTACAAACCTGGCTTAATAACATGAACTTTAAAGGCTTCAAACCCCAACTTACACCAAATGTGAAGTCACTTGGATTCACTATGAACACCAGCCACATCCTCGAAGAACGCATTGCCAAAAAATAAAGGCATGATACCAGCTTCTCTAATAAAGAGTCTCAAACAGTTTTTTTCCAGAAAGCAATTTCAGAACTGCTGTTAAAGCCATTGTACTCTTGTTTCTAGATGGTGGTTATGCCCCACTCCATGGCCTCCCAAGCTCCACACTGGCCCCCCCAGGGCCGGACTGTCCGTTGCGGGCACCGGGCAATCCCCCGGTGCGCCGCAATGGTGGGGGCAGGTTTTGGGCCGCTGGGGCCGCTTTTGTTACAGGGCTGTTTATGCAGCTAAGCTGCAAAATCGGCCCTGCAATAAAATCAGCTGAAAACCGGCCCCGGCAAAGAGCTCTGCGGCACCCCCAACCCCCCGAGGGGGGATGGAGGCCGGTCGAGCACTTTGCCGGGCCGGTTTTGGTTCCAAGTCCGGCCCTGGGCTCCTCTGAGGGGCCTCCTACATGCTGCAGCACGTCTCATCCAGGGTCTGAAGAAATATGATCACGTCACCCCTGCCCTGATGGAACTCTTTTGGCTCCCCTTGCCAGCTGGCACCATTTTCAAAATCATCTGAATTAGTTACAAAGCCATCACAACCAGCACCTCTGCTGATTGTGAAGACAAGTTCACCATTTCTGGTGGTGCTCGGCAAATCCGCAGCCAGGACACCATCAGACCAGAGACAAAAAAACAAGACAACAGACCTTTTCAAACTCTACACCCAGGATCTGATCAACATCCCGAATCCATGAGGACCACGCCATCATTGTTCTAGTCCAGTTTAGGAACACCACAACACAGTGTACTAACTGTCCAAAACCCAGTTTCCTCTCCCATTATTAGTTGACTTTATGCTTGCCTTTGACCAACTATAGCGTATAGCTGCCTTTTGGCTAGGTTCTTGCTTTAGAAATACTATATACATGTATATGAGCTAGGGCCAACGATTTGTGTCTCTGGGCATTTCACATGAACATTGGTGCCGGTGGGCCTATCTTGTGAACAAATACATATATATGTAAGCATGAGTCGTCTTCTAACAACCTTCCCTTGATCCACAGCAGTTTGTGGCTCCCGATCGTGGTTTGTTCTTTAGTAATACAAACATACAAAGAGTATGCAGAAAGGAACACATGATGACTAATAGTATCTTAACAGTCAAGAATGCCTGAAACTGCAAAAGCTAAGGTGCAGACCTGGAACAATTCTCTTTTCTGATCAGTGTCCAGAGATGCCTTAAAAAAATCAATGGTTAACACAAGGCTATCCACTATCAGAATCATAACAGACAGCGTTTGCACGAAGAGATGACCTTGGGGGCTTAAATTAGGCTTAATGGATTCAGTGCACCATCTACTCGGAAACAAAGACTGTAGTGAAGGTTGAAAACGGTTGCTCCTTGTAGGGGTGCGAAACATGGTACTGGACCAACATGGATCAGGTATCAGTCATGAAAGTGCAATGCCCACAGTTATAATCTGTGGCTTCTGAGCTCATTGTATTTACTTTTTAGGTCTGGCTTAAGAGCACGGCTGTCAGCATACCTATCGTTGCCAATTCCCTTAAAATGCAGAGTAGACTTGGTCTATCAGAAGAGTATTTCTCTCCCACTTCAGGCTGTTGGATTTTTGACAAATCATTCCACCTCCTTACGCTTTACAATGTGCTAGTGGCTATTTTACATCCCAAAAGAATACCGAATCTTGACAAATTACCACATAGTTTTACTGTGTATAGAAATCAATAGTTTTTCATTTTTTTTTTCAGTGCAACAATTGTGGTTTTTTTTATATTGTAGTTGAGACTCAAAATGCCAGACAGACCTGTTAGTTTTGTCAATGCTTGCTTTAAGTACACGTTTGGCTCTCAATGCCCATAAAACATATACACCTGTCATATTCATCCACTGTGAGGCCGCCACCCAATGTACCATGCAAGGAGTATAGCACCCACTAAAACAAACAAGCATTGGCAAAGCCAAAAGGTATCGCAAATGCCCGAGCTATAGGCCTTGTCAATGTGAATGTCTTTTAGCCATGTTATCCAGCAGCAAATCTGATGTTCAGCATGACTGAAAGTTACTGAAAACTCAGAATCTCAGGATTTTGAGCCAATGCCGAATCTCTTTGTCCCCATGTTGAGTTTATTGTCCTGCCCCTCCTAACACAAAAAAGTGCTATGACGTGGCCTGTGCTGGCCACATTATCGCGCTTTTTTCGGTGATTTTCAGCCATGCTGAACAGCAGATGTGCTGCTACAAAACATGCATAAAAGACATTCACATTGAGAAGGCAAATTGTTCAAGCATTGCCGAGATCAATTGGCTGTGCCAATGATTGTTCGGTGTTGACGGGATGTTGCTGAACCAATGTGGAAGTGATAGTGAGAAACAGTTGAGGAGCTTTCAAGTGAAATGAGGATGTGGCGTAACAGCCAGAACTGCAAATAGGAGAAATGATGAACCAGGCTTGAATCTTGGGTCGGCTGAATAAATAGTGATTCTGGGCAAATCACTTACGCTTCCCCCTGGCTACAACAATGAATGCATCATTGTGTAATGTAACTGATGAGCATTGAAAGTGCTCCAATACCATCAGCTGTGTTAGCACTGTGGCAAGATGGAGGACAGAACAAGCGCTCCAATACCATTGGATGGTCTAAAAAAAGAAAAAGCAGCAGCGACGGGAATGCAGTTGGCGGACGGGTCAAGCAGGGAAGTAGGAGGGGATCGGGAGATGGGTAAGCAACGACCGGGAAAAAAACCTTACTTGGAGCAGGATGAGCAACAAAAATGAATGTGTCATCGTGTAATGTAACTGGTGAGCACTTAAAGTGCTCCAATGTCATCGGCTTGATGTATGATGTATGATGGAGTGAGCGCTCGCATACAATCGATCGTACAAAAAAAATTAACAAGTTCTGTTCATATTTTAACAACTTTTTAAGAAATGCATTTTTTTATGAAAACGTGTGTGCATTTTAGTGGTATGTGTGTATGTGTACAAGGGGGCGGCCTGAAAACACAAGTACTCCTAGGGAGTGCTTGAAAACAAAGAAGAAAAAAGCTCCTCAAACCAGTACTTGCTCCATGTGCCAAGCAAGAAAGCATGACGCCAGCTTGCCATGACGAATGGCATCAAAGAAAATTAGATTGACCCTGAAGTTTACCAATGGTAGGAGATGGGTGGTCTCTAGAGGACTCATATGCCAGCCATGTTCACCTACTGTGAGGCTACCATCCAATGATTTATACAGGGAGTTCTCCGCCTATTAGTAAGCCCTTTCATCCAGGGTAATTAGGATGCCAGCAATATAAAGTCCTTCATACTGAGCCTATTAGCCAGAAGACGTGTTCCCCAAACTTAAGAATTATGCCCAGTGTTTTATGCAAGCGATGCAGCTCCCTGGACTAATGTGTTCAGTTGTTGTGCGCCTGTGATCTTATGTCCATACAGGGAGCTCATACCTCAGCTGTAGTGATTACTCGGTGTGAGGCTGCCATCTACCGTTATATGCAGGAAGTGCAGCACTCTCACAAAATCTTCAGCGGTAACCCAGCGTGAGATTGGCATCTGTTCTCAAAAGGATGGAGTGTAGCTGAGAGGCAATAGCTCTGGTGCTTGCCTATTTAGAGCCTGTTACCAGATGTCCTGCGAGAGTGCTGCCCCCTTTCATTCTTTGCAGTGCGACCCAGTGTTAACTCCTAGCAGCTAGGGCTGTAGTTAGACCCCCGTGTAGCGCTGGAAAATGTTGAAACCTTGCCACATGTTGTCTCAAATGAGTGAATGTAGCGAGTGAGCAGAACCCCTCTAGACTTGTTGGGAGGGTGCCACTGTACACATAACCCACGCTTATTTGTTAATGCTGACCAGTTAATTAAGTTTTCAGAACAGTTCCCCGAATATATAATTCACTCTTTTCAAGCCAGAGGGCGAGGCTGAGAGGAGAAGCTTCTTAGACACTTGGGGGCAGATTTACTACATTTTCATGTACTGTAAATTGGCAAATGAAGTTGGTGCACCGTGCTGCATTGCAAGGGTCTCTGCGTAACGTCAAGCATAGGTTTAGCACTGGAAGTTTAACCTTCCAGAACAAAATACTATGCTTAGATATAGTTTAATACGTTTCCCTGTACTGTGCAGTACAAATGCAGTTTGAGAAAAGTAAACTTTTTTCCAATTTTATGCATGCCTTGAGGAAGTGTTATTTTGTACTGCAGAGTCCTATCAACGTCTCTCAAAAGATAGATCTTTGCATAAAAAACTATGGGGCATATTTACAAGAGAATGGCGGAGCGCAGCTTTAAGCTCCAGTTGCTAACGCAATGCTCTGGCATTCTGGGATGCACCGTATTTACAAGAATGCGGCACACGCCTGCGTTTCCCCTAGCGCTGGTGCTAAATTTAGCTGTCTAGATCCAACGCAGGCATCCTTGCACCAAAGTGCAACGGTGCCTGCATTGCGGGGAATGATTGTTCATATGCAGGAAGGTGTCTCTTCCTGCACCTAAACAATCAGTAATGGCTATGTGTAACTTCTAGCAGTTGCAACTCGTCATTTTTTTATTGTTTATGTGCAGGAAGGGACATCTTTCTGCAAATGAACAATCACTAGTGCTGATTCACTGTTTTTATGTGGGCTGCACAATGCAGCACACAAAGAGACAGCAAAAACGAGGAGAAGTTAATAATTTCTCCTTGCTTCGCTTGGTTAAGACCAGGTTTATTCACAAGGTGGCATTAAGCCAGGTTAAGTGGCATAATGCGGCCTTGTAAATAATGCGAAGGGCTTATCCCCACCCGAACGTCACAAAAAAGTGATTTTCCTGTGTCGATAGCACTTGTAAATATTCCCCCATGGATGGTTGCACAGGAGCAATAATGCAACATCCAAAATACATCCCCTTGTTTCAAAGTAGAGCAAAGCACTACTTCGTGTTACTTTAGGACTACTTTCGAAAGAAAATCTTGGTCTGCACCTGAAAGTAAATATCTAAACAATATTTTGTGCTCGTTTGGGTCACTTTTATGAAGCTGACCTGGTGCAAAGTGTTAGTAAAACTGCCCCTAGATTTCAGTGCAGATCAACTTTAGCAATCTCCATGACTTCAAATATAAAGGTGAGCCTAGGAGAACAGAAGTGCTATGGACAGGGCCGGACTGAGAACCAAAACCGGCCCTGGCAAACGGTTTGGCCGGCCCACCTGGGGACCAGGGGGGATGCGACGAGCTGTTTGCTAGGGCCGGTTTCAGCCGATTTTGTTACAGGGGGCCAAAATTGCCGGCCCCCAGTAACAAAAGCGGCCCCCGGAGGAATGCCCGGTGCCCGCTACGGCCAGTCCAGACCTGGCTATCAACTTCTCCGCCTCCTGCTCACTTCACAGAGCACCACAGCGTTCGATAACTGGCAGCAGGTTGGTCATTGGGTCTCTTTACCCAGGACTGCCTACACCTGATTCTTCTGAGAGCCCCTATCAGAGCTTAATATACAGTAGAGAAAAAAAGAGCATGAGCAACCACTCTCAACCCGTAGTGTTTCCAAGGTGTTCTTTACTCTATTACTATATGGGGCCTTCACCATCTTGCGTCAAATGGCGCCAGTGCAGGGTTAAAGGACAGGAATGCACCTTATTACATAAATATGGGGAATTCTTGCCCTTTTACTTTTTCACAGAGGACCTGCTGCCCTGGCCCAGGCCAAATCCCCATAAATAAGGATCCAATTAACTAGGAGCAATGCCAGTAACCTCTTCTTCAAAGCCCACATTGCAAAAAAAGCCCAGAGAGCATGGTGCCAACAATGCCTCCTCCAAAAAATAAATAATTGATTTCCAAAGCCGGCTTCTAGGCCACAGTGAAAGCCCTGGTCCTCTCCACTCTAGACATTAACAATGTCCTGCCCAACTTCGGCCTGACTCCTCTTAAAAGTAACTTGCATGCTGGTTCCAATCAAAAGTCTGAAGACAATGCCACCTCGCCCCATATAGGTCACACCTTTGAAAAGACATACAGAATCATCCATAAGACAGTAACTGCCATTAAACCACCATAAATGGTACAAAACGAGACCACCTCTGGTGACAAACGAATCTCACAAAGCCATGGCATTGCTAGGCTGGAAATCAAAAGGAATTAAAAAAGTGAATACTGGTCCTCTCAAGCCAGGCACCTGAGATCTTAGATCACATCATACTCCCTCGTGCTTTCCTCCACTTCAGAAAATAAATGTCAAGTAACTTGTTATCTGCCATCTCAAGGAATCTCCCAGATTCTTCTGCCCTAAGGGGAAGGGGCATAAAAATGTTGTCTTTCCCAAAACATTCCCATAGAGTGTAAGGCACTCTGCTGCTGTGCCCATAGGTTTCACACTAAAAATAACACTGCATGGCATAGCGCAGGGCTTGCTTAGTGTGAGACCTGCCAGGCTTCTATGCACATATTCAGAGTATAGCTTTCAACATGTTTCAGCCACAGAGGAAGGTTCCCCAGGCTTTCGTCAGGGTCTCTGTTCTATAATAATGCTACTGCTTGTGAGTGATGAAAAGTGTGAAAAAACTATATGAAAAAACACACAAGTGAAATACACCAGTAAAGGATATAATGTTCCTTCATCTGTATGAACTCCTCTCTTCGGCCTCACCTCTTCCTGGACCTGGCTCAGGATATGTGAGACCCCGCTCTGTCCGTCGTTGTCTCGAACTGTGACTGAGTCAGGGGGACTCAGTCACAGTTCGAGACAACGACAGACAGAGCGGGTTCTCACATATCCTGAGCCAGGTCCAGGAAGAGGTGAGGTCCACTCCCCGGACACACTGGACATTACTAAGACACCAGGTGCCGAAGCTGAAACATGTTGGTCTCTTCGCAGCTATTTGTGTGTACTGCGATGATTATGTTACACTGTTCTTGTTTTTAAATGGGACGGGGCTAACGTTCATTAAAACAGGTTTTTGTTAAGTTCCCTATCCCTTTTTAATCACCACATACATTATTTCTGCACTGCACATTCCCATCATATCAACATCATGTGGTATAACCGAGTGATTGTGGGTCGCTACCCCGAACCGGCTATCAGGGTATGCTAGTGGTCTCAATGATCAAGAGACACACTACCCGATAAGGATTACCAGATGAGAATATTGATCCATTCAAGACTTTGATGGGAATCCTCAACTAAGGGTGACTCACGGTTACCGGTGTCTCACATTCTGGCGATATGGTTTGTTAGCTCTACCTATAATTTTTGTTCCTACGCACACGAGCTGGCATAGGTACAATATTTGAGAATCACTATTGGATTCTAATTCAGACCCCTAAGTTTGTTGTTTATAAGCCCAACTCTGTTTCCATATTACTTGTGGCTGAGATTAATTCAAGCAACCATCCATAACCAGGCCTTGCATTTAAAAAAATATATTTCTAGCGACTTAAATAATCTACTCGATCTAACTGTAATGTACTTGACCCGTAGCAAATATTTATTTTTTTCCAGACGCCTTTTTCTTTATTATCCCATATGAGAGTACCTTCAAATGTGCAACTTCGGCATTTATGCTGTACAAAAAATTATTTGGTTTGATTTAATAGACCAAACGTTTGCTTTATATCTACAATAAGAATCTGCACACATACAGGGTATATATAAACCCTTACCTGACTCTTAGTTCAGTCCAGTGTAAGAATTGGCTTCTGTAGTTTGGTTTGTCCTGTTCCCATCATGCACTGGGACAGGAACAGACTAATTTGCATACAGTCAGGTTCTGAAACTGGGATGGTGCAGTGAGCTAAAAAACGGTGTTGGATCTAGCCCTGATCTTTTGACTGGGTGAGAGCTTTCTGTTTAATTCAGAGACTCTGTCCCTCACCACCCCTTTTTGTAAATATCTTAGTTCAGTAATAGCATTGTCACCAGGGCGAGGGCAGGAATGTTTTATTAAAAACTCGTTTATTATTATTAAAGCATGATTTTGTAGCGCACTTTCATTTACAAACGGCAATTTTCCATTGAAATTGTCACAAACGTTCCCACTAACATACAGTTTTATTGATAAAGCCAAATATCATATAAACTATAATCTTCAGAAACTGGTTTCAGCAAACATGTTTATCATTTGTACATCACCAAAAGTGTTCTGATATGTTTTCATACTAAATACCTTTTCTCATCATGTAGAATTTTTTTTAAGTGCTTTCATAACTACTAAAATACATTTTGTACAGTTCAGCTGCTTAAACGTCGTGTGCTAGAAAAAAACTGACATCCTACAGTATTTAATTTCACACTCTTTGTATAGCACGATTGCCACACAGTTCAGCTTCCAAAATCCTCTAAGGTTGCAGCCTATTTTATCCTGGGAGTTGTGTTTACTTTTCTTTCCCTGAATGCCAATTGTAAGACATAAGATGACATTTGACCTCTGTTTCTGAACACAGAGCAACTGGGACAAGTTGAAAACTAGCTTTAAAGTCATCTTTTTTGCTCATTCACTTGCTAAGAACAGAACACCTGTTCTTTATCAGCTCACCAGAATGGGCCAGTAGGCCCTAAAAATAGCTCGCCCTGATTAAATGTGGCTCGCCATAGTGAGTGGGCTAGTTGATTTCTCAAGGCCTGATCACTTTTTGTATACTTTTGTATTTCCCCCTAAGTGGAATTGGTATGCCCAGACATGGGTCCTGTGCAAACTGTGTCACTAAAACCAAGGTATACCCAGCTGATAAGCCCATAACAAGGGCAAAACCAGTCCTGAGTTGCTTGTGTTCTGGTTCAGAAAAGACCTGGCTTGGCAGTCCGGGCTGAGCTGTTCCCTTTGGAGCAGGGTCAAGGCTGATTTGCATATAGCTGTGTCCAAACGGAGGTTGCATCGTGTGACAAATAACAGTAGGCTGGGATGTGACCTGAGTAATCCCAGTGGCTGAGATTTAGTCAGACATTCCACCCAACACCTTCTGTATACTTTTGTATGTTGCCCTAAGTGGTACGGGTAGGTTCAGACATGGGTCCCATGCACACTGTGTCACTGGAACCTAGCTATACCTGGCTGATGAGCCTATAACAAGGATGAACCCGGTCCTAGGTTGATTGTGTTCTGCAGAGAGGACCTGACTTAGCAGTTTGGGCTGGACTGTTCCTATTGGAGCAGGGTCAAGAGGGATTTGCACATAGCTGGGTCCAAACTGAGGGAGCATGGTATGCAAAATAACAATTAACTGGGATGCTTACCAAGTAATTACCAGTGGCTGAGACTAATTCAGCATTCCATCCATCACTTTTTGTATACTTTTGCCTGTATTTCCCACTGGCAGCGACAGATCAGAACTTTTTGCTGCCCATAAAAACACAATATCAAAAAATAAGGGATGTCAATAGCATTGAAGGTCAGTGTGCATCAAAGAGGGACACCACAAACAGGGCCGGACTGGGAACCACTACCGGCCCTGGCAAAGTGCTCGTCCGCCCCTCCTCCCCACTCCAGGGGGTTGGGTGAGCCGCTGAGCTCTTTGCCAGGGCCGGTTTTCGGCCGATTTTGGTACAGGGCCGATTTTGCAGCTATGCTGCAAAAACGGCCCTGTAACAAAAACAGCCCCCAGGGGCCCAAAACCGGCCCCACCCATGCGGCGCACCGGGGGATTGCCCGGTGCCCGCTATGTCCAGTCTGGCCCTGACCACAAATGTTGTAAATAAGTAGACTTTTCCTTTCTGTTAATCTCTGATTCACTTGCTTCAAACACTTCTCAAATTAAGCAGGTTACCTCAATGGATAATTTATGTTCCACGTTATTGGACACTTTTCAAACAACAGCTAAAGTTTTAGATTATTACCCGAATGAACTGGACATGCAGGTCTTAATTCCACAGCAGAATTTATAACAGGTATAAACTTAAAACTGGATCAACTTGTCCTGGTGCAATCTGATCTAGAATCAAAGTTCAGTTTTGTGCCTATTCACCAATCTTGGCTAAGCTTGCAACCCTTCCTTCATTGTTAAACACTCTTGGGGCAGATTTACAATGAAAGTGACTTAGTGAGTGCCACTAGCCATTTGGCTGCGCCGCACTGAGTCACTTTCAAAGCGCAGGGATGTAACATATTTACAATAATATATCGCATCTCTGTGCTTCCCCCTGCACTGGCGCACAAACTGCTGCCATGCGCCAGCACAGGCACCCTTGCACAATGGTGCAAGGTTGCCTGTGTCATGGAGAGATTGTTCATGTGCAGAAAGGGATTCCTTACTGCATATAAACAATCAGAAACGGTGTTTTTCAACTTCTATGTGTGCTGCATAAGCACACATAGAACTTGCAAAACATCATTGTTTGACTGACTTTACGTGCAGGAATGGACACCTTCCTGTACATAAACAATCACCAGAGGTGATTTCCTCTTTCTATGTGTGCTGCAGAATGCAGCACGCATAGAAAGAAAGAGGAAAAAATGAAGAGAAATGAATACATTTTTCCTTCTTGCGCCTCCTTACGCTCCCCCTGGGGAGGCGTAACATTCAGAAGCATTTCCAGATTTACGATTTCTCGTAAATCTGGAAATGTGTCAGGTTACATGGGTGTTGCATGAGAACACCCACAGCAACACCCATGGAACGCCCCTGTCACGGAAAGTGCTTGTAAGGGGCCATATTTACAGGGACAGGAAAAGTCATGCAGGATGGCTTTTCCTGTCCTTGTAAATATGGGGCAGTAAAATGTGCTGCCGGTGCATCACAAAAAGTGGCACACCAGTGGCGCAAGGGGCTTGTAAATCTGCCCCTTTTGTGTCGGTGTGTAATAGTCATCCACGTATGAGACAAGGCTCAGAACCAGCAAATAGCTAGATGAGCGATTTAATACAACTTGTTGCAGATAAGGATGATGAATTCTTCCCCGGCTCACACTCAAGCTAAATCTCTCAAATAAAGGCAAAAGCAGAATTAACAAATCAGGACAAAAAACTTGAGTTTAGTCGTCCAGTTGGTTGCATTTCCATCAAAAGTGGCTCAACACATAGGGGCATATTACCAACAACTAGCGATCATTTTTGTCTCTAACTTGTTTAGAGACAAAAATTATCGCCGCACATCGGCGATTTTTATCGCACATAAACCTTGGTATTACCAAGGTTTAACGCAAATGCGGTAAAAATCGCCGCAAAGCATGAATATCGCTGAAAAGTCAGCGATATTCATGCATTAGCGAGCTAATGCTCTTAGCCATGTTATCCACCTCCCATTGGATAACATGGCTAAGAACTGCTCAGGGCAGGTGTTAGCTTTTGGAGATATTCCCGCTTAGCGCGAATATCTCCAAAAGTTGGTAATAGGAGATAGCGATGTTAGAGACTGTTTTCAGTCGCTAACATCTTGGCACGCCCACTTTGCATCTCATTAGTGATAAATATCACTGACATGCAAAGTGGGGCCCAAGATGGTCGCTATCTCCTACTAGCTGTAGCTAACTGGTGTTAGCGGCAGCTAGGTAATAGGGAGATAATTTTATCTCCGCTTTCTTGGCTTTTAAAGCCAAAAAAGCGGAGATAAACCCCCTTGATAATATGCCCCATAGATTCCCGTGTCACATGAGAAACAACTTAAGAATGGTTCTGCTTTTAAGCGAATCGAAAGGCTGGGAAAAAAACCTCGCCGTGGTTACAAGGCCCCAATAGCTGCTGGCACTAGCAAGAAAAACTGTCATAGAAGTAAAAATTAAAGGGAAACAATGCGTAAAGGAAGAAACAGACACTTTAAAAACACTAACCTGAATCATCAGCAAAAATTCTACTCAATTTTCTCCAAATAACATAGCTTTACGCGAAATCATGAGATTAACCTTACAGCAGTCCAGGACTGACCCACAAACCGTAGAACAGGTAGCACTAACTGAAGACTCCCTTGCCAACAACAATCAAGGTACTTTAAATATCTGTACTGAGGCTGAGCCCCCCGTTCCAGCTTGCAAATTGCCCTCCCAGTCAACATCAACTGAAGCAACAGATAAAAAAAAAGCAAAGAGGGATAGATCTACGCAAACAGAGTCAATTGGAACTGCTCAGAAGCTCTCTACTGTAAACTCCTCCCTTGAAAAAAGTCAGACGCACACAGCAACAAACCAAAGCTGAACGCAGGTTACGCCAATTCCGGAAATGGATTTAGCATCAAACAACAGTGTAGAAAAGGCATTGCCTGTCCCACAATCTAAGGAAATAGAAGAGGTCATCACATGCCATTGGTCTAATAGTGTTAAATGGATGATTTCCGGATGATAATCCTCCTTCATCTAACTGAATGTCGGACAGACAATTTACTATTTAGATTACAGTTTAGTCAGTGTAGCAGTGTTGAAATCTTTAAAGAGTAGAATCTCGATCGTAGATTGACCATTGTCCCCAGGTGATTAAACTGGCCTCAAATGTACCTAGTTATGAACGACCACCCACTATTATACCGATGGGCCCATTTGTGGGCAACATAAAAAGGCTAAAATGGTACCGCATGTCTATAACCGAAATATCTGAATAGAGCGTCTCTCGTATGAATTAAAAAATGAGAAGCGAATGTTGTAACATCTAGATCTGGGAACATTTTGTGGATGCTCTCTGATAGCGATATTCAAGCAATCCCCCTTCAATGCTCACCCTCTTGAAGATCAAAATCCTAGACTGGTCACCAAAGAAATTAAGAAGTTAAGGAAGCTTCTACACAAAGAGATTAGGATTCTGCATAAACACCCAAACAATAAAGATGCTATTAGTAGGGCTTAGCAGACCCGGAAGAAGGTCAAAAGGAAATTTGGATTGTTAAATGACAATAAAATGGCAACTTCTGGGCTATCCTCATACATCAGAGAAAACATAAGTTCTGAACATCGTTCTGGGAAATAGTAAACCGGGTCAAAAACAGAAATAGAAAGGCTAATAACAAGTATAATATCTATTTATTTATACATATATAAACACCTACCTGCATATTCCAGATATATGGTAAAATAGTAAGGAAGAAGGGTCAGATTGGCAGGGCGGGTAATCGGGCCATGCCCACAGGGCCTGTGGCAGAAGCCAGCTTGTGGGACGTTTTCTTTAGACTTGTATCAAGAAACTTCAAATACCGGGGCTGGTTTTCCAATAGAGCTCCAGGTTAAGGTGAGAGGTAGTCTGAGCAGACCACATTTTAGACCCATTAACTATTATTTTCAGAATGACAATAGAGCATCAGGAGGACTCCACCATGTGGTGCACCTTCTTCCATCCCGGGCCCCAGTAGATGGAAGTGAGCCTTTTAGAGAGGTGCGTCTTTTTTTTTTCTTCAAAGTTGTATTTATTGATTTTAGATACAAAAAAAAGAACAGTAAGAAGACACATGCGACAGATATCAATCAATCCCACACAGGAGACTCCGTGATGTCAGCTCAACAGACTACTGGGCCAGTGCATGAAAATCTGCAATGCCAATGCAATGTCAATGTCCATCAGGAACAGTGGCACAACCTAAGCCAATTCCCAACCCCACCAGCCGCTAAGTCGCTACCAGAAGCGGTATTATAGATGTCCGAGCATCCAGCTAGGGAAGTAGCTGCACCGGAGTCCTCCATAGCCCACATCCAACTGCCGGTCAGCGCCACAACAAAAAACAACAGTCCCCAACTGAGTCCCCCCACCCCAACCCCCCCCCCCCCCCGTGGTGGCGACCATCCCGCATTCATACCAGGCTGCATACACCTCGCTAACTAAATCTGAAACAAATGTATTGCTCGCAGTGCCGGAGGACACACTGCTGACGGAAGGCCTCGAGAAAGAAACCGGACCAAAGGGCCCCATTGAAACAAGAAATTCTTAAAATTACCCAGAAATATATCAGACACCCTTTCCAGGCTCAGTAAACGAGAGGTGCGTCTTTTGACCAAGGCAATTAACAGGTTGTTGTGGCAAAGAGGAAGCTTTTGTCCCCCACAGCAGGTCACAGCGACCAGACAGACAAGCCTCAAGTGGCTGCTGCCAGTTTTCTCAGATTGAGGTCAGGAGTATCATTAAAATACTTTGAATGGAATCAGAGAAAAAACAAGAAACGCAAAAGTTTCAAACAACTTTGCTGTAAAAAAAAAAAATCTGACTAGAAACAGATAAGAAGAAATCACCTTTTTTGGCATGAATGGTTGCGAACTGCAATTGTGGGCCACTTTTTTTTTGGGTGCCCAGGCCGATTTTTTATCCCAATCCGTCCCTGTAAGGAAGGCCTCTTAGTGGCTAAACCAAGATGGTGGTGGTAGACAACGCCATAGCGTTTCCACCACCACCACCACTGAGGAGCCAATCGTATGCACCAAGGGACAACAGTATTCTAATAATTGCCTTGGGCCACAGGGCAATGTTTACTGAAGCCACTGCAGCCCATACAACAGAAAATAAAAAATGCTGGCGCACGGCAAGGAAGCGGCAGCTGCAGCTCAGTTAAAAGCGCGCCTAAGAAAGAGCCATCTGCTACTTTCACCTCTTTTTTTGAAGAATATTTTCGTTTCAACAAATCTGACACTCTCCCCTTTCATATAATATGGGATGCTTTTAAAACTGCAGCTCGTGATTTTATCATTAATTACGTCTCCAAAAAACGACAACGCCCGCAAGATTGCTACAGATCTTTTTGCAAAGATAAAGAGATTGGAACATTCCTACAATACTACCAAGTTGAAAGATTCCTAAGTGGAACTCATAGCTTCTAAACTTAAATTCATTAAGGAATCCACTGAGAATGCTGCTCTGTACTTGCTCAAATCCATTGCAAAATGTTATAGTGGCTGAAATAAATCTGGTAAATTATTGACAAATTTCCTTAATGTTAAAAATCACAGATTCAACATTGAGTCACTATTTGATGATCAACAATTACCCAAATATAAAGATTCTGAAATTCTGCAAGAGTTTTATAGTTTTTATAAATCCCTGTATACACCAGAAGCTTCGCCTACATACCATTTTGGACTATCTCTCTTCCATTGAAAAATCTTTTGACACTCATTTGAATTTTAATTCATTGGAACTCAATATCTCATTGAAAGAATTACACGCTGCATTACTCACACTTAAAAAATGTAAAGCCACAGATCCAGATGGCTTTACTGTTGAATTTTTCTGATATTTTTCCCAGCTACTCCTTCCCAAATTACACAAGCTTCATGTTTCCTTTTTGCAAGCAGAAATGTCTTCTGGTTCCTTTTTGGTGGCCTTAATTTGCCTCATACCCAAAGAAGATAAAGATCCACATTTCTGTAAAAATTACAAACCAATTTATTAGTGAAATTTGATTATAATTTTTTTTCAAAGTCCTTGACCTTGAGATTGGAATTATTTATCCCTGACCTCCTAGGTAAGGAACAGTCAGGTTTTGTAAAGGGCAGTTTCCTGACAGATAATATGCGCCTATTTTTTTACTTACTCTCTAAATCCTCTCACATTTCCGAATCTTTAGTGGCTATTGCTTTAGATGTGGAAAAGACATTTGATAGAGTTTACTGGCCTTTTATTTTTTCAATGCTTAAATGGTTTGGTTTTGGTCCTTAAATTGTTAGTCTAATTTCTCTACTATATTCAAATCCTAAGGCGGCAATATTTGCGAACGGCCTTACCTCTTCATATTTTAACTTAGGAAGAGGTGTTAGACAAGGTTGTCTCTTATCCCCCTTTTTGTTCAATTTAGCTTTAGAACCTTTTTTATCTAGAATCTGCCATAATTCAGCTATTTTCGGATTTGCTTCAGAAAAAACGCACATTAAAAATATAAGCTTTTGCAGATTATATTTTGTTATTTCTCTTGAAACCAAAATCTTCCCTTCCTACTTTCCTACAAGAAGCAAATACTTACTCCTCTGTCTCTGGTTATAAACTTAACAATGACGAATGCAAAATTTTACCCTTGACTAAATTTACTTTTAAAAATGTTAAAATAACTAAATGGACACCCAACATATAAAGTTATCTAGGTATGTACTTCTCTGCATCAATCAAATCATCAGTCTCCATTACTTTAGAAAAATGTTATTTAAAAATATCTTCCCTAACAGACAAATGGAACCCTCTATACCTTTCCCGGTGGGGGAGATTAGATACAATAAAGATGATGTAATCCCCGATTGTTCTCTTTACTATTTCTAATATTCCAGTTACCGTACCTCAGAAGTTATTTAAAAAAACCAATTCCTTATTATCATCTTCTCTTTGGAATAACAAAAAGGCCATATGTCATTATCAAGACTCATCCGTCCTAAATGGAAAGGTGATGTTAATTCTCCTGACTTTCCCAACTACCATAAACCTTTCATTTTGGTCAGTCTTCTCATTGGCTAATAGGATCCTCATCGGATTCTCTTTTTTGGGTTAAACTTGAACCTTCGTACCTCACTCCCTTCACTTTTCAAGAATATCTGTCATTTACTCGGAAACCCCAGAAATGATCTGCTTCTATTGTTAAACTCACAAATAAATTATTGGGTACACTCTTGTTAGATAACTCCATTGACATAGGAACACTCTTACAATCTAACATATGGCATAACAAACGCATAATGATTAAAGGTGCACTATGGGTGTTGCGGGGCGGGTCGGGCAGAAGGAACCGACACAGAGGCAGTTATGGTATGCTTAAGGGAGGGCTTTATTTTTATAAACACTTGTCTCATTCTGCTTGTCAGTCTTTCCCGGGCGAACGCCGCTGGGCCCGTCCTGGTCTGATGTGGGGGCTCAGGCTCTTGAGGGGGTCTCCAGCAGGAAGGTTATTGTCTCGGGTGGTTCCGGTCTTGTTGCCCCAAAAGAAACAGAAAGAAGAAACCAAGGATTTAGGACAACCGTCCTATTGCTTTACACCAGGGACCGGGAGTGAGGGAAACCGAGTGCTCAGGTGCTCCGGGGTTTCTAGTGAGGGAGGGGTCTGAGGAGGACCGGTGCTCGTGTTGGGAGGAAGGTTCTTTACACTATTTACAAGAAAGACTGTACACATGCGACGGGGGTGTTTTACAAAGGAGGAGGTTGGCCTCTCCCCACCCAACCCGCTACTTTCCCCCGTACCTGCTTGAGCCACGCTCCTCCCGCGGGAACGTGGCGGCTCGTAGAGGCGTTGGCCTCCTGGCTTGTCGCCGACGCTCCTCCGATCCACGCCTCACTCGTCCACCTCGTCTCCTTCCTCCTGTCTCGCTGTTCTTCTTTCCACTCTCTCCTCTTCCGCACCTTCCACCTCCAGGGAAACGCCGTCCACCGACTTTCTGGTTCCGCTCATTCTCGCCGGGACTTGCACGATGACGTCCGATGGAGGAGGCGGGCCGGGTTAAAAGAGCCGAGTACTATTCCGTCGTCTCTGTCGTCTACCTGACCCCAAAGGTGCCATCCGTCCTGGATCCACTCATCAGCCCCTAATGGAGGAGATTGCTGTGTAGAGGGGACAGAGGTGGGTGAGAGGGGGACGGCGGACCACCAGTCCCGCAGTCCCTCAGGTGTCTCGTCTGTCTGCCCCACCCCGTCACAATGGGTTAATAAACTTATTCAAAATGAGGAGATCATATCTTTTTATCAGGCTAGATCTTTTTTGATTTCCCTATCTCATTTGATAATAAGTATCAATTGCTACACAATGCTTTAAATCTAGCTATTGATCAAGCTGTTCTCACTCCTGTCTCGTCTAATACTACTACCGATATCCCAAAGCATCAACAATATATGCTTGTTTACGAAAATTAAAGACCCCTAGAGACAAAACTAGAGTGGAAATGGACTGTGAACGTGATTTAGATGGAAACTGGCCCATTCGTTTATGGAACAAAATTTAGCTTAAGATAAGAAAATCCTTTAGAGCAGCCAACACCACACAGACACTTTTTTGAATCTAAAATAGATTACTTCTTTCCCCCATAATTCTTCATAAGATGAATGCTGATATACCTAATACGTGTTGGTCATGTTCCTCCACCAATGCTGGTTTAAAACATTTGCTTTTTACATGCCCTTAGGTCCACGATCCTGGAAATGTGTTTGGAGGCAAATTACCCTAATCTCTAATTCTATGGTGTCCTTCTCAATTACTAATATTTTTTTGAGTTCTCTTTCTGATGACTGGTCTCACTATCTTTTAAATATGCACATTTTGGACTCACTTTTGGGAGTAGCGTTTCAGCAGATTACCAAACATTGGAAGAATTTGTCTGATCTTTCCTTCCAGGCTTGGTGGTATGCCATTTGTCATAATCATAAATTGGACACAGCCACAGCTTACGTATACCTTGCGTCTCTTGCTGTAAAACGTCTACATCTATGGTCCCCAGTTACGAAGTTTATTGATTGTCAAGCTAAGCTTTCACATGCACCTGCCACTTCAGAACAAGAGGTCTTAAAACCTCCTTGACGTTCCGTGTTCTGCTTTCAAAATTGTTTATATATATTTAATGGAAATATGTTGTATTCTTGATAAGTAACCAGACCTGTTTTACAACTCTGTATTTTCTCTACCCCCTCTTTTCCACTTTATTGACGCTGTAAACATGAATTCATGTATAATCATATGTTTTCATTTCATACTGTATATATATCCTTTGCGGTATTTTCTCTTTCATTCTTTTTCTTGATGAAACTTTATTTTTTTAAACTTGAACAGAAAGAGCCATCTGCAGACTCTGTAGGAGCCAAAGCGAGTCAGTAATCCAAATGTCTGCATTTGACCCAGCATTACTGAAAGAAAGATAGGCTCGGTGCATAGCCAGTTTAAGACTTTAGGAATATGTTCATGCAGACACGCCGTCATTGAGGCTCTGCATCCCAAGAACATTGCACTGGACATTTAGCTGGTCAAATTCATGGAGATAGTGGCAAAAAAAGTATTTGTTTCCGGCCCTCACAAGCAACCAGGCCACAAGAAATATCATGTGTGGTCAGACCACGGAGACCCGGACTATGGTCAGTAACTGGATATATGGGTAGCCATTGCGTATTCCATCACGACTGTTCTTGAAATGCTCAGATGGCGTTTGATGCGAATACAAGTGACAGCGAATTATTCAGCCAGCTTGGTGTCTTGAACCCTCAATGAGATGGCGGTTCTTTTGAGTAGTTTGGGCACAAAACAGCGGGAGTTCGTCCACTATATCGTAATGTGGCTCCAACTTTGCTAATGACTACGTATACCTACTACCTATTGGGGGTGTATTGCTACCCTTGTTTGCTACAGTACTCCCTTTCAGTTGTGTAATAAAGACCTGGAGACTTCTACAATAAATAAGGCCCCAAATTGTGCTATCTGTTCATATTTTTTTTAATGTTTATATTGATTGTATTTTTGTACCAGTTTTAAAAAGCTAGTGAGTGTCCCTTTTAAAAAGATGAGTTAATATTAACTGTAATCATTTTGGGATTTTATCCACAACTTTATGAATAATTGCATGTATAGATTTTAATGAGAACTAAACTGTAAGAAATGTTTGAAGCACTCATCTGCTTAGGCATCTGTTTCCACTGTTGCATTGTCCTTGAACGAAGCACCCTTATGTAGTTTTTCTTCTCTTTCCTTAGGATAATGCACGATGAGGTGAGCGAGACAGAGAACATCCGCAAGAACCTGGCCATTGAGCGCATGATCGTGGAGGGCTGTGAGATCCTACTGGACACCAGCCAAACCTTTGTAAGACAAGGTAGATTTTACCCATGGATAGGACATATCGCTGTCAGTCTAGAAGGGGTTCAAGGGCTGATGTATGAGAATTGCATTCAAGGCTTAGGGATTTGAATAGGAGCGCAAAGGCTAGGCATGTGCGGCGGATGGGAGCATGCTGGAGCGGGCACAACAGGGCGTTTCTAAGTATAGAAGGCATGGGACAAACATTGACAAGAGGGAATTGCCATGACTGGCAAAGAATGGGGGGGAAACAGGGACATGCATGGCTTAGCATTACTTAGATGTTTGGAGGGAACGGAGTAAAAAGGGGTCATCCAACATGATATGTGGGAAGAATGGGGACAGAATGACAGTGCGCATAAGTATTACAAGGCAGGTGACAAGGGAGGTCAAAAGGTGGCATCTAGACTACGGCATTCAATATTTGAGGAGGTGCTTTTGAGCATGTAATAGGGAGGCAGCAAAAGTAACATGTACGTCAAATTATGTACAGACTACTTCTATGGTTTTGGTGAGAGAGTGAATCAGTAATCTGATTTTTAGTGTCTCCTCTACGGTACTTATGTACATACTGGCTCAGGAGTTTAGGGTTGACACATTTCTGGCTTTGCCTCTCTTCCTCTAGGTTGCCTCATCCAAGTGCCCATGTCCGAAAAGGGAAAGATCACAAGAGGTCGTCTGGGTTCTCTGTCCCTCAAGAAAGAAGGGGAAAGACAGTGCTTCCTGTTCTCAAAACATCTTATCATCTGCACCCGGGGGTCTGGTGGGAAGCTGCATTTAACCAAGGTACGATGTGATAATTGAGACGTGAAGTGAGGTTCTTCCTCTGTGCAGCCCGAGTCTGGCTATAAGGGAAGATGGAAATGTGTGAGTTGAGCCTCCAACATTCGGGTCAACTTCTTTGTGGCTCAAAACATAATGATGGGGGAAGGACTATCTTAGTGGGTCCAGTGTTGGACAACCTATGTGGTGTCCAGACCAGCACATTTTGGAAAGTGTGCAATCGGCAGGTTAAACCTGCAGTGTCTTGGAGACCTTCCTGTGAAGATAACTTTCTGCAACTTGTACATTGAAAGAGGTAAAGATTTACGTCACCTTGGGTTTCCCACAGTTGGATATTGTGGGGAGGTTAAACATGTGTATCTGAAGAACGGGCATGGTGCATGGTGTATCTCTCTTATGAACCTAGATAGAGTTGTTCATTTGGAAAATTTGAGCTTGAACATTAAGGATGATCTGCTGCTTTTTGAACCTTGAGATGGCGATATGGGGATGTCTGCTCATTCCCGACCTTGAGGATGGAAGAATTTGTGCCAGCCAATTCCAGAGAAGTATAGGGCTATCTACATCTGTGCAGGTTAAACCTAGAGGAGAGAGGGGATGCAGCTACCTCTATGAGATCCAAGCCAGATGACTGAGGTTGACGAAAGAGCTGTCTACATATGTGCAACATGAGCTTAGACTTGGGAGGGGTCTGTCCCGGTGCATACTGACCCTTAAGACAGAGAATAGTCTCTATCTCTATGTGACTTGAGCTTGCAAATAGGGAAGATACAGGAGAGACTGCCTCTTTGCATCTTAAGTGTGAAAATAGGATAGAGATTACTACTAAGCTGCATGCGCCCGGAGAAGAAGTATGATCTATACCCGTGCCAGTGAGCTTGGAGATAGTTGACTGCCTACCCATGCAGATGATGAGCCTGGATATCAGATAGATTCTACTTATCTGTGGCACCAAGCCCATAGAGAACTGAGGTTACAACTTTGTGTGGGCCAATTTTGGATATAGGAGGGCCTTTCTTTGTACAGCATGAACCGCCATGCCTGCCGATCCTGGAGTTGTGGAAGGATCTACCACTGCCTGAAGATAGCAAACCCAGGCCCTCTGCTAGTCTGGGGATGGGATGGATTTATATTTGCAAGAGCCTAGCATAGAGATAAGGGAGAACACATTTCAATTCACAGAACACAGGCTAAAGAAGTTTGGGGTAGAACAAGCCTTATCTCAGTCTGTATGTGATGAGCCTGTATGTTGGAGTGGCATCAACCTCTGCACCAAGCCTGTAGAGGGGCAGAGTCTGCTTCTCTGTGGTTTAAATCTATAAACATGAGTAGATAGACTTTTTTGGCTAATCCAGAGAGGGATGTGCTTGCTTGTGTGGGCTATGTCTGGAGATGACATTGGCCCACATCCATTTAGTCTGAAATTGGAGAGGAGATGAAGCTGGTCTGTTGAGGCTTAGCCGGGAGAT
This sequence comes from Lissotriton vulgaris, assembly GCF_964263255.1. Lineage (NCBI taxonomy): Eukaryota > Metazoa > Chordata > Amphibia > Caudata > Salamandridae > Lissotriton > Lissotriton vulgaris. The sequence goes on from NC_141687.1 coordinate 1,818,200,002, forward strand.
GGGAGCAGGTCTTTATCTGTAAGGCCTGAACTATGAAGTATGGGAGTTGGCTCATAGTGGAGGATCTACCTGTAGGTCAGCCAAGGAAACATGAGAGAACCTCTTGGTAGCCCTAGCCTGGAAATGGAAAAGGGTGAATGTCTGTGTGGGCTAGAGAAGGAGATGGGTCCACCTTCTGGGTGAGTTTGAAGATAGGAATTCCGCCTCTTTGAAGATGGATGCTGGAGATCAATAGAAATTCAACAGGTAGAGTTCGCTCAAGTAACTATAACTTGTGCTGTAGGGTAACTATAACTTGCGCCCTCATCATGCACTGCTAATAAACGCACATATTCCATCACTCCTGACATCTTCCATGACATTATTATTAATAATAGCAGTGCAGCATTTGAGGTAAATGTATTGATGAGAAAACTGTGCATGGCAGTGGTGCAAGGTATAATTACCTCAGGGCACGATTTATAGTTAATTGAGAGAACTCTAAATATAACTGTTGAATTTCTGTAGGCTGGTGTGTGTAAAATCTGAACCTAACTATAATATCCTTGTAACCTTTATTTCTTTTAGGGAATTTTTAGGTTTTTTTAAATTCTATTTCCTAACTATACCGTCCCTGTAACCTTCTGACTTTTTTCAGTATATATGTATGCATAATCCACACAGGCAGCACAGATTTATTCTAGAATATATAAGGAGCAATGGTGGTCCTAGGATGAATGAAGAAACTATCTCCAGGGGAATTCTAAAGTGAAACTGATTTCCTTCACAAGCTTATCAGCCGCAAACTTTAAACTCACACAGACGTTGCCCCACCAACTTCTCTTGGCTCATCCTGCAAAGAGGTAAACCTCACTTTATCTGCATACTAGGCTTTCACAGAGGTAGGCGCACAGCTTTCTCCAGGTTCAACTTGCCCAGGTGGAACTTTCCCCTTCCCCATCTTAATGTTCAGCCTATCATAGTGTTATATACTCTCTCATCACAACACTTAGCCTAAAGAGAGGCAGACCCAACTCTATACCAAGATCACAAAGAAGTGGGCCCCATCCCTGAACTCAGATTTCACCAAAGTAGCCCCCTGCGACTCCAGAAATGGACCACTGAAAAGAAGACACAGTACTAGCTCCACTGTTAGGCTTCACAGAAATTCAAAACACTGAGCTATATCCTCCGGTTTCTACAGCTTCAGCCCCAGGGTAGGTCTCCTGGCTTGGTCTGAACTAAAGTAGACACTTTATATATTCAGTTCATTCCTGCAAAGAGGCATTTTCATCCTGATCTCCTAAACATTCAGGTGTAGACCCCCTGTATCTTGCCTGAAGACACTTTTCCATTTCCAGGCTTCAGTTGCATAAAGGTAGAATATCCCATCTCCAAGCTCAGGTAACAGGTGGGCACTATTATACATAAACTAGACTCTGCATTATCTTCATTCTCAGTTTGCGGGTAGGTATGCTTTGGATGTATGACCGAACCAAGCAAGCGATTACCATGCATAGCTTTCCAACACTGTCATTACTGTGACTGTGACACTACCATGCACGTCTTTACCATCCATATGCTATTAACAAGCATGCTTTTAGAATGAAATTTCATTGTAAATGCATGTACTGTAAAGGCATATGTGTGATAAAAATGTAACAGTTAAGTATTACCGCAATATGTGTGTGTGTATATATTTATTTATACACATATACATATATAAATATACATTTAAGTATATATCTAAATATATATGTGTGTTTATATATCTAAATATATATGTGTGTGTATATATATATATATATATATATATATATATATATATATATATACACATTCACACACAAGCATACACCCTTACTACCGCAAAACCCATACCCACCCTAAAAACCCCTTACCACTCAAAAACCCATACCCACCCTAAACCTTAAAAATACCCTTACCACCTAAAAACTCATTCCCACCCTAAACCCTCAAATTATCCTTGCCACCCAAAAACCCATACCCAATCTAAACCCTAAAAATTCCCTTCCTTCTCAAAACCCCAAACCCACACTAAACCCTAAGAATTCCTTACAACCCAAAACCCATAAACTCTTACCCACCCTAAGCCCTAAAAAAACACTTTCCCAAATGTACAGACAAACACACATATGTGAATATACACATACACACACACATAAACACACACACATATATATGTAAAAAAACACTTAATACTAACATGTACCTGCATTTAAAACTTTGACAACGAATATGCCTTTACCATTCATGTTCATGCCTTTACAGCAAAATTCTGGCATACATGGTAAAGGCATATTCGTTGCAAAGACTTGCGTGATATTGGCGTGTGTGACAGTGTTGAATGCATGGTAAAGCCTGCATGGTAAAGGCATGTTGGCTTCCAGCTTCGTACTAAAGGCAGTTTCGCATATTATCTACCATCTCCAGGCTTGGGACAACAGATGTAGCTCCCCTGTCTCCAAACTCACAAACAGAGATAGACCCTCTTCCATTTCAAAGATTACATTTAACAGATTTGGACCCACCCAACTCTAAGGACTGGCTGAATGAAAGTGGAGCTATGAGAAACCTCATAAATGTGAACCCTCTCCCATTTCCAGGCTTTGCTCAGAGGAAGACATGGCCAATCTCAAGGCCTTTTGTACAGGTTGTATCTCTCCATCGCCATTTTTTGGCCAGACATAGGTAGATTGCCCTTTTTCTGTGTGTGTAAAATCTGAACCTAACTTATGGTTTTTAGTGAATTAAAAACCTTTAGTGAAGTTTTTTGTAATTCTATTTCCTAACAGTAACATTCCTGTATCCTTTGGTTTTTCAGTGATTTTCTAAGTTTTGTTAATGCTATTCTCTAACTATAACGTCCCAGTAACTTTTGTTTTTTTAGGTGAATGTCTAGGGCTTTTTTTCACGTAAAGTAATATTTGTTATCTTTGGTTAAGTTACTCCAACCTCCACGGCGCATGGACAGGCCCTGCGGCCAACCCATCTCATGCAGCCAACAACAAGCCACGCACAGCTTTGCCGCAGGGCCTGGCCAGGCCCTGTGGCCAACCTCCCATACCTAGCCAACCCGGGAGGGGGCACGTAGCCCCGCTCCCCAGGCTGTATTTGGCACTGGGGACCCCTCCCACAGAGCCTGCTGCTTAATTTAAGGGGGAGTTGTGCACGCAGCCCTCCTCTCTGGGCAATTATCAACCCAAGGGACCCCATCTCTCAGGGTCCGGCCAGATTGTAAATGGGGCCTACAGCCCCCCTCCCGGGCCAATATTGGACCCAGGGACCCCATTCCCGGGGGCCTTTACAATTATTCATCAGGGAGGGAGGCCGCACAGCCCCACTCCCTGGGCCAATTTCAGTCTTGAGGACCCCATCACGGGGACTCCATCCCCTGGGGCCCAGCCAATAAAGGGTGGGTGCATTAAAGACCACCCAGGGCACACACTGCATCTTTGTTGGGGACTGCAGGAGGGAGCCCCATTGACCCAGCGGCCACAGCCCGCTCCCCGCCTCCATTGAAAACATGCATTGCTCCCACCCACAGGGACCAGCTAAAAATGCTACTCCCTGTGGGCAGTAGCAATTTTTCATCTTTTTACCTGCCCGCGTCAGTGCAAACAGATGAAAAATCCACTCCAAGTGGCAGGAACTTTCTTGAGGCTCCTGCCCGCTGGAAGCAGACTTATGGCCTTATTACAAGACCGCCGCATCATTGGTCCAACCGCCGAATTACGAGTATGGCGGCGGGACCGTCTGGGACCACCACAATCACCAGTGATCCGCGATTCCTGGTGGTTGCCCGACATTGTGAGGCTGCAATATGCTTGGTGGTGCCACTGCTGCTCCACAAAGCATATTACGAGTCTCCTCACTTAGACCCTATAAGCTCACTATGGAAAGGGCGGCGGTAAGGTAACTCTGGAGGCCTTATAGGGCCCCTTGTGCCTGTGTGCATGGGAGTGCATGCAGGGAGGCATATGTTGTGCCCCCTGTATGCTGGCACCCCTAGATCCTGCACACAACAAAATGCACAACATTGTGCATTTTGGTCTGTTCAGGAACAAACTTTTGGTGCTTCTGTTGAGGTGCCTTTTTCGAAAGACGCGGCCGTGGGAATGTCAAAGGACTGCCCGTCAGACCACGAGGAAACTCGTAATCTGGGAGGCAGCCAGCAGTCCTGTTTGACTGTGTGGGAGCAGAGCGGTGGCGTGGCAGGCTGCTCCCACACCACCAAACTCGTATTCGGTCCCTTAGGTGTTGCTCTCGCTTGGAGGGAGCTATACAACTACTACAACCAAGTGAGAGCAAAAAGAGGTTTCCCTGCCTGTGCCAGTGCGGACAAGGAAACCGTTATGTCGCAGGTATGGGTACCCCGGGACATCCCTGGGATGTGCTCCGGGCAAGGGTATAGCGGCCCCCCATCCCATTTCTTTCATGGACGGGCCCTGGTTGGTGGTGATCCTCAGGTCCAAAATTATCCCAGGAGGGGGGCCACATATCCACCTCCCATTCATAGAGGTGTGGTGGTCCCCGGGGCCAAAGTCAGCACGGGGGCTGCTTCCCCCCTCTGAATTTTACAAAAGGCTGGGAACCCGGTTGATGGGTTCCCCGGAGCTAAAATCACCTCAGGATGGGGTTTGCATGTGTCCCCCTCCCCTCCCCAATTAAAATAAGAAACAATACCGCTGGACCTAGCCCGCTCAGGGGGTTTCAGGATGATCCGTTTTCTACATTCAATTTTCCATAGGAAGTTTAGACACTGCTACAGCCCAAACTGCTGAACGGATTTACACCAAATTTGACAGGAAGCTAGATCCTGGTCCAGAGAGTCTGCTTTTTGTGTAAAACTGTTCAGTAGTTTTGGAGAAATTAAGGTTAAAAAATTGTATATTCCATGCGTCATAGTGAGATCTTATTTGCTGCCACCAAATCAACTGGGAAATGGTGTCATCCATCTTAGTACTTAGGCCAGAGAAATGCAGAAAAAAAGACATAAGGGTGCGGGTACGAATACCCTGATCCCCTAGACCTGTTGGTGGGGTCCCCGGCCCTGACTGGGGCAAAAAAGTTGTTTTTAACATTTTGCCACGAATAGCAAATGATCTGCAAATTCACAGCAAAAAAAAGCCCTGTCTCCAGGGCTTCTTTTCTAAAAATAAAAAACAGGGTGGACCATAGCCCAGTGGAATTAACTTTTTTCTTTTATTGTGGTGGGGGCGCACTTGGCTCCCTCTCCAAGTGGGCCAAGTGCGCCCCACCACAAAAAAAAATCCCAGAAACCCCATCCTCTGGGCTCAACATATTTTTGAGGGTGAGGGGCACAAAGCCATCCTCCCTGGGCTGCTTTTGGTGCCAGGGACCCCATATCCCAGGGGCTGGTGTATTTTTAAGGGGATAGGCCACTCTCCCTGAGCTTTTAAAGGTCCTGCTGACCCTATCCCCTAACGCTGCTAAACTTTGTAAAAGAGAGGGTACCACTCGACCCCATCCCTCAGAGCTGTCTCACATTCTGATACCTAGGGAGCCCACTCCCAGACACACCGATTTCCCTGCCTGCAATGGAGCGGACAGGGAGGCCTGTGTTTTGCTCCCGCCTGGCTGGAGCATTTTCAAAACTCCTACCACACGGGAGGAAACACAAAGTCTGCCCCCAGTCAGTAGGAGCTTTGAAAATGCTTGCGCCAGCAAGGAGCAGACTTTTGATTTGTTTCCCTGCCCGCACTAATACTGGCAGGGAAAAAGATCAAAATATTGCTCCGGACCAGAGGGAGCAGCATAGTTAGCGGCTCCGTATGGGCGGAGGCAATTCCCACTCCCTTTGCATGTGTGGAGCTGGTTTGTGTCGTGGCAACCTTGAGAATCCCTCCTCAGCCCCCATGAGTATATATTGTGGGTGCCCTAGGTGGGCACCAGGGCGCTCATCTTTAAGAAATGGATTTAATGACCCAGGATACATCCTTTTTTACATTTTGCGGGGGGGTTGTTGCACTCCCTGCAGCTGCCACAATATTGCCAAAAAATGCTTTGTGGTACCCAAGCCCATTCTTGGGGCATCACTAAGCTAAAAAAAGAAAAGCTTAAAGAGCCTTTACAGAGAATAATAGGATGCTCCTTCATGGAGCTATGAATAATACTTGAGAAGCTCTAGTCACTAATTTATTATTCATTTTTGTATTTATTTTTGGTATCGGTGCCCACCCAGGACACCCCCATACATTTTTTTTGTTGACTGGGGCAGAGCATCAGGGCCTCCGTGGCCCTGCCAGCTCTCCTTCTGCACCCAATTTGGATGTCAGAGGGAACCAGCAATTCTTTTTTTTTAAATTAATTTATTGGACAGTGAGGCATGCAGCTACTGAGCCTTTATAGGCCCTGTGGACCCCATCTCCAGGGCCGGAATTTGTTCTTAAGGAAAGAGGGCACATGGTCCCAGGCCCCTGTCACCAAGCCTTTAGAGTATCCAGGCGCTATCCCCCAGGCCTACATTGAGTGCCCCAATGCCTGCCCAGGGCACTCACAGCTCGCTGCATTGGGGACTGAGGAGGGAGTCCCAGGGCTCCATGGCCCTGCCAGCTCTTCACTTGCACCTATACTGGGCGCAGCATGAGCGGGCTTTGCTCCGGCCCAGTGAGAGCAGGGGTTCTCCAAGCTGGCAGAAGCATTTTTGCAGCTCCCACTAGGTTGGGGCATACACGTTTTCCCTGAAGAAGCTCTGGGAGGGGGTCTTGCAGCCTCTCACACTTTTTAAATATGTGTCCCCAGAGGAGTGGGTCACTGGGGCTGTAGAGGCTCCGGAAAAGGGTCTGCACACCCTATCTGCTCCAAATCTGTATCTGTCAGGGGATGGTGTCTCCGGGGTCTCAATGAGGCTTGGGGAGGGGCACAGCATGCCCTCTCTCCATATGAACTAATTCCGCCCCTGGGGATGGGGTCCCAGAGGCCTGAAGAAGGCTCGAGAAGGGAGGAGCTACTACAGCAAGCAAGATGGTCGCTTAATCTCCCGGCTCCGCTGACCTCCGTCTTTCGCTCGATGATCCTGTCGTCTATCCTGATTTCCCGCCCCATATCCGTGTATGTGAACTAATTTGCAGTCTGATGGAGCAATCCCGAGATTTTTCCGACATTGTGGAGTGGAGGAATGTCGAGGTTTGATTTGAGGCCTAACCCAGTCTGGAAGCCGGGGTCTCGAGTGCTGGTCTAGCCGGGCCCGAGTTGAACAACAGCGGATTGGTGAGGGCGGCAGGGTCCGGTCCATGGAACCTCCGACATCTTTTGGATTGCTTAGCTGCCGATCTGTTGCCTGACACTGTACCGAAGGTGAGGAGACGAGTGACGCCCGAGGCGGTGTGGTGAGGGCCCCTGACCCGGAGGCCTGGCGTTCGAATTGCTGGTGCCGTGGAGTTGGAGACTTGGCGCGCACTAACCCTTGTCGACGATCTGTCCCTCACGGTTCATTCCTGCTCTGACTAATCTTACCCCGGGGAAGGCGCCTCTCCGTGGGGTTAACGAGGCCGGATGTCATGTGGAACCTGACAGAGGGGGCTGAGTGCGGCCCGACATTGCGGTCAGTACTGGCAGCCCTTGAGGCGCTTCGGGCGACTATGGAGGCCCAGGCCTGTGACCTGATGTCGGCAGCGGATGGAATTGGTGGATCGGGACCGGACCCTGCCTTGCTGCCTGAGGCCCGGTGGCCAGTTCACTTCTCGACAGCTACCTCAGCGGTGCATTTGGACCCGGTGCTTGGAGCTGTGCCTGCCCCTACAGAAATGGAACGATTCGAACGTGCGGAGATCGGCGTTTCCACTATATGATCGGAATCTTTGGTTATGCAACTGGCCGAACATTTAACTGCCGTTCCTGATTTGGAGACTTTTGGTCGACATGGTGAACTGTGTTGGACTGTGTTGCAGCCCCTTCCCAGCTGGTCCATCAAGATGGTGGCCGGGACAGTGCCTGGCCTCGGAGTCCGGGAGGAGCATCGTTGGAACCGATCGTCTGCTTTGGGTTTTATCATCCTTTATCCATCTAACAGACCATGTTTCGGCAACTTCTGTGTGACTTTGGACAACTTGACGATGGGGCTCTACTCGTCGGAGGGAATCGGCAAAATTGATCGATGGGGCCAAGGCTGAGACTGTTGTTTGGGGCTGCACCTTATGGTTTCACTGGTACTGGGATTGCTTCACTTGATTAACGGAGACCGGGGCGGGGTTCATAGTTTCCTCCGGTGTACTTTTATTGTGATCTGCTCGATTGTGTCGGCTTAGTGGGGGATTCTTCGTTAAGGCGGAGGGGAGAGACCGGGATTTGTTTGATATAGCCCTCCTCCATTTTCCCTTTTAGATAGGGGTTTAGTCCCTTCTTTCTTTCCCTTTGTTCTTCCTATATTTCGGGTCTCCGTTTTGGGGCGACAGGCACGCTGCTAGGGGGGTAGGCCGTAGTCATCTGCAGGGGTGCAGGGTGGGGGGTTGGGGGAGGGGAATTTTGTTTTTCCGTTTGTTTCTATGGCCTTTTTTCTCTTTCTTATCCTTTCTCGCTTTCTCTTTCGTTTTCTTCTTTTTTCGGGTCAGCGTAGTGGGTCTATTCTTCTGTCAACTGTTGACTTTTTATCTGTGCCTATTTTAGTATTATTGGGCGGGCGCTTAATTGGTGCGAATGGTGATTATTTGCTTGTTTATCCTGGATTGTATGCTTCTGCGCCATTGTCTCATCGAGTTAACTGTGGAGCTCCTTCTATTTTGCCCGCCCTATATGCGATTTTGTGATATTGTATGGCACCTGATCCTTCTATATTATATTATAAAATGGAACCTTTAATATCCTGTAATTCGCATTGTGTGTTCAACATCCAGTGTTAATTGAAGTTGTGATACATTTGCTTCCCGAGAGACTGAGTTTTGTCCTAACTAACTTGCTATGATGACACTGATTAGCGGCCGGCCCTGGTGGTTGTAGGCCCATATTTGTAACTGGTTGAAGTATCAATAAAGGTTTTAAAAAAAAAAAAAAAAGAAGAAGGCTCGAGAAGGGGGTTTGCATTCTTCCTCCCCTCTAAAAAGCAGTGCACTGCCCCAGGCCCTGGACCACCTGGGGAGGGGTTGAGGATTTTAAAAGCGCAAAAACCACAATTTTGTTTTATTATGCCCCATTTCCACCACACATTTGAGGCCACATTAAAAAAAAAAACATTTTGTCACTAGGCCTAGGGGGCAGAGTATCCCTATCCTTCCCTCTTATATCTTTTTATTACCCATTATCGTAGGACTCAAGACTCGGTTCAGAGTCCTGCGATTGCGACCTCGTTGTTGGTGTGGTAGATGCCAATCGGATCTCGTCTTGAGATTTTTCTACTCCACAGATCCTCTGTGCTTTCTTTCAAATTAGGTGCAATTCAGTTTGACACTTTCTGTGGTATCACAGTTGTTTTCCTATGGAAAAATGAATGGGGAAAACAGGTTTTGGGAGCCCCCGCTCTATCCCCCCGCTTTATTCTCATCTCCCGCCTCACAGATCACCCCATGACTTTCCAGGAAGGAGCTAAGGTGTAAGAACCTGTTATTTGGAAATGTTTGTGCAGTGTCATTAAAAGGCCCCAAAGTTATTAAGTTATTAGCAAACCCAAAAATTATTTTCCAATTTGGGCACGCACACACACACACACACATATATATCAAGGTTGCTGTGCAACCGAAAAACGTTGATTTTCTCACACACCACAATAAAATGAATTGATATCCTTAACTGCCGGGAGTGCTGAGATCTTGTGAAGTTTTGAGGACTAGAAGCTTAATATATATCTATATATATATCTATATATATATATATATATCTATACATATATAATATATAATATATATATATATATATATATATATATATATATATATATATATATATATATATATATATATATATATACATAACAGCTTGTTACTCGAGCATTTACTGCCACTCCTCTGCAAAGACTCCTCAAGCTGAGTCTTAATATATACATTTTCAAAATTGACGATGCTGTGTACGGTGTGAAATCTTTTTTATTTTGCCGCTGCCAAACGCGTTTCGACTGCCAAGCAGTCTTGCTCACTGGACAATGAAGTAGCAGAAAGCGACCATTTTAAACAATCGTTAAAATCGTTGCAGCGGCAAAATAAAAAAGATTTGATACCGTACACAGCATCGTCAATTTTGAAAATGTATATATATATATATATATATATATATATATATATATATATATATATATATATATATATATATATATATATATATATATATATATATATATATATATATATATATATATTCAAAATAAGTTGCCCTAGACGAAAATGCACTCCCAAAACAAATTTATTTCCTCTATTTTCACAGCAAAGAAACTCAGATTCAAAAGGCCAGGCCTTACACGTTTCAAGCTTACACAGCTCTTGTTCACAGGCCAATGTCAAGTGAGGCAATTGAAAACAAAACTGTCACCTGTTTGCAATTAAATATATTCCGCCCCAGTGGGCCTCAAGGCAATTAGCAAATCCATCTTCAATATTACCCAGCTGGACAAAGGATGTAGGCCACAAGATTGTTGGAGGCTAGTGATGATGGAGATGGCTATACAGATTCAAAGCAAAAAAGTGACTGTTCACATGATGAACCGCAAGACCCTAACTGGGTAGTCTTTATTCCAGCTGAACAATTTCAGAGAAAATATCCACTGCACAACGTTCATACTTTCCATATTTTGGTGGACACAGTGGCATGAAACACCTAGAACACATCTATAAAGAGGGCCTGTCTTGCAAGCAGAATCCAGAAAAAGGTTCCGCCCTAATCTCTAAACTGGGAATTAAATATAAACGCCTGGCTCAGCTCCAATGTGTCTACGCAATGAGGTCATGATGGGCTATATTACCTGAGCGAAAGGGCAAAGGAGCTCACGAACTCCGGGTAAGCCATGTGTTGTCCCCACAGATAAGGAGGGAAGGAGTCTGGATACAATGAAAAAACAGTTGAAGGTTTTACTGCAACAGCTGTAAAAATAGCCAGATTATTGCAGAGATTAGCAAAAAATACCAAGCAAGGACGAGAGGTGATCTGCCTTAATTGGTGCATCACTGGATTCTTCTAATATCAGATTCCGGAAGATGACTACGGAAGCTGTTTTCAGAAGATGCAGCAGGCTACGCAGCATGATCTTTCAACCAGAGTTCTAGTCAAGGGTAATGGGCGTGGCATTAAGTGAACAGCATTTGTTTAGCAAATGTGTCAACAATGCCCTACAGGCCAAAAAACTGACATGATCATGGCAATATCATTAGGAGTGCTAAGAATAAGACAGACCACGTTTACTGCAGGAGACAACAGTATGGCTAATGTAAATGTATGTAAACTTATATAGCGCACAGCTACCCGCAGTGGGTTTCCCGGCGCTTGCTTAGGGAACCCATCCTGATATTCCCCTGTGTGATAGCCCCAGCAGGGTATCCACAAGCTGAAAGTCAGGCATCCCGCCGCGAGGGGCCGTTGTGGAGATTAAGCAAGCTATTGCCCAGAGTCGCAGAGTGTGAACCCGTGAGTCGAGAAGGAACCAGAGCGAGAATTATCGAGTCCGTGGACATTTTTTTTTTTTAGCCCAAGACCCGTCAAGGCGGGGAATTGAACCCTGGTCCAGGACCGATCTCAGCTTCCGGGTCTGCCGCCTCTAACCCCTGAGCCACACTTCTCCACTAGAGACAGGGATAGGCTAGAGACAGGGATAATATTTCGAGGGTCCGCCTGCCTCTCAGTGTGGGAGACAACAGTCAGTAGACCAAAGAGCTCTTCAACCACGAAATAAACTTCTGCATCTGACTTCCCAAACAGCCTTTCACCCCTCAGCTTCCATGTCTATGGGTGAAGGTGCCCACGCTCTCCACTTACGTGGACTGGTCCTCCAACCAGTCGAGGCCCTGTTGGACCTAACGCTTCAATGCACCTTCAACCGTTGTCTTCTCTCTCCTCTTCCGCTCCTCTTCACCTCTGTGCCCCCTTCCCACTTTTTCTCTTTTTGCCACCTTTTCTTCACACTCTGCCACCTTTTTCGGTTCATTCTGCCACCCTTTTCTTCTACTTTTGCCTCCTTTTTCTGCTAATTTTGACCCTTTTTCTGCAACTTATGCCTCCTTTTTCTGACTACTATTGCCACCTTTCTCTGCGTACTTTCGCTTCTTACTTTTGCCACCTTTTGTGCTTTTGTTTGACCTCCTTTTACCCTAACCTCCCTCTACCTTTCACCTGCTCATTACCCGCTCTCCAGTGCATCCTCTTACCACCTCCAAAAGCCCCACCTACCACAACCGTCCCATCTCCCGGGACATGTTGAATGGTGGCTTGAGTGCGGCTGCGCAGCTGGTGCGCGAAAGGCAAGCCCATCTGTGCCTCTCCATGCCTGGACCACATTCAGCACCACAACGTATCCAGGAAGCCCTCTGAACTCGGACCTACTCCCACTTACCATGCTAGGAACCTAGGCATCATCCTGGACAACAAACTAATGATGTCGACTCAGGTCAACTCCATATTCTCCTCCTGCTTCTTCATCCTCTGCACGTTTCATAGCATATTGAAGTGGCTAACCAAGCTCAAGACACGCCATCACCCAAGCCCTCATCTCAAGCTGACTGAACTATGGCAACTCTCTCTCTACGTAGGAATTGCAGATCACCACCTCCCACAACTGCAGACCATACACAACACCACAGCCAGACTCGTCCTGGATCTCCCTAAACGAACCTGCATCACATCTCTACCTCAGGGAACTCCGCTGGCTCCCAGTACAGAAAATCTGACTGTTCAAGCTACTGACCCATAGATACAAGGCCCTCCACAACTGCAGGTCAGCCTACTTGAACCACTGCCTAAACTTCCTTCAGTCCACCAGACAACTCCACTCCACTTCCCCCTCTCTAACCCTCACCCCCACATCTGATGCAGCAGATACGGAGGTCGCTCTTTCTCCTAAATAGCAATGAAGACACAGAATGAGCTACCCTTTCATCTCCGGGCCTCCTCATCTCTTCCAGAGTTCCGAAAGTCCCTGAAGACCTCTCTATTCGTCTAAGCACCTAAACCATGCAAGCACCTTGATTCCCTCATGGGATATATAAGCATCACTCTACAGATCGATTGATTGATTGATTGACTGGGTGGACAATTAGAGGCACACTTTTCAGTGTGGCAGAAGATAACAACAGATCACTAGGTACTATACATAGTAAAGCATGATAATATTATATATTATCGTCAAAACTACCCACAAGGCCTCCAACAGAGGAACACCGTAATCACTTGGAGGCATTAAGATGAAAAATAATTAAACTAAATAAAGAGGACTGCCATAGTGCCGGGTCCAGAACACAAAAAACATCAAGGGTTTTACTCAAGCTTTATTCTCAATCTAGAGAAAAACAGAGTGGTGATCCATTTTAGTTCTGAAAACACAGAACAGATTTATAAAAAAAAACAATCACGATGATTTCATTGATAAATGTCCTACAAGCCATAAATCGGGATGACTTTTTAACATCATTAGATCTAGAAGATGTGTATTTTTCAACCTATCAATGCATTGATGGCACCTAAAATGTCAAACGAATTTCTTTTTATTTTCAAAAAGAAAATCTCCAAATATTTGTCCCAAAAAACAGCAGAAAAACGAATAAGGGTGGCCCAATATGTAAGCTAAAAGAAAAAGATCACAGTGAGAAGATGCAAAGTCCTTCTGGGTATAAGATCATCTTGCAGTACTCTGCAGTGTCGGCTCAGAATGAGACCCCTACACGAAGGGCAAGACAGGCAATGGGCACAGGTCTCAGAACGATAGGACAACTTCAAGTCAAATAACCATGGATATAAAACAAGTCATGGTTTGGTGAATGATTAAAGTAAATATTTATGGGTGAAAAGACCTTTAAGGGGTCCACCCATGACTTAATATAACAACAGACTCCTTATTCAAGGGCCGGGGAGCACCTGTAGAAATCTTGTCGATAAGCAGCCTTTTCTCTCCTCAAGAGGGAACATTACAGATAAATATATTGTAATAAAGAGGGGTCTGACTAGATATGAAGGCCTCCCTCCCCTGATATCATACCAAAATGTCAGAATAGGGGCAGACAACATGACAACTATATAGTATATTCGAAAACTGTGAGGGGTCAGATCAAAGCAGTTGACATGAGAAGCTCGGTGGGTTTAACATTGTGTTTTACACCACAGAATCAACCCTAATGGTGGAACATTTTCCAGGATTTAAATACACAACAGCAGATGCCCTAAGTAGAGAGTATATGACTGTGAGCTTGACTCACGACAAATGGAGCAGATATTTCAAAGATGGGGCACACTACCTCAATCATTTTTTGCCTTGCCTGAGAATTCCAAATGCCAAGCTATACAAGCAGCTGGTGGTATTCCAACTCCCAAGGGGCAGCATTTTCAATTACTGGGTCGGGGATACTTCCGTATGCTTTACTTTGCTTCCACTGTTCCCAAGTGTGTTCCCAAATACTAATCCTCCCCGAAGTGGGCCAGACAGTTAAAGTTCACATGCCTATGGGGTCTGCCAATAGAAATGCCAATCTGCTTCAAACCCGATCTGTACCTTCTCTACACGAATGAAGGTCAGTTACCTCAGCTTCATGGAAGGTCTAGACTGTGGCTTTCAAAACAATAAAGTTCTGCGGGCAGCCAGAACAACTTCAACTGTTAACATCTGTTCTTTCAAATAGAAGATATATAGCATTTGGGCTTTGGCAAATAATAATGACCCTCTTTCAATGCCTCCTCATGAAGAGCTACTTCATCTCTGTTGTTTAGTAGAATCCAGCTTGAGGTATTCCTCAATCACAGCACATCTAAAAGCCATATCCAGGTATCTAAAGACTTTTTCTACGCCATACTTGGTCTCAATCAGGTTGGTTAAATAATCTATGAGAGGTCTGTTCTACACTTTCCCCCCTCTGTTATAGAATCCACCAATGTTGGAGCTGAATAAGTACTAGGAGAACCAATCATGGAACCTTTCAAACCTGTTGATAAGCATCTCTGAAAATGCTCTCATGGAAGACTGCTTTTTTACTGGTAAAATCATCAGCAAGACGCATTAGCAAAATATAGGAATTTTCCATATAGCTCCCTTACATAAACTAAGAACATGGGGCCATATGTGCTAAATGAAGGGACTTGCAATTTCCTAATTGAGATTCTTACCAAATCACAATCTGGAAATTGCAATTCCTAATATACAAAAATGTACACGTTTGAAATAGTGATTCCTAATGAGTTTGCAAATTGGGCTTTCTCATGAATATTAATGAGGTAGGTCACAATTTGCGACTTATTAGGAATAGCAACAGTCACAGGGATGATGGCCTGCTGGGTTTGCTTTTATAAGAAAACAGTCTTTTTTTTTTTTTTTTTTTTAAAATGCAGCCCGTTCTCAAAGGAAAACGCGATGTGTTTCAAAATATAAAATGAAGCGTTTTATATTTAAAAGTTATTCAATCAAACCTCTTCCACGTTCTCCCTTGCATGATGTTGGTCTTTTTTAGGCCTCCCCTCCTGCTCTCTTTCTCTCCTCTTTCTCCTCTCTTTTCATCTCTTCTTTCTCTTCCTTTCTCTTGGTCCTCCCACATGGATGCTCCCCCAGTGTTTCTTTTCCTTAATGGTTGTTCCCTTGTATTTCTGACGTTGGTTCTTTTTCTACTATCAGTCTCGTCTTCTCTTTACCCCTCTTCTTATACATGTCGGGTTTAAATGTGCTATCCCTTAATGTTAAGGGCTTGAATCACCCGGTGAAGAGGTCGAAGATTTTGGATTACTGTAAGTCTCTCTCTGCAGATTTGGTTCTTTTTCAAGAGTCCAAGGTCGCTAATAGAGAAGCGTTGTTTTTGAAGAAAGATTGGGTTTCGGATGTTTCCTGTTCTGATGCCTCTGGCAAACGGAATGGGGTTGTCACTTTAGTTTCGAGAAAATCTGGCTTATCAATACTCTCTTCCGATCATGATTCTGATGGTCGGTGGTTGTTATCTAAATTATCGGATGGTCAGCACGATTTATATGTTATGAATATCTATGCCCCGAATGTAGATGATCCGGCTTTTTGGAAATCCGTTACCAAAAAATTACATGACACTCCACACGCTGGTAATCTTATTGTTGGTGGCGATTTTAATTTACCAATGGACCCTCTCTTAGACAGAAATTCCTCGTTTCAGTTTCGCCCTCCTAAATCCCACAAACAAATGCTTAACATGTGTTCCATCTCTCATCTTCACGATATCTGGCGTCTCCATAATCCCACTGGCTGTGATTTTTCTTTCTTCTCTTCGCCTCACTCCTCCTTTTCTCGTATTGATTATCTCCTCGTTCATTCTTCTCTTGTTTCATCGTCTACCTCTCCGCTTATTCACCCTATTTTGGTCTCTGATCATGCTGCGGTCACTTTTACGCTTTCATCCTTTGCCCCTAAATCACGCGCGCGTTCATGGAGGTTGAACACTGAAGTCTTGTATGACCCTCCTCAGGTTGCTGAATTTTCTAAGGCTATAGATACTTTTTTCCGTGAAAACGAGGGATCTGTCTCTTCCCCAATCGTCTTGTGGGACTCCTTTAAATGTACTTTCCGGGGTCAGGTCATTAAATGTATGTCTAGACGTAATTCAGCTATTAAGAAGGAGCTCACAGATCTGTCAACTGAAATCAAAACTCTGGAAGCTTCCTTCAGGCATTCTAAGGATCCGATCTGCTTACAACACATTAAACTACTAAAATACAAATACAATACCATTGTCACCAAGAGGGCTCATATTGGTATCCAAGCACAAAAGTCCAAGAAGTTGCTATTAAAGAATCGGGCTGGCAAACTTCTAGCGGCTACATTAAAATTTCAAGATTTCTCGTTTAAGTCTTCGCAGATCTCTTCTATTACGGACCACACCGGCTCTAAACGATTCCAAACAGGGGAAATACTTGAAGTGTTTCGTGACTTTTATAATAAATTATATACCCCTTCTAACCAATCCTCTTTTGACCACTGTCGTGATTTTTTAAAATCGGTTCCGATTCAATCGGTCTCTGAGGAGGATCGTTCCTTTCTAAATAAACCTATTTTCCCCGAAGAAATAGTGTCTGCGATTAAGGCTACTCGTTCTGGGAAGGCTCCGGGCCCTGATGGCTATCCAATATTATTTTATAAAACTTTTCTCCCTTCGCTAGTCCCTAAGTTACAATCGGTCTTTGATTCTTTTGTTAAAGATGGATCTGTCTCTGGCACGGCTGCTGAAGCCACCATAGTTGTACTCCCGAAAGAGGGAAAAGACCATTCGGACCCTAAAAACTTCCGACCTATTTCTCTCCTTAACATGGAAGCAAAGATTTTTGCTAAAATCCTGGCTAAAAGATTAGAATCCTTTATTCCCCATCTTGTACATCCCTCCCAAACAGGTTTTGTAAAAGGACGTCTTGCAAGGGACAATATACGCACATTCTGCCATATTATTGGTGCTGCCAAAAGGTCTCAGCTTCCTGCAGCGGCCTTGGCCCTTGATGCGGAAAAGGCCTTCGACAAGGTCTCTTGGCCTTTCCTTCGCGCTGTCTTATACGCGCATAACCTCGGAGACTCCTTCATTAATATGGTTATGTCTTTATATTCCCAACCTAAAGCTAACATTAGAGTCAATGGTGCTACGTCTTCGTTTTTTGATCTTCGCCAAGGCACGAGACAGGGCTGTCCCTTATCCCCACTCTTATTTCTATTATCTATTGATCCTCTTCTTCGTTTGATTGACCTACACCCTAATATTAAAGGTTTTTCTTTTGGTTCTCACTGTCTCAAAACTGCCGCATACGCGGACGATGTTCTTATTTTCTCGGATGATATCGCCTTGGCCATCCCTGCTATTTCCGACACCATTTCCTTGTTTTCAACGGTCTCGGGCTATACCCTAAATAAAGATAAGACGGAGATGTTTCCTCTGAATGCCTATTGTTTTCCTGCTCATATGGGCTCGGCTGGCTTTAAGTGGCAGTCTAATCATCTGAAGTACCTTGGAATTTATTTCTGTTCTACTCTTCATGCCACCGTCACTTATAATGAATCTCAGACTCTCCTCAAAGTGCGTCGTCTTTTGGATTCGTGGTCTCCAAAACATATTTCTTGGTGGGGTCGCTTACAAACTCTAAAAATGATGATCACGCCGATTATTAACTTTGTTTCCTCCATGCTTCCGCTTAAATTATCTGATTCCTTTTTTCGAGAAATTGATGGTCTGACTTCTAAATTCCTGTGGAATAACAAACGAGCTCGATTAGCGTATAAATTCTTGCGTCGACCTCCTGATATGGGAGGGTGTAACTTTCCTGATTGGGAGAAATACCAAATTGCCTTCTTGGCCTCTCAGGGAGCTTTTTGGTTTTCTCCTCCAACTCGTCATGTTCCCTCTTGGCTACTCATTGAACAGGAATTGGCTTCTCCTCTACCTATTGCCTCTTTCTGTACTACATCTACGTTACATATTCTGTTTTCCCGTTCTATCATTATTGATACCATTACTGCGATCAAGAAATTAGATAGGAAGGTGGCTATTCCCCTACATAAAACTAGGTGGTCATCTATTTGGAGAAACTCCAAAATTAAGCTTAATATTTCTCCCACTCTCATGTCATACTGGGCGGAAAAGGGAATCTCTCTTGTTCAGCATCTGTACAGTGACTCCGGTGATCCATTACCTTTCTCTTCCTTGGCTCTCAAACACTCTTTAACAAATCTTGACTTTTATACCTTTCTTAAAATCAAAGTAGCTGTTTCTAAAGTCCGTCTTCACCCCTCCTCCTCCACCATCTCTCTTTTCCGCATTTGGCTCAAATCTGGTCATGTTGCCTCCAAAATATATAAATTTCTGTCATCTGCCTCGCTTCCCGCACAGACGGTTGCGCAACAAAAATGGTCACGCCATTTTGATCACAACATCACGGACCAAATTTCGTCCGAAGCTTGGCAATCTATTGGTAAATTAGCTCTCCGTAATAAAATAGCTCCTTCCTTAATGCAATCTAAGTTTTTCTCGATCAATCTCCTCCATTGGACGCCTGTGCGTCTTCATTCGCTCAACCTTAAAGATGATGATCTCTGTTGGAGCTGCGGTTTGGTGGCGGGTGATTTTCCTCATATGTTTTATCATTGCTCCTTACTTAAATCTTTTTGGGACCTCATTCAGAAACACTTATCTCTTATTTTTAACATTGACCTCCAACTTTCCTTTCCTTTAATTTTACTAGGTCCCTTGGCTGCTCCTATTCCTCTCCCTTTAGACCCGTTGGAATTACAGTTACTAGATCTTCTCTTGACTGTAGCGGTAAAAATCATTCTTATGGAATGGAAATCCTTTGCGTCTGTCTCTTATCATACGTGGTGGGCGTGGGTTTCCTTTTTACGCAGTGCTCACACCTCGGTTGATCAAGCACACCTTTCGCCTTCCATTTCTAAAGGGGTCTGGACAGCCTTGGACGATTATATGGAGTTGTCCTCGAAAGGGTTGGTCCCTCAGTTCCCTTTTGATTTGTCTGTCTAATTGTTGTCTATTTTTTCTTGTTCTACACTGGGCCAGTCCTGTGGGAATCATTCTTCTTCTTCTTATTTCCTCTTTCCTGTCCTCTCTTCCCTTTCGTCTTTCTTTTGCTTCTTTCTCTTCTTTCCTCCTTTCTTTCTTTTCTTCTGCTACCTCCCTTGTCCCCATCCTTAAATCAGAAGGTGATACATTTGTTTAGCGAATGCTAATGGTCGAGTACATGTTTGTATTTTTCTCTTGTGTCAAAATGTATCACTTATATTGTATTTGGTTTTATTATTGATATCATTATCTCTCTTAATAAAATCTTCTTGAAATCAAAAAAAAAAAAAAAAAAAAAAAAAAAAAAAAAAAAAAAAAAAAAGTTATTCAATCAATTAAAATACAAGTCTACATTACAACAAACAGAATAACCATTATAACAGCTTATAAAGCACTAAATTATTAAGCGAATTAAACTATAAGAAGAAATAGAAGAAATAAGAAGAAATGATGCTCCGGAGGAAGTAGAAGAAGTAAATATTTAAAGGATGACACAATAACTAGTGCATGAGTGCAGGAGAAAAGAGGTAGTAGATGTTCAAGGCAGTTTAAAATGTTCTGATACTACAGACGATACATGTAAAAAAGTTACACGAGTAGGGTCCAAATATGTTGCTATTGGGAGCCAAGATGAATCTCTATTAACTGCAAGGATTGAGATAGCCCACAAATGCCGAATCCACTTGATAACAAACTGCAGACCACCATGTTTTGAAAGATATATTTGAACAGTACTTCCAATTGAGGGTTATGTGTTGTAATGCAACGCCTGATAAAAGATCCAACAACTTATTAGTGAGGAATCAGTGGGATAATAAACAGCTTCCAAGAAATGCATTGAAAATACCAAAAGAAGTCGATATATGAAAAATCAAGTTGATTTGATTCCACACTTTGGGGCACATTAATATGGCGGGCGGACTTTGTCCGCCTGCCATACCAGTGGAAAATGGGACCACCCACCATCGGTGCGGGGGTCCGGTTGGTGGAATTAGGATGCGCCCGCCACAGTGGCAAGCACATCCTGCATTCCTGTCATTGTGGCGGGCGGTGCACTCAGCACCACCCGCCACAATGCCAGGAAGGCATGTCGTGCACTTCCATGCGCAACATGGCAGGCACCGCACGGTACCTGCCATGTTGTGCACGGAACTGCTGGAGGGTACCATAGGTACACCCCATGTGCACCTCCCAACCCCCCAGAGTCCCTAGGGGCCTGCAACAGGCCCCGATTTCAAACACCGCCTGCCTTACCGTGGCGGCATTGCCGCCATGGAAAGGCATGTACCCGCCTGCATAATAATATGGATGGCGGTGTCTACCAGGCACCGCTACCATATAATCTGCTTTTCCGGGCGGATTGCCGACCCTTGAAAAACCGGCGGACGGTCTTCCCGTCCGCCGGGGTCCCCCCTGCCATGGTAATGTGGCAGGGGGGAATCAGTAGCGGGCGGAGGTTTTTGGCGGTCGGATCACCACCGCCATACGGGCGGTGGTGATCCGCCCGTTATTCTAATGTGCCCCTTTGTATCAAAAGGCCAAAGTATCAGGACACCAGAATAACATATGGGAGAACAAGGCCAGCAACTATTGGATAAAAGTTGAGAAAATTTAGCAGACAGGATGGGAGTAATAAAAAGCCTGTTATATAGAAAAAACAAAGTCTGGGTGATGATGGCTGTTCTAGAGGTCACATTGAGTTTAAACCAAAGTGTATCCCAAACACAAGATAATAACAATTTCTCTTGTAGAGGAACTCAATTGATAGTCGTAAGTGTTTGAATAGTTCCGCCCACGTTTGGGAATCCTGGAGCACTTCATCATAGAATATCTTCTTAAGTGTAGACATTCTACTGGCGGTCACATCCCGTATATTTTACATTGCGGCGGGTGCTGCTTTGAGCAGCACCCGCTGCAATGTAAAATATGCATGTTTAACTTTGCCATGCACAACTTGGCAGGCACCGCATGGTGCCTTCCACCTTGTGCATGCCAAAGCAGGGGGGTACGATAGGACCCACCTTGTGTACCCCCCAACACCATGGGGGCTCGCAACGGGCCCCCAAACACAAAAGACCACATGCTTTTCCACGGCTGAAAAGCGCCGTGGAAAAGCATGTTTCCGCCTGCATCATAATATGGCTGGCGGTGTCTTGCAGACACCGCCACCATATTTGGGTACACACACCGCGGATCAGCGGCGGACGGACTTGCCATCCGCCGCTGATCCCACCGCCATCCTAATGTGGCTGGTGGTGTTGTCGCAGTCCAAGGCGGTGAATCCGCTTCCTCCAGGCTGGCGGTGGCTTCCGCTGGCCCGGAGGATGCGGATTCACTGCCATCCTAATCGGCCCCATAGTGTGGTAAAAAGGATTGGAGACATAAGGTTGTGCAAACATTTTGTAATCGACATTAACAAAGGAAATTGGTCAGTGATTTTTACAAGAAGTTGGATCTTTACCCTCTTCTGGATGAAACAATTATGGCCTCTTGGAATGTCCCAATAGTAGTAGCAGAAGAAGTGAAAAAATAAATAATTGTAACAATCTTCGCATCAATATGTCAGAGAAAATTCCACAGGAAAGTCATCTGGGCCAGGAAGTTTAGCTGTCTTAAGCATAGAGGTAGCCGAAAATATTTCTTGAAGGGATATTTCTTTCTCAAGAGAGGGAAAATCAATGCTACTTACTTTAGAATTGACAGAATTTCTTAAATAAGTATCTGTCTCAGATTGAAGTGGAACAATATCAGGAGTATATAATGTTTGATTGAAATCTTCGAATTCACTAAGGATTTCAGTATCCTTGAAAATGTGATTGCCTTGAGATCTTTTTGAGGAGTCAATTGTAGTGTGTTGCTTTTTGATCTTGAGATTGGCCATCTTCAGCGGCTGCGGAGCCACGCCCCCTTAAATGAAACATTTCAATGTAATTTGTTAGGAGTAGGCAGTGGTCCCGTGGACACCAGTACCTTCTCTTAAAAAATATTTGTTCCAACATTCAGAAAGTGAATAGTTACTAACAACCTTGAGGTGTAGGTAAATTTGCAACCTTAATTCAGTCACAGAACATTCATACATAGCACTGCAATTCGGTATTTGGGAGGAACGTCCGAATAAGCCCCTTCCAAATACCACATTGCTAAATACAAATTTAAATGCCTGCCCGTTACATATTTTTTTTATTCATTTACAGGACACAGGGACCAAATCCCTGAGTCTTGTAATGGCTGACAAAACATATTGTTCAGGTTGTCCCCAACCAATCAGGATTCACTAGCCTTCTTTAAATTGGCTAATCAAACCACCAACTGTCCAGATATCTATAATCTTTGAACCTCAATTTCTCAAAAGCTACTGCATGGATTTACACCAAAGATTACAAGGCAGACTTTTTAGAGCAAAATCTAGCTTCCTGCAAAATTGGTGTAATTCCTTCGAGCAGTTTTTCTCTTAGTACTTCTTAAAATACATCTATAAAAAATGCATGGGGATTTGGCGTTTTGGACTCCCCCCTCCTTTTTCTTAGCCCCTGCTTGGCAAATCACTCCAAAACATTCCATGCACAATCTAGGCCAAAAATAACACTTTTTTGTAAAGTTTCACGAAGACTGGCCAAACAGCACAAAAGTTATTAGCAGAACAAAAAAGTAATTTCCTTTGGAAATGCGGACCAATCTATAGCTGCACAGTGGCAACCGCTACTCTTTAATATGAATCACTGACAAAATACCGACGTTGAAAATATCGACCTACAGGAATATTGATGCAGAAATATCGAAGGCAAGAATATCGACATCCTATCTACAACATATCGGAGAAAGAATATAGATGTTAAAAATATCGATGTCAAAAATATTGTTTTTTTCTGTAAAAATATAAATGTAAAATAAAGTAAATAACACTCATAAATAAAAGAAACATAGTTAAAAATATCTAATATTGTTTAAAATTAATAAATAATACATATATAATAATAATACATTAATTAAACGTATACAGAACATATATAATATATACGCACTTAACAATAAGTTTTAATAATTATTTAAATAATTTATAAATTAATAAAAAATATTATAACTTACAAATACATTTACAAACATTAAACATAAATAAAAAGTAAAGAATTATGTTCCATAAATTTAAATTAAATATACCTTTAATATTTTACCCCTTCGCTGCTCATGACGAGCTCAGCTCGTCATGAGGCACGGTTGAGCTGTGCTTATGACGAGCTGAGCTCGTCATGAACAATGGGGTTCACTAAGGATCAGCACAGGAGGGGAAAACCATTAGCAGCCAAGGTGTTAAAAATTAATTATATACTACATTATCTAAATTTATACAAAAAAAATTAAATAACTAAATAAATAAAAATACTATTCAAAATCCATAAGTAAAAAAAATACATTAATAAAAATGTTGGATAGCATAGAACTTAAAACTACCATTCCCACTCCAGAGAGCACAATAGTAGAGAAACCGTTGTATAAGAGTAGAGATAAAAATTACTATTCCAACTCCAGAGAGTGCAACAGTAGGGAAAACATTGGAAAGCATAGGGGTAAAAATTGCTACTCCAACTCCAGAGAGTGCAACAGTAGGGACAGCGTTGGATAGCGTAGGGGTAAAAATTACTATTCCCACTCCAGAGAGTGCAACAGTGGACAAAACGTTGGAAAAGCGTAGGAGTAAGAATTACTATTCCAACTCCAAACAGTGCAACAGTAGGGAAAACATTGGATAGCGTAGGGGTAAAAATTACTATTCCAACTCCAGAGAGTGCAACAGTATCGAAAGCGTTGAATAGCGTAGGGGTAAAAATTACTATTCCCACTCCAGAGAGTGCAACAGTAGAGAAAACGTCGGATAGCGTAGGGGTAAAAATTACTATTTAAACTCCAGAGAGTGCACAGTAGGGAAAGCATTGGATAGCGTGGGGGTAAAAATTACCATTCCCACTCCAGAGAGTGCAACAGTAGGGAAAACGTTGGATAGCGTAGAGGTAAAAATTACTATTCCAACTCCAGAGAGTGCAACAGTAGGGAAAGCGTTGGATAGAGTAGGGGTAAAAACTACTATTCCCACTCCAGAGAGCACAATAGAAGGGAAAACGTTGGATAGCGTAGGGGTAAAAATTACTATTCCAACTCCAGAGAGTGCAACAGTAGGGAAAACATTGGATAGCGTAGGGGTAAAAATTAGTATTCCAACTCCAGAGAGTGCCTCAGTAGGGAAAGCGTTAGATAGCGTAGGGGTAAAAAGTACTATTCCAACTCCAGAGAGTGCAACAGTAGGGAAAGCCATGGATAGCGTAGAAGTTAAATATAACATACTTATAAATAATTGTTGCAAATAACTCTACATCATTTGCAAATACCCATTAATAATTACTAAAAACATAATTACAATTGAATATTTAATTAACAATACATTAGAAATAAATAACAATAAATATTATTTAAGAAATATAAATTACCAAATTATAAAGATTGAATACTAAAATATTTTTCAAAACAAAAAACATATTAAAAATTGATTAACAATTTAAAAATTGTGAACAACATTTTTATTTTAAAATAAAAAATATTTTTAATGAAAAATTATTTACCAATTAATACAATGAATTTCCAATTAATAAAAAGTAATTGACAATTAAAAATATCAATTACCAATTTTAAAAAAATGAATTACCAATTAAAAAATGTAATTACCAATTAAAAAAAGTTAATTACCAACTACAAACCTTAATTATCAATTAAAAAATTAATTGCCAATTAAAAAATGTAATTACTAATTACAAACCTTAATTACCAATTAGAAAAATGAATTAGCAATTAAAAGAATTAATTACCAATTAATATTTAATTATAAATAATATATGTATCAATATCAATTAAAAATAAATATTTACTTAATTACAATTAAATTACTTCCCACCCAGTTCCCCTATAAACCCACAACCCGCTACAGAACTTAAACGCAAAAATGAATTAAAATTAATTTACAATTACTAAAAATTAATAATTAATTTACTATAATTATATTACTTCCCACCCTATTCCCCTGCAAACCCACAACCCGCTCCAGTACTAAAACATAAAATTAAATTAAATATAACATTTTTAATATATAAAAAATAGTACACATATAATTTAAAACAAATAAAAAACTTAACAAAAAACATATAACACATACATATAAAATACATAATAAAATGCATAACAAAAAACAAATATCGATATTAGTAACATCGAAATTAGTAACATCGATATAATTGATATCGATATTATTAACTTCAATATTACTTACATCGATATTAAAAAAAGTCGATGTTACTTACCTTAGGGTCGATATTCTGTCCACAGATTTTCTTGACCTCAATATTCTTCACCTTCGATATTTTTAACTCGATATTAATGTTGGTCGATAATTTGGAATCGATATTTTGACTGTGCACCCTTTAATATATATATATACTGATATATATACATAAAGCACACATGTCACTTTTCATAATAAAGAAGGGACCGGCACTCAAGGAACGCTGTGTTTGTTCCTTTCTTGAAATGGCATCAGAATAAACATCAACGCTTTTCGGCACTCGCTCGAGCCTTGTTCACGATATTAATACAAACATGTTACAGTAGCCACTCTGTAGTTATAGTTAAGGTTATCAGAGATAGGGATTCCTCAGATTTTCCACCGTTAATAATTTTGCTCACGTTTGATGAATCTCCAACTGTTGGAAAACGAGGCATTAGTTGTGAGACCAGCATAAATAGGTCTACATTTGTCCTTCACTGGGAACCAAACATCCCATTGTAGCGCTTGACTCTCAGAGGATAGCGTTGCAGAGCAGTCTATGGCTTACTCAAGGGAGGTGGTGTGGGCTAGTAATCTCCATTTAAAGGTATGCAGAAATAAATAACACTCAATAATTGATTGTCTAGTCTGTACTTTTATTACACACACACTGCTCAATACTATGTATCAATTTACAAATATACATAAGCAGTTAGAAATACTTCTTATCATCGCGTAAACATTTCCACGCCTCCCGCAAGTGGGGGGTCTAGTAATACCCCTCACATGTATGAACATCATCTTGCCCCCAAATGCAACGGGTTGACCATAACCTGGAGTGAGGATCCTTCCCACTGGCACCACCCCAGTGGCGGCCCATCTCATTATCTCAACAAGCATTAACAATGGGAACACCTGCCATAGTGACACATAACCCTGACTGAGAGCCTCTCATACTGACCTTACAGTAGACACACTTAAATCACAGTGGCTGACAGTCTGGTTGTTCAACTAATGCAGTAGCAAGAATACATGTCTGAGCATCACTTGGAATGACAGGTACTTATCATATTTGGTAACACGATCAGTGCAAGTCAATCACAGCCCCTAAAAGGCATCACATTTATAATCACAGGATTATGCAATTACAACCAGGTACCCCTGCAAGAATGCCTAGCAACGTATTTCTAATTTACTTATCATTTCACATATTGTATGCGTCTGCCAGTCTCCAAAAGGAACGATGTTACGTAAATGCTCCACTTGTGCAATTGCATCTCTTCACCTCTAGGGGAAGTCTCCCCAAAGGCATCCCAAGTTCAGCCTGTCACATCTCTGTGCAGTCCTAACGTTAGCACCAAAGTGTAGGACAAATGTTCCAGCATTATGTAAGTTTTAAAACATGGCTGCATCCTTGAGGGGTTATTTCCTTTAGGTCCCCAGAGACTTAGGATGGGAACGTTCTACTTGTGTGCTGGGGGGTCTGCGTTGCTCCTGCAGCTCCCACTGCACCTTTGGCAACAAATGGTGGTGACACCACCTTCCTGGGGCCACCACTCGGTGAAAATGGGCAGGTTTTCACTTCAGGCCTGCCTGTACAGTCCCTACATTAGATCAAGGATATGTATAGTCAGAGCCCTGACTATCTGGTGCTGGTTATATACAGTTCACATACTTCGGTCAAAAGTAGGTATACATCATTTTTATAACATATTGAAGTGGAAGATGCATACATATGTTTCCTCATCAAAATCACGATTTCACATTACAGTGATAATATTCAACCTATTTCGCTTATTGAGATTATACAGTGCAATTACACTTACACCCGTAGTGCTAATTTTGTAGCCAGTGCACGCACTCAGGTCTGGGAAGATCTAGTCAGAGCCCTGGCAGGCTGGTTCTGATATAAAGGGGGTCATTAGGAAGACGGGCGGACTTAGCCCGCCCGCCATCCTATCGAGACTCGGGACCGCCCGCCATAAGGGCGGGATCCTGTGGGTGGTATTAGGATGCAGCCGCCACAGTGTCGGCCGCATCCTGCATTTATAACATTATGGCGGGCGGTGTTCTCTGCACCGCCTGCCACAATGCCATAAATGCATGTATGCATTTGCATACACAATGCGGCAGGCACCGCGCAGTGCCTACCGCATTGTATATGCAAATGCAGGGGGGTACCACAGGTACCCCTCCAGGTGCACCCCCTACCCCTCCTTCATTTTGGGGGGCCCGCAGGGGACCCCCGAAAGGAAGACCGCATGCCTTTCCACGGAAAGGCACCTGCCCGGGCCCATCGTAATATGGCTGGCGGTGTCTAGTAGACACCGCCACCATATTATTCCTTTTCCGCCCCGGACACAAGGTGACCAAGGAGGAAAAGCAGCGGGCGGTATTTCTGTCCGCCGCGGTCCCCCGCCATATTAATATGGCGGGGGGATTCGGGAGAGGATGGTGGGCGGATTGCAATCCGCCCGCCATCCTACCGGACCCCATAGAGTGTACATATTTAGATCATGGATAGGTCGAGTCAGAGCCCTGGTTAGGTGGTGCTACGAGATCTGTTCCTTAGTGCAGGCTAATAAATCTGCGCCATTCCTCAACCCTTTCCGGATAGACTCACATTTATCGATCCACTTGAAATGTCCACACCTCTTGGGGGCATCCTGGCTTTCTCTATTACTTGTCTTTAATTAATTTGAGCGAGTTATTTCAGCTTGCATATTCTGTATATATTCATTGTACACGAGTCCCTCGTGAACACTGTATTTTTTGCTCAGTGCATATTTCAGCAGCGGCTCTCCTGCTGCTACGGGGAGAGCCTCACTGCCTAGTTGGCGGGCCCAAGCAGCGTTTTCCCTTTCTCGGGGGCCCGGTTCCTTCTGGGCACCCTGCATCCAGGTAAGTTGGAGAGCAGCTTAGGAAGCCCACCCCTGGCTGCTCTCGCCTGCTCCTTGACTAGCCAGCACCCTCACGGCGGCGGCAGGAGCCGGGTCTTTATTCTAGTATGCCTGCTCCTACAGGCAGACACAGAGTCTGCGGCCGGTCAGGCGGGCCTCGGGGTTGCAACGGCCCTCCTCGCCTCCGGCATCCGGGCCCAGGAAAGAGTCCTGTGCCCCACCCACCTTCACGAGGAGCGCGGCGGCTCTCCCCGACTTCTTCTTCATTGGCAGGCCCAGAGATGGGATCCCGGACCCCAGAAACCTCTTCACCGGGGGCACAACAGCGCTCCCCAGCTTCCTCCTCTTCCGAATGGCCTCCTTCTGGGCCTCTCTTTTCCTTGCACAGAGGCCCAGGCTTAATCTTACTGGCTCTGGACTCCTGGGAAAGTCAGTGTGTTCCTTCTTCCAACTGCCCATGGTGCCAGGCTCCAGCACCAGTCTTCCTCAGCAAGGCCACACCCCAGAGAGAGTTCCTCTTCCTGTGCAAGACCTCTTAAGAGAAATTGGAGGGGGCTGGCAGGAAGGCACTTCGGCCCTATCCTACAGCAACACATCACCCTGCTGCCCCTGATCCCTCTTTCCTGCAGAGGCCTCTTTTTTTTCCTCATATCACCAGTGTTTGCAAAGTCAATCCTGATGCCCGCCCTGTACCACCTCAGGCAATTTGCAATTAAACATCTAACCCTGCCATCCAGTTACCTGGTTACTGGTTCCATGCAGGTGTAATCATAGGACAACAAAGTTAAGTTCTTACTATTCCACTCCAGTTCAAATAATCGTCCCAGATCTTACTGCATGAACCACACTCGATTCCTGTATCCATTTTACATATAGTTTTAACTGACTGGAGCCAATCGAGGCCACGAGGTGGAATGGGGTCGATCCATCTCTTGCAGATCTCTCTCCTGGCAAGGAGGATCATACAAAAAATTAAATCCTGCCTATTTGCCAATAGGGACAGAGTAGGCTGGTCTTCTAGCCCCATCAGTATCAATGATAAGCTCATTTTCATATTGGCCAGCAGAATGTCATTAATTACTTTCTCGACCGTGTGCCAATACTCCTGTAATTTGGGGAATTCAAAAAACATATGAAGATCATTGGCACTTAGCATACCGCAACTATCGCATCTAGGAGTTGGAGCTGATATACATTTTGCACGTTTCTGAGAAGTTCAATAAAGCCTATTAACTGTAAAGAAGTGATTTATTTTCAGGTTGGCTGGTTTAACCACCTTATAAAGTAGTTTTAATTAAAGTTTTCAAATTCTCTCTGACTCCGTCATCTGAATTGCCACTTCCCAGATCGCATATGGGGGTTTTATCTTCTCCTGCAGAGGCCTCTAATATACTTCAAGATGGCGCCGTCCAAGGGTCTCATGCCACATGGTCTCTGGAAAGCCCCCTTCCCCTTGCTGCCTTCATGGCCTGGTGCCTGGCACCGGGTGACATCTGCAGCTTCAACCCATCTCTCCTTCCTGGAGAGAAGACCTTCACCCTTGGGAATGCAGTGAAGGGCTAAGCCTCTGATTCTACTGCTTAGGGAGGAAGGTAATGAATCCACCCTGGCAGTATCACACCCGGCTGGGCTCTGGTTGTGTCAGAGGAATATGGCATTTCTGGATGACCCATAAGCAGTACAGATATGCCTTTGGACTCAGCCGAATAATTATTTTTACACCACTTACAGTGTACTTTGTTGCGTGTCTGAAGTTAGTAGGCCCCAGGGAACTGAAACTACCCCATGTGGTCTCTGTCTCTATAGGAGAATAATGGAGAGTTCCTACAGTGAAACAGTAAATCACACTGACTATCCCTTACATGTGTCTCCCCACATTATAAGGCCCTTTTCCATGTCACCAGAAAACTCTGCATAGTTCCTTAAACACCATTCTATCTGTACCAGCTCCTGGGTTCCGCACAACAGGAATCTCCCCGTGCAGCCTTACACAGGTGCACACACATGTGCATACATGTCCACATGTAACCAGTCCAGTGCCCCTGACCCTGACTGCAGCAGACAATAATGAAATCCACATGCAGTCCATTTTATCATGAATTTACTGTTAGTGAGTCCCAGCCTATGAGGCTCTCCCACAGTAAAAGCTCAAAAATCAGGTGTTCAAAAGCACAATATACGGGTGGCTCAGGTGGTCAGAACCTCCTTCTCACACCAACAAACTGACTCGGGAGTACTGCAGTACCAAAAATATATATTGTTTTAAATGAATATGTTAAAAATACGCTTTACCACTGCGGTACTGCCTTGGGAGTACTGCAGTAACAAAAATATATATTTTTTAAAGTTAATAATTAAAAATATACAATAGTGCCCTATATTTTACAAATATGGGGGAACTCCAGTGTATTTTCCATTTTAAAATATTTTAATTTTCAGTAAAAAGTCTACACAGTACTGCAGTAATACCTAAACATTTGGATTGTATGTACTGCCTTTATCCTGCCCACAAGACTGTGAGATCTGTCTCACTTACTCTGCCGAAACTCTTAAAGGAAGAGAAGGGAGGCTTTTACTATGGCTGCAGAATTTAAAATTAAGGAAGTCTGTTCTTTCTGAGAAGGAGGATAGTGAGAATTCCACTCTCACAAGAAATATCTAAAAAAAAGGGAAAGATCACACCAGGGGTCACCGGAGACACCTAGGAAACTTTTAAAAATGACTCAGCATGAGTCTTCAAGATAGGCTTCACTTAGAGCAGTGGTTCCCAAACTTTTGTCTCCTGAGGACCCCCATTGACTCACCACTGGAAGCCGGGGACCCCCAGCAATTTGTATGATTTAAATTTCAAACATTGAAAGAGTAATAAAAAAAACACACGTGCAGATAAAAGAAATACTCGAATTACTAAGGATGCTAGTACTTTATATTGAAAGAGTTTGCAAAAAACTGAACATTTTAATGGGAAGGTTGGGGATGCATCTTCCTGATTAACTTTTAAATGGTTCATTTTATTTCGCAGTACAAGGCTCCTGCTCCTGACAGGGCCAGAGTGGAAACCTAAAGCCGCCCTGGCAAATGTTTTCAGACCAGTTCCATACAGTGAGCCTGACCACTACAAAGGGGGCTTTGGTATGCTCTCCCCCAAGAAAATGTAGGCTACAATGGTGCATTCTGCAACACATGTATCATTATATATTGAATTGTATTAGCTTATAAAGAATAGTAAATGATGACCTTATTATGCACCAGGATGCAACAATCACTGTTGGTGTTATTCAACGATTCCCTTATTATCACGCTTCAACCGTTCCTTTCAATTCCCCAAAGCACATCTGTCACATATATTTCATTTGTTTTATAGCATCTCTCATACCTTTGTAGAATATCAGAGCACTTTACATCACACACATATAGAGACAATGAATCATATTAGTAAATCAGTGTAATTAAAATGTTACATAAGGCAAAGGGGACGACAAGGTGTAGGATTCACATATCTTTCATACTGGTAGGCATTTTTAAAGAGTGCTTGGTCTGGAAAAGCACATACTCAGGATTCAGAACATAACACAGTGGTTGGCATTGACTAACAATAAAAATGTATTTCCACCCAAATAGACCCCTTTAGCAGCATCAGGATAATGAAAAACTGGGAAAAAACATTAGTTATTAACTTGCACCATGCAGTGTGTAAGCAGCTCCTTGTTGACAGTTTATAGGTCACTGCTAGATTATGATTGTCTCTTATAAGCTGCAGAGTAACAAAAGAATCTCTGTGACAAAAGCAGTAACCCACTGACCTATGCACATAAAATACTGTTTTTTAAAAGGCTGACACATGTTCGTTGCAGCAGGCATATTAACCCTCTGTGCTACATTAGATAAGTCAAGCCGGCCACTGGACAAAACTCATCTCTCTCCAGCAGGTACATTTATCACTGGTGTTATCTTGATACTTTTATTATTGCTCAAAAACTGCTACTTCGACAAAGAACTTTACAGTGCTTTAAAAATTGCTGCCTGTGGACCCCCTGGGAATGTGTCATGACCCCTGGGGGTCCACGGACCCCAGTTTGGGAAACACTGCCCTACGCTATCTAACTTTTTCCCTACTGTTATAGTTATTATTACTTTTAATATTTTAATTTATATATATTTCATTTTTATATTTATATTACAGGTTTTTGTATATATATGTATTTATAATTTTTATTATTTCCTAACATTTTATGATTAAATTAAATAAATAATTACATAAAATCATTATTTATTAATATTAAGTTTATATATATATACATTTTTTCAATGTGTTTAATTTTTTTATATTACATTTATTATTTATCATTTTTAACTTTCTAAAATAATTCTATGTTTTTATTAATTATATTTAGTATTTAATTAAATTTATACTATTTTTAAGACATTTAAAAAAATGATATTTTAAAGAACAATATTTTTAAACAATGATATTTTGGTTTCGATATTTTTGTACTTACCTTTGTAGAGTAAGAATGTCAATATTCTGTCCATCGATATTCTGTACTCGATATTCTTGTAGGTCTATATTGGGTCTGTCGATATTCTGTCAGTGAACCCCAATGAGGATAGGAAGGAAGGGGAAATCCCCAATAATCAGTCTACTCCCAATGAATGGGATGATTATTTAATTCCAACACCTTCTCCACCTGCTCTGCAACCAGTGGACTCTCCACCACAGGATATCGGAGGCTTCCAAA
Organism: Lissotriton vulgaris; assembly: GCF_964263255.1. Lineage (NCBI taxonomy): Eukaryota > Metazoa > Chordata > Amphibia > Caudata > Salamandridae > Lissotriton > Lissotriton vulgaris. The sequence continues at coordinate 1,818,233,591 of NC_141687.1, forward strand.
GTCTCATGGAAATAGCTGTGAAACAATTTCAATTGCCTTGAACGATTAAGCAATCGGATTGCTTCTTGTATGATTTCACGGAACATTTAGGAGGAAGGTATAAAGATTGGGAAAACTCCTACCACTGTATCAGCTGTCCTGCCAAGGATTGATAAAAAATACAAGGCTTCTGAGGATTCACCTGCATGTCTAGTTGGACTCCCAAAGACAACTTCTGTGGTGACACAGGCAGCCCAGCGCCTGTCCAGGAATCATTCAACACCAATATCAACACCACCTGATGGAGAAGGCAGACGCCTTGATAAAATGGACAAAATGTTCTTGATGATGTCAGGACAATGGTTTGACTGACTGATTCGTTAGCAATATTGGGACGATACTTCACGCAGATGTGGTCAGACATTGCCGCATGTATAGATCTTCTGCCTAAAAAAGGGGAGGTAAAGAAAATCTTGTAGGAAGGAGAGGGAACCTCTTCAGAGATTATGCTTTGTGCTATGGATATAGCTATAACATGATTTAGACATCTGGCAGGGTCTGCGGTTCTTAGGCATCAAGGATAGTTGAAGACTCCATCATTCAGGCCAGAAGTGCAGAGCAAAATATTAGATATGCCATATGAGAGAGGCTTTGTGTGGCAAGCATGTTGATGACACCTTGCAAGCCATAAAGGAAGGCACAGGCACTGCAAGATCATTGGGCACCTTACAAACTAGAAAGGTGCCTTTTTTTCGAGTGGTACATTGAAGAGGCTTGTTTTCATATAGAGGGTACTACCAGAGGTATCAGCATTATCAGCCCTTTTAGCACCAATACTGACTTCCCCAACAACAGCAGACTTATAGATTGCTGCTTGCAGCAGCTTGCACCAATCAAGCACCAAGGAGAAAGCAAGCATCTCAAACACAGAGACACTGGCAGAAAACAGTGGCATCTCATAAGTGCCATTTGCACCCACTACAGATTTTTTTAACTTGTTAGAGAAAACATTTCCAACTTTTCCCATCAATGGCAGAAAATAACTTCATACAGATGAGTATTGGACCTCATCACATACGATCATACCTTAGAATTCCTACAGATTCCGTCGAACACTCCACCTAGAGGAGCGCACCCACTTCATCTTGATCTACTTCAAAAGAAAGTGTTAGCCATGTTTCACAAAGGAGCAAAAGAGAAGGTCCCACATTCTCAGAAAAGAATGAGTTTCTACTCCAGTTTTTTTTCCTAATGAAGAGGAAATCAGGGGAATGGCGACCTATTTTAGATCTCCAAATGTTGAACAAATACCTGAAAAAGCAGTCCTTTTGTATCATAACCCTTCAAGACCTTCTGCAACTCCTGCATCAGGGAGATTACATGACAACCTTATATGTAGAAAATGCTTATTCACATATCCGTATTCATCAGAAACATTGCAAATTCCTCAGACTCAGGGAAGTCAGCACTATCAATTCAAAGTCCTCCCCTTTGACCTCAAACAGCCCTTATCATATTTACGAAATGTCTACCCCCAGTGCAGCCCACCTAAGGCAAAAGGGATTCCAAGTATTCCCGTACCTCTACGATTGGCTCATAAAAGCATCAACTGCTTATCAGGCGTCAAGAGCAATAACAGCCTGTCTACAGTTATTCCAAGGTTTGGGTTTAACCGTCAACTATCAGAAGTCACTCCTCCATACTTCACTTACGATAAAGTTCCTGGGTCAATTCTGGATATACTTCAAGACGAGGCATTCTTATCAAACCAATGACAGAAAAGACTTTTAATATTAGCACGAAGACTATTGAAAAGAAAGTAATTTCTGTTTGCTTTTTCAATCTGATCAACATCACATCGACCATAGCAAAGCCTCTACCCTAGTGGACTGAGGTCGACAATCTGTCATGGGGTCTAACATTTTTACCCAAAATACCTTACCATGTCATCACTACAAACGTTTCCCTAGATGGTTGGGGTGTTCATTTGCAGGGCCTCCAAGTAAGTGGAAAATAGACCATGAATCAAAGAAAAATGCACATAAACTTCCTAGAGCTCTGAGTAATTTCATGAAGCTTTCCTGCCAAGAATAATGGAATCATCAGTGCTAATAAGCACAGACAACACAACCAGTATGCACTACTTGTACTAGCAAGGGGGCACAAGATCTCTGGTCCTATCAAATGAAGCACAAGGACTCTGGAAATGGGCTGTGACACATTCAAATAACATTATGAGAGGAACGTCTACCAGGCACAAACAACAGTTTGGTGATACGTTAAGCAGAATAAAAAACAGCTGCCACAAATGGGAGCTAAGTCAGTTCACTCTGAGCAAGGTCTTCCAAAAATGGGTCAAACCGACCCTAGATCTCTTTGCAACTCAAGAGAACTGGAAATGCCAATTTTAATCAAGCTGGCACCCTCAAAGGGGTCATGGGAGAATACATTTTCAATCAGATGGTAAGCGAGCTTTGCATATGCTTTTCTCCCAATCTCTCTCATACTCAGACTCCTCAGAAAAAGAGGGAGCCATGTTGAATAACGATGATTGCTCTACGATGGCCCAGGCAACACTTGTTTTACGGAACTACTACTACTACTATCAGAGACAAGTCACATGCCGCTGAAACCTCTGAGGAACTTATACACCCAAGTAATTAATCTGAACCTGACTTTCCTGCACTGATCCGCCTGGCTCCTAAATACCATGAATTCACAAATATATATATATCCGTCAAGAATACAGAGATATGATTGCAAGAGCCGGAGTTGATAACACAAACAACGATACAGATTGAACTGGAAGTGTTTTTGTTTATGATGCCAAAAGACGAATATACACCCTATCTTGGCACCGCCAGAAAAAAATATTACCTTTCATTGACAAATTCAGGCTTAGTTCATGCTTATATTAAGGTGCATCTGCCTGCCGCTTCAAAATACAGAAGCACTTCTGGAACTATTAGAGTCATTAGGCATTTCTTTAACGGTCTTTTCAGAGCCTTCCCTCCGATAAAGTCTTCCCCTCCAACCTGGCAACTTAACACAATACTGGCAGAGCTGATGAAGAGTCCCTTTGAACCTACACATAAGGCAGAGATCAAATTGCTAGCATAGAAAGTGGCATTGCTATTGGTTCTTACATCAGCCAGAAGGGTGAGTGAAATACAAGTGTTCACCATTAAGGAACCTTTCTTGAAGTTTAAGAATGACACTGTGATTCTAAGGACTAATACCAGGTTCATTAGAAAGGTCCCTACAGATTTTCTTCCAAATTAGCCTATTGTACTCAAAACATTCATCCCGAATCCACAGATAGCAGTGGAAAAATCACTTCCCACATTGGATATAAAGAGATGCATAAAATATGCCCAGACGTGGGTCCCTTGCTCACTTTGCCTCTGGATTCAAGCTAGCCTGGCTGGTCCAGGGACGACATGGCTTGGCAGTTCAGGCTGGGCTGTTCCCATGAGGCACAGGGTCAAGACTGATTTGCATATAGCTGGGTCTGAACTGGGGTAGCGAAGTGAGCTAAAGAACCATGATGGATTCAACCCAGATCTGTGAAAGGGGATGAGTGTCAGAAAATTTTCACCGCTCCCTCCATCATCTCCTTCTGTAAAATGTTATTTGCATCGCACTAAGTAGTTCAGAAACACAGACCAACTGCTAGTAGCATACAGGAACCATAACGAGGTGGCCATGTTTCGAAAGCGAGCATAGCTCGATGGATATCAACTGCTTATCAAGTCAGCCATTCTAAGGCTGGTAGGCCTTTGACAGGTAAGGTCAAAGCACACTCTACTAAGGCAGTGGCTACAACAGCAGTTCTTTTTGCTGGAGTACCTGTTAAAAGCATATGCTGAGCAGCGACATTACAAAAAATGGCATATGTTCCCAATATTGCCTGGAATTGTCACAATGCAGTGAGGCGGTAGGACAAGCAGTTTTGCGCCATCTATTCCAATAAAGTGAGCCTTGTTTGATTATATTCATCGTCTGAAATTATGTTATGTTTAGCTTAATCTTATATATAATTATATAACTGCTATCTATTCTGATTGAAACATGTGATTCCATAAAAGATCCAATACTGGATCAGAAAATAAGGGCCACATGTACAAAAGGTTTTAACGGTCAGAAATGAAGAATCGGGCCGTTTGCGACTGCTAAATAGACTTTCGACATGTACTAACCTTATTTTGTGGTTTGGTTACATATCACCAACTCGCAAAATCGTTTTTATGAGTCATATTAGGAATGGGTGTATCAAGGACATCCCTTCCTAATAGTGAGTCACATGGGGATGTATGCACTTTACTGCCTACTTCAAGTAGGTGGTAAAACCTGTCACAAATGGCAAGGGGTCCCCTTGGGCCATATTCGGATGTCCCACCGACATCCGAACGAGGCCCAATGTCACTTCACTCTAGTTAATCTCCTCTAACCTACTTCAATTGATGCTATTCCATTATATGCAACATCACTCACGCCACTAAACTCTAGGACACTTCACTATATGCTATTCCACTCTATGCCACTACACGCTACGACACTTAACTTTCTGAAACGCCATTATATGCTATTCCACTCTACGTCACTATAGTCTACAACACTCACTCTATGCTATAGTACTGTATGCCCCTACACTGTGCCTCACTCCATTGTACACCACTCCACTATATGCCACTGCGCTCTATGCTGTTACTATGACCACACTCCACTCTACTCCACTCCGCTCTTCGCAACTCCACTCTACGCTGTTCTACTGTACACCACTACACGCTATTCCACTCTAGTTCACTACACTCTACGCCACTCCACTCCACTGTATGATATTCCACTGTGCACTGTATCACATTGCACTCTACTGCACTCTACGACACTATACACGACCACAGTACATTTTAAAACACTTTCCTCCACTCTAGTATACCACATAGTAATGACACTACACTTGACGAAAGTAAACTCTATGTATAAAAAATTTTTCTTAAAAATAAAAAAACATTGAAATTTAATAAAAAAAACAAAGGTTAACACTTTGTTACAAATAATAAAACTTTTTTGTATTCGTTCTATACAACCCAAACTTAAAATAAACATTAGAAACATTAGTAATTCTTCAATTATAGCTATATTCATAATTCATTTACCACCTTTAAATTAATAGAACTCTATTTATGCATTAGCCAAAAGTTAAATTACACAAAATATTTAATTTCTAAACCTATACCTTTAGTGTATAATTTACACTACACCAAATTATTATAACTCGTGCACCTCCATACAGAGGTATTCAAGGCATTAGCCACACAACATTAAATATAACTCGCAATTTCTCCATGCACTGCTTATAGCATTTTATATTATCTCATTAAACCATGTAAAATAATATAACCTTATTTATGAAAAGTGACGCATTGCTGCGTGAAAACAGTGATAAGTCATTTTTCATTGCGCTCTCCTTGCGACATGATGGATGTGTCATATTACTTTATGACGCATCATGTCGCAAGGAATGACAGATACGTCAGTTTTACTGAAGTATTTGTCGGTACAAAAATGATACATTGCTGGAGTTGTGTCGGAAGTGTGACACAACTCCAGCAATGCAGTCGCCCATATGCCTGCCGTGAGGTTGGCGTTAGGTTTTGACTCATTTGCGCACTAGAAGTGGCTCAGTGAAATCTCATAGATTTCACTGCGTCACTTCTACGAAGCTTACTTGCGTGGAAACGCCCTCCCTGCATAAATTATACCTGACGCAGGTATAATGTAGCGCAGGGGTTTACAAAGTGACGTATCTGCTTAGATGCGTCACTTTGTAAATAGGGTACAACACAAAAAGTCACAAAAGGTAATGCAACGGTGGTGCAAAACTATTGCAGGCCTCATAAATAAGGACCCTAGTATTTACAAGAACAGTTATAACATTGCAAATCCAAACTTTTGTGAGAACACAGTACGTAAATTATAAATGTAATAACTAGAACTTAAGAATTTCTTAAGTGTTTGTACTTTAAGTTTGATTTGTATAGAAACAATAAATAAAAGTTTCTGTACTATAACAATGGTTTAACCTTTGTCTTTTGCATGAACATATATATAATATATATATATATATATATATATATATATATATATATATATATATATATATATATATATATATAGAGAGAGAGAGAGAGAGAGAGATAGAGAGAGAGATATATACAGTATGCCATGTAAGGCGCTTCGAATAAGATCTACGTATTTGCACTGATTATAACCGGACTGTAAATAGTATTGGTACTTAACAATTTTTGATATATATATATATATATATATATATATATATATATATATGTACAGATTCGATGGGCCAGTATCATGTATTTTACATTTTAATTTTTCATATGGTTAATCAACATTGCGTCCAAATTTGCCAATTCAACAAAATTGATACTTAGCACTTTGCCCTTTACATGAACTTTTATAATATTTTTGAATTTTTAATGCCATTTGGGTATAAAGTCGATGCATGCATTGATTGCCAGATTTACAATCTGTTGTATGGATTATGTATATATTGCAGCGCCACAAGAATATTTGTATTCATTGTTGGACACTATAAGATGGCCGAACATTTTTGTATAGAAACTGTTTCCAGGGATGTTCTCTGTTTATTTTTACTGTTAACTGAGAAATGGCGCGTAACTTGTGTTTTTAAATCCCTGTGGTAGCCTCCACGTTGTATCAGTGAGCAAGGACACAGCCTCGTGTCCGAAACGCGTCTGAGGCATGCACCATTTCACTAGCATAAGAAAATAAACTAATTGGAAAGAAGTCTGATTCCGGCTATATTTTACGTCTGTGTTCCTGTCTGTGCACTGGCACACTGGGGAAGTTTGGAGTTGATATATATATATATATATATATATATATATATATATATATATATAAAAATCCAACCTCGCCTCGTAATTTCAATGTCTTTGAAAAAGACCAGCGCAGACCCAAGGTAATTTCCAGTGCATAATTTTATTTCGCCGATGCCGCCATGACGCATTTCGGGAGATCCCTCCCTTGATCACATGACATCTCAGTGATTTTTTCGTTTCCTTTTAAAGTGCTAGTGCAACTCTAATATCATAGACATTGAAACCATACTTTATACTTGTATGTCTTTTACATTTTCAATTTTTGCATAAATGCATAATTTTCATCATGTTTTTAAATAAAACACGCTTACATGATATCACAATTGTATATATGAATTAATACCTGCTTAAATGCATTAAAAGACTAAAAGTATTTCACTATGTCTAAAAACACCCTATATCCTAAGTGAATAAATAAATAAATAAATAAATGTGCAAACCTGTGACAGTGCAAATACCATAAAGTTTTTCTCTCCACAAGAGCAAAACATCTATTCCAACTGACCTGTGCTATGTAATGTTCTTTTAAAGTGCAGGGCTAAGGACAATGGGACATCCATTCTACATAGTCGTTTCATCAAGGATCAATACAGTTAAAAAACCATTGTTAATTGCTAGAAATATTAAATATTTTCTGTACAATAGGTCTTAAAATCAACCTTAAAATCAACCCTAAAATCGATAAAACATATAAATAGTAATGTCCTAAAATCCTACTCACATACTAAAAGAACAGTGATAGTGGAAAAAGTGAATCGACTTGTTTTTGCAATTGTTAAACATCCAATAAATATGGCTCTGTGCTCAATGTAACTCCAACCTGTATATGTATATTAGTATTGTATAAATATATATCAGAATGTCATAAAATGGATTCATAAATAGAAATAAATATACATACTATCATTACTGCTCACATAGGTTGAAAAACTGTGAGTAAAAAAGTGAAGTAGTGTGGCTCACTGGTTAGAGGCGGCAGACCCGAGAGCAGAGGATGGCCCGGGACCAGGGTTCGATTCCCGGCGCGGCAGGTTTCTGGACCAGGGTCAGCGGACTCGGTAATTCTCTCGCCTCGGTGCCCACTCTGATCAGCGATCACACTCAGCAACTCTGGGCATTAGCTTGCCTCATCTTCACTAACGGCCCCACCAGACCGCCGGGGATGCCTGGTCTCACCCTGGAGATACCCATTAAGGGACCATCTCTCAGGGAAGCCAGGAAGGGTTTCGCAGCGGTCGAAGCGCCTTGGGACCCTACGGGTAAGTAGTGCGCTATATAAATGCCTATACATATACATATACATAAAACTGAGAAATAGAATTCATTACAAAAATGTATACAGATCCTCCGTATTATTCAAGCCCCTGGGGTGCTTTGAGTCAAATCTAAGTATGTACGATGTTTCTAGACTCCTTAGCCTGGCTTCCCTATTACCACCCCTCTTAGTAGGAAGTATAGCATCTATCACATAGTATTTCAGAAATTTGGGATCGCTGTTGTGACTTTGTTTAAAATGTGTGGCTACCGGGTAGCTTTCCTCATTATTACAAATGGCTCTAATGTGCTGCAAAATCCTTTTGTGTGCAGGCAATTTTGTGCTTCCTATGTATTTTAGATTGCAGCTGCATGTAAGCACATAGACGGCATATTCTGTTTTGCACGTCAAATGTAAGGTAATTTTGTCAATGCCTGGATCAAAAGCTGTTTTATAGCTGGTGGTATTTAATCCATATTGGCATGCCTTGCACACAAAGCATTTGTAAAAGCTTTTTCTAGCCCTTAGCCAGCTGTTTTTAGGCCTGGCCTCAATACTGCTTTTCACCAATGAGGACCCCATGCTATTGGTTTTTCTGAAGGACACCAAAGGATTTGTAGGAAGGGTGCCTCCTATTATAGGGTCACTTTTGATAATGGGCCAATTTTTTCTCACAATCCCTCTGATTAGCTTTTCCTGTCTCGAAAAATTAAGGATAAGCCTAACCGGTTCCTCAATTCCAGATTTTTCCTTCTGTCTGTTTTTGCATTTCAGAAGATCCCTTCTACTCTGTGATTTGGATTTGTTAATGGCTGACTCTATCACCTTGGAGCTGTACCCTCTATTTAGAAACCTAACCTTAGATTCTTGCAGTTTGTTATTGCAATCTTCTTCACTGCAAATCCGTCGTATACGGAGCATTTCACCATACGGTATGCTCCTGATTAAATGGGACGGATGAGCACTAGAGGCATGCAATAAAGTATTGCCGGCCATGGGTTTCCAGTACAAGGACGTAGTCAGTTTGTCCCCTTCTACCTTGATCTGTACATCTAGAAAGGTTACAGTGGACTTGCTAATGTCAGCTGTAAAATGGAGATTAACTGTATTGTCTTTCAATTTTTCAATGAACTCTGAAGCGCTTGCCAGGTCCCCATCCCAAACTATAAACAAATCATCAATGTGTCACAGCCATGTGACTACATTTGTGTTGTATATTTGTCCATGCTGCTGCATGAGGACCAGCTCCTCCCACCAGCCCATAAACAAACAGGCGTAACTGGGGGAGAAGCTGGCCCCCATAGCAACACCCTGAATCTGCTGGTACATTTTACCATCAAATAGGAAAAAATTATTTTCAAGACAAAATTGCAGCATTTTGAAAATCATTTTGGAATGTTGAGCAAAGGATATAGATCTACTGGCTAGGAAATATTCTACAGCTCTTAGACCATCTTGGTTTTTGATACACGTATATAAACTCGAAACATCGAGTGCCAGCATTAAGAAGGACGGCTGCCATTAGATAAATTGGATTTTAGTTAGGAAGTCACTAGTGTCTTGCACAAAAGATTTGAGGCCCTTAACATAATCCTGTAGAAACGAGTCTATATATCTAGATACATTTTCCAACAGGCCATCGCATGCTGCAATGATGGGACGTCCTGGAGGCTTGGTAGGATTTTTGTGTATTTTAGGTATAAAATACATAACCGGGACCATAGGATTTTCTTTCTTTAAGAATTTGAATTCATTCATATTTAGTAGTCCCAAGCTCTTCCAAGCCAATAAATGTGCAAACAGAGCCTCCTGCGTGTCCTTAAATCTTGTGTATGCAACCTTCCGATAACAATCCGTATTGTTTAACTGGCTATAGGCCTCCTCTACATAATCATTGCGTGGCCATAAAACCAAGTTTCCTCCCTTGACAGAGTTCCTTATAATGATTTGTTCATTTCATTTTCTTTCAATTTATTAATTATCTGATATATATATATATATATATATATATATATATATATATATATATATATATATATCTGAAGAGCTGCTGACACAGATTGGATGCAACGACAAAGTTCCAGCCAGCACCAAAGAAGCAGACACGAGCCCAAAGTGAGTGCAAAAAGGCTTGTAGCGTTTATTCCTTCAGAAGTCCGCCATAACGCGTTTCACCACCGAAGTGGCTTGATCACATGACAACGTCAACAGATTTTACTGGACCTTATAAACAGCTAGCACTTTAAACACGTGATGCAAGTGTGAGTGACATAGAAAAAAGTGTGTAACCAAGCAACATTTAAGCGCTGTTTAGAAGATAGACTGCGCTTTGTGAAATACCACGAAAATTACAGAGTTGCTTTGACCAACTAATAGAAGGGCAAACAATTAATAATGTACACCAATGCCAGTAACGTCATAGAGGAAATTTTTGCATTTAAAGGAAAAGAAAAAGAAAATTAATATTCTTTTCACAAAAAAATTATATCCGCATAAATGCATGGCTTTCGGTATGAATACCCGTGGAAAAATATATATATGTGTAAATATAAGTGTGCATATGCTTTTAAGGTATAAAAAAAATATATATGTATATATAAAAACATATAACTTCATTGAACCATATTTACAAATTCACATGATCGCATATATACAAAAAAATTGTCAAAATTCATATATTTACACAATGCATATTATAACATTTACTGGACATTTGGAAGAATATCGGCGTAATGCCGGTTGATCAGACAAAAACCCTTCCATTGTATTATGAAGCAATCAATTGAAAAACACAGTTGGATAAGGTTGCAAAATGGTGCGTAAAGTGCTGTAAGTGCTCAAAATAACAGTGAGGATAATCCTGAAAATAAAATACAATTCTTAAAAAATCCTAAATGAAAAGGATTGGGTGAGAGGCAAAAGGCAGTTACCTAGGGCAGTTTATATACGGTCTATTTCTAATTTGAAACGAAATATAGACCTGGGCGTGGGGTGCCACTTGTCAGTGAGGTACACCCTATGCTGATGTGATGCATCTGAAGATTTGGAAAAGGATGCAGGGGGCTGGTTAACAAAAAATGGAAGAGAACAAGAGACCGAACTTTTCATACATAATTTTGAAAGAGGGGGTGTGGCTCAAAGATGTTAGTTACAGACATGTGTGTAAGTCTTCAGTGTTGTTCAGACCTCCAGGGCTTTTGCTGTTGAAATTTAGGATGTATCTAGTTTCCAACATGCGCATCATGCGTTCCCTATCACCTCCCTGTTTAGTTTTTGGAACAGTGTCGATGACATAATAGTGAAGATCCTTCAGGTTGTTGTTGTGGACCTCACGAAAATGTCTCGCCACCGGGTAGGTAGGGTCGGAATTATTGATCGCTCTGATGTGTTGGAGTACCCTGGCACTAGCTGGTAGTTTAGTGCTCCCTACATACCTTAAGGGACAGGTACACTCCAAGATGTAGATGGCGTACTCTGTTTTGCAATGGAGGGATTTGGAGATCTTGATTTCTTTGTTGCTGAAGGCTGTACAATAGCTGGTTTTATTGATGCCATAATTACAGGCTTTGCATGTATGACATTTGCTAAACCCCCGTGAGCTTTTAAGCCAATCCTTGGATGGGATAACCTCTGGGCAGTTGGAGACTAAACTGTTGTAAAGAGAGGTAGCTCTTTTGAAAGTGATGCTGGGTTTGGCTGGCATCTTGTGGCCAATTGTGGGATCAGAGCGTATTAGTGACCAGTTCTGGTTGATTATCTTGCCAATCGCGCCCTGTTGGATACTGTACGGCACAATAAGCCTGGCACTATCTGGTTCGGTTGACTTAATCACAGATGGAGTTGGGGGATTTCTGATAGCTTTAGGAACTAGAAGGAGAGTTCTGTCCAGTTCCTTGGTCTTGTTAATGGCAGTTTGAATGATGTGCATGGGATAACCTCGTGCGAGGAATCGCTCTTTGCATTCATGTTGAGCCATTGAGAGATCTGTGGGGTTGCTGCAAATTCTTTTAATTCTCAGCATTTCCCCGTATGGGATACTTCGAATAAGGTGTTTGGGATGGAAGCTGGTATAATGGAGGATGGAATTACCAGCTGTTTCTTTTCTGTAAAGTTTGGTTTCCAAAATGTTGTTGAAAATGTACAATTCTACGTCTAGGAAACAAATGTTTGTATATAGGTTCTTTCGTTATACTTACCAGAATATTTGTGTTTAAAAAAACTAAAAACTACTGAAATTCAGAAGCACAAGTTATAGTTCGGTGGGCTGCCATAGTGATAGCTCACTAAACCCCTGTCATGCACTGCTTGACACTTCACATTACCTTACTCATGACATGGTAAATGGATATCACTGAATCAGCTTTGATCAAGATCAATCACGGTAGAAATGCGTTGGTGTTATCTGAAAGCTACTTGTCACTGAATAACTATTAATTGCTTAAAGTTTCTATGAGTTGCGCTCATATTTTGGATCATACATAGCAGAGGTTGCTGTCTCTTGTAGCAGCAGTAGCTTGTCTTTCACTGTCTCTCTTAATGAGCTTCTTTGCCACAGCCACTGCCTGATACATATATTGAGTTCCTTGTTACAAGTGAAGGCTGTCTCAATAGTCTTTGATTTCTGATGTAAGTTTGTCTATGGTGAGTTTGGTAGGTACCAGTTTACAGACCTGCTAACATGCTCTGATATATTCTGTCTCTTCCAGAACGGTGTCCTCTCGCTGATAGACTGCACGCTGATGGAGGAGCAGGAGTGTACGGATGATGAATGTAAGTATTAAATCTACGACTGTGTAGGGTACATTGTGTCTTAAATATCAGAAAAATACTGACCCATTTGGTATATATTTCATATAATTAATATCAAAAGGAGTATTTTTGTATCCGATATTTAGGACATAACATTTCTGGCAGATGATTTTTTGGTTAAAGTATTCTGGGATCATTCTGGTAAAAACTTAGAAAAAAAGCAACATTGATGATTTATTAATTAGCGAGATTCAGATTTGAAGATAAGTATGATGGATCAGGATATGTACTCTACGGATTGTGACAAGCCTGGGAATTTAGCCTAGTCAGTGAGAGCTTAACTGCCCACAAGCAAAGTCACAATTTATGTGGAGGGAAGATAGACATGTTGTATTATTCTTTCTTTTCAATAATCTTTTGGCTTTACAACAAGGTTATAGACCACTAAGTCCAGGCTTAGACCACAGTAAGCCAATATAAACAAAATATGCTTGACAGAACTGTTAGAAAAGAATTGAGACAATAACATTTTGCTTTTGTGCATAATTCAGAGGACAATCTGAGTGTTTTTTATAACCGAGCTTCTGCTTTGACATAGCCGCAAACAGTCAGAGGCCAAAGCCACCATTAATCAAAATCCTGCAGCATTGCCAATTCCACAAACTATAAACCCCCATTCACACTGAAACAGTAACCCAAGGCCAGGGACGTGGGGGCAGGCCAGTGCTGGAAGTTCATGGTGATGAAGCTGATGAAAGAAAAGAGGAAGGGCAGCAGCATGCAGAAGCAACTAGGTACTTCGGGTGAAAACAAACACCTGTTTCAAATCAAATTAAAAGACCTATCCAACAGTACCTCTACTCCTATTTTTGAATTGACCTCGCCACTCACTCTTTAGAAGACTTCATGCCCAAGTCTACTCATTGTCAGTAATTGCCTGTTACTGGTTTCTCTTGCACCGCTGAGCTGGTGAGTTAGGAGGTGACCTATTGTTATTTCCAGGTAGCTGATAATGATGGCCTCTTTGTCCAGTCTTGGTTTCTCAGTTCCAAAGAAGGTATGGGGGCTGCCTCAGCCTGACCAAACGCTGTGACCTTAAAGGCTGTCAAATTTCAAAATTTCAAACTTCTTAGGTTTATGTGGCCATTCAGATAACTGTCCTCATCATCTGACATTTTTGGACATTCTTAAACACCAGAAATAAGTGTATGTATGAACATTTCAAATATTCACAAAAGAATACCCACCTTCAGTTCTTGTCTTGGAGGGTTCATCACTTCACAAAATATAAAAGTCAGTGTTTTCACACAGTACTTAACATTGGGGTTGAACAAATGAATCGCTCCTAATTTCCTCAAAGAAGAGAGCAGAGATCCTGCAAAATAGCCTAACATGCACATAATTTACTAAGCTTGGTTGAGTTCAGAAAAAGGGAATAAAACCAACTCATCTTTATAAACTGCCAAAAACCTGGCAACCAGACCACATCTCCTACAGCTTAACTTCTTTGCAATGTCTTCTCCTTCAACTTATCTACAGGCTACTTTTAATGTAAATACTACTTCTCCAGTATTAGATCTTTCATAGATTCACATACTTAAATTATTCACTGATGCAAGGCTCTGTCCCTTCGGCAGTCAAAGTTAACCTATCAGTATCTATGTACAGCAAAATAACATTGAAGCAGCCATAGACTATATGTAGCTGATCCAACTCATAATGTGACCTGAAATCCAGTTAAAGAGTCGGAGTTGCTCAGAACTCTAACCCTCCTCTCTCAACTGCCAAATCTTCGACTGCACATCCACAGACAACAAGGAATGCGTTGACCTCTGCTCTTATCTTCAGTGCCCCATTAGGGAGTGATAATTTAATTGCCAGCTCAAGGAGCATGTGTGATCGCTTTACCTTAGTGTAAGCTCAATGGGTAGGTTAGCTTGTTCAGAAGCCTGAGAAGGATGCAGCTGGGTAAGTGGGATATCAAGATTTTATTTATGCCCTTTAACGCTGCCTCCCGTATTTTTTTAAGTTGGGAACATTACCATAGGAAATGGGTCAGTGAGCTGGTGTTACCACAATTACGCAATCAAAAGGAGATGATGGACGTAGCACTGAAACTTTTCAGTCACTCACCCCCAGTCACAGATCTGGGTTAAATCCATCATTGTTCTTTAGCTCACTTCGCCACCTCAGTTCAGACCAAGCTATATGCAAATCAGTTTTGACCCTGTGCCTCATGGGAACAGTCCAGCCCAAGCTGCCAAGCCGGGTCTTCCCTGAACTGGAAACAAGCATCCTGGGACCGGTTTCGGGGTGACACCCCTCAACAGCCAGGCTAGCTTGAATCCTGTGACAAAGTGAACAAGTGACCTACGTCTGGGCATACCCTGCCAACTTAGGGCAAACAAAGCAAACACAAAGAGATGATGGACGGAGCGCAGAAGCTTTTCAGACACTGGGGGTGAGTGTCTGAAAGATGTTCCTGCAATCCAGTGACACCTTGTGTTGCACCCCTAACCCCCCCCCCCCCCCGAACCATCAAAGCATGAGACTAGACACAATGAGGTAAAATGTTGTAGAACGCTGTGGCATGACATTGTCCCCATTTTTGGAATAGTTGCCTGATGATTGTTGGAAGGAGGCTAAGACTATTCTTGGAGAAGGACAGTATACATCTTCCGCCCTTATTGATGCCACTCTGGAAGCCTCAAATATTCAATCTCCAGTAATATAAAAGCTTAAATGTGTGTGCAGGTGGCACATGGTGTCCTGTTATGTAAAATGTGAGCAAACAACTGTTTCTAGTGCACTTATGTTTACTGACACCAGTATTTTAGAGCACTGCTTTACACTACCAAGTAACACTGCCTGTGAATATTTGCCAATTTCTTTCATTTTCTGCCTTTTTCAAACTGAAGCAAAGTCATCGGCGACAGACATTGATCACCTTGACTTCAAGATCGTGGTGGAGCCGAAGGACTCACCATCATTTGTCGTCATCCTGCTGGGGTCATCAAGGCAGGAGAAGGCTGCATGGACCAGTGATATCAGCCAGGTATGATATGGAGTGTGATCGCTAGGGGGAAGGAAAAGTGGATGGAAATGGAAAAGAGTTGCAGATTCAGATGCACCAAACCAATATTCGGGAGGCAAGTAGGAAGAGAGCAGGAGAACAGGAGGAGGCAATAATAGATGTATGTATGATGTTACAACGCATGCTTTTACCATGCATGCCTTTTCAACGCGGTTTTTACAACGCATGCCTTTCAACGCATAGTGCTTTGGGGCGCTGGATAGTGAATAGTTTAATTTACTATTCAACTCCAGTCCCCGTAGATAGTAGGGAAGGTGTTGGATAGTAAATTAAACCTATTCCCTATCCTAGAGCGCCCCCCAGCACAATGTGTTGTAATGGTTTGCGTTGTAAAAGTTGTGTCGTAATGGTAGTGCGTTGTAAAAGTTTCGTTGTAAAGGTTGTTTACCATAATAGATAGCTCCAATATGTGTAAGAGAGGGACACAGTAAGGGAGTAAGGGAGGGAGAAGAGGATATTAACAGGGGCAGAGAGTTTAAACAAAATTAAAGACTGGCATGGGAAGACAGCAGGGAGAATGAAAAGCAGGAGCAAGTGATATTATCCAGATATTAGGGTCGGAATGAAGTAAAAGAGTGCAATGGGGAGAGAAATTGATAGGAGGGTAACAGGGATTTGCAAGGGGTCAGTAGTATCATTCCAGTGTGAGGAGATAGTGGTACGGTGAGAAAGGTTCAGCAAGGGAGAATAAGAGCCATCAGTCAGTTGCAGGAAGTGGCAGAAGAGGGAAATGGGAGCAAAAATAAAAGAGAGAGCAAAAGGGAAGGATGACATAAGGCACGCTGTGAAGTAAAAGGCAGTGGAGGGTTGAGAGTGCAAGGAAGAGATAAAGAGTAAATCTATAAATGTAAGTGTACTCTGACACATTTTTGTTACTTTGCTACTTTTGTCTATTCATGAATTGTGAGTATAAAGTTACTCAAAAGTGAAGACTTAAATGTTGAACCAAATTTACCAAAGTAACGTTGCTTAAGTCAAAAGAGAGGAGTAATAAGTCCTGACCATGCTTGATCAGCCGCTGATACTGCAACACCCTTCCCTAGAAAATAAAGGAGTCTGGGACTTTAAAACATAACCTCATACTCAATAATGGTAAATTAAAACAATTTCAAGTATGTTATATATATATATATATATATATATATATATATATATACACACACACACACACACACACACACACACACACACATCCAATGCTCACTCCCAGCCAAGAAAGAGCACGACACAGCTCTGTGTTAAACACAAGTGGATTTATTCAGCTTTTCAGCACCTGGTACCTGCAGTCCATGAAACGCTTGGCAGACGCGTTTCAGCCGATGTGGCTTTCCTCAGTGCAAGTTTCACAGACTGGTCCTTTCACCTGGGGGTCATTAGGTGTAAAGATGTTGTGGTGATCACTCCCAGTGCAGTAGTCTCTCGGACCCTCCTCCACCTTCAAGGTGTACATCACCATGCGCTCGCACTCCAGGCAGCTGCATGCTGGTAGGTGTATTCCTACGTGGAAGCCCATTAAGATATATATATATATATATATATATATATATATATATATATATATATATATATATATATATATATATATATATATATATATATATATATATATATATATATATATATATATATATATATATATATATACATATATATATATATATATATATAATGTGTGTATATATATAAATGGAGTCGAATTTATATGTGTGAGTTTGTACAATACTTTTTAAGGCTTAGAGTACCTCATAAATTATCCAAATAAGGAAGCAGAGAACTCTAGGTAGTTCCCAAGTTTATGTAGTGAGCAGCTGCTCCTATATGGAGCACCCTACAACCCCAGCGACACTTTGAATCTGCTTACCTCAAATGTCTGTTTTTCTAGCAAAGTTTTAAGTGTGTGATTAACACACTGCCATCCACGCCAAGCTAGAAAGGGACAAAGCATTTTGCCATTTTTACCGAAAAAGCTGTATGCATAGGGTTAGTACAGTGCTATTCATGCTGAGCTGTCACAAAAACATTTTACCACTTCAGGCACAGCATTACAGCTTTGGATTGCTAAAATACCGTCCAAGCCAACCTGGAATGCATAAAAGCAACCCCTGACTGGTGTTTTGCTCTTGTTAGAGCTCTTATGAGAGGTATAGCTTTGTCCATACACAGGGGAGTACCCAGTATAATTTAAAACAATACCCTTTCAAGTTAAGAGTACTGCATAAATTATGCAAATAAAAAAGCAGGGAACTCTGAGTAGTTACCAAGTTTAGGTGGAGAGCATCTCCTATATCAAGCACCCTCCAACACCGGTTAGACTCTGAATCTTCTCACTACCAATATCTGTTTTCCTAGCAAAGTTTGTAAGCATAGGATTAGCACAGAGACATCCACGCTGAGCTAGAAAGGGACCAAGGCTTTTGACTTTATTCTAATATTATTTAAGGAGAACATATTCTATTAACCATTTTTAACTTTAAATTGCAAAATACATACAAATCAATCCCAATTAATTCTACGCATAACGTTTTGTAATCTTTAGTACATAATAAGTAAGTACAAACATTTGTCTTTAGGTGGGATTTTTAAAAATAGATCTTTAATATACTTTTTTTTAAATTTAGTATATGTCAAATCATTATATAATTATTAAAAAAACAAGCTGATAGTTTTAAATTACTACTAGTAACTTTTCACATGTAGGCGAAGGTATCTGCCATCAGGATGAGATCTCTGTATGTTAAGGTATAAACAAAAATGTAAAATGCTATTAACCTTTATAATTCAATAGAAAACACATTTTGATGTAAAATATTAATGTTAAATATTTTTTCCATGTATTTTAATTGTAGAACAGTATTCAAAAGTTAAATCATTATTAACTCAATATAAATTATTTTATATATAATAAACTCAAATTGAGTTTCTGAAGGCTAAATTAGAAAAAGAAAATCCCACTTAAATAAATAATATACATTTTTCTGTATTAAAATTATAAAAAGTGATGTAATTATAGTTTATTGAAAATTAATTGTGCATTACTTTTTGCATTTAAAATTATTAAGATATCTCAATTAAAATTAAAAATGTTATATTTTTATATAATGGATTTCTCATTAAATTAAACATGTTTTTATTTGTCATTAGTTTAAATCATTTCATTAATTTGAATTATTACCTCTGGGGTTTTATTTAAGACCCTACCTCAATTATGTTCCTTAGGAGGTTGTTGCAGTACCAGTAGTTGTCCAAAAGTGGTGTTGGGCTCACTCCAGGTCTGAGCTGGAATACATTTACGACTGTTTTGTATCCCTTTTGTTTGTAGTAATTTCAGTGCAGTTTGCGAGAAGGAATGAGCTTATTCTTTTGTGGGAAGGTGTAGTCCTCTTGAAACCACTCCCCAACCCCACTTTACCCCCCATACTCCTCTCCTTACCCCTCCCCTTTAGTTGTAAAGATTCCCAATTCTCTAACTTCTCCCCAATGTCCCTCCCACATTTACTACTAAAACGTATGCTAATATGTTCAGAGACTGCAGTTGGGAGAGATTTCTGCTCTAAAAAAGAGATATAAGAGGCAGAGGCAGAACCCCTGCATGTAGGTTTGTGAATAGTATTTTGCAGTACATTAGCAGTTCTACTATAATACCGCTAAAAGCACTAAAAATGCAGCTTGTGAACAGACCCTATGTAGGGACCAGTTACATTAGCCACGTTTGTGGAAAATACTGTGTTCTTGTGTGATAAAGCAGCAGTGAGAGCGCTGGAAACAGAGACCAGTCACATAAGCCAGGTGCCATTGGGGAGGTAAGGGTGACAGACCGGAAGAGAAGATGAGTTTCAAGTAAATCCATGCAGGTACAGGGCGAAGGCAATGAGGGGAAATTGGAGGTCAGTGAGGGGAGGGGCATCAGTAGGGAGGAGTAGGAGGATGAGAGAGCAGACAGAACAGCTAAAGAGATGGCTTCAAATGTACCTAGCCATGAATATGGGGGAAAGGAATGGGGCGAAGAGAGGAGGCTGGGATCAGTGCCACGAGCCAGGTGCATGACGGGAGGAAGAAGAAGAAGATGAGAATGCATTGCTGAGGCGGGGAAGAGTGAGAAATGGTAGAAGGAGAGAAAGAGGTGCACAGAAAAGGTAAAGGGCTAGAATAAGACAGGCTAGGTGCTGTACGTGTGACCGGTGTGACAGGCATCACACTGGTTGCCAGTGTTTGGAACGAGTGTTGTTAATGATTAATGCATTTGTGATTCTAGTGTAAGAGCTGATTAGCAAGTGAGATGCTTTATTGTTTGTTTTTTCTGTATCAGATACATTCTATGTGAGTCTCTTTCTTACCTGTGAAGTGTGAATCGTCGCATGATAAGAGGTGTTGTTTGTGAGCAGCTTTCTGCTCTGTCTCTAGAAATATTCTACGTAGATGTGTAAGGTTCTGCTTGCTTCCCTATATTGACCCTTAAGGTGGAGGGAGGCGGTAGGGTTGTAGTGGGCCTCTCTTCCAGCCTGCTGTCGTAGTAGTGATCAGGTGCCAGTGAGATTTGGTTGCAGCAGCGACTGCCCCCATTCCAGTGTGGGTTTTATGCTGTTGTGGTAGTAGTGAGATGCCTTGTGCTAGTTTGCTCTTCTGATTTGGTGTGAGGAGAACAGTGCCAATTTGCCATTGCAGCAGTGTTTACTTTCCTTGTGCACATTTCTTGCTCTGGTAGGGATGAACTGCCCTCTGGAACATGTATTTGATAGAGGTGAGATGATCTGTGCCTTTTTAGGTCGAGCATTCGAGACCTCTTGTATATACTTTAGTATATACTTATATGTGTATGTACTTTGTGGGCTCTGGAGATCAGCCCTAGGACTCGTCTGCTTCCGCTTAGGGACTTTTTTATGTTCAACTGCCTCTATTTACCTTTCTTGATAGAAAACAACTACCAGAGGTCAGCAAAATACCTGAATCACTTTAGCATTCTCTGGATTCCAGTCCATAGAAATTGTCTTCCACGAGCACCCGTAGACAATAATAGTTTTTTCACATCTTGTATTTTCCAGTGATATGACCACCGAAGGCCCTGATTTTATAAAAACAGAGCTTTAGACTCTACTATTACCCGCTGAAAGGCAATATTTCTCTCCATGTGTTCCCATACCTGGCGTGTCATGCAGTTGGTGCTTACTTTCCCTCCATGCTAAAGACCAGTAGATGTTCCAGCACCCAGGCTAAAGTGCTGCATAGCTAAATACATACAAGGTCCCAAAGGCGAGACCGATTGAATTGCAAATGCTTGTTGCTTTTGTGGTAGAGGTGTTTTACCCTGTGTCCGAGTGCTGCTTTGGTAGGTGTGAGATGCCTTGTGCCATTTATCTGTTGCAATAGGACTGATGCCTCCAGTGCCGGTTAGTTTATGCAAAACTGAGTTGATCTGTACCAGTTTGCTGTAAGAAGCAAGGTGCCACGTGTCTGTTTTTCTGTCTCGATAGGGGTGAGATACCCAGTGCTAGCTCGTTGTTATGGTAATAATAATGGTACCAGTATCAGTTTGCTGCAGTCTTAGGGATGAGGTACCCTGTGCAATTGTGGTAGGTTTTAGGTGACACGTGCCAGTTTCTTGTGTGATTGGGGTGATCGGGCCTGTACTGGCTTGTTTGCGTCTGTGCTTCCATGTCCAACTTTTCTTCTGTTGGTTATTGTAAAGTAACGAGCTCTGGGATCTCTTTTATAGTTTACATTAGGGAGGGTGAAGAAATGGCTTCTGTGTGAGTGTGCTCCTTTCCTGTCCTGTGAATGTGCTCCTTTCCTATCCTGCTATGTGAGTGTGCTCCTTTCCATGCCTGCTTTCTCAGTGTGCTCCATTCCTGTCCTGTGTGTGTTTCTTTCCTGTCTTGCTGCAGGAGTCTCCTCCTTTCCAGTCCTACTGTGAGTATCCTCCTTTCCTGTTCAGCTGTGCATGTTCCTTTTCTACCCTGCTCTATGAATGTGCTGACATACGGTCCTGCTGTGTCAGTGTGCTCATTTGCCTGTCTATGTGTGTAAGTGTGCGAATTTCTTGTCCTGCTATCTCAATGTGGTCCTTTCCTTTCCTTCTGTTAGTGCTCATTTTATGTTCTGCTGTGTCACTGTGCTCCTTTCTATCCTTGCTGCCTCACTATGCTACTTTCTTGTCCTGTAGTGTCAGTTTGCACCTTTCTTGGTCTACTCTGTGTTTCTCCTTTCCCTACTGCTGTTTGTCTGATCCTTTCTTGTCGTGCTGTGTGGGTGTGATCCTTTCCTGACCTGTGCCTCCTGTGTGACTATGCTCCTTTCTTATCCTGTTGTGTGAGTGTGCTCCTTCCCTGTCTTGCTGTGTGAGTGTGCTCTTTCCTGTCCTACTCTCTCAGTATGCTCCTTTCCTGTCCTGCTGTGTTTTTGCTCCTTTCCTGTCCTGCTCTCTGTGTGCTCCTGTCCTGCTGTGTGTTTTTGCTCCTTTCGTGTCTTGCTGTTTGAGTGTGCTCCTTTCCTAAACCCTTCCTAAACATGTGAGTGACCACCATTCGTTCCCTGCCACACTCATGCACCCTCCCATAACCCGTTCAGACAATCACAGGCTGAGTCATTGTTGGTGCAGAACGGCCACAGTTTATTTATTGCAAACAAAACAAAGAAAGATATGGCTGTTGTAGTTCGGACTGGACTGTTCCCATGGGGCACAGGGTCAGAGCTGATTTGCATAAAGCCATTATCTGACCCAGGGTGGTGTGGAGTGCAAAAAACGATGGATTTAGGCCCAGATCTTTGTACTGGGGTGAATGTAAGACATTGATCTACATTCTGTCCATCAAATTGTTTTTTGCAGTTTATTTATTGACACGGATCATAAAAACATTGCATTTTTTATGGTCATTCGTATATGCTCCATGATTCAATCTCCATCACATCTATAAAGTTATCTACAGTCTGATTATACTGGTTCATAAACTTATTATAGCACTTCCCGCACAGCCCCCAGTGACGTCCCCTTTTTGCAGGTGTCTAGCGTTCACGGTCTCCAGGCTTCCCTTCCTACCGATATCCGAGTGGGTGGACATCAGGCCTGACCCAGGCTGCAAGTGCCGTGTCTGCCTGCTGTGGACGCCCTTGCTGGCTATTCGCTTGCTCCCCTGTGCCCCTGCCCTAAGGCATCCCAAGGACACTGTTTTGAGTAGCTCTTCGTCCTAAGCTTGTGTGCTTTCTTGGCTGTCTAATTGTGCTGTTTCCATGGCCTCTTTGATCGCTCCCAACTTGTGGCTGTGACGCCCCCAATTCGGGGTGGGCCGGTGGGCCAACGTGGAGAGGTCAAGGTATACCCAGGTGTTGCACCTTGCCCCCTTTAAACCCTCAATTTTCGCTGTTCTGTGAATGGGCTCCTGGCCAGTCTTTTTGTCAGTGTGCTCTTTCACATCCTGTCATTCTGTGCGTGCCCCTTTCCTGGCCTGCTCTGTGACAGCCACTGCAAAACTAAAGTGGGGGAGAGCAGAACTGTGAGAGGTGTTTAGTGGAATAATAATTATTTTTTAAAACTTAGCTGCCTCGGTGCTTTTCTCCCTCCTGGCAGTCACTAGGGCACAAATCACAGGCTCCCCACCCAATCCAGACGCTGCTCTCATGCTATACCAAGCATGAGAGCAGCATAGAGACTGGCCTGGTCTGACACTCAGGCACAGGGAGCATACAGCTTTTCTCCAACCCGATGTCAATACAGCTGGTTTGGAGAAAGACAGCCGGCCAAACGGACATGCGTACTTTACAATGCTTATCACTCCTCCTCCCTGCCGTGGCCAGGCCCCGCCCGTCCCGCCCAAGACTCCCTGTCTCAGTCAGTCAGCGGGAAATAACATGATAATATTGTTTCATTATCATTTTACTTTTCGCTGACTGACTCTGACCAGTGGGGCGATGCTCCTTCACCATTGCTGAGGAGCCGTCCCAGGCCCTGCTGTGCATTTGTTAATTTCCTATCCTGCTGTGAGTGTGCCTCATTCCGGTCCTGCTGTGAGTGTGCTTGCTTCCGGTCCTGCTGTGTCAGTGTGCTCCTTTCCGCTCCTCCTACGTGCCTGTGCTCCTTTCCTGTTCTGCTGTGTGTATGTCCCTTTCTGGCCCTGCTCTGTGCTCCTTCGCAGATCTTCTGTTAGTTTGTTTCTTTCCTGTCCTGCTGTGTGAATGGGCTCCTTTCTTGTCATGAAGCGTGAGTGTGCTCCTTTCCTATTATGTTGTGTACATGCTCCTTTTCTACTCCACTGCGTGAAAGCTCCACTTTCTGGCCCTCTTTGTCAGTGTGCTCAGTTCCTGTCTATCTGTGGAAGTGTGCTACTTTCACTTGTTTCTGTTTGACTGCTTCTTTCTGCCCTTCTGTGCGAGTGTGCTAAATTCCTGTCCTGTTATGTCAGTGGGCTTCTTTCCTGACCTTTTGTGTGCCAGGCTCATTTTCATGTCCTGTACTCCTCTCCTGTCCCGCTGTGTGACTGTGCTCCTTTCCTGTCATGTCTGCTGTCTGTGTTTGCTCCTCTCCTATCCAGAGTGTGAGTGCGCTCCTTTCCTGTCCTGCTGTAATTTTGCTCCTTCCATGTCTGTTTGAGTGTATCCCTTTCCTGCCCTGCTGTGTGTGTTTTCTACTTTCCTGTCCAGTGTGTAAGTGGGGAAACATATAAATAAACAGGAGAGGGGAGGTAGAGTAGTTTTGAAGGATTCTTACTCCACAAACTAATATGCATAAACAAAAGGAATCCTCCTTAGAATGACAGGGAAGTTTTCTCCTCAGTGGTATGGGAGCACTTAGTATTTTTGTAAAATACCCCTCACACACCAAAAGGCCCCTTGGTGTCATGCTTTATCATAGGGGTCTTCGCAACCCTCTAGCGGGTTGCGGCGTGTGACTACGCGGGACCACTTTTAAGTTTTGGCTATATGTGGTGCGTGTGAGTGGGTATGTGTTTATGTGAGTGGTGGGATTTAGTGAGAAAATTAAAAAGCACCTGGCTCGTGGGTATAGCAGAAAAAAAAATGTATTCATGATCCCGGGCTGGTACTAGTAAAAGAAGTGAAGTGCGAGGCGTGTTTTGTCGTGATTATGGACAAAACCTCATGTGTGCGTCGACATGTTTCAGAGGCAGAGCTCCTTCTTCAGGATGGGGGCACAACTTCCCCACCTTATTCACATTTCACTAATAGTTAAAGATATGTTTAAGTCAATTTAACAAAAGTGAGGAAAAACTAAATATGTGTCTGTATATACAGGCTATTATGTACCTACAGCGGTTTTTGGCTGAAGTAAATGCAAATTGCATGACTTATATAGTAGAGCTTGCTTGCTTCATGAGCATTCAGAACGTCTGGGGGTGATTGCTAATATGCAGTGAACACGGGAGGAGTTCTCCTCGGTCTAGCCCCACACGCTGCTCCGCGTATATACACGGA
The DNA here is from genome assembly GCF_964263255.1 of Lissotriton vulgaris. Taxonomy (NCBI): domain Eukaryota; kingdom Metazoa; phylum Chordata; class Amphibia; order Caudata; family Salamandridae; genus Lissotriton; species Lissotriton vulgaris. The sequence continues at coordinate 1,818,259,011 of NC_141687.1, forward strand.
GAGATGATGGAGGAAAGATGCAGCGAGGAGATAAGTTCAAAAAACAAAATTTGTACCACTCCTCCACCCCTCCTCCCTTGTTCCTTGCCAGGCGCCATCGAATAAATCACGTTATATATTTAGATACTGAACACTGACCTTTCTGACCCTTCCCTTGCAGTGCATTGATAACATTCGCTGCAATGGCCTGATGATGAACGCATTCGAGGAAAACTCCAAAGTAACTGTCCCACAAATGATCAAGTAAGTGACCAATAAAAGCATTGAAGGTAACTGGGTAATGAAAGCGAGAGTGGCTCTGGAATGGAGAGAGAGAAGCGATTGATGAGTAAGGGATGCTTTGGAACCAGAGAAAAGAGCTATGGGTCTGACGACTCTGAACATGCTGTACCACAATCCAGTGGTGAACTGCTTGCATTATCAATATGTGATTAGAAATAAATGCCTGATTCTCAGTAAATCAAGACTTTCTTTATACCAAGCTTACTTCCTTTGCTGCATCTGAGCATATTTTCTACATTTTGCTATGGTATTCAGACAAAATATCGAGTCTAAAATATTGTGTTTTGGAAATATTGTCAGCAAGAATATTGATGTCAATAATATTGATTTTAAGGTAAGTAATATCGATTTTTAGAATATTTAAGTCCTTAATATAGTTTGCAAAAATATAGTTGTTTATAATATCCTTTTGTGATATTGTTATATATTTTAGTATATATTTTAAATGCATATTATGTAATCTATTTATATAAATATTATTTCTGTTTTTTATATATTTGTTAATTTTTTAGTAGTTATTAAATTAAATGTAACTAAATGTTATGTTTTTTAGTTCCATAGCGGGTTGTGGGTTTATAAGGGTATAGGGATTGTATGATAGAAGCACGCAGTCCGAACCACAAATGCGTTTCAACCATGCATTCCTTTACCACGCATGCCTTTACCACACAAGTTTGTTGTAAAGGCATGAATGGTAACGGGTATGCATGGCTAAGCTTGCTACTACTCCCACCCCTCCACCTGCCCTAATCTACAAACCCCCTACCTGCCCCTTAACATACCCCAAACTCCTCCCACCCCTGGGCTGTCCCTAACCCTTAACATACCCGACCCCCCTCCAACTCCCGCGCTCTCCTTAAAACTACCCCAACCCCTTCGAATGCCCGTAAGCCTAAAACCCTAACCCCTAATTAGAAAAACTACTGACCCCTCCCAATGAGCCCCAAAAATGAACCCACCCTCCCCTAAGTCCTAAAAACTACCCCAACTACCCATTCTCCTCCCCTGCCCTGAGCCCTTAAAACCCAACCCCTTTCCACTGCCCTTAGGCCTAAAGCTCTAATCCCTAATTTAAAAAACTACCCTAACCTGAGCCCTAATAACTATTCTGCCCGTCCCCTAAACCCTGAAAACTACCCTAACACACCCCCCAGTGCTGAAAACAACCATGGCCCCAGCCCTGAAAACTACCTCAACACCTCCTCAACCCTAAAAACTACCCCAACCGTCCCCCAGCACTGAAAACTACCCCCTAGACCTGAAAATAACCCCCAGCCCGCACCACAGCCCACAAAACTATACCCCAACACAGCCCCACTTTCCTCACCGCGTCCTCTACCTCTCTTCCTGGTGAGGTCTGCCCCCGCAAAACCTCAAAAAACTCCCCAGCACAGCCCTGAAAACTTCCCCCTGCCCTCAGCACAGCCCCTGAAAACTTTCCCCAACACAGCCCTGGACCCCCCCCCACGCCAGCACAGCCTCCAAAACAACCCCAGAACAGCCCCATAAACTACCCCATGCCCCCAGCACAGCCCCACTTAACTCTCTTCCTGGTGAGGTTTCCTGCTTCCATCCCTGCGGCAGCCAGCAGCTAGACCACGCACTGCTTTAACCACACATATGCATGGTTAAGGCATGTGTATGGTTAAGGCAAGCGTGGTTACGCTTGCGATGGTTACACTTGCGAAGTCGGAACACGCATGGCTGAGGCCACGGTGTTCAGACTGTTTCCCATGTATAGGATTTGAAGTAATTTAATTGTAATAAATGAATGACTATTTTTTATTTCATGTTATTAATTTAATTGATATTTATTTATGTTAATTGTGCTATTAATTTGTTTTATGTGAATTTTATGTGCGAGTTGTGGGGATTATAGGTGTAAAGGGTGTGAAGTAATTTATTTTTAATTAATTAATAATTAATTGTTAATATTAATTAGGTAAAAGCGGTATTACATTAAGAGTCCCAAAATATTTTGTTGTTTAGTTTTTATTCTGCTTCATAGGATCTTTACTAATAGTCACAAACCCTACAAAGTCCTGGAGCTGCATGTGTGTATTAAGGAGGTCTTTTCATAAGATGCCCACTGAAAATGTCACACAGGGTAAACTGTGTACTACTGTCCTTATGATGAGCAATGCCCCGTAATACCTATCAGGGGCTATTTGTTTCCTGGAAATCCATTGATTAGCCAAAATAAGCATATCCAGCCTGCATTTCACAATGTAAAGGTGAAATATGTGAAAGGGAAGGAAAAATGCAGCCTGATAGTCTTACAGTGAAATGTACACAAAAGTGCCCTGTCTCTTTAGGAGTGTAGGAGTTTCACCTACACATGATGCACTGAACTGGCAGCTACCTCAGAGAGACAGTTCTTTATTACAGCTCCTGTGAGTAGGCTCTCAGAGCATGTGTGGTTTGACGCCTCTACTTTTTGACTAAAGTTTGATAGCAAAACTTTGTTTTTATATTTTCGCTCGATATACATATATATATTTTTTTTAAGCTGTCTATCACCCCCACAAGATCTGTGTGGTGTGCCTCCCAGACTGACACTCGACTGATGACTGACACCTGGAAAAAAAATGTCCAATAGGACTTTAAACATTCGAGGCCCGATCAGACTCAGAGGATTGATCCAGGACGTGAAAGTGGAGGAGAAAAGGAAGAAGACGAAGAAAGGGTTGGAAACATTTTCTAATGCTTCTTGTGAAAGACAACTGACTTCTGAGAAGGACTCCTTCAGAAGGAGGTCTTGAAATAGGAAATCTTCAGGAAAACACAGATGAGATCATTCAAGATCAGCTACAAAGGGTGTTCCGATCAGCTCTCAAAGGCAGGTAAGATGTGTACTTTTCATCAACATCACGGGAAGCATACCAACAAACACCCACAGTCTGCAAGACCCTTAACCTTTGCACATTTACCATGGAAGGCTGCCCACAGTTTGACGTTGCCAAAGTCGCCCATGATATTGATGGCTAAACCGGCTTTGATTTCATTGTTGGTAGGATTCCCATCTCTGATGTCAATGACAGATCACCACTGAACATCACTCCTCTCATTCTTAAAAAAGAGATGCCATTTGACTACTTCTAAGTCCCCACACCCATCGGCGTTGTTAAGGCAAAGACTGTTACCATCACCTATAGCGTCAATAACTATGATCCACTAACTTCCAAACCGATGTCAAAATTGAAGCCAATGTACACGTGGATATCACTGGCACCTTCGATATCATCAAACAATGGGCAGCCTTCAATGTTAAACAGCAGAAGGTCTTCTGCATCGACCTTGTAGGTCTTTCAGACTGCAGGTGTTTGCTATACTCTCCATGACGTTGATGAGAAGTAGACAGCGAACCTTTCTTTGAAAGTAGATTGTAGCCAATGCTATCAATGTCGACACTTTTTATGCTGATCTTGAATGACGTTGAGAAGGATGTATTCAGTGTTTTCCTGAAGATCTCTTTTGTCTGGATCACCCTCTGTGGGAGTCCTTCAGGAACAGGTTGTCTTTCAAACCAATAAGAGAAATATTCTCTTTTGAGGATCCACTTCAGGTTCCTTACACTTCTTACAGCTGTCACCTCCTAGGATTGTATCTAGACCAACATCAGTGACTCCTATTCTCAAAAGACGACCAACTCTGATGTCCCCTCAAAGATCTCCAGCCTCTCTCCCGATGGTACTCCAGAGAAAAGAAAAAGATACAGATCTCATTCCAGTCCCAGGTCTACTTTTTCAGATTCAGTTGATTCTAATTCATTTAGTACTTCAACTTCACCAGTCCAATCTCCATCTTGTGTCTCTCATCGACAACATTACAGCATTTCACATGGTCGTAGCCTGAGGAGTGGATAAACTCAACATTCCTCTGGAGATTCTACAACCAACAGGTTCAGTGATTCTAGAAGCTTTACAGCTGAGTGCAGCTCTGAAACCCTTGCTGCATTGAGTCACAGGCCTTCTTGACATCGCAGAGGGAGGAAAAGTCCCTTAACCCTGGTACTATAAAAACTGCTACTCTATGCCTATTGTGGAAATATAAGGCACCACAACAAGATCCAGACATAACGTAAAATGAACCGAAACTTGATTCAGTTATCATAACCTTGGTGAGAAAGAAGCATGTTTCAGCTCCGGATACTATAGTTACAACACGGCGAGAAAGCAGACATCTACAATGCCGGGTAGTACTGTATGTGGTATGGCAGCTAAACATTTAAAAAATGCCAGGATGACAGAAGGTATCTGAAGGAAACCTGGGAGGGTATGCACTCTTTTATCAACGACCTGCCAAAACATTGCCAACAAGACTTCATTGAACTGCTGATATTAAACTTCACTTGTCTCTAACCAAATCATAAGTGCAGCAGTTGATTCTGCAGAATTGGCAGCAAGAACATACTATCATGATGTATCTACCACCTTAAAGCCAGAGTTTTCAGGGTTTACTTTGTTTGGGAGACAAAGAGAGAAAGAGATGATAAAGATGAAGATTGAGGTTGATACTCTGGCAGTGGGCCATGAAGAAAGGAAAAAGTATTTAAACAGCTATTAAAGGCAATAGATAGGAGGTATTCCCAGCCCAGGGTTCAGTCCCCTTCCTGGCCTTATTAACATCACCAACAGCAATAACGGCATAGTCAGAGTTGCTCTTACCAGAGAAGGTTTTTGGTGCCTAACTCATCATCAATGAAACCTCCTACCTCCAGAAGAAGACACTCATCTGGTAATAGACAGTGACAATCTTATACTTCCCACCTCTGTTTCTCACTTCAGTGGGGGAGCAGTACCTTGTATATGGTAGAGTGGACTCAAATTACAAGAGACAAATGGGTGCTAAATATTGTAGCCTGTAAATACTTTCTACATTTCAAGACTATTCTACTAACAGTTCCTTCAAAGCCAGCTTTGAGAGTGTTCAAGCTAGTTCCACTGATACTGAAAAAAGCCTCAAAGGATAATTGCAGACCAATATTAGCCCTATGGTTCACAAACAAATTCATCAAGAAGAAGATGACCAAGGATTGATAATCATTGTTATTATTATTATTATTATTATTATTATTATTATTATTATCATTACTTAGCATTTTTTGAGCGCATGGCTACCTTGAGGCATCCCAGCACTGACGGCAAAACAGATCGCAGTAGATGGCTAGCAATTACTTTTCCAGAATAGCCAAGTTTTAAGGAACTTCCGGGAGGTAAGGTGGGAAGTTTCAAGCCGCAGATTGAGAGGGAGGGTATTCCACAATCTGGCTATGTTTTATGAGAAGGAGCGCCCTCCGCTACGCGTCCTATTAATTTTAGGGATGTTGGCTAAATTGAAATTCACCGAGCGGAGCGACTTCTGAGGAAGATACGCGGTGATCATAGACTGGTTGATGTGAGGGCCTGTGCCCGTGAGAGTCTTGTTAGCGGTGCATAAGGCCTTAAAGGAAATCCTCTCCTCGATCGGCAACCAGTGTAATGTTTTTAGACTGGGCCTGACCGACTGCATTCTACAACAGCCAGTCACAAGTCCCGCCACACAGTTCTGTGCCACCTGAAGCTTCCTTAAAATAGATTTTGGTGCTCCCAAATACAATGAGTTACAGTAGTCGAGGCACGAAAGAATCAGGGCCAGGACCACGACTCTCCTTGCCTCTATGGGCAATAGGGGAGCACTATCTGCAGCATTCTGAGGATGCCGTGACACACTCCTGCCACTGCCACTGCTTGCTGGTCAAGTTTGAGGGAATTGTCCAGCCACACCCGAGGCTCTTTATCTTGGCCTTCGGGACTGGAAGGGCGCCCAGGCAAGGAGGCCAGGACAATGTGGGGACTAACTTGGCTGAGTTGCACAAGAACATGATTTCAGTTTTGTCCCCGTTGAGTTTGAGACAAGAATGTTGCATCCAAGTCGCAACCTTTTCCAGGCAGAGTTCCAGGTTTGAAGCATCAGACCGCTGACACCACCAGCTGCGTGTCATCCACGTAGGTAACTACTTTAATCCCAAACGGCTGGATGACCTCAGACAGTGGCCTCATATATACGTTGAAAAGCGTGGGACTTAAGGAGGATCCCTGGGGCACTCCAAAGTTAAGAGGTAGGGGCCCGGATAGGGTCCCTCACGAAGACCTGAAAAGTCCTGCCATTAAGAAAAGATTTAATCCAAGAGATGGCAATAGATGTGCAATAGAACTGCAAAATGCATATTTTCACATACCAGTAGCAAAGCCCCATATAAAATCCCTTGATTAATTGTAGGAAATAACCTCTATTACTAAATAGTCCTGATTTCAGTCTCAAGTCTTCTTCTTGTACATTCTCTAATTGTGTAGCCGTAGTAGTACCCTACCTACTATAGAAGGGGATTTTTTATTTACCCTTACCCGGACAATTTAGCACTGAAAGCTCACAGTCATGAAAATGTGAAGTAGGAATTTGATGCAAATATAAAACTACTGTGCTGTCTGGGTCTTTAGATCAACCATCAAAAATCAATTTTAACACCAGTGCAAACACTATCGTATTTGGGGGCAATGGCGAAATAGTGTCCTCTATCTGGGAGTAATGCCACATTCTGGAGAAAACCTCCAACCCAATAGCAATAAAATAGCTTCCCTTCTAGCTCTATGAATTAAATCCTGCATCTATATTATCCCAGATGCAAGGCTGCACGAGACCCCTCTGTACCACTATCTAGAGGACCAACAGTGTCAAAACAAGAACAGTTGGGAAGACAGATTGATTTTGACTTCTACAACAAGACAATCCCTATCATAGTGGTGCAATAAGCAGAACTTGCTCAAGAAGGAAATGTTATCACAGAGCATAGTGACGGATGCTTCCTTGTCAGGGTGAGGAGCTCATTTAAACATTTGATAGTACAGAGACAATGGACATTCAAGGAGATCTCATACAACATAAAACTATCTGGATCTGAGTGTTGTCCATCCGGCCCTCAATCCTGTCTGCCAAAAAGTCAAGAAATCCAGAATGAAACAGACAATACCACCACCAAGCATTGTTTTAACAGGGGCACCAGGTCAAGACCACTTTCCACAGAATCACAGAAAATCTAGCATTTGGGCCCCAGCCAGGGAACTGACACTAACAGTGGTACACATTTTAGGGATAATAAATCAGCAAGCAGACTTTCTCAGTTCCTATTACAAAGAGTCTCACAAGAGCGTCCTTTGAAGAATGGGAAACCGTGTATAGTCCTCTTCACAACAGCAAAAACAAAAAAATAAAGAATTTTCGCATCCAGGCTACCAGAACTGCTGTCTCTAGTGAAGGGCTTTTATTAGTTGTTCAAGTCCATTTTTTTCACACCTTTTTTACCAATTACGTTAATACATTCAGTAATACTGAAACTGCAAAAATATCAAGCAAACATTATGTTACTAGCACCAGGTTGGCAGAGGCAGTGGTGGCACCTGGAGCTTATGCAAATGTCCGTCGAATCATACACAAATCTTTCATACAAGCCAGATCTGTTGACCAGGCTTAAAGGGCAAATTCCACACCTAATTTTAACATTATTGAATTTGGCCATGTGGCTCCTGAAGTCAATCAGTAAAATCATATGATTCTTCCTCTAGCCAGTATGGAAATATTTGAAAGAATCAAAGTGTCCCTACACAAGACATTGGGGCCATGAGTTGGGGCCCTACCACCATCTGTGCTGTGGTCTGGCCTCCACATTACAATGCGTGTGGTCAGAGGCAGCAGGCGGAGAGACCGTCCACCGCTTTCCAACGGACTCAAGGAGACCGTAGGTGTCTCAGAAACCCTTCACAATCCCTTAATGACGGCCATCAGCATTATGATGTCGGTTTCCGACAGCCATTCAATGTCGGCCTTTACGACATGGAAAGGCTGTAGGAAAGTGACACTGGGAGGCACCTATAGTGCTCCCCTAAACATCACTGCACCGTGTGGCAGGCACCCCAGGCCCGCAGGGATGTTTGAAAGCATCCATCTTTCAATGGAAGCTAGTGCTGCGAGCCATTTCTGCTTGCCATAAAAGCTTCCATTGGAAAATGGATGTTTTCAAACCTATGGTCGGGTGGTTCCCAATCCCCAATGATGCCCGTCCGCCCGACATCGTAATAAGCCCCTATGTTGTTCAATGACATGGAAAAGAGTCTGCATATGATGTCACGATAATGGGAACAATCCAATCAACTGGCCTTTATTATGGCCTACAGAAAATCTTCAATTCAACTATCATTTTTTTAAATGACAATCATCGATAACTTTTTGGAAAGACTTACGAAAGTGTTTCCACCAATTAGACACCCTTCTCCACCACGAGAGTTGAACATTGTTCTGTCAAAGCTGTTGGCTTCCCCTTTTGAGCCAGTATTCAAGGCGACATTGTAGCATGTCTCCAGGAAGATAGATTTCCTTGTTGCCACCCCCTCTGCTCAGACACTAAGTTGCATTCTTTATCTGCTGTATAGCCCTGCACTATTTCCTATTCTGATACAGTGGTAATGAGAAAACATTCTTATTAACCAAACAATTACTGTGGGCAATTTTTTCCCAATCCTTCCTTAGCTGCACAATGTGCCTTCTATTCACTAGGTATTAAAAGAGTGTTTTGCTTCTATATAAATAAAAAAAAGACCTGACAAAACGAAGCAACAATTCATTAACTATGGCCAAAATAGACAAAGTCTATCCATCCAAACAATCTATTCTTTGATGGATAGTATCCTGTATCACATTATGTACCAGCTAGCAAACAAACCTCTGCCTAAAGCTCATTCAAACAGAGGAAAAGCAACTAAGGTAGCTTGAATCATGAATATACCAATTGACGACATCTACAAGCCAGCAACATGGAAATCGATCCTCACATTCACAAAACAGTATTGTTAAATTCAGACACTCAAGCAGATACTAGAATGCGCCTGGAAAATCAGAAACATCTCTTTAATTAGTGAATCTCTTCTTTTCTCGAACTATGTCCTGTACACTTATGGCTAATGTTCTTTCTGTTTTCTTCTTGCCGCCCAGCAGCCTCATTCTGGTAGAGGGATTAAACCCAGATCAGTTGACTGGGGGTGAGTGTTTGTATTGTCAACGCTCAGTCCATCACCAACTTTGGTTTTTCTTTGTTCGGCCTAAGTTGGCAGGGTATGCTCAGACGTGAGTCTCTTGCTCACTTTGCCACTGGTTTCAAGCAAGCCCGGCTAAAGACGGCTGTAATGCCAGAAACCGGTCCTGGGAAGCTTGATTCCGGTCCAGGGAAGACATGGCTTGGCAGTTCGTGCTGGACTGTTCCCATGAGGCACAGGGTCAGACTGATTTGCATATGGCCATGTCTGAACTGGGGTGACGGAGTGAGCTAAAGAACTGTGATGGATTAAACCCAGATCAGTTGACTGGGGGTGAGTGTTTGTATTGTCAACGCTCCGTCCATCACCACCTTTGGTTTTTCTTAGAGGGATTATCTGTCCCAAGCACATCCTGGCAGCATTTAACACCCAAACTCCTGCCCCTCTCCCTTGTGATACTTCAAATCTCATAATTTCCTCTAGAGATCTCCTCCTGAGTCTTAATTCCCAGTAACCAAGTAAGAAGACACCAAGTAGCAGAATGAGATATTAAGTGCCCTTAGGCAGCTTTTTGTTTTTCTTAATAACACCATATTTTGGATAAGAAATGTTCCCTGCATGGCTTTGGAAAGTGTGCACTCATGCTCTGTGTTAGAGTACTTGAAACCCCAAAGTATGTCTCTGTAGTTTTTGATTTTTGTCTCAGTGAACACGGCAAGCATACATGTTCATTGTGGATCACCCATGCAATGGCATGAGACCTCAGAGAATGGCTCTAGGTGAAGAAGAGTACACAAAGTACATTGTCTTTGAGAGTCACTACTCGCCCGGCTGAGAGGTACTAGCAGTGGCAGCAGAAAATAATTGTAGTAGGAAACATGGGCCCTTTTTGTCTATCATCTTGACAGGAGACATGCTTTCTGATCTCTCCAAGTCCCACATAAAGTGTCATTCACTCTGTCCATTTAGGACATGAACGGAGAGTGCATGTTGACTCTGCAGTCAGATGGTAGGGGAAGCATCATGTGTGTGTGTGTGTGTGTGTTGTGCTGCACTTCAAGACAACATGACTCCATCCTTGATTCCTTTGTGTGAAAGGATCATGAGATGGAATATGAAGGTTCTTGTGTTGATTAAGTGAAGCCTTGAAACATTCCACCGTCTGGCTTTTGAAGTGGGCCTGGCTCCAGTAGCTGGAGGGGGGAGATTGTGCCTGTCCCTTTCTTCTTCACCTGTCCCTGAGTGACAACAGAGACATATGTGGGTAGGGGGCATTGAGAATATCTCTGCCACCTCTGTGCATTTGTTTTCCACATTCCGTCAGGACACACCTAACTCCACCCCCTCTTCTTTCAAATTATGCAAGGCAAGGACTGTGGTTAGGCCTCTGAAATACATATCAGAATCTGTCAGCCAGGGGTAAGTGTAATGTAGAAACCTTAGGTCAGTGTTCCAGCAATTTCTCACTGACCAGTGACTGCCATCCAGTTAGCTAGCCCTTGAGATTAGGAACAAAACCAGAAGCAATGTCCTGGAAGAAGAACTCAAGATACTGATGTAACCTTTAACTCTCTCAGTTCTGTCTTGATGATCTGGAGACAGATATATACTCAAGTGGTCCCCTCACAATTCTCAACCCCTCAGATATTCATTATGCTTTTCTTTGTTTAGTTCATTGAGGGTCACTGAAGGATTTCTGAATACTCATACCCTTAATCAATGCTCACCAACAGGCTGAAACCAGAGACCCACTGCAAATGTAATCCAATTCCCCTTTTCTTTCACTGTAAAAGGTGAATGATAATATGTGTTTGCTTGTTTGTTTGTTTATTAATTAATGTTATATAGTGAAACATATGGCAGTTAAATAAGCTTGAAGGCACTGTTTATAAATCACAACAAAACATAGTAATGTACTTAAACCATATACAAAACATACATATGAAGGCAAGTGGGATTTCAAAATAACAAACAAGGTCCAAAATAACTTTTTAAGGAGATATCTGATGATTACAGAGATATTAGTTTTCCACCCTAAATGTACATAATTCAAGTTAGTATGTAAGTAAGTATGTATATAAGTAATTATGCTTATAAAGTACATGAATGCCAAGGCGTCTTGGCGCTGAGGGAGGACACAGGTTTAGCACAGAAGAGGGACATTACTTCTGCCTCGCAAAAAAGCCACGTCTTCAGCAACTTCCTGAAACGAGGTCTGGATGGTTGGAGTCTGATATCGTCAGGTAACTGTTTCAATAGTTTAGACGCACGGTATGTCAGGCTCCTGATCCCCATCTAGCTCTGTGAATCCTGGGAATCTGGACTAGACCTTTGTTGGCTGATCTAAGGTTACGCCGAGGTGTGTACTGTAGAAATAGTTTCTGTAGATCCGCCTCTCTGCCCCAAAACTGTGTTTTATGTACCAGGCACAAAGTTTTAAACTCAATTCACTGTTGCACCTGCAGCCAGTGGAGGGTTTTAATGCTGTCAGATATATGGTGGAACTTAGGAATATTCAACAGCATTCTGGCTGCAGCATTTTGTATACACTGCAGTCTTTAGAGTTGCCGCTAATTGAGGCCAATGAAGAGGGCATTACAATAGTCAATCCTAGAAAGGATCAAGGCAATGACTACTGATGTCCGCAACTCAGGAGGAAGAAAAGGGAAGATTTTACGGAGGACTTAAGCTGGAAGAAGCACGCTGATGTAAGCTGGTTAATTTGGCCTTAAAAGCTCAGCTGATCGGCCATTAAAATTCTCAAGCTCCTAACCTTTCCTGTGAGTACAGGTCAATTTCCTGCCTCTGCCAACCACCAACCCTGATTCCAGAGTGGTGCACCACTTACTTAGTTACTTACTTAAAAATGCATCCCATCATTTTATAAATGTACACTACGCAAGTTTCCAAATAGCTTTCTCTTGTACTAGTACGTTGATCAACTTAGCGGTTCATGGGAATTGTCAGCTTATTTATATCTCTCTAAAAACAAGATTTAAGTGATTGGAATAAGATTCTATATTGCTTGATCCTGAACACCTTAAAAAAGCTCTATCCGAACATGAGGGTTGCCAAGCTCCTTTCATAAACCAGATCCAGATCTAGATCTTGCTGCCCCGATGATTATTGGCGTTTTGGCCCATCACTTAACTCCAATCCTTTTAGAAATATTGGGTGTCAGTACTGATGGCACAACTGCATTTTTTTGGGAACTTCAAGTGTGTTTTCATTAGGCTAAGTCAGGCTTCAGGCCCCATCTTAGCTTATAAACTACTTAATTGATGTAAAGAATAATATTCTCGCCATCATCGGTTCTATGTGATTTCATAGAAAAACTATTTCACGGAATACCATTACTGAGAAACCATTTCATCCAAACTGTTTTATGGAAATTTTCAGAATGAATGGTATTTACATTTCGTAGAAACCAATTCATAGAATGCCTTTTTGGTCGAAATTGGCTTTCAAATGCTTCTTTTTAAGTGTAAATGCAACGGTTGCACTTCTTACTTCCAGAAATAGTTTTGTTGGAGATATTTACTTCAGTCCTTTACTTGAGGGGACATTATTTCATTTTTATATCTCTTACATTGTCAAACAATTATTTTGAATTATTTTAATTCACTGACCCATTACCACCCGTAAACATCATCCATGGCTGACTTCTCACAACCCCTGAACACAATTAATCTGTGTCCCCTAAAGCACCCTCACACACCTAAACTACATTCATCCCTGAAGCCTAAAGCCCTGTCAACCCCAAAAATCCACCATCCTTGAAGCCTAAAATCACTCACTACCCCTAACTCCACCCATTCCTGGACCCTAAAAACCCTCACCACCCATAAACATAAGCCATCCATGGCCAATAGGAACTCCTCATGCCCTAAAACTACTAATCCCTGAATCCTAAAAACCCTTTACTACATCTAAACTCCACCCATCTCTGAATCCTTAAAATCTCTCCCCGCCCTAAACTCCATCCCATCCTGAACCCTAAAATCTCTTCCCTACCCCAGTCGCTACCCATAATTGAACCTTAAAATCCCTCACCAGCCCTAAACTCCGCCCATCCATGAACCCTAAAACCACTCACCACCCTTACACTTCCGTACATCAAACAGCAAGCTGGACAGGTATGTAGCTTTTAATTAAAAAGAACCCTTGGTCATCTCTAGGGTACCACAAGTGTTCTTGATAAGCTCCAAATGATTCAACAATTATATGGCCATGCTTTATATCTCATTACCAATAGATGATACATAGTCTGTGTTCCTACATTCAGGCTGCTTTATTTCTTTTCGTTTTTGCTGTTTCTATGTGTGTAGCTCACATCGAAACAGCAAATCGCCATTTGTGATTGTTTTTGTGCAGGAAGGTACACCTTCCTGCACATGAACAGTAATTCCCTCAATGCAGACACCCTTGCACGATGGTGCAAGGGTGCCTACGTTGGCACTAGGCAGCTTAATTTAGCGCCAGTGCTAGGGAAAACGCTTGATGTGCCGTATCGTTGTAAATATGGCTTATCTCTGCGTTTTCGGAATGGCGGAGCGTGGCGTTAGCATTTTGAGCTTAACGCCACTCTCCGCTATTCCCTTGAAAATATTCACCACAATGTTTTATAAAACTATTCAAGAAACTGCAATGCAAAAACGTTTGCATATTCACACAACTCTAATTGTAATGCTCCCTCATTCGTAGCACCACAATAACGTAAAAGTATTTTACTGTAAGGGCATGTTCTTTGTACCTAACAAACTTCTATTTTGCTATAATGTACAGTTTAGACTCATTAGTAGTCTGAAGGCGAGTGGTCTACTGGGCTTACAGGGACATGAACATGCGACTGTAGAGCCGGGCGTGTGTGACATGGCTGAATTACTAATAAACAATTTTGTAATGTGATGTAGCATAAACGGTAGCATATTCTGAAATTCTCTTCGAATCCGCTGATCTCTGGAGCATGGGAAGAACCGAGGATATCCAGGTATCCTCTGCTGAGAATGTACTGAAGTGTGTGGAGTTTTGATACTGCAGGTTAAAAGCGAAAAAAGCACCTCTGTTCTTCCTCTAAACTCACTCTTGTCCATGACTCTTTGCCAGGTCTGATGCCAGCCTGTACTGTGATGACGTAGACATCCGATTTAGCAAGACCATGAACTCCTGCAAGGTGTTGCAGATTCGCTATGCCAGTGTGGAGCGGCTACTGGAGCGCCTGACGGATCTGCGGTTCTTGAGCATCGACTTCCTCAACACCTTCCTGCACTCATACCGCGTCTTTACCACTGCGGAGGTGGTCCTGGACAAGCTCATCGCCATCTACAAGAAGCCCATCAGCGCAGTGCCCGCCAGGTACCATCACAGACATCTAGTGAAAAATGATGGGTGCTCAAAATTGCATAAGGGTCTTGTAGGGACATGCTGTCAAGATGCCTTTGTTTGTAGGATGGGGCAGGTGTGGAGGGGTACAAGATGACTGGCGGATCACTTGATCTATGTATTGTTAGGCGGGTCCTTTCCAAGGGCTGGTCATGTCAACAATGGCATTACCACATCTGGGGAATATGTTTTGGAGCTGATCAGTATTAAGAACGTTCGAAATCTCATTCCCATGTCTTTCACAGGGTTAGGCTCAGAGAACCTTCCCCCTGTGGAAGTCATGGGGATTGTGACAAGGCCGCGATTTACCAAAAATCTACTTTGAAAGGCATCTAATCTTCCTGTAGTTATGTCCGCCATCCTCACCAATCACAGCATAGTTACCATGTCAATTAGCATGGTCCTTCTAACCCCCTCCCAGTTATCGAAAACATTACCACTTTGAGCTTTAATAGGTTGGCATGTGGCATTTCCTGAGGCATCTGTATTGAATTAGATTGTTCGGTTAATAGTAGTCCTAGGATGTTCTCTAAGGCCTCATGAGGGTAAGTAGCGTGACTGGTGTAGTGGAGCGTGCAACACTGAATCGTCTGTAGGTATTTCCTATTAGAAATTAATGTTCCCATGCATAGGAACAAATATATTGCCCTTCATAGTGTTCACCCTGTTTAAGTCTAGGTGTTTGGAATTTTGTCAGATAAGGAAATCAGGGTAATTTTGGACACGTTTGGTAGTCTTAGAAGCCTTATCTGGATCCGCAGTCGGTACCTTAACTATCAGGTCACCCCTCTCAATTTTCAATAAACAGAAATTACTACAGATTAATGTATAAAGCTATTTGCTACTTAATACTATGGCAGCAGTCTTCCTTTAGATTCTTAGAAAATTGTAATAATACGTTTTAAATGTCATACATACACAAAGTACCTAAATCTTTAAAAATGTGTATTGAAAAGATGAACGATTATACAATATGAATCCATTTTTCTATTAAAAGAGAGTATTTATGTTGGCATTTTAGAAAACACATGCATGCTACCATGCAGTCACTTTGCATCAAGGCCACATGGATGTCAATACGAGTTTGCTATGGGTATCTGTTGACTTGCAAACCTGGTATCCTTTCAGCAACATCTGGCTTCCTTCCAACCGATCGGTATTCTGTCTCCTGCTTAGAACAAATTCGGAAAGTGACACTGAAAAGCCGAGATACAATGTTTGGCTAGCGGCTTCTATTTCGCTGATTTTGCACTACAACCACCCTTTCCTCGTAACAGAGAGTACATACTGAGATAGTTCATGTTTTGCCATGGATTTCACTTTCTGTGGTCTTCCATGGGTGGGATGGGGGTGTAAAAGAACGAGTCATGTCACGTACTTCCTTCTAACGTTCTTAAATGAGGCAAGTGATGGGAACAGGGAGATGTGGCCAGCTGCCAAAATGGTGTGCCCTAATGTAATGGAAGATATTGGAATACTTTACTGAGGCACGGCCACATTAGAATTGATAAAAATCTCTTGTTTGAAGCAGTCCTTTCTGAGAGATTACTGAGAGGAGATGGTGAGATGATTTTTTTTTTTTATTCACCTGTGTTTCTGCTCTCCTTACCACAGTATGACACTGGCAGCGAGTCCTAAGTAAATAACACTGGAGACTGCAGTGTTTTCCTGTCAAGAGATGACAAGAAATGAGATCATTCCATGGACCTTCACTGCCTCTAAGTTCTGTTTTCATGTGTATCGGCTGCTTGAATCTGGACCTTTAAAACCTGTCTGGGTGGAGTAAATCCACAGAAGCTGCTTTTGTGTCTTTTTTTGTACAGATTTTAGTGCCAGCTGAGTAGGACCCAATAATGTGACACTAAACTTCATTGGAATTCAAGCTTGTTAGGGGTGTACTGTGTATGTGCAGCATTCCTACAAAACTATAAATAATGTACATGATTTAGATGCAAAATACACGAAAATGGTATGCTTCTTCTGGGCCGCGTTCCTTGGGCTATGGTAGTTTTTGAGCTGGATGAGAACTTTGTTCATTGTTTATCCGAGAAGGCTTGGTTAAACTAAAGGAAGACAATGGATCTAGCTAAGTATTTGGGAAAAGATGAGAAATGTTCTGTTTTTATTTCTTCATGCCTGAGCTCTTCCGCTAAGAGGCAGCATTCTCCTATTTGATCAAGACCAAGAAAGCCCTAGCGCAGAAGCTTTGGTGGCATTTAATGGCCTCTGCAGCACTAAGAGAAGGCGAGGCTTTGTGGCATCAAACATGGGCTAGATAGCATTCCTTCCTAGTGATATTCTTAAGGTAGGACAAGGACAACTCTCGGAGAGGATAAAACATGCTATCCTTTTTCTCAGCAGAAGTATAAGTAACATAAATAAATAGCTGTGGAAAGTATGTCACTGGCTTTAAAAACCGATCATGGAAAAGTGTTGGAGCCACTTGTTCAAGACTTGGTATGTAACAGTGAAAGATCGGACCTACATTTTGAGTTGTGCATCATTTGGAGAGACAAATATGTGAATTTTCTAATTTGTGAAAGAATGAGTACCAGGAGTACTGAGTCTGCTCAGAAGCCCACAGCCGGTGCTATCAAAGATTGGAGTGCCGAATAACGAGGTTGCGTAGTTTTGATTTCACCTCATGCCTCTTTAATCCACCACCAGACACTCCCTGCCTTGTTATCTCACTTTTACAAGCTTTTTCTCATCCCTGTTTTCTTCCGTTGCCATAGTTTTTTTTCCATCTTTCTCTTTCCTTCCTACTTGTGTGTTTTTCTTTTTCTTGCTTTTGTCAAAGTCTGAAAAGGTAAAAAAATTGCTGTTCCCCAAAATGAGTTACGGTGGGCCCCATCTGCAACACTGACTCAAAATAAGCACTGATCATAGCAATGAATTCCAAAGTGAGAATGCAAACAGTGTGATGACATCTCATGGACTCATGGCTTGGACCTGTCAGCATTGTGCATTTTTCTGCAGAGGATTGGGTTTGATGGAATGTGTAGAATTTAAAACGAGAAGGGAAAGAATGTGAATAGACTACTATCACTTGCAATTTATCCTCACCCTGGAATACAAAGCATGTCAAAAAGGGCAATGTTCGCTAAGTGCTTAGGAAGGGACATTTAAGTCATTGTGGGAAGGAGTGAGGGAGAAGAAGTTTTCACAATCCTTCATACATCCTCCTTGAATTCAGTGAGGGGGTGGGAAGTAAGTCAAGTAACAGCCTAAATTACATTACAACCCAATCTGAATAGGATAAGTGTTGTTTCATGTTGTAAGAAACTTTCTACTCCTCTAGGACATTTGTCTAACATTATGGGGTGTTGCTTCAATATAACAAAATGGCCCTGCCCAATAGAAACGAGGACCTGAAGGGTCTCCTACAGTTGCATAGGATGGAAAGAGATAACCTATAAACATTTAGGAAAAGGATGAAACAAACTAGAGTGCTTTTATGTTTTCAACAGATCCCTGGAGCTCTTGTTTGCCAGCAACCAGAACAACAAACTTCTGTATGGGGAGCCCCCAAAATCACCAAGAGCCAATCGCAAATTCTCATCTCCCCCGCCGCTGGCGATCACAAAGTCTTCATCGCCCAGTCGCCGCCGAAAGCTTTCTCTGAATATCCCAATCATCACCGGTGGGAAAGCCTTGGACCTGGCTGCCCTCAGCTGCTCTTCAAATGGTTACGCTGGGGTGTGCTCATCTGTCTCCCCATTCAGCAAGACATCCTTGGATATCCACAAGTTGTACGTGTCCAGCAACTACGCCAACAAGTCAAGCGATGAGCCAGAGCCACCAGCCGAGAGGCCTGAAGAGTCTGGCCCACACAGGCAAAGTAAGAATGGAAGGGCATGGGGTGAGGAGTGGGGACTGGTTTGAGGGTTGGAGGTCTGTAACCACAGATTTTGTATGGGGGCAACACCTGTACTGAAGAGTGGAATTTGTACTGAAGTATTGTGTATTAACTGAGGTCCGGCTTTTATGCTGCATGACAGTGCATACATTGAGGAGTACCACTTCAGTATTTAGTAGTAGGGCCTATACTGGGAGCTATGGCATATACATAGTGGTGGGGATTTACTACTGTTAAGAGTTTATATTGATGGGCAGGTACTGCAGAAAAGTTGGAGTCTTGTATGAGTGTGTGGAGTCTGTTCTGAAGGGGGTATTGTAGAAATGAAGGTCAATTTGAAAGAAGAGAACCTTCTTCAGTGGTAAATTCTATAATATATACTGGTACCTACTGAAGGTTTATAATTCTGAAAAGGGGAGGTACCGAGAGGTGTAGCATGGGTTGTGCTGAAGAGCCTATGCTGTGGTGGGGACTTTAATAAGGACGGGGACAGAGGGCTGGTTACTGCTGGGTCATGAGTGTCATTTGGAGTGTGAAAGCACCAGTGCATCTGCTGAAAACCTGCAGGTGCCCCTTCCTGCCACGCTTAAGATTTCCTAGTTCTGCTAGGGCAGAAGCCACAGGCCTGCAAGCTGAAGTCCTCAAATGGCCTGGTGCTGATTTTTCAAGTTCACAACTGCCATACAAGGCATGTTAGGCATCAAAATAGGAATGTAGCCCACGAAGTGGGATAATGTCAGGCACTTGGGGGTTTCTTTCTCAACTAGAAACCCACAAACAGGCCGCATTAACATTGTACAGCAGGTAGTGCAATTGGCTAAAAAGTCCTCCTGCTGTATCGGCGGTAGCACTTTCTCGCAAGATTTATGGCAGGCCACCTCAACAAGGCCCTCAGTGGTCTAAATGACCTCCTACATCCCACTATTTGGTCTTCCACCAAAAAAACTGGAGCGAACACACAAACACCTGTTTATGAACATAGGGTCACCACATTCTTGTTCCTTGACCTAACCGTCTGAATACTACTTCTCTATATGTATACCTTCCTAAAAAATAATTCCATATTAATCAAACCAATATGTATGTTTTCATATTTCTACAGCGTAAATCTAGTTCCAGAGCAATAGAGTGCTGAACATGGGGCAATGGCCCCAGGAAGGTACAATCACTGGTAGAAGGTCAAGTGTAGACAGTCAGGGCAGAGTTAGTGCTTCTTAAAGATAGTGATTGTGGAAATATTAGTTGACAACCTTGATGGTTATTCTTCAATCAGTAGACTCTCTTTCTCTAGCTGATTATGGGGAACTGGTCTGTAATTTACTACAAAGACATAATCAGAAAAGAAACAAATGCATCTATGCTATTGAGAAGCCAGTGCTCCAAATGACTTCAAGGAACTGCAATTGTTTGTGATCTGTAAATACTTCTATAGTTTGTTTTCCTCCAAACAAGTAATACCTTCACTCTGCAAAATACATTTTAAATGCCAAAAGTTCTTTATCAGTGCTGGTGTAGTTTAACTCGGCTGGTGAGAATATTTACCAAAATAAGCTACTGGATGAATCTGGCCAGTGCTATTGGGTCTCTCTTAGGTAAAACAATCCCCAAGCACATGGAATGAAGCATGTGTTTTTATGATAAAAGCACATTCTACATTAGAGGAGGAGCACTAAATAGGAGGAGCACTAGAAACATGTTCTTTAAAGGAATAAAATGTCTGGTCTCCATCTTTTTAACCATCACAGCCTGCTTACCTGTATAGTAACTGGGTTATAAGTCTTTTCATTTCAGTAAACAGATAAATGAACCTCCAATACAAATTGGCAAATTCTAAAAGACTCTGAATGGGCTTGGCTGTGGTGAAACTGGGCTACTGAAAGATTATTTAAGCATTCTTTCTTATCTGAATACATGCTAGTGTAATTCTGTACAACAAAACCACTTCTGTAGTAGTATGGCAGACACATTTTTCCATCTCAGCAAAAAAATGCTAATTTCTCAATCATTGTTGTATAATTTTTTTCATAGGAGTCTGAATAAATCAAAATATTATCCAAGTAGATCATATGATGCATACCTAAGAATGTTCACCACACCTCATGAATAAAGTATTGATATGCTGTAGGAGTGTTGTAGAGTATGAAGGCATGACCTGGTACTCAAACAGCCCAAACGTAGTGCAAAATGCAGTTTTCCATTCGTCACACTCTCGAACTCTGACAAGGTGGTAAGCTCCTTCGAGGTCTGATTTTGTGAATATCTTTGCATTTTTAATTTGATCTAACAAGGTAATGGAAACCGCTGGCTGCAAATTTCTACATAACACATCAGCCTGCTTTTCCTCTTTGTTCTACTTAAGATAGTTGGTCTCTGATTAGTGATAGCGTTTATTTAGGGGTAACACATTTGCTTTCTTCTAATCGAATACATCACTAAACCCCACTTAACAAGAAGGTATGGAAATTGCACAACCAATTACTGGAGTAATATCAGTTCCTGATAGGGCCTTAGAGGGACAAGATTCAGAACTTTTAAAAGCACTTAAACAACTAACGAGACTACAAAACTGAATTTGTTTCTACTGTTATGAAGATTATATAAAGTTAACCAAAAATTACCCTTGAACTGAGGAGCATCTTTTAAATCAAAATAAATTTTTCTTCTATGATTTTCAAAACACATCAAAGAAATCATGTGTAAGTAAAGCCACACCAAAACTGAGCACCTCCCCAGGATACTTTTTCTTAATCACTGGCATTAGTAAAGATAATGCAAACTGCATAAAGTTTCCTGAGATCTGGAATCTAAGGGCTTGCTTTAGAGTTCAGCGGGCAGGTTATTCCACCACAAACATGACGGATTTCCCATCCGCCGTATTCAACTAAATACGCTTTTAAGGATTATTTATAAACTTGATTTAAAAATCCTGCATTATGTCTTTGTAGAAATACTGACCGTAAATGTAATATAAGCAACATGTCTCACAGTCTTCAGTTACTTTGCATGTAATGAATTCTAAATAGAGGTACATATGTTTTTTCATGCACTCATTCTGTATGAATTGTTATATTATCAAGTGCTTTGGATTAAATGGCTTTATTTAACTGATAATACTCAAATAACAACAACAGTATAATCATAGATTCTGCGTACAACTTCTCTCTCTTTTTCAGTTGCTATGTGCCTTACACTGCCGAATTGCATAGGTTCAGAAATTTCTATAATTTTATTCTCCTCAGGCTCGGATCGAATTATTAGTACCTTTGTTTTTTCTCAACAACGATCCGACAGAAAATTATCTATGTACACCACGAAATGCATGGGTTCTGCACATTTGGTAGGAGGATAAACCAGTGCCAATTCATTTTTAGCCATTGATAAAATAATGATGCTCTTTTTTCTTCTGGCCACCACGGTTCAATCACTACATGATTGAATGTGGTTCGATAGCTTTTTCATCATTGGATCTTTGATATATTCACATGCTTGAATCATTCGCTGACGTCAGGGTGGGAATCCCCTAATCCCCTAATAAAGCAGAATATAATATCAAATATACAGCATATTATATTGAAAAAGGCATAGGCTTAAAACTGCATAGAATCTTTATCAGCACATCCACTTCATTGGAAGGAACCCAAACTTCGGCCAATGAGGTGGAATCGTAAGCTCTCCTACTCCCTCTAGAGGCCACCATTGCTCATATTTTCTACCACAAGTTGTGTGTGAGGCAGTCCCCTGTCAGAGCTCTGCTCTAACCTTTCAGTTCACCTCAAATAGTTTCTATTTTGGTCTGCACTGGATTTGAACCAGCCCTATCTTCAACACTACTGTACTTTAAGTTGTTTTTAGGTAAGATTGTTACAATTACTGGAGCAGGGAGATCGTTTGGTCTGATACTGTCACCATGGCTGACAAAGAGAAGAAATCTCTATTTAAAGATTGTTCATCTTGTGACAACGAGAATATTTACACTGACGACCCACACTCTCAGTGTATGTATTGCTTTTATCCTAAACATAAGTCAACAGAATGGAAGATTTGTTAGTCTTTCTGAACTAATGCCCACATGCATCAAAGTAAATTGCATTCGCAAACGGTGCGAATCGCAATTTTCGGCCGTTTGCGAATTCAATTTACAAAATTGGGATGCATCATATTTTTCGCAATTTTAGAAATCGCAGTTACGTTGCGATTTTCTAAAATTGCGATTGCATTTAAGAAATCGCAATTTGAGATGAACATTTTAAATTTGTGAATTCGCGAATAGGGAGAGGTAAATTACCATGAAGTTGACCTTCATGGTAATTTGCGAAAACTTTCAAAAATGCACAAAAGTGCATTTTTGAAAGTTTCATTTTACACACACACATGCCCTTGGGGCATGTGTGTGTGAAAAATGCACTTAAAGTTATATTTCAGGGCTGCAGGGGGGGGTCCTTGGACCCCCCCCTGCACCCTTGAAATTGCATTTTCAATTTGCGATTCGCTGACTTCCCATTCATTCCTATGGGCCTCTAGGCCCATAGGAATCAATGGGAAGGGATTCCTTAATTGCGATTCGCAAATTGTGAATCGCAATTAAGGAAATTTAAGAAATCGCAAAAAAAAATGCGATTTCTTGGTGCATAGCCGTTTGCGATTTCTTAATTGCGATTCCTTAATTTTCACAATTAAGAAATCGCAAACGGCAACAATGATGCATGTGGCCGTTAGACTCTTAAGGACAGGGAAAGGAGGGTTGCTTTATTTCTTATGAATAAAGAGAATTTTCCTCTTTCTAACGGAGAGGCCCACTCTTCAGGGGAAGATTGCGTGAGAAGTGCCCCTAGCACTTCCATGTACGCAGCGCACAATATGGGACTTGTACAGTTTCCTGAAGATGATTTATTTGGTACAACAGTTGCAGCCATCTCCTCTGGTGAGAAACCAGATAAGTATGTGTCTAAGCGCTATAGAGTTTAACCTGTAATAAAAACGAAGTAGTCAAATATACCATTGCCGGCACCGTCAACGATGAGCATTCCGTTGACGATGACACCTTTGACATTGAGCGTTCCGTTGATGATGAAGAAACTATTGCCGACCACAATAACTTTGACAGCAACAAAACTGCTAATTATAATGCCCTTACGTTCGACGATGAAATCACTGTTGACAACCACATAGTCAATGAAAAACATGGGTGAAAATGTTTTTTCACCATTAAGGGTGATGGATTTACCTCCCGTTCAATTACTGCAGTCAGATCAAGAAGAAGAAGCTAGTGTTCATGCCTCACTGCAAGTTAAAGCCCAACACAATTAGATGTGAGATATGTCCCAGATTTTGGAAAGGAAGCAATGATGACAATGATTCTAACAACTAATATGTTTACCAGCAGGAGTACAAGTCTGAGAGTACTTGAATTGATATAAGACAAGAACCACCTAAATATAATAGAGAACTAGATGGGGTCCAAAAGGGAATGGCCTTTTTGATCAACATTGCAACAAATGATGGCTACTTTCAATAAGTTATTACAGAAGCAACCAACTAATAATCCTACCTGCATTCATCCTTCCACCTTTTCAACCTGCTTATTTACCAGTATCACCTTCTCCGCAATCATCACTGCTACCTCTTCCTCCAACATCAAGGGGAACAGTCCATGGGGAAGACATGGGTGATGTTTATTCTAATGATTCTACATACTCTGATATAGAAGGGGAGGAAGGTCAGTTATCACCAGACAGTGATGGAAGAGAAGATAATGGGCGAGAATAAATTGTTCTTACTGGAAATAATGCGCCCGTTTTACAGGATTCAGCAGATGATATCTCTAAATTTCATTCATTGGTTGAAAGAGCTGCCAAGAAATTCAATCCACCAATGGCGTCTGTAGATTAACCATACGTTCTTTATGACTTTAAAGAGCAACCTTGAAATTATGTTAAGTCCATACCCATTTTTGATTATGTCTGATCAGACTGTTTAAATTTAATGAAGACACCTGCTACTGTTCCGTAGGTATTACCTCATCTGGAGAAAAAATATAAGGCTCTGGATTAAGTCCTGGCTTGTCTCACTGGTCATACTAAACAGAATAAATTATTTATTCAGCAGCTCCGTGAATAACCAAGAAACCAATTACACCATCATCTAGTCCTCCAAACAAACATAGCAAACGCATTGACAATCTGGGCGAAAGAATTTACTCTACGGCAGCAACCTTGATTTAGACAGCTATTGCCCTGGCAATTCTATGTTGTTATGCTCACCAGATGTGGCTCGACATTGCTCCATTACTGGAACTTCTTCCTGTGGATAAAAGGGGAACAGTGAGAGCTATCCTAAAGGACTGAGAACTATTTTCTTCTTCCATTATTGATTCTGCAATGGACGCTTCCAATACAGATTGTCGTCAATTGGCAGGAGGTACGGTACTAAGGAGACACGGCGGGTTAAAATCCACAGCCTTCCATACTGACGTCCAATATAAAATTCCAGGCATGCCTTTTGATGTCCTCACTGTTTTTGGTAAACATGTTGATGAAGCTTTGCAAGGGCTGAAGACTGACTCTGACACAGCAAAGGTGCTAGGACTTTTACACTAGCGCAGAGTTGGGACTTCTACTTTTCGTGGTTCATGAAGATCACAGAATTTCACAGCATGATTCAATCAGTATGGAGGTCAGTGATGGTTATATTATCCTTAAGGACAGTCTGGATACTCCTTCAATCAGAACCAAAGACAGTTTTATGGGAGGTCTTCAGGAAGGAAGAGAGGTTCTTCGCAGGCACAAAATAATGACAATAAGAAAATAACTTGACTACCAGCTTATACCCCCTTATCCTTCTGGTCCTCAGAATTTAGGGAGGGTAGAGGTAATATACCTTTTCGGTCCTGCATGGAAGAACATAACATCAGACAAATAGGTAATATAAATTGTCCATTCAGGCCATCCACTTGAATTCATCCAGAGGACCCCAGTTTCTCCACTAAAAAGGAACATCATTTTCATTTGAAGGAGCTGCAAATAGAGAGAGCCGTAGACATTATCTCCAGATCGTAAAGGAACCAAGGTTTTTTTCCAGTTTCTTCCTAATGAAAAATCAGGTAGGTCAATAGAGACCAATACTGGATCTGAGAGAGCTGAGCAAGGTTCTAAAGAAACAGTCATTTTGGAAGATTACTTTGCCAAATCACTTTTTCTGCTTCTTTTTTTTCAGAAGGTAGAAAGTAGCACCTAAAAAATCAATGCACCAACCGTGGACATTTAGTCACACTAGACCTGGTTAAAGTTGAAAAAATATGGCCAACCGTGATACATTCTGAGAAGGTAAAATTCAAGGGGGCATGGCTGCAGGCAGTGTTCGAGGAGAAGGCATCATTATAGGGAAACCATTGGACGGAGTTGCATGAAGATTTCTATGTCCTGACTTAGTCATTTCTTTTGGAAGTGAAAATCTCCACCGGGAAAAAGCAGGATGCTATAGCCAACAAGGCCAGATATCCTTTTGGTGAAGGACTGCTGAACAGGATTTGCTGCCGTGGAGAAGAAAATGGCGAGAGCTGTTGCAAAGTCAGTCCAACCTGCAATGCACCATGGGCGAATACACAAGTAGGTTGGTCCTGGTCTCCTATTGGTTCTCAGAGAAGTTCTTACCCAAAGTCACCCGGTCACCCAGGCCCTCGTCACCAGCCGACTGGACTACGGCAACGCCCTCTACGCCGGAACCACCGCCAAGCTCCAGAAGAGACTCCAGCGGATCCAGAACGCCTCAGCCAGACTCATCCTCGACATCCCCCGACGCAGCCACATCTCCGGACATCTGAGAGACCTGCACTGGCTCCCCGTCAACAAGAGAATCACCTTCCGTCTCCTCACCCACGCACACAAAGCCCTACACGGCCAAGGCCCGAGCTACCTCAACAACCGCCTCAACTTCTACGCACCCAAACGCCACCTCAGATCGACCAACCACGCCCTCGCTGCCGTCCCCCGCATCCGAAGAGCGACAACAGGAGGAAGGTCCTTCTCCTACCTGGCCGCCAAGACCTGGAACACCCTCCCGACCGACCTTCGCCTGACCCAAGACCACCTCTCCTTCAGGAAGAAGCTGAAGACCTGGCTGTTCGAGCAGTAGCGCCCCCCCCCCCCCCTCCCAAGCGCCTTGAGACCCTCCGGGTGAGTAGGGCGCTCTATAAATGCCTTGATTGATTGATTGAAAGACTTTTAACTTTGGCTAATTGGGTTCCTATAGTACCACCACTGAGGGTTCAGGAGTGAAGTAGCCCCACCTGGGGGTTAGAACCCACTCAGACTGCATCCAGATGCGGGTTCAAGATGGTTGGAGCCTTTTCTGTCCCTGAGGCTCTGATCAGGAGGCCAGCCAACTAGCTCTTGGAGTCACTCTAGTAGTTCTTGTTTCGAGCAATGAAACAGGGCTCAAACACCAGGGCAGTCCTCTGAGGGTTCAAGGCAGGCTTCAGGCACCACAGCAGTCCTTCCAGGTTTAGCAGAGATACCCTCTGAAGTACACAGCAGGCCACAGAAGTAGGCAGTCCTCTGAGAGTCCTTACTCAGGTCCAGAAAGTGAACTGAAGAGTGGGACTGAGGCTCCTGGTTTTATACCAGGCGAGTTCTTTGATGTAGGAAACATTTTTTAGCAAATTCCCTTTTAAGTGCTTGACATTTCCTACCTTCACTGCCCTGGCTTCAAGTTGTCTGCATGAACAATGCAGTGTGAGTCCTCTGTGTGAAGGCAGGGCATGGCCTATTTAGTTGCAAGTGCAGCTGTGCCCAGCTTAGCCCCCCCCCATTCTGCCAGGGATGACCCAACCAAGCACATCTAATCCCTCTGCTGAGAGGCTGTCTGGGAGGAATAAACAAAGTCCAACTGCTAACTATACCCAGTCTTGTGACCCAGGAGCAGGCTGCAGGCACCAAATAAGGCAAGAAAATGCAAACTTTCTAAAAGTAGATTCAAATCTAGGACGTGAGTCTTAGACAGAGTGCGCACCACCTTATGCACTCAAAATGAGTGCTATAACTCAATGTTAATACATCAATGCATGAAAAATAGCAAAACCTTAACAATGTTATGATGTAAAAACCATTATTTTTCAAATCATCAATAACAAAGTAGCTACTTCATTCAGCTGCTTGTCTTAAAAACTCCTTGTTTTATTGAAGAAGAAGACTACAAAACAATATTCTCTTTGATCCACACATTAAATAATGACTTCTGATGTGAATTTCAGCACTCTCAATGTATTTCGAGTATACAAATCACCCTTTGTCAGGGAAAATCTACAAATGAACATATATACAATGAAGCATTCATATTGGCTATTATACACAATTGAACAAACATTGGCCTACAACATCCGGAACAGTCTAAGTGATTACGACTTCTAGAATAGGTGACTGGTATAATATAGATCAGCCATGAGATTTAACATGTATAGAAAAATGCAGCATGCTTAGACAGTGAGAAAAGAAGAAAATGTGAAGAACACAAAATATGTGTCTAAAGCCGCAATGGTTCATCCCAGGACAACCCTTACATGCTGTCGCACAAATAAACTAAAAAAGAAACCGGTGAAGTGAAAAAAGAATACCGAAATAATAAGGTGAAAAATGCTGGACAATGTACCTTCATGATGATGCACATAAGAAACGGCTTGATGGCAAGTCCACCAGTCAATGCTCAAAGGTATGAATGTGCTGCCCTGAAGGTCGGCGCAAAATAATGTAGGACCACAATCCTAAATAGTGCCACAATCCAAAGGAAGGAATGACTTCTTCAAAAAATGGATAAAACTGTAAACTGACTGACTACACGTATCATGGTGGCCTAGATAAGGTTACATAGTGACTCAATAGCAGGCGTGACTCACCAATATAATGGAGTAAGTGTCAAAACATATATCACAACCTCTTGCGTGACTATAAGTCACTGTAAATGTCCCAGGTACCCCCCTGTTATAAAATTGCGCCTCTACCTAAAATATAAGAAAAGTTCTATTGAGCAATAGAATCTATGAAACATAGTAATCTGCGCTTACCAAACTAAATATGTTGGGGCTCAGACGGACACCAACACTCTCGAACAGTAAAAAAGAGTAACCTCCTCTTCACCAAATCGTAATACTCACCACAAGAGAGAAACATAGATTAGGACAGTGAACTGTGCCTCTAAGATACATCAACTCTAAGAAGTTATGGGCTTACAGGGAAAGAGATCCGCAACGTGTCCCACGACGCCCATAGACCCGGAAGATTTTGAAGTGTTAGTCCTCGGTGTGGTGAATAAAGACCGCGCTAGGTGCCTGGTTCAATTGGGTCATACGTTCAATAACGTGAAAAGGAACTACCTCAGAGCGCGCACACCAACTTTGATGACCTTGTGTCTAAGGTATATGCGTTTACTATTTGTATATTAAGTGCATTGTCGCTGTTTCTAGATTTGAACTTTCTAAAAGTGGCATTTTCAAAATTAAAACTTAAAATCTGACTTTAACCTTAAAGAGGGTTCTACATTAAAATTTCTCAGGCACCAAACATTAATTATTTACCCGTTTGTTTCCAATCAAAAGTTAGCACTTATTAAATGTAATAAGGCAACCCAATGTTGTCCTATTGGAGAGATAGGTCTTACAGTAGTGAAAAATGATTTTATACTTTTTTACCACCAGGACATGTAAAACTGAAAGGTACGTGTCCAACCATTTAATTACAATGCGGGCTGTCCTATGGACTACGTAGGACCTACCTTAGGGGTGACTTCTATGTACTAAAAGTGCAGCTTAAAGCTTGGCCAAGTGGGTTATTTTCCCAAGTCGAATTGACAGTTTAAAACTTTAGTCAGACAGCAATGGCAGACCTAGTGCATGTTTTAAGGGGCTACTAAAGTGGGTGGCACAATAAGTGCTACAGGCCTACTAACAGCATTTAATTTACAGGCCCGCTATATGGTATACCACTCTACTAGGGACTTATAAGTAAATTAATGATGCCAAATATGTGTAAACCAATTTTGCCATGTTTAGGGAGTGAGCACAAGCACTTTTGCACTGGTTAGCAATGGTAAAGTGCACAGAGCCCTAAGGCCAACAAAAATGAATTCATAAAAATAGGAGGTTGAAGGCAAAATGTTTGGGGGAAGACCACCATAAGGCTGGCAGGTCTACCAATTACAGAACACACCTCTTGTGTCAGAATGGTTATTCTCTAGATTACTCCTGAGAAAGTAAGGTGTTGTATCATTGTGCAATGATTATGACATTTTTCATATTTCATACAAAGGAAAACCTTAAAGTTTATCATGGATAGAATGAGAATGCTTCAATTATCATCCCAAATCTGAACTCCTTCTGCCCCATGATTATTAGCATCTCTTGCATTGCCTTTCCTGGTTGCAATATATTTGCTAACATGACCTTGTATCGAATTGGGTTATTGGTTCACGGGGTGGAAGCCCTATCTGCAAAAACCGCAATCCTTGGCAGAGTGAACCACAAAAAGTCACTAAATTAATCTGCCCTCAACTCTCTCGCAATTGGGCACAAAAGCAGTTAGGCTTAACTTCGAGGAAATGTGTACAGTATCTATGCAGCACACAAGCAGCAGTAGTGGCTGGCGTCAAGGAAATGTGCTGGAACAATGTGGGAGGGTGTTGGGGGATATCGTGGGGGTGCTGTAACAAACAAAACAATATGAAAACGTGCTGCTCACCACTCTACTCATCCGTTTTCTGCTCCCCTTGGCACAAGCTGAAGCTCCCAGCCTTCCCTAAGGCCAATCCAGATGCTGCTCTCATACCCATGGGAGCAGTGTCGGGGTTTGGTAGAGCGGACTTGTCTTACCCTCCATCGGGAGCTGGGCCCCTGTGCCTGCTGATCTTTCTACCCAGCTACACAGCTGGGTTGGAGAGATGTAGGTGCGCATGACGGTTTGGCCGTCCTTAGACGGCTGGCCAAATCGTCATTCACACTGACAGCAGTGCCCACCACTCCTCCTCCCCATCTGCAGTGCTGTGGCCCCACGCACCAAGACTCAGGACGAAAAATAAAATTATATGCATTTAGATCATTTTATTTTTTGTTTGCCTCTGCGGACAGTGGGGCAACACTCCTCCACCAGAGCGGAGGAGCCGTCACTGACAAACAGTAATAAAGTAAAGATACAACATAAGTAAAATCCCAAACCAATTTAGAAAAATAGAGAAAATGGAAATAAATAAAATGACACCAAAATTAATGCAATTCAATCAGTAGAACCGGAGTTGTGAATTTTTAAAGCTTTTTTCTGCAATCTAGTGCCAAAAAGACCTAAGCACCAACCTCCAGTATCTGGTCACACATGACTGAGTCAAAGTCAAAAGCGAAAGCTGACTGCGGTGAAGCACAGGTTGGATACACAAGGTGGATTAGGCCCGATCTCGGCGTACCTTCGGACTTATCAGAATTCTTGAAGAAGTTCTTGAGAAGGTAGAGCCTGAGCAGGGCAAGGCACCAGGATGTATCCAAGGGCGAGCTGTCCACATTGGGTTACTGCTGGAGGAGGTCTCGGTGAAGACGAGGGCTGGAAAAGCACAGAGTGGGAGATGTTGGATTTGCAAGCCGAGGTGGTCTTCGTTGTTGACAGGGTGCTGATTATCATCAAGGCCGGTGAAGATTTCTACTTTTGAACTTAGAATTCTCTTTGGAACTCAGATTCACCCAATGCGATGAGGCTGCAGGCTATAGCCAAAGAAGGCTCTACGGTACCACTGCCAGGAAGTCCCACTGATGCGGATTTGCAGCAGTGGAGAGAAATGTATCAGGAGCTGTGGCGAAGTCAATCCCATTGGTGTTGCACCTTCGTCGGATCAACTTGCAGGTAGGTCCCCGTCTCCTGTCGGTTCTCAGAGCAGTTTTTGCTGGAAAATCTTCTGAGTCCCAGATTTAGTGGGAGGAGTTCATTTTAGCACCACATCAGGGGCTAAGGACCTGGAAGAGCAACACGTTGGGCTAGGATTAACTCCAGCAGGGACCAACAGCATAAGGCAGGCAGGTTATAGGGTCTCTGGAGCTTGTTGTGTCCCTGAAGCTCACACAAGAGGCCAGCCAGCTAGTTGTGGTGGGCCTGGGTTCAATGAGCAGGTCCAGTCTTCCTTTTTCAGGCAACAGGGCAGTCTTTCCAGCAGCAGGGAAGTTCTTTCCTTTGAACCTTCAGCAGGTCCAGATGTGATCTGAAAAGTGGCTCATATTGTAACCTGGTGCCAGCCTTTGTGTGTGAGTGGGACTCCCTGTCTTTTTTTTTTTTAAGTTCAAGTTTATTGATACCAAACAGAAAATACAAAGTGAAATGCATTATGAGAAAATACAATACAAAGAATACTGGAATAATTAATGCAAAATAATAGAAAAGCGGAATCAATAAACGATACACTCTCGTTCATGAAAAAAGGAATGAGAGAGGGAAACAATAAAAATAGAAATGAAAGTAAATAAGAAGATCAAATTCAAATATAGCAGCATATGCACAGATTACATTGAATGCAAAAGAGCAAACAAGCAGATAATCATATAAATAACAGTTGATAGACTGAAAAACGGTCTAGGAATAGGCAAAAAGACAACGATGTAATGTTCAAGGGGGTTTACGAACTGCATCTGGTAAGTTAATGGGGGCAGCGGTGACAGGAGGGGGAGAAGGGAAAGAAGTGGAGGAAAGGTAATCAGTGAGTGGAATCCAAAGGAGGTCACGTTTGATGGCAAGGGAAACAGGGGATACATAGTTGGTATCTAAACGATGATTAAAGCAAATAGCATTCCACCAGGCAGAATAAGTAAGTTTTGAGAAATCTTTCCAATTGGAACTAATTAAGTGAAAGGCTACATCAAGAAAAAGGTCAAACAACTTGTAGTGAGAAGGGGATTGAGGTAATTCTGGAGAGAGGGAGCCGAGGAAAGCGATGGATGGAGTGAAGGGGAGTTGAAAATGGAAAATAGCGGAAATACGTGACCAAATTCCACGCCAAAAGGAGGTAACGTTAGGGCAGTGGAATAACATATGGGATAAATCAGCCGAAGAGGAGGAACAGGACCAACATGTCGGAGAAAAATCAGGGGAGAAAGAAGCCAATTTAGATGGAGAGAACAATAATCTTTGATAAATAAAATAAAGAGTTTGTGTGGTATTGGCAGCACGAGAGGTTTTGTGAATCTTAATCCAAAGCTTATCCCATAAAGAGACAGACCACGTGACTGATAAATCTTGTTCCCAGGCCAGTTCAGTGCGAGATTTAGAGCGCTCCGAAGGTGTTAGTAAGCAGGAGTAGATACGAGAAGCAGAAGGAGAAGAAGTTAAGAGTGGAGACAAAAGAGGGTAGAGTGGGGGAAATTCGGAAGAAACTGGAAGGGAATGAAGGAAGGAAAGAAGTGCAGGGAGGAGTAGATTATACTGCTTGTGAAAGGAGTTGGGAAGAAGATAACGGGATTGCAATTCAGAGAAGGATAAGGGAATTCCATCACAAAGCAACTGCGAAACCCATTTTATGCCTTTAGAGTGCCAAGATTTCCAACAGAAGGAGCGATTTTTAATGCGGAGCTGTTTATTGTGCCAAATGGATTGGTGAGATAAAGAAGTAGAGGACGGATAAGTAGAGGGGATGAGGGGGGTAAGAATATGACACGAGTGCGCAATTATAGGAGATCGCAAGAAAGAAGTGTGAGCCGAAAATGCGAGGAGTTCTGAAAAGTCAAAGGGAGAGATGAAAGACTTTTCCAAGGATAACCAAATTGGTGGATAGGTAGGGGGATCTGTAGATATCCAACGAAGAGTTTGCCTCAGGGAAAAGGAATGATGATAAGTTTTGAAACTTGGGAATTTCAATCCTCCTTGAGACTTGTCTTTTTTAAGAGAGGAGAGCGCAATTCGAGGAGGTTTGTTCTGCCAAAGAAATTTAGATAGAAGAGAGTCTAATCGTTTAAAATAATAATTAGGAATGCGGACAGGAATCATAGAGAGGGAGTATAAGATAATAGGGGCTAGCATCATCTTAATCGAATCTAGTCTCCCCCACCAAGAAAGAAATAGTGGATTCCATTTAGTGATAGAATCCGAGAGTTTCTTGGTGATAGAATCAAAGTTGAATTTTAGAGTGTCTGAAATGGAAGAGGAAAACCAAAGGCCCAAATATTTAATTTTTGAAGGTTGCCAGGAAAACCCAGTCTGATCAAAGTAATGCCGTAGGCAAGAGACATTAAGGGGAAGGATCTCGCACTTATCACGATTAAGACGATATCCAGAAACTAAGGAGAAAGCTTCAACTTGACGAAGAAAGGAGGGGATAGTAGATTCAGGATTAGAACAGTAAAAAGGAATATCGTCAGCGTAGACTGATAATTTGACTTGGGCAGGGCCAGGGTTGAAACCAGTAATAAGATTATCTTGTCTAATCTTTGTTAAAAAGGGCTCGAGTGCAACAATAAACAATAAGGGGGAAAGAGGGCATCCTTGACGAACCCCTCTGGAGAGGGAAAAATAATCAGAAACTTTACCATTGGCGAAAATAGAAGCTTTGGGGCCAGAATATAGGAGAGCAATGAGAGAAATTAATTTTGGGGGGAAGCCAATCCAGGAAAGAGCACGGAACATAAAATCCCAGCTAATACGATCAAAGGCCTTTTCGGCGTCAAGAGCGATGGCAGCTAAGGGGTATTGAATAGTGGAAGCTTTACTAAGGACATTAAAGAAAACTCTTGAGTTATCAGATGATACGCGACCTTTGACAAAACCAGATTGCTCTGGACCAATGAGTTCAGGTAAAATGGGATCTATCCGGAGGGCATGTAGCTTGGCAAAGATCTTGTAATCCGTATTTACAAGGGAAATGGCTCTATAATTCTTGCATAGGGTAGGGTCTTTGTTGTCTTTAGGAATGAGGCAGATCATTGCTTCCTGAAAAGTACCTTGAGGAGAGCCATCAGAGATAAAAGGAATTGAAAAGAGAAAGCAAATGGGGTAAGAGTTGCTTGGAGAAATGATTATAAAATTCAATAGTAAACCCATCAGGGCCAGGGGCTTTGCCACGACGGAGTACTGAAACTGCGTGAGAAATTTCTGCTAAAGTGACGTTCGATTCAAGCGGTGAAAAGTCAACATGGGAAGAAGAAGGGGGGTGAGAGAATGAAAATAAGAAGTCAAATCATCAGGAAGAGGAGGGGATTCAGGGGTATAAAGTTGTTTATAAAACGAAACAAAATTGTTTAGAATGTCTTCTTCTTTGAAGTGTGACATTCCATCCGAATCAGTGATGGAGGTAATCCGGCTCCTATCTTGACGTGCTTTTAAATAGTTGGCTAAAAGTTTACCCATCTTGTTTTGACCGCCATAGTAGCGGGCACTGCATTTTAAAAGATAGGAGGATGCGGCATCAGTGGAGGACTTATTAAAAGCAACTTTCGCGGAAATAAGATCCTTAAGAGAAGAATCAGAGGGGGATTGATAGTAGGAATATTCTAATTTTTTGATTTTTGCTAAAAGAAGGGAAGATTGACGTTCGAAACCTTTCTGTTTTTTAGAGACAAAATTAATTATAAAACCTCTAGCTGTTGCCTTGAAGGAGTCCCAAATCATGACAGGGGAGGACTCAGGGGTAGAATTAGTGTGAAAAAAGTCAGTAATAAAAGCACCAAACTGGTCTGTGAACTTGGAGTCAGCCAAGAGAGAGTTGTTGAAACGCCATCTGCCAGGTGAGGGGGAGAAGGGTATCAGGTCAAAGTCTACAAGGACAGGGGCATGATCAGATAAGAGAATGGAGCCAATTTCAGAAGCAAGGACACATTGGGTAAGGGATTTAGTAAGGAAAAGGTAATCGATACGGGATTGGGTTTTGTGAGGAGGAGAAAAATAACTGTATTCTTGGAGATCAGGGTGACAGAGTCTCCAAATATCAGTGAGGGAATTACGACGAATAGCTGAGGTAAATTGATTATGCATTTTGGATCGAATGAAGGTAACTGGGGAATGTCTGTCAAGGAAGGGATCATGAATCTGATTACAGTCACCACCAAAAATAATATAATTATCAGTTAGGGAAACCAATTTATCTGAGATGAGGGGCCAAAAGGTATGATCAACATTGACTGGAGCATAAACATTAAAAATAACAATAGGCACATTATCAATCTTCATTCTTAATAGTACAAAACGACCATCAGTATCAATTTCAAAATGAGAATCAGTAACAGCAAATTTTTTATGAACAAGTATAACTACGCCATTCTTTTTCCCCAAAGAGGGAGAAGAAAAAGTATGGCCAACCCAAAGTCTTTTTAGTTTAGACGATTCAGTATCATTAAGGTGGGTCTCTTGTAACATGGCGACATCAGTTTTTAATTTAACTAAATGAGCTAATACTCGCTGTCTTTTAATTGGACTATTTAAACCTTTAACATTCCAAGATGTAACTCAGAATGATATAAAGAAAAAGCATTAACAGAGAAAAGAATGCAAACAATGCAATAAAAAGTGCAAAAGGGAGAACTGTAGTGGAAGGAAAATATGAGGTAAAGGAATAGGAGGAAATGATGAAACAAAGAGAAAAAGGGATCAAAAAAGTGGAGAAAAGAGATAGGGAAGAAGTGGAGGGAAAAGGAAATCTAAGAGGAAGTATTGAGAAAACGGAGAGAATAACAACAGACGAGATAGTAGGAAAAAATGAGGAGAAGAAGAGAGAACAGAGAGAAAAAGAGAACAAAACAACCAGATAATAACATGAAACCGTGACAGCGCCGTATCCTCATCTTGCTTCAACATTCTTCGCATGCTCAAAAAAACATTTCGATGGATCCCCACCGAAACCAGGAAAACAGTCACCCATGCTCTAGTCACGAGCCGACTGGACTACGGAAACACCCTCTACGCAGGCACTACCGCTAAACTCCAAAAGAAACTCCAACGAATCCAAAACGCCTCAGCCAGAATCATATTAGACATCCCACGCAACGAACACATCTCTGGTCACCTGAAAGACCTCCACTGGCTACCCGTCAATAAGAGAATCACTTTCCGACTGCTAACCCACGCACACAAATCACTCTACGACATTGGACCAGAATGCCTCAACTCAAGACTGTCCTTCTACACCCCCCCCCGCCAACTACGTTCCTCCAGCCAAGCCCTCGCCACTGTACCTCGCATCAACAAGACCACCATGGGAGGCAGATCCTTCTCTTACCTGGCTGCTAAAACATGGAACTCACTCCCCACTCACCTTCGCCTTACCCAGAACCACCTAGCTTTTAGAAAACAACTTAAAACGTGGATATTTGACAAGTAATCCTCCCCCCCCTCCTTAGCGCCTTGAGACCCTCTGGGTATGTAGTGCGCTATATAAATTCTCTGACTTGACTTGACTTGACCTACAAATGACGGATTCAAAAGGTACAAGGGGGAAGGAGGTACCAGACGGAGTGACGGTACAACCGGGGTGAAACAGGACGGAGGGCCGGGAGGCATCGCAGCAAGGGAAGGGATAAACTGTGGAGAAAAATAAGTAAGCAATTGTTACAAACACGACAACAGGGGAAAAACATGTGGCAGCAATAAGACTAGCAAACGCAACAGGACGAAACGGTCAAACAGTGAGGGGTAAGGGACAGAAATTCAGCCAGCAGTCGATGAGGAGGATTCCATAGGATCAGCATGATGAGCGTTGATGAAACTTCGAAGGCGAAGAGGGTCTTCAAATGTTGTAGTCTTATTATTGTAAGTAACTTTGAATAGGCACGGGTGGAAAAGACCATAACGAGCCCCCATGCCCCGAAGAGCAGGTCTTAAATCCAAGAAGGCCTTCCTCCTGTTAGCAGTGGCCTTGGCGTAATCCTGAGCAAAGAATAAAGTAGATCCGGACCAGATAATTCGCTGAGTGGATTTTGCTGCTGAGAGAACCTTCAATAGGTCCGTGCATTCCAGGAAATACAGGATCACCCCTCTAGGCTTCTGAGAGGGGGAGGTCGAAGATGGAGGGCGACCTAATCTATGTGCTCTCTGAATGTTAAGCAGGGTGCCGTCTGGCATATGAAGGACTTTAGGAATGAAGGATTTGAAGAAACCAATGGGGTCCGACCCCTCTTGTCCTTCCTCAAGGCCGTATATACGGAGGTTGTTGCGCCTATTACGGTTTTCAAGCTCCTCCACTTGACGCTGAAGGGTAGAGACCTGAGAATGAAGAGGAGAGATCTTCGCACAGTCATTCGCCAAGGAAGAAAGCGATTGCTCCACAGTCGTAACCCTGCTGTCGAGCTGCGACCAAGAGTCGGTGAGAACTTGGAGTTTCGCATTAGTGTCTTCCATAAAAGGGCGCAGAGCCCGGATTTCCTCCAATAATAACTCCATTGAGACAGGAGAAGATGGTTTTGGAGGCGAAGGAGGGTTTTGTCTGAGGCGTTTTGTAAGAGATTTCCCAGTAGTCGCTGTAGGAGTCTCAGACGCCGCCATCTTGTCTTCCGAAAGAGAAGATAGAATAGATTGAGTTCGAGAAAACTCAGTAAAAATCTTCGAGTTTTTAATGAAAACATGCTTGGTAGGAGGTGCCGCAGTCGTAGTGCCTTTAGATCTACCCATAAATAGCTGCGAAGAAATTAAAGCCAATAAAGTGTCGGAGGTCGCGGGAGAGGCAAAATGGCCGCCGAGTGAAAGTCAGTCAGAAAAGGCAGATAAAATTACTCAAAAATGTGCGCAAAACGTATCATACCTCCAAAGAATAAAGGAAGACGAAGGTGAAGGAAAAATCACCACAGAGTTCCAAGGGAATCATTGATACGGTGACACAGCTCAGCCGGAGAAAAAACAAAATGGCGGTCGCAATGCGACAATGCAGTTGCGGAACTTACATAGTTCGTAAATCCAAAATGCCGCACTCCAGTGAAGCCACAAGTATCAGGGTAGGAGGAGTAGATGTTCCGACGTCCTCACATCCCTATATTAGCTCTGAGCGAGTCAGGAAGGATGCCGTACACCGGACAAGCCGAGGAGCTTCACCCGGACACCGCCATTCACGCAGGGCGCCAAGCCACGCCCCCGGGGAATCCCTGTCTTACCCCCACTTCGGGAAAGGTATTCCTTTCCAGTGTCATGGCTACAAAACATTTGTGGAGACAAAAGATTGGTATCAGGTTCCTTTGTGTGTGAAGGAGGCAAAGCCTCTTGAAGTGTAAGTGGGACAGGGCACACCTCCAACCTGAACTACCCTGGCAGGATGGGCAATGCATGTCCGCTTTCCTTGACTGTCTGGGGGTAATACACAAACCCTAACAGCACATCCATTCACACTTGTGTGACCCAGGGCACTGGCAGAAGGCACAAATAGTTGGGGCAAGAAAATGCCATCTTTCTGAATGTGGCATTTTCAGAATTGTGATTTAAAATCAGACTTCACCATCAAAGAGGATTCTAAATTACAATTCAAATGCGTCTAAGAAGCATCATCCTATCTACTCCCAATTGGAAGTTGCATTTTATTAGTTGTACTAAGGTAAGCCAGTCATAACCTATAGAGGAGATGGGTCTCACAATAGTGAAAAATAAACTTTAGGAGTTTTCACTTCCATGACATGTAAAACTTAAAACCAAATGTCCCTCATATTGTATGCCATGCACTCTGCTTTAAGAGCTGTTAGGGTCTACCATGAAGGTGACATAAGTATTAAAAAGGAAGGTTTAGGCTTGACAACATTTTTATTTTGCCAGGTTGAAATGGCAGTATAGAACCGAACTACATGCTGCATTGGCATGCCTAAGACGTTTTAAAGGGCTACTTTAGCATGTTGTGCACTGAATGCTCCAGTCTCTCTGGTAGCACTTAATGTACAGGCCATTGGTACATGTAATACAGTTTATAAGGGATGTGTGAGCAAATTCAATGTGCCAATTAAGTTTAGACCAATATTGTTTGTTTTAGGGCAAGGGCACAAGCACTATAGCTCTGGTTAGCAGTGGTAAAGTACACAGAGTCATAAAGTAAACAACATCTAATTCAGCACAACAGGAGGGGTGAATGCAAAAGGTTTGTGAGTGACCTTGCAGAGAGGGCCATGGCCTAACAGACCTGACTAGGGTTCCTGGACAGAATGGCAGATTCATCTGTGCACCCTAGAGTAAAAAGTTGCTATGCTGCCTCTAAGATATGTTTTTAAGTGATATTCAATGTGTGTACTTGATCCCTTGCGACTGTACATATAAACCCATTTTATTCTGTACTTTAGCTGCTACCTGCAATTCATCTTGGTATGTCAATCCTTTGTGATCTGCAGCTTTTACAGATTTCCATTGTGAACAAGGGTGGTTGAAATGGGGATGCTCTTATATACGTCTTTGGAACGATCTCCTGACAGCTGGGGGTGAAAACTCTTGCATGCCACCCTTGTCTCCACCCCTTCCCCAGTGAAAGAACTGAACTTTTGCATAAAATATTGACCTGTGAGTTCTGCAAGAGCTTGGGCCCGCTTAAACATTTATCTCCAATCCGATGGTCTTGGTAGGAGCTTGAGAGGTAACAGGGGGAAAATCACATTTAAACCTCAATTCAGTGTAACCAACTTGGTCACACAATAATCCACTTGGCAACTAAATCTGAGTTTAGTAAGATTTAATTATAAATTTAGAAACAAATCGATTTAGACCAGCCTCAACATTATCATTTAAAAATACAGAACAGACAAAATAGGTCCAAATCTCCTAAATAGATCTACCCTATATAACACAAAGCAGACAACTAACTCTATAACGACAATGCATATAATAAGGAAAAATAATTGAGTGTTACACGGCATCAAATGATTCTCCAAGGTAAGCATGCAAAAACTATCTCTCCCTATATTGCCTTAAAGGGGCAATTCTAAATTAAGAAGCATTTTGTAAAGGTGAAATTAGAAAGGTGTCAGCTGTCAGAGTCTTCAGTAGAAGACACTCCAACCATGGGTCATGTAGCATAAAGCCACACAAGCAGATGCATAGATCTACTCCCGGTAAAGTCCTCAGATGACTCTCCTGTCCCTCATTAAATTACAGCATAAAAAATATCAATTGTATTCAAGGTAGACAGTCCCAAGTGACTTTTGCTGGTACTTTTTCATGATTACGGCACAACTGGATACTTGCACTACCTTTCCCACATTGATAATTTGCAACTTCGTTCGTTCTTGGTTATTTTTCTCCTCCTCCATGGGAATTCGCCTCCTTGCTCATGACAGCTTTTCTTCTTGACAAACGTCGTCTTCTCATGAGGCTTTGTCCACACCTGCAGATGAAACAAATATACAAGCAAATACATTCTACTTTGAAGTTTAAATATGAATTACATGTTAGACTTTAAACGTGAGCTTGAACTGAAGGGTCTCTCGAGGTCCACTCTTATGTCAACTTAGGAGTACACAGGGTTACAAAATACGTACACACTTCTACATATATAACAAATGCAGCTTTTTAATACATGAACAAATCGTAGAGAATTATGCAGATGTCATTCCAAATGCACCTGTATGGAAATAATTGTTGTTATACATAGAAATGGTTAAACATTAGTCTATACATACACATTC
The DNA here is from genome assembly GCF_964263255.1 of Lissotriton vulgaris. NCBI lineage: Eukaryota > Metazoa > Chordata > Amphibia > Caudata > Salamandridae > Lissotriton > Lissotriton vulgaris. The sequence goes on from NC_141687.1 coordinate 1,818,300,178, forward strand.
TATTAGTAACCTCACAATGGGACACATTTTAAACATTAACTTCTCCTGTCACATCAATATGTAATTGTTTCACAGACCTTTATTAGTCATGTTGTATGTACACAAATCTTCACGTGGCACACTTTAATTATGCAATGCTCCATTTTCCTTAGATATATTTATCACACAGAATGTATTTGAGTGCTGACTACTCATGATTATGATGCACTACTACAGTATCTTGGAGTGAGATCAAAATTATGCTTCTCCAGTTCTGCCTTGCATAAATACCATTCTGTCCATAAGTAAAACCACTTTTTTGGGTTTCACACACATTCTCCCCAACAGTATGCATGCTCTCTAAAAAACTTTCTAAATAGCAACCACTGCAATTGAGTATAGGAGGATAAGTAGGCATAAGACAACATCAGAGGTTGCAAGGGTGTTCTTGCTAGGATGCTTCTCTCTTTCTTTTCAGAATAACCTCCTCATCTCTACAAACTTTGAATGCCTGGAAAGCAGATCAACTTCACAGTTTGACAAAAAAAAATAGCAGCAGTGATAAACAGCTCAGAAAGAACAGCAGAAACTAATGGACCAATGCAAAAAGACCTGGGTGTAATTTACACACTGATCTGTTTGCATACAATTTGCGATGCAACCTATGTACTAATGGATCGCATTAAAGCTTGCACATTCACATGATATCGAAAACAACCTATGTAATTAATACTTATTAGACATGCCAGAATATGTGGACCCCAGTGATTGGCTGCAAATTCCGGGATGGCAGCTGTAATGTCGTGGTCTTGGGCCTGGTGGCAATAACACAAAGAGCCTGACAACACTTATATAGTGGTGGCCAGTACGTAACTTAACCACACCCAGGGTCTATAGGCTATTTATTAACTCTTACACACACTTGCCGGGCGTACGCCGGGCCAGTCTATTACTTTACGTATAAGGGGGATTTAACTGGGGCCACCCCTCACTCAGTGCACATTGTGGGGCTTCCCAAACAGGACAACATTACAGCAGCCTCCAAATACAGCTGACCCTTATCCTTGCATTTGCTTCCCCAAACTTGAAAGAGTTTTTTAAAAGCAGCCCGTGCCCCATTAAAGAGACAGGTTCTGCTCTCATAACATGTTTCCCGTTTAGAAACACATTAAGGAAGGAGATCCTACCCCTGATCTGCCAGATATGATTGATAAAGGGAATAAGGGATAACTTTCCCATTGCAAATCAGTTACCCACGCCCCTGTCCCTCTTTGAGATATCAATAACTTTCGGTGATTGTAGCTACAACTGCAGTCACAACCCTCAATGTATATTGCTGCGAATCGCAATTAGGAGGGAAACAACCCTATAATGCCCTTTATAAATTATAACTTAGAATGATTCGCAAAACCTCTTTTGTAAGTCAAAGGTTTAGTACATTGCCCAACACTGGTGAATCACATGTTTTGTATTTGAACTCACTCTCAAGGCTGTACTGGCCATATGGGGCTTTGGGCGTTTCCCCCGGGAGGCGGGAAGGGTAGGAGGCTGCTTTTGTTAAAGGTGGCCGGTTTTTTAGCAGTTTTAAAAGCACTGCAGAGGTCCTTGTAGGTCGAACAGTTTTCAGGCAACAATAAATATGCCAAGATAACTCTGGTGATTAATGTTGTTGCTGGAGAGAGATCAGAGTTTTGTCTATTGGCAATTTTGACTCATTTAAGGTAGCGCAGAGGGTTAATATGCCTGCTGCAAACAGTGTTCTATGCAGATCACAGAACAGTATTTCTAGCTCAGTGGGTTATTGCTTTTGTCATAGAGATCCTTTTGTCACTGTGCAGTTCATAAATTAAAATTATAATCTAGGTTAGAAACTTATGTTTTTTTCATTATCCAAATTTTGCTAGAAAGGGTTTGCTTGGGTAGGAATCAATTCTAATTAGTAACGTCAATCCTAACCACTGTATAACGTTCTGAATCTAGAGTTTGGGCTTCCCCAGACAAAGGACTCTTTTAAATGCGTACCAGTATAGATGAAATTTGAATCTCAGTATAAATGACATGTGAATACCCCTACTAGTCCTCGTTGTCTTATGTAACATTTTCTATTCACTGATTTACACATGAATGATTAATTGTTTCCCTATGTTTGTGTGATGTAAAATGTTCCGAAACCCTTCACTGATATGAGAAACACTATAAAACAAATCAAATACATGTGAGAGAGGTGCTTTCGAGAGATGAGAGGCTCTGTTGGAGGGTGATAGTGAGGGAATAACTGAAGAGCCCCTATAAAGATTGCTGTGTCCTGGTGCACTGTAACGTCATCATTTATTATGCTTTAAAAACAAATACAATTGAATTTAAAATGAGAAATGTGCTGTAGACTTTACCATTTCCCCCCACATTTTCTTGGGGGGAGAACTCCCCCAAGTCCCCATGTAGTGGTCAGGCTCGCTCCCTGCACTCGCTTGCTATCCACTGTATGGGGCCTGCTCTGACAAAATTTGTCAGGGCTGCTTTGGGTTCCCAGTCCAGCCCTGCTCACTCAGCAGTGTCATGGTGGATTGCTAAAATGTTCAGCAGCATGCTAATGGGTTTGTTTACAGCTATAAGACAATATTTAATGCCTTTGTCCATTCTCTTTGGACACATGGAAGCAACTGCTGAGACTGTGGTCTATGTAACAAAGTCACAAACCTCTGTTTAATCTCCAGTAAACCACAGTCCACTCGCTACCGAGCTAACTGGCGGTGTACATTCCAGATAACACTAGAACTGTTTAGAAGCAAGTTTTCCATACCCTGGGAGATAACATTCAGATGTGTAATTAGGTAATCTGTGGCTTATATTGAAGGATCTGGACATGTGTTTTTTAAGCAATCGAATGGAATATTAATCCCAAGCTGTAAATAAATAAAAGGTGAAGAGTGGTTCCAAAACTAATGTTAAAATTATTTGGAAGTCTTACCCAAATCATGAAGGACCCGCACCTAGGAGAAAATCAGTAGCTTTGCAAGAGTTATGACCTGATTTAGAGTCTGGCAGAAGGGGTTACTCCATCACAAACGTGACTAATATCCCACCCGCCTTATAAGAGGTGCCATTGACTATAGTGCACTTGTAATACGCCAGATAGGATATCCAGCAAGTTTGTGATGGAGTAAACTGTTTGCCAAACTCTAAATCAATCAAGCCATTAGTTGAAGAGACTAAGGGCCTGATTTAGAGTTTGAGGGATGGGATTCTCCGTCACAAATGTGATAGGTACCCCACCCATCGTAGTGTCATAGGATATAATGCACTTGTAATACAGTGAATTGGATATTTGTCATGTTTATGACACATTATCGCACCTGCCAAAGTCTAACTCAGGCCAAACTCCGAAGCGCCCTCATCTACAAAGTTAAAATGCAAGTGTTCTTTGGGTGATGGTGAGCCCACAAGTTATAGTTATCTTAGGGCATGAGTTATAGTTACTTGAGATAACTATAACTGCTGAATTTCTATGGTTTTGTGTGTGTAAAATCTCAACCTAACTATAACATCCTTGCAACCTTTGGTTTTGTAGTGAATTTCTAGGTTTTTAAAAAGTTTATTTCCTAACTATAATATCCGTCTAACCTTTGTTTTTTCCTTGAATTTCTTTAATTCTATTTCCTAACATAACATCCCTCTAACATAGGTGTCTAAGTGGGTGTGTGACTGGTTGTTTGGTTGTGTAAGTGGGTGTGTGAGTGTGTGGTATGTCAGTTCATTTATGTGTGTAGTATTTGTACAGTGCACACCTAGCCAAAAGGCAGCAGAGCGCTGAACAGATTTGAAGGTAAAGATAGAGTCAGTGAGTGCTGGGAGAGGTATCTGGGTTCCGAGACTGAAGGTATCCTGATATACTTTTCTTTAAAGAGGTGATTATTCAGATTTTTTTTTAACTTATGGGCAGGGTTGTAGCAGTCCTGCTAGATACAGATATATCATTCCAGATCTTGGGCGCATAGTTGAACCTGTTATTTTTCTTTCTTTTTTGGACGGCTTTGCCTCCAGTTGATAGTGACTTGACTGTCAGTGTGCTGAAAGCCACATGAGGTAGGGAGCTTGCCAGCCAGTTAGGTTGATGTGCTGGTCGTGATAGCTTTATATATGATGCAGCTGTCTTTGAAAATGGTGTGTGCTGGCAAGGGGAGCCAATGGAGTTTCATCAGGGTGGGAGTGATATGGTCATATTTCTTCAGGCCTGTTGTAAGAACAGGATTGTTCCTTTGGAGTGTGCTGTATCTAAACCTGGCCTCCACAGTAGAAAGATTAGTGTGCAGCAACAAGGTCTCTAAAAGTAGGAATTAGCCTGCCCTTTTATGGTGGGTGGTATCTCAACTGTACGTTCGTAGTGGCAAACTCCTCTTTTTTCTTGTGATCTATTCCACCACTGTAGGTCCTCTCAGTAGGAGAAGGCACCTCCTCTGTGGTGTGATGTGTGTCATCCTGAAGTCCTGGAGGTGATCCATTCTGTATTGTATCTCACTCAAGGGCTGCCTAAGGTTCATCTTCTCATTTATTTTGGATCTCACCCTCTGTGTCCCAGAGTGAAAGAAAGATGGCTACTTTTCATTGGTTTGTTGTGTCTCACCATAAATGTCCTTGGCAGTAGGAGTGAGACTGCTCTTCTGTGGCATCCAATGACAATGCCATGCTATGGCATACCCATTTGCATTTGGACTCTTTTCAGTTGGTGATCTCTCTTTCCTGCAGACTCGGAGGTCTCTGTCCGGGAGGAGTCTGATAATGAGCAACCACAGAGCGATGAGGCTGAAGCTGAGGCATCACCCACCAAGTCCCCTACCACACCCAAAGCCATCAAAGGCAAAAGCACATCAGGTAAACAGTACATCCTGAAAAGCTACCAACTGTGAGCCAAGCAGCTTAAGGTGTTTTGATGCCTGTAATTATTTACGGAGTGGTGGTTCACTTCCCTTACTAATCCACACGCTTGATACATTCTGGAGTTCTTATTTCAGTACAACAGGCACCATGCCCCAGTGAGACATCAATGCCTCAATCCTCTGCTTACCAGGGCCCTACCAGAGGAGATACTACAAGGCGCTTGATAAGAGACATTAATCACGTTAATCACATTGCTCAGAGGCCACAGCGAAACACAACTCCACATTCATTCAGTTAGCCAGTAACCTGTCACATGGAAATAGCCATCCCAGTGCCTTGTGTTAACTGCTACATTTGCACAAAGGACACCCAAGCCCACAGCTCTTCCACAGAGAGACCATAACCATACAATTCTTGATTCCCTTTGGTCCTTTAACAGTGTGGTGGAGCTATCAAAGCCATCAATACACTAAAGCAAATAAAAAATGAGACACAACAGACCGCAGTACATTCAAATGCTACATGAGACTCTGATCCTGCAACTGTCCGTACACCTAGAAGCAAAACTAGGGATGCAAACATGCACGATGTATAACGTATTCTGACATACTATAATGTACACCAGGGCCTTAGCACTGAGAAGCACTAACAGTGAAGCCCCACTTGCCCCATGCAGTGCTACCAGGAGACAATAGTGTTGTCCCCAACAGATCAGAATTCTGCTGAAGTGAGATACTATACTAGTGAAACAGCCATCACCCTACCAGAGCCATGCTGTAATGAGATTCTAAATTTACAACCTTCTCCTTTCAGGGGCCCTGCAAAAGGGAGACACCAGACTTACAGCCCTCAGGTCCTCATCATCCTGTCACGAAACTACTTTAATCTCACAATATGTTGTACACAAGGGCCCTACCATCAGAAAAGACTTATCCTGTAGCCTTCAGAATACTGGGGCTCCACCACAACAGTGTCCAATCCCAAGAACCCTCAGTTCACCAGGAACATGTCCCAGGTGATACTAATGCCACACCATTCAGAACATCAGGGCCTGCCACAGGTAATGCTGATCTCATGGACCACAGTACATTAGATTCCTGCCACATGGGGGAACACTTTTCTGACAGCCTACAAAACACAAGAGTCCTGCCATATGAAGCCACTAGTCCAATGGGCAACAGTACACCACGTCCCTATCATACGTATACTCTAATTCAACATCAGGTGTATGCCATGCCACAGACAGGCTTTATTCCATAACCTTTAATTTCATGGTCTTTTAAGAAACATAGCTGCAGACTACAGTACCTCATTCAGTTGATCTTATTTTCTATTCTTTCAGATTTCTCTTTATTCTCCTACAATAATGGGGTGGTGATGACGTCTTGTCGAGAACTTGATGGTACTCGCAGTGTTTCAGCCACATCAGCCTTTGCAATAGCCACAGCTGGAGCTAATGAGGGAACCCCTACGAAGGAGAAGTACAGAAGGATGTCCTTAGCTACCGCAGGTAGGGCATTGTGGAGTGTTATGAAACAGCAATCACTTGTTAAGTTTTTCCAAATGGCCAAACACACACACAAAGGAATAGGAGGTAGAAAAGTCTCAGAAGATGAATGTGGTGCAAACAAAATTTGTTAAAAGTACCCTCACCCACTAATAGTGACATTCTTCATCATTGGGCTTGCTAACATCAGCCTGTGCATAAAAATATGCCTGGGATGGAGCATAAGGGTGGGGAAGACAATACAAACAAACAGTCTCAGGGATCTTCAATGTGCAGAAACTCAGCTCAGGAATATCCCCTATTTCTTCTATTCATGGATTTCCTGGTCAGGATTAAAAACATATGCTGTGTAGGACGGTGATGATAGGGAACGTTATTACCCCTACACCCCTCCTATCTGCAAAATTGTCAACATGTTTCAGCTGTTATATGTAGCCCATAAGGGTCATTCGACCTTCGTCAGGACTATAGATACCATACAACCTCTATTCTCCTACCTTTCTTAGTAGGTAGACTGAGGTCTGACCAAATCCAGTCTGATACCTTCTAGTAAGTTTTCCCAAATAACATCTTCTACAAATAGAACTTAAAATGTCTCATCCAGCAGTGTTCCTTTTGTGCATTAGTTAGTGGAACCCAAATGTAGTACCATATACAGAAAGAGTCCAGAAATTTCTATTTATGAATTGAAACACAGATGGCTACTCTGCGGTAGGCATCCTCGGCTAGTGACTCCACTTCTACTAATTCTCCCTGTTTTTCAATTTTATTTTCTGCAGGTTTTCCCCCAGACCAAAGAAATGGAGACAAGGAGTTTGTCATCAGGAGAGCAGCCACCAACAGAGTACTGAATGTGCTGAAGCATTGGGTCTCCAAACACTCTCAGGTACAAAGGAGTCTTACCTCACAAGTATAGGACACCATTGATGTAGGGGCATACCCGAGAGCTGTGAGGACCATTTAATAGCAAACATACATTTGAGATGTAGTGGAAGCACTGGCATGGTGTTACAGCTGAAAGGTATGGGGGATCAGCTGATATTTATTGATTCGCCAAGTGTACAGGATGAAACCGTTTTTATGTAGTCACACCTCAGTACTATTCAGGGAAGCATTAACAAATAACTGAACATTAGAGCTATTTTTGAGTTACAGACAACTTCCAGATCAGCTGGGTTGTGAGCACAAATATGGAATTATGCTTCTAGGGTATAGAGTGCCAATGATATGGAGCTGTACATCAAGAGGTATGATAGAACACTGGCAGCGAAATATCCATGCAAAGTATGGGATCATTGACATGGAGCTGTGCTTGAGGAGTTTGGGAAATTACTAACAGTCACTCTGTCTGGTACCTTCAGCACTGAGCTAGACCATATAGGTATTGAGTATATGTAGTGAATCAGAGGTGTGTGCTCACTGATATGCAGATATGCCCCAGGTAGTACTTAGTTAACACTGAGATTTGAGCAATATTTCAAAAGTATGAAATACTGACGAAGAATAATGCCTTAAAGACATGATACTATCTCTGATATGGAAAAATATATAAGCAGTGCAAGACCCACCAACTATGATATTTGGCTTACGGCTTTGGGGGCCTACTGATTTGGAGAAGTACTTAAAGAGTATGAGTAGACCACTTACATGGAGCAATACATTAGAGGGTAGTGGTAGATGGAATGATATGTTAATGTATGGGAGGCAATTGGTGCCTTTTATTGTGGCTGGTAAAGGAGGAGCAAACCAGAAAAACAGGTCAAAGAGGGAGAACATATGAATGATGCCTTGAGTACTTGGCTAACCACGGTTTGTAAATGCTTTGATGGGGGTAACAGACCCCTGAAAGCAGCATAGAAAAGGGCGGGATAGAAGAGAAAAGGGTAGCATAAACATTACAAGGTGAAACTAAATGTCTGGCAGGAGATAAGGCACAGTGGGAAATAGAAAAAAATGTAAACTGTGGTCACCTACTGGCTCCCTTTCCTTCCTCAAAACTTACATTACCCCTCATGTGTGCCGACTCCTTTCTTTTTCTCCTAGGATTTTGAAACAAACGAAGAACTGAAATATAAAGTCATCAGCTTTCTAGAAGAAGTGATCCATGATCCAGAGCTTTTAACACAAGAGAGGAAAGCAGCCGCAAACATCATCAGGTATTGCCGGCAATCACTCTGGGCACTAATATGCAACAACGCATATAGAAGGCCACCTTAACTGGCTGTGTGCTTCAACAGGGCTGTCATAAAGAATTTATAAGGGGCGTTGAATGAGTGACACATTTTGTCAAAAGGCCTTTGTCACTAAACTACCTTTACTTACTTCAGTGTCCTTGTCAATCTATTGCTTCTTATCCCTCTTCTTGCTTCTCAGTCCTCTTTAATAGATTTCCAGTTAGTTAGTTAATGGGTTGTCTTTTTGCCTTTTTAACATTTCCTCTGGTTCTAAAACCTTCTTCATCGTCTCTGTTGATTTTCTACCTGTTATTCATCTTATTCATACTCGTGAAAGTTTGTGTACTCTTTTTCGTTGACTCCCCACATCCTTTGGTAGTTTATTAGGTCTTTTATTTGTTTCTTTTTACTTGTCTTGTTTGCATTTTCTATCCACTCCATTGATTTTCCATCCTCTCTATTTCTTCTCTAAGCTCTGTGATAATACTCCATCAATTTTCAGACCTCTCTGTATGTCCTCTGTGATCTTCAGTCATTTATTTAATCACCATTTTCTTTGTTCACTCCTCAACCTCTGTATGCTCTCCATAGTTGTCTATAAACTCTGCATTGCTTCTGTATTCTCTTGCTTCTCTATCTTTTTTGTTGGTTACAAATTATCTACATTGGTTCTGTATACTCGTCATTGTTTCTAATTCCTCTCTGTTGGTTCCATTATTACTCTCTAAATTCAGCATTCTCTTTGTTAATTCACCGAAAGGCGTTTTGTCTCACTAACAAATTTACACTGCATATGGCTCTTTGGCTTGGGGGAAGGTAAAACTCATAAAGAGCAGTGCTTGATCAATGTCTCAACAGGGATTCTGGTAACGTCTCGCATTGACGCTAGGATGTCTGTCCAGTAAGTCCGGAGGTGAGACAGTCCCAGGTCATATTTTTCATATGAGCCGACAAAGCTCCGCATCGGGGGCACACCGATGCACACGCTGGATCCAAGCGCGATAGTCGGAGTGGGGTAAGGTAGGTGTAGTGCAGGTAGTGAAATAAAGTTCGTTTAAAATTAGCATTGCGGGCTACCTCCTGAATCTGTGCGAACACCCTTTTCCACTCCCCCTCTATAAGTGGTGTCAGCAGGTCCTCCAACCATCTACTTTGGAACCTCAAGACATCAACCCTGCGGTCCGCCTTCAGGGCTTTATACAGCTGGTAGATCAATCCCCTGAAGGAACCCAGATCCATGATCATCATCAGGGTGTGAGATTCCTCAGGATCCTCAGGGAAAGCGGTCCAAATCTCAAGCGCAGTGAGTGATAGTTTTGCGTATTGTATAAAATGGCATTCGAGGACATAACATTCTCTCGCATCCACAAACGAGAGAAAAGTGCCACTGAGGTATAGGTTGCCTGCCGTCACTCAGCCACCTTCAAACAATCCGGTCACATCCATCACCGTCTGTATGTGACAGAAGCTGTGAAGCCATTTTATTTATTTATTTATTTATTTTATTTATTTATTTAAATGCTTATAGAGCGCCAGAATCGAACCCAAGGGTTATCTCCGCGCTATGGCCGCAAGCACAGGTGACTGAATAGCAACAGTACCGATGAACTGATGATGCGTAGTGAGGAGATGGAAGGCTTATAAAGCAGTGAACAGATTGGTCTTTAGTGCTTTCCTGAATGTAAGGTGGTGGGAGATCTGTCTGAGGCTAAGGGGCAGATTGTTCCACAGAGTTGCCCCACTGAGGAGAGGGCGCGGCCACCTTGTCTGGTCTTTTTAATGAAAGGAGAATTAAGCAGGAGCTGGTTGCTGGACCGTAGATCACGTTCCGGTCTGTAAGGATGAAATAGTTGGGCTAGGTAGCTGGGGCCATTTCCAAAAAGGCATCTGTGGACAGTACAACAGATCTTGAATTTGATCCGTTGACGTACCGGGAGCCAGTGAAGTTCTCTCAACAGGGGTCCAGAAGGAGTTCTAGGGGGGGCGTTCAGAATCAATCTGGCCGCCGTGTTCTGGACCACCTGCAGCCTATTAATGGCATCCTCATTGGCTAGTATCAGGAGCCCATTGCAATAGTCAAGACGACTTATTACAAGGGTCTGTACCAGTGTCTTCCTATAGATGTCAGGTAAAAGAGGGAAGATACGTCTGAGTAAGCCAATGGTATGGAAACAGGCTCCAGCAATCACGTTCGCGTGATCCTTTAGGGTTAGGTTTTGATCCAGTTTCACTCCTAGGTTTTTTATAGTAGACTTTGGGGAAGGTACTGGTCCCAGGTCTTGGGGCCACCAGTCGGGAGACCAGAGCATGCTAGCTTTACCGAAAAGCATCACCTCTGTCTTCCCGACGTTGCACTGGAGGTAGTTGGAGGCCATCCAGTTAGAGATGGCCCTCATGCCTTCCGCAAAGTTTTCCCTAACATTAGCATTGAGGGCATGGAAAGGGAAGAGGAGTTGGGTGTCGTCGGCATACGACACTGGTGTGAATCCGTACTTCCTCACAATCTCAGCAAGGGGGGCCACATACACATTGAACAATGTGGGGCTTAGGCATGAGCCCTGTGGCACCCCTTTGGTGAGCTCCCTAGTGATGGAATGATAGGGGCCCAAGCTGACAGATTGTGTACGCCCAGATAGGAAACTCTCCAGCCATGCAAGCACCTGGCCTCTAATGCCCACTCCTTGTAGTCTGTTCAACAGGATCTTATGAGACACAGTATCAAAAGCTGCAGACAGGTCTAACAGCACCAGAATCAATGATCCTCCTCTATCCTGTGACATCTTGATGTTGTCGGTCACGGAGAGGAGAGCAGATTCGGTGCTGTAGTTGGGCCTGAACCCAGATTGAGATTGGTCCAGGCCCCCTGTCGCTTCTATAAAGCTGGAAATCTGAGAGTTAGCAAATTTCTCAGCCAACTTAGTCAGGAGGGGCAGCAGAGAAATAGGGCGAAGGTTGGAGAGTTCCGTCCAGGGGGAGGTGGTGTTTTTGCGTATCGGATTCACAACTGCCTCTTTCCACTGTTGCGGGAGTTTACCCTCTGTGAAAGAGAGATTGAGGATCTTCATGATGATAGGACATAGTAAGCTGCTCAGGTTATTAGTTACTCTGGCAGGGAGAAGATCACGAGGGGAACCAGATTTCACATTACTCAGAAGGGTAAGTATATCACTTTCTGTGACTTCTGGGAAGACTTCAAGGGTCTCGGTAGGAGTTTCTTTGCACAGAGTGCTAGGGACTTCCAAATTGTTAGGATGTTTGATAAGAATTTTATTGTAGATGGTGTCTATTTTGTCCTCAAAGAATGTAGAGATGTTGTTACACAACTCTTGTGTGAAAGTGTCAGAACTTTCACAGGCCGGGGGGTTGGCGAAGGTCCTAAGAATTTTATACAGTTCCTTAGTTGAGTTGGCCGCTCCATCAAGCTGAGACAACAGGCAGGTTTTCCTTGCCTTTTTAATGTTTTTATGGTAGGAGGATAAAGCCTGCTGATAAAGTTCTTTGCTGGCAAGAGAGTGATTTCTCCTCCAGTGTTTTTCCAGCTTCCTACATTTTTGTTTCTCCAGTTTTAATGATTCAGAATACCATGGTTCTTTATTGGTGATCAGAGGTTTTTTGACAGTCTTTTGAGGGGCTAGCAGGTTAGTGATATCCAGAAGGGTATTATTTAATTTGGATAGAGCCACTTCAACATTGTCAGAGTCGGAGATTGTTGGCTCTCTCCAGAGTTGTTTAAAGGAGTCCAGGGTAATTTTATGCCACGACCTTTTGGTAATACTCAGATTAGCGCAGCGGTCTGGGGGTTTCTCAAGTAGTGAAAAGGAGAATTCCAGCAGGCTATGATCCGACCAACTGATGGCTTTGGGAGGGTGGCAATGTATTAAAGGGTGATTGGTGAATATTAAGTCCAATGTATGGCCCTTTCTATGAGTGGGGCCACAATTTCTTAAATGAAGACCTAGGAGAGCAAGGTCAGCTAGGAGGAGTTTAGTGTCAGGGTCGTCTGCAACATCTACATGAAAATTAAAATCACCGAGTAAGATAAAGTTTTCTTTTGCTCTTAGGTGAGGGGCTAGTATCTCGGTCAAAGCAAGTGAGAAACCTGCATTGGAGCCCGGGGGTCGATATACCAGGGCACCTTTCCAGTGTTCCTTAGCTCTGATATTAATATTGAAAATCATTATTTCCATGGTGGGCAAAATAACTTGCTCCTGGACCGTGACATGGAGATTTTCTTTGAAAATTATGGTGTCCCTCCACCTGTTTTTATAGGACGATCCTGCCTTAGGATTTTGTAACCTTGAGGGATCCCCAGAGTGATTGAAGGGACCGTATGGGGCTTCAGCCAGGTTTCCGTGAGGAAACATATTTCGGGCTTATGGCTTTGAATAGTGTCCCATAACTCGACATAATGTCGGGGAAGGGACCGGACATTTAGAAGGAAGCTTTTCCAACCTGTAACTTGAGTGATTGTACTGCTAGCCCTAACGGAGCCAATTACAATGGAGTTAGAGGTGGCTTGGAATCTACATAATGGGCAAGAAAACGGGCCTTCAGGAAATGGCCAGTTATCGCTTGCACACCTTAATTGACCTTTGGGTTGAAGGGCTAAAAGGGACTGTGGGGTGTACCTGATACGTGCATTCCTCGTAGAGGCCATGGCAATACCGAGTAAAGGGGTAGAGTATAAGGCCCCTAGCCACGTCCTGTCGCGGACGGGCGCAGACGGGCTTCTCTCTGGCGCGTCTCCGGCGCTTCGCTGCGCGCGACCGCTGCGCGTTCACTGCGACGAGGGGGCTATGTACTCCTCAGCATGCAGCAACTAGAGCGCTAACCGCTCGCTGCAGGCGGAAGTGACCTGGCTCTGCCTGACCCGCCCTCCGCTCAACGGCACTGGTTGCCGAGTCGGACCGAGGCGGGCAGGACGAGTGATTGAGCACAGGTCGCTAAAGATGGTAAGATTAGTAAATATCGCCTTCACAGCAAATTCGGCGCTATTAATGCAGTGGGACAATTAAAAATCTGATCTGCGCTATAACATCAGCGTTTCAGTTTTTAAAATCAATGGTGCTGTTGAATCAGCGTTTGTACTTTAAAATCCTACAGTGGGAGCTATTTCATCAGCGTTAAACTGCACAACAATTCACAGGCAGCACAATGGTAGAAAATCACCTGAAGCGCCAGCGGATCGGGAGACACTGCCACTGTCCTCCCTACCGCGGTGCGCCGCCAGCTCCTCGCTGCCTATGTACTCCTCAGCATGCAGCAACTAGAGCGCTAACCGCTCGCTGCAGGCGGAAGTGACCTGGCTCTGCCTGACCCGCCCTCCGCTCAACGGCACTGGTTGCCGAGTCGGACCGAGGCGGGCAGGACGAGTGATTGAGCACAGGTCGCTAAAGATGGTAAGATTAGTAAATATCGCCTTCACAGCAAATTCGGCGCTATTAATGCAGTGGGACAATTAAAAATCTGATCTGCGCTATAACATCAGCGTTTCAGTTTTTAAAATCAATGGTGCTGTTGAATCAGCGTTTGTACTTTAAAATCCTACAGTGGGAGCTATTTCATCAGCGTTAAACTGCACAACAATTCACAGGCAGCACAATGGTAGAAAATCACCTGAAGCGCCAGCGGATCGGGAGACACTGCCACTGTCCTCCCTACCGCGGTGCGCCGCCAGCTCCTCGCTGCCTATGTACTCCTCAGCATGCAGCAACTAGAGCGCTAACCGCTCGCTGCAGGCGGAAGTGACCTGGCTCTGCCTGACCCGCCCTCCGCTCAACGGCACTGGTTGCCGAGTCGGACCGAGGCGGGCAGGACGAGTGATTGAGCACAGGTCGCTAAAGATGGTAAGATTAGTAAATATCGCCTTCACAGCAAATTCGGCGCTATTAATGCAGTGGGACAATTAAAAATCTGATCTGCGCTATAACATCAGCGTTTCAGTTTTTAAAATCAATGGTGCTGTTGAATCAGCGTTTGTACTTTAAAATCCTACAGTGGGAGCTATTTCATCAGCGTTAAACTGCACAACAATTCACAGGCAGCACAATGGTAGAAAATCACCTGAAGCGCCAGCGGATCGGGAGACACTGCCACTGTCCTCCCTACCGCCTTAGTGGGAGTTACCAGGCATATGAGGCCCTTTGCAATACCGTGAGTTCCCATGCGCAGGCAACCTGATGGACCACAAATGGAAAATCCAGGGGGTCCGTGAGCCCATCATAAGATATCTTGGAAGGTCTACCGTGCCAACCAATAGTTTCATCTCTGTATTTGGCCCTGCAGCACACCACTGTGCAGCATATTGAAGGAGCCCAGCAACAAAATAAAGGCAAGGTTCTGGAAGGGCTATGCCCCACAGGTCCATATACAACTTTAATATCGAATTGAATTGAATAAGCTTTATTTTGATATAAAACATATCATAAAAGCAATACAATACATACATCAATAAAAAAACCAGTTCAAGAATACTCAATGTAAAATGTCCTAAGGGATCAGTAGTGAGATTTAAAAACATGCATTAATGAGCGAATTATAAAAGACAATACAAGCAGAGGGCACATTACTGGGTCAACAACTTCTTTGCAGTTCTTATTCGCCAAGCCCAGCCTAGGAATTTTGCCATGCAGCAGGCAAAAAAGGGTCGGGCATCTGTACGCAATATGCGTAAGGCTTCCAAATGTGATCTCGTTCCCAAGCTCCTACATAAAGGCTTTAACCATCTCGATCTGGGCACAGCATAAGCATTGCACTCGAACAACAGGTGGGCGGCGGACTCGACCCTTGAGTCACAGAAGGGACAATATGGTACAGTTTGTAGTGGTGGTTTCCAGGTGGAAGTTAACAGTCCTAAAGGGAGTACCCCCACCCTGAATTTGATGTACAGTGATCTGTCGCCCGAGTTATGGATTAGGTCCAGATAGGGTTCCCTATAAGGGAGCTCCTTAACTAGCAAAAACTGGGCAACAGATTTACAATGATTTGGATTGCACATTCTCTCATTATCCACCCATGACCAATAAGCCTTCTTTAGCAGTTGTTTTGACGGTGCTGATTTATTGACCCAAGCGTCTCCTAAACCCAACTCATAGAGAAGCCGTTTAACCTCCCTGAGCCAGGTTACCATATACAACTTTAATATCTTCAGCTTCACACTACTGCTTTTTCTGGCCCACACTAGGGGGAGGAGAAGGCTGTTTAGGGTGGTAAAGGTGGCATTAAAGATTCGGCAGAAGGATTTCTGTAGCACATAGAGGCAGCCCAGCAGAGGACCATTTTTGCCAGGGCTACTCTCCCCATAACAGAAACGTATCAACGCTTCCAGACCTGAAAGGACAGTTTCCGTATTCAAGGCATATAATGGGCCTCGGATGTATGGGGAACCTGGATACCTAAGTAGCAAAAATGATCATGCTCCCACGCAAATGCTGAGGCAGGTAGATCCATGATCTCCTTCCCAACCAGAGCCGCCAGTGGGAACATAACCGACTTCTGACTAATAGCGCTACCGCAAAAGCTGCTGAACAGAATTATACCAAATTTGGCAGGAAGCTAGATCCTAGCCCAGAAAGTGTGCTTTTGTGATTTGAGGTCAATCTGTTTTGTAGTTTCTGAGAAACTAGGGATAAAAAATATTTGTAAATCTGCACGTTTGGATTCAAGGGACTGTCGTGACAATCATATGAACCCCGTTTTATAAAATAGTGAGTTCTTATTGGGTTCGGGGGTTTATGCCCCTTGAGCCAACTGGCTCCTGTGACCAAAGCCTTGCGGCCAAATCCACGCCTTGAATGACTGAAGGCCATGCGTGGCAAGGGGGTTGCTTGCCTGCAACGGTTTGGACGCAGGGCATGCAGCGTATGTCCTTGCACAGCGGGGAGTTGGCTTTATGTGTGATAATAAAAAATTATGTTAAAAAAATCTCAGAAATTCACTGAACAAACAAAGTTTAAAGTGACATTATAGTTAGGTGAAATTTTCTGTGACAAGGTAACATTTTAAACCCAAATATCCACTAAAATTCACCAGTAATAGTTATCTTAAGTAACCATAACTTGCGCTTTAACTCTACACAGCTAATTACCCAACATATTACATCATTCAGGACATGTTCTATAACATCATTGATAACATCACTGAAACATCTGAAATTACATAATTGATAAGAAGACTGTGCATAGTGAGGGCCAATGACCAGACTTCAAGCTAGAAGACCTGCAACTCTCCAGACCCCACTACAAGCTACTCGAACGTTAGTGGAGACACATGCACGATGATAACAGCAGAATCACCTATAGATCAACCTACCTGTTCTAGCATAAGAAACTTAGATTCACCAAACTCTCAGCTCTGACTGAACAAGTTTAGAATAGCTCAAATAATGCCAAAGAGATGTTTGTCATACTAAAGGATTTCACTATCCCGCTTCCAGCTCCACAACCATCACCCTCTCACTGGATCTAACAACCAGCTCTCCCACTACAAAAATAAAATCAGCACCATATCCTAGAGCTTTGCATCCCAACTAGAGCTACACACCCTATTACACCTCCAATCCAACAACATCACAGAAATTACAATGACCGACTTATCTACCATTTTCATGTCAGAAAGTGCCACCACCATGCATGCCATATTTTATTTATTTATTTTATTTTATAAACTTATATGGCGCAAACAGCTACCCAAAAAGGGTTTCCCGGCGCCTAAGAACACAGCACGATAGATGGAGTATACGGCAGAGGTCGTTCAGGATTACTGGTCGAACAACCAGGTCTTTATCTCCTTTCGGAACCTGGAAAGACTTTGCTCCTTTCGTATATGGATTGGGAGTGTGTTCCAGATGGAGGGACCCTGATGGGCAAAAGATCTTCCCCCCCATCCTGGCCAGCTTGAATCTGGGTACACAGAATTTTTCCGCTGATTTAGATCGTAGGTTTCTTTTTGGAATGTAGGGAAGGGCTAGTGCCTGAAGGTATTTGGGAGCGATACCTTCTTTGATTTTAAACATATAGTTTAAGGCCTTAAACCTAATACGATTTTCAACCCTCAGCCAGTGCAGCTCACGCAGGTAGGGGGATACGCTGCTGTTCTTAGGTATACTGCAAAGGAGTCGAGCAGCCGCATTCTGTACAAGCTGCAGTCTCTTTGTAACTGCCTTATTTGCACCCAAATACAGGATGTTCCCGTAGTCAAGCTGAGATGTAATTATGGCATTGACAACCGTTTTCTGCATGGGGCTAGGCAGCATCCAAAGGATCTTCTTGAGCCACCTCATGATAGTAAAGCAGAGGCCCACTACTTTGTTAACCTGTTGCTTCATGGACAGTGAATTGTCCAGGATTACTCCCAAATTTCTTGCATGAGGCACTGGTATAAGAAGATTGCCCATCTGGGCAGGCCAGTGTGATGTGCTCCAAAGCTCTGGCTGCTTGCCCAGAAGGAGAATCTCCGTCTTGTCTCCATTTAATTTCAACTGGTTAGTTGTCATCCAGTTGAAGATGTAACTTTACTTTTAGATGTCCATTTACTAGCGAGCACCATCGTACCCATGCCCAAACCTCATCTTCACCAAAGGATTCAACCTCATCTGTGCTGCACTCACTAAGGTCCTCTCAAGAAACCCACGGCAGACCTGAGGAGTCTGGCAAATTATAACTGATCTCCCTTCTTCCCAGCTAAAGTCCCGGAAACACTTGTCAGCAATCGACTGGCTAACCACCACCTCCTGGGCCCATCTCAATCTGGATTCAATCTGGAGACTCACACTACCGACACCACCCTCATCATTGCCACAGACAATATTAGTAGGATCATGGAGAGAAGAGACACAGCAGCAGTCTTCATGCTCAACCTCTCAACTGCATTCAAGACTGTCTCCTACCCCATCTTCATCCAACACTACTACAAAACCAGTAAACATGGACCTGTGCTCGAATTGTTGCATCCCTTGGCGACTGATTCCAGGTTTCCCAGGGTGTCCCCATTCACTCGCTAGAGAGTGGGTTAGGCGGTTATGTATGAAAATGCTTGTGAGTGTTTCTTGTTGCTGTACTAGGCTAGTGGGGAAGAATTATTCTTATACCTTAACCTTTCTTTTTACCTTGTAATCCTTTATTTTTCTCCATTAGCAGTCACTTCTCCACTCGCTGATCCTGTGGCGTATAGAGCACCGCTGCCGCACTGTTATTGGTGGCACAGCTGTCATGTGTTTTTCGAGACTGGTTGTGAAGGGGAAAAAAGCGCAAACTACTTAACAAGCGTCCTCAGTTGCCTAGACGCTTGGTTTTGTTACCATACCCTTTCCAATTTACACCAGGTACATTTAAACAAGTCATACAATCCAAAATTAACCAGGGAAAACACACTCAAATAGAGAGGCAAGCACAATTTAGTGTAGATAGCCACAGTTCCATGTGTAATTCCTCGTTTTCCTGTAGCAAACCTGGAATCAAAGGCATCTACCACACCCAGTAAATACCACACCGGCGCGAATCAATATTTACCTGGGCCATATTATTGAATGGGCATGCTGTCTCTATTTGTGCCGAACAGGTGCTTTGGCCACAAACAGGCATAGTACCCCTATTACAAATAGAAGCCACAAATGTGTGCTGCTCTGAGGGCAAAAGCTTTATTGAAAGGCAAACCGGCTATTTGAGCAGCCAGTCCGCCTTGGTCTGTGCAGGCGGCAACCCACCTACACTTCAAAAGGGAACAGTGATCCCACAGCAGACGGGTGCAGTGTGTGCAGTAGGATGTCTGGGAAGGGGCGGGGGTCAATGGGACCTCTTTTCCCCACTTACAGTGTCACCCGCGGAGGGTGCACTGACTGTGGACCACCTTTTTGTGGTATACAGTCAGTGCACCTCCTTGACAGCCTTTGTGCCTCTGCACCCACGTCTATAATAGTGCGCGGATGCAGAGTCAAAGTGTTTCATCATTAGCATGTGTCTCCCTGAAGGTAGCACCTTCATTAGATGTGCATTTGTGCTATTTGTATTCCAGGAAAGGGCGCATAAGCGACTGCTCCCTCATCTGTAATACTGCAGTGCCCGGGCGGAGCAGAGAATGGGCATACAGCCACTGGGGCACTGTATAAAATACTTGGTGCTCTAGAAGCCTCAACCCATTCCGGCCTATTTGTAATCAGAGCCATAATGTCAGTCAGCAAGCAGTGCAAAACTTTACAAAATGCAGGCTTGACTGGCCCCTACACATAATCTTGTTGAAAGGCAAGAGCAAAAGGGTTGAGTACCATAAGAGTGCAGGACTCTCCCTCGTGTCCTCCTCCACTGGTTACAGGTTCAATGTATTGGTTCTATATTCTCTTTTTTGATATTACCTCCTCATTCTAGAAATGTCCCATATTGTTCAATACTCTTTTCATTCATTCTTTTCTAAATTCTCCTTGTTTGTGTTGCGTGTTTATCTAGGATCCTGATCGATACTGTGACCTTATGCCCCTATTCGGCTATAAATCCATTTATTCCCTATATTGGCATAACCGTTCAAGTACGATATTCAGAAAGTCATCTCTGGCCTCACACGAACAGAGCCACATTCCAGAATAGCTTTCTCTGCCACTTCCTTTGCAACCAATTAGTGCAATGACAGAGCAGAAGTCACTATCTGATATTCCTAGATTAACACTCCGAGTTCTTCAACAAGATAAAAACTCAGCAAACCTGGAAATCCCCGCTTGCTGTGTTTTGATTAGTAATGGAACTCTAATGAGCAACTGATAGCTATCACTTCCTAGTGACATCTTTAATTGACGTCTTATGTCCAGCAAACTTGCGTCAAACCAGGCACCTGTCAGGTATAAATACTACCAACGTTGCCTTAAGCAATTGCTGGTGTCCCATTGCTGTTGTATGCTGTATGCAGTACGCTGATGCTGCTGCTGTCCCTTTGGTGGTGAAGCTACTGATACCATTATCGCTGCTAAAGCGCAAACGATGGTGTGGTGAGCTTAGGAGCTGAACAGCCGTCCCTCTGCGAAGAAGCCCAGCAGATTCCAGCTGCCGCGGACGCTGTCCCCCCGCCTCCTCCTCGACGCGCTGAGAAGAGACGCTGCCTTTCTCCTGCAGAGAAATCCAGCTCCAGCGTTTCTAGTCTGCCCTCGCGCGTGACTGGGATACCGAGTTCCCCCTGAAGGAAATACCAGACTTCCATCATTCTATTCAGAGGTATGGTGTTGACTAAACCCTTAGAAGAGAATTCTTGAAGCAAACCTTGGCAAAACCAACTTAACTTAAAGCTACTTACTTACTCCCCTTCCACGTGTTAGGCTTAGGTCAGGCACACTGGAGTAGGCGTAGTTAGAAGCACCAGTTGAGTATTTTAGCCTAATGTATATATGACTGTATATATGTTTTATTACTTTTAAACCATTGTATGGCTAAGAAACCATATCAATGCTTTTACAGTATTATTTCGCAATACTTATCTTACTGTACGTACTTTTTATAATAACAAGTCTTGCAATTGTGGCAATACATTTCTCTTGTACGAGAAGAAAGACTGTTCAATAAATGTTAACCCTTTATTGACAAACGCCTGTCTCTCTATTCTCTACATATTGTGAAAGTAAACTACACTAACCGTACTGAGTAAAATAACTGTCTATTGTTTCACACGACCCTAGAGATCGACTCTTGATCTGAGGAGCAAAGTTGTCATGTTGCACGGTTGTTGGAAAGCTGAATCCCTTCTTGTCTGTGCCAGGGAAGCTGATCACTTCCCATGCAGAGAAGAAAGTTTCCAGTGACCTCTGAGCTAGTTGGTAACAAACCCAATTACGTTTAGCATAGTCAGTGGAGGCCTGGAATATCCGCAGTTCCACGTCGATACTACTGTTTATGTTATTCCAATGCGCAGGGCCTAGTGGGAAACTAGGAACTACACTACATGGCGCCCAAACGTTTGGTAAGGCGATAAACTAACGCAAGGCGTTAGAGTAACTCAGTCGTGCATATTTCACACAGACCCCTTTCTCCCGTAAATACTCCAATAGACGTCTGGAGTGGGTGAAAGGTTAAAATCCGCCCGACCTTAGTAGGAAGAGACTCCTATGTAAAGCTCTGGTTTATTCAACGTTGAAGGATACAGTGTTCCAAAATATTGTGCACCTAATCTTTGTCTCCTTGGAGACCAACTCTGCAAAAACCTGCATTTATACAATGTCAGTAGAAAATAACGGAACCACTGAGGCCGCAGTAAATGCAACTCAGCAGGATTCCGACGATACAGTACCGGGTGCAATAATCATCCCGGCACATTTAAGAAAATCTATAACGTTAAAACTTATAGAAAACGGACTGACACCACACGGTGGTACAGTAATTTTCGTGATAGAGGCACACGAATATCGGCAGACAGAGGTATTCTATTCATGGATAAACTTTCCAGCGGCAAACGCTAGAACAAAAGAGTTTCACTATTACAAAATAGAGGAACCTCCGGAAGAGTGCGCTCCTTTCGAGGAGATTGAAATTCCACTTAAATTTCAAGAGCACCTGCTCTGGTTTAATGGCGCCCTAAAACATATTGATCACATAACTAGGCTCGGTCCACTAGGTAGACCAGGAGCAACGTGGCCGGTTCTAGCCAGCTACACACCACATCCGGACATTGCAAAAATGTCAAAAGAAGAGCTGTTAGTACAGCTAAAAACACTTATAAAAATACATAGGCAATTAGTCCAATATGTAATGCGGACTGCAACAGTCCAGCCAGCTGTTAATGTACCACAGCTGACCCCTTATCAGGGGAACACTAATAAAATTACACCACAGGGAGGAGCCAAGATGGCGCAGTGAACGGACGTGAAGTCTCTCGGCTCCCCGATCCTTTGTTCCCCTCGTTGAAATCCTGACCTCATCCTGATGCGAAACGACAGCGAGGGGACGGGGACGGTGTGCGGAACTGACTGGTGCTCTCCCGACGCTCCTGCCTGCCTGGGACCCATTGCACGGCCGAGAAAACTGCGGAGCTCGTCTCTACCCCTGCGTCCGAGACCCGGGTGGACACGCTGGCATGGCGGCTGCCGGAGCTATCGAGCCTGCGGAGGCGGAGGAAATCTAGCGCCTTGAACTGCGCTTCTGGCCGCTGCTCACTGCGCCTGCCCTTCATTCTTCCACGGAGTGCCTGCCGGCCGGGATCTTCTTCTGGCGCCTACGCTGCTGAGGTCTGCAAACGAGGTACGCAGCGCTCCCCCATGATGGCGGCGAGTTGAACACCGCAGCTCTCCCTCAAGCCTGCTCCCGATCACTGTGGGGCTTCCAGTGCGAGTCGCCCATTGACTGGGTGCCAGCGGTCGGACATCGACCTGTATCTCTACGGTCTCTGTGACATTTGTGCCCGTGTCCCCTTGCTCCCCCCGATGGGGCTCTTGCAATACCTGACCGGGCTGCATTTACTATTCACGCTGACTCGGTAGGGACCGGGACTGCGCTGAGGTTCCCCGGATACTGTCCTGTCTGGGGACCCGCGCCTGTGATCGTGGTAACTATGGACACCCCAGCGGCACCAACTTATGGCTCCATTCTTGCCGCAATTCACGACTTACGGGCGGAGATGTGTCTGGGCTTTTTATCGTTGTGTGAGAGGTTTGAGACTGCTACGCCCGTGGTGACCAGCACATCCCCGATTTGCCTCCCCCACTGGGATGAGGTTACTGATGCTACTCCTGCCCAGGCTACGTTGTTGCAAAACGAGTGTTCTACCCTTCAGCCTCCCAGCACTATTGATGGACGCGAATTGCTACCTATTTCTTTCACCGGCGCTACAATGTTTCTGCCTCCGCCAGTGCTCACAGCTTCCATCGAGACTTTGCTACCTTTGCCACGGACACGTCGACCAGTAAGTCTGCCTGCCCGGGTTCATCTGGCCCTGTTGCTGATACTCGAATTCTTGCTGACCAGTCCGCAACCATTAGAACTGTCTAGCGAGATACATGCAACTGGTCGCGAACGGACCCGTCCACTTTACTATGGAACACCATTTTACTGCCGAGGGCGGCCATCTTGTCCCTTTGTTCTGCCCGTGTGGATTGCTTTGCAGGGGTTTTGGCTGTGGGGACGAATACGTACTGGTCAGGGTTAGCGGACTTCCTTTTTGGTGGACTGGGTTTCCCTGGCTGACTAAAATCTCGGTATGCATCGGTACCTGCGCTGTGTGAGTGTAATGCTCCTTTTGCTATATGGGGTTCGCAGCTCATTGTTTGGTGGTACATATGGGGGATGGGACGACTAGACTTGTCGGGCGGGCGGGACCTCGGGACGAGACACCCTTTATGTGAGTACTGCTATGTTACGTGGATCTCTCCCTAATTTATTTCGTACTGTATAATTGACAATCCTGAGTTGGTTTATAGGGTGGGAGTTGCAGTTTGGCCGGGGTGTCCGAGAGAGAATTGGTGTTTGGTGGGCTCCTCCCCACATTCCTTTTTCTTGGGAGTAATAGATTGGGATTTACTGCTCTTTCTCCCTATATTCAAAAGTGACTTTTTTCTTTCTTCTTTCTTAGGGTTTTCCCTCTTTCTTCCTTTGTCTATATTTCGGGTTCTTTAGCGGGCGACAGACACACTGCGGGGGGGGGGTAAGCCGTAGCCTCTGCAATGATGTAGGGTGGGGGGAAATTTTAGTTCTCATGTTGGTTTCTATGGGCCTTATTTTTCATTTCTTTCTCTGCGCTTTTCTTACCTATTTTCTGTTCTGGGTCCGGGATAGGGACGGTTAGAGAGTGGGCGGTTCTGTACATGGCGTGGGGTTGCTACATCGTTGGCTTGGTTGTCTTGCTCGTACCCGCCATATTGCTTGGAATGGCTTTAACGCTTGGTCTCCTGTAAAGCTCTTGCCTGCTCATGCTGTGAAGTAACTGTACGGACTCGGCTCTCCTGGATTTCTATTCTTCACTGTTATATATTTTAAGATTACAAAAAAACTTTAAAATTAACCTTCACTGCTCCTGATACTCGGCGACACGAATCTAATTGTTGTTCTGATAATTGATTGCTGATTTAACCGGGTGCCGCGGAGGAACTGTATTGTTTGCTTTAGTGCTCAATCGTATCGTGGCCGGCCTGATGGTTGTGGGCCCGTATTTGTTATATTTTCATGCACAATAAAGGTTTACAAAAATTAAAAAAAAATAAAAAAATTACACCACAGAACATACAGTCATGTCTTGGTAAAACACCCGTAAAACGGGAACAAATTCCTTTCTGGTTAGCACAGAAAATCACTCAAATAGAGGCAGTATTTCCTGATACTACCCCTATAGAGAAACACAGAATCTTGACCATCTGCCTTCCTATGGGAATCGCACCACATGTGGAGGACTGCGACACTTGGGGTACAGTCTTTGCTTCCATTTACACAAAAACACACGGTGTTCCGTCTTTGGCGGTAATACCAGAAGTGCTAAAACAGATTCAAAATGAATACGGTCCAGAGCCCGCTTTAAATCTAGGTATGAAATTACTGAAAGACTTCAAGCAGGTCTCGGCTATATTATTAGCCAACATAAAAGGAGAAGCAGCATCTGTGGCGATCCGCCAGAAGTTGAAGGAAACAGTTATAGAAGATCCTGTTGAGCTTGCAAAAATCATAGAAAAATGCTATGAAGAATTAGGTAGAGACAGCTTGGGTGGAAAACCGGTAAAGCCCCAACTGCTCGAAAATCCTGAAAAATTATTTATTAAAAATAATTTAAACACTCCTAAAAAGAGCTGGGATGGAAATAAACAATCCACTCCCAAGGAAAAAGTTTTCCAGTCCAGAGGAAGGTCTCCTCGACGGAGGGAAAGAACTCCGACTCGAGACCGCCAGTCTCCCAAGAGGGAGCCCTCTGAGAAAAGATATAACCTTAGAAATAGGGATTATCTGAAAAAACCTGATAGATATCAAAGTATTGATACACGTCCCTCTCGATCTTTTTCGCAGAATTCGGAAAGAAGAGGACGGTCAGACCCAGGAGAGCACACCAAGTCCAAAGACAAGGAACCTGCTCAGAGTAAAAAATCTCAATTTCCAAAAAAGAAGGTAGCCAGTATTAGAGTAATCAACCATGCCGAGAATACTGAGGACACAGTTGAAAAACGGGGAGTGGGCATTGACAATGTTGGACAGTGCAGCAGAAATCAGTATAGCGCGCAAGATCTTGATGAGTCCTCTGGAGACAGTGGGCACGAATGAATACATTCAGGTTGAAACTGCCGACACCAGACTTAGCGAGCCCCATAAGATATACGAAATAACATTGCGTATAGAGGGTGATAAGACTAGGAAAATAAAGGGTCTATTTTGGGATAAACTCTCAAAAGGCTATGATATTCTGTTAGCTGAAAAAGATTGGCCCCCAGAGTTTGTCAGGGACTGCCCTCGTGGCGAAGAAATGATTATGCCTGCCTTCTCGAATCACATTCCGATTCACAAAAAATATACATATGCAAGGAAATGGGCAGTGGCCCAGGCACCTGCATTATATAAAAATCATGTAGGATGGGATGAGGACTCACCTCCTCACAAAATCCAATTAAAAAGTGAACCAACTGCCCAACGGCAGTATCCCATTAAGCAAGAAGCTAAAAAACAAGTCAGGGAGATCTTAGATCAACTTGAGTACCAGGGGGTGATTGAAACAAGCACCTCTCAAATGAACAATCCTTTGTTTCCTGTCTCCAAGCCAGACAATTCATATCGTCTAGTTTTGGACTACAGACACCTTAATACATGTTGCAAAACTTTTGCAGTACAAAACTCGCATAGTGCAGCCCTAATGAATAACATAGTTAGGAAAAAATACGAAACGACATTAGACATATCTAATGGTTTCTTTTGTCAAAACATTGCACCGGAAAGCAGATATTTGACCGCTTTCTCTGCATTTGGGTCACAGAAAAAATTCTGTCGACTCCCACAGGGGTTCAAGAACAGCCCAGGACTATTCTCAGCTAGAGTAACAGAGTTACTACAAATATATGATGATGAGGCATAATCTTATGTAGATGATATCTATCTCACAGACGACGACTTGGATACTCACTTGAGAAGAGTGAACACCATTATACTTGGGTTCGCAGCAGAGGGTTACAAATTCAACTTTAAAAAGTCTCGAATTGCCCATCTGACAGTACTATTCTTAGGGTATGAATTATCAAGTGAAGGGAAAAGCCTAGCGGACAACTTCTTAGAGAAGTGCGCTGTACTCCAAGCTCCGAAAACGCTGTAGAATTTACAATCTATTCTAGGTTTTCTGAATTTCGGAAGAACTTACATTCTAAATTACGCAGAGAGGGTTAAACCTCTTTACGAACTAATTAAACCTGATTTTAAACAAATCAATTGGACTCAAAAACACACAGAAATTTTGAGATCACTGCAAACAGACATGTTAGCAAAAACAAAATTAGATACACGTGACAACACACGTGATCTTGTAATCCGAGTCATCCCAGGAAGATGCGGATTCACATACCTGCCCTCTAATGAGGGAGAAAAGGTACCAATTTCAATTAAATCTCACTTGTACACACAAGCAGAAGAAGCATTCAGTCACACAGAAAGAACTGTGAAAGCAGTGCAAATTGCATTAGCAAATGAACGAGAACTAGCACACGGCAAACGGATTAATATCCTTACAGCGGAATCCACCTTCGAGGCGCTATTCAGCCCATTAAACCTGCCTACAGTGTCACTGGACTGTTCGGTTCAGAGAACTGAAATCAGATCTTTAAAGATGGCGCACGAAAATGCAGAACGTGAATTCCCGACACTTATCGTGTGCGATTCTCATTTTTGCGTCAACTCTTACAATAATAAATTGCAGAGCTGGATTGAAAACGATTACAAAGATGACACAGGTGCCACAATAAAGCATAAATTGCTCTGGAAACAGGTAGCTCTTTTACACAAAGAACTACAAAAGACTCACGTGATTCACGCACAGATGCTTCAACGTGATGGCGTTCACGTTGCAGGGAATTCATTGGCTAATACAGCCACAGCGGAAGCAACTAACCCGGCTTCCGTAGCCACAAAAAAGCGTACAGAAAAATACATAGACGGGGAAACCATGCTGGCAGTAAAAACGACCGTAAAAGGCGACTGTGCAGCATTACCCGTGAACTATCCACTCAATTATGCATACGTAATCGATGCAAACTCTGTTCCTTTTGCTCGAATCCCTGGAGTGGGGGACAGAGTAATTCCAAACAGGAGCAGGAGGGGCTTCCTCTTACTGGAAGCACACATGGGGTTGGGTCTGAGACACCAAACAATTAAAGACTCTCTGAAGGAATTACAATCAGAGTACTGGTGGCCAGGAATGAGCATAGATATTCAATGTTTTGCTCAAAATTGTGAAAACTGCAACAGAGATCGCAGTAATGAACAGGCCAGTGTAGTTTCAGGATCCCTGCTAGACAGCATAAGGCGGTCTATCTGCGCAATCAAAGAAGAGAAGCGCGTCCCATTGTACACAGTTAAGGCTAAACACACTTAAATAATGAGGCCTCCAGCGCTCGGCTGACGCTAGAACGGTTATAAAAGATTTGCGAGTCTTTATCGGCACATACGCAATTACCACGTTCCATTCTGACCGGGGTCCTGCTTTCAGCTCTCGAGCTTATAAGGAGGCCATGGCCAGCATGGGAATTGGGTTGCGGTATTCTTGTCCGTCGTACCCCGAAGGGAATAGTGTGGTAGAAAGAAAAAACCGTGACATAAAGCAATCTAGAACAGCGAAGGTATTAGGTTCAGGCGCTGGGTGGGTCAAACATTTAATAAGTGTCCAGACTAGTCTTAATAACTTGCCAAGAAATTCTCTAAAAGGTTTCAGCCCATACGAACTATTGTTCGGAATTAGAATGAACATTCAGGACCTCGATAGTCAGATGTCAGTGGTACAAGAAAAAACAACAGACTTTGATGTAAAGGATCGTTTGGCTGTTTTACAGGAACTGAATGAAACAAGAAAATCCTTAAGCAACACAAAGTTAAAGCAACAGCCATCTACCACTGACGAGGCACCACAAGCAACAGCCCCAGCAAGGCCTGTCTGGATTCCAAAGATTGGGGATCTAGTCAGAGAAAAGATCGCGGTTAAGAAGGAATTTGGGCCTTCTTACAGAAAAGCAGTACCTGTCTTGGCAGTCACCGGAACAAGATCAGTTGTACTACCGCCCCTTGCTGGTAAAAAGGAGAACAGAGTCGTGTCTATCGATCTGGTAAAACCACAAGCATGTGGCCTATAATCAACAGTAGGCCCAGTGGACTCCCAAGAAACAACAGAATACCCAAACTTGCAACAATCCAAGAGGTTCAAACTGAAAGACTAATCACATTCGATCAGCCTGCAGTGCACAGAGAAGGACTATGCAATAATGCCACGGAACTCGTGCCTCTTGAGACACAGATTGAAACAGTTCGTCAAGAAAGACCAGTCTACAATGATGTGGCATCAGAAAGTGCTACCGAAAGACAGATTGAAAGAACAATCCCAACAATTGACAGAACTGCCTCTGGTTATTTCATCAACTTCGACAACTTCTCTGAAGATCAAAACGACCCCGAAGTGATGCCAGAAACAAAAAAGACTTTTAAAGAAAAAGCAACAAAACTCTTTAATCAACTGAAGAAAATCTACCTTGTTTCCCCTTGGTTAGAGTTCTGGTTCGGTCTAGGTGTATTTTTCCTCCTGCTTTGGCTCATCATGGTACTGTGTTTGGGAACATTCATTGAAGGAAAATATATTACAATGGACACAGCAAGTCAGAACATCAGCCTAGTCCTGAAACCACACAGATCATCCCACATGAAGAAAAGAGAACTGTCAACAGTAAATGTCACAGCAATTCCAATACCTGGTGGGGTAGTATGGGAGAAAACAGACTATGAGATATATGGTCCGGTTGAAATCCTGAAGTATCCTCATCAACTGAAGGTTTCCTTAAGTGACTTTGTAACACCTAGTACATTCTCTGATGATTGGGACTTTAACAGTATTAATGACATGATGTCTGATTTAGTAATGTCAGCTAGATTCACAGATCATGATTATTTACAAGGTTCATCTAGTTATGAGCAGTTATTCTGTTACACACACTATGGTGATCACTATTTGCATAAATCTGCACAGCCTAGAAATGATTTTATGTATAATCAATGGGAACATTGTGCTACACCACCTAAAAGCAGTTCTAAAGCATTTTTTGAGAAATTCAAATACTTCTCAGGGTTTAACACAAGTAATGCAGAAACGTTTTATTACAAACTGTTAGATAAAACAGGAATGAAAACAATGCTGACAAATTCTAAATTGATATATTCAGAAGCATTTTATGATAAAATGATGACATTTGGTTTTGATTATTGGAAAAATAACATTGAAACGAAAACAATTTGGGGTACAAAAGATTGGCAGGTACAAGGCCTTGAAGCACTATTCAGAACCTGCATGATACCAGAACAAATGTTGTTTTTAAATGACACAATACACCAAACATCCTGTCTTGGCCTAGCTAAGATCAAAGACCTTAATACACCGTCTATACCAAAGCCAATACCTGAAAATGCAACAGCAGATATTGAGTTAGAGGTATCACAAATTTTACATTTTAACAGAACACATCCTGATTGGAAAAAGTGGTTAATCTGGCCTACTGACACAAACAGCTGTCTTTCTTTTCTTTTACAACTTTTATTCGGTTATAAAATTCAATAACCATAAAAAGTACAGTTTGTTTTTTAAAAAGTTACAGATATAGAGAATACAGAATCATCGAGAATCATACGAGGATTTAAAAGAGGAACAAATTTTAAAAACAGTAAAAACATTCTTATAGTTGTGGCTTTATCCATTTAGCTGAGAATGTTACGACGCATAGTTATAACTGATTTAAGGAAGGTCGCTGTGCATTTGGCTTCATGAGGCGTTTTTAAAGATTGTAAATAGGAAAGTGCTGGGTAAGACTGCCTTAGTCCACTGGAACGAAGAATCGGAATGATCCATGTCTTTCTTGCTGATTTGTAATATTTACAGAAGAGGACGACGTGAATCGTATTTTGTATCGAGACTCCGTCGCAGGGACACCTCATCATGGTAGGGGACCAGTTCTGTGTCTCCGGAAAAGTCACCAGCTGAAAAAATACATCAAAGCGTAGTCTTGTGAGAAGATACTTTTCGTAGTTGGATAGAAAGTATGACAAGTAGGGCTGTATGGTTTTTCCCTGCTGTTGAACGCATATTTTTTCATTTTGCGTTTTGGTGATCTCTGCCTGGTTGCGGAGGTCTCTCAGATGGCCCAGACACATTTGCTTTAATTTTTTCCTGGAGATATCTTCGACTGAAGGTGGCTCAACGAAGTACTGTTCGCACTCCATATCTTTAAAGAAATTACATACGTAATTTAACCACTGGATTTTCCGCCAGTTTGTCAGGCCTAGACAGTCAGTAATGAGAGAGCGGGTTAGGTGGCATTCAGGATTGCACCATATCCGGTGCCACAGTAAGATTGGCTGGCACCGTATGGTGTCGACGATATAGTCCATGCCAAGCTCTCGATGTGAGGCAAATACCGGGGAGCTTCGTGGGAGGGCTAAAATATATTTAATGAAGGCATTTTCGGTGACCTGGAGCTGGTCGATGCGTCCATAGCCCCAGATTCCAGCTCCATACGTAGCCACACTGTGGCATTTTGCGTAATATATAGTTAGAAGTTCAGAAGGTGCTGGTTTCCCCATTTTTCTCGAGAAAGAGGTTAATGCAGATGACGCTCGACGAAAATGCAGGTTTCTGGCTTCAATTGCCTTTTGCCAGTTTGTTTCATCATCCACTAGGATGCCCAGGTAAGGATATATTGAGGTTTTTTCAAGTCTGTTATTATTGACCATTATGGGTTTAGTCATTTTTGTCCTTGGGCCAATTGACATTGTGAATGTCTTTTTGATGTTGATTTTAAGATCAAGTGTATCCATAAATGAGATATATTTATCAAGTTGTAACTGAAGTTGGTTTGGGGTACGCGCTAGGATTACTGAATCGTCAGCGTATAAGAGGGTGGGTATCGGCCGACGATTTATCTGTGGGAGGTCCTGGCACCCTTTCAGCATTGCCTGCTCAAGTCCATTTGTGTATAGGTTGAACAGGAATGGTGCCAGTACGCATCCCTGTCTTACTCCCTTCCTTATTTGAAAGGGTCGTGACAGTTCTCCACTGGTGCCAAATCGAACTCGACCCTCCGCCGTGGAATAAAGTTCTCTTAGGAAAGTTAGTATAGGAGGATCCACGCCAAGATCTGATAATACTTGTCACAGTCAAATGCCGCGCTTAAGTCGACGTAAACAAGGAAAATATTTCCTCCTTTGGCGCGGGTATATTTTCCAGCCAGAAGGACAAGGTTGAGGGCCTGCTCCACGGTTCCAAGCCCCTTCTGGAAGCCATATTGCAGGTCGGTTATGATGTTTTTCTCCCGGGCCCAGGATTGCAGTCGGTCCAGGAGTAGTCGACCTGCAATCTTACCCATGGAGTCCAGAAGGGAAATTGGTCGGTAACATGCGGGATCGTTACGGTCGCCTTTTTTAAAAATTGGTAATAAAATTGAGGTAGACCAAGATTGAAAAAGGCCAATTGAGGCTGCTGCCGACATGACCCGTAAGATTATTTTCGACCAAAAGTCCACGTCGTAAAGGAATAGATCCATTGGGACCCCGTCGGGTCCTGGAGCCTTTCCGGATTTTGAGGCCTTGATAGCTTTTATAATTTCATTGAGGGAAAAACGAATATTGATCGGGTAAGTATCATTTTGCTCCACACGGAAGTCATTAATTGGTATGCTTGGTGATGCATCGTGAGAGTTTCCAAAAATTTTAGAAAAATGGAGAACCCATTCGGCCTCCGTTTTTGCCACGTCAAGATGGTCATGATCGGTACTGTTGGCCATAAATGGGGATCTCACAACTTCCCAGAATGTAGTGCTGTCTTTCCTTTGGGCGCTCTCATGCAAGCGCAGCCAAAGGTCTCGTTTAATCTGGTTTTTCCGGTCTTTCCGAGCAGAATTATAGTTTTTCCTCAGTTGAGAGATTTCGTCCACGTCTCTCATGGGCTTGCGCAAGGCTTCTTTTAAGGCCGTGAGTGCCTTTCGACAGGTGGAATCAAACCACCTCGTGGTTGGGAGCTTAGTCTTGTTTTTCAAGTTAACAAATAGCTCGTCCCTTATTGTTTCTTGGATTTTTTGGAAGCAGCTAACAGTCACTTCTGGCGGCTCTTCTGGTGACATACATTTGGATATCCAGTGATGAGTTTTTTCACAGATCCTCTGTGTCATCTCTGCGGGGTCGATTTTTGCCCACTTAATTGTGTACCCGTTCAGTTTCTTTATAGACACTAAGTGTTGTTCAAGGGCACTAGGCTTTGCGGAAAGTGCTCCTACTTGCATCATGTTGATTGTCACGCTAAGCGGGTAATGGTCACTTATTGGATTAGTGCCAATCACGTAGTTTGTTAATAGACCTTTTAGTGAGTTTGATGCTATTATATAATCGATAGTTGTGGCACAACCTCTCCCGTGGAAGGTGGGCAGATAGTCACACTGCGGATCAACTAATTCGTTTACAAAGTCCAAATCTAAAGAGAAGAGGATTTCATTAAGTTTGTTTCCGCATATCGTATGCGCAAAGTGAGGAATAGGATTGCCAAGTTCATTCTGGAGACCGCAGTTACCGTTTTTGTGGTTCGTGCACATAGAAGAATTGAAATCACCGCCCCAGATAAATTGAGTATGGGTAGTTTTGTTGTCACTTTGTAAGGAGATTAGGAATGCAACTATCTCCACTAAATTGGACCAACATTCCAAAGAGGGTAGGTTGTTGTAGTAGTTTATAAATATAAGTTTACTGACTGCAAGTGCTGCTGCCTGCGTGTCCTGCATAATTTGGATAATTTGAAAGCTGGGTGACTCCTTTAGCAATTTCACTCTAAGTGGGAGGGTGTTGGCGATGTAGGTTGCAAGTCCTCCTTTTGGTCTGCCCATGTTTCCGGGTACTGCCTGAGTGAAGATGGTTTTATAGCCTATAAGATGCAGTGGAGTTGTGCGCCAGGTTTCTTGCAGACACAGTATATGATGTTGCTTTGCTGTGTCAAGCCATAGAGATGATGTTATTTTTGAGGTCAGACCTGCGACATTCCAATAAGCGATTGAAACACCCAGTTCCGCAGTTGTCATTTGAATGCTTGATTGGTTTGACAAAGTGTTTGCAGGCATAGTTTCTGGCGATTCTCGTGGAATAGCCTGATGGAGTTCAGGTGGGGTCCTAGAGGCTACTAGTGGCTGATGGCACGAGCCAGACATGGTTTCGCCTTTTGGTGGAGAGTTTGCTTGGGCGGCTTTTATCAGGGCATTCCTGTTAGTGATTAGTGTTTTCTGTGATGGTTTGTTATTATATTCAGAAAGAGGTTCTGCAGGTGCTAAGTATTGTGCTGGATTTACTAATTGAGTTAGTGAGTGGGGTGTCACGTAGCTGGGTCCCTCCCTGAGTGGTCAATCGACCATTTCCAGACAGTCAAAGCGATTTTGGGTCGGAAAGCCCTGCCAGCCTTCATAGGGTTGATAGGGTCTTTCCTGCCAATATTGCCTCGGCCGTTCTCTCGGCCCGTTTCTGCCACCATGTTCATGGATGTACTCCTGGTGATCCCAAGGTTCTTGGTTCCATGGTTCCCTCGGGGTTTGGTGCCAGGACCAGGGCGGGGTGTTTCGATGCTGCCTCGCTGGGGGGTAAAAGAACGAGAGGTGACGGGCGTCTATCCCTCCCTTTTTTTCAAGAGATGGCCAAGAGCAGATATAGTCCACTGCGGAGGGATCTCTGCATGTTACTATGATGCAGTCTCCGCGGATTGTTTTCCTGGTTTTACCTACCCAGGATACCCTACGGGCTGTGGAAATTCCTCCCGAGATGTGGGACTCTAAGGGCCTGTTAATACTTAGCCACTGCATGACCTTGTTCTTTAGTGACCATGCAGTTTCAGGAGTGTCGTCAGTTTTCTCAGGTACGCCTGTGAGAACTATAGTATACGGGGTGGCTCCTGGGGGCAAATGGGCTGGACGTCTTGTTGCTGGTGGTTTTTCCGTGATGTTCCTTGGGGACGGGTGGGAGACTGCTGGTTTTGGTGGGAGGGAAGCTGTCTCTTTATCAGAACGGACCTTGTTTGTATTATTGTTGTTAGCCGCTATTCCTGGGGTATCTAAGATGGCTGAATCTGTGTTTTTCGATTGGTGATTTGATGCAGCCGGGGTGTTACTCCGTTTTGGCTTGGGCGTTAAGGGTGGCAGATTTTGATTTACGGAGTTTTGATGATGGCTTTTTTGGGGTATATTGATTGGATTTGGGCAGTTAGCTGTTTTACGTGGTTGCGGTTGAGGTTGTGATTTGGGTAGCTGCGATGGATTTCGTTTGCCCTTTACTTCTATGCGCGTGTT
The DNA here is from genome assembly GCF_964263255.1 of Lissotriton vulgaris. Lineage (NCBI taxonomy): Eukaryota > Metazoa > Chordata > Amphibia > Caudata > Salamandridae > Lissotriton > Lissotriton vulgaris. Next base: position 1,818,335,195 of record NC_141687.1, read on the forward strand.
AGTGTCAAGGAGTGTTGCAGAAATTATATTCAACTGTGCTTCTACATTTCTAATACTGAGTTGGATGGGTTTTAAGTGCTGGAAAAGGAGGTCTTTTACTGTCGTCAGGACTTGCGCCGTGACTTTGCACGTTTTACAGGAATTTTCAGGGACCTCGATTAGGGTTTTCAAGTGTGGTAGGTTTGTTACGGGGGGAGGCAGTGCATTTAATTGGGTTGTGGGATGTACATGAGTTGAAACATGATCTAGACAAGGGGCGGTGGTAACAGTATTGCTGGATGGGATTATGATACTTTGTTTAGGGATAGCTCCTTCCCTTGCTTCTTGGGGGTAGAGGTTCATATTTTCACTTGTTTCCCCCTGGGTTTGGCAAATCGCCAAATCTGGACTTGCTTCCAGGTCGTCAGTGTATTGTGAGGGGTCTGACTCAGATTGCGTTACAGACAGATCCACTGTTGATGGCACGGTGTTTATATCAGGAACTAACAGAGTCACGGGAAGGGAACAATTTTGTGAATTAAGATATATTGGAGAGGTGGCATTTGCTATAGCGCCTAAGGAGGAACGTTTTGCATTTGCATTCATGAGGTCTAATGACACTCTTTTCTCCATCAGGGCGATACTCTTGTTTATTACCTCATGGGTCCTTGTTATGAAAAGGTCAATGGGACCCGTGATTTGAGCGACCTCTTGTGCGTGTTTTGATTTGGTCTTTGTAGAACTCCTGGTTTTCGGTGACATACTGATGCCTATTTGCTGCTATATCAGAGTTGAAAGGGGGATTGCCCGGTCCGGTCTCTGCCGGTCACTAACGGGCAACAACGGGCCCGCCCTTGGCCCGGGCTTCGCCCCGGGCTTCGTCCCGCGCGCGTCCCGCGTTGCGCGCTGAGGGACTTGCTTAAGTTACTGAGAGTAGAAAGGGGGCGGGCACTGGGAGGGGGCGCGGCTCACGCGGGAAGAGGAAACAGCTGATGGAATTAGCGCTGTTCCTCGCAGTCCCGGGGCCGCGCCTCTCACCTCCTCTGCGGCCTCGCGTTGGCTTCCTCCTCCCTCTTGGCAACGATGACAAAGATTTTCAAAATGCTACTCCTGTAGCGCTGGTCTGGCAACAGCTTGGGCGATTGTTCAATGAAACCTCAATTCGAGCGGCGCCCGCGAAGCGGGGGCCGCGAGAGGTTATAGGCACCTGATGGGGGCGGGCACTGGGAGGGGGCGCGGCTCACGCGGGAAGAGGAAACAGCTGATGGAATTAGCGCTGTTCCTCGCAGTCCCGGGGCCGCGCCTCTCACCTCCTCTGCGGCCTCGCGTTGGCTTCCTCCTCCCTCTTGGCAACGATGACAAAGATTTTCAAAATGCTACTCCTGTAGCGCTGGTCTGGCAACAGCTTGGGCGATTGTTCAATGAAACCTCAATTCGAGCGGCGCCCGCGAAGCGGGGGCCGCGAGAGGTTATAGGCACCTGATGGGGGCGGGCACTGGGAGGGGGCGCGGCTCACGCGGGAAGAGGAAACAGCTGATGGAATTAGCGCTGTTCCTCGCAGTCCCGGGGCCGCGCCTCTCACCTCCTCTGCGGCCTCGCGTTGGCTTCCTCCTCCCTCTTGGCAACGATGACAAAGATTTTCAAAATGCTACTCCTGTAGCGCTGGTCTGGCAACAGCTTGGGCGATTGTTCAATGAAACCTCAATTCGAGCGGCGCCCGCGAAGCGGGGGCCGCGAGAGGTTATAGGCACCTGATGGGGGCGGGCACTGGGAGGGGGCGCGGCTCACGCGGGAAGAGGAAACAGCTGATGGAATTAGCGCTGTTCCTCGCAGTCCCGGGGCCGCGCCTCTCACCTCCTCTGCGGCCTCGCGTTGGCTTCCTCCTCCCTCTTGGCAACGATGACAAAGATTTTCAAAATGCTACTCCTGTAGCGCTGGTCTGGCAACAGCTTGGGCGATTGTTCAATGAAACCTCAATTCGAGCGGCGCCAAGATAGCTCGAAAAACAGCTGTCAAGATAGATTCCTGAATAAAACACAGGGGTTAAAAATGACCAGACTAGACCCTAGATACTCCCAGAGACAACATCCAGGGATAATAACAACATACAGTGTAGGGAAACTCTGCCTTGAATGGCTAACATCATCCACACTGGCTGAAAGTAAGCAACACTTGTCTTTACTAAAAAATGGTGCTGATTTGCGCGATTTCATTCTTGGACCACGCAAACAGCGTCAAAAGCGTTTCATAGCGACCAGTATCTATGCTGCGTACAACGAGGCTTGGAAAGTCAAACAAATTGAAACAGCTGAAAAAATACGAGAAATTGATCGTATTAATTTGGAAAAATCACTTTCTGTAGTAGACAATGGGTTAATGACTCTGTCTTCCAGAATATATTCGTTGGACAATATTGTATCCTCTGCCTTTGATGTGATAGATAGAGACTTGCTAATGTTACAACATGGCCAATCTCAATTACGTTCTATTATAGAATTGGGCTGGACGCTGCAAAATCTTCGTTCAGGCTATGTGCCTTGGCGTTTAATCAACACAACGTCATTATTTTCCATTTTTAACCTTACTGATAAACAAATCAGTTTGGCACAGAAAGGAGCAGACTATACAATCCTGAGCATCGAAAAACTTGAGAGATTACCATTGACAATGTCAGAGAGTCCTGTCATTGAATGGATAATACACAGAATTATCACAATTCCGATAACAACTTTCCGATTTAAAAAGTGCCTTGAGTACATACCTGCTGGCCAGTATGAACAATTGGGTAAAGGATATGTAAAATCAGAATGGAAATTACCATACACACATTCTTGCTATAGTGACAGCGACAAAAATGTATTTCTTAATGGTGACAACTGTAAACATTCACTAAGCGGTATACTTTTGTGTCAGGGTATTAATTTACACGGAGCATGTGATGGAAATTCTAACAACCTTTCATGCCACCAGCTAGTCACACCTGCAACTCAGATAGAGCCCTTCTTTATGCAACTCGCAAACGGGAGTTACATTCTTAGAACGGATCACAGATGTTGTGGCCTTGTGCCAGGGAAAAGTTATCTAGTAAGCGTAACATCCATGGTCAAATGCTGTATGCAGGCATTGTTCCCGAGTGGGCCTGCAGACACAGTGACTCCCATCTGGCCTCGTCTGAATCTCTATTCTATACGAATTGATACTTTAAGCAAAATGAAGTCTGTGCTTTTGCAGACAACAGTGCCTATAACGTCATCAAAAGAGACATATGATCTTCTAGTTGCAAGGACAGCTACTGAAGTTCATGAACTTTTATCAACAAATTGCCCCGTGCATTTCGTAGAAATGCTCAGCCAACTCCTTAACATGTCTAGTGCCACAAGCATCCCAGGCATATTTAAGACAGTCTTTACGGGACTGCTAACACCTTTTCAGGCAATTTTGGGAATCGTTCCTAATTTTGTACACTCTGTTTTTGGCGGCATACCACTATTTTTGGGACTTGTAGCAGGGATTTTATTTTTGACCCTCCTGCTTCGTTATGGCAAGCCAAAGCTCAGACATAGCTCCCATGGGAATGGAAGAGACAATCCTAGCAATGCGCTACCGGGACAGGATAACTAACGCCCTCGGATTGGCCAGGCTGAGAGATCTAAACATGACCTGGTTCCTTTCATTCAGACCTATATGGCGAAATTGCATCTTACCTGTGCTACGGTGTATGCTTTGCGGTGATGAATGCGTGTTGGACATCTGTCTTTCACTTCCATCAGCAATACCAATGGACGTCGATACTTTGCTCAGTCCAATAACGGCTCACGCATTGTGTTGTCCCCAGCGGCTACCAATCCTGATGACGGCATTCGTGGAGACTCCTGTGCTACAACCAAGTGGTAACAGTGGAGCGAGTGACAAAAGCAACATCATCCAGGTACAACGATCTGAGAGCATTGCTGCTCCTGACTACGATGACAGCAATCATTCTCACACCTGCCAAGTTACAGCGCTATCGAATTTGGTTGAACTGTCACCTGATTTTGTAGACCAATTCTTTGAGAGCCTGTCTGATACGATGTTCTCACCCGTACAGAAACAATAACTTTTGAGAAACTTTCCGACACACAGCGTTCCCATGAACTCTGAATTCGGCCTTCAGTTTTGAACAACAAAAACTGCTAAAAAGCGTTGGAACTCTATTTCCCAGTTCAAGCATTAATTCTTTTGAATTGGACATTTTTTAATATTGACCCTTTTTTGGCACGAACAATTTTTTGCTTAAGGTAAAAACTATTCTTAGAGAACAGAAGCTTCACACTTCTATTTCTAAAACACATCTAGAGACATAACAAACTTACATCAGCCTCTAGCACATTTATTGCAATGCATTTATATGTGATGATTTATCTCGCCCTTCTTCTGTTTCAGAGATATTTCATGTGTAATTCTTTTTGCATAATCGTTCATTGATTTCATATGCAATAATTTTTGAATGATTTCTATGCTTCAAAAACGTACAGTACCTAAATTTCACGTATTACAAATACGCCTATTTCGAATGCATTTATGTATTTTGGGGTGGGCAATGTTACATGCATCCTATTGCTCTAGTTTTAGTAATTTGATGGACATGAAAACGTGGAGTGGGTGTTGCGTGTTTATCTAGGATCCTGATCGATACTGTGACCTTATGCCCCTATTCGGCTATAAATCCATTTATTCCCTATATTGGCATAACCGTTCAAGTACGATATTCAGAAAGTCATCTCTGGCCTCACACGAACAGAGCCACATTCCAGAATAGCTTTCTCTGCCACTTCCTTTGCAACCAATTAGTGCAATGACAGAGCAGAAGTCACTATCTGATATTCCTAGATTAACACTCCGAGTTCTTCAACAAGATAAAAACTCAGCAAACCTGGAAATCCCCGCTTGCTGTGTTTTGATTAGTAATGGAACTCTAATGAGCAACTGATAGCTATCACTTCCTAGTGACATCTTTAATTGACGTCTTATGTCCAGCAAACTTGCTTCAAACCAGGCACCTGTCGGGTATAAATACTACCAACGTTGCCTTAAGCAATTGCTGGTGTCCCATTGCTGTTGTATGCTGTATGCAGTACGCTGATGCTGCTGCTGTCCCTTTGGTGGTGAAGCTACTGATACCATTATCGCTGCTAAAGCGCGAACGATGGTGTGGTGAGCTTAGGAGCTGAACAGCCGTCCCTCTGCGAAGAAGCCCACAGATTCCAGCTGCCGCAGACGCTGTCCCCCCGCCTCCTCCTCGACGCGCTGAGAAGAGGCGCTGCCTTTCTCCTGCAGAGAAATCCAGCTCCAGCGTTTCTAGTCTGCCTTCGGAACCCTTCCTGCCCTTTAATGAGGCCTTAACAGACGTCCTTCTGGGTACCTGGCACAAACCCAGCACAGGGGCTCCTGTGAATAGGACGATCGCCAGCCACCATCACCCTGCCCCGGGTGACCCACTTTTCCTCACCACCTACTCCACCCCACAAAGCTTGGTAGTCCAGGCTTCCAAGAACGGTGATGGATTAAACCCCAGATCTGTTGACTTGGTGTGAGTGTTTGATTGGTTCAGATGCTCCGTCTATCACCACCCCCTTTTGTTCCACTTCCTGTGGCACGTTCCCTTCCGCACCCCGGACAGGGAATCCTAGAGACTAGAGACTTTTGGAAAGAAAATATTCTCTACCGCCAGTCTGGCATTGCGGTCAGTGAACACCATATGCCTTTTGGGCCGCTATTCCCATTCGATATGGGTCACGGATGCGCAAGTGCTGCCAGAGTTTCGGAGGAGGACCAAGCTCTACTCTCCCAAGCTATTTCAGACAGGTGAGACGCAGCTAAGTTCGCCATCAGATGTGGTTTGGACATGACGGACTAGCTGTGCAGAGCGATTTCCACAATGTTGGCCATTCATCGCCATGCATGGCTGAGAGCATCTGGTTTTTCGGGGGTTGTCCAGGCTAACCTCATGGACATGCCCTTTGATGGCTCCTGTCTCTTTGAAGACAAAGCGCATACTGCCCTTGAGTGCTTCAAAGACTTGCCAGCCATTGCTAAGTCTTTGGGCCTCATCAGAACCCCTAGGGCTTCATCCACTTTTCTCTCCTTTTGTGGCTATGAAGGGGGCTATCAAGCATGCCAACCCTACTCTGGCCTGCAGGCCCCACAAGATCAGCAACCTCAGTGGATGCCGTTCACCCCAGCCCAGTGGGTCGGGAAATCAGAAGTCGAGCCAAGTCGCAATCCCCTCCTCCACTGCAAACCTTCCTAGTCCGATCCTCCAGGAACACTCTCAGCCAGTCGGTAGCCGAGTACGCCATCATCTCCACCACATCACATCGGACAAGTGGGTATTGCAAATAGTCCAAAGAGGCTTTTCCTCCCCTTTGAGACTGCCCCTCCATCTGTGCCTCCAGTGTATGATCGGCTGGCGGAGGATCACCTTGCCTTACTTCGCGAGGAGGTCAAGATTCTCCTGGCCAAAGGATCTATAGAGAGGGTTCCAGGGCCAGAAGTAGGCAGTGGTTGTTATTCCCACTACTTTCTGGTCCCAAAGAAGGACGGAGGCCTTCCCCCTATCCTAGACCTCAGAGCCCTCAATTACTTCCTCAAAAAGGAGAAGTTCAAGATGCTCAATCTAGCTCAGGTCCTGTCTGCCCTGGACCTAGGAAATTGGATGGTAGTGCTGGACTTGGATGCCTATTTTCATATCCCGTTCCTGCCTGCCCATTGTCGCTACCTGTGGTTTACGGTTGGCCACGAGCACTTTCAATTTCCACTGCTTCCCTTTTGCTACCCTTCGGCCTCACCAGCACCCCTCGGGTGTTCACAAAGGTGATGGCAGTGGTCTCAGCCCATCTGCGGAGATCAGAGGTTCCAGTCTTCCCTTATCTCGATGACTGGTTGTTGAAGGCGGGCTCGCCCCAAACAGTTGTCTCCCACCTCCAGACTATGGTGCACTTCCTGCATTCACTGGGGTTCACTATCAACATGCCGAAGTCACACTGACCTCCACTCAAATGCTCCCTTTTATTGGAGAGCTTCTGGACACGGTGCAGTTTTGGGCCTATCCTCCCGAATGGCAGGTCCAGGATATTCAGGCAATGATACCGATGTTTCAGCCTCTAACCTGGATTTCGGTCAGAATGACTCTGAGGCTGTTGGGCATCATGGCCTCCTGCTAGTGACCCATGCACAGTGGCACATGCGGGCTCTGCAGTGTTGTCTGAAGTTCCAATGGGCACAGCATCGAGGAAATCTCAGCAACCTGGTTCAGCTATCAGAGGACACTCTGCAAGACCTGCAGTGGTTGCTAACAGACCACGGTTGGTTCAGAGGCAGCCCCTCTCCCTTACCCACCCAGATCTCACAGTAGTGATGGGTGCATCCCTTCTGGGATGGGGTGGCCATCTGAGGGAGGTGGAGATCAGAGGACTCTGGTCTCTTTTGGAAGCAAAGCTCCATATGCATCTGTTGGAGCGTTGGGCGATCCGACTGGCACTGAAAGCCTTTTTGCCATCGATAAAGGGAAGGCTCGTGCAGGTGTTCATGGACAACACTACCACTATGTGGTACTGAAACAAACAGGGCAGAGCTGGCTCGTGGACTCTCGGTCAAGAGGCCCTACATCACTGGACTTCGATGGAAGAACAGGGCATTTCCCTGGTGGTTCAACACCTGGCCAGTTCTCTGAACGCCAGTGCGCATGAGCTCAGCCGAAAGTGCCTTGCGGATTATGAGTGGCGTCTCCATCCAGAGGTGGCACAAGGTCTCTTTCAGCTGTGGGGGGAGCCTTAGTTAGATCTATTCACCCCGAAATGCCAGCAGTTTTGTGCGTTGGAGTTTCCAAGGCAGCTTTAGCTTGGTGATGCCTTTCGTCGTGAGTGGAGCTCAGGCCTTCTATACTCCTTTCCGCCCATACCACTCCTGCCCCGAGTGCTCAAGAAGATCAGGGGCTCACCGGGCACAAGTTATACTTGTGGCTTTGGACTGGGCACTGAGAGTTCGGTATCCCGAGCTTCTAGACATGAGCATTGTCCTCCGGTCAGTTTTCCTCTTCGGGAGGATCGTCTGTCGCAGCAGAAGGGGAGGGTCATCCACTCAAACCTGTCCACTCTCCACTTCCATGTGTGGGGATTGAGTGGCAAGAGTTGACACCTTTTGACCTTCCTCCCGAAGTCTGTGAGGTCATTTTGGCACCCGGGCGTACCTCCACAAAATCGGTATACGCCTGCCGACGGAATACATTTTGTAAATATTGTACAGACCCGTCTATTGACCCTTTATCTGACGTCCTCCTGTTTATACTTTCCTTGGCCTGGCAGGGCTCTGCTCTGGGCACCTTGAAGGGCTGTCTTTAGGCCCTTTCCTCTTTTCTTTGGCTGCCTGATCAGCCTTCTCTTTTCAAATCCCCTGTGGTACAGAAATTCTTGAAGGCGTTCACGCACTTGTTTCCCCCTTCACCCTTTATTATGGCACAGTGGGACCTTAATTTGGTTCTTACTTTTCTGATGTGCGCACCATTTGAGCTGCTGAATAACTGCCCTCTACGGCTGCTCAACATCAAAACAGCCTTCTTAGTAGCAATAACAACTGCCAGGAGGGTGAGTAAATTGCAGGCACTGTCATCACAGCCTCCTTACCTGACAGTCTTCCTGGATAAACTGGTGCTCCGCATAAGGGCGTCTTTTCTCCCTAAGGTGGTGACACCCTTTCACATGGGACAATCGGGTACTCTTCCCACCTTCTATGCACCTCCACTCCCTTCCAAAGAGGAGGAGCATCTCCAACGTTTTAACCCAAAAAGAGCATTATTGTTCTGAGTAGATCAAACCAAAGAGATCTGGTGGATGACCAACTCTCTATAGGGCATGTGGGTACAAATAAAGGGTGTGCCGTCCAGAAGCGGACTATATCCAGCTGGGTTATCCTCTGCATCAAAATTTACCACACCTTAGAGAAGAAAGATACCTATGAAGGGCTTATGGCCCCTTCCACCAGGGCAAAGGGGGATACCACGGCTCTCAAGCGTGGTGTTTCCGTTTCTGATATCTGGCAAGCAGCCATGTGGGCATCGCTACACACATTGTCCAGACACTACTGCCTAGATTCCCAGGTTCGCAGAGAAGGTCTGTTTGGTTGCTATGTTTTACAGGATTTTCTGGTCTGAACCTTTCCGCAGTCCCTCCTCCAGGGATGGTATTGCTTGGGTATCTGTTCAAAGGTAAGGAATCTGCAGCTAGATGTCTCTATCAGGTGGGCAAGTTACTTACCTTCGGTAACGCCTTATCTGGTAGAGACATGATCTAGCCACAGATTCCTTACCTCACCCATTCTCCCTGCACTGCGGAATTGTTCTTAGTGTTAGGGGTGTTCCCCTTCAGGACCATAGTTGTTTATTATTTAACACACCATGGTCAGTGACTTCATGGCTTCACGCTTCTGGTGTGGAAAGTTGTGAAAAGTACAGACATCAGCGTGCCGGAGTGGTGGTTATATTGACAACGAGAACGTCACAATGACGACGAACACACCAGACAGCGTCACATGGAGTCCACCAATGCCACTTACTGGCCCGCATGGGTACTGCTAAGAAAAATCTTCAGCATCCAGCCTGACACCTGGAAGTTCAAAGATGAGGAATCTGCGGCTAGATCACGTCTCTACCAGTTAAAGCGTAACCGAAGGTAAGTAACTTGTCCATCTGTTCCACTTTCTCTGCTCTCTTCTAACTGTGCGTATTCTCATTGGCTCTAAATTGTTTTCATTGGTTTAATATTCAATTTAACAGTTTTTACTTTACCCTTTGGTGCTATAGCCTTGCAGATGAGTTTAGTTTAACTCTCGTAACTCTATATTGCCTCCTTGGCCCTGATGTGTATTTTGGGAGCTAGAATTTCTCCGTTTGTTCTGTATTCTTTTCATTGTTCAAAGTTCCCTCAACTGTTCTATCCTCCCCTTGTTGATTCCATAACCTCTCTGCAGGTGCTATAATCTCTCTGTTGCCACCATAGCCCCTGTATATGTTTTCATCATTTTTGCTTGGCTTGTCTTTGGCTCAAAAGGGTGAGTTGTTGCTTCCTTCTTCTATTCATTTTGAATTAGGTAATACCATTCTTATTTGGACATTTTTACTGAACATAGCTTGCAATAATTCTAGTCTTATTCTAGTCTTAACATTCCCAGACTTTAACACTATTGAACATGTGGTTACACTGCTTTGAGCAGCAAAGTCAAAAATTGTTTCTTGCTATTCAGTCAGGGTGAATAATTTAGAAGATCTCTCTATGTGCCATGTCTCAGTGTATTCCTAAGCACAAATCTAAGCAGCTCCAAAAATAAGATCATAAATCTTGCCTGACTGTTTTAGTTTCCCACTATCACCTACATAAATGGCCTCTGGATCAACACCCGTCTAGTAACCAGTACTTCCCAATTGTCCCACTACTTAGCTGGCTGTCTGCTGAACCATCCAGCCCTATGGATGGTAGGCTCTGTACTGCTGTCCCAAATCCCTGTACCAATCCCTTGAATTTGTTCATCTCTAAAAGTGTCAGGCTTGGTACCCTTGTAATAGTTCTGTGGGCCCTTCAGATCTAGAGATATTAATTTCAGTGCCCTCTATCAAACCCCTAGTCTTTCAGGCCAACAGCAGGTGCAAATGTTTCATTCTCATGGTTTCCTGCAGCTCAAGGCATACTTTAAAACTACTTTTCATGTGAATATTTTTGAATGGCCACGATGAAGGTTTTATGTTAACAAATGATGATTGATCTTCCTACTGTAGGACACTGAGCCAGGAAGACCCAGGAGACAACCCTATAACACTGGAGGAGATACTGCAACAGGTAAGCAGTCACTGATGTAATTATTTTAGAGATTAAACAACACATGACTAGGGCCACAAACTGTCTGACTATTTAGTTTGATGAAGACTTAAAACTAAACAAGAACTACTGACTTTGCCAAGAGCTGGAATTCTTTTCCAAGAGAATATTTCAAACCAAGTTCCACTGAGTAACATTGCATCTCAATTGAGGATGCTCCTGATGTGAGCCAAACAGGGATTAGAAAAACTCATTATGTCATGAAATTCCGGTAGTATGAGAGCAGAAAAATAGTCAAGTCTTTTTGGCGTATGGTCAGGTAAGGACTCAATAGCCTGTTCTATGAATTGTGTCTTAATGTATCTGAGAACACCTATTATGAATACATTTATAATTGCTTGTGGAAAGCTGTCTATTGTTTTCTCAGGTAGTGCCAGCCGCCCATCAAATGCAGATCAGCTTTGGAATGTGCAAGTATATTTTAGAATCTGTAGCAGTGTAGAACCTCAGGACTTGATGAAATACCCAATCTGCTTTTAAAAGCAAATGTCAACTGGTGGGCAAGTTGACTTATATTATTGCAGAATCAAATTCTTGCTCTACGTATTACTTACCCCATGTGAAGTAGCTGATTGCTTCGATTTAAAAAAGGAACTGCTTGGTGATAGAGTTGATTAACCTTTTTGTCTGTTAAACTGCTTGGTTAAGGCTATCATGTAACTCTTATTAGCTAACCAGAGTGCATGGGTAAAGGATTAAAGACTGCAGCCAATGGGGCAGGCTGTATTTAGGTGTACAGAAACAGTGGAGGAACACTGCGCTATCCTATCTCACTTAGCTCCATTGTCCTAGAGATCGTGAATTTAAAAAATGTATTGCTGTCTTGTGGACTTAAAGGTGGCATTTGATGAATAGGGAATAGGAATGTTCTAGTCTAGATGGAAGGTGTGGGGAACTGTTAACACCTTCCACATCTGATTTTCCAACTATGTATTGACATTTGGTGCCAAATTAAAAATATGGAGGACGTTTTCCCTAAGTGTCAGATATTTACAATGATCCGCCTACACTGAGATATTGTGTCCCAGATTTACTAAGCCTTTGTGTCACAAGGAGATGCAAGGACAACGCAAAGGCTCCAGTAAGATTTACAAAGTCACACAAGGGGCGATATGGCCTCCTTTCGTGACTTTCTAAAAAAATGTAAAGCCGGACAACAGCTTGCATTGCAACTGTGACACATTTGATAATGATAGGCATTCCTTGGGTGAAGCATAGGTGTTCTCCAACATTAAATATTTTATGTATTCACATGCTTGAAGCATTCCCTGTCATTTGGTTGGGAATCCTTGGTATAATAAAATACCAGTATATAGAGTACAAATGCCCATAGGCACTACTACTGTGTAGTAGTACATCCACCTCATGTGAAAGAAACTAAACTTCAGCTAATGAGGTGGAAGCTTAAGTTCTCCTACTCCCTCTAGTGGCCCCATAGCTCAGATTTCCACAGTGCATTGCGTGTGAAGGAGTCCTGTTGCAGTGTACTGATCTAGCCTTACAGTGGACTTAAATATGTTCTTGATCTGCCCTGGATTTCAGCCAGCCCTATATTCAGTACTGAAGTACTCTGAGTTGTTTTTAGAGAAGAGTTTGTCATTTTCTGGACCAGGGAGATCTTTCTACCTGACAGCCAACTGTCACCGTGGCTGAAGGAGAAGAAATGTCTCTTCAAAGCTTGTTCATCTTTTGGACACAAGAAAGTTAGCACTGATGAGTCTCATTCTCTGTTGTATTATTTGCCTTTATCCAACTCATAAAGAATCATACTGTGATGCATGTAAGACTTTCACAGCAAGACTCTTAAAGACAATCAAAGGTGGTTGGCATTATATCTAATGGCTAAAGAGAATATTTCTCCTTTTAAGGGAGATGATCCTGTTTAGTGAAAGATTACGTAAAAAGTGCCCCTCAAGGCACTTCTATGAAGGCAGTGCTGAGGGGGAAGACATACACAATTTCCCTGAACTTGACTTATTTAGAACAACGCTTGCAGGTACCTGCTCCATTTCTAAGTATGAATCACGAAAGCATTACCCTAATGTCTCATTAACTGTGAAACAAATTGTACACATAGCTCAGTCCACAGAGGATAAACCAGTGATCAAGAAAAAACAGTCTTTAAAAATCCAGTTGTCAACCACGGAGATCTCATCAACGACAGGACCATCAATGACATCATCCATATTGAGAACATCGTTGATGACGCAGAGGCTGTTGATAATGAGTTAATGAAGAGACCAATAATGACAATGGTTTGTATGTCTCCTGTGCCATTGTCTACAGTTCGGGCAGTTGCCAGTTCGTAGATGACTCTGATCCTGTTGACGCCAATCCCATTAATTACAGCTTTACTGCTAACGACACCATCGACAATAACACCTTCGACGACGATGCCTTTGATGGCAGCACCGTCAACAGCAATACCATCAACAGTTTTAATGGAGACTTTCTTTACACCATCGAAGGTGTCAACTTTACTCCCAGCTCATATTTTACAGTCAAACCGGGACAAGGATGCTAGTGACCATGGGGCATATGTATCATTGAAATTCGCATTCGCAAAGGCCGAAATTCGCCAAATTTCGGCCTTTGCGAATGCAAATTCTCAATATGGTATGTATGAAGCAAATGTGGTTCAAAATAAGGAATCGCACAATTTGCGATTCCTTATTTTGCGATTGCATGTAAGGAATCGCACAATGTGCGATTCCTTAAATGCAATGTATCATGCAAAAAATGTTTGCTAATTGTCCCTAAGGAATCGCAAATTACCACCAACTTCAAGTTGGTGGTAAGTTGCGAATTCCTTTCAAAAAGCAATTTTTGTAAAAACAAAAGGTGCCATGTGACGCTCATACATGCCCTTAGGGCATGTATGTGCGCCATATGCGCACACATGTCATTTTCAGGGGTGCAGCAGGGTGTCCTTTGGACACCCCTGCACCCTTGCGAATATCCTCAAATTGCGATTAACAAATTGCTAATCGCAAATTTCCCCTTCATTCCTATGGGCCTCCTGGCCCATAGGAATGAATGGGAAATCATTCCTTAATTGCGATTAGCAATTTGCTAATCGCAAGTAAGGAATCTTAAGAAATCGCTAAAAAGAAGCTGATTTCTACATACATACCATTTTGCGATTCTGAAATAGCGATTTGCAAAAAATTGCTATTTGAGAATCGCAAAATGCTATTTTGATACATATGCCCCTAAGCCTCACAGACTGCTAACAGTCCAATGCAATTAAACGTAAGATATGTCCCAGATATTGGAGAAGTATTGGATGAGAATGAATTCTGCTCCAAAAGGTATTCTCATTTCTGCACCTATACAGTACTGAGAGCCCGAAGTGGTGCAAGTGCCTAAGGCCTTTTTATCTACATTGCAGAAGAATATGGACACTTTTCAAATGCTATTACCACAACACCCAGCTAGTAGTCCTCAATTTATGTTACCTGTTGTACCCATTCTGCCACCACCTCCACCTACTCCTTTACCAACTTTTCCTCCTTGGCAACCGTCACCACTGCCTCTCCCAAAGGAACCATCCCCGAGACCTGTTTATAGATTGCTGGTCCCACCAACTTTTGAAGACATGGATGATGATGATTTCAATAACTCTATATATTCTGATACAGATGAGGAGTATGCTTAACTTCCACAAGATAATGGACAGAATTTCATTGTCCCAAGGGGAGTTCATGATGTGTCAAATCCACAGGATTTAACAGATGATATCTCTAGTTTTCATTCATTAATGGAAAGAGCTGCCAAGACATTCAATGCACCAATGAAGTATGTGGATCAGCAATGTCACCTTTATGACTTGAAAGAGCCACCACGGAATTCTATAAACAAGAATTCCAATTTTGGATTTTGTCTGGTCAAAAGGGCTAAACCTAATGGAAACCCTCGCTGCAGTTCCAGTGGTAAAACCTCATCCACAAAAAGTATAACTCTCCAGATTTGGCTCCACCTTCTCTCACTGGTCATACTAAAATGGATTCAGTCATCTCCTCAGAGGCTCAGAGAAGAGCCAATAACCCAATCACACCATCCTCTGGTCCGCAAGAAAAGGATGGTTGTTGTATTGATAATTTGGGCTGAAGAATTTTGTCTATTCCAGCAATTTCTATGGAAACAGCCAATGCTCTGGCAATTCTAGGACGTTTTGATCGCCAGATTTGGCATGATATTGTGCCATTGCTTGAATTAATCCCGGAAGATAAGGAGACGGGAAGAGCTATCCTTAAGGAAGAACTTACTTCCTCATTCATCATTAATGCAGCAATGGATGCCTCAAACACAGGTTTTTGCCAACATGAAGGAGGAACTATATTAAAAAGACAAGGCGTGCTAATCCAGGGGTTTTTGGCTGAAGTATAGTCTTAGTTTCTGGATATACCTTTTGATGACCTTACTCCTTTTGTTACACATGTCGATAAGGCATTTCAAGGTCTTAAAATTGACAAGGATATTTCCAAGGCTTTAGGTATTTTACAGAAGATTTGGATGGTCTAGTTTTTGTTGCTTTCGAAGATCACTTTATTGCAGAGGAGGATTTAATCAATATGAAGGCCAAGGAGGTCCAAACTATCCCCAAAGATAATCTTGATACATCAAGATTTACTCTTACAACCGTAATCAGAGACAGTCTTATGGGAGATTTTCAGGATGGAATAGAAGTTCCTCACAATCACACGCCAATGACAGAAGAGAGCTTGACTCTTCATCCTTGCCCCCTCTTCCGTCCTGTACTCACATGTTGAAAAGGAGAATTTCACTTTTTGCTCTATTTTAGGAGTATATGCCATTGGGCAGATGGGTGAAGCAAATTGTTCTTGAAGATTAGATGTTAGAGTTTGTTCAGAGACCCCCTCTATGCCCACCCAAGAAGGAGCATCATCTCCATTTGAGGGAGCTTCAATGGAAAATTCCCTTTCTCCTTCTCAAGGGGGCTATGGAGATTGTTACAAAGAAATAAAAGATTTTCTTCCAGGTTCTTCCTAATCAGAAATAAAATAGGCCAGTAGAGACCAATCCTGGATCTCTTATAGCTGAACAATTCGTTTTAAAAAAACTGTCTTTTTGGATGATTTCTCTACAAGAAGTCCTACTGGTGATACAGCAAGGAGATTGTATGACTTTCTTGGATCTGCGGGAGGCATACTTCCACATACCCAGTCACCGAAAAAAATACAAAAGATATCTCAGATTCTAGGTAGCAGGACATCTGTACCAGTACAAGGCATTTCCTTTCGGACTTAGATCAGTTCCTTGAATATTTATCAAATGTCTCAGCTGCCTTTCTCAGACGAGGATGTCACCAAGTATTCACATCCCTGGACAACTGGCTTTTGAAAGCACCATCAAAGGAACAGGCAAAAGCTTCTACGGCGGCCTGCATTAGTCTCTTCTGGAGCTTGTGTCTCACATTGAACAGAGAGAAATCATCCTTAGACCCCCAGACAAAAATTCAGTTCCCGGGTGCATTACTTGATACGCATTTGGGAAAGGCTTTTTCATCAGCTAAAAGAGTGAGAAAGGTTCAAACTGTGACCAAGAATCATTTTACAAAACAATCAGTCACAGTGAAACAATACAAGTCCCTGTTGGGCCTGGTGGCATCATGTACAGGCCTTGTTCCATTTTGCAGGCTCCGCAAGAGACCATTTCAGCAATAACTGGAATTATAACGGAAGCATAATGGAAACATACAGTCCATGTCACAAAGCGACTGAAGTAGGCAATGCAGTGGTGGTGACTCCCAGCAATTCTAAATGCAAGACTTTCTTTTCTGGCTATAACATAAAGCTTAATACCACAGCGTATATGTCCATGGATGGATAGGGAGCTCACCAGCAAGAACTTTCAACCAGTGGCCTCTGTTTGGATGGAGAGAGGATGCTTCTCATCAATGTGTGTAAACTCCGCATAATTCATCTAGGTTTAAAAACATTCTCCACCAGATTAGTAGGTCAAACTGGTCCTAGTCAGAATCGACAATACAACATCTATGTTGTACATAGCCAAGCAAGGAGGAACCCGGTCCAGACCTCTCTGAGAAGATGCTCAACTACTGTGAGGGGAGCATGAGCATTCCTGTGCATCCACTCATCGAATTTGACGCAATCCCATATTTACTAAAGGCAGTAAAGCTGGGATTGTGCCAAAACATGTGCCTACCACAGAAAAAAGTAGCAAGCAGAAATATCTTTATTTCTCCTTGTTACTTCCTCTTTCTGTGCGTGATGCATTCTGCATCACACATAGAAAGATGAATATACCTGTAAGTATTGTTTTGTGCAGGAAGGAATTTCTTCCTGCATAAAAACAATCCTGCCTGTGACATTGACACCCTTGCACCATGGTGCAAGTTTGCCTGCGGTGGCACTAGGCAGCACACAGTGCACCAGAGCTACGAGGGAGCAGAAATGCGCCATGTTGTCGTAGACTTTGGTTCTTGTCCTGTATTGGGTGAAATAATAGTAAATATGCCAATTTAACACTTGGCCCTCTCTACAGGATCATCCCTAAATATTTTGCCTTCTCCCCTCCTGTTTTCTAGCCCTGTTTTGATTACTTTTATGACTCTGTGCCCTTTACCACCACTAACCCGTGTTTGTGCTCTCTCCTGTAAATATGGAAACATTGTTTTATACTCAATTTATTAAAAGTCCCTAGTAAAGTGGTACTACATATACCATGGGCCTGTAAATTGCATGCTACTAGTGGGCCTGCAGCACTCATTGTGCTACCAACTTAAGTAGCCTCTTTAGGCATGTCTTAGGCCTGCCATTGCAGCCTGAGTGCATTTTAAACTTCCATTTCGACCTGGCAAAATAAACGTTTACAAGGCCTAAACTTTCCTTTTCAATACATATAAGTCACCCCCAGGGTAGGTCCTAAACAGCTCATAGGGTAAGGTACATTGTACTTAAAACGCTGGACATGTACTTTTAAGTTTTAAATTTCCTAGTAGTGGAAAACTCTTACATTTGTTTTTCACTGCTGCAAGTCCCCTCTCCCATTGGACAACATTAGGTTACCTTACTGCAGACTACAGAGAACCATCGAACTAATGGTAGTAGAAGCAGAAATCAATCAATGGATCTCAAAACAGGAAGCAGACTTTCTGAGAACAAAATCCCCAAGAGTACCATATTTTTACTCTCTACCAAAAACACATAAGAATAAACATCCACCACCAGGACGTCCAATTGTGTCTGGAATTGGTTCTGTCCTAGAACCCCTGTCTCAATTCGCAGACCAATTCCTAAGACCAATAGTGCAGAGAACACCGGCATATCTCAAGGACACCCGTGACCTCCTGAACCTACTAGATGGGCAACTATGTGATGAAGACACAATGTACCTAGTAGGACTAGACGTAGAGAGTCTGTATACAAGTCTCCCTCAACAGAAGACTCTTGAGACCCTGGAGGACATTCTCTTCACAGACACTTGGGAACACAGAACACTGAGACATTTTGTATTGGAGTGTTGTAGAATGGCCCTCACTGAGAACTATTTCGAATACAAAGGGACCATGTTCGGACAATGCCATGGTACATCTATGGGCAGCACATTTGCTCCAAGTGTAGCAGGGCTGTATGTGAGTGCCTTTGAACAAGAACACATCCATACTTCAAGTAATCCATACCTAGAGGGCATCAAACTCTGGCGGCATTACGTAGATGACGTTGTAATGATCTGGAACAACACCTTGGAAACCCTCACCAAATTCATGACATGGATCAACACAAGGGATGAATGCCTGAAATTTACTTACACCGCTAGCAAGAACAATCTGGATTTCCCTGACATCACTATTTTTGTACAAGAAGGCTCATTGCATACCAAAACCTTCTATAAGCCCACAGCCCGTAACAGTATACTTTCATACAACAGCTTTCACCCTCGACCACTGAGGGACAATTTTCCTTATAGACAGTTTCTGCGTCTGAAACGAAACTGCAGCAACCTAGGTGACTATAAACAGCAAGCGAGTGGCCTGGAGGACAGATTAGTGTAGGAAGACTACTGTCAAAAAAGGGCACGTAACCAACCAAGAGAGAATCTGTTACAAACAACGATTCGGGAGGACCCCGAGGAGCTTCTAACCTGCGTAACCACGCACAATACAGTATCCAACACGGTGAAAAAGATCATTAATAAGAACTGGAGGATCTTCATTTCACATACCCTAAAATGGCCTAAACCAAACTTTGCTAACAAGAGAACCAAAAACCTAAAAGACATTCTGGTGCATACGAGACCTAGCACCACAAAGAAGAGTAACACCTTGTTGACAGCATGGAACCTGAACCCAATAACAGGGCACTATCCATCTGGAGGATGCTCTGTATGTAAACTCACACGAGTGACTAGAAATCTCCAACTCCTCCCCAATCTGAATTGGGAATTGCACAGTCATACGAACTGCAACCTCACACATGTGGTGCACATGATTGTTTGCCCCTGTGACCTAAAATATATAGGAATGACCTGCCACAAGGTCAAACAACGCATTATTGAACACAGGAGCAACGTCTCGTGCAAAAAAGCAACCACGAAGATGAGCAGACACTTTGTAGAGTCCAACCACTCCATTGAAGACATTAACTGGGTAGTTTTGGAGACCCATACTGTCAAAAACCACAACGCAGAACGAGTTCTGTATGAAAAAGAATAACGCTGGGTCCACCGCTTAAACACAGATAGGGAAGGAATGAACGATAACATCCTGTGGCATTCCCTCGCATAAGATCAATTCAGAATCATCACACTGATCAAAATACTCTGTCTTTGATTATTTGATCCTTTCGATCTATTGACCAACAGCAAAAGCTGTCTATACAGATCAGAAAATTCTATTGTTTCAACTGCTCTACATTCCACTAATATTTAGTATTTAACGTTTATATTACCCCTGCTAAACACAACTTTACGGGTAGTCATTCACCTGTTCAAACAACGCTGAGTACCAATGCCAACCAGCATTGCCAACCATTACGTACACATAGTCTGTCTTTTCTGTCAACTCCAAGAGTTGTGAAAACCAGTCCTACACAGGAGCGCGTCACCCGAGGAACTAGAGCCAGCACAAGTCCTTGTGACGGCTGCACAAATAAGACACAAAATGGTTGTCCACCCGAAACACAAACTGTAAGTAAGCATTATCTGATGTGATGGTTATATATTTGTTCTTTGATCACCAGTATCAGGTCTGCCAAGCGGGCTGAATTCCTTGATGATGATTTAAGGTAATTCCGACCGAGAATGTGTGTCATGCTTCCCCTTAACACCAAGGCACAATATTTAGATTTCCCAATGGCGCTTTCAATACTATAAACTCTACAATTCCCGGATAGAATATGCGTAACAAACAACAGCTATTGTAATGACCCGTGTATGCAAGTCTGCTATTAACAGAAACACCGCTACAGATCGCGGAGCATGATGGCGACCCGTTTTTCAAAATAAATGTTTCTAAGATGTTATCACAATTCACAATATACGATTTCAAGATCACAAGCTTTATAATCTCAGTATAAGCAACTTGCCATAACTGCCTGTAAAATACTCCGTACATGCAAATCAGCCATTGTAAGATATGCCGCTACTGGTCACATAACCTTATGGTGATTCCCTCTTTTAGAACCACTGATCTTAAGATCCCGTCTCAGCGTTAAATATTGCAAACATAGAGGTTCTTGGCTAGTAATGCACACCTTTAGGAATAACCCGCACATAAGAGACAGTCACTGAAAGATACGCCGCTATTCATCACACAGCTTTCTCTGCTTACAAACAACTGCTGTAAGGATTTACTCCCAGTGATAAGCATGAGGAGATAAATTGACCTAAACGACCATGAGCAATAAGGTCCATAATTATTGCCTCGCAAGCGCCAATTACACGCGACCCTGATTAAATTCATTTAATTATTTTTTGAAGTCGTATTTACAAACCTAGGGAGCGAACCACTCGACTATTTTAGGCCCTCTGTTTATTTTTAATTCTTGTTCTCGTGCCTAATAGAACATCTACCACTAGACTTAAACCCCTATTTCTCCCTTGCCATCAAGTAGCCCCATGTTCGCAGAATGAACTTTGTTATTTACTATCAGCACAAAATTATACCGCAACAGCGACGCTAACAAATGGTGATAT
Source organism: Lissotriton vulgaris (assembly GCF_964263255.1). Lineage (NCBI taxonomy): Eukaryota > Metazoa > Chordata > Amphibia > Caudata > Salamandridae > Lissotriton > Lissotriton vulgaris. The sequence continues at coordinate 1,818,356,257 of NC_141687.1, forward strand.
CACTGTACAATTTCTCTTTTCCTTCTAGGTACGGATCCAATTTATCTACCTATTAACTATAAAGGTGGTGAACTACCACTTTCACACACTTAGGAGCCACAAAAGACTCAAACGATTGGTCCTGACGAAAGCCTCTAGAGATGCCAGGAGGCTGAAACATGTTGACCGTTCTCACCAGTGCGTAAGGCTAGTAACTAGGCCTGAAGACGCACGTTTCTGTTTTTAATTTCCTATTCCATTGATCTATAGAATAAAACACGAGAGACTTGGCATAAGGAATTTTATTTCACACTCACCTGAGTACCAACACGCCCTCTTTTTTATTTCTGGCCACTACTGTCACACCAGTTGGTCTTCCTCCATGTGGAGGTCAGCATAACGTACTAAGGAAAAGACCCAATGATAATGCTGTTGCAGCACTGAATGGCGGAGAACCAAGATATATCGCCTGACGCCCATGTTCGCATATGAGGGTTTTTTACAAATATGGCTCCTTCCATGTTATCATAGACCCTGGGAATACAGGACAAGTTGTTCATTCTCCCCATCTTTATTTTTTTGCTTAGCCTAGGGAAGCAGAATGGACTATAACTTCTTCTTTTTCCCCCTTCATTAATTTTTGGAAGTACCTGTGAATTCGTCATTTTTTTAAATATACCAATGCGCCAGTATTCCACTAAAACCTTTCTTTTCAGCTCACCCACATTAAGGACGTCATAATGACCACGGCTCTGCATGCAACTCTGCATTACATCATCAGAGCCATAAGAAGCCCTCGTCGGTGTGCTGATATAGTTTCCCTTTTTTCCTCACCTTCGACACGTAACTTTTTTTTCCTAGGCTCTCCATAGTGTTAGGAGTCTTGCTACATTCTTTACAGGAAATCGCAACGTTGTTGCAGGAAAAAAATGAAAAAATGTCTCCTCCAAAGAAGTCTGGGTTCAGGCCCGGCAGGGAATGTGAGGGTGAGGTGCCGATCACTGATCCTCATGAAGATTGTCTCTGGTGCTTTCGTTCTCACCACAACGTCGACGCCTGTTCATCATGTCAGAAGTTGAATCCAAACATGCTGAAGGAGAGGGTGGCAAAACTTTTCATGGCCAAGGCAAGGAAGGAGGGGACAAGATGTTGAAAGCCTCGTCTTTGGTGGGAGTCGCCATCTCCCCATTCTTTGAAGCTATCGAAGAGGAAGCATTAAATGAAGCAACATCATAGTTCCCCGTGTTAGTCTTTAAGAGAGGATTCTCCGAGGTTGGTGTCCCCACATCCAAAGACTCATGAAGTTATGGGTGAGGTGAGGTGTCTCTTGTAAATGTAAATGTAAATGTATTGCGATTTATATAGCGCACGTATCACCCGAAGGCATCAAGGCGCTTGCTTAGGGAACCCGTCCTGGTATTCCCCTGTGAGATACCCCAGCAGGGTATCCACAAGGTGAAAGCCAGGCATCCCGCCGCGAGGGGCCGTTGTGGAGATTAAGCAAGCTTTTGCCCAGAGTCGCAGAGTGTGAACCCGTGAATCAAGTAGGCACCGGAGCGAGAATTGTCGAGTCCATGGATATTTTAGGACTCAAGACCCCGCTGAGCTGGGAATTGAACCCTGGTCCTGGGCTGACCTCTGATTCCAGGTCTGCCGCCTCTAACCAGTGAGCCACACTTCTCCACTCACGTTTCCAGTTACCGTTCCGGCGTCGCCCTCAAGTTCAAGACCTCCGACTCCGCCTGGGCACCCTGAACCGTAGCAGGGGTGGATCCAGGCAGTTCCACCACTGCCTATACCTCCTTGACAGGAGCAGAAGTATCCATCTTTCCCGGCGCCAGTGGGCGACCCTTTGAATTTTCGAAAAGCTGTGTACAGCATTTTCAGCAGGGTGTCTGCTGGCCCCAAGGGTCTGCTTTCTTATTCTTTTGGGTGGTTTTCCAGCGCAGAATCAGAAGGTGTTGTTCCTGTCTTTTATACCGATGGCCCAGATATCCTGGCCTCCTCTGGCACTGACAAAGGTGAGTCCATCGCCAGTAAAAGAAGTCTGACTGGAGTCTCTGGCACCGGTTGCACCCTATCTAATGTGGGATGGGTTCGCATTGGCATAGTAACACTCGATTCCACTAACAGAATGCAGGAGGCTATCAGACCTAGCACTAGACCATCAGGACTGGAACTATAGCTCCATTCTAAAACATTTAGGTCATAGCCTGAATGGCCAAATCCTCGTTGAAGGAAGGTAGGCACATTTCACCGTAGTGTTCAGTACTGCCCCTATGAACAGGGTGCGCTGCGAGGGCTTTAAGTGGGACTTGGGCATCTTGATAGAAGACCCCAGTTAGAACAACAACTGAGTTGTCAACTGCATGTGAAGCAACACCGACTCTGGAGACCAGGCTTTGTTTAGTAAATTGTCCAGGTAAGGTAATACCAGTATTCCCCACCTTTTGAGATGAGCTGCAAACACCGCCATCCACCCTTTGTGAAGACTCGAGGTACAGAAGTTAGACCAAATGGAAGGACTGGAATATGTTAATGTTGCAACCATAATTGAAGCAGTGAAACTTTTTGTCTGAGTGCAGTACAGGGATGTGAAAATACACATTCCGCAAATCAATCAAAACAATCCAGTTTTCCTATTCCAGTGCAAGAAACACCTGTGCTAGGGTCATAATTTTGAACTTCTCTGCTTGAGGAACTAGTTCAACATCCTGAAGTCTAGGATCAGATGTAAACGACTGTCCTTTTTGGGAATCAGGAAGTACAGTGAATAGTATCCCTGACTCCTTTCCAGCTCTGGAACCAACTCCACTGCATCCTTTTGAAGTAGGGATTGAACCTCCTGTTGGAAGAGCAGAAAATGTCCATTTGAACAAAAACCTTGTTGGGCAAGAAATGGTGGAGGAAATTCTTTGAAGGGTAGGGAGTACCCATTTTCTACAATATCAAATACCCAAAGATCTGTTGTTGTGGATCTCCACTGTGTATGAAAATGGGACAACCGTCCTCCAACTGGGCAAGCATGCTTCAAGATGTAGAAACTAGGGCTGCTTTCCTGCGATGTTGGCGGGGAAGAGGAGGAGGAGGAAGATGTCTGTCTGATGGGCAGCACCTTATTGTCTACCTCTGCCCTGCCCTTATTTAACTTCTATAGAGGGGATTGGAGGGCTGCTGTTACCTTCCATGACAGGAGAAGTTCTGGCCAAACCCCCAGATCCTCCGAAACTGCCTGTAATCTCTGGGTGGTGATTGAAGGCCCAAAAATCTTGCTGTCACTTTTCTATCCTTGAACATCTTCAAGGTAGAATTGGCTTTGTCGCCAAACAGTCCTGACTTATCAAGCCGCAAATCCATTAGGGCAGACTGGATGTCAGGTGAGAAACCAGACCCTCTCAACACTGCTTGCCTCCTTAAAGTGACTGAGGTCCCCATCAACTTTGCAACAGAATCAGATGTGTCCTGGCCCTACTGAATGACCTGACAAGCAGCGCTTGGCTGTCATTCAACAGCTCCATAAAGTTCCCCTGAATCTCCTCAGGCAACTTTGGAACCGCTGCAACAAGATACCCTTGCACACAACAAAATCATATAATAAAATGTGTCAGTGTAGACACTTGTACAATAGAAACAAAGCCTGTTAGTAGATTAAAAAAAATGGTTTTTCTAATTGGATCGTCAGAAATATGGTGTTTTAATGTTCTCGAGAGAAATCCAGCCGACGCCTCCACTTTAGGGTGGGGAGTTCATTTGAGGGATCTGGAGATCAAATGTCTTTGGTCTCCAGAGGAATGATTGTTGTATGTCAATCTGTTGGAATTGCAGGCAATACGTCTGGCTCTCAAGGCTTTCCTCCCTTACATTTGCAGTCAGTCAGTTCAAGTCTTAACATACAATACTACTGCAATGTTGTACATAAACAAACAGGGAGGAATAGGGTTATATCATCTCTGCAGGGAAGCTCTGCGACTTTGGTGCTGGGCTCAGGACCACCAGATTTGCAACATGGCAAATCACTTGTCCTGAGTTCCAAACGTGCGTGTGGGCAGTCTCAGTTGGCATTTTTCAGCTGTCTCCATCCAGAAGTGGTACAACACATTTTCTAGCTATGGGGGATCCCTCAGATAGACCTTTTTGCCACTGTTGAGAACACGTACTGCCTGTCATTCTGCAGCCTCCAGTATTTGTTGCAGGGACCTCTGGAGGACGAGTTTCAATTGGACTGGGGCTCCTAGCTGTTTAACTCGTTCCCCCCATACCCTTGATTCCTTGTATTCTGAGAAAAATTCGCCAAGATCTGGCCCAATTCATATTAATAGGCCCAGAAAAGGATATGGTACACAGACCTTCTTCACCTGCCACAGTGCCTTCCGCTCCGTCTCTCTCACAGGGCAGACCTCCTCTGCAGGGGCAGGATTCTACACCAGGGTAACCTGCATTCTTTTTCTCTTCCCCCTGATGTGGTGGATATTATGTTATCGGCCTGAAGACACTCCATCAAGTCGGTTTATGCTGGCAGAAGAGCAAAGTTTGTAAAGTGGTGTGAAGAAAATTCAATTGAACGTTTAAAAGCCCATTTGTCTGATATTTTATGTTTTGCACTCTCCATAGCGCAACAAGGTTGTGCAGTTGTAAGAGTTAAGGGATATCCTCCCACTCTGTACCTTATGTACCTCTGTTTGAACTCTTACATAGTTGTACTTTCAAAAGATTTTTCTGTTTGCCATAACGTCTGCTAGACGTGTTAGTGAATTACAGGCATTAAGTGTGAAAGCCATCTTCTTGTCTTTCTATGCAGATACAATGGTATTGAGAACCAGGGCAGCTTTCCAGCCAATAGTGGTTACTTTCTTCCACTTCGGCCAGCCTAGCACCCTTCCTACTTTCCATCTTCCTCAACATCGATCTAATGAGGGGAAAGGCTTCAGCATTTGGACCCTAAAAGGGCTGTGAGCTTTTATGTGGACAAAATTTGTGATCTTCAGCTGGAGCTATATGGAAAAGATGAAAGCAAAAGCAGTTCATAGGAGGACATTGTCTAGATGGATCATTCTGTACATAAAGATCTGCTATGCCATGGCTAACAGAGAACCACCTGAATGTATTAAAGCTCATTCCACTAGAGCTCAGTCTTCTACTTCTGCTTTAGCTCGACGTGTCCCTGTAGTTGACATTTGTAAAGTGGCAACTTGGGCCTCTCTCAACACTTTTTCAAGGTACTATTGTTTAGACCCGGAAGTGAGGAGGGACAGTCACTTTGCTTGTTCTGTTTTGCAAGATTTTTTGGTATAGGCAGAATGGCACCTGCCAAATGAGTGTGGGGCTGCTTATGGGTTCTATTCAAAAGGTGAGAAATCCACAGGTAGATGTATTTAAGTCTTTGGTTTGAAGTCTGCCATATACTTTTGCATTGGTGCTGTTGGTTTTACATGTTCGCCACAAAGGGTTGAAACTGTTGTCAGTACACTGATGAGGTCTTCTTATAACCGCAATGATGTCACGTGGAGTTGTATGCAGATCTGTGGGCATTATGAAGTCCTCATTGACGCGAGAGAGCTGGAAAGAAACCCTTCTGTGAAATGCTGCCGCATTGGGATAGTCAAAAGGTGAGGATTCCACAGGTAGATACTGTGTCTACTAGAAAAAGTGTTACCACAGGTAAGTAATCAGTTTATGTGGTCTCTAAAGAATTGTATTGTAAAATCCTCTTTAATGGTGAAGTAGAATTCTAAGTCAGAATTCTGAAAATACCACTTTTAGAAATTTGGCATTTTCTTGTCATAACCATTTGGTGCCTGTATGTTGGGTCACATGAAAAGGTGTAGTTGGCAGTTGGAATTTATGTATTCCCCCTAGACAGAGGTACAAAAGGAGACTAGGTGCTGTTGTAAAGCAAAGTAGTAATGTTTGGTAGACGTGTGTGGGTTTGACCATGTGGGAAGATTCACTAGGGTGGCCACAGTTGGAGCCTTCTTCCCTGCAGACTGTGCCCTGTGTGTACTAGGGAGGGCCCTTTTGGCTTGTGATAACAGGTATAAATACACTTAATTATCTAGTGATACTGCCCTTGGATATAGGTTGACACCTTGAGAGGCTTCAAGAAGGATGCCAAGAGTTGGTCTGAACTTTGGAAAGGCTTCATCCTGTCAACGAAATAAATGACAGCACATTTAGGGCCAGATGTAGGTCACCAAATACCGGTCGGTAACGGCTGATTCCGGCCGTTACCGACCGGTATTTGGGATTTGACATGTAGGGGGCCTCATATATACAGAATCGGTATATTTACCGATTCAGTAAATTTACAGAATCGGTAAAATACCGAATCAGTAAATTTACCGATTCTGTAAATCCATATGTAGGTGGCACTGTAAACAGTGCCACAGGCCCTTACCGAATTGTTATTTACCATGGAATACTATTCCATGGTAAATAACGAATTCCAGTGTACATGCACATTAGTGCATGTACACCTGTGCCATGTGGCACACAGACATGCCATAAGGGCATGTATGTGTGTCACATGACACACAAGCCAGAAACAGGGGTGAAACAGGGTGTCAAAGTGACACCCTGTCCCCCTTGTAAAATCAGTAAATTTACCGATTGGGTAATTACCGAATCAGTATTTGCTATGGAATCCTATGGGCTTCAAGGCCCATAGGAATCAATGGCAAATACAGATTCGGTAATTACCGAATCGGTAATTACCGAATCTTACCGATTCGGTATTTTTACCGAATATTTTACCTACATAGCAATTACCGAATAGTAAATACCGAATCGGTAAAATTCGGTATTTACCATTCGGTAATTTGCTATTACCTACATCTGGGCCTTAATGTCTAGAGTGTGTAGTTCTCTCTCTGCTACTGATTCCGGTTGGGGGCAGAAGGCTGGAAGTTCTATTACCTGGGTAAGGTGAAACAGGGATGCCATTGTGTCAAGGCTGGACTGGCCTTAGCGGGCGTTTCCCCGGTGGACCGCCAGGATGGAGGCGGGTTTTAGACCCCAGGGGGGTTCAGTGTTTGTTACCAGGGGCCGGTTTTGCAGCATAGCTGCAATATCGGCCCCCAGCAACAAAAGTGGCACATAGCATTTCTTCTAGCACCATCCCGCCCCCACCCCCAGGGCTGGCCTAGCTCTTTGCCAGAGCCAGTTTTGGATCGCAGTCCGGCCCTGAGCAGAAACCTAACATTGGTTCTCAATATTACTCTATCCTTATGCCCCTGAATAAAGGATTCCTGTAATGTGAGTGCTTGCAATTCACTATAAAAGCCACTTTCCAGGAGAGGGCAAGAGTGGAGGGGCTCAATATGGGGCACCATGAGTCTGGTGAAGACTACACTGATGCTCCCCACTGGGGCAGGAGAACTAATGGTGGTGTGACCCTCCTGAGACCCCCCCATAAAGGCCTTAACCACTGGTTTGCAGACGAGCAAGGAGTGCTATTTATTTTGCATATAAGGTACTGTAGCTGCTAAGTTAAGTTGTATAGAAGTATGAGCTAAGCCTGACTTATGGAGATGGTGTAAATAACTTAAGATATCCAAGACAGTAAGTGTTAATGATACCAGGTGCTGAGGAATGCAGTAGTGAGCAAATCTCTTCCACTTGATTGTGTAACAAGCTCATGTAGTTGGTCTGCAGGCCTTACGCAAGATGTCCATACATTCTTTTGGGAGATGAGGTAACTGAACTCTAAGACCTTAGATGTCAGATTGCTTGATTCAATTGCTTGATGTAGGGGTGCCTGATCTGGCCTTGCTTCCTGACTTAAAGGTCTAGCTTGTTGGGGACTGATGGATATTTTGAAGTGTGCCAAGTACCAGGCTGTCTGGCCCAGGAGGGGGCTACAAGGATGAGAGTTTGAGACATTTGCTGCATCTTCCACACTACAAATACAAAGAGTGGGAGAGACATTAAATATCCTTGATCTTCGAGGTCGAATACGGAACCTCAGAGAGGCGTTGTCTAAAATTCCGCACACCCCGGCATCTGAATATTCGTTCTGTGTCCATTTTTTCACCACGGACCGGAATACTCACCTTATCAGGACCTTGTCCATCATTAGGATGACATTTAAGACGTTTTAAATTCATTCACCAGCCTGGATGGAAGTACAACCGTCAGAGAGCTTTTCAGTTTTGCTTGATTGCCAGAAGCCATGAAGAAGTCATGGGGTACACGTGTTGGCTGGGCAACTTTTTGGATTAAAGAAGATTACAACTATGACATTTTTTGCATGACACATGTTCTCTTGATTCTTATGTAGGTTGTATACTATGATGTAAAAGGCATTGAAATGTTATCATGTGCCCAGGCCTACGATAATCATATGTTAGGCCTACGAAAATCATATGTTGACCTTAGGGTCTATCTTTTGGAGCTTTAGGGGTTCTCTCTCACCTGTTTGCACCACCTCACTTGTATTAGACTTACTCCCACGCATACTTGATTGGCACCATTCCTACCACACCTAAGAAACCCACCTCTTTCTGTTTGAAATATCCTTGATCAGTTCATCCATAGTGCATTTCCCAGTGACCGTGGGTGTCGGTACTTGGAGGGGGTGCTTGAGTATTTTGCGTTTTCAGGAGTGGCAAACTGATCTATTTATAGGGTGCCTCAGCAGTGCAAGTAACTGTGGAGGACTTGTGGGTGGAATTCCCACTTGTGGACTTGTTGGTGAACCCTGCTGAGCAAGTCCGCAATACCAAATATTCTAAGCTACCAATGAGACAGCTAAAGAATGAGTGCCTCCTTGCTTTTGTGGTTAACACATAACGGTCATGTTGTCCCGACTACCACCACTTTGCCACAAATGAGAGGAAGGAAGGCTTTTAGAGTGAGATGTATTGCTTATTTCTCAAGGTAGTTGATGTGATGCCCCGTTTGATAAGGGGTCAGTGCTCCCTGTACTGTATCGAGATTAAAATGTGGTCCCCAACTGGCTTGCGAAGCGTCTGTGGTAATGGGGAATAGTGAGATGGGATATCCTGCAACAGGTTGTTACTGTTTCACTACTGCAGAGAATTACACATGCTGGCCTTTACCAACACTAGATCCTCAAATAGACCCTTCGCTTGTGACCACTGTGTAGAGAGGCACAGTTGAAATGGGCACATGTGCAGCCAAGCATGGGACTCTATGGAAATGCATGAGGCCATCTTGCCGAGGAGGCACATAGCAGTTCTCACTGTAAGGTTAACAATTTGGCTGACAACGAGACACTGACTCAGGTTGCGATAGGTCTTGCCAGTGATAGTGTTTAGTGTTGACCCTATGAAGTGTTGTATCTTTAGGGGCAAACAATGAGATTTGGTGGCATTGAAGGTGGACCCAAGGCTGTGGAGGAGGAAGAAGGTAGCCTGGATGTGTGATAAGCACTGGTGTTTGCTTGCTCTCTTGATTAGCCAATCGTCCAAGAAGACGTGGATGCTTCCCCTCCATAGATGTGCAGCAACGGCTGCCAGGCGTTCGGTGAAGATCCTTGGGGCAGTGTTGACGTCGAATGGTAACACCTTGAACTGATAATGGCGTCCACTTATCACAAACCCCTGGCAGCATTGGTGGGCAGGCTGGATGTAAAGTAGGCATCCTTGAGGTCTAACACCATCACAAAGTCACCTTGCTGCGGCAGAGGGATGACATCTTGTAAGGTTGCCATGTGGAAGTGCTCAGACAGGATGTACTAGTTGAGGGGTCTGAGGTTCAGGTTGGGCCTAAGGGAGCCGTCCTTCTTGGGAAAGGGAAAGTAGAGAGCAAAACAAAAACTCCTTTGCCATGTTGATTGGTGGGGACTGGTTCTATAGCCCCCTTTTTGAAGGAGCTTCCAGGAGGTTGAGAAGTTCTCTGTTGAGGCTGTGTTTGCAGTGTGGAATGTTGGGAGAGGGTGTGAGAAGTTCTAGTAAGTAGCCCTGGCTATCTACCAAGACCCACTTGTTGGATGTAGTTTCCTGTTAGCGTGGGAGGAAATACTCAATCAATCAATCAATCAATCAAAGACATTTATAGAGCGCACTACTTACCCGGAGGGTCTCAAGGCGCTAGGGGGAGGGGGGGTGCTGCTACTGCTCGAACAGCCAGGTCTTGAGCTTCTTCCTGAAGGAGAGGTGGTCTTGGGTCAGGCGCAGGTCGGTCGGGAGGGAGTTCCAGGTCTTGGCGGCCAGGTAGGAGAAGGACCTTCCTCCTGTTGTCGTTCTTCGGATGCGGGGGACGGCGGCGAGGGCGTGACTGGCTGATCGGATGTGGCGTTTGGGAGCGTAGAAGTTGATGCGGTTGTTGAGGTAGCTCGGGCCTTGATCGTGTAGGGCTTTGTGTGAGTGGGTGAGGAGACGCAAGGTGATTCTTTTGTTGACGGGGAGCCAATGCAGGTCTCTCAGATGTCCGGAGATGTGGCTGTGTCGTGGGATGTCGAGGATGAGTCTGGCTGAGGTGTTCTGGATCCGCTGGAGTCTCTTCTGGAGCTTGGCGGTGGTTCCGGCGTAGAGGGCGTTGCCGTAGTCCAGTCGGCTGGTGACGAGGGCCTGGGTGACCGTCTTCCTGGTCTCGGTGGGGATCCACCGGAAGATCTTCCGTAGCATGCGCAGGATGTTGAAGCACGACGAGGAGACGGCGTTGACTTGTCTGGTCATGGAGAGGGAGGAGTCCAGGATGAAGCCCAGGTTGCGTGCGTGGTCTGTCGGTTTGGGTGCGGTGCCCAGGGCGGGGGGCCACCAGGAGTCGTCCCAGGCGGAGGGCGAGGAGCCCAGGATGAGGACTTCCGTCTTGTCTGAGTTCAGTTTCAGGCGGCTGGTCGTCATCCACTCGGCTACATCTTTCATCCCTTCGTGAAGGTTGGCTCTGGCGGCGGCGGGGTCGTTGGTCAGGGAGAGGATCAGCTGGGTGTCGTCGGCGTAGGAGATGATGTTGAGGTTGTGTTGGCGTGCGATGGCAGCGAGGGGGCTCATGTAGACGTTGAAGAGGGTGGGGCTCAGCGAGGATCCTTGAGGGACGCCGCCGATGACTTCGGTGGCCTCTGACTTGTACGGTGGTAGACGGACTCTCTGTGTTCTTCCGTCGAGGAAGGAGATGATCCATTCCAGTGCCTTCTCCTGGATTCCGACGTTGCTGAGGCGCTGCACTAGGGTGCGGTGGCAGACAGTGTTGAATGCCGCGGAGAGGTCTAGGAGGATGAGGGCCGCTGTTTCTCCGTTGTCCATCAGGGCTCGGATGTCATCGGTGGCAGCGATGAGGGCGTCTCGGTGCTGTGGTTGGCTCGGAAGCCAGACTGTGAGGGGTCGAGGGATCCATTTGTCTCGAGGAAGGCGGCCAGCTGTTTGTTGACGGTCTTCTCGATGACTTTGGCTGGAAACGGGAGGAGCGAGATGGGGCGGTAATTCTTGAGTTCGGTGGGGTCCGCTGTTGGTTTCTTTAGTAGAGCGCTGAGTTCGGCGTGCTTCCAGCTTTCCGGGAAGGTGGCGGTGTCGAAGGAGGTGTTGATGATGTCCCACAGGTGGGGTGCGATGACAGCGTCGGCCTTGTTGAAGACGTGGTGAGGGCAGGGGTCGGTCGGAGATCCGGAGTGGATGGAGTTCATCATGCGGACGGTGTCTTCGGTGCTGATCGGAGTCCAGGCGCGGAGGGTGGTGGTGGGGGGCGTTGCTGCGGTCGTGGCGTGCGTCGGTTGAATGCTGAAGCTGTTGTGTATGTCCGCGATCTTGTTGTGGAAGTAGGAGGCGAGGGAGTTGCAGAGGTCTTGCGATGGGGTGATGTCGTTGTTTCCGGCGTTGGGGTTGGAGAGCTCTTTCACGATGTTGAAGAGTTCCTTGCAGTTGTGTGCGTTGTAGTCCAGCCATTCCTTGAATGCAGTTTTCTTGGTGGCGCGGATCAGTTGGTGGTGCTTCCGGGTGGCAAGCTTGAGGGTGGTCATGTTTTCCGGTGTTGGTTCCCTTCTCCAGACTTTCTCGAGGGCTCGGCAGTTCTTCTTGGAGCTCTTGAGTTCGTCGGTGAACCATGGGGCTTTCTTGCTGCCGGGTCTGCTGGGCGGGGTCCTCAGTGGGGCGATTTCGTCCGCGCAGTTGCTGATCCACTTCGTGAGGTTGTCGGCGGCCTGGCTGGGGTTCGCTGAGCTGGTGGGAGGGTGCTGGCTCAGGGAAGCGGCGAGCTGGTCGGCTGTGATCTTGTTCCAGCTTCTTCGGGCAACCTGTTGCTGGTGGTGGTGGATCGTCGTTCTTCTGAAGGTGAAGTGGACGCAGCTGTGGTCCGTCCAGTGGAGTCCTGTGGCGTGGCTGAAGGCGATGTCTTTGCTGGATGAGAAGACGGCGTCGAGTGTGTGTCCGGCGAGGTGGGTGGGGGTGGACACCAGCTGCTTGAGTCCGAGTTTGGCGAGGTTGTCGAGCAGGGTGATGGTGTTGCGGTCGCTGTTGTTCTCCAGGTGGAAGTTGAGGTCCCCCAGGAGGATGTAGTCAGCGGAAGGGAGGGCATGCGGGCTGACGAAGTTGGCGATGTCCTCGCTGAATTGTGTGCGTGGTCTCGGGGGTCGGTAGATCAGGGTGCCTCTGAGGGTGGTCTTCGGGTCGGTGTGGATCTGGAAGTGTAGGTGTTTGGCGGTGGTCAGGGTGTCGTCGGTGTTGGTCGTGATGTGGATGGTGTCCCTGTGGATGATGGCGATGCCTCCTCCCATCTGGTTGGCGGTGTGGTCCCTCCGGGTGATCTTGTAGCCCTCTGGGATGGCGATGGCGATGTCGGGCGCTAAGGAGTCGTTCATCCAGGTTTCCGTGAGGAAGGCAACGCCAGGAGCTGTGGTGTCGAGGAGGTTCCAGAGTTCGATGGCGTGTCTGTGGACGGAGCGGGTGTTACTGGAGTCTTCCCCCAACAGGTGTTGTGTTAATGGGGGGAGGGTGAAAGGAGTCAATGGTTGGTGACAGAGAGCACCTTGCCAGATCCTCCTTTGACCCTACCTCTGGTGTTATTGTTCCTATAGGCACCTATTGCCCTGTGGTGTGTACAGTTGGTAAGCCTGCTGCTGCTGTCTCTTATAGGAAGAGGTAGGCTTGGGAGTGGTGGTTTTAGAACCAGCCCTGTATTGGTGTCTCAGAAAGGAGCCTGAAGGTATGTACGTTCGGAGGGCACCCATAGCCTTCGCCGTGTCAGTGTGTTTTTCACATTTTCTGTAGCAGTTGAAAAACCAGGGGCACAAAAAGATGTTCCCTATCAAATAGCAGGATGAGAAAATGCTGCTGAACTTAAGACTTAAAACCCTCTGCTCCTAACTCTTCCATCATCTGGCATATGTTTTATGAAATCACTCATCACATCCCAGTGTGCTCTGTCATTCTTGTCCGTTAGAGTTGGCGATTCTCCAATGGGTGGTAGTTCTAACAATAACCCTTAAGAGTTAGCACTCTTGTGCACTCTATGAACCACAAGAGAATCTAGGGTGACCTGATTCTGATGAATAAAGTGTTGTTAGGGAAGGGTTTATATTGTTTATGTACCCTTGGTGTGACCACCCTGGCCTTGACTGGCTTCTTGAATGTATCAGTGTGCGACTTGAGCATCCCCTTACGCGTGGCCAGAAATTGCACTGTCAGCTGAATCCCCACGGGAATCTACTTCATGTTTGTCCCACGGTACTCAGGGAACACTGTGTCAAATGGAGTGTCATCTGGGTCACCTGGGTGAAAGGGCCGCCCTGTTTATATGAGGAGTGAGGGCAACCCCCCTGTGAATATGGCTGTGGTGTGGTGAAATAATCGGTGGTGGAAGAGAAGATGGAGAGGGGGCCCAAACGGAAGGGGGCTGGTGGCCATGTCCTTGCGCTTCTTGCATTTGGTCACCAGGAGAGGTGCCAAGGCAAGTTCCTCCTCAACAGTAGGCTTTCACTTACAAAGCAAAGTCTGTACCAGCATTGGAGAGAGTCTGGTGGAAATATCTCCAGTGTGAGGGCAAATAAAATTACTTTTCTGTCTCGCATCAAGTTGCTCCTGAAACAATTGGGAGAATAGGCTGTTCTGAATCGTTGGAGCTGTGCACTGAGGACGCCTTTGGTGTTGGTGGATGTTTGTTGATGCGGGTCTCTGGTCTGAAGGTGACTTTGAAGCTGATGGCTTGGGCAGTAAGGGTGTTTTCAGATTCAAAGGTGCTCTCGTGCCAATGAGATTTTCAGTGCCGAAATCAGCTTTGAACTGGAGGTTGGCTTCAGTGCTGATGTTGATAGGATCTTCAGCCTCTGAAGTGCTTTGGACAGCGCACGTAGATGGGGATCAGTGCCAGCTCAGATGCTTTCGGTCAATGCCTAACAGTGCCAGAAGGCAGTCTTTGTCGAAGGGCTGGATATCCGATCCCCTCGAGGATGTGCTGATGGTGGCCTGATGTGTGGTTCAACATAATCCATACTCTCACTCCACTTCAATGTCTTCATTTGGGGTTTCAAAGACATGCATTCACTGGGAGTCTGGAGCCTTCAGGGTCAGAGTCATAGCCTCTAGGTTAGGTGATTGTTGGTAGTGCGGTGCCTTTTCGCCTTCCTCGACGTCGGGTGTGGGCTGTTACTCAAAGATGTCACGGTGTTATAGGAAGCCTTCCTCTGCATCTTGTGATGTGCCCACCATCTGTCCCGTTGATATCAAAGTCTCTTCGAACGGAAGGTCAGACCCAAGTCGACCAACTGCTTTGCATGCAATGTCATCGATGTCATCATAGTTGGCAAACAAACAAAGGTTACACACCTGGTGGTGGTCGGACCAAGGGAACTTCACATGACACCGAGGAATGTTCTGAAAGGGTGTCCATTCCATCACCCTGGGTACATTCTCTGCTTATAAACACATGGTACGTCATTGAGGACAAGGGGCACGAGGCTCCATGGTTTCACAGAATTGATTGTTCTCCAGAAGGTAGGCAACAACTGTTGTTTTCCAAATATCAGATTTGAGGAGTAATACAGCTGGGCCTGAACAGAAGTGAAGCAAAGCGTCAAAATCGTAGCCCAAGCCGTACATGTTTGAACCTGATCGGTGTCCTTGCATATTGACAGATGTGGGAGGAGTCACTATATACCTTGTGACTCAAAAGACTTCTTTGAAGAAAAACAACTTGCAAGTACCCGAGCCCAGCACTAGATGGCAGTAGAATAACGAGTGTGTGTATCTGCAGCAACACATGCTACACCCATGATTTTCTAGAATGCAGCTTGAGAGGGTTGACAAGCATTGCTATATTTTCAACTTGGCACAATCTATTTTTCCGACATGAAGTGGCACTTGCATCTCCTGCCCCTTAAAGACAATCGTCCCATCTAGACCATATGAGGTCTGGAAAGATTTCACACACTACTTGGCGGCTCGGCAAGGCTTTGCAAAAGATATATTAACAATATTGATTTAAAATGTGCCTTTGCAATCCATGTGTAACTTATCAACCCTAGCAGTGGTGGAGGGCATGTTCTTATGCAGGTGACTCTATTGGTACATGTGTAATCACTTTAAAGTATGAGATCCGTCTGTTTCCAACATGGATCCTGATGTTGACCTGCCTGCTGTTCAAGTCAAGGACCAAGAATTCCACCCATCTTGAAGCAATCCACTCCAGCGCGTGCAACAGTCCTGACATCGGTTTCTCACCTCTTAAGTATTCTGAAGATCCTAAAAGATTGAAGGAGTTTTTGGATGGTGTGGTGGTTTATTTTGCCTTTAAAGGGTTAGGTTTAGGTTCAGGTGACAAGTTAGCGGCTATTGTTACGGTCGCGTTGTGGTTTGGTGTTGGTATTGGAGATAGAACTGTTAGGGTTGGAGATTGGGATTGGATTGTTATAGTTTTACGGTTCGTGTTATGCCTGTTTTATGTGGGTGGGCGAATGTTACTAATTGAATGTTTTCTTTAGGCTGAGGGAGGCAAAGCAGAGTCCTTTGAGAACCACTCAGCCCTGGAGATTGCAGAGCAGCTGACATTACTGGACCATCTCATCTTCAAGAAGATTCCATATGAGTAAGTAATGTCCTTTCTGACCGATCTTTGTCTCTCCTTCTGATATTCTTTCTGTGGACCTGTGAAGCTTTCTCTGGCTCCTGATATGCACTCATTACATCTGTCACCCTCCCCACAGCCCCTTGTAGATCCACCTAAAAGTGTTCCCTTAATTACCTCGACTTGACATCATCTCTACAGCCACTCTGATACCTCTCAACATTCCCTTGCCACCCCTTTTACTCTCTTCTAATCCTTTGGAGAAACCGTTATCTATACTTTGATCATTTCACAGCAACTACTCTTTGTCTCTTCACCTTCCTCTTAATGTTTCTATTCTGCCTAGCATTTATTATGTCCTCGTTCCTTCTATATATCAATCCACATCACTCACTGCTCTTCCACTACTGTGAGTCACACAAACCTCGATCACTTTAGTGCACCCACTGCCATACCACCAACAGAAACAACACACAGCATTACAAATTTGCCTCAGTCATGACCTGTAGCACCAGTAGCTTACCCCGAGGCTCATCCACAAGCCTGTTACTGCACATTATTTGTGGCCTGCACTAGACCTGATGGTTTTAGTACTGAGAAGAATATGTAGCTATGCCAATATATTTGCTCATGTCAGGGTAGTCCTTAGGCAGGGGTGAGCAGTACCTAGGCTTGGGTGTTAGATTCAGATGGAACACATGGAGCTGGCACTATTAACTGCTTTTAACACATTTTTTTATTTTAGGCTGTCAGTGCCTGTTCATTCTCTCCATGCTCTCAATAAATGTTGTGCCTTTCCTTTAGTCTCCCTCCATTTCCCTTGAGAATGGGGACATGTGTGTTCACATGCTGGTCACAGCTGTGAGTTAATCTGACAACACCTGAACTTTAAACAGAAAAAAGGGTCCACACTGAGAGCATCAGCACGGAGGAAGCGGAGGAGGAAGATAAGAAGTGTCTTGTATTAACGCCCCCAGAAGGGTGAGGGGGGAGAGGATCAGGAGGGATGCTAAATTTGGCTTAGCCCAGGACACTACTTGAGCAAATGTTTGTCCTACACTTGTCAGTACAACAATCACCATTCCCATCTTAGTCACTCTTCATTTTCCACACACAATCCTATGCAACACAATACTCTTTCTTTCCTTTTTTCTGCCTACATTCAGCTTAGCTAGCTTTTGAGAATGCCACTTTCCCAAATTGTACTGTACCATCAACTAAGCAATACATTGACCTTTAATATTGTGAAGTGCCTCAAATATAGGCACTTTGCTGCTCTGCACCATCATTGACAATATATGTGCTTCTATGTATTCCTTTTTCAGTGCTGCTGCATTACCACTTGACATGATTGACTCTAACACATTGCTAAGAAACCATCAGAGACACCTACCTGTTTGAAAATCTCTTCACTCCCGACTTTGGGTGTCAGCTTCTAATCATTGCATCTTAGCCTGTGCAGTTAAAGTGTGATGTGGATCCATGTCTCCCACCTACATGTGTTTGCAGCAGCAAATTCTTCTCCATTCAGATCTACTGTTGTATTGCACATGTGCCCCTGTCTACATATATTTCAATGGTACTGTGTGCTTCAATCCCTCAGGGAATTCTTTGGACAAGGGTGGATGAAAACAGAGAAGAGTGAGCGGACTCCGTATATCCTGAACACAACCAAGCACTTCAACGATGTGAGTATCCATAGCAAGGAACAGGCATTAGACGGTCTTATGGAAGGAAGACTTACCATCGAGGGTGCAGTAAGGGGATGATCTGGCAGAAGAGTTGCAATGCAAAGGAAGAGCTAGGTGAACAGACAGTTGTGTCTTTAGGTGTGTTTCTTGAAACATAATGAATGTCCATTGAGTTCCCATATTTGGTTGTAATGTGATTGATTACTCACAGCCCTGGGCTGGATGGGAAGACTTTGGAGTGTGACATCTGGTCAGACATTGTGGGGAATTGTCACAGAGCCTGATTGCCTTTGCATGCACCCTACCACTCAACCTCAAGAGTATCCTCAGCTTTACCACCAAACTATAGAGAGTTCCCTCAGCCCCTGTTAAACTAACAGACATTTTCTCAGCCACCCAATGTATCATGTGTAGTATTTTCAGCGTAGCCGCTCAGGAAACAATTTCAGGGCAAAGGGGCAGCAGTGGCTACCAATGGAGAAACAAAATGAGCTGGACCTTTGGTTGCAGAGAGAGCAAAGTGAATGCCATCTGGGGTTCTGCCTGAGTCAAGATTGAAATGCTAGTAACCCATAAGCAAATGTTACATCCAAACAGATGAGACAGTAAAAATAAAATACATGGGATAGTGGTACTGAGGACAGTGGATGAGAAAGCCGCTGTAATGAATAATATATCTACTGCAGCAATGTGAACAGGACATGCAAGGAGGGCCAATTGACCAGCATTAATTATACAGGCCAACAAATACCCTAAATAAGCAATATAACAAAACAAAAAACTATAAGATAAAAGTAAATGTTTTTGTGATGGGGAGGTTGGTTCTCAGTTGGTTTCTATGAATGTGATACTCAAACAGGATCTACACCTTAGTAACCAAGAGAATAGTAGCTACAGTGTAATCTGTACCTGGTAGTCACCAAAGCTTGATACACTACATGGTGTGCACAAACCCATACTGCCATTAGGCAAGAAACCCAGAGTGGTTTACCACTGTCAGCTGTGGGAGGTTTTCAGAATGCTGCATGGCATACCGGAAGTCAAATTTGGGCTTATTCTTTGAAGTGGAATGAACTCCATACATTTCCAAAGAGAGAATTAATTAAGCCTTATAAAAAAAAGCCCGTCCCAAGATGGTGCTTTGCACTTTTGAAGTTCTTGGAATATTCATATCTAGGATGTTGTAGAGTTTCTTACTATGATAACAGTCACTCTTTCAAGCATATTTGAGGCAACATTTCAAAAAGTGTGATGCATTGTTACGCATTTCCTTCCTTGATTTAGACGACACCCTCAGTGCCCATTACCCATTGTCTAATCGGTTGGACCATCCTATTCATTGATTAGTCCTTCACTCTGCTTGTTTTGCTTGGATAGTTTCTGCTTTCTCATGTTCTGGAGGAGTTTGGTCCCTTGCTGTTTTCACCAACGCCATCTTGATCTTTATTCAAGATTTATTAAAGTTGCCAAATGAGGATTTTTCTCCACTTAGTGGGTTTTCCTCCAAACTGTGACTGTTATGGAGAAACATGTCACCTCTCAAGAGTATTATTCTCTGCAGAATGGCAATCCTTGCTACTGGGAGGAATCCCCCTTCCCTAAGATGATCAAGAAGGCATTCAGCAGACCATCTCTTAATCCATTCCTTGACAGTCATAAATATTTACACTCAATTAACATTGGACAGACATATAGACATATACTACCTGTAATCTACCCATCTCTATGTGATCTGCGCATACAGACAGTGCTCAGCTCACTTCAGCTGCTCAACTGTTCAGATTTTCTACTAGATGCCATGAGTGAAGGAATCCTCTGAAGCGCTGCTCATAGTACCTTTATCTTTAGATATGCTACAACTTTTTTTCCTTCTTGAAATTTTGTGAACATCATGTGCAGAGAGGATACTGCAGCCCTTTTTGCTTATGGGAGCCTTGACCTACAGAAACGTTATTTAGCCCATGTGGGTCTTCAAATAAATCTCTCTTCAAAGTCCGCAGCTCCATTAAAGATGTTTTGCGACTGAGAAAGATGCCTGACCTTGGCATTTCTCAAGTGTGAATTTAATTATTCCTCCCCTTATGCACCTAGGGACCAGAAATTACAGATAGTGTATTCAAAATTCAATCCCTTTCAGAGACTGTCAGAGTAGCCAAAAGACTCTCTAAGCCTGTTTAAAGGCTCAGACGCCTGGTCAGCCAGCTTCATCTGTGACTTTGACAGTGGCACCTTTGTCTTATTCTGCTTAGAAATTAAGATAACCAATGTTGAACCAACAAGCTAGCACACTGACAAGTTTTCCACAAAAATGTCAGTGCCTCCTACATTGTGTTCTGCTTCATTATCTATGAAAACCATTCTCAAACCATCAACTCCTCTGCTATTGGTTGTCATCTCTCGAGCCTTCAAACTCTTCATCATTGACTGCCAAAGCATCTGTTGTTCAAACATCTGTCCCTGCAGCTGTCAGTTTCACCACCTTCTTCTGGCCCCATTTTGTTGGGTCTTCCGTAGCTGACAGTAGCCTTGTTGGTTGAAATGTTATTGTTACCTATCTTGTCAACTGTCTCCTTGACTGCTCCTTTGCCAACTACCACACCATCAATTGCTGTGCCATTGGTAAATCCACTGTTGGTTGCCAACTCATCATCTGTCTCATTGCTAGTTGCTTGATCATGAGTTCTCTGACAAATGGTTGCGATATCATCAGCTAGGCAGTCGTCAATTGTGCCTTCATCATTTCCTGATGATGCATTGTCACCACTATGCTGGCTTAACTATCAATACATAAACTTCTGGTATCGCCAATTAGCATTATCATAGAGGATAGGATAGGATAGGATAGCGATTGTAGAGCACACTAATACACGTGGGTGTCTTTGCTCTATAGCATAGCCAAGGGATCAGCATAAGCGAGGCGGCCAAGAGTGGGGTACAAAGGTGTGAAGAGCCTTGTTTTCAGGTGTTTTTTTAATGGCCACATAAAAGTCTGCATCGGAGATATAGGTAGGTAGGTAATTTGGCAGCAGCTACTGAAAAAGAGCAACCACTCCACTTCAACGGGTCCAGGACATTCAGGCTATAATACTGAGGTTTCAACCTTTGACCTGGGTCAGTGAGAGGGGTTCTGAGACTTCTAGGCCTCTTTGCCCCCTGTTTGTGACACATGAGGGATCTGCAGTGGAATCTGAACTCTCAGTGGGCTCAGCATCAAGGAAATATGTTGGATTCCATGCAGGTGTCGGAGGAGACTGCAAAAGATCTGCAGTGGTATTTACTTGACCACAATCGGACCAGCAGCAAACCCCTCTCCCTCCCAGACACAAAAGGGCAGCTAGGGTATAGTTACCAGAACAGACAGTCAAAGGGAAATCCAAATATTTTGGAGTAAATGCCTCACCCACTTAATAGTGGCATGCTTCATCATCGATGCCTATCCACACACTGGTGGACACTACTACCAGGGCAAACTCAAACATAGGAAGATGGGATATGTGGCAGGGATCCAAGTTGTAGGAGATAAAAATGTATTAGAGCATCCTACTCAGAGTTAACAATCGAGTTAGATGCATCGTTAATGGGCTGGGGAGGTCCTTCGAAAGCGATGAAGCAGGAAATCTTCCAGATATGGTTAAAATCCTGACTGGATCGATTTGCCACCGCAGAGAATGCACAGTGTCACAACGTTTCTGCATTTGAGTTCCAAGGCACTCTTCTTTAGGCCTCTGCATGGGGCATGGGACTCCTGTACACCTTTCCACCCCTGCCTTTATAGCCTAGGTTCCGGTAAAAGATCAAGATAGACTGAGGCAAAGCCATCTGTGGCTCCAGACTGGGCGAGTAGAGTGTGGTACCCAGAACTCCTGGCCATAAGCATCTGTCCTTAAACCCAGCTCATTGGAAGGATCTCCTATCACTGCAGCATGTCCTGCACAACCTACACCTCCATGAGTTTAGTCTGAGTGTCTACAGTTGATCACATTCAGTCTCTCAACAAAAGAACTTGGTATTGTTCTGGCAGCTAGGCATCCTTTCTACAAAGACTGTTTATGCAGAACGCTTGAAGAAGTTTGTCATTTAATGTTTTTCTCATCACATTTAACCCCTACAGGTTTCCTTTGTTCTATATATTGTTGTTTTGTTTATCATTGGCCTTCCTGTGGCCACAGTTAAAGGTTATTTATCAGCCCGTGTGGCCTTTTTACGTTTACAGGATCAACCACCCCTCTTCAGATCAACTGTTGTGATGTGTTTTTTAAAGGGGCTGACCTATATATTCCCACCAACTCCGTTTGCAGTACCTCAGGGGAATCTAAATCTTACCTTGATCTAACTGATGGTTTTGCCCTTTAAATGTATGCACAGTTGACCTTTATGCTTACTTACGCTTAAAATTTTGCAACTCATTGCTGAATTATTCCAGGCGATTGAGAAAACTCTAGGCCTTGTCTTCTGTTCCACCATTTGTCTCCTTTATTCCAGACAGAGTATTCCTTCGAACAAAGGCAGTATTCCTGCCCAAGGTAGTCAATACCTTTCATAAAAGGCAATCCATTACCTTTTCAGCATTTTTTGCACGTCTCATCCTTCAAAGGAGGAGGAACTTGTTAATGTCTTCTTCTTAAGAGGGCCATTTGTTTTTAGACTTAGAGGACCATTGAATTTCAACAGGATAACCAACTATTTGTCTGATTTTCTGAAACAAAGAAGGATAAGGCAGTAAAACAAAAGTCTACTACAAAGAAAGGATGGTTGGGTGACAGTTGCGCACAGTTGTGAACCTGTTAAACCAATCCAAGTATCTGTAGCTCAAAGAATAAGGCAACGGCCATCCACCGTTAACCAGATGGTATGAAAAACCATACCATTTAAACCAACCAAACAGTATATCCTGAGCTCATTTCACCATCAGTCAAAGTCCTTAACAAATCAAACACAAAAAGGATCTTCTTATTCTTCTTTTATTTCACAACACTTCTCCAAAGAAAATGTTCTAGCCGCCAACACGTGTTTCGTCTTTGTGTGGTGTAAGCCACAGACTTCCTCAGGGCTAAAAATTATAATACATAGGAGCCATATTACAACTTAATGAACATGAGAATGTTATGTATCAGAGCTATAACACTTCATACATCATTTACAGTGTACAAGTGACGCAGATGTGAAAGGCTAGGCAAAGTGCTCTTGAAATCAAATGATTAACATGAGGGAAGACACTGTCAATACTCAGTGCGTCTCACCCTTCTTCCAATGTACTTAGTCATATATATATATACGAGAAAAACAAATCACCACACCGAAACATCATTGTGTGTGAGAGGTGACAATTAAGAAAAAAGGAAAAGGAAAAGTATGTATTAATGTGATCAGTAAAAGTTCTCCATAAGGAACCACAGGGCAAGCAAAAGAAGAAATAATATAGAAAAGTAAGTATAAACGAGGTCTCAAGCATTTATCTAAAATAGAGACTAATTGTAGCTAGAAGCCAACACTATAGACTCACCTAATAAAATAGGAACTTTTTGATTGACCAGCAACCTTCAAAAAGTAGCAATTAAATAGATTGCACATTTCCAAGAGTCTAAAAAGCAAGAACACAGTCCGACTATTAATGTCTATTCTACGTATTCCCATCAGATTTATATTGATTAATTAATGATGACTCACTTGTCAATATCTTATGTCGAGAGAGCAGTTGTGTAGCCTCTCCAAAAGTTGTCTTTCTATTTATTGAAGTTCATCTGTAACCCTAAAATGAATAAAATTTATTGTGTCTATTATATATGCTTTATTTAACCCCAACAATCTTAATGCAAGTTCTTAAGTTACCCGACAACATTTCTGACCTAAATTTCCATAAAACCATAAGAGTATATATATGTATAATCACATGGTCTCCCATCCTTATTTCTATCTGGCAACCTGTGACATTTTAATAAGTGTTGACCCCTAATATCTAATCTTTGTAAGTATTATTATCAGAAAGAGGTTAAATAGGACATTTATTTAAAATGTCATATCTGTGGTTTAACCTCTAATTCAGTCGAGACCCAATCATGGGAAACTAGTAGTCTCTCAAATGTCATTCAAATCGATAGTATTTGTTCTGATAACCTTAAAATTGACAATATGAACAATACCCCTAAAATAGGGTATAGATGTGACAGAATAAAACAGAAAGGAGAGATGAATCGTTGGCGCTAAGTTTACAGCGCGACGAAAGGAACAATACTGTTTTTAGCAAAGTCTTTTGAAAAAATACTTACAGTTTATCGTCAGCACTAAGGTAATGATATGGTGAGATAACAAAGATATTTTAATTCGAATCGATTATATCTCAAATTAAATGTTTCTAGACCCGACAGCTACAGCAATGCGCTCTGAAGTTAATAAGTAGCGAGAAACTTAGTATAAGACCAATGATCATCAAAACATAAAAACTGCTACGATATTAGTAACTACACTGGCCGGACTTACCAGTATAAACCATCATGGCACGATACAGAGTTTAAAGGAGATGTGCTCAATGAAAAGCCATGTGGCACTCCATAGTTTAAGTCTTGAGATGTTGACCTAAAAGTTGAGCGAGTGATTGACTGACGTCTATTGGACAAAAAAGATGTTATCCAGCTCAGGGCCAGGGAATTGAGTCTATATTTGTATTCAACTTCTATGTAATCATTGACTACTCAGGGCGCCAAGCTTGACAATGGAGAATAAGTCAAGTATGTTAATCTATGAAAGCTACAGAACTGCAGTTACAGGTAAATCGTTTATTTCTTCCATCATGTTTTGGGAGATAACAAACAAAAGCCCACAGACAGTTAAGGCCATTCTGAAATTCTAACTCATCTAATTTACATAATTTCTTACCCCTTCATCCAGATGAGCAACCTGATCGCCTCGGAGATCCTGCACAGTGAGGATGCCACAGTCCGTGGCAGTGCCATTGATAAGTGGGTGGCTGTTGCTGACATCTGCCGGTGTTTACACAACTACAATGCTGTGCTGGAGATTACGTCGTCATTAAACCGAAGCGCCATCTTCAGGCTCAAGAAAACGTGGCTGAAAGTGTCTAAGCAGGTAAGAGACATCTTGTAGGGGATTCTAACAGACTGAACTGTATCAACTTAGAGTGGCCTATACAGTCAATGGGTATATTCCGGCATGGGCTCTTTCAGAGGAAATTTCAGAGTTTATGGTACTCTGTACATGTGATGGCATCTGAAAAGGAGCACTTCAACCCTTTGGATAACTCATACAAGTGGTGCACAGTAAGCAAGTATCTTGGGTCCCCCGTACAGCCACCAGGCTGTAACTGTACATTATGACTACCTGAACACCCACAGTCTGGTCTCCTTTCCTTTCTCATAATTATCAAGGGCCAATGCACCTACAGGGCTTGATAAGTTATGTTGAAGATAAACATCATAGCCCCATTGGGATGCACAGTACAGGAGAAATCACTTATGTAATGACCATATGCAAAAAGAGGTCCCTGCAATTTGATATTTGATATTTATTAGCTTGTAAAGCGCACTAATCACCACGTCAGGGGTATCTCTGTGCTGTAACTGCTGTCATCAACCAAGAAGATTAAGAACAAAGAGGTTTTTAGTAATTTTTTTAATTTCAGCTAGTCGGGCATTGGCGAAAGTGAATAGGTTGTTAGTTCTAGTATTGGGGGGCAAGATTGGGAGTAGGCTCTGCCGCCCAAACGAGCTTTCTTTAACCACGGAGTGCTAAGAGGTGATTTTGACCCTCACCGAAGGGACCTGGAGGGCAAGTACCTAGAGTGTTCATCTGAAAGCTAGCGAGGACCCATGTCATGTAGAGATGTGTGAACCATACAGCAGATTTTGAATTTAATCTGTTTTCGCACAGGAAGTCAATGCAGCTGTTGTAAAAGGGTTATGAAGGCCGTTATGGGAGGGGCATTGGCAACTAGGCGGGCCGCCGTGTTCTGGACTACCTACAGTTTATTTAAGGAAGCTTCATTGGCTGAAATCATTAGGGCTTTGCAGTAGTCCAGGCGGCTTAGCACTAATGCCTGAATCAGAACTTTCCATGTAGAAGAGGGTAAAAGGGGGAAGGCTCCTCTTGTAGACTAAGAGTGTGAAAACATGACCCTGCAATGGAGGTAACATGCTCTCCCAATGTTAGTTTATCCAGTATTATGGGTATCTTTCATAGATTCACATGCCTGAATCATTCCCCGTCGTCGGGGTGGGAGTCCCCGGTATATAAAGAAAGTAATGTCATAAAGACATATACATAACAATAGGCCAGAGACCTCTCATTAGTAACATATCCATGTCCTTTTGTAAAAAGGACTAAACTTTGGCCAAGAGCCAATCAGATCTCACCACCCTCTAGAACCTTCCTGGAAGGAGCCCTAGTCCCTCAGATTTTCTACCGCACGTCGTGCTAAGGGAGTCTCCTCTGAGCTCTGCTCAGTTTTCTTTAAATTCTTGTATTTATCTCCACAATTTTACTCAGAACTTCATTCCTGTGAGGAATCGTCTGATTTTGTCATGACTGATTCTCCAAAGAAAGGACTTTTCAGACCTTGTGCCTCTTGTAGCAAAAAGAGGCTTCATGTGGATGACAGGCATGAGGACTGCCTGTACTGTTTATATCCTGACCATTCAGCTAAAGACTGTAAAATCTGCCGTACTTTTTCGGCCAAAACTCTCAAGGATAGAGAGGGCCGACTGCTGATATGGCTCCAGAGACTTAAGGAAAAAGATCTACCAGTCTCTTCAGGTGAGAGTGAGTGTTCCATGGGGAGTGTACACTCTACTCCTAAAAGGCCTAGCACTTCATCTCCAGGACCATCTGTACAGCCCCCTCAAAAGAAGACGTCCAAGTCTTCAGAGGATCGTTCTAAGGCCACTGCTGTAAAGGTTTCTCTACAGGATCCTATCTTCAAGAAACCTTTGGTGACATCTTCAGCCCTGCCGGTAACAATGTCGACAGCCACGATCTCCACTACGGTGGCGTCCTCTATGTTATCGACGTCGACGACTACAACATCCTTGTCGTCGACGGGTAGGTCTGTTCCATCTATTATTAGTTTAAAAAAGACCTCTTCAGCGTCACCGTCGACGAGCACCTCATCGTCAACGAAGCCTAAACCGTCATCATCCACAAAATCATCGACGCCGACGAAACCGTCTTCGACGGCAAGCTCATCGTTGATAAAGTCATCGTCGACTATGCCAGCGCCGACGAAGCCGTCGACGGGCCCTTCGACGGCGAGCCTAGCGAAGACAACGTCGACACCAGCATCGACGAAGCCGTCGACGACAACACCAGCGTCGACGAAGCCGTCGACGACGAAGCCATCAACAACACCAGCGTCGATAAAGCAATCGACGACGAAGCCGTCGACGACACCAACGTCGACGAAGCCGATGACGACGAAGTCGAAACAAACATCGTCGACGATCCTATTGTCGACGACGTCGTCGATGAAGAAGACACCGTCGACGACTCACTCTCAGTCGACTATCGACGGTTCCCCGTCGACGACCAATCCGTCGACGAGTGAATCACCTCCATTGAAGTGTATGTATTCACACTTCAGGATGACTGCGCGTACACTCACGCCAGAATTAACATCGCCGAGCAGGACCTTTTCCCCCCGGCTAATATCCTGGATACTGAGGACTCAGATGAGGGCTCTATGTTTCAGCAAGCGACAAGCCCATCTGAACTGCAAGTCAAACTTCACGAAAGTTCAGACTATGAGGAACAGGAGCAGGAACAGGATGTAGAGTACCAGGAAGAGATCCATCCTCCACCGCTTCCACAACAGCCTATGGTGTGTCTTCCTGCTTCTATTGTGATAGACCTGCAGTTTCTCATTGCAGATTATAAGCAAAGATTCCCATCCACTGCTCCGCCTCAGCCAGTGGTGACACAAACACCTGCGACACTTACAGTGGTCACACCGCCTCCTAAATCTCGACCGGCTCCTTTGATTCTCCATTCGGAGCCGTTTCGCTCACGCCCTCTGCCGTCCTCTGATGAGGAGGAGGAAGAAGAAGAGGAAGAGCAGCAACGTGAGGAAGGGGAGCTTCAGGAGGACGAATATGATGAATACATCATTTCAGGTCCCGCATCTCCTGTACAGGCGCAAGCGGATTCTCCCCCGGAAGACATTGGGGGTTTCCACAACATCGTAGAGAGAGCGGCGTTATGCTTCAGCCTCAAAGTCACTGCAACACCACAAGATTGTTTTCTTTACGATTTTAAAGACCCATATCAAAAGGCAGTACGATCTATTCCCATCATTGATCACGTCTGGGACCAAGGGGAGAAGATAATGCAGACCCCGGCATCTCTGATGCCAGTGCTGCCCAGATTGGATAAAAAATACAAAGCGCCGGACACTGCCCCAGCTTGCCTTATCAGCCATCCGAAGCCTGATTCGGTAATAACCCAAGCGGCACAACGCAAGTCAAAAAATCCTTCAGCTGTTTTGACTTTGCCGCCAGATAAAGAGGGCTGGAAGCTTGACAATATAGGAAAAAAGTTTTCGGCCATGTCAGCTTTACAAGTGCGTGCAGCAAACTCTTTGGCTCTACTGGGGCGTTATAACCGCCAAATGTGGGCAGACGTAGCTCCGTACTTGGGTTCACTTCAAGAGGAGCAAAAAGAAGAAGTGAGGAAGATTCTCCTCAAAGGCGAGCGCTCCGCCTCGGAGATGATTGATGTGGCACTGGATATCGCGTCCACAGGTTTCCAACAGCTGGCAGGAGCTGCAGTCCTGAGACGCCAAGGTTGGCTTAAGGCGACGTCTTTTCGGCCTGAAGTTCAAGCCAAGGTGTTAGACATGCCTTATGACGGTAAACTTCTGTTTGGACAACACATCGATGACATGCTTCAAGGTATCAAAAAAGATACGGATACCGCAAGGGCTCTTGGTACTCTACAATATAAAAACCCTTCCTTTTGTGGCTCCAGAGGGAGAGGTCAGTCCTTCAGAGGCAACAGTCGAGGATACAAATTTTCTTACAGCTCAGGCCAACAATATAAAACCCAGTACCAACAGAGGCAACCGCAGAACCAGTCGTCCTACAACAAATCTTCCTTTCGCGGACGGGGGGGGGGGGAGAAGGACACAGGCAGAAGACAATGACCTTTCTCTGACGCAGGTCTCCAGTTTCTCTCCACCTTACAAAGTTGGCGGGAGAATTACATCCTTCCTTCAAAATTGGCAACAAATTACGACAGATCACTGGGTCCTTCAACTTGTCAAATTCAGACATTCTCTGGAGTTTGTGGAACATCCTCCACATACGCCTCCGATTCCAATGCAGCACAAAAATCTAACACAACTACAATTGGAAATCTCCCTCATGCTCAGAAAAGGAGCGATAGAAAAAGTTCCCCGATCTCAGATAAACAAAGGATTCTATTCCCGATTCTTTTTAATTCGGAAAAAGGTGAAAAAATGGAGACCTATACTGGACTTACGAAACCTCAACCAATACCTCAAAAAAATTTCGCATGGTTTCAATCCAGGAGGTGCTACAACTTCTCAATGCAAACGATTTTATGGTGTCTCTCGACCTACAAGACGCCTATTTTCATATTCCGATCCACAAGAACCACAAGAAATTTCTCAGGTTCAAGGTGGCGGGCAAGCACTACCAGTTTCGAGTGTTACCCTTCGGTCTAAAATCAGCCCCACGCATTTTCACCAAGTGTCTGTCTCCAGTAGCAGCATACCTTCGCCAACAACATCACCAGGTATTTCCGTACTTAGAAGACTGGCTAGTCAAGGCATCTACTCACGCAAGCGTTACCAAGTCCTCCGACGCCTGTCTGCAACTCTTCAGTGCTCTGGGACTCACACTCAATGAAGAAAAATCTGTCCTTCAACCGTCCCAGTGTATCACGTTCCTCGGAGCTGTCCTCGATACTGCTCAAAAGAAGGCCTTACCTTCAATAGAACAACAAGTGAAACTAAGGACCTTGGCCACCCGGATTCAGTCCAAAAAATCTGTCACCGTGCTCCTCTACAAGTCCTTGCTCGGGATGATGTCCTCGAACATCCTCTTGATCCCTCACTGCCGCCTTCATATGCGCCCACTTCAGGAGGCGCTATCTGCTCAGTGGACTCAATGCAGATAATCCTTCGACGACGACGTCCGGATCAATCCTGCCATAGTCCAGGCTCTGGATTGGTGGCGTCAATCTCAAAATCTACGACAAGGCCTATCCTTCATACTTCCAACCTCGCCACACGTAATAATGACGGATGCTTCCTTGGAAGGATGGGGAGCATTTCTTCAGGACCTCCAAATCAACGGGCAATGGTCCCTAGCAGAGAAACAACTACACATAAATCTCCTCGAATTGAGAGCGGTATACCTGGCACTAAAGGCGTTTCTACCCAGGATCAGGAATTCCCCAGTGCTTGTGAGGACAGACAACACCACCACAATGCACTATCTAAACAAACAGGGGGGAACACATTCTCTGTCGTTGTCTCAAGAATCTCAAGAAATTTGGACTTGGCTTGTACAACACAACATTTCCCTTCGGGCGGAATACGCCCCAGGGACGGACAATGTCCTGGAGGACTCTCTCAGCAGTCAACGTTCCATGTGCCACGAGGGGGAGCTAGATCATCATCTTCTCAGCTCGGTATTCGCCCAATGGGGCAAGCCACCTGTGGATTTGTTTGCGACTCGCCACAACGCAAAATGCCAACATTACGCAAGCTGGCATCCCCAACCAGGATCCCTGGGGAATGCATTTTCGATCAGTTGGTGCAACGTGTTTGCTTACGCATTTCCGCCATTTCCCCTGATTCCCAGGGTTCTTCGGAAACTGAAGGCGGAGCATTGCACCCTGATCCTAATTGCTCCAGCGTGGCCGCACCAACACTGGTTCACGGAACTTCACCTCCTATCACAGAAACCGCCAATCCAATTCAAACCTGGCCAGACTCTCCTGACAATGAACCAAGGTCAAGTCCAGCATCCGGATCCAGCATCTCTCAGTTTGTCGGCTTGGCTCCTGAGTTCAGAGAGTTTCAGAACCTAGACATTTCTCAAGAATGCAGGACCATTTTAGCCCGGGCTCGGGCAGAGAGTACAAACAAAACGTATTCTCTTAAATGGAAAAGGTTCTGTGTATGGAGTAAAGCAAATAAGATACATCCTTTTTCTTCCACTCCAGCACAAATCCTTCCTTACCTGCTCCATTTAGCGCATTCAGGACTGGCGCATGCCTCCATTAAAGTTCACCTGGCTGCGATTTCGAGCTTCAGGCGTTCATCGACTGGCTCTACTCTCTGGTCCGGGAGACTAGTTAAACAGTTTCTAAAAGGCCTTTTCAGGACATTTCCTCCGGTGAGAGCTTTACCACCCACCTGGCAATTGAACATCGTCCTTGCTCAACTCATGAAACATCCATTTGAGCCAATACACAAAGCAGACATCAAATACCTGTCCTGGAAAACCGCTCTCTTGCTGGCGCTCACATCTGCAAGGCGGGTTGGTGAGTTACAAGCTCTCTCCATCCAGGATCCTTTCTTGCAATTCAAGCAGGACAGAGTTATTCTACGAACCAATCCTAAATTCATCCCTAAGGTTCCATCTAATTTTCACTTGAATGAGCCTATAATTTTGCGGACTTTTTTCCCAAATCAAGTTTCTGCAGCGAGAGGTCTCTCCACTCTTTAGACCTCAAGCGTTGTCTATAATTCTACATTCATCGAACAGAACAGTTTCGGAAATCCAACCAACTGTTTGTTGCTTTCAGTAGGCCTAGAAAAGGCCTTCCTCTGACAAAACAGAGCATTTCCCGTTGTATCTCAGCAGCAATAACTTTCTGCCATCAACAGGCAAATCATCCTCTGCATTCAAGAGTGAGAGCTCATTCTACCAGAGCTGTCTCTACTTCAATGGCACTCTTTGCAGGCGTGCCCATTCTCGACATATGCAGAGCAGCGACGTGGAAGACACCACATACGTTCACCAAGCACTACTGCTTGGAATCTGAACTCATGAAAGGTGCAGCTGTGGGTCAAGCAGTACTTTGTCATCTATTTCACTAGAGGTGAGCCTTCTCTTTCATCCCACCTTCCTACTGCATTCTTGCACATTTCTTTATTTCATTGTTTGGAGGTACTTGTTCTGTTTCACAAATGGTATTCTTATATTGTGTGATTTTACATGTTGTACCTTACGAAATGTGCTGGATATTGCTTGTTACTCTGATTCAGGCATGTGAATCTATGAAAGATACCCATAATACTGGATAAGAAATGTGTTACTTACCTGTAACTGCAGTTATCCAGTATTGGTATCTTTCATAGATTCACATGCAACCCACCCACCTCCCCTGGAAGGGCTCACCTTAGTTCTTTCAGTAGGTACTATTTAGCACTGTGCTTACGAAAATCTGAGGGACTAGGGCTCCTTCCAGGAAGGTTCTAGAGGCTGGTGAGATCTGATTAGTCCTTTTTACAAAAGGACATGGATATGTTACTAATGAGAGGCCTCTGGCCTATTGTTATGTATATGTCTTTATGACATTACTTTCTTTATATACCGGGGACTCCCACCCCGACGACGGGGAATGATTCAGGCATGTGAATCTATGAAAGATACCAATACTGGATAACTGCAGTTACAGGTAAGTAACGCATTTCTTCTGGTCTATACGGACACCCACGTTTTTTGACCACCTTTTTTGGAGTAGGAGCTGGGCCCAATTCCTCAGGCCACCAGCTAGGGGTCGATTTTAACATTGCTTCCCCAAACAACATAATCTCCGATTTTCCCGCGTTAAGCTGACGATAGTTGTCACCCATCCAATCCGCAAAAGCTTTCATGCCCTCCGAAAAGGTGGCCTGAGTATTGCGATTATTTTTATCAAAGGAGAGGAGCAGCTTAGTGTCGTCAGCATAGGAGATTGGGGTGAAACCTAGATTCCTCAGTAATCCCGCCAAGGGGGTGACGCAAATGTTAAATAAAGTTGTGCTCAAACTGGAGCCCTAAGGAACTCCCTTGGTCACTCTAGTAGTCTTAGAATGGAAAGGTCCCAGATTGCAACCTTGTTGTCGATAGCTATTCTGAAATTTTCTGTTTGGTTTGGTCATTTACTAAACACTGCATTTAGCCAAGGCTGCCTTGGAGGACTGCAGTATGAATACAAGAGACCACTATTATCTTGGTGTTGTGCTGTAGTCCAACAAGGTACACATTTACCATGGTGCAGGGGAGTGAATTGTGAGACACATATGTCTTGTTTAATAGACAGTAGTAAGGCTGATTTATCATTTGTGTTTCGCTACTCACAGCCCTTAAAGCAGGTACAACGACCTGGAATCGACATAACATCACCTCAATACACAATGCAAGTACTTCACAACTGTAATGGCAAAAGGAAAATTGTATTAAAGCTGTTGTATATCACACAACAACAGTTGTAACAGGGTAGCAGGTCTCCCTGCCCTTCTGAAGGCAGTGTCTTCAGCCGGCAATTTGAGTCCGGTTAACCTTGGGCCAATTCCTCTTTCGGAATTTGTACTTTATACAATGAGCAGACAGTGCTGTGCTTCACCAAAAGTATATATAGTTGCATTTTGATGACCTGGCCTGATTTCACGTCATTATCATCATGACTGACAGATTTATGTGGATGCATCACTCCTCAATGAATGTAGTGAGGCACTACGCCCATTGATAGAGTGCGATTGACCATGTTGCATTCACAAAGATAGAAATGTTCTGCTCTGCAAGCGTTGCCTTGGTTATTCCATTGAGTGTCAAGAAATAGCCATAGGAGCTGAAAATATAGACCAATGTGGCAGGTATCTTCAACAGAATTCGCACACTTACAAATCAGGGTTAGACTGGAAAAGTTATTATCAGCATCATATTGCATTGAGTTAGACCAATCCTCCTGAGGAAGATTTGGAGGAGAGGGTGTTCCCTACAAAGGCAATTTTATTAAAATGTGACTGGAAACTCTGCACAATGTTTCAACTATAATGGCTAAAATGTCAAATAATGTATATGCAGTTCAGAGGAGAACCTAATGAGATATTCCGGTGATTCAAGGTCTTCCACATGGCCGAAGAGCAATATATTCGGAGCATGTGTTGGCCGTAGATACATATCCTTAGCATAGTCCTTAGTGGCGCCTGGTAGGGAATGGGGGTGGCGGGCAAGGGGGACAAGGGAGGGGATTTGAAAATATTTTTTTTCAAACGCACTTTCCTCCGCTTATCTGCTCTTCCTGACAACAGTCCGGAAGAAGCTGCAAGAAGCACCCGGGCACACAGGCTCCCCTGAGACAATAACAATGCTGCAATGCAGTGTTGTGATTGGTCTGAGTGCTGTGGATCAGCACTCAGATCGGGACAGGGAGCCTGTGCATATGGAATATGCAAAGTGTGCATGACTGTTTGGCCGTCAAAAAATGGCTGGAAAGCAGTAATGCAGACTCAGTGTGCATAATCCACTCCTCCTTCCTGAGCCACCAGCCCCGTACACCCTAACCCAGCCCTGCAGCAACCAGAAATAAAGTTATAATAGTGTTCAGTTAATATCATTTTGTTTTTCCCTCTTTCACTGCTCTGGGAGCAGTGGGGTGACGCACCTCCATCTTAGCGGATGAGCCGCCACTGATACTCCTGCAATCTAGTGTTGGGCTCGGATGTTTGCAATTTCTTTTTCTTCGAAGAAGTCTTTCGAGTCACGAGGTATAGTAAATCCTCTGATAGTGTGTTTTGCGCATGGTAATCGGCTCCTTTGTAAGACTGTTTTTCTCCATCATAGGGTTCCGACGTCTACTTAGGGAATAAGACGCCACGCTTGGTTAAGAGTGTCAGGGTTTAAACCTGATGCCCAGCAAGATCTCCTCAATATACATTTGATGGAGATGCCTCGTTGGCCCACAAGTGGGCAAAATGATGAAAAAAAATTAAAAAGACACTAAATCTGCCAAAGCCATGGGTGCCCTTCCAACATATCAGCACAGAGGGTCCGTTTAGAGGGGCAAGTACAGAGGGACATTCAAAGCTACCACCTCTACAGGCACAGGTGCCTTGCAAAGGCAACAAATCCCCCATAAATCACACTATACAAGAGGGTCATACTATAAAGCACACTAAAGAGGCAATACCAACAGGGTCGAGGTCGTGGATCCACTTCCAAGGGAACCACTTCCACCAAGCAATGGCTCTGTCTATCTTCTTCCAGCTGCACTTAAAACCAGTGGGGGGATAGTTACAGGGTTACCACGCAGATTGGATACTAATTAACCTCAGATCAGTAGGTTGTCTCAAAAATAAAAGACAGTTATTGTCTAGAACTCACATCTTCTCTGCCCAATATTACCTCATTCCCAAGAAAGATGGCACCTTAAGGCTGATCCAGCGTAAGCAACATAAATATTTCAAGATTAACTTTCAACTCACTACTTACTCATTTATCTCTCTAACGGTACTGGACCCTCTACAGCTAGACGGAATACAACATTATTCTCATCACAGAGGCAAATAGTCCTCTGATGGATCTTTCTCCGCCAATACTAACCACAATGTTAGTCACCCAATGAGGAGCATTACTTAATGACCAACTCATAAATTTGAAATAAGTTTCAAATACACTTATCTCAAGGCCATACCGTGAAAATAAAGTATCGCAATAGGAAGACCAAATCTCCTAAAGAAATCAAGTCTATCTAGAATACAAACTAGAAGCTCTGCTACTACGACACAGAATAGAAGAAGCAGAACTTGATATTCTGAAAAGGTTTACTAATTCTCCCTACAACGCATTTAGATCAAAAGAGTAATGCAATACACTTTCAAATAAAGAACACCATGACACAATATACTGTACAATAATAGACTCAAGCAATGTAGATATTTATTTATTGTATTAATGTTCCGAAATTGATACAGATAAGCAATTTCTTAAGCATCTCAGAATCAAAGCAAAGGCGTAAAAGAATACATTTTAAAGTCCTCTAAGGGTGTGTTCATGAGCATTGGCAAAAAGAAAATATGAAGCAAAAATCAATTAGTTCGGCAAAGAAGATTTTCAACTGCATGAATGCAGAAGCATCAGCAATGGCAGTAAAATTAGGGTGTTGCTATAAAAGGGTAGAATCCAAAGCGTGATGGATAGTGTCCCAAGGAAATAAAAAATTAGCATTGCATTGTGACCTGGGCGTCCTTGCATCGGGAGGAAAAGAAAAAGAATGGTGTTGCCCTTCCTTTGGGGTTTCTTCTTATATAGTCCATATGGCACCTTAATGGCGTGGTGTCACTCCACAAGTCACTCCATTGAATGATTAATTTACGTATGTAGTCACAAAATACATTTAGTTACTCCTGCTTTCTTTACCAAGCACTTCATGTGAACAACTTGACTTTCCGGGCATCACAGATTTGTCAGCGGTAGGAAATATACAATGTAACAGACTATGGCATCGGGTGAGAGTTGATTTTCCCACCAAGCCATCTCACATTGAACTTTGAAAGAATGTCCTTTGTATGTATAATGAAAAATGCACGGAACAAATAGAACAACATTTGCGAAAATGTCAATGAATTATCATGCGTGCAATGGTAAAATAGCAGCTCAAGAAGAACACGTTTAAAGTTCAAAATGCATACATCAGCGTTAAATTATTTAAATTTAACTGAAATCAAATATAACGCATCAAATTATCACTTTCACCAATATATTATTAAACAAAATTGATTATCGTTAGCAAGGCCTACTACCACAAATTTTCAACCTCCATACATATAAATTATTCTTAAAAACCATTTTACTAAAATCATTTCCACATTTTTATAATCATTAAGGTCTCAGCTATCACCTCTCTGAGTTTCAATTTCTTAACTACTTTTATCGCATAATTGTACCACATTCTATTTATAATGCATTTGCAATGAAAGATAAATAAGATTTTTAGGCCTCATCATTAGATTTATTAGTTTTCATCAGTGCGTGAATATTAAAACATAATTTCATGATTAATCTTGTTATGAAAATCTATCAATAATCCATTTTAACTATTTAGAAATGTATTTCCTCCTTTCCTAAATCTTTCAAGCACGAATTTACTGTGCAGTTACTTCATTTATATCTATAACTGTATCACTTTGTTTATTTTGAAGTGCACATTCAGGTTTTTGTGTCTAAATCGGTAAAATGTCATGTAAAATGTTTTAATATATTTCGCTTCATCAAGGCCGATACTAGACCTCAGGCCTCTGAACAAGTGTATCCTGTCGGAGCACTTCCATATGGATACGCTGCAAGAAGTCATACCGCTACTGCAGGCAGCAAGGGGACCTTATTACAGTCATAGATCTCAAAGACGAATATTTTCACATACCAATACATCCAGCTCATTGGCACTACTTCCTTTTTAGGGCTCGCTGGTACGAAGGATGCACCAGCAGGAGCCTTTTAGTTGCCTGACTCGGGGGAATGAGGGACAAGCGTGTGTTACTAGCTTTTACAGGGTTTGGGTGCGCGCTCCGTCGGCTCCGTCCACGCGTGCGCACACAGCCAGCCACCACACAGACTGAAACGCACGCGCGCTTCCCCCCACCAGTCATCGGCTCTTTCTACACACGCACGCATGCATACATACACGCACACAGACACACGCGCACACACAGGCACACACGCGCACCCCCCCCCCCCGCAGTCATCACACACGCATACACACACGCACGCATATACACAGACTCCAAGACACATACACACACGCACGCTCACACATATACAGAGCCCCCTGCCGCCCCACATGCCCCCCCCGCCCTCGCAGCTCAGCAAAGGCCCCCACTCACCGGTACTCGTCTCCAGGCTCGTTGCAGGCGGCGGCAGTCTCTTTCTTCTGTGCGTACGAGGCTCTCTCACCGGGATCCCGCCCGGGCTTCCGGTGTGTCTTGACGTCCCGCCCCCGGCCTGCCTGACTTCCGCCCGGAATTGTACACCTTGTTTTTCTCGCCGTCTGTCTCGCTGTGTCTCATCTTCCGGTCCTAGTACCGTCAAGTGGTCAGTATTTGGTGAAGCTAGTTTTAAACTGGTGACGTGTTTAATTATGTAACATGTCATTTTACACTTATAAACTGCTTTATTATAAATGATCGCTGTTGCGTCTGCAGTTTGGTACGGTGTTTGCGAGTTGATGGCTGTTTTTTTCCCCCATATATACGGCTGTGTGTGTTTATATAGATAAATATTCACAGATATATATGCGTTATAGTTTAAAATATGTATTCATGTGCATTTACATGCGTGTATACCAGTGATTCGTCATGAGGCAATGCTAGATATGAAACCGCTACACCCATTTAACATGTGTCTTGTTTTTGTTGTGAATCGCCTTTTTAAACACGTGATTTCATTGCCATGTTTTCCTGCATGTGTTTCAGATTAACTCATTTCTCAGCCTGCGTGTACCG
The DNA here is from genome assembly GCF_964263255.1 of Lissotriton vulgaris. Classification (NCBI taxonomy): domain Eukaryota; kingdom Metazoa; phylum Chordata; class Amphibia; order Caudata; family Salamandridae; genus Lissotriton; species Lissotriton vulgaris. Next base: position 1,818,394,342 of record NC_141687.1, read on the forward strand.
TTTAATGTCACCTTTCTTATATCTACCCGTCCTCTGCACCAACTGTAACTTAATAATGAAAAATACGACTATTCCTGAATAAACCCTTTTTCTTTACCGACAAATATATTCGGGTCTCTAGCAGTGTATTTTGTCCTTGTTTACTTTGTAGCGCCTCGACGTTCACCGCGGCACAAAACAAGTTTTTTCCGTAAAACAGTAACGATCATGTTTAACCATAATTAACTCTTAACCGATCTTAGTGGAATGTTAAAATACCTGTGAAGGTGAGGCGAGGTACATTTAATAAAAACACTATTTATTAAACTACAAAGATATCACAAAACAACAACATGGGGAACAGGCAGGGTTTTGTAAATGCCCCCCTTTGATTCAAATGTGCCTTGACGGGAAATTACTGTTTTCAGCGCTACAGTCACAGTTCACAACAGCGATCTTTTACTCATCCTGTATTCAAACCTCAAGTCGGCATTTCCTGGTCTTTAGTACATGTTCGCTGGTCGGCAGCTGCCTCACTACATGTTCGTTGTTTTATTAATACATATAAAATGTTACACGCCACCGTCTCCCATCGAGCGTGCGTGAGTTTACAAACTACACGTGCAATGTCAACAACAGGGGTAGCTCACAGCCGAACAAATCTCAGATATAGTTAATAAAAAACGGAATCCTGGGAAAGTCCAACTTTGTGCAGGCAACAAACATCAACTGGTTCACTCTCGAGAGGGGGACAAATATTGGAACTTTAGGCCACACACACTGCGCACTCACACACTGCACACTCACACTGCTTCAGGCCACACACACTGCGCACTCACACACTGTGCCCTCACACTACTTTAGGTCACATACGCTGCACACTCACACACTGTGCCCTCACACTACTTTAGGCCACACACACTGCGCACTCACACACTGCGCACTCACAAACTGCGCACTCACACACTGTGCCCTCACACTACTTTAGGCCACACACGCTGCACACTCACACACTGTGCCCTCACCCTACTTTAGGCCACACACACTTCACACTCACACACTGCGCACTCACACACTGCGCACTCGCACACTGCGCACTCGCACACTGTGCCCTCACACTACTTTAGGACATACACACTGTACCCTCACACTACTTTAGGCCACACACACTGCACACTCACACAATGCGCACTTACACACTGCGCACTCACACTTCTTTAGGCCAGACACACTGAGCCCACATACTACTTTAGGCCACATACACTGCGCCCTCACACTACTTTACTCCACACACTCTGCACCCTCACACACTCTGCACCCTCACACACTCTGCACCCTCACTAACTCTGCACCCTCACACACTACACCCTCACACACTCTGCACCCTCACACACACTGCACCCTCACAAACTCATTGCCACATAATTATATGCTACATAATTACACTGCACTCAATGCAACATACACTCCAAACGATACCACTCAGTGCCACATAATTATATGCTACATAATTCCCACTGCGCTCAATGCAACATACACTCCAAACACCACTCAGTGCCACATAATGACACACCACATAATTACACTCTACTAAATGCAACACACACTCCACACAATACAACTCAGTGCCACATAATTATATGCGACATAATTACAATGCAACATACACTTCAAACAATACCACTCAGTGCCACATAATTACACTCCACACAATTACACTCTACTGAATACAACATACACTCCTCATAATACCACTAAGTGCCACATAATTATATGCTACCTAATTACATAGCGCTCAACGCAACATATGCTCCAAATACCACTCAGTGCCACATAATTACACACCACATAATTACACTCTACTGAATACAACATGCACTCCAGACAATACCACTCAGTGCCACATAATTATATGCTACATAATTACACTGCGATCAACGCAACATACGCTCCAAATACCAGTCAGTGCCACATAATTACACACCACATAATTACACTGCACTCAATGCAACATACACTCCGAATACCACTCAGTGCCACATAATTACACGCCACATAATTACACTGCACTCAATGCAACATACACTCCAAATACCACTCAGTGCCACATAATTACACGCCACATAATTACACTGCACTCAATGCAACATACACTCCAAATACCACTCAGTGCCACATAATTATACACCACATAATTACACTGCACTCAATGCAACATACACTCCAAATACCACTCAGTACCACATAATTACACGCCACTCAATGCAACATACACTCCAAATACCACTCAGTGCACACAATTACACGCCACATAATTACACTGCACTCGATGCAACATACACTCCAAATACCACTCAGTGCCACATAATTATATGCTACATATTTACACTGCACTCAACGCAACATACACTCCAAATACCACTCAGTGCCACATAATTATATGCTACATATTTACACTGCACTCAACGCAACATACACTCCAAATACCACTCAGTGCCACATAATTACAAGCCACATAATTACACTATCTATCTATCTATCGCCCTCACTCTTTCTATCGATCTATCGCCCTCACTCTTTCTATCGATCTATCGCCCTCACTCTATGTATCGCCCTCCCTCTATCTATCGCCCTCCCTCTATCTATCGCCCTCCCTCTATCTATCGCCCTCCCTCTATCTATCGCCCTCCCTCTATCCATCTATTGCACTCACTCTATCTATCTATTGCACTCACTCTATCTATCTATTACACTAACTCTATCTATCGCATTACCACAGCATAACTCAGCACCACCACAACATCACTCAGGGGCACCACAACATCACTCAGGGGCACCACAACATCACTATGAGCTACTACAGCATCACTGAACGCCACAGCATCACTCGTTGCCACCACATCACTCAGCACCACCACGGCATCAATCTGTGCAACCATTCAACAACTGGTTCAAATATGTTCTCTCAATGTTTCAAGCTTTATTACAAATGTCACAAAAAGATGTTAATATTTCACTTCTGTTCTTGGATTTTCATCACAATAAAATACACTGAACATAATCTTCACAAAAGGTATTTACAAAAGTTTAAGTTATTCAATCAATCAATCAATGCAATTTTAAAGCGCGCTACATACCCGTGAGGGTCTCAAGGCGCTGGGGGGGAGGGGGAGGGCCCGCTACTGGAGGAAGAGCCAGGTTTTGAGAAGTCTTCTGAAGGCCAGCAGATCCTGAGTCTGTCGTAGGCTGGTGGGGGGAGCGTTCCAGGTCTCGGTGGCGAGGTAGGAAAAGGATCTGCCGCCGGCGGTGGTTTTTCGAGTACTAGGAACTGTGGCGAGACCAGGGTCTTCTCTTGAATTCCGGCGTCATGTAGGCGTGCTGATAGGGTGCGGTGGCAATCTGTGTCAAAGGCTGCTGATAGGTCCAGGAGGATGAGGGCGGCTGTTTCTCCTTTGTCCATTAGGATCCTGATGTCGTCAGTGGCGGCGATGAGGGCGGTCTCGGTGCTGTGGTTGCTGCGAAAACCGGATTTGGAAGGGTCCAGGATGTTGTCTTCAAGGTAGCGAGTTAGCTGTTTGTTGACAAACTTCTCTGTCACTTTTGCCGGGAATGGGAGCAGGGAAATGAGCCGGATGTTCTTGAGGTCCTTGGGGTCCGCCTTGGGCTTCTTAAGAAGGGCGTTGATCTCGGGGTGCTTCCAGCTTTTCGGGAAGGTTGCTGCCTCGAAGTTCCGGGAAGGTTGCTGTCTCGAAGTTATTGCCATTATAAATTACAATAACTTTTATTTAAGTATTAATTATTCAAAAAAATTAAAAGCCATTGTTATTTGTAATATCAATACATCTAAGTCACGTAACAACAACACATAATGCATTACAAATGCTATAGGTGTCACGTTTGCGAAAGTTATAACTATTGGCATTGCAAATGACAAAGCTATTATTTTCGCTATTTTCAAAACCAAAACATAAATAAAAAATGTGTTATTTACAATACCAATAGCTCAAACTTTCCTAATGCGAGACCTATTGCATTGCAAATGCTTGTTCAAGTAGTGGCCAACATTATCAGTTCAAAGTGTTGCCATTTTGAGTCACTACTGCACCAAGAGTAGTCACAAAATGTCTTGCAGTAGTAGCTGCTAATCTCAGAACAGGGGCACTCTAGACGATTGGCTGAACAAGTGTGCAAACAAACAACAATGTCTGCAGGAAACTCAGAAGGCTTATCCCAGTCCTGCAACAGTACAAAAGATCTATCTTTCATTGCTTCTTTTTTAACCACATCTTCACAGTCAAAAATACCCATGAGCCTTATAGGTATGATGGCCTCATGTATCTCCATATTACCACTGCACATACGCCCCCTACAACAGTGTCTACAGTCAAAATGGCCTCAATTGCACTACAAGATCTAGTGTTGATAGGCCAGCGACCAATCGCTCTCTGCAGTGGTGGAACAGCAGGGTCGGCCTTTCAAAGCCCCTGTCCTGCAAGCGACCACCACAACAGACACATCCTTACATGGTTAGGAGGCACACATTTATTTATTTATTTATTCCAAAGGTTTTATATAGCGCTACTGGACCCAAGAGTATCAGAGCGCTTTACAAGGATGGTGAACATAATGAGATAAAATAAACAATTAAGCGAAAAAGAGTTACAGTAGGATAATGCATTCAACATCGCTAAGGAGGCAAAGAAACGGAGAGATAAAATTAAGTGGAAAATGAATAATTAAATGTTAGGGGAGAGGGGGTGAAGAGAGGGGGAGTGAGAGAATGAAGGGATTGAGAGGGGGTGGGAAGAGGAGTGGACAAGGGAAGAGAAAGGAGTGAACATGGTCAGAGTCAGTAACATTAGATATCCCAATACTTGTTGAGAAGAAGAATTTTGAGTTCCTTTTTGAAGAGAGGGTAAGAGGGGTTGCAGCGAAGATCCTTAGGGAGAGAGTTCCAAATTGTAGGAGCGTTACCAGAGAACGCACAGAATTGGGTCTTTTGACATTTGAGTCTGGGTGGGATCAAGACAAGGGAGTTTGTGCTCCTCAGGGACCTGGAGCAACTGCTTTCTGTAGTTTTGTTGTAAGGTAAGAAGGGGTGTTTTGGTGAAGAGCTTTGTGAGTGATCCAGGCAATCTTGTAGGTGGATCTTCCTTCTATTGGGAGCCAATTGAGATTTTTGAGGACGGGGGAGATGTGATCACATTTTTTACAATCAGAGATGAGTCTCGCAGCTAGATTGAGGACAGATTTCATCGGAGCAAGATGGATTTTAGGGGTGCCAGCCAAAGTGGCATTGCCATAGTCAATCCTGGAAAGGACAAGCGATTGAACAACAAGTTTGAAATCGTCTGCTGGAATAAATGGTTTAAGTTTCTTGAGGTGGAGAAGGGTGAAAAGCGCACTTTTGCATGCATTTTTAATGTGGGGAATGAGATTTAGATTCTGGTCGATACTGATGCCTAGGGATTTGACAGAATTAGAGTGCTATATTTCACGGTGTGCGGACAGTAGTCTCCAGTGCCGAGGCATCTACACATCAATCACCAAGAGCTTATTGCCATCCAATTAGCTCTCAAGGCATTTCACCAAAAAGTGTTTCTAGTCTACACCAACAACATGACAGCCGTGTACTACATTAAAAAACAGGGAGGCACACACTCCATAAAGCTCTCACGAATAGCAGAGCGTATATGGTACTGGGTAATACATCACAACATCCACCACCTAGCAGAATATCTAGCAGGGGTGAACAACGACTTCACAGATATGCTCAGCAGCTTGCACCAACAAGTACATGAGTGGGAAATCAACACGACATTACTCCACTCATACTTCCAACAATGGGGAACCCCAGAGGTGGATCTCAATGCACACCCCAGAATGCGAAATGCCAAACCTTCGCCTCCAGGTTTTCCTCTCCCCTGGTTCAAGGACAACGCCCTAGGGATCGACTGGTCAGAGATATTTGCCAATGCTTTTTTTCCTCTCCCACTTGTTCCGTACATGGTTCAGAAAATAAGGCAAACATCCCTCACACTAATACTAATAGCCCCAACTTGGAAAAGAAATGTGCAATATTGTTTAACAAAGCATGTCCAACTGCTATCCCCTACTGTACAGGGTACAATTTGCTATCGACTCCTATTACAGCAGGCAGGCTTAGTCTACACTTCAAATTGGTTATACTTAGCAGCGCTAGCTGCGTATATGCAGAACAGACAACACACGTTTTTATTTAAAATTCTAGTTTTTTTTAATTTAAAATTCGCTTTTATCGTTTTTTTCCAACACACATACATCTTCATTCGATAATCACAATAATACTGGTGCTTAATTATGTCCATTGCATCTGTTCATCTACATTGAATCCTCAGAACATATCTATCAGTACAATTCACTAAAATTCTCATGTACATATTCCGAGTTGCCACTGCAGAAGTCCATTCTCTTATAGCTCACAGCGCATCAACAGGATGCTAATGCCTAATATTCATCAACATATAAATGTCCCTAATCAGCTGAAATAACAATTATGTATGTATGTATGTATGTATAAACCATTTTATAGCGCGCTCTGTTACTTGGGAGTATCCTGGCGCGATGGGAAAAAGCAGAGGAAAGAAAAACGGAAATCAACTTATGTCACACTCCTGAATAAATGGGTTTTCAATTTTTTCTTAAACTGGGCTACACTTTGAGTGGAGCGCAGGTGGAGGGGAAGAGCATTCCAAGCTCGGGCAGCCACAACAGCTATGGACTGGCCCCCTAGTCTAGTTCGCTTAAAGCGAGGAGGAGTCATCTTGAACAAGGAGGATGATCTGAGTGCTCGTGTGGGGGTGTAGAGGGTGAATCTCCTCTTCAGGTAGGCAGGTCCTTGATCATGGGTTGCTCTAAACGAGAGCACTAGGGATTTGAACAGGATGCGTTGTGACACTGGCAGCCAATGAAGGCTATACAGCTGGGAGCGAACGCTCTGCCATCTCGGGACATTAAATAAAAGACGGACAGCGGCATTCTGGATAACCTGGAGACGTTTAACCAGATAAGCGGGGATGCCGCTAAACAGAGCGTTCACGTAATCTAGCCTTGCTAGAATGAGAGCTCGGGCAACAGTCTCCTTTGCTTCTCTAGGAAGCAATGGAAAAAATCTTCGTAGCATTCTCAGAGTAGCAAAGCATGTCCCCGATAGTTTCTTTATGTGGTCCTCAAATCTTAGGTTCTCTCCGAACCAAATGTCAAGATTTTTTGCGGGCCACCCATCACCTTAGGGCAGGAAATGTTCGGGGCCACAGCGAGTTTTTGAAATTGGAAGGGAAAGAACCATAGAAGAGGACCTCGGATTTGACCTCATTACATTTCAGCTGAGCCAAAGTTAGCCAGCGAAAGACTGAGGACAAACATAGCTGGACTGTAGAAGTATCCAGATGATCATCAGGCGAGGTAAACAACAGCTGTGTATCATCCGCATACCCTATAATCTTAGCCCCGTACCGTTCCGCTAGGTATACCGGGGGAGTGATGTAAATATTGAACAGTAGGGGACTAAGGGTGGATCCCTGTGGGACCCCAGTGAGGAGTGGTTTGGGCTCTGAGGCATGAGGCGGCATCCAGACCTGTTGTGTTCTGTCTGATAGAAATGAGGACAGCCAGGCCAGGACACCGCCACCAATGCCAATAGCAGACAGCCTGGCGAGGAGGAGCTCGTGAGGAACGGTATTGAATGCGGCAGAGAGGTCCAACAAAATCAGGACCGCTCTGCCGCCTCCGTCCAAGCACTCCCGAATCGACTCCGCCATCTCAACCAGTGCTTTTTCTGTGCCATAGGCTGCCCTAAAGCCTGATTGAGCTGGATGTAGAGCATTGGAGGTCTCAACAAAGCTCTCCAGTTGACGAAAGACCACTTACTCACATATTTTGGCCAGCGCTGGCAAAAGGGATATTGGACGATAGTTCCCAAGAACAGTAGCATCCAGCCCTGATTTTTTCAGAAGCGGCAAAAGCTTTGCCTGCTTCCAGCTTAGAGGAACCTCTGCTGAGGATAGAGAGATATTCACTATCTGGGTGACCTCACTGCAGACAATACTAGCCACTTCCGAGAGTACCCGGGCAGGGCAGTGGTCAGAGGGAGAGCCCGATTTGAGGGACTGGAGAAGAGGCAGTACATCACATTCCGCGGCCAGCGAAAAGTCCGTAAACTGTTGGATATCGCAGTGGCATGGCATAAAAGAAGGGCCAGCTGCTGAGCTATCCGCTGGTAGCGCAGAAAGTAAGTCCTGCTGAATCTTAGTTATTTTATTAATAAAGAAATCAGATAGGTCCTCGCACCATTGCACGGAGGAAGGGAGTGTGGTAGTATCAGCAGCAGGGGATACAAAACTTTTAACAATAGAGAAAATCTCTCTACTGTTATTTTCCGCTTTAGCAATTCTCCCTGCGTAGTAGTTCCCTTTGGCTGTCTTTATGGCGGCATAGTAGTCTTTCTGGGCTGCGCATAGGGCGGACTTTGTCCCCGAACTATACCCGAGTCTCCAAGCTCGCTCCAGCTTTTTACATCCCAATTTCAGCTCCCTCAGCTCAGGAGAGAACCATGGTTGAGAGGGGGTGCGTCGGAACCTGGACAAAGTAGTATGTTTCGTAGACACATTCGCCACCTGTAACACCCACCCATTAAAGCCGCTAACCGCCTCGCCCATCACAGGTATAAGCTTCGGGCGAGCTCTAGATAGAGCCTGGCCGAACGCAACCAGGTTGACCTTCTGGGGATGGCTCGTGGGCTTTGTGGGAGCTGATTGTAATCATAATGCCCACCCCCCTCCCATCCCACCCACAGCCCCCGGTGCGTCTCAACCATCAAAAAGTCCATGAATCTGAGTCAGCTCTGTATATAATAATAGCAATAGTGTATGCTTTAACCTGTATACAATCTGCGACAATGGACATCTAACATGACTGCACTGGGAGTTGCTACTATTCCTATATCTCTGGGCTGTCCCATGTATTCCTTCACCGCTGCGCCGCTTCCCTCTCCTCCTCATGATCCTGCAGGGCCTGTACCAGAGCCTCCCACGCCCTCCCTGCCTCCAACATCTTTTCGTTACCCAAGCACCTAGACTGCTGTAGTCACGCGCTACCCATTTTACTAGTTCTGCCTTCCACCTCACAAAGCTGGGCCCTCCCCTCGACTTCCAGTGGGCTGTAATATCTCTCTTCGCTAAGAGCAACCCCAGGTCTAGGAATTTTTTCGTTACCTTTGATTTAGGAGTGTGTGGGAACCAAAGCAGCAAACACATGCCCATGTCAGCAGGTATTTGATGCTCTGTAACTTCACATAGCAGGTCCACTACCTCTTCACAAAATGTTCAGAGTTTTGGGCAACTCCACATCATGTGTGGGTACTCCACCCCCTCCAATGTATAACGCGGGCACTGTGCCGTATCTGCTCCAAAGTACCTCTTAGCAGGGGTAAGGTATGCCCTATGTAATATGGAAAAGTGTACCAACTGGAATCTGGCATTTCTGGTGCTCTTCCACGCCCTCCTAACTATATGTGCCCAAGCCGTCTCAGGAATCTCTTTGCCCAGTTCTGCCTCCCATTTCCTCTGCTGGTCCCCTAGTGGCTCCATCCCTAGCCTTAATGTTCTCTCTTCAGTTGTAAGCACTTCCAGGCAAAGCCGCTGAGGCAGAACTATGAAAGACAACACATGTCGTGGTATCCAGCGCCCCCCGATATCGTCAGGGCCCCTGAACTCCAGTGCAACCGCATGTGTAAGCCATTGCAGTTGAGCCGCCAAATAATAGAGCTCGAAGTCCGGGATTGCCAGTCCTCCAGCTAGTCTTGGGCGGATCCTCTTTAGCGCCACTCGTCTCCGACCAGCTCCGCACAGAAACCCCCCAACAATTGATCGGAGCTGCTGGAACACTGATCCCGGGATCCAGATCGGTAGTGTACGAAAATAATAAATAATCGGGGAAGCGCCACCATCTTCAATAGTGCTACCCAACCTGCCACTGAGAGCTGCAAAGTGCTCCAAAACGCAATACTACCCTTGAGGCCTCTCACAACCCTTCCTATGTTCTCCTCCAACATATTATTGGGCGAATGATATATGTGAGATCCAAGGTATGGCAAGCAATGAGATTCCCAGCGAATGTCTTGTACCTGAGAAGGGCTAACCACCCCCGGGGTCACTGGGAATAGGCACGTCTTTGTCCAGTTCACTCCAAGTACTGAAACCTTGCCAAATTCACGGAGCAGTGACGTGGCTCCCTCCAGGGTTTCCCCTGTGTTAGCCAAAAACATGAGCAAGTCATCAGCATATAGCGATATATGCTGCCCTTCTCCCCGAAGGCCAAGCCCAAAATAACTCCGCCCTGTTCTGGCATGTGCCACTAGTGGTTCAATTGCCAATGCTAATAGCAATGGTGACAGCGGGCATCCCTGTCGTGTCCCTCATCCCACCGAGCAGGTGGAGGAGACCACACTCCCCGTCCGAACCCTGGCTGTTGCTGACTCGTAAAGAATTCCAGTCCACTTCACGTACACATCCCCAAGGCCAAACCATCGCAGAACGTGTAATAAGTATGGCCATTCCAGACTGTCAAATGCCTTCTCAATATCCACAGACAGCACAGTTGCTGTCGCCCCCGTACAATGGTCCTCCCCCATTAATCTAAGTAGGCGTCGCACGTAGGTGGCCGTATTCCGAGTTGGTATAAATTCTGCGTGATCAAGGTGAACCAGCTGCACCATGTATGGAAGGAGCCGGGTTGCAAGAATCCGGCCTAAAATGTTATAGACGGATGTAAGCATAGATAAGGCGCGGCAAGCAGTCCTATCTGCAGCATCTTTCCCGGGTTTCAGCAGTGGGATAATAATCGCCTCATGTGCGGAGGCCGGTCACTTTCCAGTGTCATTCGCATCCTTAAAGACCGCCTGCAACCTAAGGGCCAATATATCAATGTAGGCCGAATAAAACTCTATGGGTAGGCCGTCTATGCCAGGTGTTTCATTACGCGCCATGTGCTTAACCGCACACCTAATCTCCCCTAGCGTAATCTCCTGCCCCAGCAGATCCGCTTGTTCCATATCCAGTTGCGGGATCATGACTTCGGCCAGAAAGGTCTCTATTTATTTAAAATTCTACTTGTCAAGCTTTTATGGATGGATTAAAATATTTATTCCTCTCTCCATCTCAATAGTACCTGTCTGGAATCTTAATATAGTGCTCAACAGACTTATGGGCCTTCCTTTTGAACCACCGCATTCATGTGGACTACAGTTCCTCACATTGAAGGTAGCCTTCTTAGTAGCTATAACGGGGAACATCACTTACAACGTATTTTTTACAACGCACTACCATTACATCGCAACCATTACAACGCATACCATTACAACGCATTGCGCTGGGGGGCGCTCTAGGATAGGGAATATATTTAATTTACTATCCAACACCTTCCCTGCTATCCACGGGGACTGGAGTTGGAATAGTAAATCAAATAATTCACTATCCAGCGCCTAAAAGCATTATGCGTTGTAATGGACTGCGTGGTAAAAACCGCGTTGTAAAGGCATGCGATGTAAAAGCATGCGTTGTAGTGACACCAATCCGCTATAACATCTCTTAGATGGATCAGTAAACTTCAAGTGCTCACTTTGGAAGAACCCTTTTTCCAAGTCCATTCTGATAAACTGGCACTAAGAACAAACCCCAATTTCTCCCCAAAGTGGTTTCTTCTTTCCGTGTAAACCAAACCATTGAGCTCCCAGTTTTCTTTCCAAAATCAGACTCAGCAGTGGAAAGAGCTCTACGCACACACAATGAGCAGTCATGTATTACATCGAGAGAACTAAACCTTTTCATAAATCTCAACAACTTTTCATAACATTTTCAAATCATCAGAAAGGCTTTCTAATCACTTGAGCACAAATTGCAAGGTGGATAGTAAAACGTATACTAACTTGCTACCACAAGGCCAAACATGTGCAGCCTGCAGCTCCATGAGCACCTTCCACCCGGAAGAAAAAAGCCTCCATAGTTATCCTGGGAAACATTCCACTAGTGGATATCCATAAAACAGCCACATTAAATAAGTCACATACATTCACAAAACATTATTGTGTTGATGTCTTAGCTAACCAAGAGGCTAAAGTGGGTCAAGTAGTAGTTCAAGTTCAGTTCAAAATCTTTATTCGGATTCCAAGAATCGATAAAAGCACAATTAGTATGATGAACACTTTTTCAAGCCTCTAAGTCAGCCAGAAGCTAGCCACCGCATTTATGGACCACTGCTTTACATTCAATGCTACGCATATGTATCTACAGCCAACACATTCCACTAATTGAATATATTACTTACCCTGTAAGCCTCTATTCTTAGCATGTAGTGCTGTAGATTCATATGCACCCACCCTCCTCCCTGGATGCTACTGGCTGACAAATGCTCTATTATACTTAACATTTATCTTTCTCAAACCATAACCTGCATGTTTTACTATCTTTTTCTGTTTTCCTGTTCTTATCCAAAGCTCACCCAAAGAGCCCAAAAAACTATTTAACAAAGGTGCTGATGACCATGCGCTGCACAGACCATAGGGCGTCACTATACCTTGTGACTTTAAAGACATCTTCGAAGAAAAACAAGTTGCAAACATCCAAGCCAAAACAAGATGGCAGGAGTAAGCTAAGCATACGAATTTACAGCACTACATGCTACGAAGCAGGGTAAGTAACATATTTTCTTCTTCAAAGCTCAAAATCATGTATGGTCTTGCAGGTCATACACATGAATACTATTTATTTATTTATAAAGTTTTATATCCTTATACCAAAAAATGGATAGAAAGCAAGACATATTTGTGGACCACTGATACAGCCCCTGTCTGATGCATTGCGTTCCACTGGGCAAATACCCATTCCCAAATAGAGGCACATTTTAGTGCTGCTAATAATAAATGTATTGCTAAATATTCAATCTTTTGAGGTATGCCGCTGAAGTATGCCAGAGTGCTGCTCAAAAAAGCCTGTCAGAAGTTATGAAGTAATAAAATGCGAGTTCTGCTTTTTCAGCATTGGGTCTTTCATAAATTCACATGCTTGAATATTTCCCCATCGTCAGGCCTGGAACCCTCTGTAACCAGTGTTCTATTGTAGTGGACCCGTACACAGAACAACATTGCAAAATACATGGACTACACACAACCTGTAAACCTCATGTTATGATCGCAAGCCTGGCCAATCAAAAGCACAAGCATTACTTATTTCTACTCACCTCAGAGGGTCCAACAGCCAGATCTTTGTAACCGCAAATCAGTGTGAAGGGGAACTCTCAGGAGCTGTGCTCCAGGTTCTTAAAAGACCATGGGGCTTATTTACGAAGAATTATTGTAGCGCAGTGCTGCAAGCCATTTGGCTGCGCCGCGTTGCGTTAATTCTGAAGCACAGAGATGCGTCATATTGACAAGGATATGACGGATCCCTTTGCTCTCCCCTGCGCTGGAGCACAATTAGCTGGCATGCGTTGACCCAGGCACACAAGCCCCATGGTTCAAGGATGCCTGTGTCAGGGGATGATTCTTTATGTGCAGAAAGGTGTTCCTTCCTGTCCATAAATAATCTGGAATAGCGTTTTTCAACTTCTATGTGTGCTGCATTAGCACACTTAGAACTTGCAAACCATCATTTTTTTATGATTGTTTATGTGCTGGAAGAGACACCTTCCTGCAAATAAACAATCATAAGAGGTAAATTCATCATTCAAAGTGTGCTGCAGAATGCAGCACCCATAGAATGAGGAAAAAAAGCGAGGAGAAATGAACAAATTTCTACTCGTTGCGCTACCCTACACCTCCCATTGGGAGGCGTAGCATTCAGACCCATTTACAGTTTAACGATTTCTTGTAAATCTGGAAATTTGTCAGGCTCCATGGGTGTTGCGTGGGCACACCCACAGCAACACCTATTTCCCGCAAAGTGCTGAGTGTAAAGGGGCCGTATTTACAAGGTCAGGAAAAACCACGCACGGTAGCCTTTTGTGTACTTGTAAATATGAGGCAGGAAAATGCGCCAGAGGTGCAGCTCAAAAAGTGACACACCGACAGCGCAAGGGGCTTGTAAATAAGCCCCCATATTTCTGAGTAATGTTTTCCCAAAATTAACATCATCTCTCTTCATTCTTTGATCTATTTTTTCACTGGGACATGGCTGGCAAATTCTCAAAGGACTCTTTTTGCAAGAGATCTGCGAAACACAATGAAAGAATAATTTGCCTGGTCAAAGGGCATGCCATTTGTATCACCTTCATGCACCTAAACCATGCATGACTCGGGGCACTGTGAAATTTGCCTTAACATGCTAAAAAAGAGGCACCGATATAGGTATTTAGCCTTAGCACTGGTTCAAGAACAGGGCAGTATATAACCTCCCAGTCCTGCACCCTCGAGGAAACAAGCATTGGCATAGCCAATAGGTCTCGCCTTTGGGACAATGAACCTTAATTCATAAAGTATAGCAAGAAAGAAGGCCTGCAGTAGCAGGATACGAGATCTCCGATGGTGCACATGGGAAGGTCTAATAGAGAGCACTGCTGATATATATACATAATCATAAAACACCACACACCTCTGTCATTCTTACACCTCTTCCCCGTTCTATCAGCACTACGCTGCCACTTCCCGCGGATAGTCAACTACTCTTGTGTGCACAGAATCCTATCACTTGAAGCAGGAAAATATGTTTTGTGAATAAAGTAACGGTTTCGTACCCTCAGTTCAGTCTGTTTGAGAAAGTGGGCAAGTTTTAAATAGGCCTTTATTGCTTTTCAACAGGTAGATTTAAACAATGTACATGGGCCGTCATTATTTAGAGTATGTTGTACAGACATCAGTGCACTGGAGGTGGGGGGGAGGAGTAAAGATGGCACGAACAACAGGAAGGGGGAAGGAGACAACGAGAGGGGGGGCGAGATTATAGACAGCATGGACAACAGGAAGGGGGGGCGGGAAGAAATTTAACACAACAACGGGAGGGACTGGTGCAAAACCAGATGAGGCTGGAATATCGAATGGCTTCCATGACACTATTCAGGATGAAACGAGAACAGGCTGCCCTGAAGTAACCATTCATACAAGTAAACTAACTAGCTTTTCAGAGCATAAGAGTGAATAAGGCATGAGCATTTCTATTGTCAAAAAATGGCTGAAGTTGCACATTTGTATTTTCTCTCATTTAATTACTTATATTTTACTTAATCGCAGCAAAGAATGAAATTTACAGACTTCTTCGGTGCCCTTCTGTTTTTAGGAGGTCAGGCATTTGAATTAATTACTTTTTAAATGTGAGGAGAAACGGAGCAAGTTGGTGAATTGGGAGTTCAAAGATGGTGGGACACTCTAGAAAGGTGAGGGAAAGGAGTCCTGCAAGCAGTTAAAAGTAGGTTACAGCCCACTTATGAATTGCATTTGCTGAAAAGAGCAGCCAACTATCTGTGTTTCGTGGCAAATGAGGACACTTGATTTGGTAAAGCCCCCTTCTCCCTGCTCTGTGTTTATACAGAGATATGATTACCATTTTAGCAAACATGGCGCTTGCTTACTTACACATCAGGTAAATTGCTGCAGGCACTACAATTAGCAAATGTAGAACAGCTGAGCTGAACTTTACAAAGTATCTTGTATAAGTCGTGGATAAGTTCACTGATGCAAGAGCGAGACATGCATGCTACCCGACGCTATACCGATATTAAGAGTCATCTGAAAATCAGATGTGTGATTTCATCTCCGGGTGATCAGATCACTGGCAGCACATAGGTAAACTAAACAAGCTGGTTAGCCCTCATTCGCTAAAGGAGTGATAAGAGAGGTTGGGAAGGGACTGACTTCAGCATCTCGACAGAAGTGAAACCGTGTACTTCCTACATGCATGACAATGTACACGCGGCAGGTACGGAAGGGGCTCAGAGCATCCAGAACTCTTGTGATTATAGTTTTATTTTTTAACATGGTGAAAGTCTGCGCAGGCTTCGAGGCGCTCAACTCATCCATCATTGTGACCTTCACACAGAACGACTTAGCATGTACACTGACCTGTTAATTTGGGGGTTAGTATAATTGTTGCAGGTAATGTGTGCACATGGCACGTTGCATTCCCAGCAAGTTACATAGTGGAGCGGGGGCAGTGTCATGCAACCACGAATGACAGAGAGAAGGGGGTGGCAGAAGGGGCGGTTATTTGTCTGCTCGTTCAACTTCAGTAAGTTGTGTAAGAAGCCCAGAAAAGGGAAGATGTGTTTTACGTTGAAGAGAAAATAATGATTTCCCAGAACCACAACGGCGTCTCGTTTCCTTCTCTCATAAACTACACTGTGTTTAGATGAGGGTTGAATGACTACGTGTAAAAAAAAAAATCGGACTGCAAAAATGGTTCCTGGAAGGAGCCTGGATATCCATTGTTCACGTCGAGACTCGTTCACTTCCAGGAACACCCTCTCACCTCGGCCAGCGGGTCGGGAGGAGGAGCGGACAAATTGAGGCGAGTACATTATGTTGCATTATGCAAGGTCCAGAGGAATGGGAGGAATCGGACGTCCATTATACAGTGTGTCAGAGATAAAGAGACAAACACGCAAAGGCCAATAGAATGTTTGGAAAATGAAAAACCACACGGACAAGTTTGGAGAAAGTCTGGAGTGATTCCAAGAGGCCTCCCCATAGAGCAGCGCATACGCTCTGCGCTAGGCTCGACCTAAAAAAAGGCCTCAGATTTCCATCCTGTGTCAACAAAGTCTTCTTTAAAGACTATTCCTTCGGTGCATGTACCCTATGAGCCTGCCTTGAAGGTTCAGACCTCTGGTCACTTGCACAAAGAGTATGATAGTTGCAAGATAAATGACCCTTAGCTATACTAATATAATAAAGAGAGAGCCCAAACCTTTGAGGCGGGTAATCTCAGGAACCACAGCACCAATCACAACACCCAATACAGCGTTGGAAAGGGCAGTTGCAGCAGAAGGACATAGGCTATGCAGACGCCCACCATATACATTTAAAAGGTAAAAGAACCGTGCCAGCAAAGTAGTCCCTTGTGGGCGTGTCTGCGTAGTGCTGTGGGCGTGTGCTGGGGGCGTGACAAACGTTGGGGGCATGTGGTACGTTCCGCCCTTCATGCCATGTCTCATATCGTGTGCTGTGGGCTTGTGCGGGGCGTGGGATTACGGAAAAAAGAAAGCGAGCATTGTGCCCAATATTTCATTGTTTTTTTTCCCAGGCTCTGTACATTCCAGCTCCGGATGTGCTTGCCCCGCGCTCCCAGTGACATGCATCTGCTTTACTGTATGGAGGTCAGGCATGGCGCTATTCCCAAGGGCCGGAAGGAGCGCAAACAGGGGCAATTGTGCAGGAAATGTAATCTCGCCTTAACTTCCGGTGACGCCTGAAGCGCACACTGGAGATTTTCCACTTCTGTTGCACACAGGCCTCGCGCCACGCACATCCGGACACATGGCCCGCCTCCACGGAAATAGTAAGAAAGGGACCATCCCTCCCCCGAGAATATGTGATGATATTCCACAAACCAACATCCCGCATACCATCACTCCGCAATTTTTTTAACGCTGGACTATTACTCCGCAAAGACATCATTTCTAAAACTTTTACAACGCATATGACTTTATGACGCATGCCATTATAACGCAAATGCATGTGTGGTAAAGTCATATACATTGTAAAAGTACATTATTAAAACATCAAATATATGTTTGTATATATGTGTATATATATATATATCTATATATATATATACATTTTTTTAATTTAATTAAAACATTTATTCTTTTAAATTGCATTTTTTATATTTTTATTTATTATTTTTATTTATTACCCTTTACACCCTAAAAACTAATCCCACCCTGCTCCCTTTAAATACCCCTGCACCCCATAATCATAACCCACCCTTACTCCTTAAAATACCTCAACACCCTTAAACACTAACCCATCTTAACCCTATAAATATACTCTGTACCCCAAAACCCAAACCTATCCCTAAACCCTAAAAATACCCCTGTACCCCAAAACCCAAACCTAGCCCTGAACCCTATAAATACCCCTGTACCTCAAAACCCAAACCTACCCCTGCACCCTAAAAATACCCCTGTACCTCAAAACCCAAACCTAGCCCTGAACCCTAAAAATACCCCTGTACCACAAAACCCAAACCTACCACTGAACCCTAAAATACGCCTGTACCCCAAAACCCAAACCTAGCCCTGAACCCTTAAAATACCCCTGGACCCCAAAACCCAAACCTTCCCCTGAACCCTAAAAATACCCCTGTACCCCAAAACCAAACCTAGCCCTGAACCCTAAAAATAACCCTGTACTCCAAAACCCAAACCTACCCCTGAACCCTAAAATACCCCTGTACCCCAAAACCCAAACCTAGCCCTGAACCCTAAAAATACCCCTGTACCCCAAAACCCAAACCTAGCCCTGAACCCTTTAAATACCCGTGTACCCCAAAACCCAAACCTACCCCGGAACCCAAAAAATACCCCTATACCCCAAAACCCAAACCTAGCCCTGAACCCTAAAAATACCCCTCTACTCCAAAACGCATACCTATATCTAAACCCTAAAACTACCCCTGTACCCCATAACCCAAAACTATATCTGAACCCTTAAAATACCCAAACACCCTAAAACATATACCTCAGTACCCCAAAACATATACCCCATACCCATACTTACCTTATCCAAACATTTTAAAAAAACATGCTTTTACCATTCATGCATTTACAACGAATTTCGTTGTTAATGTATGTGTGGTAAAAGCATATAAAATGTAATGCCATGCGTTATAATGGCATTGCGGAGTCATGGTACTTTCGTAATGAAAGTATGCGGAGTGATGGTATGCGGAAAGAAAGTTGCGGAATAATGGGTGTCTACCTTCCCCCGGTAAGTACATTGGTGGCACGGCGGCCCACATCTCCAGCAACATACTCATATTTTTTCACCACCCATCTGAAAAATGCACAGGTCTCTGTCATTGATGGCCAGCACCGACATACACTTTTAGACACACCTCCCGCCACAAGTTCTAGAATTGCGAACTTTAGAGCTGGGGAGCTACGTTCGAATTTCGGCATCAGCTTAACATCCTGTGATTCCAGGCAAATCGCTTTGTCTCCCCGTGCCTACCACAAATGAATGTGTTCTTCTGTAATGTAAATTGTGCTCATGCCATGTTGTCGAGTTCGCTCTGTATAATATTGCAAGGAAAAATAAAGTAGGGAAACTCTAGTTCACACACTACTGAACGCGCACTCTTCAAGTGCATCAGCAGTGCACTGTGAATCGGAGCGTTTCACAGGCCTGTCACAGATAAGAAATGCTATCAAAACTAAATCCTACAAAACAATATACTACTGGCCGGCGGCAATTCATACCCGGACAACGTCGGCACGGGCTGCTAGTCCTCATATTAAGTTCCTTAAAATCATTTTAGTCTTTGAATGCAGGTCCAAAAGACAAGGCACTCCACTTAGGAGTCACAAATTCCAGTCATAAAGGGGCAGATGTATCAACATCAGTGTTTGCGATTCTCAAATAGCGATTTTTTGAGAATCGCTATTTGAGAATTGCAAAATGGAATGTATTTAAAAATTGGCAATTCTTTTGGCGAATTCTTAATAGTCCTTAATTGCGATTAGCAAATTGGAAAATCGCAATTAAGGAATAACTTCCCATTCATTTCTATGGGCCAGGAGGCCCATAGGAATGATTGAGAAGTCATTCTCAATCAGTTTGAGAATCGCAAATTGAGAATAATTTCAAGGGTGCAAGGGTGTCATAAGGACACATTGATGCACCCCTGAAATGAACATGTGTGCGCATATGGCGCACATACATGCCCTATGGGCATGTATGTGCGCCACATGACACCTTTACAAATGCCAAAAAGTGCATTTGTGAAAGAAATCGCAAATTACTACCAACTTCAAGTTGGTGGTAATTTGCGATTTCTTAAAGGGAAATCGCACAACTTGGGTGCTTCACACATAGCATTTAAGGAATCGCAATTTGCGATTCCTTAAATGCTGACGCAAAATTAAGGAATCGCAAATTTTGCGATTCCTTAATTTTGCAATGCGATTTTACTCACACATCGCATTTTCCGAATTTTTTGGCGCAAACACTGCTTTTTTGCGAATCGCAGCGTTTGCGGCTAAAAAAACGGATGATACATATGCCCCAAATCACCAAGCATTTGCATAAATATGTCTATCAATGAAGAAAAAAATCAAAGCAGAAGACAAGGTGGCCGCATCACTGATACGTTCATGCACAGTGTACATGTTGAATTCTTCTGTTGAGAAGCTGTTGCCATCACTGTTCACAAGATACTTCCATTGTCTGCTTCGACTACACCGGACATGAGTGTTTCATTCTTTTTCACACCATCGACGGGAACCAAATTTAAGAAGTCCATTCAACTATCAGTTACTGAGGTGGTTTTCCAGGTCTTAGCCCGAACGTCATCTCCCTCATGGACTGCTAAGCCAGTCTCGTTTATGATGCTTCTGTCTTTGATATCATCAGTTACCTTGTTGACAGCATATTTTGTATCAACACCACAGACGGGTTCCCAGTATGTTAGTCACAGTCTCTTCAGCCTTCTCTATGTCTCCTATGTCATCGCCATTTCCTCTACTGTCATCATTGGTGTCTTCTCATTTGCCAGAAAGCATTTTTCAATATTCCTCTTAGGGAACTGAGGAGGAAAGTATAAGAAATTCCCAGGAGGAAAGGCTTCATTCTGACATAGACACTTTCTTTCATGTTTGAGAGGAAGGTGTGTGACAATCTCTGCAAGAAATTCTAAGATTGACAATGAGTACCTGACATTTTCCAGTTTGTTTTATGAACCAGGTTTGATGGAATCAAAGATTTATGCCTCTGTGCTTCATGCACCGCTCTTACGTATAAGGAGAGCAGCAAGTGTGATTTTGTGGCCGAAAGGTTAGTGTACTGGCTGTCAGCTCTGCTAAAATTGCCAACATGTCTGTAATTTTGCAGATGTATAATTGTTGACTGTGGCATGACATCTCCCCTTTTATCAACAAATTAACAAAAGGCAGTCCAAGGCCATATTAAAAGGATAACTGACTTATTGGCCCAGCAATGCACTCTTCAACAGTAGGTTTCAAACAAATGGGCAGCAACAGGCAGCACTGGGTAGTACAGCTGTCATGAGGCGCTATGGTTGGTTCAGACCTAAATTTCAGGCTGTTATAATTGAAATGACATTTTATGCTGATAATGTTTTTTGTAAGTAGGTGGATGATATGCTTCAAGCTATTAAAATAGATGCTGCTAAATCTTTAGGGGTATTACACAAGAGGCAAATATCAGGTTACAGAGGGCATTACTGTAAGTGCTATCAGTATGATAATTTTCATTACTCGTGGTAAAATGGCATCTCACTGCACTACATAAAACAAAATAGGAGGCAAAGGGGACAGTCCAGTTGATCAATCCAAAGGCATAGAGGAGGTCAATCTTCCAAGCAAGATCTGAACAAGAAATTCTGACTTCAGCAACCTACTCCCCACCCAGCCGACCATGCCTGTGGGAGGAAGGGTTCCACTTTTCAAACAAGCATGGCACACTATAACATGGTCTCCACGTTGCCCCTCTCCTGATCTTCAACTCTAGGGCCGGCAGGTGCACACTACGCAGGCTTCCAGATGTCAATCCCAGTGCTTGTTTCATGCTGGCCAGCATGAAAGGAAAGCTGGGATTGGTCTGAGCGACCTGATTGGCCAACGAGACAGTGCATGGAGCCTGTGGCTTTCCTCTACCCAGCTGTACAGCACAGCCGGGTGGAGAAAGTGTGCATGACGGGTTGGCTGGCCTAAGATGATCGACCAAACCGTCATTCGTACTGAGTATTTCCCATCACCCCTCCTCTCCACTGTTGTCATGCATTGCATGGCCCCTCACAACCCTATGGCCTCACTGGCAGTCTGCAGGTAAGAAGACAAATAAAATGATAACAACATTGGTATATTATCATTTTATTTTTCATGTGTTTTAATCTGCTGCCACCTAGTGGGGCGACGTTCCTCCGCCATAAAGGAGTGGCCGCCCCTGTGTGGGCTCCACAAGGACTCGCGCTGTAAGAGATGTGAGGCAGAGGGTGTTAATTTTTCGCACCTAGCATGGCCGGGTGGTGGGGTGCTTTAACCCTTTCCATGCTCATGACGAGCTCAGCTCGTCATGATGCACGGTTGAGCTGTGCTGATGACGAGCTGAGCTCGTCATGAAACTATGGAAATGGGCATCATCCAGCACCGGAGGGGAAAACACCTAGCAGCGAAGGTGTTAATACTGGAGGGAGTGGTGGCTGCCTTATCCCTAATGTGAGATTGTGACCTTAGCTTAGCTGAAAGATTCCCATTGCTCCCAAGAAACTGCTGGCTCAGGCGTTGCTTCCAGCTAAGAGGCTGATTGCAGGGCGATGGAGGTAAGGGGCCATTGCCCAGAATCTAAAGACTTGCTTGACTCACTCACATATTGCAACGAGCAACATCTGCCCTTACTTCGAATCAGTAGACATCTGGAGCCATTAGAAAAACTACTGGTTACAGTCAACAATGTGAAAGCTGATTCTGTTTGCTTCAATGTCCTGAATGGGAATGCAGTTGCCATTGTCGAAATTAATACGATGGGATGTTGATAGAACGCAACAATACTGGCGCTGTGGGGTAACGGATCTGGGGTGCCAGACACCATCAAGGTAGAAATTAAAGGGTGAACAGTATGTCTGATCATCGCCTACATAGTATGGCTATTAATGGTGTTGTATTGACTAAATGCCATTTTTGTGGAAATAACTGCTTATGTTGAACTCTGTCACTACTGTGAACCGTTGTGACATTAATAACCTTTTTATTGTGTTATGTGATGTTAAAAGTACTAAATAAACAAAAACACATGATCAACTATTATTATTTTCAGAGAGAATGATCATAGAGTCCATAAGGAAGTTATATAGATCATTTCCCCCCAGTGGCAAACCCTTCTATAAAATGGGACCTTAATATTGTCCTGGTTGAAGTTTCCCTTTAAACTTGTGCGCAGATCCTAAAACCGGCATTGTAATGGAAGAAAAACTAGCTACTGACTCTAACGGTCTAACCTCTGCCTGCCGAGCAGTGAGATACAAGTGTTATCATGTAAAGAGCCATGCTTGAGTGTCTGCAAATACAAGGTGGTACCGAGAACAAACCCTCAGTGCGTTCCACGGGGACAATTGCCGTTCCACTCAAATAAACGCATTACAATTTTGACCCGAATCCAAGCATTGCTGCTGATGAAAGATCTTTGCATTAGTTGGACTGTCAGAGACACCATACATTTTATTTAAAACACGGAGAACGTTTTCGAAGGTCAAATCAGTTATTTGTAAGTTTTGTACAAGTGAATTGAGGCTAAACAGACTTTCGCAAATGGATTGTTTATTGCATAAATCATGATCATGAGATCAGGGACAGACCTATCAAGTTTGTCCTCAAAAACACATGTAACACAAACTACGGGGATGAATGAGGACAGAGGGAGGCCCAAGCTAAAGTGTTTAGAAATATTCTGTCCTGTATATCTGTGTCACTAAACGATCGAAAGCTTGCTGTCACTGTCATGCTGTGTTTGACAGACTGTAAAATACTAATGAGAACAACTTCTAAAAAAACATCTGTTACACACAAAAGTGACGACCCAGTCATGTCTTCACCAAGCACTAGTGCTTTCAGACCAAGTTGACGACTGAAAGAGGAGTAAGACAACCAGTTCTTCCCAATTTATTTGCATAAAGTTAGCCTCATTCGCGAGTTGTATTTACATTGCATTTTTATGGTAGTTTACTGTTAATCATGTGAACCTATGATAGATCCTATGGTGAAGAAGGAAACATTCCTTATTTGTAACTATAATTCTTCAACTGTGGCATCTTTGATAGATTCACATGCAAACTTCCCTCTTCCCCTTGCTTGATGAGGCTCCCTGATGCATCTAGTTACTCTGGCGAGATAAGAAAAGATAAGGAAACCCTGGCAGTTGGAGTCTCTGAGGGGAGTAGAGATGGGTGCCTGTCCTTCAGAGTTGCCAGACTTCGGGTCATAAAACAAGGTTGATAGGTTATATGTGGTCTGTGGCTTTTTCAAAGTTGTTCCATGTAACGTTACACTGCTATTAGAATAATGGCTAATGAGATTTCCCAGCCTGTTGATGGTGATGTATTCAAGTAATGATGAATAACTGTGGTTACAGGCAAGTTTTTCTTACTGTGACAGAAAACAGGTCACTGTGTCTGGAACTGTCATCTACGCCAGGGCTGTTGTTCAAGGTGATGAAACCATTACAGGCAACTATAGTCAACTCTACTGTCATTAGGCTACGAGTATTTTTTATTTTCTTATTCCACATTACCCAGTATCGATTCGAAACCCCTCATTGCCTAGGCAGATTCTACACCATCTTTTCAACCAAAACACCACCATGCCAGAAATTGCATTGGCCAAGTATGTAAAGTACTATTCTCATGCTGTACTCCATATTGCACAGGTATGTGTAGCATAATGAATAATAGTTTTCAAACAAATTAGAATTCAAGATTTTCCATAGGTTTGAATTTGAGAATAACTGTGCCTGGAAAATAGTGCCCACAAACAGCAAAGAAGGGAGCAACTGTAGAAAATTCTGCTGCCTTCCTTACTTGAAGGTATGTGTTGTTTGTCGGACCTAGCATTTACTGATTCTATGCAGTGTCTATAGGTGCAACGTCTACCAGAACCCATGCAAAAGCTGTCAACGTTACCCAAATCTATACATCGCCCGTGAGTGTTAGCCTGGGATGAGTTCACGCATTGGCTATATGTGTTAGTATTACTTGCCATTCTTCCCAATGTATCCATTGGTAATCTTTGCCAAGCCACCCGGAGTGTGTGCATTGGATGTTGTGTAATGCTGTTCTCAGGGCTATGGTTGTCCGTGGGTGTAATTCTCCTGGAGGTCAAGGACCTAGATGCAATATTGTATTACCTATAAGCAAGCTATTCCTGAGAGTTTTATATCTAGAAGTTGGATCTCCCAGAGAGATTGCTGCATAGAAGCAAGCTTCCCTCTGTGACCCAGGTAGCTGGGGTGTTCTTCCCCTGGTTGTTCAGCACGTAGAGTAAGACTGCCTTGTAATCTCATAACTAGGTTGTTGATCTCTTTAATGCTGGGTACTTGATGATCAGAATCAATTGGTGTGCAGTAAATGTGAACGAGGTTCTTTGTTCTACATTCTTTGATAAGGACATTTGCTGATTCTCTTCTGTTACAGACTAAAACGCTGATTGACAAACTGCAGAAACTGGTGTCTTCAGAGGGACGATTCAAGAACCTACGAGAAGCCCTGAAGAAGTGAGTGCAATAGAGCAGCTCCTCCTAATCCCACCGTGGGGAACGGAGGGCACTGTGGTGGAAATGAGTTACATGACTGTGTGCTGCACTAGAGATGAATTGATCGTGGATTAGAGCACTCTGGAGAATGGAGACCTCTGAAGGGGTTCCAAAAGAGCTGTACTTTCCAGCCTGGAGGAAGAAAGGTGGTACAGGGGAATAATACTGGGCAAAGTTGCGATATGGAAGGGGTGCAATGAGAAACAGTGGCACGAGGAAGGTAAACTGGGAGGAGTGATGCAGAGAAGGGCTGATTAGGGGATGGAGTACCATGGAGAAGGCCTACCATGATAAAGGGGTGCTATGGGAACGTGTGTAAGTGGGGAAGGTGGGCTGTAGAATGGCTGCTCTGAGAATGTGGTGCCCTTAAGACAGTATACAAGGCTAAAGTGTCACTGGGGGAAGGAGTGCCATAAGGAAGAGTAATTAAGGAGAAAGTGTGCCATGAAGTAATAGAACTCAGAAAATCAGTACCATTGAAACGGGTTGGAATTGACAACAGGTGCCATGAAGGAGCTATGTTATTGAATAACCTCTGGTCAATATAAATGGTGAGGGGAATGCGTGCCTGAAATCAAATTTTTTCATCTTCAGAGGGGGCATGACAAGACAATGTCTTCATTCGACTGTAGGCAAGCCCAAGCCACTTTACCAAATGTTTTAAACATTTATTTATTCATTCATGTATAAAGAGACGGTTCGACTGATTGGGAAGAAGGCTTTCTACAGATATGTGAGATGTTAATGAGACTGCAACGTACTAAGATGGTCACCAATGATCTATACAGATCTGGGAGCTGTTGATGAGACTGCAGTATAGAACAGGCACAGTGCACTCTACAAATCTGTGAGCTGTCAAAAAAGTGCTGCATTCACTGAATACAGAGCTCTGTGCAATCTGCCCATTGAGCTTGAGTGTGAAGAGCTAATTTCACTCAATCTGAGAGTTAGTGTTTTCTTTCCTGCTGCGTTTTACTAACTTATCTTCAGTCTTGATAAGAGTTCACAATCACATTTCTCTCCCCTTTTTCCGCTCTTCAGCTGTGACCCGCCATGCGTCCCATACCTGGGCATGTACCTGACGGATCTGGCCTTCATCGAAGAGGGAACACCAAACTACACTGAGGATGGCCTGGTGAACTTCTCCAAGATGAGGATGGTAGGTTTCTGTGAGTGGTGCTTGCTGTTGCCCTAACTGACACCATTTGAGTGATACAGACCAATAATGACCGGAATACATTAGTTCACGTGAATCAGGCTTCAGTCTGATTAATCAGACAACTCATCTCCATGAACTTAAGAAGAAAAGACACTTTGCTGGGTCCGAAGAGAAAATAAATCTACACTGCATTTTTACTGCTTCACCTCCACAAGTCTATGCTGACTCCCAACACCAGATTTGAAAGCACAGCTCCGTACCTTCTAATAACGGCCGACTGTGGGAAGTTGGCTCTTTAAAGAGGCAAGAAGAGGTACGCTGTGTAAAGAGTCCAGGTTTCCCTTATTAGTGGACAAGGGTTTGCTCTAGAAATCTTATGGTGCTCTATTTAGGGTAGTGGG
Organism: Lissotriton vulgaris; assembly: GCF_964263255.1. NCBI lineage: Eukaryota > Metazoa > Chordata > Amphibia > Caudata > Salamandridae > Lissotriton > Lissotriton vulgaris. Next base: position 1,818,421,385 of record NC_141687.1, read on the forward strand.
GTCGAACAGCCTTAGGCATATAAGAAAAGATTGTTAGACATTTGTTGCACACACAGGGGCATATTTACAAGTGCATTGCACCACTGGAGCGTCACTTTTTACAATGGTCCGGTGGCACAATCCCCTGCTCCATATTTACAATGCAGGGCTAAGCCCCTTTGTGTGGCTTAATGCTGCATTGTAAATATCGTACCCTTTCATGCAGTTATCTGTGTCAAAGGGGCATGCAATGGCTCTTGCTGTGGGCGTATCCACGCAACACTCATTGCTTTTTGACACTGCCCTAGATTTACAAGGATGTGTAAATCTGCGGCAGCGCTAAATACTAACCCCATTCAAAAGGAGGCATTAGAGTGGCGCAACAAGGAGAAATACTTTTATTTATCTAGTATTGAGGTATCTTTCATAGATTCACATGCTTGAATTATTCCCCGTCATCGAGATGGAAGTACCACGGTGAAATATTCAAGCAGCGTTTACACATTTCATAGCCATGTTATTAGTAGCCTATCTATGTCCTTTTTTAAAAAGGACCTAATGTTGGAACCAATCAGCTGTCAGCACCCTCTAGAACACTCTCAGCAGAGGCAGATCCCCTCAGATTTTCACTGCTCGTCGTGTGGAAGGGAGTCTCCCTGAGTGCTACTCAGTTTTGTCTCAACTTCTTCAATCTCTGCAAATTAGGGCATCATGTCTGGCAAGAGAGGCCTTTTCCACCAATTCAAAACCTGTGGCAAGAAAAGAGTCCATGTGGGTCATATATTCCCCCCACCCAAAGCATGAGGTGAGGTAATGCAAGATCTGCTGCACCTTTTAGTCTAAAACGCTCAAACATAGAGGAGGACGGCTGTTTCTGTGGCTTCAAACCACTAAGCACCATAAGCTTTCATATGAGGAGGACTGTGAGAGATCCTCCATATCTCATAAGAGGCCAGATCTAAGGACGTTCCTCAGGAGAAAGTAGGAAATATTATAAACCTTCACAGGATGCCAAGTGCTCAAAAAAGGAAAAAGGAGTTAAGCACATTGTCTGTGCCCTCTACGCTGCCTAGAAAGGAAGAAAATCACCTAAAAGCCTTCTCTTCGGATCCCGTGAGGCGAAAAATCTCATACGAAATCATTGTTGATGACGTTTCCTCACTCGTAGATGACGATGAGTGTCACATCACCAGCTGCAACTGTGACGACACTGACAGTTCAGGCTCCTGTTCCATCTACGAGGGTCTCCAGAAGCCTGTTGATGGTGAGAGCTCCAAAGTCGTTGAAGACTGTCGACGCTCCCCCATCGACTAAGGTTCCATCAGCGAAGATCCTGTCGATGACTGACTTGCCGACAAGTGTCCCATCAATGACGACTACACCAGTCATACTTCCATTGACGACAATACCGTTGACGATAATTATCAATCGGCTCACCAGCAACAGGTACTCCAATACCATATACTAACCTGGGCCCATAAACACAAGACACTCACACAACTTGGCAATAGCATCTGGAGTTAAAGTTTATGAGTTTCTACTATTTCAAGATTAGTCACTTCTTATTCTCAACTAATCTTTCACTGATCAAAAAGTTCTTTCCTCTGGTCAACGGACCATTAGTTGAACCAGTTGATGGTGAAATGACGTAAAATAATTTTCTTACATTTATGAAATGACCACAGTCTCAGGAAATATTTTACATCTTTATCTCATCAATTTCATGTGAACCACTTACAAAGTACAGTACAGTCTCGGTCACTCATAGGAAGGAAGATTCAATTAATCATTCATCAAACTCATACTTTATATCTTGCAATGCCTTATGCTCAGAAAGGATAGGAGAGAGAGAAAAGAATATCTACACATTCACAGAAATAATAATTTCCTAGGGTGGTGTGAAAACCAACCCCCTGGCCAAGGAGCTGGGAAGGGTCCCCTGGGAAAGATCAGGCGACAAAGGCTTCAGGACAGGAATCAGGACAGGATAGATGACCTCTCTACCACCAACGCTTGCATAGCACCCCTCTCTGACACTCTCTTCCTCCTCGAGATTCTTCCACGATCTTCTTCTAAGTAAATTAATTTCAGATAAAGAGGTTCTGAATTGAATTTGAATTTAAAATACTTATATAGAGCAGCGTTCACCAGACGGTTTCTTGGCGCTTGGAAGGCATAGTAAACAGGAGCGAAACAGTGGATGGGTTACTGCAGGAAAGCTTGATTGAACAGGAAGGTTTTCAAGCCCTTGCGAAAAAGGGAGTAGTGTTTGGTCGACCGCAGATGGTCGGGGAGGGAGTTCCAAAAAGTGGGTGCCAAAAATGAGAAATTGGCCCCTCCCCACTTTTTTCTCTTGTAGCGGGGTACCTGTAGAAGGGATTGGGAAGATGAGCGGAGCTCTCTGGCAGGGACATATTCCTTTATCAGGGAGATGATAAAGGCCGGGGCTGATCCCTGGCGTGCCTGGAAGACCATGCAACCAGTTTTAAAGAGGGAACGTTCCCTGACAGGCAACCAATGTAACGCCTTCAGTAACGGCGTTGAGTGATGGGAACGGGGGAGGCCGTACACTAGTCGAGCCGCCTGGTTTTGCACCAGCTGGAGCTTTCGTAGACTGTAGGCTGGAATGCCGTTGTACAGGGCATTGGCGTAATCCAGCCGGGAGATCACTAGGGCAGACATGATCAACTTTAGTGCCAAGGGGGAAAAAAAACGGGAGACAGTGCGAATAGTGCGAAGGGTGAAAAAGCAGGAAGAGACGACAGAGATAATTTGTGAATGAAGGGTGAGGTGATTATTCATTTTAATGCCTAAGGTCTTAACTGTAGGAGAGGGAGTGGGAGGAGAACCTAGGGAAGAGGGCCAAAATAAAGAGTTCCAGGGACTGGAAGAGCCGCCAGTGAGGACCAGCTCGGTTTTATCCGGGTTCAACTTCAGTTGGTTATGGCTCATCCAGTCCCTGATGAAAATCATAATAGTCTGAAAGTTAGAGATAGAATGGGAAGAAGAAGAAAGATTGAAGAGGAGCTGGAGGTCATCCGCATAATTATACACGGTGACCTCCAGCTGCTGGAGCGCGAAAATGAAAGGATAGATATAAAGATTGAACAAGAGAGGAGAAAGAGAGGAACCCTGGGGAACACCACAAGTGATCTTGAGTGGAGTTGCCGTGAAATCCCCCAGCCGGACAGCCTGGGTGCGATCCCTCAGGAAGGACGATAGCCAGACCAGGGCAGAGCCCCCGATTCCCGCCGCTCTGATACGTGAAAGCAAGATGGAGTGGTCCACCGTATCAAAAGCGGCGGAGAGATCGAGGAGCACTAGGGCCTGATGTTTATTTTGGTCCATGCCCTCCCTGAGGTTGTCCAGGACCGACACCACGACGGACTCAGTAGAGTGCCTAGGCCGAAAGCCCGCTTGACAAGGCGCCAAGCCCCCGGTTGCTTCCACGTGGGCACTGAGTACCGAGGTAACATTGCGCTCGAGCACCTTGCCCAAGTAGGGCAGCAAGGAGATGGGGCGGTAGTTAGCTGGGGCGGACGGGTCCGCACCAGGTTTCTTTAAAATAGGCACAATTGTGGCAGATTTGAGAGCTGGAATCACAACCCCTTGCGCAAGGGAACTGTTGAGGAAGGTGATCGGGGCTGGGTGCAGACGGAGTAAATCTGTTGGAGGATGCGGGCCGGACAGATATCGGCCAGGGAACCTGACTTTACCTTAGGAAGAGTTTCCAAAAATACTTCTTCGGTGAGAGGGGGGATCGAAGACAGACGAGATTGGACAATGGGGGGGAGGGGATCAACAAAAGTAGAGGAGGGGGGTGGGATGTTAATCTTGATATTTGAGATTTTATCCAGAAAATAATAGTTCAGTGAGTCACACAGGGACTGGGTAGGAGGGAGTTTAGGGGTAGTCCTCTTGGAGAAGGCTAGGTCGTGTACGATGGTAAAAATCTCCCTAGATTGGTTCTCTGCCGCCAGGATTTTTGATGAGAAGTAGGCAGTTTTGGCTCCTAGAATGGCTTTTTTATAATCATGCAATAGTGTAAGGTAATGGGTTTTTTGTAGGGGACAGTAGTCCCTTCTCCATAGCCTCTCCGCTCGCCGGAGGGTCAGCTTTTTGTCCTTTAAGTCTTCGCTGAACCACCGGTTGGACTCCTTAGGTCTTTTGGTTGAATTGCGACGTAAGGGAGCTACTAAATCGCAGCCTCCTGCGAGCCAAGTATCAATAGCAGTGGCTTGTAGTGAGGAGGATAGGCCCACCAGGTTGGGTGAGGAGTTCAAGAGGGAAGAGGAGAGTGAGGGAAGGTCAACACGGTTCCAGTTCCGTGCCCAGGTGTTTTTTGCAAGCGGAACCTTAATTACAGGGATGAGGTGAAGGGAGAACGAGATAAGAGCATGGTCAGACCATGGGCAAGGGGACACGGATATGGAAGAGATGGAATAGTTGAGAGACCAAACTTGGTCTAGCACGTGCCCATGTGTGTGAGTCGGGACTTGAATGTGGGAGATAAAATTCAGAGATTGGAGTAGTTCTGTGAATTGCTTGGCGAATGTGCATTCAAGGGGATCTGTGGGCCAATAGTTAAAATCGCTTAACACTAGGACTGAGGCATAGTTGACCGCCAGCGTGGCCAGTAAGTCTTGAAAGGCTGGCATAAACAGAGGAGTAGACTGGGGTGGTCGATACATTAGCAAACAAATGAGCGGGGGTGAAAAAATGGATAAGCGAACCACAAGGTGCTCGGTGGGGTCAATAGGGGGGGAGGGGAGAAGTTGGAAGTTATACTCAGACCGGGCGATAAACGCCACGCCACCCCCCATCTTGCCCGGCGGGCAATCAGCACGGAGGGCCACATAAGCAGGGGGAAGGGCGGCTAGAAGGGACGGCAGAGAAGACGCACAAAACCAGGTTTCGGTTAAGAACAGTATGTCAGGCTTGTGGGAATCAAGTAAGGCAAACAGTTCTTGATGGTGTTTCACCGCTGACCTGGTGTTGAGTAAAATAATAGACAGAGGGGGGGGAGGAAGAAGAGCCGACGCCAAAGGGAGGCTGCATCAAGGGTGCCGGTGGAGGAGGAGGGGACAGAGGTGACGAGGGTGTAAGGCCAAGGGAGGAAATAATAGTAATAGTGGAGTTCAAGAGTGGCCAGTTGCCCTGTATAGATTTAAGGTCCTCAGAGGAGTAGGAGATAGAGGGGGCATAAGGATGTGCCCCTAGCCCTGTCCGGCCGCGGACGGGCGCAGACGGCTTGACTTAGGCGCGACTTCGGCGCGCATTCGACGCGCCCGCTGCGCAAGTCCGCTGCACGCACGGGGCACATCGCGATTTATGGTGTTCACCCCCGAGCAGCTGGACCGCTAACTGCGGTCTAGGCAGCCTTCAGGCTACACCCAAGATGGCGCCCGCCCTCCACACAATCGGCACGAGCAGCCGTGGTGGACCGGGGCTGGGGAGGCCACACAAGAAGAAGTAAGTGCGCAGTACAATGTATTTTAAAAGCAAGGTTTACATAAACAAATAGGCAATGATTAAAAAGGAAAGTTGGGTGCCTGCATCAAAATCATGCAGGAGCACCGCGTGTCGTCCGATAAAACTACAGTTGTAGTCATTGCAGCCTCTCGCTAATACAGTGCCCCCAGTGAGGAACAGGAGCTGCCACCACCTGCTGACCCACAGCGAGCGCAGAGAATCCTGTCGATTTATGGTGTTCACCCCCGAGCAGCTGGACCGCTAACTGCGGTCTAGGCAGCCTTCAGGCTACACCCAAGATGGCACCCGCCCTCCACACAATCGGCACGAGCAGCCGTGGTGGACCGGGGCTGGGGAGGCCACACAAGAGGAAGTAAGTGCGCAGTACAATGTATTTTAAAAGCAAGGTTTACATAAACAAATAGGCAATGATTAAAAAGGAAAGTTGGGTGCCTGCATCAAAATCATGCAGGAGCACCGCTTGTCGTCCGATAAAACTACAGTTGTAGTCACTGCAGCCTCTCGCTAATACAGTGCCCCCAGTGAGGAACAGGAGCTGCCACCACCTGCTGACCCACAGCGAGCGCAGAGAATCCTGTCGATTTATGGTGTTCACCCCCGAGCAGCTGGACCGCTAACTGCGGTCTAGGCAGCCTTCAGGCTACACCCAAGATGGCGCCCGCCCTCCACACAATCGGCACGAGCAGCCGTGGTGGACCGGAGCTGGGGAGGCCACACAAGAGGAAGTAAGTGCGCAGTACAATGTATTTTAAAAGCAAGGTTTACATAAACAAATAGGCAATGATTAAAAAGGAAAGTTGGGTGCCTGCATCAAAATCATGCAGGAGCACCGCTTGTCGTCCGATAAAACTACAGTTGTAGTCACTGCAGCCTCTCGCTAATACAGTGCCCCCAGTGAGGAACAGGAGCTGCCACCACCTGCTGACCCACAGCGAGCGCAGAGAATCCTGTCGATTTATGGTGTTCACCCCCGAGCAGCTGGACTGCTAACTGCGGTCCAGGCAGCCTTCAGGCTACACCCAAGATGGCGCCCGCCCTCCACACAATCGGCACGAGCAGCCGTGGTGGACCGGGGCTGGGGAGGCCACACAAGAGAAAGTAAGTGCGCAGTACAATGTATTTTAAAAGCAAGGTTTACATAAACAAATAGGCAATGATTAAAAAGGAAAGTTGGGTGCCTGCATCAAAATCATGCAGGAGCACCGCTTGTCGTCCGATAAAACTACAGTTGTAGTCACTGCAGCCTCTCGCTAATACAGTGCCCCCAGTGAGGAACAGGAGCTGCCACCACCTGCTGCATTCGATTCGTCATCAGCATCTCTCATCACTCAGACAGCCTGCCGAGCTCTGCAGTATTCAGAAAAATCTCTGTCTCTCCTCCGTCTCTGTCTACGTAACTAAGACTACCTCAATTATACCCTACAATATGCATGAACCTCCCATTAATGTTTCAATATTGTAAAATTATTGACTCTGAGTAGACAGGCAAGGGTTATGATCATCACACAATGCTTATTTTTCATCTTAGTCTATCTGTCTATTCCCACTCCTTAATTTTTATTCACAAATCTTAATTCCCACCCGTATTCACATCTTATTAGAAACAAAAGTATAATTTTCATGTGTTCTCACTCATTCAGAGAACTTTGGAGCTGGGTCCCAGGGTATGTATATTTTGCGTACTTGGACTGTGTTCAAAAGTCACATCACTTCTTCTGGCTCAATCACAAAACGCAAGTGTAAGGTCAGGCAGGTTAAAGATTCTGCATTCGTACGAGAAGGCATACTAAAAGGAAAGTCAGAAAGACAAATATCAATTTGAAAATAAAATGGTTTCACTGTATACCACCTATCTCTACTCTAATTATATTAATTTATTAATGCCCTCCCGCATTAGCATTAGTAAAATAGCACATGTTAGTTTCAGCAAAGCAGATGCTAAGCATGTGAGTTCTCAAGCAGCCATTTTAATAGCATCTGCACAGGCGCAAGAAATTCCCTCCAAGCGACGGCTCGTCATACTGAGTAGGTACAGTTGACGCATGCGCAATAAAGATTTCCCGTTAGCAGCCATTTTAGAATTTCTCTCGAGTTACTTATTGGTAATACACGTAGGCAGCCTTCTCTGTCTTTTATGTTCAATGTTGTGCGTGTTAATTTACACAAGACGTGGGGCCAGATGCATCAAGCGAAATGCGCTCGCAAAAGGGCCAGATTCTCAGAATCTGGCCCTTTGCGAGTGCAATTTTTGCATTTGGGTGCATCATCCCAAATGCAAAAATCGCAAATAGAGAATTCGCTAAATTGCGATTGTTTGCATTTAAGGAATCTCAAATTGAGATTCCTTAAATGCAATGCATGAAAGTATCAAAAATAGCGAATTCGCTAATAGGGCACGCAAATTACCACGAAGTACAACTTCATGGTAATTTGCAAAAACTTTGAAAAATGCACTTTTGTGCATTTTTCAAAGTTTCATGTTGCGCACACACATGCCCTAAGGGCATGTGTGTGCGCAACATATGTGCACAGATCACATTCAGGGGTGTAACAGGGTGTCCTTTGGACACCCCTGCACCCTTGAACTCGCAATCTCAATTTGCGAATCGCTAATTGCGATTCGCAAATTGAGATTGTCTTCCCATTCATTCCTATGGGCCTTTAGGCCCATAGGAATGAATGGGGAGGTATTCATTAATTGCGACTCGCAATTTGCGAGTCGCAATTAAGGAATTCTAAGGAATCGCTATTTTTATAGTGATTGCTTGATGCATTCCATTTTGCTATTCCTTATTAGCGATTCCTTATTTTTCGCTAATAAGGAATCGCAAAATGGATGCTTGATGCATCTGGCCCGTGGTTAATACAATATTAAAAGTTAAATGAGAGGATTGCTTCCGAGCAAGTCTCTTTTCTACGAGTCCTTGCTCCATCAATCCCTTCTCTGATGGCATTTTTGAGCCATCACAAAATCACCCATCTCAATAAGATGCCAAGTTTAACATATCTCATTTTATTTCCCTTTTTCATTCTTGTTCTCATCTTTATTCTTCAAGTCTTTCATTCTATTGTATAATTTTCCCTTCATTTCTTCTAACTATTTCTTCATAAGTTCTTTACTTTCCTTTTCCATTTATTTCATATCTTCTTCTTCTCAATTTATTTGTGCTACACTTACCCCATATCACTATTGTTAGAACTATTATTGTTATACCAACTAATGGTAAGATTACTTGACCTATTATACCTTTCCCAAGATTAGCAAACCAATTCCCTATTAAGGAAATACTCTTTGTTAGTCTCTCCCATACATTGTCAACCTCCAGTGCTTTCAATTTTTCTTGAAGTTTTGTAATATTCCTAATATATCCTCTAATTTCTTTACTTTTATTCGGCATGTAAGTGCAACAATGTTGCACTTTTAACATTTTACAGACTCCACCTGCTTTTGCCAATAATATATCAAGCGCAAGTTGATTTTGCAAAACCGTAGACTTAATTGCAACCATTTCTGGATTAATCACCAAGAAACCTGCAGTATCGGTTGAAAGACAATCGACTACTGTTGACAATTGACAGATTCTATGTGAATTTAGAACGACTCCCACTAAAGGTATCAATGCTCTAAAAATTTCACCTATTATTTCAGAAAAAATAGCTCTCTTACTTCGTGTTAGTTCATTAGTATTTTCATTGTTTCCAGTGATTCTTTTTACATGCTATATTTTCGGAAATACTGTTCCGAAGTAGCAACTCCCGTACCACAGCTTTATTCCCACGCATGTAGTAAACTCCAGGAATTACTGGATTTGTTCCCAAAATCCGGAAGTTATGTTCATATTCACTGGAACCAATCGATAAATTGTTATAATCTGTCTTTAATCTATGGAGGCAGGTTTTCCCTGTCTTTACAAATTCTAAGGACATCGCAGCATGAGCTTTGCCATCTGTATAAATTCCCTCTTTCTCAGCCCATGGTGGTATATTGGTTTTTTGTTCAGCAGCTTTTCTTTGGAAATCCTGTCTCCTTTCTTCAACTAAATTCAAAAACACTTTCTCTTCTTCACGTAATGAACATGTAAGGTTATTCTTATGTGCCTTCACTATAACTAATTACTTCATTGTTAAGAAAAATTCACCCATAAACTGTGAATCTAGACTACTGAGCCCTGGATTCATGTTCTTTCACATAGGAATTTCTGTAAATACTTCATCTAGATTTGAATAATAATATTGAAGTTTTCCTGTTCTATAAAATAAACTTGACAATATGCTACATGAAATGCCATACGTTAAAGGTAAATGATGGTATGTGACTCATTCTGCTACTGAAGCTGGTAGTTTCATACAAACATAACAATCACTAATTTCCATTGTGTCTACGTACTGAAACAATAACTTTGTAAATACATTTAAAGATGTGTCATTATCTGTTACTGTGTGATGTAAATCTACCTCATCTGTTGCTTCTAATTCTACTCTATCTCCTCTAATAGTAGCTGTTAGTGTCCGCGTCTCTCTATTGTCTGTTATTATAAGATAAGGTACTGCTATTGTTAGAAATAGCCATACTAAGATCACTAATAAAATACTGCATATGCAAGCCCTGCAGCATTTCTTTATACAGCTTCGTTTTGGTCTTTCAGCAACCCTGTCTTTACCAATTTTGACTTAAGAAGATTCCTCTTCTTTCCTTTAGTTATGAAATAGAATCTTTTAGTACTTCAAGGAGGCCTCACTTCCCCTTCATCAATCTGTTCTGAAATAACCTCTTCATTTGTCTCTTCATTAAAATCTAGATTCTCAAATTCTTCTAGTGTTACATATCTAGTGTTACATAAGTCCATTCTGGACCCTTGAACTTATTGTTCAAAACCTACAGTCTTGGACTTCTCCAAATGTTTTTAGTAATTGACTATCCAGACTAAGTTTGACTGGTAACCTCATTCACTTGTTCTGGGTTTTCATTTACTTTTCTCAAATTATATTTTAGCTTTTTTACTCCACCTGGCCAATTATCACCTTTTCTGACCTTTTTAATTTGCACTGTACTTTTACCTTTTTTGTCTTTCTCAAGAGTTCTTTTATTCTCGTGATGTTGTTGCACAATCTGATTTTCTCTTTTCTCAGTATCACTCTCTATCTGTCCCTGTTCAGGTCTTGTTATTGTGGCTTCTTCGGCCTGAACTTGCTCTTCTTCCATTAACTGTTCCTGTTCAGGTATCCTTTCAGACTGTTCTTCTTCAACCCAAACTTATTCTTCTTCTCTAAACTGGTCCTGGTCAGGTCTTACTACAATTGGTTCATCTGCTGCCTGAACGTGTTCTTCTTTACCTGTCTGTCCCTGCTCAGGGTTTTCAACTGATTTGTTTACCTGAGTATGTTCTTCTGTCCCTGACTGGTCCTGCTCACGGTCTCCAGTAGCTTTGTTCTCTTTCTCCCGAGTGCGTTCTTCTACACCTATCTGATCCTCACTAGTTTCTTGTGTTTCTAATCTTGTTCTACTTCTTGTTTTAATAACTACCTCAGGTATGTGGACCACTGATATCCAGTCCCCCTGACTTGTGCTCGGTTGTTCTTTGTGATTTCCTTCAGAATCTGTTCTTCTAGGTTCGTCGACTGTACAACCTCAACTGTTCTAGTCAGTTTGGGTCTCTTTTCAGCAAGGGCTGAAACCCCTTTCATGTGGCTTGCATGGATCCAATTGGGCAAACCTGCACACTTCACTGCTGTAGTAGTGACCAGTATGACTTGCCGTAGATCATCCCACCTGGGTGCTAGGCATGACTTTCTGGTGTGCTTCTTCACTACCACCTAGTCTCCGGGATTCAAATCATGCGCCTGAGCCGGCTGCCTTGCAAATGCATCTTCTGCAACCTGGTGAGAGACAGAATGCACTAGATCAGCCAATCCTTTCCGATAGTCCAATACAAGATCCTCAGTTATATTCAGTAATTTATGTCCTGGTATAAATGCTGTCTCATTGCCCTTCCCATGAGATTCTCATGGGGTCTCAATCATGTGTTTCTGTCAGGAATACTTCTGAGTCCCATCAATACAAAAGGCAATGCGTCCTGACAACTCAGTAAAGTGGATGCACAAACCTTTGCTAGTCTTGACTTGATTTTGCCATTCAATTGCTCTACCACTCCAGAAACCCCTGGGTGGTATGCACAGTGCATTTTTGTTCAATATAGAATGCTTCACAGAGTAATCAAATTATTTCATTATTAAAATGCGATCCTCTATCTGATTCCAAAGTTACTGGAAAACCAAAATTCGAAATTAACTCTCTCAACTACAATTTGGCTACTATTATACTGTCATTTCTCTTAGTGGAGTATGCCTCCACCCATCGTAAAAACAAACACGATGACAAGGATGTACTTCATTCCCCTGCATGGTGGAAACTCTACAGAGTCAAGCTGTAATATTATGAATGGTCCTTCTGCCTTTCTGATTTTTCCCCAACTGACCACTGTCTTCCTGCCTGGGTTTATTTGTTGACAAACTAAACATCTCTGGCAAAGACTCTCTACCCTAAATCTTGGGTTATACGAATCTTGTCTAAATAGTCTGATCATAGCGTCCCTGTCTAAATGAGTGTCTCCATGATACATTCTTGCCATTTGAGAGAGCAAGCAGTCTGGCAAGACTGGTCTCCCATCAGGGTACACCCACATGTCATCTTATGCCCTTCTTTCACAACCTGATTTTATCCAATTTTCCTTTTCACTCACTTCTACCTCATCGCATGTTTCGAAAGCTGAGAATAGCATACGTTGGCAGCTGATTCCACTTGTTTCAATTTTCTTGTTTAATGCCATATTATGTCTTGTACAGTATTGAGCAACCTGGTCCGCGTATTGATTACCAGACGCCACATAGTCATCTCCTGACTGGTGAGCAGCACACTTGACCACTGCAATTTATTTTGGTAATTGTATTGCTTCCAACAATTCTTTCACAAATTTCCCATTTCGAATGGGGGATCCTTAAGAAGTCAGAAATACTCTCTGCATCCAAAGCTGGCCAAAGTCATGCACAACCCCATAACCATATTGACTATTAGTAAATATGGTCACTTTCCAATTTTTCCCAATTTTGCATGCTTTTATTAAAGCTATTAATTCAGCTACTTGTGCAGACTTGATTCCCGGTAAACAGGATGCTTCAATGACCCCAGATATTTTGGAAACAGCATAAGCTACACTAAGCCCTCCTCCTTCAAGTCTTAAACAAGAGCCATCAACAAATAGTTCATGGTCTGGCTCTTTCAGAGGCTCTTCCTGTATGCCGGGGCGGGGCTTAGTACACATTTCAGTTACATCTAAGCAATCATGGTCTACTTCATCTTTCACTTTTTAACAACGTGAATCTGGCAATAGAGTAGCAGGGTTCACCATCGTACACCTGATTACTGTCACATGTTCTGCTCATTCTTTCATACTCCGACTAGGAGTAAGGTACTATGTTCGAGTTCTTCTTAACAGAATCTCGACTGAATGGGGAACATAGACTTTCACTGGATTTCCCATCACAATTGACTCGGTTTGTTCTAGGTTCATACAGGTAGCAGCTACTGCTTTTAAGCAGCCAGGTAAGGCTGAAGCCACAGGATCCAAAGTAGCAGAAAAATATGCCACTGGATGTCGGCTTAATCCATGTCTTTAGGTTAGGACTGAAAGCGCACAACCTTCTCTTTCACAACAGAACAGTGCAAATTTTTTGAATAATCAGACATACCTAAAGCAGGGGCCTTACATACACAATTTTGCAATTTTACAAATGCTTCCACACTTTCATCACCCCAACCTATTGGATCCTTCACTCTTTTCTGTGTCATCGGATTCAATGTTTTCGCTAGTAAGGAAAAACCTACAATTCATTGTCGGCAGTACCCCACCACTCCGAGAAACATTCTGATCTCTCTTTGTGTGAGTGGTAACTGCATTTGCATGGTATTTTAATTCCCTCGTGGGTCACTTTCCTCACTCCCCTTTTATCTGATGAACCAAGTATTTAACTCCTGTTTGGCAAAATTTTAATTTCTCTGGTGACTCTTTATGTCCTCCATTAGCCAAATGATTTACTAATGCAATTCAATCAGTAACACAATCTTCTCTGGATTTCGATGCCACAAGTAAGTCATCAATATATTGCACTAGAACTGAATTTCTGGGCATAACTAACTTCTCTGAACACTTTTTGAGTAGTTGATTAAAAAGTGATGGACTTTCTGTATATCCTTGCGGAACTCGGTTCCATGCCAAAATACGATCTTCAAATTTAAATGAAAAAAGATACAGGCTTTCTGGATGTAAGGGAATTGAGAAAAAGGCTTGGCACATATCTATAACTGTAAACCAGCCTGCATTCCAGATGATCTGATAAAGAATCACGGCTGGATTTGGCACCGAAGGACAACAAGGCACTACAATTTTATTAATCTTTCTCAAATCCTGCACTAATCTGTACTTTCCACTAGGCTTTTTGAGTCCTATTATAGGTGAATTACAAGGACTACTCATTATTTATTTCAAAATGCCCTGTTTAATCATACAGTCAATTTCTGCAGCAACTCCTGCTTTCACTTCTGGACTCATTTTGTATTGACTGGTGTTGTCTGGGTAAACTGCACCTTCTTTCGCTGTCCCTTTCACTGGGTCTATGTTTGCCACTAGCCCTATTTCTTTTCCCGTGAAATCCCACACTTCTGGATTCACAGTTGTTTTCAGCTCTTCTGGTAAGTCATCTTTTGTCATTAAAGAATACATTTCATCTACTTCTGTGCCTTATTTAGCTAACATTATCTTATATACAATCTCTTCATCAGGGGTTTAAAGAGCAACACCATCCGGTGTGCAATAAATTGTGCAATTCATTTTGCACAGCAAGTCTTTTCCTAATAAATTCACTGGGCTAGAATCGCAGACTACGAATCTATGTATGTCTTTAAAATGTCCAATATGCACCTCCATAGGTTCTGTAATTGGGGTTCTAATCTGTCGATTCGAAACTCCGACTACCTGGATTGCTTCTCCCGAAAGGGGTAGGTTTGGGATGTCTGCTGTCCTCACAGTAGAACTTTAGCACCAGTATCCAACAGAAAAGTGATATCATTGCCTTCCACTTTCCCATCAATAAATGGACCTGACTGATCTACCGGCAAGGATGCGCCAGGTACGCACTCCTCTTCCACCCCCCTGAGGCACCGTCATTGCTCATTTTCACTTTCGTTGTTATTCATTAAAAGGTATCGTGAAATCACAGAATTTTTCTTACCACTTCCTCCTTGAAATCTGGCGTCCGCACTGTACTTTGGCTGATTCACAAAATTTGGCATCGGGGCAGGTGGCATCTGACACTGCTGATTAACTACCTGCTGCGTCTGATTCATAAGCACCTCATTCTGCGTCTGTGGATTTAAATTTTGGCTTGGCCCATTATTATTCTGTATATTCTTACACTCGTTTTTCCAATGTCCAAGCTTTCCACACCCATGACACGGAAACTTCTTCTTTGAATCCTCTCTATTCATTCGTCCTGTTGATTTACCACCATTCACCGCATGATCACTCTGACTCTGTTCTTTCATCTGATCATCTGCCTATTTAATAGATTTTTCTGTTGTTCTGCCAATTTCACTTGTGCCCACATCATTTTCTCTTTTAACTTTTTATGTCTTGCCTCAATATCGTCCCTACAATATTTCTCATATTTTAGAATATAGTTAATAGTCTTTCCCTGCCAACACAACATATGTTGTTGAATCATCTGACTAATTTCTGGCTTCAAACCGTACACAAACCAATACACAAAATTACCCATATCCTTATGTCCAATGTTTTCAAAGCCACTATTCTGTTTAACCCGTTCGCTGCGGGTGTTGGCCAACTGCTGTCGCAAGCACTAGTGCTGCGTACCTTCGTTGGCCGACATGGCCCCGCCCGCTTAATAGAACGCTCCGCACTGGCGCGGAATGTTTGAAGCAGCAAACAGGTTAAACACTTGCAGCAGTTGTTCATAAAACACATGAACAGATTCATTCAGCTCTTGGGTTGTTCTTTCTAACTTTACCCAATCTGTTTCTTTAGGAGGAATTTTCCCTTTCAGGAAAGTAATTACTTGGTGACATTTCTTCATCACATCATCTGAGGGGGCTCCTGTTTTCGCATCTCTTGGATACTCTTCACTTGACCAGTCAACTGTGATCTTACATTCTGTCCATACATCAGCGAGTACCACTATATCAAACAGACCATCCAAGTTTTTCAACAGCCTTCACAAACCTCTCAACCTGTTTGTACCATTCAACTGGTTTCTCTCTCAGTTTAGAAGAAATAGTTTGTAAATGACAAAATATATTGTCGACTCCATGGAACATGAACATATCCACCACCAGGCGCCTCTCTCATAGGATACAATCTTTCTACTTTTCCTGACTCTTAACATATATGCAGTAGATTCTTCTTTCGCCTGTGATTCCTCCTTCTTCCTTGTCCACCTTATTTTCCACTTGTCAATGTCTCCCCACTTCTGCAAAATATTCATCAACTCCTTTACCTGTAACTTCTTTCCTGACACATTCATATTTTCTAAATCTTTGTCCATTAATTCCACTTGAAATGGTTTCTGTAGTTTTGCTGATCTCCCTATCTCTATTCCCATCTCTATTCCCATCCCATCTCATACTGTCAATTTCTCATGAAATTATTTCACACTTCTGGTTATGCTCCTACAAATAAACAACGACTCTTCCTCATTGTAAGTGTTTAATCTTTCTATTACCACATTCCCAGCTATCATTTCTTCTAATTCTACTTTCAGTTTGTAAATATCTAAAATCTTTGGGGGGAAGCTTTGTTTTTCTATTCCCTGTGCCCATCTCTCCAGATCTTCGAGAGTTACTGCTGTTGTACTTCTGGCTCCAGAGGATACCACTGACTTTCGTTCTTTTGAACTACTGGGTGTAACTCTTTTTGGGGTTTTAATAACGGATTCTCTTATTGGTAGATCCATTAATGAAATTACTGAATCGCTCTCACTGGCTTGATCATCTGTTATTATAATTTCTTTTCAGGGTTACTCAAAGGAGCTGTTACAGCTTCTGGGTTTGGGAAATGTATTCTGTCCCCATACAATGGAACAACAGGACCTATAGTCAATGCTTCAGGGTTCAAATTTAATTGACCTATCTTCTGTATTAATTCCTCTCTATTGTTATTTAATGCTTCTTTTTTCCTATCTTGGAGTACCCTATTAACTAATGGATCATGTAAGATTTGTGCAATCAAGGTTGTTCCTAACACTGGTGCACTTGGGGTGATTTTACTCGGTCCTTCTTGATTGGTTGGAGGGTTTTTTAGGCAAAATGTTTTCTAACAACTCATCATCTGATGCACAGTATCTTGTCATGTTCAGGTAATTCGATTTTCCTTTACACTTACTCCCTGACTGTTCCTCAGCCATTAACACTGGATATAAACCTTCTGATACCATTGCTTTTCTCCCTTGCTTCATCTGACCCTCACGTGACTCCCGCAAATACCTAGGAAAATGATCCATATATCTTCCACTCCGATTTTTCTCTTGTTCACATGATTCCATCTCCCATTCTTCTAATGCCTCATACTGCGTTAACCTTGGTCTTGGATCTAAATTATTCTTCCGCATCCTCAAATTCTTCAAAATTCGCCCATTCGCCACCATGTTCAGGAAAAGCTAAAACACCATCATCTTTCGTATATTCTATCCAATTCTCCATCCATACACATCTATGATATCTTCTCTCCATCATCATAAATGAATCAGGGGTTTTAGGTGGCAGAATAGGAACTCCCTCTTTAGTCAACATGTCTTATCTTTCTTTTCTTTTATAAATGAAATTGTTCTCTTTTCTCCATACATACTGGACACTCGATACCTAAACCAAAAATCTGCAAATCCTCAAGCTTTTTTGTTAGGTTGACTCACACTAAAAGGCAAATGTGAATGAAGCATACAAATTTCTGTCAGTCAATCCAAAAACAACTTTCATTCAACTGTCCATTCAGATTGCGGCTCACACTCATGATCTAACCAATGACAGCACGGCCTTTTCGATGTTGTCAGTTGAGCTCCTTACTACTGATCCCTCCTTTACAATTCGTGTCGGTCACACGCCCGCTGTCTCAAACTATCCGAGCATGGCTGTCTGTGACTGAGTTGATCTAAGGGGGGGTTCTACCCAAGAAATCCACATGGGACCTGGGTGCTATATGGTGTAGGAAAGAAGGGTCCCAGTAGAGCTTAATGCATTAATGCATTTGCTTAGATTTATTATAGAAAAATCAAATGTCATAACAAGCAATGTCAGTTAATTACAATGCATGAACCATATCATTTGGTAAATAAAAGTGCCCCAAGAAAGGAAGGGGAGAGGGATAGCGTGATGCTGTGAAGAAAAAGGACAGTGAGGGAATAGAGTTGGTGACAAATTATATATTGCAAAGTTAATTCAGAATGCAATATGGTTTCATGGCTTCAGATCCCTGAGCCGAAGAATTGGGGGATTATAACATATCCCAAGGGTTTTAAACTGTTTCTGTTGACACCGAAGTACTCAGAGTCATGGGGGAGTGTCAACCGAACAAGATATGGAAGTAGCCGTCGACGTTTCGACCCCACGCTACACTTGTAGGCGTATATATAGCCTTACATCGGGGTCTGATGAAGACCCCGATGTAAGGCTATATATACGCCTACAAGTGTAGCGTGGGGTCGAAACGTCGACGGCTACTTCCATATCTTGTTCGGTTGACACTCCCCCATGACTCTGAGTACTTCGGTGTCAACAGAAACAGTTTAAAACCCTTGGGATATGTTATAATCCCCCAATTCTTCGGCTCAGGGATCTGAAGCCATGAAACCATATTGCATTCTGAATTAACTTTGCAATATATAATTTGTCACCAACTCTATTCCCTCACTGTCCTTTTTCTTCACAGCATCACGCTATCCCTCTCCCCTTCCTTTCTTGGGGCACTTTTATTTACCAAATGATATGGTTCATGCATTGTAATTAACTGACATTGCTTGTTATGGCGGTCTGTGACGTCAGTGCAACTCCGACAACTGATCTTCCCTTCACAAGGTATACGAAAACTTTTTTTTTTTTTTTACTCTTCTTTAACTGAATTTCGTTAGTAACAACATAAAAACATTTGCTACTCTGTCTGTTCCACTAAATAAAGGATAGATTTCGGATTTATTCAGGAGTTTCAGAATTGCTCCTTTCCTACTGCGAGTAAAACCTTCTGTTTACCCTTCATTCAAGCTCAAGAGAACTTGTTACTCCTTCAGTGTTACCCTTTTTAGGTGATATAAGACCAAAGTTTCACCAGAGAACCCTTTTGCTTTCACTCACACTCAACTTTTATACAAAATAGTCCCTAATTTAACAGTACATGCCCTGCATAGCTTCTCTCATGCTATTTCAACAGACGAGTAACCTCACTGCAGTATGGCTTCTATCACCACCCGCTATTCATTCCCTGGTGAAATATTTCTGGACAACATAAAACGGGACACTAACTCTTTTTATTAAACATAAATCAATAATCAATACTTATCACCAAACTAGTCAATAATAACCATAACTCTGCTACCGGAAAACTGATCTAGCAGCTCACCAGAAAAAGGTACTCCAATACCATATACTCACCTGGTCCCATAAACACACCTATACTCACACAGCTTGGCAATAACCACTGGAGTCAAAGTTTATGATTTTCTATCATTTCAAGATTAGTCACCTCTTATTCCCAACTAATCTTTCACTGAGCAAAAAGTTCTTTCCTCTGGTCAATGGATCATTAGTTGAACTAGTTGATGGTGAAATGACATAAAATAATCTTCTTACATTTATGAAATGACCACAGACTCAGGAAATAGTTTAAAACTTTATTGAAATTAATATCATGTGAACCACTTAAAAAGTACAGTACAGTCTCCGTCACTCATAGGAAGGAAGATTCAATTAATCAATCATCAAGCACATACTTTATATAGTGCAATGCCTTATGCTCAGAAAGGAGAGGATAGAGAGAAAATAACATCTGTACATTCACAGAAATAATAATGACCTAGGATGGCGTGAAAACCTACCCCCTGGCCAAGGAGCAGGGAAATGTCCCCCGGGAAAAACAGCATAGATGACCTCTCTAACACCGACGCTTGCGTAGCACCCCTCTCTGACACTCTCTTCCTCCTCAAGATTCTTCTGCGATCTTCTTCTAAATCAATTAATTTTAAGATAGATGGTTCTGCATTCGATTCTTCTTCTACATTTCTCGTCACTCCGACAACATCGTCACTCCGACAGCATCCCGAGCTCTGCAGCATTCAGCAAATCTCCGCCTAACTAACTAACTAAGACTACCTCAATTATACTCTTCGATATTCATGTACCACCCATTAATGTTTCAATACCGTCAAAATACTAACTGATTGGTCAAGCTGGGAGGGAAAATCATTACACCATACTTATTTGTCATCTTAATCTATCAGTCTATTGTCCATAAATCCAACCCCTTAATTTTTATTCAAAATATTTTATTCCCACCCATATTCATGTCTTATTAGCAACAAATGTTAAATGCATGTCTATTCATTCAGGAGTCTTTAATTCTGGTTCCCAGTATATGTATATTTTGTGTCCTTGGATGTTCAAGAGTCTTGTCACTCTTCCGGCTCAATCTCACTAGGCATGCACAGAGGTCAGGTGGTTAACAGACTCTGGACTCATACGAAAGCCACAAATATGCACTAATAAAAGGAGTCAAAAAGACAAATGTTAATTTAAGAAATAAACGGTTTCACTGTATACCACCTACATCTACTCTAACCCCATTTGTTTATTAATGCTTTTCCCACATTGGCATCAGTAAAATAGCTTGTGTTAGTTTCAACAGATCAGATGCCAAGCAAGTGAGCTTTCAAGCTGCCATCTTAATAGCGTTTGCTCATGCGCAAGAAATTCCCTCCAAGCGACAGCTCGTAGATGCAGTTGATTTCCCGTTAGCAGCCTTTTTAGACTTTCACTTGAGTTACTTATAAGTATACACATAGGCAAGCTTCTCTGTCTCTTATGTTCAATGTGGTGCGTATTAGTTTTACACAATATGTAATGAATACACTATTAGAAGTTAAATGAGAGGATTGCTTCCAAGCAAGTCTCTTTTCTACGAGTCTTTGCTCCATCAGTGGTAAAACTTTGTTCTGAAATCATAATGATGACACCTTATTGACTATAAAGACAGACAATGATACCGCTAGGTCGCTTTCCACTCTCCAATTTAAGAAGTTGCTCTTTCGGGGGGCTAGAGAGAGAAGTTTCTCTACCTACAGAGAGGGCTATCAACAACCCCAGCAATACAAACCTCAATCTCAATATAGGCCAGCCTACCATCAGGCCTACTGCTATTCACCCTCAGCAGCCTACAACAAGCAAGGCGTGTGCCGGAAGCAACCCCCATGGGTCACAATACAGGCCGCAAACAGTGACCTGGACCAGGTGCCAGCTGCATCCGCTCCTTCCACTCATGTGGGCATGAATATCTCCAACTATCTCCCCCAATGTTAGGAGATAACATCAGACAAATGGGTGTTGGACTTAGTAAGCTATGGACATACCCTAGCATTTGTACAGAGGCACCAAACAATGTCTTCACTTAATGAGGAAAGAGGCTGTCCTGTTGACGTTTGAAAATACAAAAATAAAAATAAAAAATATTTTTTGATACAACTCTGGTCCTGTTGACTTACTTCGTACTTGGTGCTGCCTCCATTCTTTTTCATAATGAGGAAAGAAGCTCTAATAATGCTAGCCAATGGTGCAATAGAAAAGGTTCCTTGTTCTCAGAAGGGCATGGGTTTTCTACTCCTGTTTTTCCCTTGTACGAAAGAAATCAGGAGAGTGGAGACCCATCCTAGACGTCAGGAAACAGAACAAATCTCAGCACAATCTTTTTGTATTATTAATCATTCCTACCTTCTCCACCTATGGAACAGCAGAGTTCCTTGGATTTACAAGATGCATACTTCCACATTCCCATACATCCAAAGCATCGCAAGAATTTCCATTTCACAGTAGCCGGTACCCACTACCAATTCAATGCCTTCCCTTTGGCCTCAAGTCTAGGATTTCCATAAAATATCTCGCCCCGGTAGCTGCTACACTCCACAAGCAAGGTCATCAGGAATTCCACTACCAAGATGACTGGCTGCTAATAGTCTCAATACCACAGCAAGCTTCCAAATCTACCACAGCCTGCCTCTCACTGTTTCACAAGCTATGCCTCACTGTAAATTACCCAAAATCCTCGACCATCCTAAGTCAAACAAGAATGTTTTTGGGTTCTGACCTCGATACAAACAGAAACAAGGCCTATCTGACACAAGACAGGCAACAAAGCTTATCTCGCCTGGCCCTAAAGATCTCCAAAAGAAAGTCTGTTTCAGTGCGGCTGTTCAAGTCGCTCCTCAGCATGACCTCCTCCACAAGAAGCCTGGTCCTGCTGGCACGGCTTAAAATGAGGCCTCTGCAAGACGAACTTCAGATGCAATGGATCTAATTGGAAGGGTCCTTCAAAAACTTACATTACGCCAAGGATGCAGGAGGCACTAGCATGATGGTCTCAAACATCTTACCTCTCACATGGCCTCACATTCCTGACTTTAATACTAGACTTCATAATCACAACTGATCACTTCTTGGAGGAATGGGGCGGCCATTTGCAAGACCAGCAAATCCAGGGAAAATGGTTTGCAATTCAAAAGTCAAAGCACATCAATTATCTAGAACTCAATGCAATTTTTCTCCCTCTTCAGGCTTTTCTGCTGCGAACAGCAGGAGTCTTTGTGCTGGTCCATACAGACAATACGACCACCATGTATTACATCAACAAGCAAGGGGCGACCAAGGTCTCTAGCTCTCTCTCAGGAGGGCTCAAGTACAATGGAAATGGCATACAGCATGCAGGATATCTCTAAAAGCTGAGCATCTGCTAGGAATGACCAAAACCTTAGTAGGACGGCTTTAGGGCCGAGCGGCTGCACTGGGTGTTAAACTGGAGGGGAGCGCTGACTTTATAGGGTGGGATGCTATGTTTAGCAATAGCATGCGATTTAAAAGTGCCTTTTGCAGAGTTCTTTGTCCAGCTTTCTGACAGAAATAAAAACGTGAAGATAACTCTTGTGATTAATGTTCTTGCTAAAGAGAGAGATTGAAGTTTTGTCCAGTAGCAGTTTTGACTCGCCATAAAGTAACGCAAAGGGTCTGCTGCAAAGAACAGCTCTGTATTTTATGTGGATAGTTGAGTTAGTTTGTAGATTTATATAGTGCAGCTTATCATGAGTGATGGTATCCAGGCACTGTCAATGGGCACAGGGAGAATAAGTGAGTTGCGTAGAATCACAGGATGTTGCGCCTACGCCGAAAATCGAACCCGGAAACCCCAGCTCCCGAGTCAGCAGCTGTGGCCACTGTGCCACATTCTCTCCCAGTGAAATAGTAAAGACAGTTTTTACCAGCGCTTTAAAACTAATTAAATGTATTTGAGAAAGGGGTTATGGAGAGATGAGGGGCACTTTTACCTCAGTGGTAGTGGTGGAATCTGAGGAGAAGGTTATATGGGAGAGCGAAAAAACATTGTTGCACCGGGCGCCACCAGCTGGCTCTGTACTTCAGTGGACACTCTCAGCAGAACCAAAGGCAGTTGCCACGAATGGGAGTTGGATCAACTGGTGTTGGACATGATCTTCTCAAGCCAGTCGATACCCACTCCCAGGATCATGGAGGAATGCCCTTTCAACGCTTTTCCCCTTTACGTCTCATACCAAGGATCCTCAGCAAGGTGTAATGGAGCACTGTTGCCTCATTCTAATAGCTCCCAAATGGCCCAGGTAGCATTGTTTTACAGAACTCCTGCTGCTCTCGGAGTTCAATACCAATTGCCATCCCAAGATCCAAACCCTCTTGATGAGGAACAGCTGCGAGATCCTACACCCAAAATCAGTCTCTCACCAATTACATTCATGGCTCCTGAATTCAACAAATTCTGAGATGAAAATCTCTCTCAAGACTGTAGAGACATTCTGGCGAAAACACAAGCCAAATCAACAAACAAGATTTATAGGTTGAAATGGAAAAGATTCTGCTTATTGTGTCAGCAATCTAAAGTGCATCCCTTGGAAGCATCACCTGAGTAGATTCCTCGGTACCTACTCTCACTAGCCACATCATGCATCTGTAAAAGTTCACCTAGCCGCATTTCAAGATACAGACATTCCTCTCATTCTCCCTCTCTTTGTTCAACTAAGATATCCAAACAATTCATGAAGGGGTTGTTCTGAGCTTTCCCTCCAATAACAATTCCTCCCCCAGAATGGCATCTCAAAGTGGTTCTCTCGCAGTTCATGATGCTTCCATATGAGCCCATTCTCAAGGCAGAGCTGAACTTTCTCATGTGGAAGGTCACTCCCTTGTTGGTTCTCATGTCTATTAAAAGGGTCCATGAAATTCAGACTTTTACAATTCAGGAACTGTACTTGCGTTTCACTGATGACTATTTTTATCTCTATCGCACCAAGCAATTTCAAAAATCTGATCAGCTGTTAGTCTCTTACAGGATCTCATAAAGGTACGGCAGTCACGAAAGCTACCATTGCAAGATGGATTTCTGCTGCCATACTAATCAATAAGGGTAGTATTTACCTCGGCTGCTCTGTTTGCAGGAGTACCGCTAGAGAAGATATGTTGTGCTGCGATATGGAAGAGCAACCACACGTCCATGCAGCACTTGGGATGGGATTTTTTAGTCGGCAGGGGAGCAGAAAGACTTTTGAGGCTTTAGGGGTGAGGGTGGTGCGGTTGTAAGGATTGGCCAGGCCCATCCCATTATTTTATTTTTAAAATACATCCCTGCAATACATTGGGCTTTCTGGCCCCGTGGGGAAAATTAGGGCAAACCATCTGTTTGCCCCGGGGAGGGGGCGAAAAAGCCTGGGTTGTTCTTTTTAGGTCTCGCCTGTCGATGCGCATGCGCATCGAGCAAGGCGAGAGTATTGGCACTTATCCGCTCTTTATCCACACTGCAAGGAATCGTGGCGATTCCTTGCAGTGCACGAGAAATTTAAGCTCAATGCGCATGCGCATTGAGCTTAAATGCGCGTGCACATGCCCCCAGCCGCCTGCCTTGCCTACTCTCTCTCACAGCCTCCCCCAGCTCCGCCCCCTCACTACTTGATTGCACGGCCGCTAGGCCGTGCCTCCCCTACTCTCCTCCCCCCTCCTCCTCTCCTCCCCTGCCTGCCTGCCGCTAGGCCGTGCCTCCCCTACTCTCCTCCCCCCTCCTCCTCCTACTCTCCTCCCCTGCCTGCCTGCCGTGTCGCACCTCTCCCCTCTCCGCCCCCTCCCCTGCCCGCCGTGTTACGGTGAAAGGCTTGTTTTTTGTTTGTATAATTTAACCCGCTCCGCCCCCTCCCCTTCCCTCCGTGTCGCATTTCTCCTCCCCCCTCCCCTCTCTTCCGTCCGTCCGTCTTGTTTTCTTTCTCTCCTGCCTCTTGTTATCATTTTTCAACCATGCGGCTTAGTGGGCATCACACTGGGGCGCAGTTGTGGCACGACTTGCGGTGCACGCCAGTGCATCAGTTTATTTCGTTACCGCCTCCCGGTTTTTTAGGTTTACATGAATTACTTTGTTTCTAGAGGCGTTTCCATATCATCAATACGTCATCTAACAGGCGTGTTTACTAGGCGTTTTCATTTACTATTTGGTCCTCACTATCGCCTGTTAAAGGGATATCCCCCCTAGGGGCGGCGTTCTAGCTACCTCAGCATTGCTTTAACCATAACGATTGGCCCTTATAGAAAGAGACAGATGGCGGCACATTGGGTCATTTCGTATTGCCAACGGCTGCGGGACGCCATCACTCATCCTTTATGCGGCTCCCGGAGGTTGTCATACATAGAACGGAATATCTTTTTCTCCGGTAAGGAAGCGTTTCTCGCCCGTTAGTAAACCCCATTCTGTTTTAATTAATTATATACCGAATAACAATCTACAACCTATTTGGGTTTGTTTTATTCACCTTTATTTTTAGAAACGCAAACCTGGCGTGGTGATACATCCTCCCACTCCTCCATTACGACGGCAAGCTCCTATGACTCTTTATTGATCTAGACGATAACAGTAACAGTTTTCATATTTGTTTTCGGTAACATTAGATTATCAGCTTTAACGCAACGTGTCGCTTAATTCGGTTCTAGCCGAGTCGTCGGGGGTAGTAAACGCAATACCAATGAAACCATACACAGCAAAACAAGAACGTTTTTGTCTTGTGCTTATCTGTCCTGCGTCTGAAGTATTTTGTTTCCTTAAAGGCGTAAGGAAGCGTTTCTCGCCCGTTAGTAAACCCCATTCTGTTTTAATTAATTATATACCGAATAACAATCTACAACCTATTTGGGTTTGTTTTATTCACCTTTATTTTTAGAAACGCAAACCTGGCGTGGTGATACATCCTCCCACTCCTCCATTACGACGGCAAGCTCCTATGACTCTTTATTGATCTAGACGATAACAGTAACAGTTTTCATATTTGTTTTCGGTAACATTAGATTATCAGCTTTAACGCAACGTGTCGCTTAATTCGGTTCTAGCCGAGTCGTCGGGGGTAGTAAACGCAATACCAATGAAACCATACACAGCAAAACAAGAACGTTTTTGTCTTGTGCTTATCTGTCCTGCGTCTAAAGTATTTTGTTTCCTTAAAGGCAATAGGGATGGAACGTTCGTCGCCTGGAATGCTTGGATTGGCGCTATTTTGGCTCGTCAGTTCCCATGAGAAAATGGCTGAGCCAGAGCTAGACATCGGGCCCGAGCCAGCCGCGAGACCTGCTTTTCTTGCCCACCTTTACTTCCAAGCACGACAAGCCCTGCTAGATAAGTTGCTCTGAAAGTGAACCTGGTGTCGATGGGTACAGAGAGGTGAAGTGCATTCTTATGCAACGATTTCCATTGCATGACCTGTTTTGTAATAGCCGTTCGTCAGAGTGCATGAGTCATTCAAATATTCGTTCTTAGGAATATAGGCCTAATGGCTATCTATTTCCAGTGCCAGGTGTTGTCATGATCATAAAGCCACGGTTTTTTATTTAATACACATGTTTACATGGCCATTCGTGCTACTCCATGACAGCATTGCCACCGCATAATTAACAATACGAAGGACCCTCATTAACGTGGCAGGAGGTAGCTTGGGTACTAATATGATGCTATTTGGCTGCTGGATGGGGGTTGGTTAGTGGGAGTTGAGGGGCATTGTTTTATCCATTTGCAAAACTCGTGCTTTAGGCCATATTTGTGTGCTGCACCCGAGTAACCCTTTCTGAGTTAATGTGCTGAGCATGATGTATAGCTAAGCTGTGCTGTTCTATTTTACGTAGGCCACTACCTTACATTATTGCTCCAATAAAAATATTTTTTTTTAACGTGGCAAGAGGTTTATATTTAGTTAAAGATACAAAGGAAAACATTATAAAATTCCTTCTTTACCGATTTTTCTCTAGAAGCAAAGAAGAAAAGAAGTAACAAATAATCCAATATGGATGTCAAAGGGCAAAATCATACATTAATAGTTTAGAGAACAGCAGATTTAGAGTATTTGGAATACATTATCTTCACTCTGTGTATTTTATAGACTGTAAACATTCCTCAAAGTTAGTGTGAGAAGCTGGCTTGGTATATTGTATTGTATTGTAATTCTCCACTCACCCTCAACCCCTCACCCTCACTCACCCTCAACGCCTCACCCTCAATCACCCTCAACCCCTCACCCACCTTCACTCACCCTCACCCTCACTCACCCTCACTCACCCTCAACCCCTCATCCTCACTCACCCTCAACCCCTCACCCTCACTCACCCCCACTCACCCTCAACCCCTCACCCTCAACCCCTCACCCTCACTCACCCTCACTCACCCTCAACCCCTCACCCACCCTCAACCCCTCACCCTCAATCCCTCACCCTCACTCACCCACACTCACCCACACTCACCCTCACTCACACTCACCCACCCTCACTCACCCTCACCCTCACTCACCTTCACCCTCAACCCCTCACCCTCACTCACCCCCACTCACCCTCAACCCCTCACCCTCAACCCCTCACCCTCACTCACCCTCAACCCCTCACCCTCACTCACCCTCAACCCCTCACCCTCACTCACCCTCAACCCCTCACCCTCAATCCCTCACCCACACTCACCCACACTCACCCACACTCACCCTCACTCACACTCACCCACCCTCACTCACCCTCACCCTCACTCACCCTCACTCACCCTCACCCTCACTCACCCTCACCCTCACTCACCCTCACCCTCAACCCCTCACCCTCACTCACCCTCAACCCCTCACCCTCACTCACCCTCAACCCCACTCACCCTCAACCCCTCACCCACCCTCAACCCCTCACCCTCACTCACCCTCAACCCCTCACCCTCAACCCCTCACTCACCCTCACTCACCCTCAACCCCTCACTCACCCTCACTCACCCTCACCCTCAACCCCTCAGCCTCACCCTCACTCACCCTCAACCCCTCACCCTCACTCACCCTCAACCTCATGCTAAAGATTTAAAAAAAAACCCATAAACAATTCTAAAAGCACTAACTCTAATGCTGCGAGACCTATTGCATTTCTAATGCTTGTTTTGATGGGGGTGGTGTGGCCAATGCCAGAGTACAGCACCTGCACTACTTTCTTTTGACACAAAGGCAGATTCCCTGGTGTCAGGTGGACTTTCTACCCACCCCCTCGGGAACATAGTTAGGGCAATCTTACCAGTTGGACAACCTCCCACCTGCTCCAGGGGGACAGAAAAATACTACTGCCCCTACTGGGGAGGGGGAACGGCTTGATACCAGGGTAGGCCACACCGTCCTTCTGTTTGTTTTAGCTCCTTTTTGAAATGCCTAGTGTTTAGTGGGCTTTCTACCCCTCGGTGGAGGCAGATTGGGGGTGAATACCCCTATCCATCCTGGGGGGGCAGACATGGGCGGCGAGGTGAGGGACAGCATTGGTCCAATCCCAGGGGAGACACTTCCCCCCAAAACAATACTGCATAAAAAGCAGTCCCTGGTGCTCAGGCTGCTCAAGAAACTCTTCCAGAGCAGTCGAGTTTAAACAATAATAATAAAGGAATACCTCTGCAGCTCTGCACCAGGGGGGGTCTTTATTTACCTACCTAGTGCCGTCAGACACCCTGCGGGAGTAGTGCGGGTGTCAGCCTTTGGCCAACATCCGCACTAAACGGGTTAGGTCCAGACCCTTCCAAAAAGATAGAGGCTAATTAAAAGTTATAGGCCTCCACACAGAACCCACTTCTCTTAACAATTGATCCCATAACAGAATCTTTTATAATGCCAGCAAAGAGGATACTGTGTGCCACAGTGCTGGAACAACAATGCCCCTGGACAGAGGAAGCAAAACACATACTTTTCTAGGTAGAAAAATGTGTAGTGCAGCAGATATTGAAAATAATCAGTGCAACACCACTGCTTTCTCTGTCTAATGGAGCCTTATTGTAATTTTATTCTGATGACATCCGAAAGAAAAGACAGAGGATTTCTTAAACATTCTCTTTGAAGGCCTTCTAGCCTCCAACCAGACTATAAGTGCATCCTTGGATTCTGTTTACATATACAGCTACGATGTCAAGCTAAGCAGATCATCTTGGTTGATCTAGACAATCCTGGAGAACAATACACAGCAAAAGATTTTGAATTTATGTTTTCAGACTCTGTGTCAAGAACTCAGAGCTCAAGTCTGTGGAGCCCCCTTCATTCTTAGTTGCCTAAGAAAGGGTGACTCTATCAAGTAGCCACAGTGGACTGTCCCACATTACACAGAATGCAAAAAGTTGTCATATTTAACCTTCAGATGGTCCTATCTATGACGAAAAAGTCATAAAGGAAAAATCTCCTTGACAATATTGAAGCTGTTTATTTAAAATCAAGATTAATATTGAAGAAATCGTCTAGACACAAAAAAAACCTTTAAGAAATTGAGGTACTGGTTAACGGGGGTGAAACTCTTCTTAAGCAGCGTCCACAATTCTTCTCATGGTGAAGTTATAAGCCAACCCTAAATTAACCTGCGCTCAACCTTCGGGTAGCTTAGCACAGAGAAGTTATGCTTAACTCAGAGGCAATGTTTAAAGTATTTGAGCAACATTTCAAACCGTAACCTAGTGAAAACACACCACAAAAGTATACCACAACAGAGTTAGGAAAACAGAGTATTCTTTAATAAAAACAAGACCAAAGCAGCAAAAATCTAATTGATAGAACCAGAGTCATGAGTTCTTAAAGGTTTTTGGGTAATATAGTGCTAAAAAACATAAAGAAAGTCACACGTTTAGGCTGACTGTGACGGAGCACGGGTTGGATACAGGGACCAGGTTAGTCCCACTGAACAATTCTCTTCTTAGTATAGTGCAAAGTGTCCCATTCGTGGTGGAGGGTACCGCGAGGAGCAGGCAAGTGTTGCAGACCATCATCGATGTAGCACGAAGACCATGCCAAGCGTTGCAGGCGGTCGTCGCTATATGTCAAAGACCCTGTTGTTGCAAACGGTTGGCCAGGCTGGTGCTTCACGATGCCGCTTCCACTTCTGCACTGACAACCAATGGAGTCCCTGCAGGAGAGGAAGAGAGGGGGTAAGGGCAGGAGCATTACAGACAAGTCATGCAGCAGTGTTTTGGACCACCTGCAATTTGTTCAGTGATGCTTCACTGGCTGAGATCAGCAACGCACTGCAGTAGTTCAGTCAACTTAATACTAGTACCTGGATCAGAGTTTCACGAATGGACAAGGGGGGGTAGGGGAATACTCTTCGCAAAAGACCTAGTGCATGGAAGCAAGTGCCAATGGTGGTAGAAGCCTGATCCTTCATAATGAGTTTCTGGTCAAGACGGACTCCTACATTTTTTACCACATTCTTGGGCTCCGGTGCAGGTCCCAGTTCTGTTGGCCACCAGCTCGGAGACCATCTCAAAGGAGTATCACCAAACAGCATAACTTCAGTTTTACCCGCATTGAGCTGGAGGAAATTTTGCCTCATCCAGCTGGCAATGGCTTTCATACCTTCTGAGAAGATGGACTAGCCGTTAGGATCTTGTTTGTCAAAGGATAGCAGTAGCTGAGTATCATCAGCATAGGAAATGTGTATTAAACGTAACTTCCTAAGTACACCTGCCAAAAGAGCAACATAGATGTTAAATAAAGTGGGACTGAGACAAGATCCCTGGGGTACTCCTTTGGTCAGTTCCATGGTTTCAGAACGGAAGGGATCCATATTGACAGTCTGCGTTCTGT
Organism: Lissotriton vulgaris; assembly: GCF_964263255.1. Taxonomy (NCBI): domain Eukaryota; kingdom Metazoa; phylum Chordata; class Amphibia; order Caudata; family Salamandridae; genus Lissotriton; species Lissotriton vulgaris. The sequence continues at coordinate 1,818,452,282 of NC_141687.1, forward strand.
GCGTGAGGAAACTCTGCATCCATTGTAAGGCTATTCCTTGTATCCCAATCTCACTGAGTCTCCTGAGCAGAGTTCGATGTGAGACAGTGCTGAAGCACAAGTAGAACTGCCTGTCCATTGTCCAGAGCCTGTCTGATGATATCCGTGACGGCACTCAAGGCTGACTCAGTGCTGTGTCTGGGTCTAAAACCAGACTGAGATGGATCAAAACAGCCAGATTCCTCGACAAAGTCTGAGAGATGTTTATTAATATGTTTTTCTAACAACTTGCTCAGGGGAGGTAACAGTGAGATAGGATGATCATTGGTTAAATCTGCCATAGGGGCCTTAAGGTTCTTCCGTATAGGAATAATTTGTGCTACCTTCCACTCAGTGGGGACATAACCTTTGTTTAATGAGAAGTTAAGAATGGAACAGATGGGGATAGCGAGCTGGTTGGATAGTAGTGAGGTGGTCCTTGCCGGAATTATGTCAAGGTGTGAGCCTGACTTAACAGTAGCGAGTAAGGACTCTACTGCCTCAGGAGTAACCAAGGGGAAGTATTCCAGCTTCAAGAGGGTAACTTGAGTGGGTGAGAGATTGGCAGAAGAGTTAAGTCGGCCCCTTCCATGTCTGGTAATTTTATCGTAGATCAGATCTATTTTCTTTGTAAAGTGCGTCACTATTTTGACGCATAAGGCTTCCGGGGGTGCCAGCACATTATTACACACCTCTGGGTAAGTAAAAGTTTTGAGTATCGTATAGAGAGTTTTGGTGGCATTTCCAGCCCCCTCCAGTTGTAAAATAATATGGGCTTTGCGGGCATATCTTATATTTTTATGTTTGGATAGAGACGATTTATAATATGCTTTGTCTAGTGCATTATGTGAGAGACGCCAGTGTCGCACCAATTTCCTGCAGAGACTCTTCTCCGTTTTGAGACTGGGAGAGAACCAGGCTGACTGAGTTTGTGCACTGCTTTAGAGGGGCTAATTGATCCATGGCCGTTGTTATGATAGACTTGTATTGGGCTAGGCCAGTCTCTATGTTCTCCGTGTTGAGATTCCTTGAGTTAGGAGTTAGATACTGAAAGTTATCAGGAGTAATTTTGTGCCACTGTCTGTGCCAGCTCCTTTGAGTGAAGTACTGAACGCTAAGTGCCATGGGACCCCTGGATTTGAACTCGATCAGTGAGTGGTCGGTCCATGTAAGGGGGCTCGTAACTCCACATTGCACGTTCAGTGACTTAGTGAAAATAAGATCTATTGTATGTTCCGCATGATTAGTGGGACCCACATTGATCCTATTTATATCTACTGAGTGTAAATCTGTTAAAAGTGATGAGGCTTCCTGATTCAGGATGTCTTCACTGTGCACATTAAAATCACCCAATAAGATGACGTTTTTTGTAGAGAGAGAGTTCGGGGAGATTAGTTCCAGTAATTGAAAAGTAAAATTACGGATAGGCCCGGAAGGGCGGTACACCAGGGCGCCTTTCCAACAGTGTTGTGGATGTAAGTCAATTCTAAAAAACGAGCACTTCCATGCTGTTGTTACTTAGTTGCTCCAGTATAGTAATTGTAATGGAGTCATTATATACTCTAGCTGTACCCCATCCCACCTTAGTAGGTCTTTCCAACCTTAGGATGCGATATACCTCTGGTAGCGCTATTGCTATGGCAGGGTTGGAGCTTTGTTTTAGCCATGTCTCGGTTAGGAAGCCGATGTTGAGGAGTTTGGAGGATAGAAGGTCACATATTTCTACTGCATGTTTAGACAGTGACCTTATATTCCCAAGCACGCAGTTCCAGTCTTGATTCCCCACAGAGTTCTGAGAGAGAGAGTCAGTCAATGCTTGAGAACAGGGCTGATTCCTGTTAATATCAGGCATGGTATTATCGAGGTGGCGCTGAGTAATGTGCATGCTCTGGAATCTACAGAGGTTGCATAAGAAGGGCCCTTCCAATTCCATTGGAGTACAGGAGGTGACCTTGGCCAGTTGAGGGCCTGTATCTAAATAAGCTTGTCTTATCTCTAGTAGTTTCTGGGTAGTGTATACGATAATACCGTTAGTATAAGAGTTAGATTCTGACCTGAAACGTGCAGGGGTTCGAAATGAACATCCGTAAGGTACGTTAAGGATCTTTGTATTTGTGGTGATCAGTCACCCCCAGTAGGGCAGATAAAGGACAACCAGAGGAGTGGCAACAGCAATTGTGTGGTGTATAAACAAGAAATGGTAGGGTCAACAATTCAAACAAAGCGGAATTGGACACTACAGGGGGTCCTTTGAGGTGGATACAATATAGTCAGCTGTAGGACAGGGTACACCATCATTAGGATAAAAATGCCACTAAATATTTCCATAGTCAGTATTAGAGGTGATTTCGAAGAATTGACACAAAGGTGCAACACTGTGTTTGTGGGAAGGGTATATGAGATCCAGGGGCATGCCTTGAAAGTACATCTTTAAGCAAACTATGAGGAGAAGTAAATCAGAGTTGCATCTTTGGGAGCCCGTTTTGCTGGACAGTTCACATTTTCCAGTGGTGCAGGCGGCGACAGCTCTATGTGTAAGCCAGGCTGTATTTTAAGAAGAGTCAAATTCCAGTGTAAGATGTGCGCAGGGTTTACAATTGGAGTGATTCTGTTGAGTTTTCTTGTATAAGTGATCATTAATTGTGTGAGTGATCAGCCTGGCTGAGGAGTGGATGATTAGTAAGGACATATTTCTAGGTCTTTCTACAATTGACTGGTAATTATGTACCATGGCAGTTTTGATGTATTAGGGGGCTGTTTAGGAGATAGATGGAGGGGGGTATTATAGATCTATTGTTGCATTCTGTTAAACCTTGGCACATTATAAATTGATAGGCAATTTTAGGAACACAAGACTGAGGGCCCGATTCACAGAACTAACTTAAGACAAATCCTAAACGTACTACCATTTACTCATTTTGGTATTCACAGAAGGCACTTACTCATCAATGAGTAAGTTCCTTCTGTGAATACCAAAATGAGTAAGTGCCTTCTGTGAATACCAAATAGAGTAAGTGCCTTCTGTGATTACCAAAATGGTAGCAAGTTTAGGATTTTGTCTTAAGTTATTTCTGTGAATTGGGCCCTATGTGTCTGTTGCTTCTGTATCTGAAAATGTAACACAATGATATAATTCCAAAACACAATCTTAGCTGGAGTTTCCTAGCCATTTATGGCACCCATCTAGGCCATACTCCATGCTACTCCTGTTTCATATCTACAAAGAGAAACCTTTACAATATCTAACTGGTGTTGAAACAATTACATTGACTTTCAGCCCAGGCCAGAATCAATGTTAAAATCTGTTGTCTGAAACACAAGAGCTTGCATCTGGGCACCCCTCCATCCTTGGTAAAACCTTTGACTAACTCCAGACAACCAAGAGAACGAAGGAGCAAGTGCACTTTTCAGCTGGAAACCTAGAAATTGCAAACATCTATGGCACCCTGACTGGTATTCAGTACTCGGCTAGCTCTCCCCTCCTTTACAAAATATTTGAAAACTCCACTATTCCCACTTCGTCTACTAATGTGTTTCTAATCCAGTGTATTTGTTAGCCTCTCCTACTTTCTTACCAGTTTGACTCTCGCACTGCATTATTTTATCAAGCCTATCCCCAAATTATGTTGCAATGAAAACTTCAGTTAAATGTAATGAAACCTGACACTTGCAGGTACAGCAGCTATAGAAAAGTTGCAATAAAATAAATAAAATTATTGTGTTCGATTATTGTCATTGATAATCCAGAGCAAGGAACGTTGGAAAGGTCGTCGGGATAATGGCATGAAAATAGGGAGATTGCGCTGTTTTTTTTTATTATTACTTTTTTGCAGGAAATATTACAGTTCACAGTTGGCGCGGATTCACTTCCTACTGACATCTGGGCTCAGTAGACCAAGATACTCTCTCAGGGCATCTCCATTTATAATCATAAGCACTGAATAGATCTTCCCACGTGAGGGAACCCTGGAGAAGTTCTTTTGAAGTCACATCTACTTCACCTTACTTCAGGAAGGCCAGGAAACATATGTGACAGCATGTTCAATTTTGAAGCCTTAAAAACAGGCTACATTGTATATCTTTTTTTAATTACTTTAAAATTTAGAAGGAAAAAAATGGGATCACACCCATAAAAGTAACTTAAGCAAAATGGAAAGTGACCTGTTAAAACGTCCTTTACAAATGCTTTTTGCTTCTAGATAAGATAAGTAAGACAAGGAGTAATACATGTGATGTAGCCTGTATAGGCTGCAGCATTGGAAACAATGCAAATAGGACACTGCGCCTTTAGCCTTGATAACCACAACACAAACTAAACTTTTATCAGACATTAACACATGGCTGGTTAGTGAAAGCAGAACTGTAGCCTACAGATAAGCGATAAAAAACCACAACCCATGACATGTTGGCTAAGTATGAACAGATATAAGAAGAACTGAAACATTCAGATGCTGCAAAATAACTCTAAAGACAGACTCTCATCTCTTCTATATGCGGTTCCAGAGACAGACTCGCAGCTTGTTGTACAACTCTAGGGACAGGCTCTCAACTCTTTCATATACAGTTCTTGAGACTCAAAACCTGTCAACATACAACTCTGGGGCCTGTCTCTCATCTCATCTATATGTAGCTCTAGTGATATCCTCTAATTTTGACGGTTTAATACTAGGCTCGCATCACATTTATGTCCAACTGTACAATCTTAAGTCTTGTACAAATTGATAAGTGATTATACACGCTCTTCTCTAATCTGTACACTTCTCTGGAAACAATTTCTTATTTCATCAATACAGAGCGCCGGACACAGTTCCATAGGTTGAAACACAAAACTCTAACTACAATTTCATAGCTTGTCGAGTTGCAGCTTTAAAGACTGACTCTTGCATCAAATCACATCTATCGATATCTCTTCACATCTAATATATATAACTGAAGAGACAACCTCACATCCTGTCCATATACATCACAGCTACATAGACAGGCTCACATCTGGTTTACAAAAAGGCCTAATTCTAGATTAGGCATCACATTAATATGCAGCTCTACAGTCAGTCTCAAATTGTCTCAACAAAACGAGCTAAAAATGAATATATACACCCTTAAAGACATCACTTCGTGTATATACACTTCTTGAGCGATAGTCTTTTATTTAATCAATTTAGAAGTAGAGCTCCAGAGACATTTTTCATATATATCCTGCTCTAGCTACAATCTCATAGCTTGCAGAGGTACGGCTGTATGGATGGGCTCTTGCCTCCATTGTCATCTGTACACTGCTCTTGAGAAAGTTTCACATCTCATCCCAAACCAGCTGATACAAACATGCTTCCAGTATACAATCTCATATTTATTTACAATTAACTCAGAGGACAGTCTTACATTTCATCAGTGTATAGTTGTAGTGACAGTCTGATATCTTGTAGACATTCAGCTCTTAAGACAGTCCCTTGCAGCATGAATATACAGTTTTAGAGTAGCTTGGACATCTGTTGAAACAATCTAATATTCACTATATGTGTAGCTCTCCACACTTTCTTAGAAAGGCTATATAGCATTCTAGATAGAGTTAACATCTGAAAAATATATAGCTCAATAGACACTGTTGCATTTTATTTTTGTAAGTCATAATGTTTTTATTATTAAGTTTCCACAGTCCAAGGCCACCTTGAAATTTGTAGGGGAAATAGAAGAGTGAGGGAGAGAAATTTAGAAAGAAGGAGCGAGGAAACAAGGGAGGGAAGGAAATAATAAAGAGAATAAAAGGGGCTGATGTGAGAGGAGATAAAGGAAATAGGGGGGAAGAGAGCATTTGAGAGAAGGAATAAGATGCTAGGTCAAACAGCGGATGCTACAAAACAATTAGAAGCACTCTACTTCCAGTACGGACCATTTATGTGGTACCACCACAAACTGGATTGTCTCATCACCAAAGACCTTGCATTTGTGTTACTTACAGTTTCAAAGCACTCTGACAATTCACACCAACAGATTTCCCCCAAAGATGCTTCCTGAAAGCAAGATATCTGAATTATGGTACCTACCATCAATGACACATAACATTGATTAAGTACATTTGCACAAAACACTTCAGTGTGAAATTTTATTTGGTTAATTATTTATTTAATGTATTTGTGTCACATAGCTTATAGCTGCCCCAGAGCACTTTTATTGGGAAGATATGAACTGCCTCTTTCACAAAGGTAAAAAAACATGTCCAAATTTACTTATGTGTAGATCTGCTCCTAGATCCAGTTACGACTCTCCACTTTTTGCTATTCACCTTTTCCGAGTGGAGATTTACAGTGCGGTGTAGACTTACAAGTCTCAGAGTCTTCTACAACAAGTTCAAAAGTGTAAAGTTACTACAAGTAACTTTTCAGCTGACGTCCAAGATCTCCATCCCTGTGGTGGAGATCTCCCTATGGGAAAGTATAAGGAAACTGAATAAATGGTATTTTTTTTAAAAGCATTTAAAGATATCTTAGCATGTAATATAAAAGTAAAATAATGTAAAATATTTTGAATTAACCTGGTACTAATAAAGAAAAAGGTTACAGTACATTTACTCAAATAAAATATGTATTAAATGATAAAATAATTTAGATACATTTATTTTATTTTATTATAAATATTCATTCTAAACAATAATTTAAAAAAGAATATTAACCACCCTTACTAAATCTTTAACAGAATCAACAAAATAAAATCTAAACATATGACTGCCCAAAGCTAACCTCATCAATATTTAACCAGCTGTTCTTGTTTAACCAACAGTCCTAGATCCTGTAGACATGGGTTCAGATCACATGATTGGCTCCACACACTATATTGTTAATATATGCTAGGAATATATGCTGAGCATGTCCATTTGACAGGTGGTATTTGCAACATATCAATGTCTACGAAAAAGCCCATCCTGGGAAAATGTATGTATTGTGCAGTCTTGTGCATTACAATATTGTTGCCTTTACTTTGTGCTCCAAAAATTACTTCTTGCTGGGTTGCATTTCTGATCCACAAGAACATCAACAGGTACTATCTGTAAACCAGCCACGGTTCATGAAAAATCGCCATAAACATGCGTTAACAAAAGCCACAAGCGCATACATTAGTGTTTTAATAGGGTCATGCCCAAAGGTAATTCACTTAGCACCCTTTTTGTATCAGACGTATAGGGAGCCCAGCTAAAAATCCTTTCGGACATCTGAGCATTATTGAAGTAATCAAGTCAGTAATTAGACGATCATTTGGCAGCTTGTTCCCAGAGTCAGCTGAGACATTGTTTTCTCAGTTAAAGCCCAGGGGCCTCATTTATGAGGCTGTGCGTCACTTTTATGCCGCCGGTGCGTCACTTTTTGTGACGCACCAGTGGCGTACAAAATGCGGCTTGTTGCGCCATATTTAAAAAGTGACGCATCTAGGTAGATGCGTCACTTTGTAAACCCCTGCACCACATTATACCTGCGCCAGGTATAATGTATGCAAAGGGGGCGTATTGACGCAAGGAAGGGTAGTAGAAGTGACGCAGTGAAATCTATGAGATTTCACTGTGTCACTTTTAGGACGCCGTTGCGTCAAAATCTTGCGCCTGCCTCACAGCAAGCGTAAGACTGACGCAGGCCCTTTCACATGGGGCTTGCCCCATGTGAAAGGACGCATTGCTGGAGTTGCGTCACTTTTGTGACACACTTCAGAAATGCGTCACTTTTGCGCTTACAGATACGTCTATATGGCGTGTTGGAAATAGGATCGGACACATGCTTTTGCTCAGAGAACCCGAGATACTAATGATGGTTCCATAGAGTGAAGGCTGATATTGCCTGGCGTTATTTATCAAGAAACTATATTAAGGAAGACAGTGATTATTGGGATAGTTGAAAAACCAATTGAAGGAGAATTAAATAATAAAGGTCCTTGATATGATCCTGATTGTATGACACTAAGAGTAAGAACAGTTTAGGCCCTGAAGAAGTCATTGGGTAATGTCCCTTGACGAAACACGTGTTGGTGTTTGGCTGTTGTGTACTGTATCAAGACTGTACTGCTGTATCCACAAGTCTTCATGAACATCCATGGACTAAGAAAATAAAAAAAAAGATTTTTCATACTTTGGATGGGCGGATATGGACAATCATTTATGAACAGATATTATCTGTAATACTCACAGATACGTGTATTTTGTGCTCAGGGAATCCTCTGTTTTTGGTCTATTGTGACAGCAATTACTTAGTAATTGTTGTTTTCTGACAGAGGTAGGTGGTAGATGTCTTTGGTTCCCTTGATGCCACTTAAAAATAATTATTTCTTTACTTTTTGCTACATGGGCTATGCGCTGGTAATACACACACGCCGAGGGCTTACCGGCGTTCTCTTGTGGTCGCTGTTGCTACTGCTGTAGCTGTAGCTGTTTTCTTCAACAACTAGCCGCACCCGCTCCGCGGGTGCCGCGTCGCTGTCTTGGGCTCGCGTGGCTGTTGGGAGCACGTTTGCTCACAGCCTTCAGGCAGGACTCGAGGGAGCAGGGATCACGCTCGCACCACCAGCGCCGCTGCAGGGACTCACATAACCAGGAGCCCCTGCTTTCCGGCACACCTGCTGACCTGTTGCCCCTCCCACCCCTCGCTTCACGCCCCCATAAAGGAACGCCCCTTCCCCGCTGTGCGGGAGCACGCGGGAGCATCGCGGGAGAAGCCCGGGACAAGGGCGGGACCATCTTTGGCCATCAGGGGCCAGAAGAGGCCGGGCCGGGCCATATCTCTTGGCTCTGCGAAGCGGGCACGGGAATTACGGGAGCATGGCCACAGGCACTAGAGCAAGCAAATCTAGGAAAGCTGCGGGAGACGTAGTTATAGGCACAATGGATCAATTTATAACTCGGGCTGTCTCCATTGTAGAAAAGGAGATAATCCTAGCCGAACGAAGACTATCCCGGGACTCCAAGGGCCTATCACACAAGCGCTCATCCCTGGGCGCCCTTGCCCTAGCCCCTAGTCCAGCAAATGTACCAACTACACCATTGGTGGTAACCGACTCTCCGGACATTGACGAGAGGGCGAGTCGGATCAGGGCAAGCCTAGAAAGGGTATCGACCATTGCATTGGACATTGCTCATGACTCAACATACCCAAACCCACCTGATCCAATCGATTCTTTGCTGGGGGCCCAAAACTATGAACTTGATCGTGAGATCAACAATGCCCAAAGTCCTTCTGTCACGCCCAACGAAGCTTCAATCCCTCCCCCCATAGCCGCACCTATTGAAGCTAGTACCTCCCTAGTAGCGGCTTTAGCAACTACCCCATCAGGGAAACCAGCACCAGGACTAGCTGCACACAGGAAGAGAAAGCGCCCTGCCAGCCCTCGCAGGGGGGGTTCTCAAAAACCATACAGCAAAGTAAGTAGGCATAATGTGACCAAAGGGGGTACCTCCTCAAATCACATTCTACACCCAAAAACCACTACCACCCACACTAGAGTTGCACTACCCAAGGGTCCTGTTTGCCCGCTAGGCATATCAGGCCCGTCAGCGTCTCCTAGCACCACCCCAGTCCCCCAGGCTGTGCACACTGACATCGCCACTCCACCCCTAGATGTTGAGAGCCTAATCAGGTCTGTGGTGATGCCCCTTGCAGATAAGATCGACTGTCTCACACGAAAATTAGCCACCCTTGAGCAATCAATGCTGGATAATTTCTACGCTGTGAAATCACTGGTTAAATTTCATTCCAAGATGCAGGGCAAAGACAATGGAGGGTCAAGGAATGGTGCTGTTACTCTAGTACCCTCGGAGCCAATGTCTCGTCAAAAAATGCCTGTACTTGGGGAGGCCCCACAGACACTACAATCTAACATTGGAACCAGCCCCGCTCCAAAAACCTCCAATCTTAGACCCAGTTCGGGCCCCCAAAGGAAAAAATCCAACACTCAAGCACCGAAGGCCCCCAAGGTTAACTTTGCCCCCATTCCTGAGCCTACAGCGCCAACCCCTAAAGTAGCAGAAAATGCACCAACCACGCCGAATGGTAATATAACTCCATCTATTCCCATTTCTGGCAATCAGGCTGCGCCTAAACCCTTAGCTAAATCTCCAGCTAAATTACCATCAGGCAGGGCAAAAACATACACACCCAATGCTAGCCTCCCCCCTGGGTGCAAACCGTATGTGGTAATTCTCACGGGGGTCCCGGAGCTTGAAGAGGGTTCTTGTGAGTTGTACTCTGACCTCAAACACAAGACCCTCTCCTGGCTTAGAGCAAATAGACCCCTCCCAGGGCATATTGATGGCAGAATAGCTTATGTCCGTCGTGTGGGGTGGATTGGCAATAGACGTAAGGATTTAACTGGGGACTGCGTGCTGATTAATTTCAGCGATTCTAGAGCAGCAGGTATGATCTGCAGTCAGCAGTCGCTACACAACTTCTGCGACATACAAACTAGGGACCTGGGGTACTTCTATCGTCCCCCCCCCCCGTCACCTGGGTTTAAGAAGTTTCTGCCGGATGGAGGTAGAGGTGCATGGTACCCCCATTATCCAACCCTGGATGTTAGAGCTAGGGCATGGACGCCGACCCAAGCGGCCCCATCCCATGGATGGGGTTGGTGACTTGGCGATCAAGTGGTATTAAATGTCCCCTCACCTAAGGTTAATGTATCCTGCACAGCTGAGAGGGTCTTTCCGATATTAGTTAGCCCCCTAGCGTCCCAACCCACGTCCACCTCCCTAACCCCCTCTCCCTTAGGCTGTTGGACTGAGTTTACTGAGTCCATGGAAGGAGTAGAAATCTCGGGGGGCCCCGAGTAGGGATGTCGGATGTGCTGGGTCTCCGATTCGCCATACGCTGAAGGCTATCAGCTGGAATGTGGCAGGCTTAAATAATAAGTTGGATGCCCCGGACTGGGTGGCGCTCATTGAGCCCCACGCAGTCTGCGCATTCCAAGAAACGTGGTGTGTGGAACCAAGGCACAGAGTAGGATATGCTACCTTCTCTGTCCCGGCAGGTATCCCAGTATCAGGAAGAGGGCGTCCATTTGGAGGTCTCTTAGTCTGGGTCGACATATCACTAGGATGGCGAGTGCACCATCATCCCCAAAAATCACCAGATTTGATGTGGCTCACAGCAAAATGCCCAAATAAAGTTGAGAAGCTGGAGATTTTCAATATCTATACACGAGGGGCTTCAGGGAGGGCCTTGTCACCAACCCTCACGGCTCTGGAAGCAGCCTTGGGGGAGTGTTGTGGAGACTCTCTAATTTTGGTGATGGGAGACTTTAATTGCACATTCGAGCCCTTGATGGCCGATGAATCCTTGGACCTGCATGACGAAGATTCAAGGAGAGGTGTTCCGTCCCTCGATCTTCCGATTGTCAAAAGATGGACACCTAAAATCGTCCAACTGAATTCCCTCACACTAGAGCATGGCTTGAGAGCAGCCAACGGGAGAACACGGTCAGACCTAGAGGGGGCACACACGTATAATAGGGTGGGTCACTCATCTAGGATAGATTATATCCTCTTAAACTTTCCTTTGTGGGCCTACATGGAGGACATGATAGTTCTGCCCTCCTTGGAAAGTGATCACAACGCACTTTCACTATCCCTATTACATTGGTGGAGGGACAGCGGTTCATTTCTTGGAGCTCCTGACGCATCTGAGCAGAGGTCATCGGGGGGGGGGTGGTCCCCTCAAATTGCCTCAGACGTTTAAAATGGGACAAAGTGGCTATTGATGAAGAAAAACTATCCTGCATCAGAGCCGTTATTGTTGCAGCTTCTGAAATTTTGGAAAGTCATCCTCTCAGCCCGCACAAGATTTCAGCTATGTTTAGCGAGGTTTCGACATCAATAGGGGACTTGTTCATGGTTAAATTAAACACTAAGGGAAACAAAAACCATGATAAGCGACAGGGCAAATCAGGCTGGTACTCATCGGCGTGCCGTGCTGGAAAGAGAGCCCTAATCTTGGCAGTAAAGAGTGGTGATACATCATCAATAGCTGCCAAACGCAAGTCCTACAAATCTGTATTAAAGGCAGCCAGGAGAGACTGGGAAGACGCCTTCTGGCAGGAACTTCGTGCAGCTAGCGCAGAAAAAAATGCTAAAGGTTTTTGGGACTTGTTACGAAAGAAACACAGACCTTTGGACACTGTCATTACATGCAATATAACCGAAGATCTGTGGCACTCACACTTCTCAAAACTGTACACTGCATCTGCTGTAGAAGCGATGGACTTTCCACTACCTGAGATCCATCAAGGTGATGGCAGCTATGAGGAGAGCTTATTCTCCAGGAAAGAGGCTGAAACCGCCATAAAATCTCTGGTCCCCCGCAAAGCTGCTGGACCTGATGGCCTACCTGGCGACCTTCTACGCATGGACACAAGCGAATGGGGTATGCTAATTGCATCGCTACTGAACGCAGCTATGGCAGGCGCCCCCCTCCCTGCTTCTTGGATGGCAGCTGAGGTGGTCCCCCTGCACAAGAAAGGCTCAAGAGACGACCCAGCTAATTATAGACCGATTAGCTTAATTGATTGTTCCCAAAAAGTGGCGGATAAGGTCCTCCTATCTAGGGTCCAGCAAAGGGCAGACGAAAACAAGATACTCTCGGACTTTCAGGCTGGGTTCAGAGCCGGTACAGGGACAATAGAACAATCGCTAAGGCTGCTCATGATCTACTGGAAGGTCGTCACGATTGGGAAGGGTACCTTATATCTGGCCTTCATCGACCTCCGGACGGCCTTTGATTTGGTGCCTAGAAACAACTTGTGGAAGGTGCTGTATGACCTCGGTATGCCACCCTACTTGCTCCATCTGATCATGAGGTTCCACGAAAATAACTACGCCCAAATACGCTGGGGGCCAAATGGACAAAAGACCTCAAGAATAGAGGTGAATAGAGGTGTGCGGCAAGGCTGCGTACTTGCCCCAACCCTATTCTCCCTATATGTAAATGGGGTGGTGGACTTCTTGACCCAGATACCAGCAGATGCGCCCCGTCTGGCAGGTCGTTTAATCCCTACCTTGCTCTTTGCCGACGATACTTTACTTTTGTCAAAATCTCCAATGGGCCTCCAGCAGCTTCTCTCCGGATTTGACAACTTCTGCAAGCAGAGAGGTCTCTGTATCAATACAGACAAAACTAAGTATCTCATCCTGAACCCCCCACAAAAGCTCGGCCCCCCTCCAACATTGGGACCCGTTGCACTAGAAAGAACCAAGATGTTCGACTATCTGGGCATCCGCTTGGTGGATTCTATGAAATGGGACTGTCACCTGTCTAAAATGTTGTTGAGCCTGAAAAGAGTGACTGGGGCCCTGTTGAAAGAGCAGAGAGCAGCATCTACAAGGCCAATAGCGGCAGTAATGGACATTTACTCGACCAGAGGAGTGAGTGCAGCACTTTATGGGGCAGAGCTCTGGGGGATGTCAAACATGAAAGAGCTTACCCGAGCCGAGAATGCCTTCCTGAGAAGCCTAATGTCTCTCGGTCCTTCTGTCCCTATTCTACCCTTGCAACTGGACATGGGCTGCCGGGCGATTGAAGATCAAGCAAAATTACGCCCCCTGCTACTGTGGGCCCGCATCTGGAGAGTGCCAGAGCTCTCAAGTTACGCGGATGGCCTACGGGAGATAATTAAATCCACAGGTTGGGCAAAAATAAAATGGCTAAGGGACATTAAGGCTCTACTTGCCAATCTGGGGCTGGAAGAAGCATGGCACCAACAGTCAGCCCCGCCTAAATCCATGCTAAAACAACTCTATTGGTCATGGGTGGCAAGCAAAAGAAACTCTTCCTCAACGACTTGTAAGTCCACCAGAAATTTTGTGGAGTTTAAAGATGTCCCCATCAGAGAATTGTACCTGGACATTATTTCCGCCCCATGGGATAGATCCCTGTATTTTAAATTTAGAGTAGGTCTTCTCCCTGTAATGGAGCTCACATGCCACTGGAAAATTCCATACCAGACTGCGCCATGGTGCCCATTCTGCCCTCAACGCCGTGAATCTGTCCCCCATCTGTTATTCGAGTGTCCTGCCTATAAGGTTCCTCGCATGAAATGGATTAAACCAATGTGCCTCACCTTGGGCACCAGACATTGTAATGTGGCACTACGAATTTTACTTACAGACACTCGTTCATTTTTCGCATGCGCCACCTCGAAGTACCTAGGTTGGGCATGGCGAATACGGTCAAAAATACTTAGGCAAATTGTTTAATTAAGATTTTAACATATGGTCTGTCTCTGGCCTATTTCTTTTTTAGCTAATTTAAATAATTTCCCCTTCAGAAATGGTAAAAAAAAAAAAAACGTTGAGTATTAGTATATTAAGGGTTTTTTATGTTTTTTATCTAGTAATGTTTTAAATGAATTAATTATGTATGTACGCTTTTTAAGATATTTTTATGTCGAAATAAAGCCTATTTGACTTGACTTGACTTGGTAATACCTCACCATCTGCTGTTTTAGACTGTTCTCAGACTGATTTGCATATGGCCATGTCTGAACTGGGGTGGCGGAGTGAGCTAAAGAATGATGATGGATAAAACCCAGATCAGTTGACTGGGGGTGGGTGCTTGCAATGTTCAACACTCAGTTCATCATCCCCTTTGGTTTTGCTTTGTTCGCCCTAAGTTGGCAGGGTATGCTCAGACGTGGGTCCCTTGCTCACTTTGCCCATGGATTCAGGCTAGGCTGGCTGATTAGCCAGAAACCGGTCCCAGGATGCTTGTTTCCGGTCCAGAGAAGACATGGCTTGGCAGTTCGGTCTGGACTGTTCCCATGAGGCACAGGGTCAGACTGATTTGCATATGGCCATGTCTGAACTGGGGTGGCGGAGTGAGCTAAAGAATGATGATGGATTAAACCCAGATCAGTTGACTGGGGGTGAGTGCTTACAATGTTCAGCACTCCATCCATCATCCCCTTTGGTTTTACTCTTTCTGACTCTGGCTTCTCTACGAGCTGCGCCATCAAGAATCCTTAAAGAATAGAAGGCTGCGTACCAGGACCTGTTTTTTCTAAGAGCTGATCGCCCACCAAACTCTGTCATTGTAGCTGATGCTTACAAGACTCACTCTATCGCCTCCTCATCAACAGTTCCTTCGGATAAGAACAGCAAGCAGATAGACTCCATAGGTAATAAAATGTTTGGAACATCTGCCTCCTTTATAAAAGTTGCAAAAGAAACAATTGATGGACGAATGCTAGACAATGCAAAAATTCACACCCAGTCACAAGGATCTGGGTTTAATCCATAATTTTTTGCTCATCACACCACCCCAGTTTCGACCCAGCCATATGCAAATCAGTCTTGACCCTGTTCCTTGTGGGAACAGTCCAGCCCGAACTTCCAAGCCAGGCCCTCCCTGGACCGGAAACAAGTATCCTGGACAGGTTTCAGGGCATCACCTGTCATCAACCAGGCTAGCTTAAATCCAGTGGTGTAGTGAGCACGGGACCCACCATCGCTAATGTGTCTGAAATGAAGTAACGACTACGGACTACGATTAACCTTAGGCGTGTCACCTATCATTGTGACCACCAGAAATCAGAATTTGGATTACACTACGCATACTGGAGACTAAATACGTCGCGCTTTGAGTAATTACGGACTTTTAATGAAACTGGGAGACAAGTTGAAGGTTTTCCTTGATGAGAATACTTGCTATTATGGAATTAATATGTGCCAATTTAAAAGTGTTTGATGTAATGATCCAGGTACTTCCGTGACCATCATAAATTTGGAGTAATTTGACGACTGCCCTTAGGAATTCCTATTCAGGGCGAAACGCATTGGCTGACCTCTGGGTGTACTATTACATCACTTCATGCCATATGTGGTCCAAGAATCCATTAAAGGATCATATTTAACATCATTTGAAGAGTCCGGATTGATTCATCTATTGTGCATTTGTGCATTTTGAAATATTTATGTTGCCTCTCTGTGCTTTTTAATTATATATATATATATATATATATATATATATTCACTGAAAAAACGATAGGTTTCACACCAGTTATAGTTAGGAATTAGCATTTAAAAAACCTATTAAATTCACTGAAAAAACCATAGGTTTCACACCAGTTATAGTTACCTGGAAATTTTACTGACATAAAACCATTGAAATTACACGTTATAGTTAGTTGGACTCACTATAACTTGCGCGTGCAATGCACTGCTGATGACGTCACATATTACATCACTCATGACATGGTCAGTGACATCACTCATGACATCACTGATGAGACCATCCAGTGAATGTGTGTATTTTTAAAAAATAAATATGTGTTATATATGTATATGTAAAAGTTGCTTGAAGAATAAATGTTTTAATAAGAGTTTACATGGATGTTTTTTTTAAAAAAATTGATTGGTTAACTGGCTTATTAAGTGTATCTTAGTGAATACATCTATTAAGAAGTAATGTTTAAATATTTAAATATATGTATTTGTGTTTCACTTTGTGTATAAGTGGCTGCATGGGTTGGTGATTGGCTACATGTGTGTGTATATGGGTTATTAGATGTTTGTTTTAATATCATTATGAGTGTCTATATGGTTTGGTGGGGGTATTCCTTAGCACATAGATGCATGAGTGACTGACTCTCTGCTTGTATGTGTTTTGAAGACAACATATGTGCAGGACTGTATGGGTGGATGAGTGTGTATATGTGTGTGTTAGTGAGTGAATGACTGTCTCACTAGAGTCTTTATCAGTAACTACATGTGACTTAATCTACTATATGTGAATATTGATGTATATAAGTGAGTATATGTGAGAGTGAGGGATTGTAAGAGTTCCTGTTTAAATAAGTATGTTTTTCTATAAATGATTGTTTAAGAGAGCAAGTATGTGTAAGTTTCCTTAGAAGTAAGGTGGTAGTGTGTGTATAGCTGTATATGCAAATAAATGGATGTTCAATAGTTTATTTGCATGTGTGAGTATGTGTGAGAGTACCTTTTGGATGACTGTCGGTGTGTTACAGGATGTATAGGTGTATCTCTACATATGATGAGTGAGTATATGTATGAGTGACTATATAGAACTGTTGGTCAATGAGTGGATGTGTATATAGATGGTGGAATTATTGAATTGGTTGTTGTAACTGGTATGGGTATCTCCATTTTTTTTAAATGTTTCTATTTTGGAATATGTGTTTCCAGGGTTACATTACAGTGAAAGGAGGTCTGTCACTCTGTCACAAGGATGGTCTCATCAGTGATGTCATGAGTGATGTCACTGACCATGTCATGAGTGATGTAATATGTGACGTCATCAGCAGTGCATTGCACGCGCAAGTTATAGTGAGTCCAACTAACTATAACGTGTAATTTCAATGGTTTTATGTCAGTAAAATTTCCAGGTAACTATAACTGGTGTGAAACCTATGGTTTTTTCAGTGAATTTAATAGGTTTTTTAAATGCTAATTCCTAACTATAACTGGTGTGAAACCTATGGTTTTTTCAGTGAATTTCAATGGTTTTTTAATAGCAAATATTTATAGGTATAAAAGTGTAAAATTTTAAAACGAATTTTATATTGTATAAATATGTTAATTTTTTGTATTTTTTTTAATTTTTGACCCCGAGATGCTCCCGGGGCACGTACCGGTGAACGCACCAGTAAGCACAATGTTATGGCACGCCCCGGGGCGCGTACTGGTGAGCGTCCGGATAGCGCTATTGCCGCAAACGAAAACCACATCGTGACGTATCGCGTAGCCGCCACGCCACGCCTTGCGTCATAAGACACGTATCGCGTAGCCGCGAGATGCGTCTTATGACGCACCGCGTAAGCGCCCGAGCATATACGATTGCGCAACGTAAGCGCCCCGACGCGCTTACGCTACGCGCCCCGGGACGCGCCCAAGGGCGTGTAGCGTAAGCGCGTCAAGCCATGTGACTTTAAAATAACACTTTTCATTGGTTCAGAAGTTTTTTTTCAAAATTTTGAGAAACCCACCCATTTCTCCCACTATTGATTTGCACTTGGAGAGAGCAAGAGTCATCCAGCAGTGATTCAGATGCTTTTTTGCCTGAGGACCCTCCTCTCCAGAAAAAAAAATCCACTTCATCTGGAAATTTTATGACATCCCTGAAGGACAAAAAAAAGTTAATGCTGGTAAAGTAACCTGAAAAATATGTGGCAGTATTTTATCCAGAGGCAATCCTCAAAAAAAATATAGCTTTGGAAATGCCAATTTAATTAGGCATGTCAAAAGAAGACACCCAAATAATTATTCCAGGGAGAGTGTCAGGGAGCTGGCACGGAATTTACCAAGAGATGGCGGCAGCACCTCCACTGGTGGAGCAACACCTTCAGGAACAACACGTGAAAGAATGGTCCCTAACGTACAGCCGGTCTTTGCAGGCATTAAATTTCTATGCGTGGACTGTGACGAACTGCTCTGTTATGGGGAGCAGAGCGTTGAACTGATTGCTATAAAGAGACAGGAACACCGCTGCTCTCCCAGACCCTAAATTTTCAAATTTTTTTGCTCCTGTTGAGCAGTTTTTGAATCCCTGTTTTTGTTTTTCCCTGAAAAAAATCCAAAAAAATATAAAATCGTTTTAAAAAGTATAAAAAAATATAAAACAACAAAAACAAAACCAAAAAATTCTTTTCAGAACTACCTCCAATTTATAAAAAAATGCTATTTTTTTTTTAAAAAGTGTCATTCTTTTTTCTCCATGGTACGCTCCCCGGTACGCGTACCGGGCGCTCCCCCCGCGAAAATCGAAAATATTTATTTGTCCTACGGGACCCTTTTTTTGCCCCCACATCAAACCTAGGCGGTCAGGGGGGGTGTACCCTGCCCCCTTTTGCTCATTTCCCCCTTTGATTTTTGCCACCTCTTGTGTCTCAATACTACCGAGACACAAGATGGCGGCCGCTCCGGACTGTTTCTAATGTTTACAGACACCCGACAGCCAATCAGCTTTCCGCGCGCAAGTCGCGTGGCGCGGCCGGTAAATAAATAAGGGAGGAGTGGTTCAATAATGTTTGCCCACACAGGAGGTACTATTCCTCTCCGCTCCGCACAGCACAATGTTTGATTAATGTTTATGCGGCAGCCTTAATGCTACGAGCTTTATAATTTTTTCGAGCTTTCGTAGCGCACTTTATTGTTTCTTTATTGATGGACAATGAAAAGATGCACTGAATAACCCGGTGTTTGCCACTTCCGAATGCATGAACTGTTAATTCGCACAAAGTATGGTGTTGTGATTCGTAATGTTGATAACACTTAACAGCACCACTCAAGTTATTTATTTCACTTAAAACAAAATGTTGCTCATGATTGAAAAGTAATGTTTGAACACAGCCCGCTTGTAAATCAACAAGTCTGTTGTCTATACACATTGGTATGACGTCAATACCAGGTGACTTTGTATATATTGCATGTCAAGTAGTTCACTCGTTCTCGTGAAAAAGCAGGTTTACCTGCGAAACGCGTCGAGGAAAAGCCGTTTTGAAATAAACACGCTTTGCATACTCCAAAATTGGCCCGGATTTCTTTCTTTCACCAAGGAGAGTGTTTGGCTGGATATATATATATATATATATATATATATATATATATATATATGTATGTATATATATATATATATATATATATATATATATATATATATATATATATATTATATATATATATAATTTAAAATTTTTAAGACTCCGTCACATTTGCTCCAAAGAAAAAGAATGGGATGTACATAGCCAAAGAACAGTTAGAAGATTCAAACAATGTGGATACAAGGATTGTGTAATCAAATGAGGATGACAACGAGCATATGATAAAAAACGAGAGGAGATATTGAAAGTGAGAAGCCAGATATCGGATGAAGAATACAAAACTGGGGACCCAGTGAGACTAATCCTGAATTACACTAGATAATCCAAACAAATTGTAAAAATCTTAAGGAAAAAATGGAAGTTGTTACAACTTGACCCCATGGTAGGACAGATAATGGGCAAGCATCCCAATGTGACTTTCTGCCGTGCACAAAACCTAAGAGACAAATTGGTACATAGCCCTCATCAGGGTATAGGAAAGAAAAAAGGAACCCAATGGCTAAAAACAAAAGGCTTCATTAAATGCCAGACATACAAGTTTTGTCAAATTGCCAAGAACACAACGACAGTGGCTTTGCCAAATAACAAAATGTGGCAAATTAAGGAGTTAATTACATGCAAAAGTCAATTTGTCGTTTATGTAATTGAGTGTCCATGTGCATTAAAATACATTGGAAGCACAAAATGCGAGTTAAAAAAAGGATACTTGAACATGTGCGCGCCACTGTAAATCGGGACAGGAGCAATGCAGTGGCGAAACATATGGAAGCAAACTATGAGGAGATTGGGAAGCGTTACGCTTTTATGCACTGGAAATGATACCTATCCACGGGAGAGGTGGAGATCTGGAAAAGAGACTAAGACAGAGAGAATCCCGGCAAATTTTGAACTTTCGAACTTTTACTCCATGGGGTCTCGTTCCAAGTGAGGAACTTTACGTACATCTTTAGGGGGGAAATTTGATCATCCTGTTTTCATGAGTAACATGTGGTAGGGAGAGGGGCCAAATATTTATTCAATTTCATTATTTTTTGGTTGCTGGGTTGAATTTCTCATTATGTGTTGGTGATGTTTAACAATAATTCTATCTCTGTTGCTCTATGAAGAGTAATTACACATATAACAAACACAAAATAGGGGTCCAATTAAAATTAGAACGTAATGTTTAATGAGTAAAATCATCACAAAAATCCTCCCCTTGTATTTTGATAAACAAGCATAAATGGTTGGGGCTATAATAAGATCTTTAAAACATAGTACAAAAGCCCACTGGAGGGCAGTAGGATAGTTTCAATGGTTTCCGGAAAGGAGCTATTTGTAATAATGTAGTCCCAATAAGAACTAAGGCCCAGTGGCAGGCTGGAGGAGGACATAACCACCATGTTTTTATGTGTCAGCTGCAGAAATTGCAGGGACACAATAAACATTTCGCGAGGTATTAAACATTGGATCCAATGTTAAACTGGGGGGAAAATCCCGTCCTTTTACTTAGTAAAGGAATTTTTATCATTAAATATACTAACCACAGTGCTGGATAATAAGGAAGCTAAAAGTGGGTTTCAACCCCAATACGGACTGAAAACATCTCAGTTCCAATAAAAATGAAAGAATCCCTGTTTAAAATAACAGTTTACAGAGAGACACACACAATAAGTTTAAAACGGTATTATATGGCAGCAACATAAATATTATGAATACTATGAATACATACATGAATTGCCCTTGCCTACGAGTACCACAATACTTTGCATTATAAGGAAGTTGTCTCGAGTCACATGGTGTTTTCAGAACTGGGTAATCTGAGCTATTAGTGTGGTTAGATATATAGATAGTTTTTATATATATATAGATAGTTTTTATATATATATATATATATATATATATATATATATATATATATATATATATATATATATATATATATATATATAAAGGAATCCCAGCCTGTCAGTGAATGACAGGCAGCAGCAGGGTGCAGACCTCGCAGCGCCACAGCAGACAGTCAAGAGAGAGGCTCATCAAGAAATCCAACTCGAGTGAGTAGCAGGTTTTCAAAACATTTATTAAGAGGTAACGCGTTTCACTCCACTGGGGAGCTTGATCACACAAATGCACTCAAAAAAGTGAGGATATATATACAACAAGTGGGAGGGGCTTGATTGGGGAAAAGAAACGCCCAAAAAAAATAAAAAAACAGAACAATAAATAAAGCAACAGTGTCTACATTAATCCTACATGTATAGTTCACATGAGAAACAGCATGTACCACATGAAATAAACATGTTGAAAGTAAAACAGTGCAATGTGATAAAAAATAGGGTTTAAGGAGTAAATGTTAAATAAAGCAGAAACAGCGCTATTATATGAAAGTTGGTTGCGGATGAGTAACATGTAAAGTATCATAGGAGTCACGACATAGTGCCAAAATGAAATTACATGGGAACAACAATAGCAAACCAAAGGGTCAAAGACGCGCTGAAGGTAATTACGGCATAGTGCCCGAAAATACTGCACATATTAGTCATTAGAACACAGAGGAAAATCATCACAAAGCAGTGGATGGTCTTATGAAAATAGATAAACGTGGCGTAAAATAACATGCTGCAAGAGACATGTGAGCCAAGTTAAGGGCAAAAAGAGGAGAATACAGAGTGCTAAAAAATAAGTGAAAAAAGTAAAAAGAGATATACGAGCCCAACCACAGATGTGAAAAATAAGAAGTGAGAGCAGGGGGAAGACAACGAAACAGATAAACAATAAAAATGGAGGCGACATAAGTAAGGTGGAAAGCATGGCGACAATTCTAGTCAAAAAAGGTAACAAAAGTCATGATTCTAAGGATACGCCATGCTAAACATTGGCAAATGGGCCAATAGACAAATTGTGACGCCTAAACTGAGCGAGAGAAAGGAAAAAGCTAAAACGTGACATGAAATACAGAGACCAGACCACCAAACTGTAAAGAAGAAAGAAGCATTACAGGAAGCTTTTCAAATCTTCAGTCAAGTTGAGACCATTGGGGGCTTTGGTATCGAGGGACAAAATTAGTTGGGTTTCACGCTGCCTGAGCATTTTTTCACGGTCACCTCCCCGGCTTGGTGGGGGCACTGAACAGAGAACCGTGTATTGGAGGTCTTTAAGTTTCTTGTTATGGACCACCCCAAAATGTCGAGCAACTGGATAGTTGCTGTCACTGTTGACAATGGCCCTTATGTGCTGCAGTATTCTTTGATGCACTGGCAACTTGGTACTGCCAATGTATTCTAAGTTGCATGTGCACTTCAGTTTATAGACCACGAACTCTGATCTGCAGGTGAGGTGTTCCTTAATAGGAATAGGAGTGTCACTGAAAGCAGTAACATAGTGAGTGGCATTAGTTGCAAAATTGCAAGCACGGCAGGAGGTGCATTTAAAAAAGCCCATTTTGGTGGTTTTGTTAGGTTTGGGAGGATTTTCAGGTGCAATTCTATCGAGCGCATCGCGCATGGATGGTGCACGTCGGAAAGTAATGGTAGGAGTTTCACTCAATAATGGACCTAAGACTGGGTCGGTCAGAATAATAGGCCATTCAGTGCCTATGATGCGTCTGATTTTGCGCTCTTGCGAGCTGAAAGTGGTTATAAGCCTGACAGTGCGTTGGGAGTCATCCTGGTTATCACTAGTGCCAGTGGTACAGTGCTCTCTGGGCTTAAGTAGTGTGGCCCTATCTAATGACGAAGCTTTGGCCAAAGCTTGATCCAGTATGGCTCTTGAGTAACCTCTTTGCAGAAAACGTTGTTTAGATTCCTCAAGGCAAATAGCAGAAGAATCAGGGTCACTGCAGACTCTGCGAATGCGAATAAATTCGCCAAACGGGATACTGCGGATGGTATGGGCAGGATGGGAGCTATGTGCGTGCAGGATGGAATTTCCCGCCGTACTTTTACGATGTAATTTGGACTTGAGGGTGTTGTCCTTGATGAACAGTTGTACATCAAAAAATTCAGCTTCAGTACTGCTAAGGTTAGCAGTGAATTTCAGGTTCAGGGTGTTATTATTGCAGTCTGATACAAATGAGAGGGCTTGGTCTTGACTGCCCTTCCAGATGATGCAAATGTCGTCTATGTAACGCCAGTAGTGGGCGATACAAGGCGACCAGTGCGCATGTGTGGCTCTGAGCTCGTGCTCCTCCCACCAACCAACATGAAGACATGAATAGCTGGGGGAGAAACACGAGCCCATAGCCACACCGCGTAATTGCTGGTAGATGTTGTTCTTGAAGCGGAAATAGTTGGAGGTCAGGCACAGTTTAATCATAGCAATCAACATAGAATTGTGTTCTCTGAAACAAATGGCACGTGAATTGAGAAAATATTGACATGCATTTACACCATGCAGATGGTTGATAGAGGTGTAAAGGGATTCGATATCAAGAATCAAAAACAAATAGTCATTGCACCAAACAATATTACCAATCTTGGTCAAAAAGTCAGTGGTATCTTTTAGAAAAGAAGGAAGACTCGCCACATGGGGCTGGAGAAAGAAATCAACGTATTTGGAAATATTTTCCGTCATACTCCCAATCGCTGATATTATGGGTCGACCTGGTGTAGGGGTAACAAGTTTGTGCACTTTAGGTAGAAAGTACAAGTGCGGTGTTACAGGATGATCCTTGGATAAGAAGTTGCATTCCTCTTTGGTAAGGAGACTCAGTCTTTTCCATGAGGTCAGCTGTTTGCGTATCAGGTTTTGATTCTGGACCATCGCAAACTGTGATGAGAGGGTGTAGCAAGTAGTGTCAGACAAGTGTCTTTCTGCTTCCAAGATGTAGTCCGTGGTTTTCCAGAGAACCGTGTTGCCACCCTTATCAGCATTTTTTATGACGACATTGTTATCAGATTGTAGCTTGTTAATGAGTAGATTGTATTGCCGGTCATTATACTTAAGTTGTTTCCGTTGCATCATGGTAGACCTGTTAAGAGCCTTTAGTTCAATAATAACACGGTCGCTGAAGATATCAACAGCATCACGAGGCATGAGGGGAAAAAAAGTTGACTTGGGTCTGAAGGGCGTAGTTACTGATCTGTTAACATTGAACACTTGACTGACAGTGGGCGTAGTTTGAGACGTACCTTCAAATGCTAGGTCGTACAGGTCTTGTAAACCAGCATTATCGTTGACTTGGAGGTTAGATTCCATATTGGAAGGAGTTGCTACTGCCCCACTTTGCTTGCGTTTGGCCTCCAATTTGAAATATTTGATGAGTTTAATTTTTCTGACAAACTTGTATAGATCGATCCTGGTTTGATTATAGGAAAATTTGTTAGGCGGGCAATAAGAGAGACCAAGAGACAAAAGCTGTTCTTCTGCCTTAGTGAGGATAGTGTCTGATAGGTTGATGACGGTATTGTCCACTGTGCAAATTATCTGCGCCAGTTCTTGTTTGTTTTTGCCTGCGAGGTATTTCTTTTTATGGTGCTTCCGCCTTGAGCGCTTGCGCTGGCTGGCTGATTGCCGGCTTGGTTTGGAGGATTCCGGGAGCGCAGGGAGTAGCGCCGGTCCTCGTTTACAAAACCCAATTCCTCTACTACAGTGTAATTGATGTCTGGGTCTAAAGCTGCAGATGTGGAGGTACCTTCGTCTTCACTGTTTGAAGTTAAGGAGTTGATTGATATGATGTCACTGTTGTCAATTGGAATGCCAGAACTTTGGTTGGTTGTAGTTGCTTTGCTGCTCGATGTTTTGCTACTTTTAGATAGTGCTTTGCGCTTCAAATTATCATATTTTCTTGAGAAGGTAAAAATCCTTCCAGTAGCGTAGTCGTTCTTGTCTCTCGCAAATTTGGTTACCTTGCGCTCTATTATGCTGTCTTCCAATTTTTTTGTGCGGATATCGATCTCCGCTTTGCTTTTGGCTATGAATTCTGTTTCTCCAGTAGCCTCCAACAGTGCCAGTGTTTTGTCTATTTCTACTAGTAGTTTGTCACGGTCTGATTCAGCGTATTTAATTAGAATATTCACCATATTCATAGAACTTTGCAGGCTGTTGTCTGCCCATTCCTGTAGCATCTGAGGGTCAGGGTTTTCATAAGTTGGAACTGTAAGGATTCTTAGGCCTCTGGGAACTCTGTTAGCATCCCGGTATTTTTCCAGAGATTTCTTTTCCCACCACTTGGCGAGTTCACTTCTTAATAGCTTTTCCAGACTCTTCAGCAGAGTCTTAGCATCACTGTTGGCTGTAATTGGTGTTGCCTCATTGGTTTTGGGAATGTTAGTTGAGAGGCTTTCAAATCGTGCCTTAACAGTGGCTTCCCTCGTTTTGAGTGCGTCACTCGATAACATAATAATTGGGTTAAATGCACAGTCACGTTTTGTATAAAGAGCTGAATGTACATATATATATATATATATATATATATATATATTACCTACTGGCGATAGCCAGTAGGTATATATAGTTAGGACCTAGCTACCATAGGCAATCCGCAACATTCTATTGGGAATAACTTTGGCGCCGGTTGAGGAACTTGCGTGTAATTTTTCAAACTTTAGGCCAGCTCCGCTCCGCTCCTTCCCTGGAAGTTTTGGGGGGATTCGTCAAGCGGGGGACGAGAAAACAGGGGGATCCCATAACGTGTTTTCCCCATAATAATTTCCATAGGACG
Source organism: Lissotriton vulgaris (assembly GCF_964263255.1). Taxonomy (NCBI): domain Eukaryota; kingdom Metazoa; phylum Chordata; class Amphibia; order Caudata; family Salamandridae; genus Lissotriton; species Lissotriton vulgaris. The sequence goes on from NC_141687.1 coordinate 1,818,478,524, forward strand.
AATAGACAAGGCTACAGCCCGAACCGCTGAACGGAATTCCACCAAACTTTGCAAAATTGTAGGGACTGGTACGCAGAAGTGCCTTTTCTATATTTGGTGAAAATTGCTCCAGTGGTTTTTACGAAAATTAGGTTCAAAAACACATATATATCTATATGCGCGCTTCCAGCGCTTACCGGTACGCGTACCAGGGAGCGCACCCGGCACGACACGGAAGTGCGCGAGCAGAAAGCTGATTGGCTCTCGGGTGTCTGTGAACATTCCAAACGGTCTGGAGAGTCCGCCATCTTGTGTCTCGGTAGAACCGAGACACAAGCGGTGAAAAACAAAAGGGGAAAACTATAAAAGGGGGCAGGGTAGAGACCCCCTGACCCCCTAGGTTTTATCAGGGGGGCCTAGGAGAACCCCGAAGGTCAAAAAAACTAATATTTTTTTTGAAAATTTCGCGGAGTACGCGCTGGGTGCGATGCCATGTACCATGCCTGAGCGTACCATGGGGAAAACAAAAAATATATCTATTTTTGGGCCCCCTGAGCAGGCCTAGGGGGTCAGGGTGCTTCTTCCCTGCCCCCTTTGCGTGTTTTGCACCTTTGTTTCACTGCTTTCTTGTGCCTTGGTTCTACCTAGGCACAAGATGGCTGCTAACACTTCCTGGTTTGGTTTGTTGACAGACAGTGGCAGCCAATCAGCATGCCTTTCGCAGGAAAGCAGCATGCTCATTGGCTGTCAACACTTCTAACCAGGAAGTGTTGGCATTCATCTTGTGCTAGGTAGACCGAGGCACAAAAGAAGCAGAAAAACAAACGTGTAGAATTCAAAAAGGCGGGCAGGGTAGAAACAACCTGACCTCCTAGGGCTGCTCAGGTGGTCCCACAAGGATGTTAACATATTTAAACGTTATCCGCTAATAGAATTAGCATTTAAAAAAACCTAGCGAATTCACTGAAAAACCCATAGGTTTCAGGCCTTATATAGTTAGGAATTAGCATTTAAAAAACCTTGGAAATTCACTTAAAACCCATAGGTTTCAGGCCTTATATAGTTAGGAATTAGCATATAAAAAACCTTTGAAATTCACTGTAAAACCATTGGTTTCAAGCCTTATATAGTTAGGAATTAGCATTTAAAAAACCTTGGACATTCTCTTAAAAAACCATAGATTTCAGGCCTTATATAGTTAGGAATTAGCATTAAAAAAAACCTTGCAAATTCACTGAAAAAACCATAGGTTTAAGGCCTTATATAGTTAGGAATTAGCATTTAAAAAACCTTTAACCATGTCATGAATGATCTAATATGTGACATCATCAGCAGTGCATTGCGGGTGCGCGAAATATAGTTAGTACAACTAACTATATAGGAGCAATTTCAATGGTTTTGTATGAGTGAAATGTCCAGCTAACTATAACACCCCTAAAACTTATAGATTTTTGAGGGAATTTCAAAGGTTTTTTAAAAGCTAATTCCTAACTATATACGGCCTGAAACCTATGGTTTTTTCAGTTAAAATATATATATAATCAATTAAATGTGTCTCCAGAAGAAGGACACACTCAGACGCCCATGCATGTATAATGTTCCACTTTGTTTCCCAAAAGGCTCTCCCGGCGCGTTTCAGCTCTGCGGGACCTTTGTCATGGACCATGACAAAGGCTGGGCTGGGCCGAAACACATTGGAAGCGCCTATAGATATATATATATACATATATATATATATTTTGTTTTTAATATGTGCTCCGGGGTCCCTGCACCCCACTTGGGCGGGACTATTCAATGCTTAGGACTGATGAGATTTCTCCTGGAAGAGAACTAGGATTACAGGTAAGCAATTTATCCTTTCTGTATACAGCCATCAGTTGACCACAACTTTACATCTGACCTACCAAAACAATCCTTGTTCTTCACTGTAGCTGTTCTTATATCATCTTTCACGAATGTCTTAAAAATCGTCAACTGATTCACAGGGTGTGTGTTAAAAGCAGCAGTGCATTGATCTGTTTGTGCATCTTGAAGAACATAGCAATAATTTACCTTATCTTTCTTTTTCTTCTCAGATTTCACATATTATCAGAGAAATTCGACAGTTCCAGCAGACAGCCTACAAAATTGAACATCAGCCTAAGGTACTTAACCCCCATATCTCCATTGATAGAAAAATTCAATAACCTTTACATACATTATTGCACCCAGAAATATAATCTACTGCACAATGTCCACATGAATACATCTACAGAACTGTATCAGGGAGTAGGGAGAGGTGTGGTGCCGCGGCCATGGTGACTGACTTTGGAATCTGGGGATCACGGTTCGATCCCCGGGGCCGGTGGCAGATTAGTCCAGCACCATGTGACTCTGGGCAATAGCTTCCTTAATCTTCCTGACGGCCCCAGCGCCTAGAGACCCTAACGGGTGATGGTTCGCGCTTTACAAATGTGGATTATTATTATCATCCGGAGGACACTTTCACATCTTGCAATGTATCAAAGTACATATCTTAAGCAAATGTTTCATTAGCCAGGTCACATTGCAGTGCTTTTGTTGCACAGCATTTGCAATATGGCCTGGCCCCATGTTTGCTATTTTTTGGCTTTATCAGTCTACCACCCCGCAAAGGGACCCATTTGCAAGCATCAGTAAAATCTTACAAATAGCTATAAAAATAGAGGCCTAAACAGGAACAGTAGACTTCCATCTCTGAATTTGCAAGCTCACGATGTCTAGATTACATGACTGGTTAGAGGCTGGCGTAGCTGAGGTTGGAGCCTTGTTTGGAGACGGCACCCTGTCCGATCATGCCACCTTTGTGCGGAACACTGGCGCACCTGACCGCCTTTATTTGCTACATGCAGCGGTCGTGCACTATGTTAGGGTGACATGGGTGCCTCACCGAAGTGAGCCATCACAACATGATCTAGTACACCTGCTGTATTATATGGGGAGGGGAGGCCACCTAGTTAAATGGCTCTACACGGGGATTCAACCGCAGGCGTCCATTGCCCTTACGTACCTCCGCACGAAATGGGCGGAGATCACGGACACGGAACTCACAGACAAAGCTTGGGAGAGCATCATAGAACACCCCAAACGGGTCTCCCGTAACGCCAAACTTAAATTAATATAATTGATGGTACTTCATCGATCTTATTTAACCCCGAAGCGGATACAACGCATGTTCCCTGAAGCCCAAAACTGCTGTCCGAGATGCAAAGCAGAGGAGGCGGGCTTTGTTAATAGGTTATGGGCTTGCCCACATCTTCGCGAGTACTGGGGAAAGATCCGTACTATACTTGGGGAAATCACACACCTCTCAAATACAGACAACATCCTGGAATGCCTGCTAGGTCTGCGCAGGCGCACCAGCGCCTTAAAAAGTACAATTGCGATTTTTAGACCTCGCATTCATATTGGCTATCAGAACAATCACGATGCGTTGGAAGTCCCCTAGGAGCCCTCCAATACACACATGGCGGGATGAGGTAGCTAGATGGGGATGTGCCGAAAGTGCGGCACTTAGACGCGAGGAAGCACGTGCACTACGAAAACACCCCATTTCTATGGAATGGGACATTATGCTGGAAGAACTCAAACAATTGGATGTCCCACCCGCATTAGCTGACCCAGACTCATAACCAAGCTAAATCTGTGGTACAATGATAATACAACCAGATCAGACTTAATGGACTGGCCCACTACACACCAACAGTATCGGTCAGTTAAAGATACTATGTTCAGTGCAAGAGACGGGATGGAGGGTAGAAGACAGACAGGCCAGGGAGAGGGGGGGGGTGGAAGTTAGCTCAGTTTATGGTTTTAGGCTCAGATACGAAGATAATTATCCTTTGGATGTAAGTAGATGTTATGGATGATTCTAAATTTTTCTTGATTTGTATTATTTGTACTGTGATATACTACATTAGGCATAAGGAATTGAAGCTTGACGCACTTATTACTGGTACGAATTCAATAACAACCAACAAAATAAAAAATGCCATTAGAACTTATTGTACTCCTACTGAGGGTTCAATAAAGTTTGTTATACAAACATTGACACCTATATATAACTCTTGCAAATTGATGTGATCAGTAAGTGTGCTATGAATAAAACCAGCACAATATGGGGGAACACCAATATATTATACGTCTCAGCTAATATGTCAGACATGTGGAGCATTGTATTTCTGATGCACAGCACTAAAGTATGCATGTAAATCACAGTATGTCTATGAACAAATTCATTATGAAGACAAACCAATAAGGTATGCCTGCAAACCAGTATAGTGTGCATGCAACCCACTGTTTTATACATAGACCAGTATTTACTCTGCATACACCAATGCACTAAGTAGACACAGCAGTGTGCTGTTGATATAAACTGGTATATCGGGAATATTAACTGCACACCTTAAACCATATACTTTGTCACACAAACCAATGTGCTTGATCAGTCTACCAGTAGGTTACCTGCCATATAGATTACTAAATCAGTGTTCCTGTATGCCAGTGGTCTTCCAAACGTTTTAATGCCACGCTCTCTGTGGGAAATAAAATCAATGCCCCCCCCCCCACCCCACCAAAAAAAAACATTTTCACAAGTATTCTATTAAACTGGGAATGTTTACAAATGTCTAAACTTACTTAAACATCGCAGTTAAGTTCTGCACCGTTTCAAAAATACAATCAAATACATGATTGCCAAGCATACTATTCTGGTCAGGTAGGACTTACTAACATACAAACGTATCCACAGTGCGATTATTAGAAATGGAGGTGGGGTGTTTGAAGAATATTTGGAGTCCCTTCCCTTTTGACACCTTCTCGCTGTCAGAATTTGAATGACAAAAGATGTTGGGCATGAACAATTACAAAGCGAATTACTGCCGCAAATGTTTTCCCTACTGAAAACAAAGCACTGTTACCAACATAATGCTTCTTTGGAGAAGAACCCGGTGCCCCCCCCACCCCATCACTTGTGGAACCCCCCCGCCCCCCAGTGGGGCCCATACCCCTGTTTGAAGACTTCTGCTGTATACCAACCAGTGTAGTGCATGTAAACCAATACAACTTGTGTGAATTAGTGCAGTGTGCAAAAAAGGCACAGACAATATTTTTTCATACAAAAGCCTATCCGTTTTCTATGTGAACCACTGCGAAGGATATAAACCAATATGTGTCACTGAGGTAACTGGGTTTTTGCCTCTTTGGCGCTTCCTAGTTCTAGGGGAAATGTAGTGTGCAGTTAACTTATGTGGATCTTTTTGAATCAATACATGTTTGTCAATTAAAACATTACGTTTTAGTTACCTTTGACAGGCACCATTATTTCTGCACATACATGAAGTGAAGTACATGTTTTTCACTTGAGGAACCCGATGCACTTGCTCTTAAAAATAACAGGCATTTTTCTGTTGGATTGTGTCTTACATCAGTTTTAGTTACCATAGGGGAAATTATTCTTTACCAGGTGGCCCCTGAGCTCATTCCAGTAGAGGCGGGCCTGTAACAACAGTACTTCTGGAAAATATCTACTGTATTGAGAACTTTGGGACCGCCACGTGGAAATCCATTCATATATTCTCCAAGTGTTTCTGCTTACAACGAGCATCCCTCAGAAATCTTTTTCATTACAAGTCTGTTCTCAGCATCCCTTCTAAATTTTGGTTGCTAATTAGTACTTCATTATGAGCTTCTGAAACTGGTTGGTGGGAGGAAGGTAACATACCTTTGTTGAGTAACGTATGATCTGCCCATCTCTACAATTTCTCAAGGAATGGTGGCATAATATATTCATGAAAAAATCTACCTAATTTGCCAATCATAATGTACATCATTTTAGGACTTTTCCATATGAGCAGAGCTTAGTCTTTGTAAAAAGTCAGGCCATGCTGCTCTCGATACATCTTATAATTCTAATTTTGTGAATCTGAAAAATATCCCATGCTGGAGAACTATTTTTACCGATAAGAAACGTTTGCCTCTACAAGCCACTACAGATACACTTGTACACAAGCCTTTACATGCTGCAGCTACCACTCTGAAGACATTATGAACACACCCCTCTAAATTTATCGGGTCACACACTCCTGAAATCTTCTAAGACCTGAACTCAGTGATCTAAGCTGCTTGAGGTTTATCCCCTTAGCTATATTATAGACGTGTCAATGTTCAGCAATTCACGCTGAGGGTATGCGTAGACTCTACTAACTTTGTTCTTCTCATTTGTCCCTCTAGGTAACACAGTATTTACTGGACAAGTCTTCGGTTCTGGATGAGGAGAGTTTGTACGAAGCCTCTTTGCGAATTGAGCCCAAGCTCCCCACCTGAGGGAACTGGCAGCTGCATGTGTACAGCGGACACTTGTGTACAGACCCCACCCTCCACACCCAACGGTTTGTGCTTATCGACGGATCCTTCGTAGACTTCAGTAGCGTTTAAACCTCGGTTTCTCCCCTTCCTTTAATGCCCTTCCTGGACCCATCTCATGGATTTCTCCTCACCGCTCTCTATTTCTAGGTCTCATTTCGTTTTATGTTCATTTTCCGAAGAAAAAGCAAACAATGGAGTGTTCCATCTCTTTCAGGGGGGTCTTAGCTCTCCGAAGGCCAGGCAAGTGCTAAGGGTATTATGTGCACCTCCTGCATAATATTCAAGGTCACCATGTTAACATAAGCTGCATGAAAAAGGAAACATCCTGAGAAACCATGATGCAGGCAAAGAACTGTACTGCCCCAGATTGTGACATTCCCACACCACACATGCTGTATCTTCTGAGAGGCCATGAGCAGAAACTGCGTAGTAGTTGGACTTTTTCACCCTTGGAGTTCATCTCTACTGAGAGGTCATGGACTGAATGGGCTTCCCCGTCACCCCACTGCTTATCTCTTTTTAGGTGGCATAGACACATGTCAAACCTCATGTGAGAGGACAGGTACTGACTGGGGATGGAAGTCAAGCCTGCTGCTCCCCGCAGAGATATTCCGGTTGGAATGAGAGGTCACTCGGTGACTGGCCACAAATGCTGCTGTCTTCAGCCTAAAGAAGTGGTCCCTTGAAAGAGAGGGACTGAATGGGTACAGCTGTAATCCCTTGCCAACGGAAGACTGAAGGGGCATGGAGACGCAATTGTCATCCCAGGACGCAATCTCGCCATAAAGAGCCCACGAGAACCTAAGGATCAATGGGCAAGGTGAAACAACTGTAAACAAACCTTCTAGGGGCAATCCCACCTCAGAGAAGCCAAAGTTTGAAGGAACTCTCACCCCCTTGAGAGAGGCCAAGAATTGACAGTCATATTACACTGCAAGATGTTCAACAATAGGGCAGTTCCAAGCTCATGTAACAGCGGGGTCACTGAACATGGAGTATTGTCATAGCAGACTGTGTACTTACAGTAAGCACATTTGGGCTTTGTGGAACAGGAACTGTGAGCCCATGCGCTCTAATATTGGATGGTAGGCTTTGCATGATCACTGAGGTAGGCGCAGGGGACATGTAGAGAACCATTCAGGCCTGCTTCACATAAAGCAATACACACTGTAGGCAAATAATAGTTCGTAAGCGATGAGTGTGCTGACAAAACAACAAGCTATGTATGTACAAGGGCTAGTTTGTGGAAAAGTTAGTGGGAAATAGAAACAAAGGTATAGACAATCAGCGTCCCCTTTCAAAGAAGTTGTCTTACGATGTACCCTCTTGAGGTCTCTCCACTGCAAACTCTCAGGTAGGCAACTTGAGGCTGAAGATTTGGCAGGGTACAGGTGGCAAGAACCCCTTATTAGTGAAGGCAGATACTGTCAAACTTAATGATGGGATTCAAATAACGTATGACAGTTCTGGTGGTAAAACCAGGTGGTGAGCAGGCAAAATGATTTTAAAAAAAAGGCATACGGATAGCTGAAAGGCGAGTTGACAGCATTTTGCACAACCCTTAAAGTGACAGACACTGTATGACAGCAATACAGGAACAAATACGCCTAGCACTGATAAGAACACAAAAATGCTGAGGGATGCCCCTGCAACTTTCTACAAAACTGCAGCAATCTTGAAATAGTGCCAGCAGAACACACAAGGTCTGTATTTGCCTACCAGAACACCAGGAGATTTTTCTGTTTAAATGCATTCAAGGTAGGTGGCCTGTAAACATGCAGTTGCATCATAAACCTGGAAGTGTAGTTGCTTGTTTGCTTCTAGGAGGCTTCAGTAACTTCATGGGAAACAGGCAGAGGCTTTTCGCCCAAAACCTGGCACAGTCTTTCAGTAGTCATGCTGGTTTGCTATGGCTTGCTGATTCCAGAAAGTGCAGTCAGAAGATCCAGAGGAGAAATAGCAGAAGTGGGGTAGTTGTTGGAGCCATGCCTCTATGAGAGAACCAGATTGCTTTCTGTCGCTAGTCTTCCAAATGAAGTTCCCTGTAGGGGCAGTGGCCTCTTCGGGCTCCCCCGCTCAAGAAGATAACTCCAAGAACACATCCCTGAGGCTGGACCTCAAGGGCCAGATGAATAGCAAAGTGGTGGGAGCAGTGCTACTTGCACTCTTCAGCACCCCTTGCCAAAACTTGCAGAACCAAGGGATAATAGGGCAATAAAAGTAACATTATTGAGAGGTTCCACTTGCATAATTGAACTGCCTACTGACATTATGTGCAGAGACCTTGTATAGCGGAGTGGTACCACTGGGCAGCTCACTAGCATGCTGGTGCAATCCTCTTGCCGCCATGGGTGTGCCCTGCCATAATTAGGCTTATGCTGAGATAATTAGACAACACCAACATAGTTTTCCAGACTCCTGACATATTTTCGGTCACATCGCCGGCATAACTATGCAGTTGCCAGCATAAATGGGAAGCCCCTGGCATAAATGAGTAGCCCGCAGGCATTTCTGTGCAGGCGCTAACCTCAACCAAACCACATACGGTACAACGGGACATCTCATTAAACAACTAAATAGCATAAGTGACCATTCCATTGGTGCACTAGAGCAGCTCCTTGGCATAATTTTAGTAGCACAACCCATGGAATAGTTTAACAGCATCAGTGGTACAGCTGAACAACTTTAGTAAAATGGTTGAGAAGCACCCCTGGCGTGGCTGAGCAGAAAAAATGGCATAAGGTAAATATGCATGAACATAACTGAACACTATCACCAGCATAACGGAGAACCATGGCAGCATCATTTAATAGCAATATTGCGAAAAATGTAAATGCGTAATATGTGGTAAACACTGCAGCCACAGAATCACATTAATCCACTAGCCATTGTTTTATAAACAATTTATTCATGAAAGGTAAACAAAACCAAAGCATTCTATTTCCTATCACTGCTCCTTGTTAGCTTCAAAGTGAGAACCTGTTTTCAAATTATTCCAAAATAAACATGTGATATAAAAATACTTAAAGGGTAACGTTTAGTATGGTCCTGTATTTTCATATCATAGTTCTGGTGATATTTGCTTAGCATGTGGCCTTCGACCCAATGGTTTATGATGTCACCATAATCCCCTGATGTAATATTGGACCATATTAGACACTCTAACGTTTTGTGTTGGTGACCCTCTGAAGACTCTTCTGCCCTGCTTTTCCCACTGCTACTGCTGCAAGGGGGACTCCCTGCCCACCAGACAGGTACACCTCAAGTCTTTTCTCACACTGTGGACGGTACCAAGTGCATGAGAACTCCTCGCATCCAGACAAGCTCCCCCAAGCCCTCCTGATGTCTTAAGGTCTATTATTACAACAGTAATCGGGACATTTAGAACTTTACCATTGACTTCTATTGGAATTTTTAGGTGAGGTAACCAAAATTCACATTCAAATATATTGCAAAAGAACATTTTGTATCCCAAATTGGGAGTCACCCAGTGAGATAGGAACAGCTGAAAGGTCTGGTCTAAATCTCCATTTTTAGATTAGTAATCTGGCGTAATAAGGGTCATTTATATATTACGCACCACAGAGTCATGGCCCTTTAAATGTAGCACAATTAGCCGTCCCTGTTTTTTCATGGGGAGTGTAAAAGCTTGAGTGGGTCACTTCAGGATTCAAACACATGGCAGACTAACCACAACATTGCAGGGACATATCAAACGTAATTCTAGTTAACAGGGCTGTGTAGACAATGTGGAGGTAAAAGTAGGGATAATACACTTACTGTGATGATGTATTGTTAGGGGATGTGGATACAATAGTGTTGCATTTTGATTTTAGCGACCTTGCTATAGTGTCAGACAACTGGAGACAGGATACACCCATTTCAAGAGCAAATGTCATCTGTTTCACAGATTTGATGTAGCCCACTACTACTCTCCAAGGTATCATAACACTTCACACCACTGCGGTGGAATGGAACACATTACAGTCGAAGAAAGCATCTAGAAACCAGGAACATGAAGGGGGCAAATAGCTGGTCGCAAAAGGTCCTGGGCTTGCAAACATTAACGAAAAAGAAGGATTTTAAGTGATTTCCAAAAGCCCAAATTGGCATGGGCCCGTAAACCGTGAGCAGGGAGAGTAGTTAGTGAAGTGAGGTACCTTACCTGTTCAGTACAGATTTCCAGAGCAGATTGGAACACAGGATTACTTGTCTAGAGAGACTAGCCCTGTCTCTAACATGCCGGACTTGCAGTATGGATGGGGGAAGCCCTAAGGACAGCGGGCACATTTATTTTGTTTTAAGGAGTGGAATTTTGTGTTTCTGTTGCATTCCAAGCTTGTTTTGGGCACTCTTGGTCTGTATATGCTCTCGATCTGTATATGCTCTCAGTCTGTAAATGCTCTCGGTCTGTATATGCTCTAGATCTGTACATGCTGTGAGGCGGCCAGCATACTGTACTGTATGAACACTGTGCAGCTCGCTTATACATTTGCAGAAGCCTTCCAGGCACCAGAAGAATCTTGCTTAAGCTCCTTCCTAAAATCCCACCTGTATGCCCCATTGTTCCCCCTCACCTCCGGCTCCTTTCATCACGCTGGGGGGGGCACAGTCCAGTAGTTCCTTATTCTGTGAATATTACAATGTATTTTTTACATATTGTACAGGATGTAAAGTTATGTTTCAAGTGTCAGTCGCAGGCATGCTCCACTGCAGACAACTGAAGAAACATCTTGCACAGACACAAGGGCGTCCACGGACAAAAGGTCGCAAACTGAAACAAGAAGACGGACACAGACCGACACATAGCACTCCCAAGAAAGTAATACCTTCCTCACATTTAAAAAACCGGTAAAAAAACAACAAGCACTAGCACAAACATGTACACAGACTCTAAAGAGGGCATACACTCCTATACAAAGTCACAATTGTGTGAAGCCACAAGGACAAACACAAACTTACACATAGGCACTAGGCGCCCCTGTCCTAAGCAAGACATATATTGAGAAAACAGACAAAATCATCCAGTTACAGACCTAGAGAGCACACACACACACACACATAGAAAAAGGGCACACTCCTTGGTGTACAAACAAGCACATACCTATAAGAAGAATGCGTAGGTACACTAAAAGTACAAAGACCGACACACCTACATGCTGGCAGCAATACCTGATGATAAGAGAATTTAATTTCAGGTTCTACAAACACTTCAACCTTTCAGATTGTCTGCAACAAACTAGAAAAAAAACTGATTTTTGTAAAAATCCCTGTTTTCCTGATTACCTCTTGCTAATAAATCTATTCTATCTCAGGGGGAACTGTGAGTGTGCATATCTTTACTGGGTTGAAATTGGGAGTTCAGGTGAGTATGGAGAGAAGTGCAGGTGATGATATTGTACACTGAGGTTGCCATCCTTTTTCCTCCGGACCTATTTTCATGTTGGGAAGTGAAGTAGCCTACGAAATAGGCCAGGCCTTGCTCCATCACTCCAAAGTAGAGTGGAGATGCTTACCAACAGACGCATCTGGAGCTATGGTTTTTGATCCTATATCAATAGGAGAGGTGGCATCCTACTATCATCACCCTAAAAAATATTGCACACAAAATTATGGGAACCTTTGTTATAATCTTTCTTTTCTTTTTTTTAAATTTGCTGATTGATGATGCATGATCAAACAACATGCAGTGCATATAAGATATCTTAAACCATTGACACTACACAGAGTGCGACGTACATATTTAGGTAAGTGTAGTACGTGAAATAATGAGCAAAAGCCCTATGCAGTATGCATTTATGAGCATGTACATGGTAACCAGCAATAACAAGTATTTGATATTGCCTCAATGTTTCATTAAATCTCAACGTGGAAGGGTCAATGACTGTGGTAGTAGTGGGATGCTTTAAAGAAAGGAGTGTAACGGGGCCCATATATATTTAGGGTGGTTGGTAGAGGATGGGGGGGAGGATAAAGATGAGTGGTATACGTCTGATTGTTCAGTAAAAAATATCAAATCCACCTACCAGGTTTTAGTAACTCCTGGCCATCGGAAGCTCCACAGAGGCCAAACGCCGGATACCTTTTGGATGGTTTCTTATGCAGCCCAGCAACACCAGTACTGGTGAGAGGATATGTCTACCCCAAACCATTTGGGAAATATGATTAAATATTTAGCCCCAGTATTTGTGCAACAGTAGGCAGGACAATGCTATATGAATAACATTTGCATCCAAGGCGGATCAACATAAACAGGCTGTGTCTTCATCAGATTCCACTTCAATAGCATTGAAGGAGTGCTATACATCTGGTGCAGAAACTTAAAGTGATTCAGCCTCAATCTGCCCATTTGGGGAAATAGTGCCCATCTGGGCACTGCAATAGAGCCATTCCTTACCAGAAAGGGTGACATGAAGAACAGTTTTCCACCGTTTTTTGGCATTGAAATATTCCATAAAAACTTCTGATTGTATTGACTTGTAGACCTCGTATTGATATGTTTGTTTGCAGTTGAAGTAAGGAGCAATGACTATGTTGTATAGATTGTAGGTTGTAGTAGAAAAAAGGGAAAATTTGCTCCGCATATCGCGTAGTCTATATTAAAGTAACATGTCTAAGGTTGTACAGTCTGTGCAACTCTCAATGAACAAGCTTACGTAAAGCTACCCGCTGGGAATTTTAGTTAGTCCCATTTCTTTAGTCTTCTAAGGATTAAGAGCTCTATAGTGAGTTGGTAAAGCCAGTAATGTTCTAGTGATTGCTCTGAGGTATACAGTATACGACACGTTGTTCTCTCCCGGATTTTATCCCACACTTTCTGTGTGCAGGCAACCGCAAGGTGAACGCTGGTCCAAGGAAACCCTTAGTGGCGTGAGGGCTGCAATATCTCTCTCTATTGCTACATGTGCCATAAAAGGGTTGTGGGGGTAAAGCCAATAGAAGGCAAACTGTGCCTGAGTGCAAAAAAAAGTATAATTCAAAACAAAGAGCGTCAAGATCACCCTACTCATACAGCAAATTCAGTGCATGATGCTGGATCGGCCGTAGCAGGCACCAGGCGTTTGCCAGGTGGGCCGCCAGAGTGCGGACCGGTTTTTGATCCCTGGGGGTCATTTTTGTTACTGCAATATCTAGCCCCAGCAACAAAAGTGGCACAAAGCCGGCCAAGCTCTTTGCCTGGGCTGGTTTTGGTTCCCAGTCCGGCCCTGCCTTCCATTTGAGTCTGGGATGTTTACCCGCCCAAGACAGTATAATCATACAGGACAGCAGCTGTTTAAAGAGCTGTTGGTTCAGTTGAATGAGAATATTGTAGAATACATACCCGGGATAGTATGACCATCTTCATAAGGGCTATTCTGTCCAGCAGAAACAAGGCTAGTGTCTGTCAACATTTCACCTTATCTTTCATTTTAAGACATCGCTATCCCATATTTCTATGATATAAAAAGGTTTTTATCCTGACTTATCCTCACACTCAGGTACCTCACTGATGATGTGCATCAGGAAAGAGTAAAGTCCAAAGTGCAAACATGCACACCTGGGATTGGTGGGAAGATCGTTGATTTATTCCAAATTATGGAGATTCCTGACAAACATTTCATTACAGTGAATTTTCTTTTTTAAGTTCAAAATAAGCTTTATTGAAAGTTTTGAAAAAGTCATATAAACAATTTAAATACACGAATGCATATAATTGATACAAAAAGAATAAATGAAACACATGAGAACAAGAATCAAAAATCCAAAATAGATAAGAAAAAACAGTTCATATGTAATAAATACAAAAGGATAAAAAGAAAAGAAAAATACCAGCTAGGAGATAAAGAGTAATACAATACTATGAAATATAATACTAAACAACATAGCAATTTTGTGAATATTATGAAAAAGAGAAAAAAAGACAATATAAGAAAAGGAACCCAAGGAGGTTTAGCAACTTCTTGTTGAAAGGGAGATTTAGGCAGAGAGCGAAGGGCACAAGAATCAAAAAATGAAGTAACCGGATCCCATAACTGCTTTCGTTTTGGGGCTAAAACAGGTGGATAAACATATGTTGTATCTAATCTATGATTATAGCACACAGCATACCACCAAGCCTGATAAGAGAGTTTAGTGGAGTCTTTCCAAGCTTTGGTAATTTGCTGAAAAGCTACTGCAAGAAGTAAGTCAATTATTTTTATATCGAGATTGTGAGGGTTCCAGATAGGTGAAATACTACCTAAAAAAATATGTGATATATGAAACGGATGTGCAGTGGAGAAGATTTTATTAATTTGAGAACAAACCTGAACCCAAAACCGGTGAACCAGATTGCATTTGAAAAGCATGTGTAATAAATCCGCCTGAGGGGTTGAGCAGGACCAACAAGCGTGAGATAGGGCAGGATATCTTTTACTAAGTGTTAATGGGGAAAGTAGGAGTCGATTATAGATGAAAAATAGAGTTTGAATAGTGTTTGCAGCCCTAGATGATTTTCGTAATTTAACCCATAGCCTATCCCAAAGATCTATAGGCCATGAAAGGCCCATGTCAACTTCCCATGCCTCCTCTACCCTTGTCTTAGTGCGTGGTGATGGTGGAGCATGTAAGAAAGAATATATTTTTGACGCCCTAGATCCTTTAGTAAGTAAAGTTCTTAGTTGAGATATGCTAGGAGACTCCTGAAGTGATGTAGAGGATAGCCGGACATGCAGATCAAGTGCAGATTGAAGTGCTTGTGTTAATCTGAGATAATTGATGCGAAAGGAAGAAGGGAGATGGAAGGATTCTGCAACAACTGAAAATGGGAGAATACAGGATTGATGCAATAATTGACATACCCATATAAGACCACGATTTCTCCATGACTTCCAGAAGAAAGGCTTATTATTTATTAAAATCGAAGAATTGTGCCATATGGTTTGATCATGAAAGGAAGAGATCAAAGGAGGCGGTAGAATTTTTAAGGTATATTTGAGAATTGGAGTAGAAATAGATTGTGGTGGACGAGAAAAAGAGAGGTATTCTAGGAAAGAGAAGGGAGAAATGTATTCCAATTCCAGTGTTGTCCATAGGGGAGAGAAATTAGGAGAAACATCAAGCCATCTAGAAGCTTGATCTTGTTAACTTAGATAAAGACATACGAGCCTTCTTGCGACCCCATAAAAATGAAGACAAGATGGAGTTAATTTTCTTGAAATGGAATGAAGGAATAGAAAAAGGAATGTTGGAAATCAGAAATAAGACCAAGGGGGAAAGCATCATCTTGATCGTATCCAGCCTACCCCACCAAGAAAGATATAAGGGATGCCATTTAATGGTAAGATCTGTCAATTTTTTAATGCATACATCCATACAGCGGGAAACCGTACCTGAAAGAGTGGGGGTGAAATGAAGACCCAAATACTTGATGCAATTAGGATTCCACGTAAAGCCGGAAGAAATGAAGTCAGATTTATAAGTAAATTTGGTGAGAGGTAAAATTTCACATTTATCCCTGTTTAATTTGTAACCGGAAACAAAGGCAAATGAATTGACTTCATTTAAAAAAGCAGGTAAGGAAGTTGTGGGTTCAGACACAAATAATAAGACATCATCTGCATAAGCAGCCATTTTGATTGTGGATTGATGAAACGTAAAACCCTTTATAGCATCATTTTGGCGGATTCGCAAAAGAAAGGGTTCTAGGGCAAGATTAAACAAGAAAGGAGAAAGAGGACAACCTTGACGCACCCCTCTAGCAAGGGGGAAATAAGAAGAAACGCCACCATTCGCTGCAATAGCAGCTCTGGGGTGAGAATACAAAAGAGAAATGAGG
Source organism: Lissotriton vulgaris (assembly GCF_964263255.1). Lineage (NCBI taxonomy): Eukaryota > Metazoa > Chordata > Amphibia > Caudata > Salamandridae > Lissotriton > Lissotriton vulgaris. The sequence continues at coordinate 1,818,494,683 of NC_141687.1, forward strand.
GTTGAGATTTGTGGACCAAATCCGAACCATTTCAGCGTTTGAAAAAGATACGACCACTCGACTCTATCAAAAGCCTTTTCCGCATCCAAGGCAATGGCAGCAAGAGGATGAGAAGAGTGCGAGGTCTTGGAGAGAATGTCAAAGAATAGTCTAGTATTATCTGAGAGCAATCTACCCTTAACAAAGCCAGACTGCTCCTTCCCTAATAAATCTGGCAAGAAAGATTCTAAACGAAGCGCCAAGGATTTAGAAAAAATTTTGTAATCAATATTTACCAGAGAAATGGGTCTATAATTTTTACAGTACTGTGGATCTTTACCTGGTTTGGGGAGAATACAAATAAGAGCATCAGAGAAAGAACCGGAGGAAGAACCAGAGTCAAGAAAAGAAGAAATAAGAGAAGTTAATTTTGGAATAAGTAAAGCTGACAAGTGAAGAAAAAATTCTACAGTAAAACTATCCGGACCAGGAGCCTTATCTTTTTTGAGAGTCTTCAAAGCACTAAGGAGTTCTTTTTGAGTTATATGTGCCTCTAATGAAGAAAAATCAGGGAGAGTTGTGAAAGGAGAATCAATGACAGAGAGAAATTGAGAAATATCCTGTGATGAGGAGGTTGTGTCTGAGGAATATAGTGATTTGTAAAAATGAAGAAATTCCGTTAAGATGGCATCATCTGTGTGTTTTAAGACAGAATGCTGATCATAAATACTATCTATATTGGTCTTATTCTTTTTAATTTTCAAATAATTAGCCAATAATTTGCCAGCTTTATTTTGGCCTCCATAAAATTTAGCACTAGAACGCAATAGGTAGTTAGAAGCATTGTTTGTGGTATCCTTATTAAATTGCAACTTAGTAGCTATGAGGTTGTGTAAGCAATCAGACGATTTAGAAGCAAAGTATGAGTGTTCTAGATTCTTGATCTTATGGAAGAGTTCATTATTAAGTTACTCAGCTTTCTTACGTTTGCGAGAGACAAAACCAATAATGAAATCCCTAGCAGATGCCTTAAAGGCATCCCACACAACAGGAAAAGACACCTCAGAAGATTCATTACGTAGGAAGAAATCATGAAAAAAGGAAGTAAAGAGTGAAACAAAATCGGAGTCAAGAAGGAGAGAATTATTAAAACCCCATTTTTTGTTTAGAGCTGGCTTCTGTAAAATGTCGAGGTGAATGGAGACTGGTGTATGATCCGATATCAAAATGGAACCTATGTCAGAAGCAAAGAGAGATTGAGAAAGATGATGCGAGATAAAGAAATAATCAAGTCGGGATTGTGTCTGATGTGGTGGAGAATAAAAAGAATATTCTCTCAAGGTAGGATTACACAACCTCCAGGCGTCAATAAGTTTGAATTGATGTATTGGTGCCGTGAAAGATTTATGTGATTTGTGGGGATTGTAAGTAGTGACAGAATTCCTATCTAAAAAAGGATCAAAAACCTCATTGCAATCTCCCGCCAAATTAAAATTGTCTTCATAATATTGGGTGATGTGAGGGGATAAGGAAGACCAAAAAGAAGCATCACCTGTAGTTGGGGCATAGATATTGAGGAGGGAAACTGGGGTATTATCTACAACAAACTTAACCAAAACCCATCTGCCAGACTGGTCCGCTGAGTCAGCAACAAATTTGACAGAAAGAGATTTATGAAATAAAATGAGAACTCCATTGCGTTTACCGTCACCAGGGGAAAAAAATACATCTCCAACCCAATTTCTTTTAAGTTTAATAGATTCCTCAGGTGAGAGGTGTGATTCTTGTAAACAGGCGATGTCCGCCTTAAGTTTAGCTAAGTGTGTCAAAACTCTCTGCCTCTTTATGGGGGAGTGCAAACCCCTAACGTTCCATGAAACAATTTTTAAAGGCATTCAAAAAAGTAAGAAAGGGGGGCGTGGCCTAGCCAGCGGACATGGCGGTCGTCTAGAGCCGGAGCTCCGACCAGCCAAACACCATCCTGTTGCGTGCATCCTGCCCTGGTCACAAAGTTCGTCTCCCGACGGCTGGGTCTGACCCCCTGACATCGGGTCCCCCTGTTGCTGCTGCCGGAGCCGCCCGCGCGGTGTCATCGGACGGCGCAGTGCCCCGGGGAGAGGTGGCGAGCTGGACAGCGTGGTGAGGCCCGAGAAGCCGGGGCCTCGATTGCTGCAGTGGCCCGCCGAGTGGGCGGGGCGGTGTGCGGAGATCCTGAGCGCCGGCTCCGAGTGCATCCGGAGTGTTGGCGCGGCAGTGTGGAGGCGGCCCCCGGACTTGAGAGGGCCGGCCCCAGAGGGACAACGCTGCGAGTGGTGGATGCGGGGCTGACCTGGCAGATCCCGAGGGCCGGGAGGATTGAGGGTGCGGCCGCCATCTTGCCTGCGGGAGATCGGGCTGCCGGCCCTGGAGAGCGGCGCTTCCTTGGGGACCACCTACCAGGGATCAGCTGTAAGGCTGCAACAAGCAAAGGTCAGAGGGGGACTCCGGGGGTGGACAGGTGGAGGAGGTGTGGTGCTGCTCGGCGGATCGGGGGTCGCATCGGGCCCCGGGGCCCACATCTGCCTGTCTCCCTGCACGGTGGGTTCCCGCGTCACTGGGAGGTGGACGGGGCCGGTGCTCACGGACAGCTGCAGTGGACTTTGAGTGCCCAGATAGTGGGACCACCAGTGTGACCGGAGTCCCCACGGCGCATCGGGGGTCGACTCGGGCCGGACATTTGTGGAGTCCTTGGCGTGGAGGGGGGCCCCCGCTCTCCCCCCTTCCCCCTCAGCGTTCTCCTGCCGCAATTGGGCTCTGACTGGGGGCAAGGCAGTTGCTGCCTGACCATAGGGTGGGAATCCTGACCTACAGCGGAGGGGTGTGGGCTGCGGACGGCCGAGTGGGGCCCATACATCGGTCCACCATGACCCGGGGTGGCAGTGGAAGCCAGGGCAAACAGGGCCCGATCGACAAGTTCACCGAGGCTGCGGGTGCCAAGGGGCCGCAGCCACCGGCGCCTGAAAATGCGGCTCTCTTGGCCGCAATCACGCAGTCCAGAGACGCCCTAGATGCCAAGATTGGGGCGGTTGGCGCAGACGTTATGCTCCTACGACAAGACCTGCGCAACGCTGTGGAGCGCATAACTGGAGCGGAGACGCGCATCTCGGCCGTGGAGGACGACATGACCACCCTAAAGAAGAGGGTCGTGGCACTTGAGCGGACACAACAGGGCCTAGTGGCGAGAGCGGAGGAGGCGGAGGGACGTGCCAGGCACAGTAACCTTCGCTTCCTGGGCTTTCCAGAAGACTGCGAGAAGGGTAACGCCGAGCGCTTTCTGACACAGTGGCTGGAAGGGTGGATGCCGGCCGATTCCCTCTCTCGTTGCTTCGTGGTGGAGCGGGCTCATCGAGCGTTGACGCAGAAGCCCCCGGTGGGGGAACGCCCTCGCCCCCATGATCGCCAAATTGCTCAACTATGCCGACAGAGACGCTATCCTGAAACAGGCGAGGGCGAAGGGTCAGCTCGTGTATGAGAACTCACCTATCCTTATCTTCCCGGACTACACGAGATTGGTGCAACAGCAGAGACAGTCCTTCACAGCGGCCAAGGCCCGCCTTCGGGGCCTGAAGCTGCCGTATGCCCTTCTGTACCCGGCGCGACTGCGAGTTGTCTTCCAGTCCCGTACCCTTTTCTTTGATACCCCGGAGGCCGTTTTCCAATGGACAGATGAGACGGTCAAGGTGCGCGTCAATACTGCCAGGGGTGGTGAATCGGATTCCTCAACTGGGGGGCCCTCCGACAGGGGTCCGGACGGTCAGCAGAGGCGCCGGGGCAGGTCCCGTTCACACCGCAGCTCGAAGTCACGGTCCAGCACGCGCAACGATGAGGCTGTGCAGAATGCTTCCGGGGATGTGCCCTGACTGTTGGGAGACATGGACTCTCGCTCTCTTGATTGCTTGTTCCCCTTTTTGTTGACCAGGGTGTATTAGCTTGGCTGGGAGCCACGCCTACTCAGAGTTGGGAAGGGGCCACTGCCTAGTTTGACATGGGCTGTGCTGTGGGGATCCATTGGAAGGGGTGCTCCCTGGCTCCCCGTTGGGGCCGGGACCACTCCCTGACCGCGACAGGTGCTTCCATGTTTGAGAGGTGCGGGGTGGGGGTGGAGGGGGGTTTGTTGGGGTGTGAGTTTGACTTGGTTCTGGGGTGGGGTCTGGGGGGGGTGTGCTGCGTCCGATCCGTTGTGAGCATTGCTGCTGGTGCCTGCGTTATGGCTTGTATGATTTCTATGCCGAAACACCAATGTCGTCTGATGCTGGGGGCCCTCGGGTAGGTCCGGGTGGGACTAGAATACTGAGCTGGAATGTGAGAGGAATGCTAGATAAGGTGAAGAGAGGGGCAGTGTTCGCGTGGGCCAAAGGCAGGGGAACCGACATCTTGCTCCTTCAAGAAACCCATTTATTAGGCACAAAGGCGTTATGCCTCCAGCGCAATGGCTTTACACAGACATATCATGCAGGTTTCGCGAGAGGGTCCCGGGGGGTGGCCATACTGATTCATCGGAGAGTTCAATTTACACATAGGCGCACGTGGCAGGACGCGCAGGGCAGGTATATCTTTGTGCAGGGCGAGATAGGTGGTGAGATGATTGTTCTTGGTAGTGTATATGCTCCGCCCCCGCTGCAATGGGCCCTGGTGGAGAAGTTGATGTCCCTCTGGGTCGATATGCCGACAGCATTGTCAATTGTTGGGGGGGACTGGAATGATGTCATGGATGTCTCCTGCGACAGATGGCGGGGTGCTGCAGGCGGGGTGGTGGGAGGGGAGGGGCAAGCATCGCGTCTGCGGGCACTGGTCACGGGGCTGGACTGGATTGACTCCTGGAGGTACAAGCGCGGGGCGCGTAGGGACTTTACTTACTTCTCTTCTGCGCGCGACTCGTTCTCGCGCTTGGACTACATTTTTCTCCCGCGAGCGATGGCAGGTAGGCTCATGTCCGCTGACATTTTGCCACGGGCACTATCTGACCACTCTCCGATTTCTGTGGTGGTTGACACTGGGCGTCCTAGACAGCCGTTCAGATGGCGCCTGTCGCCCTGGCAGTTAACTCAGCCTTCGTACCGCGCCCATATTACCCGTGAAATAGCTCACTTTCTGTCCGCCAACGCCGACTCGTGGCATCCCCTGCGACCTTGTGGGAGGCCATGAAACCCACTTTGAGGGGGATTGATATCTCTTGGTGCTCAGCGGCGCGGAGGGAAAAGCGTAAGGACCTGGTGCGGCGGGAAGCGGAATTGGAGGACATGGAGCGTAGGAGTCGGGAGGACGATGGCGCGCTGCTCAGGCGAAGACTATTACTGGCACAACAGCAATATACCTCGATCTTATTAGATGAGGCCCGCCAGGCTTGGCTGGCCACTCAGAGCCGCATTTATCAATGGGGCAATAAGTCGTGCAAAATGCTACATCGCCTGTGTCAGGGCATTAGACATGCACAGCCTCTGCCTCAGATTGTCACCCCTGATGGGGAGCCACTGTTGGAGCCTGGAGCAATTGCGGGCAGCTTCGCCTCCTATTACGAGTCCCTCTATGCGCCCCCGGGAGTGCCTGGCGGCTGACATGGTGCAGCGATTTATTGATGACCTTCCGCCATGGGCCGTGTCGGATGAGGTCCGCGACCTGCTGGACCGGCCTCTGACGGACGACGAACTGGCCACTGCCCTGGGCGAGTTGAATCCGGGCAGGGCGCCGGGCCCGAACGGGTTCCCCTGCGAATTCTTTAGGCACTTTGCGACCCAGTTGATGCCCCACTTTCGGCCGGTTATTGAGGAGGCCCGGGAGAGAGGCCTGCTGCCTCCTGACTGGCGACATGCAGAGGTGGTAGTCTTTTTGAAACCAGGACGCCCCCCGGAGAAACACGAGTCCTACAGGCCTATCTCCCTTCTCAATACAGAGGCCAAGATATTGGCGAAGGCCCTCGCCAACAGGCTCAAACCGCACATTACGGACTTGGTACACCCGGACCAGGCCGGCTTCATGCCCCAGCGGGCCACTAGGCATAACATTAGGCGAGCCCAGGTGGCGATCTCGGCCTGGCGGGGATTGGAAGAGAGAGTAGCGCTACTGCTGGCTGACATGGATAGGGCGTTTGACTCTCTGAGCTGGACGTACCTGTTTTCTCTCCTGGGTCGACTGAATCTGGGTCCCCGTTTCCTGGCCTATATACGCCTCCTCTATACTGACCTGACGGCGGCTGTCCGCGTCGGCGGGGGTGTCTCCCGCTCATTCCGAATCCAGAGGGGAACGAGACAGGGGTGCCCCCTCTCCCCATACCTTTTTGCGCTCGCAATGGAGCCCCTGGCGGCGTGGGTGCGGATCGACGCCCAGGTGAGGGGCTTCCAGTGGTCACCGGGGGTGGCGGATAGAATAGCCCTATACGCCGACGACGTGCTATTTTTTCTTTCCGACTTGGATCGCTCTGGGCCTCGTATCTTGCGGATCCTACAAATTTTTGGAGAAACCTCGGGGCTCTATATGAACCCCGGGAAGTCCACACTCTGGACTCTAGGGGGTCCGCATCCTCTGGGTGAGTGGGCCGATGGGCTGCAGGTGACGGCTGAAGGGGTGAAGTATCTCGGGGTATACCTCACGGAGGATGCCGCGGTGGCCCTGGAGCGCAACATCGCCCCGGTTTGGGATCGTACGCGAGAGGATATCAAGGTGTGGGCCAGAATGCCGCTGTCCATTCAGGGTAGATCTGCCATCTTTAAGATGGTCGCGCTCCCACGTCTACTGTACCAACTGCAGAACCACCCGGCGTTGGTCCCGCACACTTGGTTTCGACGCCTGAATGCGGCCTTGAGCAGCTTCTTGTGGGAAGGAGGCGCGACACGAGTTGCGCTGCGGACGTGCTTCCGCTCCACCTACACAGGGGGTCTTGCCACATCTGACTTATTATCATATTATCAAGCATCCCACCTCCTTGTACTCAACGACTGGTGGTACGCGGACAGGGGGGATCCTGCATACGCGGTGGAGCGATACCTTATGGGCTCTGCCTCCCTACATACGTTGTTGTACTCGGCGCCCCTCCGGGGATCGTTGCCGTCCGTCACACGCGTGGTTTTCCAGATCTGGCGGCAGGCCCTGCGCAGGGTGGGGTGGTGGAATGTCCTGACCCTGGAGACTCCGCTGTGGCAGAATGGTAGATTGCCGCAACTGGCGGCCCTGGTGGGCTTTAGGCAATGGGGCATGATAGGTATTTCCACACTTGGAGACGTTATGTCTGGGGGAACGCTCAAATCTTTTGCTATGCTGCGGGAGGAGTTTGACATGCCACATACCCAATTCTATAGGTACCTTCAGTTCCGGCATGCTCTTGCCCCGTACATCCGTGACGTGGAAGACCTGCCGGAGTTCAGTCCCATTGAGGCCAAGGTCTTTATGGGGGAATTGCCGGACAAAAAGATCTCCCGTATCTACCAGACGCTGGTGCACCATAGCGCGTCAGATCTTGCCCACCTTAGGTCCCAATGGGAGCGGGATGTTGGGGAGCTTGACGAGGAAGACTGGGTTGAGGCCCTGGAGGGGCCCAGGGGTGCGGCCGTCTCCATGCGCTTGCGACTGATACAGTTCAGATACCTCCACCGTACATATTACACTAGACAGCGCCTGTGGAGGGCGGGATTGATTGCATCCCCGACATGTCTTAGATGCAACTCTGAGGTGGGCACGCTACTGCATACTGTGTGGGGCTGTGGGGCTCTTCAGAGGTTTTGGGACAGAGTGTTCCGGTGTTTGAGTGAGGTGCTGGCCTGGGAGTTGCAGAGGGACCCCAAACTGGCTCTCCTTCATGTTCTGGCTGGAATTGGGGGCAATAGATATAAGCGTCACTTACTGCTTCTGGGTCTGACTCTGGCCAAAAGGGACATAGCGAGATCCTGGAAGGCACCTCGTGCCCCCACCGTCACGGCCTGGCGGAATGGTATGGATTATTGTATGGGTCTGGAGCAGCCTGTCTATGTCGCACGGGGATGCCCCCTCAAGCACTATAAAATTTGGAAGAGGTGGGCGGACTACCGGGGCCTGGAACTGGACCCACCCGCAGAGGAGGAGGCCCTACAGTACGATTGATGGCCCTACGGCCTTTGTTCTGGCTTAAAATATGCAGCGTTTGGCATGGCACGGACGGAGTAGGCAGCAGCAAGCTTGGGAGGGGGGGGAGTTGAGGGCGGTGGATAGGGGCAGAGGGGTTTACTAATGGACATTTCTTTGTATACAATTACCTTCTGACGTATCGCCTAAGAAAATGTTTGCATGATGTGCTATTGATCATTTGCCCTAGTAATTGTCTCTGGTGTTCAGAGCATTACGCGCTATATTTTTGTCATGCTACTAATAAAATCTGTTTTAAAAAAAAAAAGTAAGAAAGAATACATAACAAGCTGGTAAATATAATTCAATAGTAAGCAATCAGTAATAAATGTGAAAGAAAAATGATGAAGAACCTTTAAAGTGTAGAAAGATAAGCAATCCATAATGCAGCAATTTTGTATAAATACATAAGTAAAAATGCGAGAAAATGAACTGTCAATATAGTAAGATAAGCAATCCATAATGCAACAATTTTGTATATATACATAAGTAAAAATGTGAGAAAATGAACTGTCAATATAATAAAACAAGAAAAAAAAACTGTATTTATGAATAGTCAATGAAGACAAGAGAATAAGGGAAAAATGAGCTAGAAGCATGAGAAATGAAAGAAAAGAATAGGAAAAAGAGAAGAGCATCCATGAGAAAAGAAGAAGAGGGAAAAGAAATGAATGAAGGGAAAGCCTTAAAGGACGAGAAGAAGAAAGAGACAGGAGAAGAAGAAGAAGAAGGAGGAAAAAAGAAAAAAGAAAGATAACAAGAGAGGAATATGACTTACATAACATCCAAAACATGTACGGGTGGGAGGGATGAAGGCCACAAAGGATAATGACGGGTATGCAACTCGTGAGGGAAGGCGGGAGGGGAGAGACGAATCAGCGAACTCCAGGAAGAAAATTAGGAGAAGGGAAGACACATGGGTAATGATCTAGAAGTTGGAAACAAAAAACAAGAACAGCATTAACAACTAGGTAATTGAAAGAATTAATAGCCAACCGAACAGTACCTCAAGATTAACCAACATAGTGAGAGAAATATATAGGCATTACCATAAGACAATCATAGAGATGTCAAGTAAGAACATCAAGGAAATTGGGGAACAGAAGCAACATCCATAGCACTAGCGCTGTGTGAATATAAAAAACTCTTCAATTTCAGCGGGTCTTCGTAAGTAGTAGTTTTGTTATTAAGAGTCACCCTGAAAAGGCAAGGATTAAATAAACCATAACGTGCACCAAGTGAACGCAGTTGAGGTCTCAGTGACAAGAACTCCTTACTTCTGTCAGCCGTTACCTTGGCATAATCCTGGGAGAAAAAGAGGGAGTTGCCTGACCATGTGATACGCTTCATAGCTCGTGCAGCTGATATAATCTTGAGCAGATCTGTGTATTCAAGGAAGTAGATGATAACTCCTCTAGGTTTCCTGACAGTTGAGGAGGAAGATGTATTCGAAGGAGGACCTAGTCGATGAGCCCTTTGTATATTAATGTTGGTGCTATCAGGCAATGAAAGAACTTTTGGCAAGAAGGATTTGAAAAACCCCAGGGGATCTGACCCCTCTGTCCCTTCCGGAAGACCATAAATATGTAAATTATTTCTCCTATTGCGATTCTCCAAATTTTCAAGTTGCTTATGCATGGCTGAGATTTGCGCACAGAGCGGATCCACCTTTGAGACAGACGAGGTCAAGGAAACAACATCACGTTCCAATTGAGTGACCCGACCATCAACAGCCAATAACTTGTCTGTAATTGTTTGAAGAGTGGCTCTAGACTCATCAATGAAGGGACGTAATGCTCTTATTTCTTCCAAAAGTATGTCCATGGTAGCCAGGTTAGACTGCTTTGGAGGAGAAGGAGGATCCTTTTTAAGCCTTTTCGTTGAACCCTTACAGGCTGAAGAGACGGAAGAATTCGATGGTGATGATGTATGCTTAGAAGATGATTCCTGTGAATCCTCCATTTCGAGACACTGAAATCTGGAACTCGTCTGAATTAGGAACTTTCTTGAAGAAATTGAAGGTTTATGCAAGTCTCTTGAAAACCTACTCATGAGGAAGAAAAAATGTGTACCAAAAATAGAAGAACTCTTTACAATAAATAAATATGCTTATGTGTATAATAAGCAAATAGAAGTGAGGAGAAACCAGTCATACAATCATAAAATAAAGCAGGAATATGCAAATGACATAAATGCAAAAATAATGAATTAAAATTGCACTATATGTAAAGTACTTGCATAGCAAAAACCAGTAAAATGCAAAAATATGAGAGTACAGGCACAGCTGACCTCCAAAGCCTGAAGTTGAAATATTGAACTGCAATGTGAGTAATAATCAAAAATTGTACATCACATGTCACATATTAATGATGGGCAAGGCACATTTTAACAGAATTTGCGTACATTTGGCATATGATAAAATATTAAAACGTTCATACACCAATAAGCATGAGGTAAAATGTAAAAATGATAACTGTGCGCTGAAATAGAAGAGAATACATGAATGAAGTATAAGTCACCGCAATATATTACTATAATATGTTTATGCCTAAATGAACCATAACACATGTGAAACTTGGTATCATATGTAAAAGAGGTACCTTAGACAAAGAATCTCGTGGTACGGTCATACAATATTGTAATCTCTGAGAGAGACAACTTGAAGAAATGCAGATATTTGCACTAACACATATCAGCAGCACAAAAACAAAATTGCATAAATGCGCACTCAAAACCTATTAATACAAGCGCATGGAGTAATGCCTAAAATCACTTTTCTATAGGACGTCTGTTTTGAAACATCCATATTCAGTGAAACAGGGACAGTAAATGAATAGAACATTTAATTACTCCTTTTGAAGAAACTCAACACACAATGAAAATAGAATCCTGTCTGTAAGTAAATGAGTGAGTCACAGCCACTTTATAAAGATACAGCACGCAATGAAATAATCTCCTCAGCATGCAGACTAATGTTGTGCAGTGAAATAAGGTCAAACATTCACTTCATGCTTTAGCTGCCAAATTCGACCCTCACTCATTAGTGTCCTGTCAATAATTCTCCCTTGCATGCTTTGAAGAAAACCAGGTGAGATGTGGAGATATAATCTCTAGCAATGACAATGTTAAATAAACTGCTTCTGTGGAACTTGCTCAAAGCTTAATGAGGAACAGAGATGGGGCACTGCACTTGAATAAACACATAACTCACTTCAATAATTAGCTATCAAGTGGCAACCTTCGGCAGAATATTCTCCTGGTACCGGTTTTGAAATGCGTGCATTAGAAGTGAAGGTGCGCCACACCATGAAAGCCAGTTCCTTCAGGGCTTGAAAATCACTAAGGTGAAAGTGATGGTTGCCAGAACAGCAGCTGAGGGCGTAATGAATAATAAAAGCACAATGCACTTCGTAATAAATGTGATAAATCAGTCACATTTGAGGGTTCATGTTCTCCAATGAAACCAAGGAGCCGCTGGGAGTCGAGCTCCGTCAGCGAGTCTCACAGAATGGTGTCTGCGTCACCTCAGAGGAATGCTTAGGGCATTTTTTATCGGGCCAGGAGCTGCGCATGTATAAGCAAACTTATTTATTTTAAAAGATTCAGAACGAAGTGAAAGTCGGAGAAAAGCGGCAAATGAAAGACAGCTGCCGGCACATGAGTGAAGTAATCAGAGTCCCACTAGGAGCGGGCTCCGTCAGCAGGGCCAGAAAATGGCGGAAACAATCTCACCAGGCTCCGGTGAATGCGTGAGGAGAACAATCAGGCTGTTCCGGCTCCTGAAGCGCCAGCGAAGGCTTCACTGCGGCTCCTCAAGGCTTCCAACGACTGTTACCATGCCGTAACTGTTCAGGTCAGGGAAAGGAGTCTCGCCGGGTCCTCCTCCATCGCCGCTCCCCGGGAGAGTCACAAAAACGCCGCCATCACCTACGGGCGCAAGCCACGCCCCCTACAGTGAATTTTCTAATGCACTGGGTGTCGTAGTTATAATGTAATATCACCCCATAGAAAGAGATGACAAGATTACGAGAAGCAAACCTAAGGCTTCTGGTGGCATGACATGTCTAACCACACAAGCCAAGGGCTCAATCGCAATACCAAACAGGATAGGTGAAAGAGGACAGCCCTGACGTGTGCCTGTTTTAATTGAGATAGGGACAGAGAGGGGGCCCTTGAGGCGAATTCTTGTCAAGGGCTATGAGTATAGGAGTTGAATCCAACTTTGAAAGCCTGGTGGGAATCCCATCCTAGTCAAAACCACAAACTTCCATTCTAAAGAGTCAAAAGCCTTGGTGGTGTCCAGTAGGATGGCAGCCAACTCAAGATGTTGGTCAAGTTGGTGCATCAAAGCAAAGAGGCAAATTATGGGATGTGGATCTTGTAGGAATAAATCCCTCTTTGTCTGGCAGGACCTTGTCGGATAACAATTGAAGCAGTCTATTGGCAAGTATTTTGGCCAGTATTTTAATATCAACATTTATAAATGAAAGTGGTCTATAAGACTCACATATTTCAGGAGATTTGTCTGGTCTCTATTTTGCTATACTAAGGGTCTCCTGCAGTGACTGGGCAGGATACCTGACAGCCTGGTCACTTCAAAAAACAGCCCGGGAATGCAGATCAAAATATACCTTGTAGAACTCACTGGGAAGCGTATCGCTACCAGATGTTTTACATGTTGGCATATTAGATAGTACTAATTTTATATTCTATAATGTTAAGGGGTCATCAAGAAATTGTTGTATATTTAAAAAAAATCTTTTTATTATAAAACATAAAATAACAATACAACACAAAACAACAAAATAAAAGAAAGCAATTGTCAGGAAGGCTACATCATTGAAAATAAATGCCTCATACATACGACCAATAAAATTAAAATAGACAGTAGCAATGATATACAGGCATATTATAATATTTGATCTCTAAGGGGACTCCCCATCTACATTATATGGAGCATCATCTCCTACGGGGGGAACACAAAAGTCCTCTATATTCTTTCCATGGGCCCCATATTCTAGTCCATTTGCCCGGGCAGCCTCTACCTTCGCATATCACCCTCTCGGCTTGCATGCACCAGTCCATATCAGCAGCCCAGTCCGTACTTTGGGGCACGACTCCTCCCTTCCATGTTCGGGCAATAGTCCTCTTTGCTACAATACAACCCAGAGAGACCCACAGTTGTTCGGTAAGATTCAGATCTGTAGGGTCCTAGATGTTCAAGAGACAGAGCCTGGGGGAAGGTTCTATCGGTTTCTGACATATTTGGGACATAGAGGATATAATCTTGTTCCAGTAGTGTTGGAGAATCGGGCAGTCCCACCATTGATGTAGAAAAGTACCCAAGGCACCACAGTCACAGGGGCAAAGTGGGGAGGTTGTGAATCCCATCTTAAAAAGACCTGTGGAAGTATAATAAGCTCTATGTAGTAGTTTTAGTTGGATACGTTTAAAGCGGGACCTGATGGCCACCTCCCTGGGAGATGCCAGGGCCTCCTTCCAGTCCTCATCCGGTATGTCCCCTAAGTCGGCCAACCAGTTCATGCAAATTTTATCAAGTGGTTCTGGTAGGTTGTTGAGTATCTTACAGTAATTTACGGTAATAGCCTTATATGGCAGGTAGTAGTCTAGGAGCCTATCTTCTAAAGGTGATGAAACAGGGAGATCAGAGCATTTAGGGATGGCTTTGGTGAGTGTGCTAAATGCTTGTAGGTAACGGAATGTTTCTCCCCTCATGTAACAAGAAATTGTTGTATTTAACCATCCAGCCACTCTGTGGTGATCGTTTCGAAGAGGTTTGTATGTTCAATGGCTGACGGGGACTCACATGATGTATAAAGGTCCGAATAATATGTTACAAATTCTGCCTATACATGCTGAACGTCATATAACATATATGTTCTGGATTTGTGTGATATTATGAGACAACCAGGGAGGCCGCAGTAAAGCTGCATGTGTCTTACCAGGCGTCTCTCTCTCTCTCACTCTCTCTCTCTCTCTCTATATATATATATATATATATATATATATATATATATATATATATATATATATTTATATGTATATACACATACACACACACATATATATATATATATATATATATACATTTCTCTCACCATATACTCAAGCCCTGACATGAACTCTCATATATTTTACATCCCTATTCGCTACCTTTGTGAATTCGACAAACTTTGCTTTGATGTCAGCTAGTGTCGGGATCTGGACTTAGAGGCCTTACACGTGAAACGCAGGTCCTTACGGGCTGGAACGCAAACTACCGTTATTGAAATTCAAACCATAAAACCAACGGCTCACTACAACGCTGTCTCTCAATCTTAGAATATCCGTCTTACCTAAGCAACAAAAAGCAAAACAAGACTATCTATACCTCAACAGAACAGGAAGTAAGTCTCTATCAACACAAAAAGAGGACTAAGAATTCCTCAAAGTCTTCTCAGCTGAGGTAAACAGACGACTCTAACAACTAACACTAAAATAAGACTCTACTAGTCTTCTCAGTACAGGTAACAACCCGCTCCTACAACTAAAACAAAACAGGACTACCTTCATCATCAGAACAGTAAAAAAGACACTACTATGGCACAACTCTCATAAGCCTATGATAGCTTCCAGACCCGATAGCAAAAATAAACAGCCTGCATTATATGTTTCACCAAATAAAAGTTGGTCTGCTCCCCAACGTTAATTAATCCACAACTATAACCTCTATTCTAACAATACTAGGTATATAAATTGTGCCTTCAGGACTGTTAGGTCTGATTCGACCAACTCCTCAATCTGATATGGATTACCTATACCACCCACAATGTACATTTATAGAATCCCTAGACCCATACCTGTATTACACATAAAAAAACACTCAACCAAGCACACTAAAAACAAGCAAACCATGCCAATCTGATTGTTACAAGTGGACAAAAAAAAATGAAAACTTTTGCTAAGACAAGTACCTATTTACAGTACATCCATACAACCTGAGATCAGAATATGCCCACCACACGCACATGTCGTTGTTTACCACATCCTATAATGTAGATCATATGTGTATTACAGAATCCTGGCTCAACAACGTTTCGCAAAACATCATGGACTCCCTCATACAAGACGGCAACTTTATCCTGAGGAATGATAGCCTAGAGCAGACGGTGGCAGTTTAGCTATCATCATCAACAAATCCATACTCCACCACAACATGTTTTCCGTTGGTTGCAAAACTCTTCGACATTACACAACATTTATCCAAATCAACCCACATCAAAGGGAGAACTCAAGACTTAATAATATCACCCATTAACGACTTGCTACATTCCAAACCCAAAGAAATTGATTGTTCTGGTCACTTTCCTATACATTTCTCACTACCACTCAATCCTACCACCCAAATGAATAACAGAATTCACTGAGGAATCGTTGAACTCTTCCTTGTGCCACAACTCGAAACACTTGAATTCCTACAACGATCCCAATGTCTTATTTAACAACTATTTCAAGATCATAAAAAGCCTCATAGACAATACAGCCCTTTAACTTGGAAACAACCAGAAACCTACCTTACAAAGTATGGTTCAACAAGGACCTGAACAAACTTACAAAAGTGGAATCCATCTCGCAACGACCTCCTAAATTCAAACTCAAATCGCGCAACCCATCAATCCAAAAAGAACTGTTTTCAAATGTATCTACAAGAACACAAAAGCAATGCATTTGTAAGATTCTTCTCTGATGAAATCAACAAAATCTAACACAAACTACTTTCCTCTTCTTCAAAGGAAAGAAATTAAGAAATGAAAACAAAAAACATCTGGTACGCATTTAAACTGCTTCAGTTGGAGGACGGCACAAAAATAATTTTTATTATTTTTAAACTCTTTTTATTAACAGAGCTCAAGAGACCACACAGT
The DNA here is from genome assembly GCF_964263255.1 of Lissotriton vulgaris. Lineage (NCBI taxonomy): Eukaryota > Metazoa > Chordata > Amphibia > Caudata > Salamandridae > Lissotriton > Lissotriton vulgaris. Next base: position 1,818,510,717 of record NC_141687.1, read on the forward strand.
ACAAAAACATTTTCAGCAATACATCATGGAGTGAACACAGCGGATCAATAATAATATGTTCATGAGAGCTATAAGAAAAGATTAGACCTCCAACAAGCTCCTAGTCCCCCACTCCCCACCATCTGTACTTTCTCCAGGGCGCTCACACTTTCTCCCATTTTTTGGCACATCCCCTACCCTTATACGCTGTTTCTTCTGCGCGCTGGCATCAGTCAAGATCACATTTCCATTCCTCCAGCTGCGGGGTTCAGGTGCTCCCCACCCACAGGCGATGTTCCGCTTTGCTATGCCTGCTGCCAGGGCCAACCATATTCCCACATATCTAGACCAAACAGATTCACCTCTGATCATTTGGAAAAGCCACTTCGTCTCCAAAGGGACAGTCTCTCCCACCACTCTGGTCATTGTGTCAGTTACTTTCCCCAAGAACTGAGTATCTCTGGGCATTCCCATACAATATGCAAGAAAGTACCCTCCGGCTAACAGCCCCTAATGCACAGTGCTGTCGGGACTCTACCCCATTTGTATAGATGAGTGCGAGAATAATAAGTATGGTGCAGAATTTTGAGCTGTACTAGTCGAAATCTAGAGCTTATTGTGAACTCTCTAGGGCTCTGAATTGCTTCCTGCCACTCCTCATCGTCTATGCTACCAAGATCTTTGACCCAGGCCTCCCGGAGAGTAATCAGGGGGTCTGGAACATTATTGACCAGTTTGCGGTATATTGTAGAGGTTGGTTTCTTGGTTATGGGGTCAAGTAGCAGCCTGTCTTCTAGCGGGGAGTAATTCGGAATCGAGACCTCCCTGTGTATGTAGGTGCACAGAGCATGTGTGAGTCTCATGTGATGATATCTCTGAGACTGGTGTAGGCTGTATTCTTTCTAGAGAGCCTCAAACATATGGGGGGAGTCCCCTTTCCATATGTCTCCCAAGTATTCGATACCAATAATTTACAACCCTTTAAAACTCGTCAGCGTGGCCACCACCCGCAGTGGATCACCCACCCACAACAGGGTCCTACTGGTCAATTTCCCTGCCCAACCCAAGAGTTTATTGGCTTCTAGCACAAGAATAATAAAACTAATGAAACCAAAACCCTACTTCAATGACTACATCCCAGTCAGTATAATAGCCAACTTTAACATTCTTCCCCCTTCTGTATCCTTACTCATGAACTCATCATTACAACAAAGGATACTTCCCTAGCAACCTCAAAACGAGTCAAATCTTGATATTAAAAAAAAAAAGCTAATGCTAACCCGGACACGTTGGAAATTTACACACTAATCACCAATCTTCCATGGCTTGGCAAAACTATCCAAAAATGTGCATCTTTTTAACAAACAACTTTATGGAAAACGTTCATCTCCTGGCACCTTGCCAATCAAGTTTGAGAAAGAGGCACAGGACGGAAAAATAATGGACAACAGCGAATTCTGCTTATTGATTCTACTAGAACTGTTGGCAGAATTTGAATCCATTGCCCACAATATACTCCTAAAAATAAGAACTCTGAATAAGTCTAAAAGTTAGAGTTTAAAAATGGTTTAAATGTTTTCTCAGGGATCGCTCTAACCAAGTTGAAGTAGGCTCCGACATATTCAGATTGGATAAGATGACATGCGGTGCCCCAAAGGCTCAATTTACTCACCTGTACTTTTTATTCATTTAAACCTTTCTTTATTGTTTATTTCATAAGCATGACAGTGTATAAGCATTGAATATCAAACATCCAAACAAAATAACTTCAAGCATCATCTTACTTACAATGAAATGCAATTTAGTACATAACCCGCATGGAGTCTCATACAGTGCTTATCCAGCTCATAGCCCTGGGTTGAAAAAATGGAGGTCTGTGCGTCTGTGTGCTGTGGGATGTACTCATAGGTGACTGTCGAGGTCTACTGAGGGTCGGGCTCACCCTCGGGTACAGTGGATTGTGCCAGCAGGTAAATCTGGAGAGGATCCCATATATCCCATGGTCAAGAGCATGGGGGCAGTAACTCAGCATAGGTAGTCAGGTGATCCTTGTAGTAGATCAAGTCTTGCAGCCACTCCTTAAATTTGGGAGCGCATCCTTTCCCCCTTTTGAATGTCACTTTACATTGGGCTAGCAGGATGCCAAGGGCCACTTATCCCCAAATGTCACTTCTATGCCTTTCGTGCAGCCCATCAGTCTCACTAATGGCGTGAGAGTCCGGGGCCTGCACACTCACCATCAGGGTTAACGTGTCAGCAACATCCCACCAATACCGCTGTAGCGGACCGCACTCCCAGGCAAGATGGACAAAATCCGTGCCCACCACCCCACACCTTGTACATCTATCATCAGGGCGCAGGTTATGACGATGCAGTCTAGCAGGTGTGTAGAAACCCGATGACGAAATGTAAGATGAATGATACATAGTCTGCTATTGGAGGCTATGCGTCCCATCTGCTGACAACAGTATTGCCATTGCTTATCTGTGAGCGGCGTCTCCAGCTCCTGGTCCCAGCCGGAACGAGCATTCCCAGGCGCCTCAGAGGCGCCTCAGAGGCCTCAAGCTGGGTCAAGTGGTATAGAGTTGAGACGATATGTTTCAGGTACATGTATTGTATCAAAACATGTATGGTGTTGAAGGTGAGGGGCTCTCGGGAGAAATCACGTTATGATGGAGCCTGACGTACAGAAACATTTCCAGGGGCGCCGGCTCTTCCCCAGCGACCAACTCATCGCGGTCAATGATGAGGTACTCAGAGTACAGATTCCTCCAGGTGATGACGCCCACCTGTAGGAGGATATTCCTGCATGTCGTCTCATGCGTAGCTGGGAATAAGGAGAGATAAGATAACGAGATGAGTGGAGAGTAGAGGCCAGGTCTATTTAGCCTTTTGGCCAACTTGTCCAATGCTGCCGTCGTGCAAGCCTCGTTACAATCTGCCACCCCTACCGTCCGCGCTTTCGCACCCAGATATGCAGTTGTGGGAATAGGAGGCATGTTCTATGGTAAAATGTGGCATGAAGGGGGTCTGTTTATACCAATATGCAGCATAGTGGAAAGCGCATATACGAAATAGAGATCCATGACAGGTGCCTCACAGCCCCATTTGGCGAACGACTGTGTGGGCACCTCCCATTTCAGTCTCGGCTGTTCCTCCTCAGGTCAGTCTTATAAATGCATTTTCAACTTTTTTGTAAAAAAATTGGATCCCGGTTGAGGAACAGGTAGAGGAACTTTGGTAAAATTGCAATTTTCATCATAGAACTGCATCCTGTGTGGTCCTGTCCGTCACCGCATCCAAGGCCGTGCCGTAGTTTGCATGAAGTAATTCGTCTCTGTCTCTAGTGATCAATATTTCCAGGTATCAGGTGGTCGGTGCAGTACCGTTTTGTGGCCGGGGTTAGGGGAAAGAGCTGTGATTTCTCCCAATTGATATGAATGTTTGAAAGCCCTCCAAAGCAGATATATTTGCGCCAATGTGCAATCTGTGCACCTGCACAGGGCCGCCACACCCCAGTGGCCGCCACGCCAATATATATCCTTAATATAATAATCCTCTGAGGATGGATACATATTTGCGTGGCGGCCCCTGGCAGGGATTTGGCGGCCTCCAGCTCTGTTCCACTTCCAAACACCTTGACCCTCCCCCTCTCTTCACTGGCCTCCGCGCCTGCGTTCCTATGGGGGCCCCCTACCTACGCTCCCTCCCCAGGGCCGCCATGAGCCTAGAGCCGCCCCTGTTTGCGCAGTATCTTTCCCAGGAGTTCATGACATAAAATGTGATGGTGTCAGCATATAACAACACCAATATATGCCTGGTAGAGTATCTAAGAGTGTAATCACAGTGATGCTGTCTCAGATTAGCTGACAGTGGCTCCACACCCAGCGCAAAAAGCAGGAGTGATAACGGCCTCTCCCGCCGAGTACCCTATGCAATAGAAAAAGGGGGTGAGCATGACCCATTTATTTGTACCTTCGCCATCAGTTGGCAATATAACAGGGCAATCCAACATAAGAAAGGGAGAGGAAAGCACGTGCGCCTGAGCACAACCATCAGGTAATCCCACTCTAGAGAGTGAAATGCCTTGGTGACATCGAGCAACACAGCCACAGCAGTTAGCTCTGGGTTTATGTCCTGCAGTAGTGAAAAAAATGTATGCCAATTATGTGATGTGGTGAGTCCCGGTATGAATCCTGATTGGCCAGGTCTAACCAGAAAATTCATCAGCAGGTTCATGTGATTAGCTAGCACCTTCACAAGAATGTTGGCATTGTAGTTGATGAGTGACAAGGGCCAGTAGGATTTGCAAAGCACCACCGATTTACAGGGCTTGAGGAGGCCGATAATCATCGCCTCCCTCGAGGATGGGAGGAGGCCTGACTCCTTCGCCTCCTCATATTCAGCTTTCAGGATCAGTACAAGGAAACCAATGTATGTTTTATAAAGTCAGCCAGCAATCCGTCCAGCGGGGGGCGCTGCCAGATTATAACTGCATTATAGCCTCTCTGGTTTCGTTCTCTTCTATGTCTGCTGACAAGAACTCTCGCTGTGCATCACTCAACCAGCCACATCCTCTATATATGCATCCTTGTCCACTGCATGTGTCCTACGAGATGAATGGGGAAAGAGTAGAAGTCGGGAAAAGTGCAGAGTATCTCAGGTGTGTCCCTGACTAGTGTGCCATCACCATCTCTAATCTCGAAGATATAGTTTGAAAAAGCTGGGTTTGCATGTCATTCCTGTCAGTTCATGTCCCGGGCGTTCCCCCTCTCCATACAAAATAGCTTTAAAGTATTTGCCATGGAAAAATCACTTGCGCTCAGCCACGTCATGAAAGTCTGTGAATGCTTCCCTGAGTTTGGCCCCAATCCCTGCCTCCCGCTGTGTCTCCAGCTGCCCCTCCAACTTCTTTTTTTAAAATTTTTGAAAACCTTTATTAGTGCATCCACAAAAGTACAAATACGGGCCCACAACCCTCAGGCCGGCCACGAATACTGTTTAAGCACAGGTGCATGCAATACGGTGACGCAATAGCACATCAATATCAATAAGCGAGCATTCAGTAGTTACACTGTAGATCACTTGCTATCACGCCTCAGGAGCAGTGAAGGTTAATTTTAAAGTTTTCTATAGCAGCTATTAAAGTCCAACTGTTTCGTTTTAATAGAAAATAGAAAATATAAACTAAAAGAGCAGGGTCCGCGTAGACGTGATATAACAGTAGAGACAGAGTCACACACAGCCCAGCAACCCAAATGTCAATCCCCCCAGGCGGTATGGCGGCCCATAAGGTGCGCAGCAAGGGTATCAGAGCCAAGATCCTAACAATTGTCTACCGCCACCCGCCCATCAGCAACATCGACACGGACTCAAGATGGAAAAGAAATGAAGAAATAAATTAAAGAGGAAAAAACAAGGCACCATAGAAACAGAAAAGAAATTAAAAACCCATCCCCCAACCCCCACCCTACACGCATGCGAAGGCTACGGCCTACCCCCCCCCCCAGCAGTATGTCTGTCGCCCAATAAACCCAAAATATAGAATAAGAAAGTAAGAGAAAGAAAGAAAAAGGGAAAGATCATAACACCCAAGATAACACATGAGATATAGGGAGTAAGAAAAGAGAGGACTAATCTATAACTCCCATAAAAAGGAAAGGTGGGGAGGAGCCACCAAATACCAGGACTCCCGGACCCCCCAGCCATATAGTACCCACTACACCATATGCAACAATAGATTTGGAAGACATAAAATCAAAGGAGAGCCAAAATCATTCACACCCAGACTCCCCAACCCGCACACAGCCGCAACCCCATCAGCAATGGTAAACAACAGGACATAGTAGCTGCAACCGCAAGTGGGGAAGAACATCAAATACATAGCATCCAATATATCAGAAAGCGTTCCAGTCCGGGTCACCGCCTGCCGATCAGACAAAAGCAACGAGAAGAACACCATCAGCCCTGGCCTGAGCGCCGAAATTCCTCCAAACATGGCCATCGCTGAGAGCACACCCCAGGCAGAACAAAGGAGCAAGATGGCCGCTCCTGACAAAGAAGAAGCAGATAAAGAGGAAATGAATACCTCCAGTCACCAACAAGTTCAGTGTCCGAAAAGATGAACGTCCCCTCGATCACAGGATGACACATAGTCCACCAACGTGGGAAAGAGACTCCAAAGGCAAAAGCAGCGAGGGGGGTCAACAACTGGGAAGTCGGTGAGCCAAGCAATAGTAGCGATGGCGTAGGCAGAGTCTCAGTCCTCGAGGGAAACTTTGTAGCTGTAGCCCCGTCGACAAGTAAACACCCAACATTGTATCCAGGACATGCCGGTCCTCTGTACTCACATGCTGCAATCTTGCATCGATTTCAGGATTAATTAGAGGCAGTGGAGAGCCAGTCAGCGGCGGTCGCCATAAGTCAGGGGTAGCTTCCTCAATCTTCCGACCTAGCTCTAGAGTGTTTCGCCGCCATGCCGCCCTTAAGTCAGCAAGGGCTGCCAGGATGTCGCCGCAAGTCAGGACCCCCTGCAAATCCAGGACTGCACGTACCGGTGATAGGGGAGCAACCACCTCCTTGTTTAGGAAGTCGAGCGCCATTTCCACCCCGTCGCCGAGCCCACAATGGAGGGAGGGGGGAGACATCATTTTCGTAGAAAACCAGCAGTTCGAACCATCAGAGGGAGCACGGCTCGCAGTTCGGGAATGGCACAAAGTGCGATCCTCTTCGCCGCAAGGCAATGCGGGTGGCCCACGGCTGAGAAGGCGCTTCGAGATGCGGGCAGCGCAGCCCGCAAGCAGCGCATCAGGGAGAAGCCTCGCAGGTAGGGCTCACGTCTCGCAAGTGCACACCGCCTTCCAGATGGGAGCCTCACCACCGTGTGAAGGGTCCACACCTTCTACTTCTGCAATCGGCAGCGCTCCCTTAGTCATCGACACCTTCCCAGCTCGTCCTGCCATCTCCAGTCGAACAGCGTCCAGCGGCAGCGGTCAGCACCGGTTCCAGGGGCAGCATCGGGGATCGGCAAAGACTACGAGTTCTCCGCCAAAACAGCAGGCAGGGACCTCGGAGGAACGCTGTTAGGATCAGCGCGTTTATGCATTCATTTCACCGCGGTGTAGGCGAAGGATAGCTATCAGGATATCGATGCGGGATCGGACGGCTCGCGGAGCCGGGAGCCTACACGTCCGTCCCGTCCGCCATCTTGGCTCCTCCCCCCCCCCCCCTCCAACTTCTTGATATCACTTTCTATCATCTGGAGTGTGTTCTAGACAGCGTACAGCACTCCACCGCTTTTGGCAATGCAGGCTCCACACATGTGACCTTGAAGGCATCCCATACTGTGCACAACTCTGGGACAGAGTCTGTATTTCTCTCAAAGAAATCGAGCAACTCTTGCCTCAGTTCCTCATGTAATGGCACATCCAGCAACACTGTGGGGAACAACCTCCATGACAAATAGGGTGAGGGATTTGCCAGAGGGTTCAGCGTGAGCAGGACCGGGGAATGGTCAGAAAAGCTTTGTGCTAAATGCGTTGCCTCTTGCATCCAGGCATGCACTCCCCAGGATATCACCCAATAGTCAAGTCTAAGCCAACAGTAGTGTACTCCAGAGTGAAATGTGCCCTCTTTTTCTTTGGGGTGGAGTGTCCTCCACATATTCAATAGTTGATGTTCTTTAATAATGCCCTGGTTATGGCGGTTATACAAGGTTTGATAGTGGATCAGGAGATGGGATCTATCGATAGTCGCATTTATTGGAATGTTGAATTTAAAGCGCCTTCCCCAAATTATGTGCATGGATCCTATGTCAGCTACTAGATCCCACAGTCTATCAAAAAAGGGGGTATCATCAGTGTTGGGGCCATAGTAGTTGACAATTGTTATGGACTCCGAAGCTAGTCTCCCCATTGGAAAATAACCTTCCTTGAGATCATTAAGGGAGCCCTGAGGAGTATATGGCGTGCCCTTATGAACAATCATGACAGTGCCCCTGGCATAGGTTGAATAAGTCGCAACGGTTCTGTGTAATGTCAATTGAGTTGCGAAAGTGATGTGAGTGTCGTCTACCCTGTGCGTCTCTTGTAACAATGCTATATGGATATTATGTCTAAATAAGCTAATATGTGTGACACCGTTTATGTGGATTACCCAGCCCCTTAACATTCCATGTCCGACAGTTGATTTCAATGCAAACTTTGGCAGTACGGGTTGCTCCGGGGTTAGTCATCCCAGTCTACACTCTACAGTTTATGATGTGCATAGATTAACATGTATAAAATTCCAGATGCCCCCACCCCAACCACACTGCCAGCCCAAACCCGCAATGGAAGAGCCTCCCTCCCACCTAGTGAACGCAGGGATGCCTTAAGGATTTTGGGGGCCCTGGGCCAAACGTATTTCGGGGGCCCCTGTTAGGTAGAGATTTAAATTTATGATCCAGTTACAGCTCTTTCATACCCTCTTTGGCCAAGTCACTGACAGTGCACAAGCACAGTGGTCCAAAATAAAAATGTATTTACATCTAATATTCAGGGATATTGATGTGGTTTTCAATATTGTAACAGCGCCAGCTCGCTAATATTACAGCAAATGATCTCTGTTCCCCCTTCCATCGGAGGACCTGTTTTGAGCTAAAAGAAAGTTTTTTATGGACGTTGCATGAAACAAACACAACATTTGTCTGAAAAATATCTGCAATAGACTCTCACACATTCCCCGCTTTAAAAATAAAATAAAGGAAAATGCTATTTACAACAATCTGTCTAAGAATCATTCAAGTTCATCAGGGCAAGACACTCACAGGGGGCCCCTAGGAAGGCTGGGGCTCTGGACCAAAGCCCACTTTGCCCATGCCTTAAAACGTCTCTGAGTGAACACAAAAATTAATATAATCATGACATTTTGTATTGCACTTACTGTCTCATGGATCTTGGAAACTAGCAGGGTGGAAGGGAGGGAGCATGACAAGAGGGCCAGAGAAGAGAAAAGTGTACGAGGAGAGAAGAGAGAAAGGGAGGAGGGGAAATAATTCTTCAAGCTATCTTCCTTGGATTATGCAGATCGATATAGCGTGGAAGAAGGAAGCAGTAAAGGTACAGTAAAAATAGGCGTGGGTAGACAGGGGTGCACAGAGAGATCAGTGGAGAGAAAAATGTGAGGGACAGCACAGAGCAAAGATCTATAAGAAAATAAAGAGAAGAACACCAGTAGAGTATAGTAGGGGTATCCTTTAAGAGTACAACCAGTATGCCTTGCAGTTTCTTCTCGAGTTAACAAGGGTGTCCAGGGCAACGTTATAGTCATCTCAAATGACTGTCCATTGTGGGGTCAGAGTGTAACTGTTTGCCTCACTCAGTATCTGTGTATGCACTCCTAGTATCAGGGTCCTGAACTAAGCATGTGTTGTGTTGCTTTGGACAGGCAGTGTTTTTTTCCCTGAATTCCCAGTGACGTGATGGGCCCCTTTCGAGTGTTAGGCAGTTCAACAGTCAGGCCACAGTATATCTTATGTGTGCATCTTTAACCTGGCTCCGACAGCAGCGAGGAGGGTCTTGATTCCCACGATGAGGGATTTGCTGGGGAGGCGTGGCTTGCATTGCGTTTCATAAACTCACTGACCTGTTGTGGGTTGCTGAAGATGTGAACTTTGCCCGGATGGGTGAGGCAGAGGCATGCAGGGTATAGCACAGAATGCTGAATGTTCCTGTTTAATAGGAAGGAATTAACTGCAGGCCTCTTGCACCGCAATAGTGAAATCCGAATGAATGGCAATGATTGCCCTTGGTGGTGCTCCAGGCGGAGGAATAGTATCTCTTGAACAGACTTGGGCGTCCCCTCAAACAAGAAACCACACAGGTTGAGTATTCTACCCAAAAACTAGCATGCCGTTATTTCGGCGGGAAAGGTAAAGTTACAAGGTTTAAGATAATAATCTCTAAAAGCAGACTTCAATCAGGGAGACATGGTCTATGGTTCAACTGAGTTCTATTTCTGCAGTGACCAGGTTTTCAGTGAATTATGTATATAGGGGAGTATTTCTTAAACACATTTTGACCATAAACATTTTGACTTAAAATCTAAACATTATTTTTTACCAAAATGAATTACATAGAAAACACAGTTAAAAGTGGTTCAAAGAGATATTAAAAAGATATTTTCCACACCAAAAATTTCATTAAAACTCTGTTATACATTTATTTTATGTTCACAATACAATATACAAAATTTTTAAAAAAACATCATTATACATTTCATAAAAAAGATTTTTAAAAAAAACAAGAATCACAAGTCGACGCGGCGTTTCGGTATTCTGTATTTGAACCTTCTTCAGGACTGATTCTAGACAGATTTAAAAAGATTTAAAAAAACAGAGTTACATTTTTTGCATTGGTCTTGGCATCTCTTCAACCAATACCCTATATAATCACAATTCATGGTCACTGTACTACGATCTTCTCTTATAAAAAATCTTTTAAACAAGTCATGTTCCCTTGTAGCCCTTATTCTTAAAACACATTTCCCTCAGTTGATGTACATTTCTATACTTTGACAAAACTAATAGTGTTTACCTTTCCCTTGGACCTAATGGTCCAATGCTTACGAGACCAGGACATGATATTCCAAACTATTATTTGTATAGGTTAGGCATACCTTTAAATTAGATAGGGCAGACCGCCCACTGGATATAGTTTAATTGAATTCTGCACCCTGTAGTCATCTGATTATGATAAACTCCGGAAAAATTCTCAATTTTTGTTTTTTGATCCCACTGGTTGAGGTAAATAAAGAAAGAAAGAGAAAGAGGATGCTATTATATTAAGAAACCCCACTTAAGTTGTGACCTTGTTTTGACTTGAAGATCAACAAAGGTTTGTTTATTCAGTACCTTATGTTTGGGTTGAATTAGCTTTGTCTTAGACTGCCAGGGGGAGCCACCGTCTTCTTATATATGGGTTTCTTCAATGGCCCTGGTGGATTTTTTTAAAACGCGCATTAGTCTCAATCTATTTCAGAAGAACTAATTTCTAATATGTCTTAAAGGATTTGCTAAGTCACTCACCATTCAAAATTTGGATGACTGGCGCAATGTTCAGGATGAGTTGCTACCAAGTTCCTTCTTGTTCCACTCCAAATTCTTTCTATTTATTAAACAATAACAGGTATATCCTTTGTAGATTTATGTACGTTCTCCATTTAGTTTATTTTCATGATCTTTTACTATTGATAGCCCATAGGTTATATTTATAGACCCTCTATTGTTATTTGTTACAAGTGGAAAGGAGTGGTTCTCTTGTCCCTTTGCACTATATTTATATTAATAGTTCCTTTTGCAAAAAATTTTTAGGGAAATTAGAAGGGGTTTTATAATTGATGGTAAAAAGGGCTGTTTAAATATTCCCCAGTGCTCCATAAAATCCTGGTTTTCCATTACCTTAATTATTGTAACAAATAACAATAGAGGGTCTATAAATATAACCTATGGGCTATCAATAGTAAAAGATCATGAAAATAAACTAAATGGAGAACGTACATAAATCTACAAAGGATATACCTGTTATTGTTTAATAAATAGAAAGAATTTGGAGTGGAACAAGAAGGAACTTGGTAGCAACTCATCCTGAACATTGCGCCAGTCATCCAAATTTTGAATGGTGAGTGACTTAGCAAATCCTTTAAGACATATTAGAAATTAGTTCTTCTGAAATAGATTGAGACTAATGCGCGTTTTAAAAAAATCCACCAGGGCCATTGAAGAAACCCATATATAAGAAGACGGTGGCTCCCCCTGGCAGTCTAAGACAAAGCTAATTCAACCCAAACATAAGGTACTGAATAAACAAACCTTTGTTGATCTTCAAGTCAAAACAAGGTCACAACTTAAGTGGGGTTTCTTAATATAATAGCATCCTCTTTCTCTTTCTTTATTTATTTACCTCAACCAGTGGGATCAAAAAACAAAAATTGAGAATTTTTCCGGAGTTTATCATAATCAGATGACTACAGGGTGCAGAATTCAATTAAACTATATCCAGTGGGCGGTCTGCCCTATCTAATTTAAAGGTATGCCTAACCTATACAAATAATAGTTTGGAATATCATGTCCTGGTCTCGTAAGCATTGGACCATTAGGTCCAAGGGAAAGGTAAACACTATTAGTTTTGTCAAAGTATAGAAATGTACATCAACTGAGGGAAATGTGTTTTAAGAATAAGGGCTACAAGGGAACATGACTTGTTTAAAAGATTTTTTATAAGAGAAGATCGTAGTACAGTGACCATGAATTGTGATTATATAGGGTATTGGTTGAAGAGATGCCAAGACCAATGCAAAAAATGTAACTCTGTTTTTTTAAATCTTTTTAAATCTGTCTAGAATCAGTCCTGAAGAAGGTTCAAATACAGAATACCGAAACGCCGCGTCGACTTGTGATTCTTGTTTTTTTTAAAAATCTTTTTTATGAAATGTATAATGATGTTTTTTTAAAAATGTTGTATATTGTATTGTGAACATAAAATAAATGTATAACAGAGTTTTAATGAAATTTTTGGTGTGGAAAATATCTTTTTAATATCTCTTTGAACCACTTTTAACTGTGTTTTCTATGTAATTCATTTTGGTAAAAAATAATGTTTAGATTTTAAGTCAAAATGTTTATGGTCAAAATGTGTTTAAGAAATACTCCCCTATATACATAATTCACTGAAAACCTGGTCACTGCAGAAATAGAACTCAGTTGAACCATAGACCTTGTCTCCCTGATTGAAGTCTGCTTTTAGAGATTATTATCTTAAACCTTGTAACTTTACCTTTCCCGCCGAAATAACGGCATGCTAGTTTTTGGGTAGAATACTCAACCTGTGTGGTTTCTTGTTTGAGGGGAAGCCCAAGTCTGTTCAAGAGATACTATTCCCCCCAGTCCCCAATCAGCTGTTGCGGGGTCCTCCTTTTATTTCCCAGCTCCAGGCGGAGGGCAAGTCATCAGCGAGCAGTGGGCCCACTTCACTACGAGCATCCTGGAAAATGATTCCGCTTCGAACACTGTTGTGAGCGGGTGCTCCACATAATCCTCCATTCTATCCATGTTGGCAGATTCCGGAATGCCAATAATCCATAGATTGTTTCTGCGTCATCTTGCCTCCAAGTCCTAGTTTTTAGCGGATATCACTTTTAAAACTTTTTCCATATTGAGGAGTTATTCACTCCAGTGGGAGGCAGAGTCTCCAATCGCAGAAATCGTGTGTTCCACCTCTATTGTTAGCTTTTGGGTAATGGAGTCCATCCTATAGCACATGGTGTCCATGTTGGACTCAATGGAGGTGAAGCTGTGCTGCATCGCGAGGAGGAGTGACTTCATATCTATGGCGTAAGTTTGTTCTTCAGTTGTGAGATCTTCATGGTGTGTCGTATCTGCACCACTGCCCTGTACCCGGATAGATCTGCAGGAATCAAATTGGAGCTTAGTCTGCCTACCATCAGTTTTGCCCGTGTCGTTGTTGATGGTGGATTCTCCAGGCAAGGATAAACGATGTGGGTACTACGCAGTGGGCGCAGCCAGCTGCCTACGTGTTAAGTCAGGGGTCCAGTGGGTCTCCGCCACTCAGTCTTCCGTCCGGCCAGAGCCGCTCACCGATGTTAGCTCCACAGTCCTGCCTCACCTCTTTGTGGCTGTTAGGAGGGGCACAAAAAATCCAGGACCTCACAAGCAGGTAGCGTCTTCCAAGTACACAGTCTGCTGATGCGACCTTGGATAGGCAATGATCCTTCTCTGGGGATTTAATCAGAAATACCTCAGATGTTTTGCTACCCACCACGTGAGCAAATCCCAGTGGCACCCTGTTGGGTCAGCAGAGGGTGTGGGCAGCTGCTTATGACAGGTGAATGAGTCACAGCAGCTGAGGAAGGTGAGAGGTTTGAGGTCTATGGGCCACCCTCCAGACCTCCCCGTCGCAGGATCTACTCACAAGAGCAACGTGGGTTTCATCACAGCCCATTTATGTGTCAATCAGTTGTCCCAGCTCTAGTGGGTCATCCAATGCACCCCCACAGCTCAGATCGCAATCACAGCATGGGCCTAGGCCACAGCCGGGTGTCTGCAGATGGCAGGTTTGGTTCACCAGGTTCTTCCACACAGCAGGTGTTCGTGCCTCTTGCAGACAGCATGGGCAGGCCTAGCCCACGGGTTGTGGCCTGCCGGTTCTCAGCTCCCTAGGTGGGCCCACTCACAGACATGGTCCCGGCCCTGGGCAGGCATGCGGAAACGCCACCTGCAGCACTGAGGCCAGGCAGGCACTCCCCAGCCGCCTCAGCCTTCTCCTTTAGTCCACGTCTCCCTGGGCTGTGGGATGTACCAGCAGAATCGGGCAGCAGCACTACTGCGCAGTGCCCTCCAGGCAAGTTTCTTCGGGAGATCAGACCCACCAGAGGTCTGTTCGACTGTCGCAGCAGGTCCACAAGTTTTCAATTTCCACCTACCTCGATCTCAGGTCAGCAAGCCCGATCAGGCCTACGCAGCATTGGCTGCCATTTTACAAATGCTTCACTCCATTCCAACCAGTAGACCTCTTCCGTAAACACTGCGTCATGTAATGCCAGGAGAGACAATTGCAGTGAGAACGCTCTATGCTGTGGAGCAGGCCTTGAGATAACTATGTGTACTGGAGAGTGGCCTGAAAAGGTGCATGGTAAATATTCAAACTTCGTAGCCCAGGCTCAAATATCATGGGGGTCCAGCAGAAATCTAATCTTGACCATGTGCACTGCAAGGTTTCTGCTCCTCCAGACATCTAGAAGGCATCAATGACCATAAACCCGCTGCAGCAGAATCAGGAGGATGAGTGAAATGCTAGTGTCCAGCACCAGATTAAAATCTCCACACCAAACTATTGTCTGAGGAGAGAACGAAGGGTAATAGGTCCACACCCGTCGAACAAAATCTGGGTCATCCACATTTAGGCCCTAAACACTTACAAGGGTAAAGTGTTTACCATAAAATATGCCAAATTGCCATGGGATTATTCACTTCCTGTAATAGCCTAATAGGGAAATCGTGTTTTATAGTTATAGCTGTACCCATCATATACACCTTTTTTGTCTATGATGATCCACTACAATTGTTGCACACTCCATGGAAGTTGCTGCTGTTTTATGTAATAACCCACCTAAGTATTCCCATGTATTTGATGCAAAAGAGCAGGGCGCCTTTCCTCTTCATAAAGGACATGACTATTAGATAGGTATTGTTTCAGGACTCTTCAATGTATATGAACGGATTCTCTCTAAAAGAGGAGAATCTGATCGAGCAGAAATATATGCAGGACAATTTGGGCAAGGGCTTCATTAGCATTCATCATCTCATGCAAGTGTGCCTACCTTCTTTATTTCCAAAGAGAATGAGCCCAAATTAAGACCTTGTGAAAATGATTGCCAACTGAACGCAATCATAAATAAGCATTTGCAATACAATCAGTCTTGCATTTGCGAAAGTTAGAGCGTTTGGCGTCAAAAATGACAATGTTTTTTACTTTTGTTTTTTTATTTGCAGTGGAGTAATCATATTTGTATAGCACTGTTGCCATTCGTATGACCTCGCAGTGCTGGGGAACCAGCAAATGGAAAAATGGCTATGAGGGATGGGAGACAAGAATAATATACTGCTTGGGAAAGAAGTAACAATATCCTAGAAAAAGCAAACACCCATAGGAAATGTATGCAGGAACAACATGGTTAACTTTAAGCTTTTACACTTATTATTCACAGATCAATGAGTGTTTGTGCCTGAAAATTTAAGGACATGATTACAGAGCCCAGAAGGGAACCGTTTTAATGTCTGTTGCTTATATCCTTACAAAATGTAAGCAGTATGGTATAAAAAGACAACATCCCAGCGGTATAAATTTTACAAAGTAAAATAAGGAAAACAGCTGATAAGGATCTCATTAAATGTCTTACACTCTAAGCATCAACCAAGTATTTCAGTACCTCCAGGAATGGTGCTTTTCTCCACCCGGGGAGAACAATTTTGTTCAAAGAAAGACAGGTAAACAAAGTAGGGCTTCACTGGCAAACTATTTAAAGTGGTATAATGTGTGTGGGTGTGAGTAACACCCATCTGGCCTGTTTGCAACCACTCTGTTTTGCTTTTTTTCTTTGTTTAATTATTTTTTGTATTTTTAACCTTTTTTTCTCTTTGGCCAAGGCTGCACTTTGGAATAGACTAATACAAAAATGTCAGTAAAAGACGACATTTGCAGCCATAGTTTTTCTTTCTTTTTTGGCTTCATTTCATAGGGTCACAAATATAGGTAAGGAGAGGAAAGAGAGGGTAAGAGTCGTTTATTGAAGTCACGGTTTTTAGCAAGTGAGGAGGACAGGGGCGGCTGGTGACATTTTAAAGTGGTGAGGCGCAAACTGATTTGCATACTGCACAGTAGCGAGCGATCGCAGCGAGCGAGCCCGAACCCCATAAGAGGGGTTTGGGGGGGTTACCCCCGAGAACATTTTTAAAAAAGAGAAGAAAAATCGTGCATTTTCAAGCAAATTTGAGAAAGCAGGAAGGTTAATAAAGCAATTGTGAAAGTGCAGTTATTACATTAATAGATTACATAACATAGGTAGCTGCTTATTCAGTATAACCACAGAGCTTCATACATTCCGTCCTATTACGCTCAGGTGCTGAATTCAGACTATAAGACTTTCATGAAAATCTCAGCTCTAAGACCTTGCTGACTGGGATACGGACTCTCAGGTGCAGATGGCACATAGAATACTATTACATCCTTGTCCAATACTGTGCCATAGTGGTTGCTGGAGGCACTGAAACAGACACTGCTTGAGGGCCTGGAGAGTAACCACATACATAGCCCTAACAGAAAAGACATTCATTGGGTCCATGCTGTCATCAGGGTTTAGCTGTTCAAATACTCGATGTTAAGGTAATATACTCTTGTGGTCCTGCTCCCACTGGAAACTGACAATTCTAGAATTTCAAACATCCTGATCACACCCAGTAGAGAGTATTTTTAAGTGCTCTCTCCAAGTCAAATTGGCTTCCTTGACAGGAATGGGGTGTGCCTGGTTATCAGATAGGTTGACCGGTGACAAGGTGGTTGTGCTTTGCTATCTGGGGCCAGTTCCTGGCTGTAAGGGCACTCTGTGCATCTTTGGGTGGACCGTGGCTAGTTGACGAAGGTGTGCCTAAGGATGGCAGGGCAGTTGCTGGCTTTGGCAGTGCTCTGACCTCATGAGGGAGTTCTGATCCATACCATGGATGTAAAAAATGCAAAATGGGAGCTTCTCTGTTCTTACAGGGATGTAAGTGCTAGAAACGGATGCCAGTAATTTATCTGGTTTGAGCAAGGATTCGTATAGAAATCCTGCTCTATTTCTACTTTGTGACTTGCGCAAAAACCTTCTCCCAGCTAAGCTAAAGAGGCAGAGAAAAGACACACAACGAAAATGTATTCAGGAAATGACGGAAAGAAAGAAGATTTGCTCCTTCATAAACGATGAGAAAATGTCAGAAGAAAGGGATGAGCATAGCACCAAGCAATACCTGGTGGTGCTTGAATGAAAAGTTATTAAGTATGAGCTGCAATCAGCAGAGTTGCTAAAGCCTGCGCAGACAAACTGAAAGAAATTTAGGAAACTAGTTTGATCTAACGGTCTAGATAATAACGAATTGCAAATGCATACCCAAAAATACATGGTATCTTAAGTAAAGACCGTGTAAGAGATCGGAGTGCAACCTGAAGACCATAGGCTAGATTCAGCCACCCTCCTGAGGCAATTGGAAACATTGCTACTCACAGCGCCGAGAAGCGCCATGATTGCAGTACTGACTGCTGTGATAAAAAAACAAGGGGCCCGATACAAACTGGAGAGCTTTGCAAGCTCAGGGGCATGAAGCGCTATATGAATTGTACATTGGAATGCGAGACGTATATACCCTGGTAGGCTTACTGGGCACTGTAGGCTAGAATGGCAGTATTTTCCCTTCACACAAATAGATGCAGGTGTCAGACTAATTGCGCTGCTGAGATGCAGGGAAGATGGCCTTCTCATCGAGTAATGAGCACTGAGGGGCCTTTTCTGTTAAGCTAATAGCTTGGAATAATGGTGACATTATCCAGCGTTGATCTGGCCTGTAGTGTCGGTGATTGGAAAATACTTCTTTTTGTGTCGAGCTCTCATTACTGACCCTCTACATAAGAGGACAGGAAACCCCATAACCCGTTCATTGCATCTAAAACCCGCCATTGCAAATAACGACTTGTTTGCCTTTCTGCCCTCTGTTCCACTGGGGCAGACGGGGCACACTCACACTGTCACTACCACTGACAGTCACATGCTGAAAGGGTGGACTTGGCCCAGTTTGCAGAGCCACAGTATGGCAGACCCCGGAACATCTGAAGCAAATTACCTCAACACCACAATTGCGGCCCGCAAGCCCCTTCTTGCCTCATGAACCCCCAGTGGAGCCTGAAAATCATCCAGCGATGGCCAAAAACAATTATGTACTGTAGCTGGGACAATGAATGTTCTAAACGCACATGCTGAAGAAAGCAACAAAGGTTCAATTGGTATGTTCCACACTCTACAAACATGAAAGCAAATAAATAAATGAAAAGGAGCAAATTCCAGACAATCTTTCTGTTAGTCAACTGATTTCATTGTTAGGGCAAGTATGTTCTCCATTCTAGGTGAAGTGACACTTAAACTCCCACCTACTTTTTCAGAGGTGATACTTGTCACTGCAGATACAATATGGGAGTATCTGCCCAATACCACCCCACCAGTACACCCCTACTATAGAAGCTGACTAATATCGAATTTCCCTAAAACCAGCCTGTTTGTCTCTAAAGTAAAACAGTTGTACACTTCTCAGCACGCAGTTCAAAGCATTTTTATGAGAACATAAATCAAATGCATTGGCGAGCATACATAAAAAGAGGCCAGTCAAGTAATACGAAACAATTCAAAATATCTGTTGGCAATCTGCATAATCATCAGTCGTGAAATGAGTGCTGTCTCGCAAAGGCCATAATCTCTCAGCCCGAGAATGTCATTCCTGCAAACATGACCGTTTCCCTGCGCCAACTTCCCCGCTGCTTCATTTAGTAAGAGATCACGCACTCCTCAACCTGAAAATTGAGCAGAGCACCTCAATTCTCAAGCACTGACTATGTGTAACTCATTATCACTTATTTGGACTCCTCCGGCACTCAGGCATGTGAAGCCATTATCGTACCTAACACCATGACAGATGGTGAGGGGTGAAAACATCCCCGGGGAAATCTGTCAGCCATTTTGTGAATTATCATCTTTAAACTTTCTGTTAACTTGTGTTTACAGATGTTTAATATATAAAATAAAGTGATAGATCCAAAAAGCATAGGAGTACAGCAGAGGGAAACAGACAGTCAGGGTCTAATTAGACCATTACGCCAAAGGTTTATTTCCAGCAAGTACAGTTTATGTGGGGTGGTGCTCACACACACATACACAACACTCAAAGAAATGTATTCACACACGCATACACACAAACACATCCATTCGCAACTCTCTCCGCCAAACATTCATGCATACACGCACGCTCGCACCAAACACTTTAAAATAAAATAAAAACACACACTCTTACCTTGCTGCCGGTCCCGGTCCGCGTCACCTCTGGGCTCTGCTCCCCTCACGTCACAGGCTTACAGCGCCCCTGGCGCCAGGATTCACCGAGAGGGGCTGAGCCTGTGACTGACAGCCCCTCTCGGCCAATCCTGGTGCCAGGGGCACAGGTACCTTCTCGCCCGCAGCACGCCCATTAGGGCTCCTAATGGTCATGCGCAACGAACCAAAAACACAAGTGCGCATGAGTGGGCACGGGTAAAAATTCACCCTCTGTCCCCACTCATGCGCACTTGTGTTGCTGCCTGCCTGGTGCCTGTACAATCATGTCAATCAATCAACATGACGCCAGACCGCCCACCCCTTCAGACTCTGAAGGGGCAGGGCGGTCTGACGTCATGTTTATTCATTGACATGATTGTCAGTCTTAACAAAGCGCCGAGGGAGCTGCGGGCGGCAGGGGGGGGCTACGCCCCCACGCCCCAATGGAGGAACCGCGCCTGGAGGAGGAGCGAGACAGAGACAGAAAGAAAGGGAATAAGAGGAAGAAAAGAGAGAGGGGGTGGAGCAGCTGCCAGCAGTACAGCAGCAGAAGTGAACACTGTAGGGAGGTGGGAGGTGTAAGATGAGTGTGGTGAGGGGGAGAGAGGTGGAGGTTCATTATATTCAGAAGGGGCCCCTACACCGTAGTGAGGCAGATAAATCCATGAGATCGGTTGGATTAATGGGAGTAAACCAAACATATACAAATAAATAAAATATTTTTGCTTGTGGATTTAAGAGTTGCTGCATCTTTTTTTCTGTTAACGAGTCACATGTACATTTTAGGGGGGAAAAACAGCTGTCACGGCGCCCGTTTCATTTGTTACCACGACACTGTCTTAAATCAAACACAAAATCAACCTCTGTTGGCAAGGTGGGGTTAGGGTGGTTGAGGGCATGCATCCTCTTTTTTGCAACGCTGTTGAAGCAGTGCCTAAAAGTCATCTTTGTGTTTCAAAGCGAGGGTATTACCGCATGTATGCAGCATTAGGGTGTTCGGGCAAAGGAAAACAGCTGATAAGGATCACAATAAATGTTTTCCACTAAATGCATCAACCAAGTATTGCAGTACCTCCAGGAATAGTTCACTACCCCACCCGGGGAAAACAATGTTGTTCAAAGAGAGATGAGAATACAATAGTAGTGCTTCACAGGCAAACACTATAAAGTGGCGCTAATGTGTGCGGGGCTCACTCAGTCCGTGGGAAATACATGTACCTGCTAGACTATGTGTATGGTGTCCAGATGAAATGAAACAGGGCGCAAAATCAGCCATTACCCACCGTCCCTGAATGGTGGCTGCGGCAGCCCTGCTGTTGAGGACGGCAGCACCAAGCACAAGGGGGAGTGGAAGGGGCTGGAATGTAGGGTTCAGGTTTCGAAGCCATTTTTTTTTGGGATCAAATTTGTTTTATTAGTTTCATCTGCATTGCACACATTACAAGTTGGACAATCCCAATATCGTACATTTGCTCTTTCCTCCCGCCCTGCCCTCCCTCCGTTCACCGCGAACCTGGGAGGGTGCATTGTGTCCATGCAAGCCAGTGTGAGTATTATGTTCCTTAACGATGCAGTAACAACCCCCAAGCCCAACCGTCCCTGGCCCCCCTCCCCAGTCTAACCCCCCCAACTGTTCCCCCCCCCTTTCCCCCACCTCCAGTGTGTTCTGCTTCCTTTCTATGTAACTATGTGTAGATGTGGCGTCTGAGGCCTCAACTTTTGACCTCTGGCTTCTTGTGGAATTCATCCACCAGGCGAAGTACCCGAAGATATTTCGGGCATGTTAGTTCATTGAATTACTGGGTCAAGTGAGACCAGTGGCTGCCATGTATCCATGAAGGAGTCAGTGGTTTGTGTGAGGGAGGCCTATATCCGTTCCATGCCCAAAATGTACCAAAGTCTGTGGAGCCACCCTGTGTGGTGGGCTTTCGTGTGGTACCCCATAGCGAAAGGATGTGCTGTGTTGCTGCCCCTACTGCCAGACCCATTTGCCTCCCTCGTAATGATTTGAGTGGGAATGTGATTTTGTTAGGGAGGCCCAGAATCGTGTAGGCGGGAAAGCGAGGGATCTCTGTTTCAAAGTGTTGGTCTATGTCTTGGAGCACTGCCTCCCAGTATTCCTGTACTTCCGCACATTCCCATAACAGGTATATCATGGTCCCCGTTTGACCGCAACCCCTCCAGCAGGTGGGATCGCGACGCGGATTACTCTGGTGGAGCTGTGCCGGGGTCAAGTGCCAATAATATGCCACCTTAACTGTCGACTCCCGGCTGGCCACATTCCTGGCTGTTTGGTGGGCTCTGTAATAAATATCCTGCCATTCCTTAGCTGTGAGTGTGCGCCCTATCTCTCGCTCCCAGCGTCTTTGACCTGCTGATCGTGCTATGAGTGGGCGGGGGCAGTAGTTTATATAGCTCCGTAATTGTCCGTGCGTCAGTGTTTTTCGTGACAAGCCATTTCTCATACGCTGTGAGGTGCCGACTAACGTGTGGTATGTTGTCCCTATTCGTGAGCCAGTGTTGGAGCTGGAAGTATTGGAACCGTTGTGGTTTTTCAATCCCATACATGTCTCATATGATGTCTAATTGCAGAAGCCCTCTGTGTCAAACAGGTGTCCGGCTGACCAACAGTCCAACCGTCACCATTGAGGGAATGAACTGGGGGCCATCCCAGGTGGAAAGGCCGGGTGGTCCAGCAGGGGTGTCATCGGCGACTGGAAAGTCGTGAGGCCTTTAGGGACCGCTACTGCATCCCAAACCTGAAGGAGCGTTCGGGTGAGGGGTAATTTTTTGATGTACGCTGGCCTGTCCAGCCTTGCCAGGAAAGGGACTCTCCACAGTGGCATGCCGGCCATTGCCCGGTCCTGGAATAACCAGCATTTTTCAGATGTCGGGCGGGACCATTCTAAGAGGTAGCGAAGCTGTGCCGCCTGTGAAAGTATCTCTGTTAGTCCGGAATGCCAAGTCTGCCCTCAGCGGTTGTCCGCATGGCCAGGTCCCGGCGGAGTCGGGGGCGTTTTCCAGCCCAGACAAACTGTCGTATGGCGTCTTGCAGTTTCTTAATCATCCCTATAGGTGGTGTGATCGGGATAGTTTGAAAGAGATACAGCACCTTAGGCAACAGGGACATTTTGACCGCCGCCGCGCGCCCCAGCCAGGATAACGGTTGCTGTCGCCATCTTTGCAGGTCCCCCTGGAGCTGGGTAAGAAGCTTTGTGTAGTTGTGTTCAACCGTTTGGGCCGTACTAGGTGTCAGGGTAATTCCCAGGTAGGGCAGTGACATGCTGGTGGAGAGCCCCCCTATTTGTAACAGACCTCTGTTGGCTTGGTGTGCATTGCGCCCCAGGGGCAGAATCACTGATTTCCCGATGTTCATTTGAAAGCCAGAGACCCTCCCGAACATCGTCATCTCACCTAGGAAGGCAGGGATCGATTTCCCAGGATTTTCCACGGCCGCTAAGATGTCGTCCGCGTATAGGCTTATAGTTTGTCTTCCTCCCCCGAAACTGATGCCTGTGATGGACAGGTTGTCTCTTACGCGTTGTGTGAATGGTTCTATGTACAGGGCGAACAAGAGCGGCGAGAGTGGACATCCTTGTCTGGTATCACGCCTGATGTCGAAGGGTCGTGATCCTTTTCCATTGACCCGGATAGTTGCCCGCGGTGCCGCGTAGCAGCTGGCGACCCAAGAGCGGAATCTCTCCCCTATGCCAAACCTCGCCAGCGTTCTATCCAAGTGTTTCCAGTCTACCCTGTCGAACGCATTTTCAGCGTCGACCAATAGAAGGGCCGCGTCCGATTTATTGAAGTGGGCCTTCTCGATGACATGCATCAGGCGTTTGGTGTTATCAGCACATTGTCGGTTAGGTATAAAACCTGCCTGATCAGGCTCTATGATACCAGGGAGGTAGGGGCCGAGCCTTGCGCCCAGAATCCCGGTGAATAGTTTTAGGTCCAAGTTGAGCAGTGAAATCGGTCGGCAGCAGCGCATTGGGTTGCGTCTTTGCCCGGTTTCGGCAAGACGATCATGTCTGCTTCTAGCATGTCTTGTGGAATGGATCCGGGACCCTGAAAGGAGTTGAATAGTCTAGCCAGTATTGGGGCTAGGAGGGGGCAAAATGTTTTGTAGAACCCCACGGAGAAGCCGTCCGGGCCCGGAGCCTTCAGCGGTTTAAGGCGTGCTATCGCTGAGATGACTTCCTTCAGGCGTATCGGGGTGTCTAGAGACCGAGCGTTTGTCTCATTGAGGGCCGTAACCGCTACCTCGTCGAGGTATGCTTCCCCGGCCCCGGTGTCTAGGGTCGAATCGGCCGTATATAAGGAGGCATAGAACGCTCTGAATGCTTCTGCTATTTGATCGTCTTCTCGGACCTCCCTACCTCCCTCTCCCTGAATAACGGGGATCGTGGGGCGGAGGACTTCGGCTTTGAGTTTACTGGCCAGCAATCGTCCAGTTTTGTCACCCCCCACATAATATGTGTGGCGAAGGCGCAACGCCGCGTGTTCTGCGCGGTCGAGGTCCAGGCTCGCGAGTTGGGCCCTGGCCACTTTGAGCTTGCGCCATAGTCTGGGGGCCCCTGTCCGACTGTGAACCCGTTCAAGTTCTAGCACCTGCTCCGATGACTCCTGGCGTCTGTCTTTGCGTTCCCGGTTGTCTGCCGCTGCGACCGCAATTATTTCCCCATGTACCACTGCCTTGAGTGCTCCCCAGACCGCCGACATGGCCACATCGCCAGTGTCGTTTATGCTCAGGTAATCTGCGATGCTTTTAGAAAGCTACTGTGCGACCTCTTTACGCTGGAGCAGGTTTTCCCGAAACCGCCACTTGCTTTTACGTGTCTGCACGTGTGGGACTTCCAATCGGATCGCAGCCGCGTCATCGTCCGATAATGCCGCTGGGGTGACCTCGATATCTCTGACCAAGGGGGCTAAGTCAGTGGACCCTAAGAAGTGATCAATCCGGGTGTACGTGCGGTGTACATGTGAGAAAAAGGTGTACCCCAGGGTTGTGGGATGAGCCCCCCTCCATAGATCTACGAACCCTCTACTGGGCAGCCATTGTCCCCCCTCATTGAAAATTGCCCCCGCAGAGCCAAACCGTTGTCCCGACCTGTCTTTCTCGGTGTCCATTACCAAATTGATGTCCCCTCCCACCAGAGTGTACCTCGCATTTGTCACTTTAACATCTGCCAAAGCCCCTTTGAGAAAGGCTTCCTATTTAGTATTGGAAGCATATAGGGACCCTATAGTAATCGACAAGTCCCCTATGTGGACGTTGTACGGCAGGAGTCTGCCTTTGGTTTCTGCAATCTTGTCTCCCACCCAGCCCTTGAAGTGTCTTGCGAAGAGCAGAGCGACCCCATCTATTTTCTCATTGGTGGAGGAGTAGAATTGTAGTGGAAAGGCCCTGGACCGCATACGGTGCCAGTCCTTGGAGAGTAAATGCTTCTCTCGCAGCAAGCATATGGCTGCTCCTGAGTTCTCCAAATAGGATAGTACCACTCTCCTTTTGATGGGGTTATTGAGTCCCTTGAAGTTTAAGGTGAGAACCTGATTGTCTCCTCAGCCATGGATGTGTGTGAATCCTATCTCTCTGTGTCGTGAGCTGTCGCTGTCCCATGAGTCCCTGCCCGCTCCCTTATCGAACGGAACACACTGGCACCCTCCCCTCTCCCTCAACCCAAGCCCCAACTCACCGCCCTCTCCCCACCCTACCCAAACCCCCAACCCGTCCCCTATGCTCCACCCCTCCCCCCCACCCACCACTCTCCCACCCACCCACCACCCTCCCCCAGCGCCCCCTCCCTAACCCCAACCGCGAACACCCAACTAGCAATCATAGTCCCAGGCCTATGCAAACACCGTCCAGGCCTGTGGTAACATTACGAGATAAGGGAGTAAGTGGCAGTGGCGACCCTGTTGGCCCCCCGTCCCGCCCCCCCCAGCCCCATACGATGGTAATGCAGAAGAATCCCCCCACACTTGCTGCGTCTAGCGTTGATTCAGTCTGATGCTGCTGTGTCTTTGGACACCTCCTGGATTGCTGACGCTTGTTCTTGTGCCATTGTTGCCGGATCCGGTCTGAGAGACGCCTTGAGGGAGTGTCTGCGGCTCACTCGCTGCCAACCATCCCTTGGGGCACGCGGTGTGCTTCCTTGCGTGGATCGCAGAGCTGCATCTTCTTTTGATGTGTCCTCGTCCGGATCGATACCCAGTAGTGCGCAAGTGTCTCGTAATGACCTGAGCTGCTGTAGGGCCCCATTCCATTTGAAGATTAGTCTGAAAGGGTGACCCCAGGAATAAGGAACCCCTTTGTCTCGCAAGAACGTGGTAGCGGGTCTGAAGGTTTTCCTCTTTTGCAGGGTGATTGCCGATAGGTCCTGAAACAGCGCCACAGGGACGCCGCGGTATTGGAAGGGCTGTTTCTGACGTGCCTTTTTTAGGATTCTTTCTTTTAAGGGAAAGTCCGGCAGGAACGCTAGCATATCCGGGGGAGGGGCAGGTGCCTGGCGTGCAAGGCCCACCCTGTGTGCCCTGTCAATGCGGATTTCAAAGTCGTCCGTTTTCCCTAGGATCTCGCGAAATAGGCCTTGCAAGAAGTGAGAGACGCTGTTCCCTTCCGCCTGAGATGGCATGCCGCGGACCCGTATGTTATTTTTTCGGGAACGGTTCTCCAGGTCCTCCATGTGCGCCTGGAGGTCGACTTGTTGCTCACGGAGGCGAACCACATCTTGTTGAAGTTGCTCGATTTCTTCACCCCTAGTCTGGTCTGCCTCTTTCGCCGGCGCCACATGTTTCCCCAACCCATCCACATCTCGGCGCAGCTCACGGAAGTCTCCTGCTATATCTTGCTTCAGGGTTTGGAAGTCTTCACGGAGGGAGTTAAAGAGGGTCTCCAAAAACGCTTTAGTGATGGGGGCCCCTCCGTCTTCTTGCCCTGCTGTGTCCTTTACCGCCGCCGATGGAGACAGGCTCTTCTCACCTTTAGGGGCGCCTTTTGCCAGCATGTCCGTTATTGTGCGCCAACCCCTGCGTGCCCTGTCGCCATGGTGCTCCAAACCCTGTCCCCCAGGGGATCTCGAGTGTCCGGCTACCCAAGGGGAGCAGTCTTGATGGTTGTGTGCCTGCAACACCGACGGGGTTGGGCCGCTATCCGGTCTCTCCGGTCTGTTCATGCTGCGTCTTGGTTAGGCGCTCTTTCTGGCCGGCTCTCCAGGGATCATGAGACATGCGCCACGAGACGCCGCCGCAGACACTCCTGCTGCCCCGTATGACCAGCCGCTCCATTTTTTTTCCCACAGGTCTGGGCTAAGCATACCTTTCCCCCAGGATACAGAGGGGGGGCACGCACTATGGAGAGACCGCGTCCGCCTTATGAGCGGAGGGTGTGGATTATGCCTCCGGTGTGGTGAGGGTGTGAACCCACTCAGCTTCTGGGTGTCACTCCCAATGCGAGCTACAAGAGTGGGGTAGGCCTCCTCTTTCTTCCCTCTCTGGGCCCCTGCCAACCAGGCTTGCGTGGATTCAGTACTGCCCCGTGGCTTTACTCACTCCGAGCGTTGAGGCCTCCAATCACCCTCCTCGCGCCACTGCACCTCCCCGGGTTTGAAGTTGTTCGTGGGCAGGGTGCACTAGGTCTGCACCTGGGACTCAGTTTGCGTGATGCCGCGTTGCCCGCTCTCTGAGTTCGCCACCTCCAGCCCGTCCCGCTGTGCCTCACCTCCGCGCCCAGGCGATGTTGCTGCTTCCTGCGGTCGTCTCTTGCCTAGGTCTGCTCTGCAGGTTTGAGCACCGGCGCAGGAGGTCACGACCTCCGGGGTGTGCCCGATCCCAGGCCTCAGTTGCTGTGTCAGACGCCTCCAGTCCCCCCTCCTCACGCCGCCGCGCCTTCTGTGGGCTGAGGCCGTTCGCGGGTTGGCTGTGCTAGGCCCCGCGCCGGGGGCTCGATTTTTGCGTTGGCCGTGCCTCAATTCCACCTCCTCCAGCCCGCCTGACCGCCTCTCACCACGGCGCCCTGGTGTCACTGTTGCACGCTGTGGTCTCCTACTCTCCCGGTAGGAGGCACCTCACCCCGGTGTCCGCTCTGGAGATCGGAGCGCCGGTGCAGTCTCGCGGCCACCTGAGGCAGGCCCCGATCCCGGGCCTCGATTATGAAGCCTCCTGGGCTGTGTCGCTGTTTTCGCCCTCTGTGCGTCCCGCCTACCGCCGCCTGTGCCGGACTTCTCCGGCCTTCTTGATCTTTCTGACCCAGGCAGGCAGCACCAGGCAGCGGCCTGCCAGAGTCAAATGTCCGGGCGGAGCGTTGTGTGCCGGCTCGGAGTTAGCAGTCGGCGGGCTCCGCCGCCATTTTCTCGATGCCGGAACGCGCTTCGTGGATTTGGTGAAGGCACCCTGGCAGCGGCCGCCCAGCCGTTCGACCACTCTGGCACACTCTGTAAGTACCCCGTCGCTGCTGGGCAAGGTATCAGCCAACTAGGGGGTCTGACGAGCTAATTCAAGGGCACAAAGGGGTCCGGAACGGGGAGCCTCCGGAGCACACATCCGTTCAGGCCGCCATCCTAGCCATGCCCCCGCCATTTTTTTTAAATATTATACATGACGGCAGAACAGCATTTTAAATAAACAAACTTTGCAGCCCTTGCACACAATATAATAAAGAAGCATCACAGATTTGCAGCAGATGTAGGTCACGCAAGAACCTCAGCAACAGGTGAAGCGTTGCACTCACAGGCTCAGTTTAGTGCCTTGCAAGCCACAAAGGACTAGTTCCATCTGAAAATATGAACTTAACATACACACTGCAACAATCGCTTAAAACAGCAATTATTTGCAATAACTATGTACGAGGAGCAGGAAATAAAAGAAGTAGTCCCCAAAGGAACATATAAACACCTACAGCGTAAGGAACCTGTTTTTGGCCGGGGCTCGTGAGCGTAAAACAGAAGTGATGTATCGGGAGCGCCAACGAATGAGAAGACAGCAAAGAAGAACGATGCAGGAGTGAACAAATGGTAACCAGCAGGAGGGATTACACTCCGTATAGTGATTACAGTAGGTCTTGCAGAATGCCCATGCGCACTGCCTAGGCTCGACCTAAACAATAACCCTTCCAAATAACACAGGTCCTATTGCATTAGGCTAAGACAGCAACAATATACAGCAAAGTACATTTAAAGAGGGCCAACAATGTAGTTCGAATAGCACTCCTTTTTGATACAATGATTACATGGCTTTGCCATTAGGGCTTTGTAATGTCTCTGCCTCCTTCCTGTAGTTTTTAAGAGACAGGTTACATGACATCATAGAGCAAAATGTCACAATACATGTGATATTTCGGTTTTTTTCTCCCCTTTAGAACTCTATGTGATCCAAGTTAAGGATGTTCTGATGGATACACCTACCTGTGAATTCCTCAACTTTTAAATATCCCAAAGCACCAGCATCCCACTGAAAGTTTTCTCTACAGTTCTCTTACGTCGATCATTGTGTCATAATGCCACAGCTCCACACATGACTCTGTGTGAAGTCATAAGAGCCCTAAGAAGACCTCTTCGGCATGCTGATATCAGTTTCCTTTTTTACATGGCTTCGCCCTGTATGGTTTGTCTAATCTCGCCATGTTACAGGAAATTTCTTCCTTCTATACAGGTAAAACATTTTTGCAAGTGAAGATGTCTCATCTGAGGAAGTTCGGATTCAAGACATGTAGGGAATGCAATGAACAAATGTTGATTACGGACCCACACAACGATTGCCTTTAGTGCCTGAGTTCTGATGTCAGGGCCTGTTCGTCATGTCAAAAGATGAACCTGAATACCTTGAAGGAATGAGAGGCAAAGCTCTTTATGGCGAGGACAAAGAAAGGGAAGAGAGATCGTTGAAGGTCCCAGCCTCGATCGAAGTCACCGTCTCCTCCCTTTTCGAAGTCGTCCAGAAAGAAGCACAAGAAGAAGCAACGTCATGACTCTCGGCTTCGGTCTTCAAGAGATGTTTCACCAAAGTCAATGTCCCCGGCTCCAAGGACTCGTGGGGAAAGGGGTGAGATTTCTCCAACTCGATCTCCAAAAGCAGCTTCAGCGTTGCCTTCAACTCCAAGGGTGAGGGGTGATTCCTGCTGGATGCCCAGAGCCAGAACCAGGTTCAGATCTGTTTGTTCCATAGCATCTGCCGCCGCAAGTGCCTCTCATACAAAAGGAGTATCGAGCATACCCTGCTCCGGCGTCCGATCCGCCGAGCTTCCTAAATGCCATGTTCAGCCTTTTTGTGAGAGCTGCAATTCCATCTGGTGTGTCGACTAGCCATATGGGGCCTTTCTCTTGTTCCTTAGGAGGCTTTCCGGCACACTACCAGTAGGGTCCTTTTATGCTGTTGACTACAGTGAACTGGCCTCCACCGACACCAAGACAGACGACACCGTTGCAAGTGGAAGGATTGAGGTGAGAGTCTCTGGCGCCGATTGACCCCTCTTCATCTCCGTCTGGATCCGAGCTGCCGCCGGGTTGCCCATATTCAGTTCCGCCAGCTTATGAGTAACTGTTGGTGTCGTTACTAAAGACACTGACACCAGTATTGGCGCCACTGAGGCCTGTACCTGAGATAAGATCTAGAAGAGAGGCTAAGAGGCTTTTGAAGAAGAATCAATATTTACATGGAGAAGGTCAGGATTTGGTAGAAGGTGAAATTGTGGCCTTGGGTCCTAATTTTGAAGGACTGGATGTGGCAAGTGGTGTAGATACCCCTCCGAAATGGGAGTTGTTATCCCAAAGGGTATTGCGCCACCTGAGGTGACATCTTATTACTCTATGATTAGAAAGGCAGCTGAAATGCTAGTTACATTTCAGTCCTGTCGGTGGCGGGCCTTCCGCCATTGTAATCAGGCCCAAAAATTAGCATAAAGTTGGTTTAATTAAGAAATAGACAATAATTTTACAAATTATATATCACAAAGGGTAATACGCATTGTGTTGCACATTTATGGTAGAGGTCTATCTCCTATTATTTGTCGATGACGTTTCGACCCTCTTAAAGGATACTGGGGTCTCATCAGGACTAAATGGTAACCTGGGTGACTGACAAGGAGAAATTGAAAGCAATAGGTGGGAAAAAAATCCATATTAAAAATGTACATACTATTTATGTCTTGGAAAATGGTGTACAATTTAGACACAGAACCGGGTGAGAATAGATCAAAAATC
Organism: Lissotriton vulgaris; assembly: GCF_964263255.1. NCBI lineage: Eukaryota > Metazoa > Chordata > Amphibia > Caudata > Salamandridae > Lissotriton > Lissotriton vulgaris. Next base: position 1,818,541,553 of record NC_141687.1, read on the forward strand.
AGCCTAGAAGGAAAAAATATACAAGGGATATGTACAGGCGTCAGTAGATTAAGGAAGGTATATCTTGCTGGGTAGGACTTATCTTATTGAGCTCTCAAATGCAGGCCGGACGAGAATGGTCCTGCATCAGAGGGAAAACTGCTTAGAGCGACAGGAGTAATGAAGACTGCAACTCTGTGGCTGCAGTTCATTTTTCTGCAATCACCATTGTCGACTTCTTTTAAACAAAACAAATAGAAACTCTTCAAAATAAGTGAAAATCTTTAAGCTTAGGGCAACTCTACAAAAACGAACAGTGGGTTACCTCTTCCCAAATGGTGGACTACGTGGGAGCTGCTTAGTGCAATACTAATTGTCTACCCTGCTTTGAAGAAATGAATACACTGGGCATTTTCTAAACGGCTGGTCTGAAAATGGTTTCATCCTTTGTAATTTCATCTGTTAATCCGACATCAAGCAAACTATGGCTCCCATCGCTTTGAAAACCGTACGCACTGTTGAAAAGGAAAGCAAGATAGGAAAAATGAAGCAATTAACTGTTCCTCAGAAACCCTTAATCACTGATCCGATCAAGTTCAGCCGGGATTCCTTCCTGAACGGTCGCTCCCCTGACTCTCCTGCCAGAATCATTATTATTGCCATCACCTGCACCGCAGCTGAAGCCCTGACTGCGCCTGGTATCGTTACCATTACAAGCGCTATCGCGCTCAGAAGCTTTCACTCGCGCAGCGCTTTAAAAATTCTTTTTTGCCATTTATAGAACTGTGCCTGTTGCTATTGTATTTTCCGCATCCCGCTCTGTGACTCACAGCCTTTAAAGCTTACCGCGTGTTTCCGATCTTCAACATCAGCGCTCTGTAACTGATTGGCGCTTCAGAACCCTCATTGTAAAATCACATTTGGCGCTCTGTGTTAATGACGTGCACCTCATTGCTGCGCTGTGTTTAAACATTAAGTAATCTCTAAGTGGCGCTTTGGCAGAGGTATTGTGGTGAAATTGTCTGCCTTTAGCTGCCTGTTGACGATCTTTGTGCTGTGCCCTCGCTGCAGCTTTTGCTTTCACTTTTGCCCTCCATTTTGTGTTTTCTTCTCCCCTGACCCGCCTCTCTGATCCCGCCTCCCAGCTGACCCTCCCACGCTCCGCCCCCTCCACTCTCCATTTATGGCCACATGCCCCCACGCGCAGCGTCCACGCGCTTCGGACACGCCGAAGGTGCGCCAAAGGTAAGCCCGTCTACGCCCGTCCGCGCCTGGACCGCGCCCAGCGCCAGACCCCCTGGTCCCCGTCCCTCCCAGCCTCCCTGCGTTACCTATGATGCTGCCACCCTCCTAGCCCTTAACCCCGGTCGCACCCCCAACTGCGTACAAGCCGCTCCTGGACGCACCCATGGACCGTTCTCCTGCCTCTCCTGCAAATTTAGCGGCACCGACAACATCCCCGCTACGACCACTCCACAGACTCCCGACCCCAACCACCTAGAATGCATCCTCCTCAACACCCGATCGGTCCACAGACACGCCATCGACCTCTGGAATCTACTAGACACCATCTCTCCAGACGTCGCCTTCCTAACAGAAACATGGATGAACGCTTCCTCCGCCCCTGACATCGCCATTGCCATCCCAGAAGACTATAAGATCACACGCAAGGACCGCACCGACCATACAGGAGGAGGAATCGCTATCGTCCATAAGAAATCAATCCGCATCTCAACCAGCTCTGATGCCAATCTCGCCAACTCCGAACACCTTCACTTCCAGATCCACATCGACCCCAAGACCACACTCAGAGGCACCCTCCTCTACAGACCACCAGGACCCCGCGCAAAATTCAGTGAAGACATCACAGACTTCATCACCCCACACGCGCTCCCCTCCAAAGACTACATCCTTCTGGGAGACCTCAACTTCCACCTTGAAAAGATCATCGACCGCAACACTGCCACCCTCTTGGACAACCTAGCCAACCTCGGACTTAAACAACTGGTCACTTCCCCCACCCACATCGCAGGTCACACACTCGACCCCATCTTCACATCCAGCAACCACGTCTCCTTCAGCCACACCACAGATCTCCTCTGGACTGACCACAGCTGCGTTCACTTCACCTACAACAAGCCGAAACCCATCAACCACCTCCAACCAACTCTACAAAGAAACTGGAACAAAATCACCACGGATCAGATCTCCACATCGCTCCTTCGAACCTCCCCAGCCCTCTCCTCTAATGCCAACGAAGCCGCCTCCAACCTCACCCTTTGGCTATCCAACACCGCCGACACCTTAGCACCACTGAAAAAACGTCAACACAAACTTGGCAACAAGAAGGCTTCATGGCTCAACGATGACCTCAAAAAGTCCAAGAAACTGTGCCGCTACCTTGAAAAGGCCTGGAAAAAAGACCCAACCACCAGCACCAAGGACGCCTTCAAAAGCGCCACCCGCACTCACCACCAACTGATCCGAAAAGCCAAGAAAACAGCATTCAAGGATCGACTTGACAACAACGCCCACAACAGCAAGGAACTCTTCAACATCGTCAAGGAATTTTCCAACCCCTCGGCCAACTCCAACGACATCACCCCCTCTCAAACCCTCTGCGATTCTCTAGCCTCTTTTTTCCACAACAAGATTGCTGACATCCACAACAGCTTTGACAACCAACCCGGAAGCCAACCCACCCTACCACCAGCTGACCATCCTCCCCCCGTTAACACCCTTAACGCCTGGAACCCAATCTCCACAGAGGACACCATCCGCCTGATGAATTCCATCCACTCTGGATCCCCCACAGACCCATGCCCTCACCACATCTTCAACAAAGCAGACTCCGTCATAGCCCCGTACCTCCGAGACGTCATCAACTGCTCCTTCAACTCCGCCACCTTCCCAGAAGACTGGAAACACGCTGAACTCACCGCCCTTCTGAAAAAACCAACAGCAGACCCCACCGAACTCAAAAACTACCGCCCCATCTCGCTTCTTCCATTCCCGGCCAAAGTCATCGAGAAAGCTGTCAACAACCAGCTCGCCGCCTTCCTCGAAGCCAACAAATCACTCGACCCCTCACAATCTGGCTTCCGAGCCAAACACAGCACTGAGACCGCCCTCATCGCAGCAACAGACGACATTCGAACCCTACTGGACAATGGAGACACAGTCGCCCTCATCCTCCTGGACCTCTCAGCAGCCTTCGACACAGTCTGCCACAGCACCCTTTTACAACGCCTCAGAAACATCGGAATCCAAGGAAAGGCTCTGGAATGGATCACCTCGTTCCTCACCGGAAGAACCCAGAGAGTCCGCCTCCCACCATTCAAGTCTGAGGCCTCTGAAATCATCTGCGGCGTACCACAAGGATCCTCACTCAGTCCCACCCTCTTCAACGTATACATGAGCCCCCTCGCGGCCATCGCCCGCCAACACAACCTCAACATCATCTCTTACGCGGATGACACTCAACTAATCCTATCTCTCACCAAGGACCCCAGCACCGCCAAAACTAACCTACACGAAGGAATGAAAGAAGTCGCCGAATGGATGAAACAAAGCCGTCTGAAACTGAACTCAGACAAAACAGAAGTTCTCATCTTAGGTAATTCCCCCTCTGCATGGGACGACTCCTGGTGGCCGGAAGCCCTCGGAAATGCACCCATCCCGACAGACCACGCACGGAACCTTGGCGTCATCCTGGATTCTTCACTCTCAATGAACAGACAAGTCAGCGCCGTATCCTCTTCCTGCTTTAACATTCTTCGCATGCTCAGAAAAACATTTCGCTGGATCCCCACCGAAACAAGGAAAACAGTCACCCACGCTCTAGTCACGAGCCGACTGGACTACGGAAACACCCTCTACGCTGGTACCACCGCTAAACTCCAGAAGAAACTACAACGAATCCAAAACGCCTCAGCCAGGCTCATATTAGACATCCCACGCAACGAACACATCTCTGGTCACCTTAAAGACCTCCACTGGCTACCCGTCAACAAGAGAATTACTTTCCGACTGCTTACCCACGCACACAAATCACTCTACGACATCGGACCAGACTGCCTCAACTCTCGACTGTCCTTCTACACCCCCTCCCGCCAACTTCGCTCTTCCAAGCAAGCCTTCGCCACTGTACCTCGCATCAACAAGACCACCATGGGAGGCAGATCCTTCTCATACCTGGCTGCCAAAACATGGAACTCACTGCCCGCTTACCTTCGCCTCACCCAGAATCACCTAGCGTTCAGAAAGCAGCTTAAAACGTGGATATTCGACAAATAATCCTCCTCCCCTTCCTAAGCGCCTTGAAACCCTCTGGGTATGTAGTGCGCTATACAAATTCTATGACTTGACTTGACTTGACATATCCCTGTTGCTCACTTCAGGATCTCCACAGCGCAAAAGACCAACAATGGGGCTGTTTTCTACACTTATTCATACGACAGCCTCACTCATAGCGAGAGAATTACTTGGGGCAACAGCCAAGTGCCCTACAACCCCATGCCTACACAGTCTATATGCCTGACCTTAGGATGGCTGTCCTGACTGTGATGGATTGGCCACCTAGTCTGCTGTATTTAAATTTAGGTACGGTCATTTGGCACAAGTTGGCCGACCTAAGGGGCCGGTTGGGAACATAGAGGGAAAATCTTTTCCTCCGATAAGCTGGTCCAGTTTGATGGACGGCGCGGTAGGAGAGGACAAGGATTTTAAACATAATCCTGTGAGCGACTGGGAGCCAGTGAAGGTCGCGAAGAAAGTGGCGGACACTGGAGCTTCTGGGTATGTTAAACAAAAGTAGCACAGCGGCATTTTGAATGACCTGGAGGCGATGTACAAGATAGGCCGGTAGACCACAGAATAGGCCATTCGCATAGTCTAATCTAGAAAGTATTAGGGCGCGGATAACAGTCTCTTTGGCTTCTCTTGGAAGGAGGGGAAAAAATCTACGTAGCGTTTTCAGAGTGGAAAAGCAGACCCCTGTAAGTTTTTTTAAATGATCCTCAATTTTTTTTTTTTTTTTTTTTGAAAACCTTTATTTATCGTAAATATAGTACACAGCGTCTGCCTACAACCACTACGGGCCGGCCGCTATGACACTGTAAAACATTCCAGGTTACCTTGCGCTGCAATCAATAACAGAAGTAACAACACTACGATGTACTGGCAAGGAACTACAGGAAAAGGATAAAGAGGGTTTCATTTTGTAATTTTGGCGAATCGTCCTAAAGTCAGACCGGGTAGCTGAGAGGGCGAGCCACATAGCAGGGTATCCACAAGTGAAGCAGCGTTATTAAAATACTGGTGTAAGTCATTACAAACAGGATACACAAGCGCGGAAGTACATGTCGCCCCAGTTAGCGCCCGCCCAATCAATATATCACCTAAGGAGTTGCGATCTAACAAGTCTATTGTATACAAGGATGGACAAGGGTTCATTCTATAGCATCAATGAAAGGATCTGATGACCTATAAAAAGCATGTATTACGTGGAACAATTCGTAGACAGGATATGCGCCCTCAAACAGAAGTATAGGAGGGAAGGAAAAGCGGAATATGCAATCATTCAGCGAATATGCAGTAAAATCGAGATCTTAGCCATAGAATCAATAAACCATGCGATAAAGACATAAACGCAAAGCGCAAAAATCGTCCCGGAAAGAACTAAACCCTGACCACCAGTCTGACCCAAGATATATAAGAAAGAAAAAGAGAAACAAGAGAAAGAACAAGAAAAGAAGAAGAAGATAGAAGGCCATGGAGACACAGAGGTACAAACAACACATCCCATCCCCCACCCTGCATACCAGCGGAAGGCCACGGCCCACCCCCCCCCCATTAGGCATGCCTGTCGCCCCAAGAGACCCCAAAAGAGGGAGAAACGGAGGAGGGCCATAGCACCAGCCCCTTGTGCACCCCCAACCCCAGAAGCAAGGGCCCACTGAAATAGTACGTGGGCATCAATATACAATCACCCCAGCCACCCGTGGTCACCAGTGCAATCCATAATCCACTCCAGCATCCAATTCACGAATAAGCGACATGAGTGAGCAAGAGTCAGCCTTGGCCAGTACGGAAAAGAGTCAAAAATGAGTCACAGTTGCACACAGGTGGTGTCAGCAAACACGTAGTACCCGGAGGGGCAATCTCAGATCGAGCCAAGAACCAGAGGAATAGTCCAGGAGGGTCCCCCCGAGGTAGAATCACATACCACACAAAGGCAGGGTGTTGGCATTCAGGCAGGTAGGCTGGCAATAGGAAGGAAAAGGGATAAACAGAGTCACTGATCTTGTCGTTGTGCTCCCCGGACCCTCCAACACGCTTCCTGCACGCCTGGGAGACCTCGGCTATGACAACCGGGGAGCATTCGGGCTCACAATCCACAGTGCACGGTACCGTATCCAAGTCTTTCGCAGCAGGAGAGATAGTAGGGTGAGAAACATGTGCAGCCGCCCGCAGCTCTTGCCACTCAGTGCGCCAGTCTCGGAGGGCCAGCCAAACATCCATTAGCGTGGGCGCCATGTTGTATCTCCAACGCCCAAGGACTTCAAGCCACACACACCAAAGAAAGTCGTTCTTACCGGTGTAACGGCTACATCAGCAAATCGCGGTGTGTGGAGAAATAAAATGAGGCACACGCAGGTTCCTTCAGATGTGCAGCGCTACGCACCTCTGACCACGGTGTAGTCAGAGTCCGGTCAGGCAAGCCAATCTGCTGTCCGATCATATGCGCGAGGTTGCTGGGGCCAGGAGAATATGCACTCCGCATTAGTCAGTGCTGCGTTGCGGCGACAGTCACAGGATCATAGAAGAGCGGTTTCGGTTTCACCACTCGGGTCGCCGGGTATCAATGGCCAATGGAGGCCGGTGTTGACGCTGTGCGGGACGGCTGCTTCGCTACGTGAGGTCCCGGCTCGTGCTGGAGGAAAGGCCAGAAACTTGCAGGCGGTCTTATTCGGCCGTCAGAGGCCGCAAAAAGATCAAAATAACGCGGTCAAGCTCCGCCGAGGTTCCGCTGCACTGGGCCGTGGCTGGGGTGCAGGATCATAGCCAGGATAGTTCCGGAGGTGAGGGCGAGCTGCGGAGCCGGGCGTCTATGCGGCCATCTTGGCCGCCGTCTTGGCTCCTCCCAATGATCCTCAAATTTGAGGTCATTGTTAAACCAGACTCCTAAATTTTTAGCGGGCCGCCAATAGATTTAGGACATGGCAGGTCAGCAGGCCAGAGGCGATCGCTAAAATTATCTGGAAAAGAGCCATACAGCAGAATCTCTGATTTGCTTTCGTTACATTTTAGCTGGGCGAGGGCTAGCCAACGAAAAACAGATGATAGGCAGGATTGGGCCGTATCCAAGTTGTTTTTAGGCCATGTAAACAGAAGTTGGGTATTGTCGGCGTAAGCCATAATTTTTGCTCCTAACTGTTCTGCAAGATAGATTAGAGGGGTGAGGTAAATATTAAAAAGCAGGGGGCTGAGAGTAGAGCCTTGAGGGACACCTGTGGTAAGTTTCTTGGGGGAGGAGGCAAAGAGAGGCATCCAGACTTGCTGCGTTCTATTTTCTAGAAATGATGTCAGCCAATCGAGTGCAGGGCCTGTAATGCCTATGGTAGCTAGTCTGGTGAGCAGAAGGGAATGTGGTACCGTATCGAAGGCGGCAGAGAGGTCTAATAAAATCAGAGCCGCTCTGCCACCTCCGTCCAGACATTCCCGGATAGCCTCGGTTATTTCCACTAGGGCGGTCTCAGTGCTGTAGGCTGCTCTGAAACCTGATTGGGCTGGATGGAGTGCCTGAGAGGTTTCGACAAATTTGTCCAGTTGATTGAATGCCACCTTCTCACATATTTTGGCAAGAGCTGGCAGCAGTGATATAGGCCGGAAGTTGGAGGGGACAGCAGGGTCCAGTCCGTTTTTTTTTAGAAGTGGGAGCAATTTCGCTTGCTTCCAGTAGGCCGGGACAGTTGCAGTAAGAAAAGAGCGGTTAATAATATGAGTCACCTCATTTCCAACTGTATCTGCTAGTCCTGCAAATACTCTAGCAGGGCAGGGGTCAGAGGGGGATCCTGATTTTAAGGCCGCAAGGACAGTAACAATGTCCGGTTTCTCTACCGGGGCAAAGTAGGCAAACTGCTCCGTGGGGTCAGGCATCATTGGGGAGGGAGTGGCCAATTGAGAAGGAAAACTGTTACAGACAGTTAGCAGATCGTCTTGAATTTTTGTGATTTTATCAACAAAGAACACGGACAGTTCTTCGCACCATTTCTCCGAGGAGGCCAACAAAGGTTGAGCTGCACAGGGTGAAACAAAGCTTTTTACAATAGTAAAAATGTCCTTGCTGTTAAGGTTGGCTTTATTGATTCGCCCTGCGTAGTAGTGGCTTTTGGCAGATCTGATAGCCGCATAGTACTTTTTTTGTGCCACCCTCAGTTCTTTCTTTGCCTCAGGGAGATATGCTTGTCTCCAAATCCGTTCAAGTTTCTTACAGCCTGATTTAAGGTCGCGGAGGGAGTGGGAGAACCAGGGTTTGGAAGGGGTAAAGCGTAGTCTACAGACCCGGCTTTTTTTTATAGATGCAGCAGTCCCAAGTTCAATCCATGAATTGAATGAGCTGACGGCCGACTCAATTTCAAGGGGAAGAGCTGGATGGGAGGTGGCTAAACAATCAGACAGGATATCAACATTAATTTTCTGTGCATGAACAGCTTGGGGGCTGTTCTCAGCTGAGCGGGTCAAAGTCCAGGCAAACCTGATCAGCCTGTGGTCTGACCATGTCACTATCTCAGGGCGGGCCATGTCAATGTCGAAATTAGTACAAACCAGATCAAGAACATGTCCACCTGAGTGAGTGGGCGCCTCAACCCATTGTTTTAACTGGGCCATGGCAAGAGCTTCGTTTAGGCGGACCGTCTCCGAGGAGTCCGGACTGTCGACATGGATATTAAAATCCCCCAGGAGGAGATATCTAGAGTATCTTAAAGCCTGTGGAATTATAATATCTTCCAATGCGCCCAGAAAGTTACCGGCATGGCCTGGTGGCCGGTAGACCAAAGTACCTCCTACGGTAAAATGAGAGCTAAGTGTTAAGGAGAAATGAAACACCTCTGCGTCAGCTAGTGGGCCTTGAGGGTCATGGGATAAAACCCATTGTTCTCTAAAGACGGCAGCTATACCGCCTCCTCTACCCAGAGGGCGATCAGTCCTGAAAATTTTGAAGCCCCGTGGGATAGCAAATTCAACTGACGGGCCGCATGTCTCACTTAGCCAGGTTTCCGTAATGAAAAGTAAGGCTAGCTGATTATCGCTCAATAATTCAAAAATATCTGCAGCATGCTTGACCAGTGACCTAGCATTGATCAAGCCTGCTCTGATGCATGAGGAATCAGCAAGGCTATGAGCAGGGCAATTTAAAATGGGTTGAAAGCGAAAATTGCATGCATGGCAAACCCGCGAGGTACTGTCTGCTACCTCCCATTTATCATTACAGAAGCAGGTGTTGGCTTTCAGCGCCATAAGGTACTCACGAGAATATCGAGTACTAGTCCTATAGGGCATCTGTGGAGCACCGGCAGGGGGGCTGGCGCTGGCCGCGTCCGGGACACGGACGGGCACAGACGGGCCCTCCTTTGGCGCTCCTTCGGCGCGCAGTCGGCGCGCCCGCTGCGCGTGGCCGCTGCGCGTCTTAGAATGCATGACTACTTGTAGACCAAGCCCCACCCTCCGCTGGACCGCTGACTCGGGTCCCGCAGGGTCCGGCCCACACTCAAGATGGCGCCCGACCTAGCCCTCCACAACAATCGGCACTTGAAGCCGCGGTGGAACGGGGCCCAGGGGGACCAGATCAATGCAGTGGTTTGTAGAGGTAATTTTAAAAGGTACACAGAATTAAAACACGACAATTATGAAAATCAATTGAATGTGTTAAAAAAGAGTTTCGATACTGCAGTGGGATACAGGAAAGAGCAGAGGAGAGCCCTCGCAATCTGCTCGCCTTCTCAAGCGGAATATCGAGGTGCTGCCACCACCCCAAACAAACGCCCAGACCCACGAGCACCAGATCTACTTGTAGACCAAGCCCCACCCTCAGCTGGACCGCTAACTCGGGTCCCGCAGGGTCCGGCCCACACTCAAGATGGCGCCCGACCTTGCCCTCCACAACAATCGGCACTTGAAGCCGCGGTGGAACGGGGCCCAGGGGGACCAGATCAATGCAGTGGTTTGTAGAGGTAATTTTAAAAGGTACACAGAATTAAAACACGACAATTATTAAAATCAATTGAATGTGTTAAAAAAGAGTTTCGATACTGCAGTGGGATACAGGAAAGAGCAGAGGGGAGCCCTCGCAATCTGCTCGCCTTCTCAAGCGGAATATCGAGGTGCTGCCACCACCCTAAACAAACGCCCAGACCCACGAGCACCAGATCTACTTGTAGACCAGGCCCCACCCTCCGCTGGACCGCTAACTCGGGTCCCGCAGGGTCCGGCGCAAACTCAAGATGGCGCCCGACCTGGCCCTCCACAACAATCAGCACTTGAAGCCGCGGTGGAACGGGGCCCAGGGGGACCAGATCAATGCAGTGGTTTGTAGAGGTAATTTTAAAAGGTACACAGAATTAAAACACGACAATTATTAAATTCAATTGAATGTGTTAAAAAAGAGTTTCGATACTGCAGTGGGATACAGGAAAGAGCAGAGGAGAGCCCTCGCAATCTGCTCGCCTTCTCAAGCGGAATATCGAGGTGCTGCCACCACCCCAAACAAACGCCCAGACCCACGAGCACCAGATCTACTTGTAGACCAAGCCCATCCCTCCGCTGGACCGCTAACTCGGGTCCCGCAGGGTCTGGCCCACACTCAAGATGGCGCCCGACCTAGCCCTCCACAACAATCGGCACTTGAAGCCGCGGTGGAACGGGGCCCAGGGGGACCAGATCAATGCAGTGGTTTGTAGAGGTAATTTTAAAAGGTACACAGAATTAAAACACGACAATTATTAAAATCAATTGAATGTGTTAAAAAAGAGTTTCGATACTGCAGTGGGATACAGGAAAGAGCAGAGGAGAGCCCTCGCAATCTGCTCGCCTTCTCAAGCGGAATATCGAGGTGCTGCCACCACCCCAAACAAACGCCCAGACCCACGAGCACCAGATCTACCAGATCATTTCCCCTTGGTGTTTCCTTCACTCTCCCTCCCTCCGTGATTCTTTGATTTAATTGATGCAACTATGTAATCTGTAACTCTGGGCGGATACCAAAACTGGTTGTACTTACCTCGATGCACGAGCAACCTTGGCCGATGCCCGGTGGAGCTGTCATATGCAGCTATAGAGGAGTCTGTCCTTGGTTTCACCCCCTCGGCCGTCACTACCCAGCCGGTCATCTGACACTGTTTTCCTCGTTTCCCCGTTGTGTTTCCTTCCCTCCCCCTCCCCTCCCTCTGTGATTCTTTGATTTAATTGATGTAACTATGTTGCCTGTAACTCGCTGATCCTCATGTAAAGCGCTCTGATACCTTCGGGTATACCAGCGCTATATAAAACTCTTCAAATAAATAAATAAAATACCATCTACTAAGTTGAAGTCTAATTTGTTGACTGAAGGACTTCATTCTTCAACATCCTCATCTGAGTCCTTATTGCCATTTAATGAGGCTCTTACTGAACCTATTCTTGAGATATGGCAGAAGCCTATGTCTTCGGCACTAGTTTCAAGATCGATTGCTGGAAGGTATAAGCTTGCTCCAGAGGATCCGTTGTTTTTGTCCACACATCCCGCACCTGCAAGTTTGGTGGTACAGACTTCTTGTTCTGCAAATCTGACCCCTGATTCTTTTTCAACAATCCCGGCTGAAATGGAGTCTAAAAGAATGGAGCAATCGGCTAATAACATCTTCTCCTCTTGCAGTATGGCCCTGAAATCCACCAATGCTACATGCCTGCTGGGGCGCTATGTTCATGCCTTAATGGAGTCAGCAAGGGATGTCATTCCCTTGTTGCCTGAGGATCTCCAGGGACATTTTTCAGAGCTACTCAATGACACTTAGGCTGCTGCCTGTCAGGTGATACAGTCAGGCCTGGACACAGCTGACTCATTGGTGAGGGCAATGGGTTGCCACAAGGAGACAAACATGGTTGAGGGGGTCTGGTTTCTCGCCGAATCTACAGGCGACGTTGCTGGATTTGTCTTTCCATGGATCATGGCTCTTTGGTGCCAAAAATGATTCAGAAAAGGGAGTGGTGATGAACAGAGTGTCTGAATTAAGCAGACCACTCTTACCCAGTCCAAAGATCAGGGCTTGATCCATCACCTTTATTTATCTCACTGCACCATCCCAGCTCAGAACTTGGCTATATGCAAATTAGTCTGACCCTGGCCCAGTGCATCATGGGAACAGGGCAGACCAAACTACCAAGCCAATTCTTATACTGGGAAGGAAACAAGCTACCGGGGACCGGTTTCTGGCATTTCAGCCGTCTTCGGCCCGGCTTGCTTGAATCCTGATGGTGCAGTGAGAAAGGGACTCATGTCTGAGTATACCCTGCCACACCTATAGTGGCCAAAAATGATTCAGAAAAGGGGGTGGTGATGAACAGAGTGTCTGAATTAAGCAGACCACTCTTACCCAGTCCAAAGATCAGGGCTTGATCCATCACCGTTATTTATCTCACTGCACCATCCCAGCTCAGAACTTGGCTATATGCAAATTAGTCTGATCCTGGCCCAGTGCATCATGGGAACAGGGCAGACCAAACTATCAAGCCAATTCTTATACTGGGAAGGAAACAAGCTACCGGGGACCGGTTTCTGGCATTTTGTCTGAGTATACCCTGCCACACCTATAGTGGCCAAAAATGATTCAGAAAAGGGGGTGGTGATGAACAGAGTGTCTGAATTAAGCAGACCACTCTTACCCAGTCCAAAGATCAGGGCTTGATCCATCACCGTTATTTATCTCACTGCACCATCCCAGCTCAGAACTTGGCTATATGCAAATTAGTCTGACCCTGGCCCAGTGCATCGTGGGAACAGGGCAGACCAAACTACCAAGCCAATTTTTATACTGGGAAGGAAACAAGCTACCGGGGACCGGTTTCTGGCATTTCAGCCGTCTTCGGCCCGGCTTGCTTGAATCCTGATGGTGCAGTGAGAAAGGGACTCATGTCTGAGTATACCCTGCCACACCTATAGTGGCCAAAGGCTGATTCCACTCTTTAGAGGTTTATGGACAGAAAGGCAGCCTCAAGGTTGTTGGGGCTTCAGTAGCAACCTGAGGAGTATAGACAATTCTGTAGGTTCTGGGGGTTTGGTCAGAGCTTGTCCTTTTGAGGGAGAAGTCAGCAACAACAGCCGCAACAGCCCTCCAATCCCCTTTACAGGATCTGTAGGGGTCGGGTAGAGGTCATCACCCTGGATCTGCCCATCAACCAGCCTCCTCCTCCTCTTCTTCTTCCTCCCAAGCCATTGATGCAGGAAAGCAGCCCTAGCTTCACCGTCTTAGAACATGCCCAGTAGGAGGACAATTGGCTTATTTTCTGCCTCAGAGGAGATCTGTCACGACAGACCTATGAGTTTTATATATTGCAGAGAATGGTTATGCCCTACCTTTCCAGGAGTAACCCCCTCCTTTATATCCCCAACAGAGAGAAACCCCTTCTGCTTCTCCAACAGGAGGTTCAACCCCTACTTGAGAAGAGCGCAGTAGAATTGGTTCCAGAGCAGAAACGGTGTCAGGGATGTAATTCCTAATACTTTCTGATTCCCAAAAGGATGGTCGTTTCCAGCTGATCCTCGACCTCCGGATTTTGAGCTTGTTCCTCACTCAGGAAAAGTTCAAAATGTTGACCCTTGCACAGGTGCTTCTTGCGCTGGAGCAGGAAGACTAGATGGTTTCAATCAATTTTCATGATGTGTATTTGAACATCCCCATTCTAAAATCGCAACAGAAATATCTCCGCATGACAGTGAGGTCTCAGATTGAGGTCCTCCTGTTTGGTCTTACTTCCGCACCTCAGGTCTTCACAAACATGATAATGGCAGTGGTTGTGGCACATCTCAGAAAGTGGGGAATACTGATATTCCCTTAGCTGGATGATTAACTGAACAATACCAGGTCGCCAGAGATGGTGTTGCGTCCATTTGCAGTCGGCAGCGCAACTGTTGCTCAGCCTCGGCTTTTCGATAAATGTGGCCAAGTCTCGCCTAGAGCCCTCTCAGCGCACCCTGTTCATTGGGGCAGTACTGAACACTACAGTGAATCGTGCCTACCTGCCTCCCCAGAGGATTCTGGATATTCAGGATATGGTTCTGATGTTTCACAATGGAGCAATGGTTCCAGTCCTGAAGGTGTGACGGCGTCCTGCATTCTATTGGTCACTCATGCATGCTGGCACACCAGGGCCTTCCATTGGTACCTCCGCAGGCAGTGGTTTCAACACTACGGAGATCTCTAAGAGTCGGTCAAGCTCTCCAGAGACACTACAGTGGCTCTACAATGGTGGGGTGTGTTCTGCAATCTGTCTCAAGGGAAGGCGATACATCCTCCACCTCTAGTGGCCACAGTAATAACGGATTCCTCCACTGTAGGATGTGGAGCTCATCTGGAGATCAAAGGTCTTTGGTCTCCAGAGGAAAGATTGTTGCATATCAATCTTGAGCAATTGCAGGCGATACATCTGGCTCTCGAGGCCTTCCTCCCTTTTATTTGCGGTCAGTCGGTTCAAGTCTTGACAGACAATACTACTGCGATGTGGTACATAAACAAACAGGGAGGAGTAGGGTTGTATCCTCTCGTAGAGAGGCTCTGTGACTCTGGTCCTGGGCGCAGGACCATCTGAGTGGCCTCTTGGCAAATCACTTGGCCAGAGTTCTGATTGTGTGCAGACAGTCTCAGTCGACATTTTTGGAAGCAGACGTTTTACCACCAAAACGGCTGTTTTCTATTTTCAACCGAGTGCTCTATTATAAAAAAAACTGTTACTGGTTCATAAATTAACAAATTCAAGAAGCAGTCCTGCTCAGAATTACCTTTCGCTATGTTGAAATGCCTTCACACTACTCCACATCCTGTTTCCTCGGCCCAACTGAAGGTTACATTTCTGCATTCTCAAGGAAAGTCCCAAACTACTGCTGGCAATGAATGTTGTTTTACACTTCGACCGCTGAGAAAGAGAGGGAGGAGGGAGAGGGATCTGGAAGTGAAAGCAGAGGATGGGAGGAGTGGACGGCAGAGGGCGGGCGCAGAGAGGAGCAGAGGACGCGTCGCTCGTGATCCACGAGGAAGTGACCCCAGTGCGGTGCTTTCCAGCTGCCAGGATGGTGGTGTCCCCCGGGATCTGCGCCCTCGTGCTCTGGGGACTGGGGTCCGTGGCCGGGAGCTCCGGAGCTCCGCAGCCCACAACTGACGGTAAGTGAGGGGGCAGAAAGGACAGGACAGAGCTGAGGAGACCGACGCCAGTGCACCGCTCCTGACTGAAACACACAGAGCGGACGGACACGAGAACACGAGAACACGAGCAGACACCAGTAAAGCGTGGGACAGGCGCTGAGGCGTAGGGCCACAGAGGGACAAGGGGCAGAGGCTGTTAAGTGCAATAAACTCCAGAACACACCGGCACGGAAGGTTACACACAGAACACAAGGGATACGCTGGAATCCAGAACACGGAGTAAGCGCTAGAATCCATAATCCGCAACATACACCATAACACGCACTTTATGTACTTACCTGAACAGAGAGGTGCAGAGTCCGGAAGAAGCAAAGCACGGAGTTGACAAATTCCAGAATAGTACAGATCAGGTGCAAACACCGAGAAGAATGGGACAGACATCAGAACATTGCCACAGGCCAGACCTTTGAGCACCTAAACAATTATGGCGCACACAAAAAAAATGTAGTGCAGGCACCAGAGCAGGTAAAAGTCGCCACAGCAGAGAGACAGAGGAGGTTAGACTCCAGGTGTAGAATAAACAATAGCCAGAGACTGAGCTGGGAGCAGAACCAGAGCACTGCATTGTATTGTTTCTGAATGTCATGGAGTAGATACTTAAGAACAGAAGAAAGAGGGGGGAACAGAGTGTAGACATTAAAAAGCAGCTGATTCCTCAACACCGACCAGACACTAGAAGACAAAGATACAGAAACCAGAACAGTGTTAAAGAGGGTCAAACTCCAGAGCACAGCTGCAGAGAGACTCAGCATAACATGAGAGATGCAAACATCTGGCACAGCATGTGCTCAGAAAAGCAAACTTCTGAACACGCAGAACAGGAAAGCCCTGAACTTACCTACAGGAGTCTCTAACATGGATTCAAGGTACCTACCTTCCCAGAGGAGTAAACAGAGCCATCCCGTGGGAAATGCAGAGGAATAGTTAGAAAGGTTCTACAGTTTCTAGTCGTTGAACATCAGTGGAGAAAATCCTAGTTACATTTTGCTCTTCGTCAAGCTTGGGTGCCAAATTCAGGGTCTGCATGAAGTATTAAGTCTCTGCTCTCAGTTGAGACCGCTGAGGTTTGATATCTTGATGTATGCTGAAATCCTCGAGATACCTTCTGAAATCTCGTCTTTGCAAGGGGAGGGGCTCTTGCCTTACTTTAAATCTTGAGGCATACCATGGTTTGCTCTGTTCTCCATCTCTGCAAAAGAAACAATTGATGGACGGAATGCTGGACAATGCAGACATTCACCTCCAGTCACAAGGATCTGGGTTTAATCCATCATTCTTTTGCTCACCACACCACCCCAGATTGGACTCAGCCATTTGCAAATCAGTCTTGACCCTGTTCCTTGTGGGAACAGTCCATCCCAAACTGCCAAGCCAGGTCCTCCCTGAACCCGAAACAAACATCCTGGGACCGGTTTCAGGGCATTACCCTTCATCAGCCAGGCTAGCTTGAATCCAGTAGTGTAGTGAGCACGGGACCCACGTCTGGGCATACCCTTCCCACATAGGGCGATATATGCAAAAGAAACAATTGATGGACGGAACACTGGACAATGCAGAAATTCACCCCCAGTCACAAGGATCTGGGTTTAATCCATCATTCTTTTGCTCACCACACCACCGCAGTTTGGACCCAGCCATATGCAAATCAGTCTTGACCCTGTTCCTTGTTGAAACAGTCCAGCTCGAACTGCCAAGCCAGGTCCTCCCTGCACCGGAATAAAGCATCCTGGGACTGATTTCAGGGCATTACCCTTCATCAGCCAGACTGGCTGAAGAGGGGTGAAACCCCAAATCTTTTGCTTTCACCCTAAGTGCGCCGGGTATGCCAAGACGTGGGTCCCGCGCTCACTGTGCCACTGGAATCAAGCTACCCTGGCTGAAGAGGGGTGAAACCCTGAAACCGGTCCTAGGATGCTTGTTTCCAGTCCAGGGAGGACCTGGCTTGGCAGTTCGTGCTGGACTGTTCCCATGAGGCACAGGGTCAAGACTGATTTGCATATGGCCAGGTCTAAACTAGGATGGCATGGTGAGATGGATTTAACCCCGATCTCATGACTGGGGGTGAATGTTTTGATTTGTTCTGCATTCCGTCCATCAATTGTGTGTCTTTTGCTGTTCTCCATCTCTGGCATCACTGCCTCAGAGGACATGCTATTCACAGTATCTATTTGTGGACATGAGAATGTCCCTTCACAAACACCAGCAACTGTTTGCCATTGATTGTGGTGCGAACCTCTCCCAGTGTTATACTTCACTCTTTGGAGACTATATAACATGGTTTTCCCCATATCCCAGGGTTTGCAAGATCTGGACAGAGCTAATTCCGCTTAGGCTTTCACTCATGGGAATCTTTCAAGAATCAAGGACTTGGTGTTCCTCAGACCTTGCTGCTTGACATTAGGTTACTAATGTTTATGGAATCAATATACAAGACCAGTGCTTAATTTGAGCCGGTGGTTTCCGGTGCTCTGCACCAGCACTTAATTGTCAGCACTGGGGCCTGTGACAGTCTGCCATAAGGTGGGAGCTATCTGGATAATTTAGAGAGGATCACAACAACAGCTGATTATTAACTCATTATACATTAAAAATAGATATTGCCTCCCACCTAAGCCATTCTTATAGCTTTGGGGGCCTGAAATGCTCCGAATTGTCACACTTATAGGTGTGTGATAGTTAGTACTTGTACCTTTGGAGAGGTATGGTGCTGTGGCAAGGGGCAGCTGACTTCGGAGCACAGGGTTCACACTTCGATCCCCGGCTCCGGTGGCAGCTCAGCTCAGCACCATGTGACTCTGGGCAGTAGCTCACTTAATTTCCACGACAGCCCCCAGAACCTTGAGACCCGTAAGGGTGAGTAGTTTGCGCTTTACAAATACGGATTTACATGTTACTATCATTGGCAGCATGGCAGGGGGAATATGTGGTACAAGCTGCAGTGGCCTCCTGACGAGATTCCCCGGCACAAATTATTTTGCAATTTAAGCACTGTACAAGACTCTCTTATTGCCACTGTCTCTTATATGGCCAGCGCCTTTGGAATAGTTATGATTGGTGTAAACTCGCATGGAGCATTAAGGGTTTGATGTCTCTTTTCTCCTCTTTTTGCTTCAATTGTAGGTCTAGAAGGTCTCAAGGTGTAGTCAGCGAAACTGTCTACTACTGACCTGTACTCAGCCATGGGACAGCAGGTTCCAATTTTGTGTCCTCTTTCACAAGTTATCCATGGAATAAAGCTAGCAGTGGCTTGTGGTCAGTTCTCACCTTCAAAGGATAAATGCTAGACCTGCATGAACATGGCAGCATCTCTAGAAACTGTCAATGGCCTTCTGTTGTATCTGTGATTATTGCTACTCTGTCGGGATCAGGGCTCTGCTCATGTACACTATGGGTGATAGTTGACCTGGTCTTTACTTCTGTATCAGCACCACTCCCAGAAATAAGGACTAGTGTTGACTATTCATTTTTAGGTTTCGCACTGCCAACCGATCGCGAAGCGATCGTCGCTGCGAAACACTTTTGCAATCGTTTCTGCTTTCAAGGAGTCAAGGGAGACAGGGGACAAGTGATGTGCACGCGTGCGTAAACGGATCAGGATCAGGTCACGCGCACTTCCTGTCTCCCATGGCTCCTTGGAAGCAGAAACACACACACACATACAGACCCCCCAACCCCGCCGCCGCCGCGCATACACACACATAGAGAACCCCCAAACCCCCCCCCCCACCGCACATACACACACATGGTGAACCCCCCCAACAGTCCACCCCCCCGCCCCCGCTGCCGCGCATACACACACATAGAGAACACCCCCCCGCCGCCGCGCAATGACACACGCATGCACACACACACACACTCACATAGAGAACCACCCTCCCCCTGCCGCCGCCGTGCATACACAGGCACACATAGAGAACTCCCCCCCATACACACACGCACACACACACATACATACATACAGACCCCCCGCGCTTACACACACACATCCCCTACCTCGGCTCGGCGTGTCTTCTCATCGCAGCTTGCGCATGGACAGCCAACGTGCACACGTACGGCGACGGCGTCTCCTGCGCTACAACCGTGGTTTCGGTTTCGCGGCCTTTTTGCATTTCCGTTGCATCGTCTCCCTGGCATTTTAATAGAACTCTGGGACATCGTCGCTCCTCGAGCCTTTAGTGAGGGCGGCACGGTAAGGCACAAATAACCCCGCCGTGAGCTTGGGCGGGGGGTCTCCGTCTCTTTGGATTGTTCGCACAGGGTGTTGGTGAATGGGGAGAGTGTGGCGTGCAGGCTGAGAGATGGCGTATGTTGGCCGGGGCAGCTGCAGCGGGATGGGACAGGGGAGGTAAACAACTTTTTCAAGGTTTGCTGGGGGACGTCATTAATGACTGCGGTTGGAAAGGTAGTGGATGAAGAATTCGCGGCGCTATTGAAAAAGTAATGATGTATTATATAATAGTCGCCACCTTGTTTCCTCCTTCCCGTAAAAAATAGCATTCCTGCCTGCATGCGCCATGCTTGGGTCTTAAAAGTGGACTTTTTAGCAAGTGTTGCTGAGGGGTTAATGCCGGTATACATCCGCATCTCGCCCCAAACGTTACTTTTGTTAAAGTAAAGCACTACACCGAGTCACCCATCTCCTTAGCGCTCACACATCAACAAACCAAACCGCCCCTCTAACCACAGCGTTTCACATATTACTAAAAATGCCTGCCCCCAAGCCACAGCATAGCCCGCCTCCTCTGCTATTCCACCTACACTTCGAGCGCTCCACCCTCCGCAAATGCATCGCAAGCCATTCACCACCCCCCGAATATAACTGGCACTGGCA
Source organism: Lissotriton vulgaris (assembly GCF_964263255.1). Lineage (NCBI taxonomy): Eukaryota > Metazoa > Chordata > Amphibia > Caudata > Salamandridae > Lissotriton > Lissotriton vulgaris. Next base: position 1,818,561,818 of record NC_141687.1, read on the forward strand.
GGCCATCTCTCACACATTATGCCAGCCTCCTTCTGCACAGTGCGCATACTTCAACAACGCATCTCCCTTAAGCCACAGCGTCTCTTCGCACCTACCGAGCCCTCCCACTTTCATTCCACACCACTGTCTTTTCCAGCCTCTTTACCCTCTAACCGTGCCTCCTATAGTGCGAGACCCGCGATACTACTCGCCCACCTCGCATGCACTCGTCGGCCTAACAGCTGTGAGCCTGTGCCTGAGGTGCATTATCAGAGCAGTGTGAATAATAACTGCATCAGCCCCGTGCCTGAGGTGCATCATCAGAGCTGTGTGAGTAATAACAGCTGTGAGCCCCGTGCGTGAGGTGCATCATCAGAGCTGTGTGAATGATAACAGCTGTGAGCCCCGTGTGTGAGGTGCATCATCAGAGCTGTGTGAATAATAACTGCATCAGCCCCGTGCGTGAGGTGCATCATCAGAGCTGTGTGAATAATAACTGCGTCAGCCCAGTGCCTGAGGTGCATCATCAGAGCTGTGTGATAACAGCTGTGAGCCCGTGCCTGAGGTGCATCATCAGAGCTGTGTGAATAATAGCTGTCAGCCCGTGCCTGAGGTGCATCATCAGAGCTGTCTGAATAATAACTGCGTCAGCCCCGTGCCTGAGGTGCATCATCAGAGCGGTGTGAATAATAACTGTGTCAGCCCCTTGCCTGAGGTGCATCATCAGAGCTGTGTGAATAATACCAGCTGTGAGCCCGTGCCTGAGGTGCATCATCAGAGCTGTGTGAATAATAGCTGTCAGGCCGTGCCTGAGGTGCATCATCAGAGCTGTGGAAATAATAACTGTGTCAGCCCCGTGCGTGAGGTGCATCATCAGAGCTGTGTGAATAATAACAGCTGTGAGCCCGTGCCTGAGGGGCATCATCAGAGCTGTGTGAATAATAACAGGTGTGAGCCCGTGCCTGAGGTGCATCATCAGAGCTGTGTGAATAATAACAGCTGTGAGCCCGTGCGTGAGTTGCATCATCAGAGCTGTGTGAATAATAACAGCTGTGAGCAACAGCATACTCTTGCACACACTCTCACTGCTCACCAATTCAAAGTTTGCTAAAAAATGAATACAACGCGTTGTCATACACAATGCCAATAACTCAAACTTTAATGCTGCGAAACCTATTGCATTGTAAATGCTTGTTTTAACTAGCGAGGGTCTACGTATACCATGGTGTTGTCCTTCAGAAGTGCATTCTTCATGACCTGGAAGGCATCTTCGTGGCATTGCTCCATTCCTTTTTTGGTCCCATCAGTGTGTTGCTTTAGAAGATTCTTTTTGTGTCTCGTGAGAATATGAATCCACCACAGTAGATGACCATGTCTAGGATACTATGTGCTTCCAATGCATTCCATTGAACAGCTGTATTGTTTTTGTCTTGAGTGTTTTTGGCACTGGCCAAATAACTCAATATAAGGCTTCTAGAATTCACATATTTTTAATGCACAATGGGGTAGGGTTAACATGAGTCTCCAGTACTACTCATGTTCAGAGAATATATAGATGATAATGATTTCGCTCAGTTTTACTCTGGGGAGATAAGCAAGCATATCACAAATAGAATTCTGGAAAAGATAAGCAACTGATAAGTTTCCACAGATCAGCTGTTTGCATCTTTGCAACACAGTGTGGGCTGAGGATGTTGCAATAATCTTTCATGCAGCTCTTAAGTAAATACACCCTTTGTTGAGATCAGTTTTGAAAAACATCAGGACCTTCTGAGATCTACCCTAATTGCAGGGGTAATGTGATGCTTATTATTGCTTTGTGGGGATTTCCATGCCCACACACATCTGTAGCTCCTCACACAGCAGCGGCTTCTTTGCGAAGACTATTGCTGAGTCCCCAGGGTTGGGGGTCCGTCACATTTTTGCTAATGTCAGACTTTTCTAATATTTACAGCTCTTACTCAGCATGTGTTTGTAGATGTGAACGTGAATGCCCCTGAGAATCAGCTTCACCAGTGACCCATTTTTCTGTATCTGCATCACGAGTCACAAAATAGTATTTCATACTCTTCTGAGATGTCCTCTTTGGCACACAGTTACATTTACAGGCAATCTGTATGGACTATAATTCTTTGGAAATGCTGCATCTGATGAGTATGACACCCCAAGATTCAGCCTCGGTTGAGACGTCAACTTCGCTGTACTGTTAGCTGCATTGTAATGTCCCTTTCATCAGGATAGCTGTCAGCTAACTCACAGGACATGGTTGTGACTTCAGCTTACTGAAATGTTCTGTAGCCATGACATTCACTATGTCTTTCTTCCCTATGAGCACTACTGTGTCGAGGACTTGAATGGGGCCTAGGCACCTGGGTTGCGACAACCGCTTTCAGGGCCAATTTGAAATAGGGAGATTAAATCTACTTCCTCTTTTGACTCCACCATCACAGATCCTGGGAGCTTACTGGCCTCTCTGTCTTGACCTTTGGGACGGCCTCCCCTTGAAGCAGCTACATTTTGAAAACTTGGTTGTCATTTTCAATCAACACACTTTGCAAAATGGTTTAGTTTTCTCACAGACCGGCAGTTCTCTTCGTGATGCAAACACCCTCCACAATTTCCAAAGGAGCGCCCCCGTTCTAAGGTATTGCTCTCACCCACTAACTATTTCTTCAATTTCAATTCGTCCTGTCCACACATTTCTCCTTAATGATGATGTTAGTGAGTTCAGTTTCTAAGTGCTCAGGTGTGAAATAGATGGTTATAGTGTATGACCTATATATTGGTTGTTCTTAGGAAACTTTCCAAGTTCCTCCTTGATTAATACTCTAGATGATTTGCCACAGTGCATGTGTCAGGCCCAGTGCGGGGGCCACAGGGCAGGCAGGGCCTACTGGGCCGCAGCCGCGGGTGTGGCTAGAGTTATTTGCCTCTGATTTCCCAGGGCCCGGTCTACTAAGACTCTGCCAACTGGACCAAGTACAACCCATTCAGCACTTGACGTTTAGTTGTAGCAATAGGGAGCAGTCACAGGCTTAACAGGGAGGTAGTGTTGGGGGGCTTCAAGATCAGAAATCATCACCCACCCAACCGTGAAATAGCAGATTGCCTTACCCAGTACTTACTTGTCTTTGCTAAAATAATTTACTTTATTTCACACTCAATAATCAACACTACACTACAGGTCATAGATACAGATTTTTCACCAGTGTGGGCCAGCTGTACATGGGGCTAGTACAGGTGCAGTGTTACCTCTTCTATTACGTTTGTGCATTCACTCACTCTTATTGGTGTCAATTTTACTTTTTCTACCACTGCAGAGTTTCATCTGGTCTTTGGCCGCGGCAGAAACCCTCAGCTTATATCTGGCTCTATGTCCTTCTTTCAGGACAGATATGTTGGCTCGGGTCTGTGGAAGGCAACTGCGGAGACCACGACCAAGAGTCCTAGTCATGATCCAGAGTACAAGAGTGCAGGCTCCTGCATTGTGGCCAGTCTCTAGCTAGTCGCCTCCTTCTGCGTTGTGGGTGAGTTAGGGTGGACGGCTGCGGGGCCACAAAAAGTCACCCTTATTCTGGCAGCATGGCACCGGCATGGCTCATGGTACTTTGTCAGTGGCACAAGCAACTCAGGTACAGTGCAAAGTCACAGCATCCCAGTCCCTCAGGGCACACAATCATGCGGTCGCAGTAACACAGTCTGCTTAGGCATAACTTAAAGATGTCGCAGCATCACAGTCTGCTCAGGCCTAATTTCAAGATGTCGTAGCATTACAGTCTGCTCAGGCATAACTTCAAGATGTCGCAGCATCAGTCTGCTCAGGCATAACTTCAAGATGTCGCAGCATTACAGTCCGCTCAGGCATAACTTCAAGATGTCGCAGCAGCACAGTCTTATTGGGCATAACTTCAAGATGTCGCAGCATCACAGTCTGCTCAGGCATAACTTCAAGATGTCGCAGCAGCACAGTCTGCTCAGGCATACCTTTAAGATGTCGCAGCAGCACAGTCTGCTTGGGCACAGCACCCCAATCTTGCCACATTGTCAGCTGATTGTTGAGAAAAAAAGCGCTCCAGTCACTCGAGCACTCAGACCACCCTCCTTTGTCTTATTGATGGACTGGCCCTCAGTCTTAGTGTTAACTGTTCTGCCTCTTTCTGGTCATTCACACCAGGGTTGGCATGCTAATTCCCTCTTTCAGCAGGCAGGTTGAGCTCCAGGAGCGTCAGGGCAGGCTTACAGCATCTTCCTTTCAGTCAGACTCTGAGCGATGTCCCCTCACCTCAAGAAGTTGGCTGTCAGGTAGACACCAGCTCTAGTTGTACAGCGGACCTCAGAGTACTCAGTAGAGCGATCCATTCCCTGGTCAAAGAGAACTCAGAACTGGAACAGCAAGTGGGTCAGTGGCCCCCACATTTATACAGTCATAGCAAACAGGGGATGTTGATTCTCTGTCTGTACTTGTAGATCAATTTGGGTTGGATCTTCATTCATCTGGCCTCTCCAGACTGGGCTATTTCGAAGTGAAGAACTGAGGCTCCCTCCTTCAAAGCGGCTGAGAACCCTGACCAGAAAAGGGGCGAGAACAGGCATTTACAATGCAATGGTCTCGGCATTGTTAAAGTTAGAGCTATTGGTATTGCTCATGACATTTTTATTTATGTTTTTGTTTTTAAAATATATAAATAAATTGCATTGTCATTTACAATGCCGATAGCTTAATCTCTCGCAAGTGCGAGACCTATTACATTTGCACTCACACACCAAGCCACCCACACACACACACACACACAAAGCCACCCACACGCACACACACAAAGCCACCCACACACACACCAAGCCACCCACACAGACCCACCCACACACACACACAGAGCCCAACACACACACACAGAGCCCAACACACACACACAGAGCCCAACACACACACACAGAGCCCAACACACACACAGACAGCCCAACACACACCCTCAGTCTAGGTCAGACACATGCCCATCTCTACCCAGTAACGCCCCAGGGAACAGAGGCAAGAAAAAAACGATCAGAAGCAGGGAACAGAGGCAAGAAAAAAACCGACCAGAAGCAGGGAACAGAGGCAAGAAAAAAAACGACCAGAAGCAGGGAACAGAGGCAAGAAAAAAAACAACCAGAAGCAGGGAACAGAGGCAAGAAAAAAAACGATCAGAAGCAGGGAACAGAGGCAAGAAAATCGAGCACAAGTATGGAACAGAGGCAAGAAAATCGAGCAAAAGCAGGGAACAGAGGCCACAGAGCCACACACACAGAGCCCCACACACAGACACACAGAGACCCACACACAGACACACAGAGCCCCACACACAGAGCCCAGCACACACACACACAGAGCCCCACACACACAGAGCCCCCCACACACACACACAGAGCCCCACACACATTCACAGAGCCCAACACATACACAGAGCCCAACACGCACAGACATCCCTCAGTCTAGGTCAGCCACACGCCCATCTCTGCCCAGTAACGCCCCAGGGAACAGAGGCAAGAAAAAACAAGCAACCCCCCCGAAAATAAAAGTTTTACAAAAACCAAGAAAAAACAAAATTCAACAAAGGCAAAAGGCAACTAGCCGGCGCCGGACCTACTAGTTTTTCCAATGCCTGCTATAGAGTGATACAAGTCTAAGAGTAGCTTTATCCGGACTTGTACAACTGCCCTGGTCTCTGGACACCAATCAACCGCCACACTGATGGCAATTTGTAACAGGCCTAATTGTGAAAAGTAAATACACCAATCCAGATATGACTGTTTCCACAACACATCAAAGGATTAGAGATACCACTAAATAATGGAAAAGTTGGAATCAGCCCAAGGGAGACCTCCGTTCTAGGCCTGCATGATGCGCAACATGCTATTGATCACTGCGGGGGGTCTCCAACACTGGGGACTTCCATTATGAGGGATGTGGTAGTCAGTGTTCACCAGAGGAGCAATCAATGAGGCTGATTAAAGACTTCCAAACAATAGGAGGAAAAGGAAACGGGGAATAACAAAGCATCAGGTAAACACAGAAACGTTAAAAAAAAGCAAGCACAACGAGGGAACAGGGGGGGCAGAAAAGCAAGCACAATGAGGAAACAGGAGGGGGCAGAAAAGCAAGCACAACAAGGGAACAGGGGTGCAGAAAAGCAAGCACAACGAGGGAACAGGGGGGGGCAGAAAGGCAAGCACAACGAGGGAACAGGGGGGACAGAAAAGCAAGCACAAGGAGGGAACAGGGGGGCAGAAAAGCAAGCACAACGAGGGAACAGGGGTGGCAGAAAAGGAAGCACAACGAGGGAACGGTAGGGGGGCAGAAAAGCAAGCAAAACAAGGGGGACAGGGAAGAAAAGGGCCTCTCACCTGCATTGTAGAAGCGGTCCAGCACACCGGTCTCCCGGAAATTCAGCTTGCCGAAGGGCAGTATCTCTAGGCGGACGCCGGCCCCCTCGCACGCCTCCCGCAGGCTCTCTAGCGCGGCGCCCTCGCAGGCCTGCACCCCAGGGCTGGCCTCCTTCACCACGTACGCCACGGAGGTGCTCATGCACCTGGGCGAGCGCAGGCAGGGAACAGAGGCAAGAACAGGGGGGGGCAGAAAAGCAAGCACAACGAGGGAACGGGGGGGCAGAAAAGCAAGCACAACGAGGAAACAGGAGGGGCAGAAAAGCAAGCACAACGAGGGAACTGGGGGGGCAGAAGGGCAGAAAAGCAAGCACAACGAGGGAACAGGGGGGCAGAAAAGCAAGCACAACAAGGGAACAGGGGGGGCAGAAAAGCAAGCACAACGAGGGAACAGGGGGGCAGAAAAGCAAGCACAACGAGGGAACAGGGTGGGCAGAAAAGCAATCACAACAAGGGAACGGGGGGGCAGAAAAGGGCCTCTCACCTGCATTATAGAAGCGGTCCAGCACGCCGGTCTCCCCACACATGCGGACCAGACTTGCATCTCTAGTTATAATACATTTAAAGGAGCACTGGCTAGTGGCGTACACCGCCTGGCCCAACACATTCAACACCACAAGCCGCTGCACACCGTGGGCGACGTTTAGGTGCGTGAACGTGGCCGCCATCTTTAAACTACTCACACAGGGATATTTTTCACAAGCAGACCTGCAGCGATCGAACCATTATTTCAGAGGGAAAAAAAACTTCCTGTCGGGGGCCCTGTCACTGCCGGCTGTCGAGGCCCGGCTCCACACCTCGGTGAGCTGGCGCTCGGCGGCCTCTCGCAGGGCCGGGTCCATGGTGCCGCGCAGGGCTTCGATGATGGTGCTGGGCTCCATGGCTGCGGGAGGGCTGGCGGGGCTGTGCGATCGTAGTGATGAAGAGGTGTGGGCGCTGCGCACATGGACCCACTGCTCCTGCCACCGGCGCCAAAGGAAGCCTCTTTCACACAACGCTCTTCTTTCAGCTTATTCGACTTCCCTTCCAATATGGCAGCCACGCTACTTATGATTTTATTTTCACGTAGTTGTAGGATGAGATAAAAGACACTGGGGTTTATTTACAAACCCGTTGCGCCGCCGGTGCTTCACTTTTAACATAGGAAAAAGTGACCTACCAACGGCCCAAGGGGCTTGTAAATAAGCCCCTCTGTATTGTGAAGAATCATTTCTTGCAACCCTGGATAAATAATTATCATACAGAAACACAATTTTCCAATTAATCTAGGACTGGATAGTAAATGGCCGTATCCTGGAATAAATGGAAGGCGGGAAATTATCATTTATATATAGGATACTGGAAAGCTGAATCGATATAGTAACAACGTGGCATCCTGTGTCTATGAGGTCACACACCATCTAAAAAATATAACTATCAGACCAGTCCCAGCCCATTAAAAGCGAGCATCAGTGGCAAGAATGCTAATACCTAACGGGGTTCTCAGTTTACAACACAGTTCCTTCCTACCGACTTGAATACAGAAGACAGACGCCGGATGAACCGGACGCCTCCTGCACTGCACGCGTGCCTCCTCCCTGCAGCCCCGGTGCATCCGGGCTCGCGGACGGCAGACGGGGAGTGTTGCAATAGTAGGAGGGGCTGTGGGGGCCATCTCGACAGAGCCACTAACAACACATGACGGGTCTTCGTGTCGGATGCCACGGCTCAGCAGTGCAGCAATGAACCTGAACATGACTCTTCTGGCTGCTACTGGGGGAGAAAAATACAGGGCACTGCAGCCATGATGCTGTGCCCCTGCCACGGCTGGAGCGGAGACCCTGCCCACTCCCAGAGCCAAAGGGTGTCTCAGCCATGTAGTGTCGGAGAGACCCACAAAAGTGCAGTGGAAACGGGAACACACAGCAAAATAAAGCATCGGATTTAACAAAAAAAAATTGGCTTTTAGTTCTAATGGTTCAAATAATACAAACAAGAACAGCGCAAGGGGGAAAGGACCACCATCTTTCTCCGAGGTCATGCAGAAATGCCTCGGAGAAAGGCATCGTCATCATGAGATTCGGGGGTGTGTTTTTCTTTCTCTCCTCTTCCCATTGGCTGGAATGTAAAATTCCAGCCAATGGGGAGAGGAGAGAAAGAACATGAAAAAATACACCCCCGAATCCCAAAATGACGGGGCTTAAACTGACAGACACCCCTCTTCTCCAATGGCTGGCCTCCGTTTAGGAAGCCAGCCAATGGAGAAGAGGTGCCGGTTCAAGCCCCATACTAAGAGACATAAGATCTTGCCGGCGAGACTACGCAAGCGCAGCCTACACAGGCCGAGACCGACAAACAAGCATTTACAATTCAATGGTCTCGTCCTTGTTAAAGTTAGAGCTATTGGCATTGCTCATGACATTATTTTTGTTTTTAAAACATATAAATAAATGGCATTGTCATTTACAATGCCAATAGCTTAATCTCTCGCAAATACGAGACCTATTGCATTTGCACCCACAAAAACACACAGAGCCACACACACACAGACAGAGCCACACAGAGCCACACACACAGACAGAGCCACACAGAGCCACACACAAGCAGGGAACAGAGGCACAAAAACCGGATCACCAGCCGGGAACAGATGCACAAAAACTGGATCACAAGCCGGGAACAGAGGCACAAAAACCGGATCACAAGCCGGGAACAGAGGCACAAAAACCGGATCACAAGCAGGGTACAGAGGCACAAAAACCGGATCACAAGCAGGGTACAGAGGCACAAAAACTGGATCACAAGCAGGGAACAGAGGCACAAGCAGGGAACAGAGGCACACGCAGGGAACAGAGGCACAAGAGCTCTCTCGCTCAGGAAACAAGGCCATGTGCCACAAGGAGGAGGCAAGAGGGATAGCAAGAGCTTAGGTAGGTGGTGGGCAGAAAGTGCAGGAGAAATCAGCGCGAAGAGGCAACAGAGTGTGAGGAGGGCAAATGGATGCTGAAAATAGGTGGGGTGGAGAGACGCGTCAAGGCATAGGCAAAGTGGGCAATTGCCCAGGCCCCCCCACCTTCGAGGGAGCCTTTGGGAGAATAAACGTATCTTCACCTATGACATATACAATCAATATAGTGAACTAACATAGGGACTGAATTAGCAAAATCCTCGAGATTACGCTGGCGGTGTGGTGGGCTATGCATGAAGGAGGAGGGGGCACAGTGACTTCTGGAGAAGGAGGGTAGAAGTTGGAGGGGTACAGAGAAGGTGGGTGAAAAACATCACAGAATTGAGATATGGGTGAGTAGCAGGGAAGGGTTCACAAAAACATGTATTAAGAAAAGAAATTGGTTACTAGCTGCACCAAACTGCGCTGTAATAAAACCAGCCCTTCTAGAAACAGGATCGGACCAGTCTCCATTCTCACACGCCTTGGAAGGAAATCCACCCCCTACGTGGGACCCGCAATGGCGGAATCCACGTAAAAGCAGGCAGCCCCTGTGCTATCAAACTCAGGAAGCAATAAACGACATGCATTTAGCAAAATACAAGCAGCTGCAGGGTTAACACGAATATTCATTACAACTGCTTCCATACACAGCACTACAGTTAGTGGAAAAACATGTTTTTTGCTTTGTTTCAGAATCCCTCCACCCGCTCCACATGTGGGCAGACAAACTCCGTTCTGTAAATACAGCTCTCGCCTTTGTGCAGAAAGAGTTTCCAATTTCAGTTTTTGGAGCAGAAATAACCCCGGCCCCATCCCTGGGATTTCATTTCTTCCACCAAATGGAAACACAAGGGCAAAGTCAAACACTTCTGGTTGTCTGGTTACATGCGATGTGGGAGGATTTGCCTTTGTGTTTGGCGTTTAAGAGCTTTCGGCTGATAAATATGTAACCGCAAGGGCCTGATTTGCAGGTGACGGGAACCTGAAACAAGAAAGTGAATTAAACTATTTTACAGAGTAAAGGTTTCCAAGAGGTAGGCCACTAAAACAGGTGCGTGGGTGGAGGAATGAATTTATTCAATAGGCGGCGAAAAATACCCCTGCCGTAACTTTCCAAGGGACATTAGGTAAAATGCATGATGTGTGTGTGCGCTACCCTTCCTGCCTCCCCACATCGTTTGCAACCTCACCCCAAAACGATGGAATAAAATGAGCCCAAGTCCAACAGAAAACACACTTGAAACAAAATAGCTTAGCTGCCCGAAAATCGCTCCGTACATCCCGGCATCAAAGACACGAATAAACACACGAAAACAGCCGTATTCAATTAATTTTTTTTTAAACGCCCACAAACGCCCACCACTAGAAAAGGGACGTGGCTTAAAAAATAAAAAGACGAGAGAGAAACGCCCCCGAATCTGGAAAAGATGGGGCTTGAACGGAGCGATGCCCCTCTCCTCCAATGGCTGGCCTCCGTTTAGGAAGCCGGCCAATGGAGAAGGGGGGCGGGTTCAATCCCCCATACTAAGAAACATAAGTTCTCGGCTGTGCGACACTGCTGCGCAGTGCGACGCTAGTCCGAGACCTAATGAGGATGGTTTCAAGGAGCCTATTAAAGCGGTAATGCTAGTTATGTCATTGTGGGACCCAGAGCTTCCGTCGCAGTGTTTTTGTGTACGCTTTTCTGCCTGATTCTCGTTATTCACTGGAAATATTTGTTTTAATAAACTGTTAATTGCATTTTAGGCATTGTTTGAAAATGCAAGCTTGTGGGATCATCGCAGGGCGAGCAGGAAATAAATATTAAACAAGCCGGAGGGAGGAGGCAGCCGCAACCCAAAAAGAGGGAGCAAACTTGTTTTTAAATGCAGACTCGTGGGATCATGCAATACAAACATCACAGAGCCAGCAGGACATACATAAATAAATAAACAGGAGGGAGGCAGCTGCAGCCGAGGAGGGGCAGCAACAGTGGGCACTAGTGAGTTCCTGAGACTAAACACGCACAAAGAAAACAAAGGGGAGTTTTAGTTGAAACAGAAACAGAATGGGAAAGCAAACAAGGGGAAACAGATGGCCAATAAAAAGCATTGCAAAGAAACTCCCTTTCAAAACAAGCATCGGTGCAGGAAGAAGGACAACAATGAAGGGAGGGAGGGGGTGTGAGCAAGGAGGCAAGTGATGGCCAACCAAAAGAAACAATCAGTGATGTACTTGTGGGAGGGAACCAGGCACCCAAGGTGGGACAGATGGACACTGTTGACCAACCACAGTAAAGGAATTTCCAAAAGGCATGCCAACCTTGCAACCAGAAGCACTGGGCTGAGCTTAAAGCCCATATTCGGAATATATCGTGCTTCGAAGAGACCGCACAAGCGCTGCCTAGGAGAGACCTAAAAACAGGATCCCATATACTAGTCAGGCACTCTGGGACATTCCCATCCCAACAACATTTTATTATGCACTGGTGCTCTTGCTAGGTCTCTAGCAGAATACCCCATTCATGGTAGGCATTCCCTTCAGTCTCAAAGTGCATCTCCAGCACAAACACTTCCTCTGCAAAGTCATCATTTGTGCCTGTGTTGGTAAGGGACTGGAGTATATCATGCACAGCTGCACCTGCGTAGTGCAACATAATGGAGTGCTTTCTTGTGTGGCTTATCTTCTTGTCAACTTCAGAAATTTCGGCAGCCTCACCATCTATATGTTCCATTATTGAACATTGGGTATTGGCAAAGCATGCAACAAGAATGACTAGACTTTAGAGGGGGACTGTTGGAAAGTGGGTTATTGGTAGGGGTAAATGTAGGTCTGCCACTGGCAATAAGGCCACTAACACATGTTAGGAACCAGCAAAGGTTTTAGAAAATATTCCTATGTTCAACCCTTGGTAACGTGGCTGCGAGCAGACAGGCTTAACTTCAAAGACAGGTTTGTACAGCATTTAAAAACACCATTTCAGTAAATAATTAAGACACAACACATAATAAAAATCCAACACCAATGTATAGAAATAGGACATATTTTTTATCTTTAAAATGAGACCAAAACTACAAAAATCCAATGTAGGGAACCGGAGTTATGAATTTTCAAATATTTAATAAAATATTGCACTTAGAAGATTATAGCACCATATTGAGATACCTGCTCGCGATAGACCGGGGCAAAGTCAAAGTTTCAGGCCGGGCACGATGGAGCCTTGAGCGGCTACAGCCCCCGGCAGGTCCCGGTCCCAGTCTCTACCTTCACATTTAAAACTTTTCTGGAGCTTTTTCTATCGAGGCCCCTTGAAAATCCCAGCCAATCCGGATTCGGTGATGGTTCGCCGGCTTGACTTGTACCAAGGTCCCTGTGAACTTCCCTGGAGCCGATGTAGAAAATATTTCAGGCCCACACGCGATGGAAGGCTGGCGGCTTGGTTCTCGCGGGTGCTCCCGGTCGACTTTTCTACGAGCGGACTTAGAAACTTTTTTGGAGCTTTTTCTCGCGGGGTCTCTCAATGCTCCTCATGTAGCCGGATCCGGTGAGGGTTCGCCGGCTTCAGATTTTCTCTAGTCCCGGGCAATCTCTGGAAGTGGTTGCATTGGAGCTTATAGCGAAACAAACCTGGTTGGCTTGGCTTGGCTGGCTGGCGGTGGAAGGCAGGCGGCCTGGCTGGCCAGGTTGAGTCGGTCCCTCTATGGAGCTTTTTTTTCAAAGTTATTCCAAACTTCTCCAAACTTCTTAAACTTCTTCCTGAAGTTCCTGAAGAGGTCCCAAAGTGTCTCAAACTTACTCCAAGGGTCTGGGAGCTCCTAGATGGTCCTTGAAAGTTGAGGACTTCAGTTACCACAATCTACTGGTATAAAATCCTTACAAATCCACTGATGGGTCTCCAAGGTGTAGATTTAGTTGATGATGTTACCGTTGATGTTACCGATGTAACCTGTAGCTTTCCGGCAGTCTACTCTTTAGTTCTTTTCCTGGAAGATAATCCACAGGGCTGCAGTTTCAGTTTCATAGGTCAGGCCTTTGAGTTCTGTGTACCGCAAAATCTTCTCAGCAGGGCACTTTTTGCTTCATTCAGTTTCAAGCAGCAGATCTGGAGTGCTCTGCCCCTCTCAGATACTTATTAAAAATTCTCTGGGTCAAGCAACAAGTCACTACTGACCAATGTGAGCAGGGCAACTCCTCATACATATGACCACATCCTGTAGAGTGTGGCATTATTTTGTCTCAGAGTGCATCAAATCTTCCAAATCCATAATGGCTGATTTTCCTGCAAGGAGGTAAGAGTTGGCTAAACACACCCCCTGGGATGGCTTATTTCCATGGACTCTCCCCTAACCATCTGCACATTCCTTTCTTAAGCCTAGCCCTGACCCTGGGTCAAGAGGGTAAAAGTGTAACTGACACACAGGCCACCCCTCTGCCTTTGAAGAGCATGGTTTACGACTCGGCCTGGCATTCCTATGGGCCAGTACACTGCCATCCCAGCAGAGCTGGTAACCCCAGGGGCTCTTTATCACCTCTTCAAAGCAGCCTGGCAAATCCACTTAACTCTGACCAATCAGGGCAGACCACTGGAAGTCTGAATTTGGACTTACAAACAAGAAAGTCTTATTACTTGTATATACACTTTAGGTGAAATTCAACTATATAAAATTGTTGGATTTACTACTACCATTCTGGGAAGTCTTTGAATGGTCTGGCTAGTCCTCTCCTATCAATATTTATTATTCAATAACTTCCTACCATGTTAACGTATGGGCCATGGGATTTGCACTGGGGAAATGACTCAGGCCAGTTTTCTAGCGCCAGGGCTTATAAAAACATATTTTATAAGTATTTACCTAATTTCTACAGGACCCCCACCCCCTGTGCAACTAGGGGAGACTTTATGGGTCTGAATCCGCAGAAATATTGCAGATCCTCCTTACCCAGTGTTCCGAGCATCAAAGTCGAATTTGAGCAGCACCTTAATACAATGTGTCGAGTGAAATGTGAAATTTCACATTACCCAGGCATATAAAAACTCATTTTATAAGGGTGCACCTTATAGATAACTGACCCCTCACCCCTGGGATACCTAGGGGAGACCCTGGGGGTCCCTAATATGCCAAAACATTGTAGGTTTTCCATTGTTAAGTGCCCCTACCACCAAAGTCGAGTTTGGGCACAATTTACTTTTTACAAGCAGTCCTGGCACCCAGGGCTGCTTTTAAACAGACCTCAGGCTTCGCAGTGCACACATGCAAGTGCAGAACAAGCTGCTGGCCTCTAAACTGCCATGCCCCAGGGTACTGGGGACTTCTAGGTAGTTTCAATTCCCTCGCCCTATTATATACTAGGGGCCTATGGGGTAGGTCATGCCAATTACAGGGGTACCACACCATACCATAGTGTACCCTAGTGTATGTTGGGGGTTTTAATTGTCAAAATAGCGTCCACTTCTAAAACCATAGAAACGTTGTCATCCCTTCTGGAAACCATCCCTCCGGATATGCCTTATCTAATAGGGGGGGGGCTTCAACTCACACTTTGAGCCACTACCTGGACTACTTGATGGACCCTCCCTAGAGGAGGATTCAAGTTGGCAGGTCCCTCAGACTGAAGCACCCCCTCCTAGAGCATGGACACACCTTGCCATACATATAAACTCTCTAAACCTTACCCACGGTCTGAGAGCCTGTAATGGCCGCACTAAGTCAGACATTCCGTCCATATGTACTTTCAACAAAGCAGGAAGGCAATCCAGAACAGACTACTTCCTGGTACAATTGCAGGCATGGAAAAGGGTGGTGGACTTTAAAATAATACCCAGGCACGATAGTGACCACAACGCCCTGGAGCTAGAGTATACCATCCCTTGGGTGGCTGTGACAGGCGAGGAGAACTGGAAAGGAGGACACTTACTGGAGAATAATAGGAGGCGGATAAAATGGGAAAAACTCGCCTATAGTGGGGAAAAGCTTGCCTCACTCTATGCTGGGATTACTCCAATCCTTGAAGAGGCTTTCGATCTGTGGAATCTAAACTCTCCAACAAGCAGAAGTGAGGACATAGCTCAAGTACATGCTCATTTAATAAAGAAGCTAGAAACTGATCTTTTTAGCACGGGCCGACCTAGAGCACAGGGATAAACCAAGAACACCTGGTATAACAGCACCTGTCGCCGGGCAAAACGAGACCTCCTATTCACCATAAAAGAAGGAGGCACTAGGGAGGAGATCCGCTCTAAAAGAAGTGCGTACAAATCACTCATAGCTAATGCTAGAATAGAGCGGGACGTACAGCACTGGGAGGATCTATCGGAGTCCCTAGCTAAAAGGGACTCCCGTAGATTCTGGAGAATAATCAATCATGGGAGCGGGATCTCCCCTCTGCAATAGAACCCAACATAGCGGCCAATGTATGGCAGGATCACTTCCAACAACTATATGCCCCTGCACATGATGAGCTAGCAACACCAACATCCAATAGCCTCACCACATCTCCCCCTTTCACCATAAAAGATGTTAAAGTGGCTATAACGGGTCTCGCTTCTGGAAAGGCCCCGGGTTTGGATGGGGTGCCGGGTGATCTTTTTAGACAGGAACCTGGGATCTGGGCACCCTACTTTATGGTTTTATTCAATGCAGTGCTGGGGGGAATGAAAATTCCAGATACTTGGCTGGGAGCAGAGGTGGTCCCGATATACAAAAAGGGACCGCCTCTGCTCCCCGTCAACTATCGCCCAATCAGCCTCATTGATATAACCCAAAAGTTGTTTGGGAGACTAATCCTGGACAGGCTCCAGCGATGGATGGACGAAAGTGATATTTTAAGCCCTCTGCAAGCAGGTTTTAGGAAGGGAGTGTCAACCGTGGATCAAATACTTAGACTAAACATCTTATACTGGAAGACAGCTTTTTTGGAAGGGGGGTCATTGTATGCAGTCTTCGTGGACCTCCGTGCCGCCTTCGACTTGGTCCCACGGGCCAGGCTGTGGGCGGTACTGGAGGACATGGGCGTCCCCGGAGATATTCTCCAGATCCTTATTAGGCTACACACAGATAATTACGCCCGTGTAAGATATGGAAAGGGCGGCAGGCTGACAGATAGGTTCCCTGTCCAACGTGGGGTAAGACAGGGCTGTGTGTTGACTCCGACTCTGTTTTGTCTATTCACGAACGGGGTGATAGATCACCTGTGTAGAATCCCTAACATTGATGCCCCGCAACTGAACAGCAGCAGGGTGCCAGCGATTATGTTCGCGGACGACACCCTGCTGTTGTCAAAAACACCTATGGGGCTACAGAGGGTTCTGGACGGATTTTTGGAGTTTTGTAATGAAAGGGGATTAGAAATAAACCCCTCGAAGACCAAATTTATGATCCTCAGCCAAAAACCCAAAAACAGCCCAGTTCCCCGCTTGGGATCTACACCCCTAGAGAGAGTCCAAGTGATTGAGTACCTAGGCATAACCCTTAATCAAAACTTAACCTGGTTGCCACACAAAACAAAGGCAACCACAAAACTTATTCAGAGGGCTGGTGCTATTACAAGAATTGCAAAAAAATCCTCCCTTCGCCCATTGGCACCTGCAATAAACATTTATAAAGCCCAAGCACGTGGAGGCATCATCTATGGGGCTGAGCTATGGGGACATACACCACTACAGTCAATACAGGTCGCCGAGAACAATTTTATTAGACAATTGGCGGCCCTTTCTTTGAGTACCCCCTTGCTCCCCCTGAGAATGGACTTAGCACTGCGCCCTATCACCGAAGAACTAAGCCTCAAACCCCTGACCTATTGGAGGCGGCTGTGGAGCAGTCAGGATTTGGGCCATTATAGAAGCGAATTACAGGAGCTCCTTAGATCAATTC
Organism: Lissotriton vulgaris; assembly: GCF_964263255.1. Classification (NCBI taxonomy): domain Eukaryota; kingdom Metazoa; phylum Chordata; class Amphibia; order Caudata; family Salamandridae; genus Lissotriton; species Lissotriton vulgaris. The sequence continues at coordinate 1,818,578,993 of NC_141687.1, forward strand.
AAGTGTCCAAAATTCCTTGGCTCAAGTATATCAGGGACACGTGTACGACCCTTGGAGTTCCAGAGTTATGGTCTAATCCAGAACTAATGTCCACAAGGCTCCCGAGGAAAGAACTCTCCAAATTGTTCTATAGCTTCATGCTACAAAGATCTTTGAGCCTGATCCGGGAAGGCTCTCTAACTGACAGTTTCACTAAAGTGAAAGACTCTTACAGACCTGAATATGTCTTGGATGCTATGTCCCCAGTGCACGTTAGGAAGATCTTCCTGCAGTGGAGATATGGCTCTCTCCCTTTAAGGTCTTTCACTAAAACTTGGAACGGGAATCTAGATTTGAGCAATTGTCCTGCGTGCAATTACAAGCTGGAAAGTGACCTACATGTGGTCTTGTTTTGCAAAGCCTACAGCAAAATCAGGAGCTATTGGCTGGTCCCCTATTTAAAGAACCTGGGCTTTCGGACTTATGCCCCAGCCTATAGAGTGCTCAAAACTGACCTTGCAGCCCCCACAGTCTTTGTAATGGCGAAATTCCTGATGGCAATGTGGAGATCAAGGGCACGAATTATAAGGGACTCCAATGCATCACGATCCATAAGTTCTTAATCTAATCTAAAAATGCACTGTGTAATCATGAACTTTGATTTCTCGAATTAAAAAAAAAAATTCTGCATCTATTTTAAAATCTTTTTAATGATTTAATGCTGTTTACTTGTATATCTTTTATGATCTCAACGATCGAAATAAAGATTTTTGAATTGAATTGAAAATTGTATTCTAATGTGTGCCTTTCAGCTTAGCACTGGCCCTGGGCCTGGTTAGGCAGAGCCCAGGGTCAGTCAGAATCAGTTACCACCAGCATCAGTCAGCAAAAAGTTGGGGTGGGGGTGCCCAGGGCACAGAATGACTTTGCAACAGGGACAGAAAACATAGATTGTTAGGTGAAAATCCCTCTGTAAGGACAGGCTCCTAGGGACTGTATTGGGGTCACATCTCTGCCAGGCTCCTAGGGACTGTATTGGGGCCACATCTCTGCCCAGGAGAACCACCTGGCTGCTATGCAAAGACGAAGTGCTACATACTTTTTCCAACTTTGGCATGTCTATCTGTGCATGTGAAGCCTCTATGTATCATTCCTACAGTGCCAGTCATGACGATGCAGGCTCATTCACCATTCTACATGTATGAATTTGCTTTTAACAGTACTTTGGACACAACAGCTGTGCCCAAGACTCCTCCATACATGCAACATCATGTAGGACTTTGTTTCTCATAACTGAACCCCTTTAAAGTCACACTGGAAGATATGTCCCAGTTCCATCGCCATATGACTGACATAACAATGGAAGTTGTGTCATTGTGCCTGCCAGCATTATAGTGTCACATGAGAAGCCATGTTCCTCCTCACAGCCTTTTGACTTAATGCCAGGACTGTACTAACGAGCCTACAGCCTCAGTTTATATGTTTTTTGTGGGGAATAGACATATGGCGGTTAAGCGCTAGGAGGTGACTCACAACTTGTTTACCAATACCCTGATCAGCAAAAATTCTCAGAACATTTGTAAGTTCAATAGAAGAGGCATCTACTTCCACAATGTTCCTATCAGAGTTCTTTATTTTTATAATGAAAGAAGTGTACACCTTTTCGCCCGTCATATCGATTTATTACCGATATGTTTATTATTAATCAATTGAAATCATACCATGGTATAAGTAGCCAACACGTTTCATGTCTTAATGCCACTGCCTCAAGTCTCTTAAATATGCTAACATATTGCTCCAAATGCGATGAAATATAAGTTAAAGATTCTCAATATGCCATTATATCGAATTTAAATTCTGTGACTTGTGGGAAAGCTCCCCAAACTTGTGCTTGGAGTACAGTGATAATAAACAAAAAGTTACAAAACAGACATGCTGGACAAAAATCTGTAAACCCTTTATATATGTACTTGGTGTGTGACTTCGGTCCTTTGTCTGTAACTATGCAAGTGAATGTGATCCTGTACAGGGTCTGTTACTCGAGTTATGCACATTTTTAAGGCGTGCTGTCTGTTTTAAACTTCTTCTTTCTTTTACAGATGAATTTCACTTCAAGACCTGGATATTGCTAGTAAGTCAGCCATGGAAGCGGGGGTGATCAGCTTGCAGGTGGAGGGCATGACGTTTTGTTGTGTCTGTGTGGGGGTGTTTGAGGAACTGAGATGTAGCCACTTCTGTTTCTTGTACTGAAGCCCATAGCCATAAAAAAAAGTCCCTCAGAAGTATATTCCAGTTTGCAGTGAGCTAGCACAAGCCTTGTGTTAGCATGAACTGTGCCCTTCTGTATCAGCCATGCCTTGTCATGAGGTAAGCTCCTGTCTCTGCAATGAAACCAGAAGTGACACTATTCTACTGTAGTGGAAAATGGTCCTTGTGTCTGTTCTGTGCCTGCCCCAACCCTGCTAATAACATGAGCTGATCCAATCCGCCTGCAGTTAGGCTTGCTGGAAATCCCCCCAAAAGCCAGTACAGAAAGCATGTGAGTGTTATTTTTACTTGTCACCATTCATCATCATTATCCAAATATCTTTATTCGGCCGAAGCCATAAAAGCATGACATCTACAAAAAAGTACTAAGAATTCACATTTCAGCAAAGGCATAGATTCCATCGATTGGAGACAAAAGAGCTTATATGCAGTTCATAGTGCGTGTATATCACAGGTTGTTAAAATTCCTATAATTTCCACGATAAACAAGAAAACACAAAGAATTGGCATTTTAACAAAGGTAGTAGTGGCCCATGGAGGAGTGCGGTGTGGCAGAGGGGAGGAGCTGGGTGGGGGGTAGTAAAGTGCGGCATACGGCCGAACAGAGGTAAGTAAACAAATAAATAAATAAAATGAGTTTTATGGCGCGCGCTGCATTGACAACTGTAATGCAGCGCGCGCAACGAAGTTCCTTTTATTTATTTATTTGTTTACTTACTTCCATTCGCCCGTATTCTGTTGTTTACTACCCCCCACCCTGCTACGCCGCTGCCCCGCAGCACTCCCTCCACGAGCCGCTACTGAAAAGGCATGGACTCCATTAATCGGAGAGAAAGTGCTCATGTGCAGTTTATAGTGCATATATATCGCAGATTGTTAAGATTCACATTGTTTCCTAAGTAAAATCTACTCTCATCAAATTCAGCAATTCATAACAAATATCTGGTGCTCCCAGACACTGCAAAAACACAAGTCTCAGGTTTGTCTTTCACAAAATGGGAACCAAAAAATAAAGCCTCGGAGCAGAGTACAAGGTGCAAAACAGTATAAAGTTGCATAGAAACATTGTCACAACCACATGGGTGAGGCCAAAGGGAAATCAAATTTAAAGTACTTAGCACAACATATAACTGTAGAAGAAATACATGCAAATAATAAATCGTTACCTAATGGTAAGACACCTGGCCCAGATGGCTATACCGTTGAATTCTATAAAGCTTACTCCGAACTGTTAACCCCATATCTTATTGAAATGGACGACGAAGCATATAAAAATAAAATTCTCCCATCCACACTATGTGAAGCACTTATATTTGCATTATTGAAGCCGGATAAAAACCCTGAAAAGGCTGAATCTTATAGACCCTCTATCTTTAATAAATTCAGATGTTAAGATTTTAGCAAAGATTATAGCCACGAGATTGAAACCACTCATGTCAACTATAGTCTTACCAGATAAGTCAGGGTTTATACCAGCCCGTTCAAATGCACACAATATCCGCACCATTTTGCCCTTTTACATCAGCTAAGTTCAGAACTACAAGCAGTGGCAGTGCTACTTGATGCGGCCAAAGCCTTTGATTCTGTTGAGTGGACATATCTGTTAACAATACTACAAAGGATTGGGTTACCACAATGTTTATTAAATTGGATACAACTACTCTATAACAGACCCACAGCCCGCATCAAAGTTAACAGGCACATATCTGAGAGCATACAGATACAACAAGGCACCCGTCAGTGTTGTCCACTATCCCTCTATTATTCTCCATCGCACTGGAACCACTTGCCTGCAAAATCCGCCAAAAATATGCGCACATAGCACTACGCTTCTGAATGCGGCCCATTGCCATCTCGCTGTACGCGGATGATATGGTGCTATACCTTAGAGACCCTGCTGCGAACCTATCACCACTACTCGGGGAATCCAGACAATTCGGACGTCAATCGGGACTTCAGATAAACTGGAATAAATCAGCGATAATCCCATTAACAGCAAACACACAACCACCACAAATAGAATTCCCTTTAATTTGGCAAGACGACCCAATAAAATACCTAGGCATCTGGATTCATTGCAATCCTGAATTGGTAATTCAATAGAATTATGGTGCCTCCATTGATAAGATAAAAAACACAAATTACCAGGTGGACAACACTACCCCTTTCCTTAGCAGACAGAATATTTCTGGTAAAAATGGGGATATTACTAAAATTGCTTTATCTTTTCACAAATATCCTGATACACCCTCCAACTCCAATTTTTAAAAGGATACGAACAATCCTTATTACAAACATGTTTATTATATAAAGGCGAGGTTAAATCTACACACATTAACTCTCCCTTATGCATCTGGAGGGTTTGCAGTCCTGGACATGTATTTATACTATCTATGTGCTCAAGTGCAATATGCACACTATTGGTACCACCCAGTGCGATGTGATAAGATAAGATAAGATGACCTTGCATATATTAGTAACCAGTCCATTTTATTTAGATTTACCTATCATAGGTTACGAGCAGCTATCAGGGACCTTTATCCCACTTATCCAGCTGAACCTCCCACATTAGAGTCACTACAAACGCTAATTACCACCACAACTCATACTCACGTAGTTGCACAACTATACAAAAAGATACAGGTAGAAGTAGGTATGAATACAAATACTGCCCGAGAGAAATGGAATGCAATATTGGAAACCCCCTTACAGGATGATGATTGGCAAGCGTGCTGTGCACTTACTGAATTGTTAACACCCAATGGAAATCTCCGCATTATCCATTATAAATACTTACTCCAAACATATCACACTCCACTCAAACTTTATAAATATGGTTTACGTGACAATGCGCACTGTTGAGGATGTGGGTTGGATAAGGCAGACTTTGCCCATTTAGCATGGAAATGTGATAAGATCAGACAATACTGGGAACAAGTGATTTGTTTGTTGGAAAAAATAATGGTATGTAATTTAAGCTGCACACCACAATTGTGCCTATTGGGCAACCAAATACCCCTGCAATCAATTTAGAAAAAAGTAACTGTGATACTGCTATTGTTAGCCACACGAAGAGTGGCAATGCATTGAGACCGTAGGCAAACACCCACTGTGGAGAGCTGGAGGGTGGATGTTGTCTATTGTAGAGATAACTTTCTGCTTTATGCTGAGGAACTGCCCACCGCCGCTAAACCAACTGACTTCTGGGAACCCCACTATCTGCTTGAGAGAAAATTCTGACTTGTTTAGAAAGACTTCTTAATATATGTACCTATGCTGTTCTTGGTGTCCTGCTGTGCTGTACCGAAGCTAAACTGGTTTCGTTTCTTTATCATGCAGAACGACAACATATTTTATGCAAACTCACCTAACATGTTTATTATTGGTGTTATGAATACAATGTACCAAGAAAATCTTAATAAAGTAAATAAAAAATAATAATTTAAAGTGCAGTGTTCATAACTTTAAAAGTTTAAGATAAGAACGCTGAGTGGGGTTTGTAATCTATTCTAAATAGGGCTCTCTGCTCCTTGTTGTTGACACTGTTGAATATTTAACTATTGATTCCTTGGCCTGGTTGACCATTCATTTTACTAGGAGCCGGTCTCACCAAATGTGAAAAATGTTCATGTTCTCTCATTTTGCATCTTCCACGCTATCCCTACATTTTCTAACCTACAAATAGGACTACCAAAAAACAAAAAGAACGAGGAAATCAAATAGTCTGGCTTATTTTAGGCTTCTGGGTGAAACAGCACGACCACAGCATGCTGGCCCTGAAGGCATTACAATGGCTTCTTAGGGAAAGACAGCAAAACACTGTTTTAAGACCTTAATTATTATGTTTCTTATATAGCGCCGGAATCGACCCCCGAAGGGGTATCTCCGCACTTGCCTTGGGAACCCGTCCTGGCTTTTCCCTGTGAGATAGCCCCTACAGGGTATCCCCAAGGTGAAAGCCAGGCATCCCGCCGCGGGGGGCCGTTGTGGAGATTAAGCAAGCTTAATGCCCAGAGTTGCATGTCCATGGACATTTGAGCTCAAGACCCTGCCGCGTCGGGAATTGAACCCTGGTCCCGGGTCTGACCTCTGCTTCAGGGTCTGCCTGCTCTAACCAGTGAGCCACACTTCACCTCGATTTACTTAGGCTTTGCACCTAAGACTACGTACTATCCAGAGCAATAGGTGTTTTGCATTGTAAAGTGCACTTTTCTCACCACAAAAAATGCTTTGTGTCAAGGGAGCATTACTTGGGCAGATTAATGCAAATAAACATAGGCTCTCACGCAGAGCCCAATCTACTAATGTAGCCAGACCAGGCGCTTTGCCAAAATCTAACACCCACTTTAAGTAGGCAAGACCACAGAGAAATGTGTTGACTTGAGTGTTTTATTGCAAGTGTGCTGCAGTGTACAGAACACAGCCATTACACAGGAACTTTCTGAGTTTGTCTACACATAGGAATTTGTACTGAACTGGTATGTCTCCAGTACTAATTCTATGGTAGACGGCACATACTCACCTCTGCACAATTGCATCAACCTATGCATCGCACAAGACAGCCTCAATTGAGCGCCAGCACAGAGGATGACACCAACAGCTTGCCAGTCTTCATGGATTTGGCTCTGCGCTGTTGTCCACCTAGTACAATCCAGTGCATCAAATGTGGATGCTGTTCTGCGTTGTAAAGAAATTATGTAAATCTGGGCCACTTCCTGCTGTCCTTAAGACACTCCATGGTTATGCAGCTGGCTGCCTAGTGATTATTGATCCCTAGGAGCCAGCCATGAGTTCGAGTATGAAATCCCTCAATCTCTTGCCCATCTGCTCTACACAAATACAGAAGATATGCAAGGCGACCTTGCTCAGATTTCATTGTGGGTGAAGACTCACCTCTTCTACAACGCGTATTGCTACGTGTTGTTTCTGGCTTCCTCTTCCTTGCAAATTAGTATCCTAATTGCTGACACCACCACTCCTGTTCCTCTCTCTCCTCTGTCTGGTCATAAGCCGAAGACCCATCTCGGCTCTGACAATCCAGTGGGTACACGTGGGTCTTCAGTGAGCACACCTTCTACTAAGGCTTCAAGATCCCGACATATCAATACGGTTATTACTCCGTTTTACCTTGTACATTGTACCGAATATCGAAATGCATGCTGCAGATTTCATTCTATCTAAATAACCTTGTTGACCCACTCCCTAAGTATCCGAGAATGTGCACAGTAGCATTCTACATAATCCAAAAATAAACACACAAAAAACGTAAAATCACTTTGCATCTTGGGAAACCCAGGTGTTTCCCCATCGTCAATTGGTTATCATTTAGATTTAGATTTAAGTGCTTCTTTAGAAACCTTTTGGTACTCTCGGAGGCTTGTCCGATCCACTTAGACTACAAAACAAAAGGGAAACACTAAAACCTGCACATCAATACGTACTCAGTCTAATGATTACTCTGATGAGCAAGTGGGAAAGTGACCATCAAAGCTCTTCCAGTCCACTGCAGCACTACTCTTCATTCAATGCCAAATATGAAAAACCAAAGGGCACTCAGTACAAAAAGTCGAGTTTTGGCAAACACATTCTCTGAGCCAGCTGAAAATCTTGCCTCGAAACAGGAAATCACGCTTTCACGTCTTACCCAGACTGGCTATCTGTCTCATTCTAACCATTCTCATCCTAGTCAGTAAAGTTTCTAACTTTTGGTGCAGATCCTGTAATGGATTTTAAAAGTAACCTTTTGTATGTGCTGCATACCATATTACGCCCGCCACAGCCATCAGCTTCTTAAATTTGATTGTACTGAGCAACAGACCCTGTTGCCCTGTCTTAACAAAAACTGCAGGTCCTGAGACTGGTATGTTACCTGTACAATGATCCATAAACAGAGACTTACGTTTGCATCGCATTTTTACAGTGCTTATCTTGTATATAGACTTACATTTACTACCCATATTTTACAATGCGTTGTATTATCATGTTAATTTTATGTTGCAGTACTGTCGTCCAGTACTTTTTAAAACTATGTGTGCACTCTATTTTAGGAAGGAAAGTAGTCTAAATAATTAATTTTTATTTCGTATTATAACTAATTTATTAAAGAATATCGTTAATTTTAGAATCGGGTTAGAAAATTGATACAGGGACAAACGGTGGGGAGTAATTTATTTATTTAGGTATTTCTAATTTATCTAATTCAATTGTGTTTCTATTTATTATTAGCTTTTTAAAGTGTGGAGAGAAATCTCTTTAGAAATAGCAATGTTATTTTATTTATTACTGTTTTTTTTCTTTTACAACTGAGTTAAGAATAAGTCAAATAAATAAAGGTTGGGAAGAAATTTAATTAGCATAATTTTGTTAAATGTAGTAAATGTATTTAATTTTTATTAGATTAACATTTTGTTTAGAATGGTTAATTAAATGTGTATTTATTTGAATTTTGAGCACTTTAAGAACTGGTAATTAAAGTGATGTATGGTAGAAGGGGTCTCAGGGGCATATTATCTAGATGTGCGTTAAAAAACGCACATCACACATTTTCATATCGCCGGCTATCGCCGGATTTTTTTGCCGTGATCGCACCTAATTATCAACGCGCATCACGTAGGCGAAATCAAATCCGGCGATAGTCGGCGATATGGAACATTAGCACATGAAAACAAGCGTTGTTTTCACGCGCTAATGTGTGCCTTGATAATATGGGGGGTGGATTCAGCTTTATGATCCACACCCCCATGTTATCTATGCCTAACACCTGATCAAAGCAGGCGTTGGGAGACCTGCGATAAACAAGTTTATCGCAGGTCTCCTTCTCCCGACGCCTGCCTTGATGATAGGGTGTTAACACCTCCAACCACATTTTACATGTGGTTGGACATGGGAACGCCCACCCTGCATTCCATTAGCGTTATCTATCGCTCCCAGCGCGGGGCGATAGATAACGTCAAGAATACGTCTCTAACTCAGGTTAGAGACGTATTGGGAATAGTGCGAAATGAAAATAAATGCGTTAGCAACTTTAAATAGTCGCTAACACATTTATCGAGGGCTTGGTAATATGCCCCATAGTTCTTCAATTAGAAATATTAAGTATAATCAAACTCAAATAACATCCACATTTTAATTTACATTAATTTAGTTTTTTTGAGTTTTAAAGATAATTTATTGAATATCAAAATACAACATAATAGCAATAGAATACAATATAAATATACTACATATTGCAAAAATTAGATACTGTGAATAGGGGAGAGAAACAGAAAAAGAAGGGAGGGGGAAGAGTATGTCAAATAATACAACCGACCTTTGCATTCAAAATGTAACAATTGGTATATGTTAGATCCTCTAATAGAAATGTATAAAATAACCAAGAGATAAAATACAAAAGAATACAAAACTATTATTATTTATATCAAGGAGGTTTGGGTACTTCTTCGTTGCAAGGAGTATGTAAAGGTAAGGACTGAGCAGATAAGTCTAGGGAATTGGTAATGGGTAACCATAATAAATCTCTTTTGATAGCGAGTGTAATAGGATAAACATAGGCCCTGTCTAATCTGTGATTATAACAAATTCCGTACCACCAGGCTTGAAAGGAGACATTCGAGGCATTCTTCCATGATTTAGTAATTTGTTGGAATGCTACAGTTATAAGTAAGTCAACAATGGATGTGTCAATAGTGGAGGAAGACCATATCTGAGAAAGACTATCTAGAACAATCTGTGAAAAAGTGAAAGGGAACTGAGTAGAAAAAATCTTATTATTTTGTTGCCATACCCTGGACCAAAACGCATGGAACATTGGACAAGTGAATAGCATATGTTTAAGATCTGCTACTGCGGCCGAACAGGACCATCAGGTCTATTGGATGTAATTTGGCAGGAGCGATCAAAAGTCTGTAATAAATAAAACAATGTTTGAGTTGTGTTTGCTGCCCTAGAAGATTTCCTTATTTTGGACCAAATTTGGTGCTAGGTTAGGATAGAAAACGATTCCTCTAAGTCCAATTCTCTGTCACTTTCTATCTTAGATTTATCTCGGGTGGTAGAGGTAACTCGTATTTTTTTATAAAGTGGGGATGCAGAGGATGAGTAAAGTAAAAAAGGAAGAGTAAGAGGAGAGGATTTGATATGTGTAATGGAAAGTGTGAGGGCATCATAGCTATTTTGAGCAGCTGCACTCAATAACTTATATTTGGGGCAGAAGCATAGTGGAAGAGAAATGTGAGATTGGAGTATAGAGAAGGGAATACAGGTACCTTCTTGAAAAAGTTGGTGAGTCCAAGTAAGACCAAGGTCCTTCCATTCTTTCCAAAAAAGAGTCTTATTCCTGACTTTAATAAGTGGGTTATACCAATTAGGGGATTGTAAGAATTGTGATCGATCATCTAGACCATCTAGGAAAAGAGGAAGAAAGGTTTTTCAAGAATTTTTAAGAATACGGGGAGACAGTTTCTTTGGGATATGAGATAATGATACAAACTCTTTAAAGGTGAAAGGATGAAGGAAGGAGGATTCAATCTCTACCCATAATGGTTGAGAGGTGGATTCAGACATACGTTCCGATAATAAAGAAACAGAATGAGTAAGAAAAAATGAAGTGTGGTAAGAGGAAAAATCTGGAAAATTGACTGCACCCAAATGTTTAGGACATTTAAGTTTTGAGAAAGACATCCTAGCTTTCTTGTTTTGCCATACAAATTGTGATAGAATAGAGTAGATATTTTATAACAGGAATTAGGGATATTAACTGGGAGGTTGGAGAGGAAAAATCAAATTATTGGAACTAACATAATTTTAATAGAATCCAGCCTACCCCACCAAGATAAGAACAAGGGATGCCATCGTGTTGTAGAATCCTTTAAAGTTGTTTGTAAATTTTTATATTTAGTGCCACAGTATCTTTAAACGAGGGTGTGAACCATAAACCTAAGTATTTAATTTTAGTGGGATTCCAATGAAAAGAGGAAGCCAAGAAATCAGCATGAAAACAAAACTTATTTAGAGGTAAAATTTAGCATTTGTCAACATAAAGTTTGTAACCTGATACCAACGCAAAGTCTGAAACTTCTGATAGAAAAGCTGGAATAGACGTTTGAGGTTTGGAAATCAATACAATGATATCATCTGCACAAGCAGAAAGTTTCAAATGTTTATCTCCATAAGGGACACCAGCAATATCTTTATTCATTCGAATTTTTGATAGAAAAGGTTCTAATGCTAAAATAAAGAGAAGGGGAGCGAGAGGACATCCTTGTCTGACACATCTGAAAAGAGGAAACGAAGAAGAAACAAGGCCATTGGCTAAGATAAAGGATCTAGGAAAGGAATACAATAACGAGATATAAGAAAGACATTTCGGGCCAAAACCAAACCAAACAAGAGTTGAGAATATAAATTGCCAATGAACCCTGTCAAACACTTTTTCAGCATCTAATGCAACAGCAGCTAATGAATGTTTATAAGAATGGGATTTACTAAGAACATTAAAAAAGAGACGTAAATTATCAGAAAGGTGACGGCCCTTGATGAAACCACATTGTTCTTTACCAATTCATTTTGGTAAACTTTTGTCCAGACGGAGTGCGAGAATTTTCGTGAATATCTTATAATCAACGTTAATTAACGAAATAGGTTTATAAGTTTTACATAAAGTGTGATCTTTATTTTCTTTGGGGAAAAAGGCAAATCAAAGCTTCTTGGAAGGAGCCTTCAGATTTCTTGGATGCTATAAAAAAGGAAAATAATTGATGAAGCTTGGGAACTAGTAGATTGGAAAAATGTGAGTAGTCAAGTCAAGTCAAGTCAGAGAATTTGTATAGCGGAATGCTAGATTTAAGTAAATATAAATTTGAGAGTCTGTAGAAAGTTTATTGAAAGAGAGTTTGGCCTTAATTAGTTTTGTCAAATCAGATTGATTCTTAGTTAAATAATAAGAGTGTTCTAATTGTTTAATTTGTGTATTAAGTAATTGTATGGATTGAGCGGCTAAGCGTTTGTTTTTTTCGCAACAAATGAAATAATTAAATCTCTAGAGACAGCTTTAAAAGTGTCCCATAACAATTGTTGGGATATCTGAGGAGATTCATTATCTGTAAAAAACAGGGATGCAAAATCAAGGAAAGCTGATGTGAATTTTGTATCCAAAATGAGAGAGTTATTAAACCTCCACCTCCTAGTACCTTTTATGGGGCGGGGGGGGGGAGTAAATCTAGACTTAAGGAAACTAGGGCATGATCAGAGATTAAAATAGAGCCTATGTCAGAGTGGATAATGTGCTCGGTCAAGGCTTTGGAAATACAAAGATAGTCTATCCGGGATTGGGAAGAATGAGCAGGTGAAAAATATGTGTATTCCTGTAGCATGGGTTGGCAAAGCCTCCTGGAGTCAACAAGAGACCTTTGAAATATAGTGGAAGTAAATTCAGGGTGAATGGGTGAGGGTGAGAAACGAGAGTTGGACTTTCTATCTAAAAAAAGGATCCATAATCATGTTGCAATCGCCACCTAAAATAAGATAGTCATCAGTGTATTGCATCAGTGAAGAGAGGATCTGAGGCCAGAACAATTTGTCTTTTATAGTGGGAGCATACAAATTGAAAATAGTTAAAGGGAATCTATTAATATCTATACCTATCTGCTATCAGAGTCGTTATCTTGATTTATGAGTTGGATATCTAACCGTTTATGGCAGAGAATAGAAACACCGTTACGTTTCCCTGAGCCAGGAGACGCAAAACCATGGCCTACCCAATTACGACGTAATTTAGTAATTTCTGCATCTTTTATATGAATTTCTTGCAATAACACTATGTCACCTCTTAAGTTTGCTAGATGAGACAGAACTCATTGTCGTTTAATGGGAGAACCCAAACCTTTAAGATTCTGTGATACTATATTAAATGACATCTAAAACTCTAAATTGTATCTAAAAAATTTGAGAAGATCAATTATATGCATGAGTAACTAATAAAAGATCGTATGGTACTTTATGAGAAAGTACTTCGAAATAGAGGAATAATATTTAAATAAAGCAGAGAAATATGAAATAATAAAACATAGTAAGATAGAGAAATTGAGGTAAGGGGTGAGGAGAATACAGGAAATAGAAAAAGAACTGAGAAAAAGAGTAAGAGGCAAAAGTATACAGGAAAAAAGAGAAGGTAAGGACAACACATAACGAAAGAACAAAACAGAAGAAACATTCAATGAAAAAATACTATAACAATAGACAATAAGAACGGGGATGGTGGTGCCCCATAAGGGAGATGGAAGGCTGAACGGAAGACCTCAGGACGAGATGGCAAGGAGGGAGACAACTTCCAGGAAAATTGAAGGGAGCAAAAAACGATGAGGGGCCACAAAACCGCTACCTGGTAAATGGAAAAGAGAAAAAACTTGTTTAAACAGGAACATACCAATACATAAAATGTCACATAACACAAAAGGAGGGTGATGGAGTACTAATAAGAACAAAACAAACAATATCATGTTGTGAAGTATGAGTCTTTCATGGCTGAGGTACTTCCATGGATTCCACTTTAGCAACTGTTCAGATATTGTTGTAGCAGCGTAGGATCTTCATATGTAGTTGTTTTGTTGTTATAAGTCACATCTAGCATTCAGGCTGCGTAATGCAGTTCTCATCTCCAAGAACCTTTTCTGACGTTCTGCAGTTATCTTGGCGTAATCTTAGGCATAAATGAGATTAGAACCATTCCAAGTGATTTTTCCGCGTTGTTTGGCAGTATGGAGGACTTTGAGCAAATCAAATAACATCTCACAGAATAACTCCTCTAGGTTTCGTAGAAGATGATGTAAAATGAGAGATCTGACCTAGAAAATGCGCACGTTGAATATTCAAAGATGGGCTGTCAGGAAGACCCAGAAGGGTTGGCAGCAAAGTTTGAAAAAAGGAGATCGGATTAGGGCCTTCAAGGCCTTCAGCCAGGCCATAAATGCGCAAATTATTACATCTGTTGCGATTTTCCAAATCTGTTCAGTGAGCGACCAGTTGGCCTCCAGATTTTGTAGTCGGGTATTAGTTTCCTCCATATGCGGTTTAAGAGCACGAATTTCTTCAAGGATGAGTTCCATAGAGATTGAGGGTGACGAGTTAGTAGGAGAAGGTGGATTCACTTTCACTCGTTTGCCAGATGCAGACGTTGACGCAGAGGGTATTTTGGTTCCTTGTTTTGCACCTAGACAGGAATTAGATGGAGCAGATCTCTTAGAACCAGCAGAGTCAATAATATTTTCATCTATGGGATCCTGTAGGATGTGAAACGGGTTATAATCCTCTAAACCCGCCTCATTGGAGTGAAGGGACCCACTACGGTTATTCCGAGGCATTGCCATGAAGAGCAGCAAAAGGAGAACCATCTTATATGATGTGAAGAAAAAAGCAGGACACTTAGAATCAAATTGGTCAATGAATGAGGAGGAAATAGATTATTTGAAACCAGAAGGCAGCAGCATAAATAAATAAATGTTGACAGTCGAAAGAGTGAAATAGTAGTCAAAAACGGAGGAAAAATGTTTCCATAATAAAGGGTGCATGTTTTCTGTGAGGAAATAACATCTCACAGCGTTCAAGCGGGAAACTGCGGGAGCACCGAAAAACAAAATGGCGGCTGTGATGATGCGATGAATCGTGGCAGTAAATAAGTTAAAATATAGGCGCTGGTCTCACTCTGCGCTCTCCCCGTGGTTGCATTTGGTGCAGCTCCGGTTCCGACAGCGGTTGCAGCGTCCATGAAAAGGAATAACTGCCTGGAGCCGTCCCGTTTCCTCACATCTCGACGGAGCTCCCGGGAACAGCGGCCATTTCCTGAGGCTCCGAAGCCATGCCCCATTAATTTAGTTTATGTTAAAAATATTTTAACAACTTACATTCTATTTATGAATGGGTTGGTTAAGTAATATAGGTACAAAGTGTGGGTAGATATTTAAATAGAATACACTAATTATACTGCACTTTATAAAAAATATGTTTTTGTTGAAAAGAATATTGTTCAGAAAGTTTAAAATTCTATTTACAATAAAAAAAAGTAAATGGCAGTATTGGTTCTTTAAAACCTTCGTAAAATGCACTGCTTACTGACTGTGAACATAGCAACAGAATGTGCACATAGAATGTTGCCAACATTGTCTGTGCAATATATATATATATATATATAAATATATATATATATATATATGAATCCAAAAATTCCTGTCCACCCTCCAGGGTACAGAAAAAAGGTCGGGACGCTCCGGGATGTTCAAAAGTGTTTATTTACCAACAAAGGTTAACAAAGCCGACGCGTTTCGCCGTTAGGCTTGCTCACGGTAATGTTAGCACTGTTTCAACCCGTTTACATACACCCTGTGACAGTAATAGACATAGGACTATGGTAGTTTCATAACATCATTTTGACCGCCATCTTGTAATGGTTCATTACACAGACTCTCGCCCCAGTGGGCTAACCGAAAATGTACACGCAATGTAAATACATAATATAACAACATTGTCACTCTATATCATCAGAGTTATGTTGACTGGAATGCGTACAGTAGTTCAATTATTAAATCATTAAATCAAAAGTCTGGCCCAAGTGGGCAAAGGTTGCGAGAGTCTTGCCAGGTGGTCTGATTCACTTCCCCAAAATATTTTCTCTTCATCAGACTGCATAGTCCTAAAAATACAAACAAACGTGGTCCTCACATAACATTGCAAAAGAAAACACGTTATTTGATTAAAAACATATATTGTCTTCCATTAAAAACTCTTATGTTTGCAGCAATATGTATATACAAGAAGTTCATGACTGTGTATTCTCTTCATATCCTCACAAATGGACTGCTAGTTCTTCACTGGAATTTAGCCCGATGGGCATTAGGGATTCGAAGTCTATAATATATTTAGACTCCAACACTCTGAGTTGGTGTTCTCTGTCCCCCCCACGGGTTTGAGGTTTAATGGCATCCAACACCACAAAGGCCAAAAGTTTATCATTTTGGTTATGATAGCTCTTGTAGTGACGAGCAACAGGATATAGTTCATTGTTGTTCTTAATAGCTCTTTTGTGCTCCAGCACTCTTAGTTTGGCCTTTTTCTTGGTGCTACCGATGTACCATTTGTTACACGGGCATATTAAACAGTACACACACATCTCCGTGTTACAATCAAAGTCTCCTCTTATCTCAAAGGTTCTGCCACTATTGGGGATCTTGAGTGTAGTACAGTTCTTACTGTATGCGCAAGCCTTGCAGCGCATACAGCAAGAAAAGCCTGTCATACCTCTACTCTGTCCTCTGGTATTTTTGATCGTACTGCTCAGTTCATCCCTCAGTGACTTTCCTCTCCTGAATGTGATCTGGGGGGTTTCATGTAAACATTTGTCCAGTGTGGCATCAGTTTTTAATATGTGCCAATTGTTGTTAAGAATCTTACGCACCTGAAAGCCCTGGCTGGAATATGTGGTGATAAATCTGATTTTATTTTCATTATCATCATTTCTTACTCTAGGATTTAGTAGTGCTGTTCTCTCTAGTTCATTAACTTTGTTCACTGCCCTTTTGATAACTTTATTAGAGTAGCCTCTTTGTTTAAATCTTTCACACATGATGTTCTTTTCTATCTCAAATTCCTCCTTGGTACTGCAGTTTCTTTTCGCACGAATTAGTTCTCCATAGGGGATACTTTGTATGAGACTAAACGGGTGCGAGCTTGAGGCACTCAATAGGCTATTCCCGGCAGTAGACTTTCTATGCAATGTGGTTTTTAGATGGTCCCCCTGCACCTGTACCTCTACATCCAGAAATACCAAAGAGTTCCCACTTATCTGTGATGTCAATTGAATGTTCAAATCATTATCATTCAGCTCTTTGATGAATTCTACAGCACTTTTCTGATCTCCCCGCCAGATCACAAAAATATCATCAATGAACCGGGTCCACATGACCACCCGGTCATTGAACTGTTCCAGGCGGTTGGACACTTGCTCCTCCCACCAACCCATGAATAGGTTGGCGTAACTTGGGGCAAAGCAAGTGCCCATCGCTGTCCCCTGTAACTGTACATACAGTTGATCATCAAAGTAAAAATAGTTATTAGACAAACAGAATATTATCATGTCAATCAACATTTCCGTATGCATCAACATTGAGATGGATCTCGCTTTTAGAAAATGTCTAACTGCCTGAATCCCTGCATCATGTTTTATGGATGTGTATAGGCTAGTGACATCTAGAGTAATCATCAGAAAATCAGATTCCCAGTGTATTCCTTCAATCATATTCAAGAAGTGCATAGTATCCCTCAGGTATGCAGGTAGGGCCATAACAAAGGGCCTGAGGAAGAAATCAATGTATTTTGATGTCATTTCCAGTTTGGATCCCATCGACGATACGATGGGTCTGCCCGGGGGATTTTTGAGGTCCTTATGTAACTTGGGGAGTAAGTATAATAAAGGTGTCTTTGCATGTCTACACCTTAGACTGCCATATTCATCCCAAGTTATCAGTCCCTTATCTTTCCAATCCTCCAACATTACATCATACTTCATATGTGCAGTTTCCATAATTCCCTTCTCTACTTTTTTGTAGCATGTGTTATCCGATAGTTGGCGTTCTCCTTCTCTGATATACTCCTGTGTGCCCCACACCACCACATTACCACCTTTATCTGATTGTTTTATGGTGATGGTGGGATCATTTCTGAGACTATCGATAGCAATCAACTGTTGTTTGTTGAGATTGGGTCTTGTGTTCCCATATTTTTTATAACGAATTTTTTTCAATTCTTTGGTGACACTTTTTTCGAACACCTCAATAGCCTCACAATGTACTACAGGGAGGAATTTGGACTTAGGTTTAAACCCACTACAACCTGCAGCATCCAAGACCAAATCTGTATCTTGTAAATTGAGCAATGGGTTCTCATGGTGTACCACATTTTCATCCAACTCACACAGTGTTTGTAAAACTTCAATATCCGCAATAGAGATTGTGGGTGTGCTGGTAGTGTCCTCATTAGCTCCCCCCGGGGTAGGATGTAAGTGGAACTATTTCCTCAATTTCAATTTGCGTAAAAAGTAGAAAATGTCAATACGAGTCTGCACATAATCCATATTTTTAGTAGGGCAAAATGATAATCCCTACGATAGTACATTTATTTCTCTACTATTTAACTCACGGTTTGAGATGTTGATGACAGTCATTTCTTCCCTCTCTTTGCTCTCGTTACCATCAGTGAAGCTGCAGGCATTTCGTTTCTTGCGCCTTCTTCTGGCTTTTTTGTTCCTCTTGTTCCTCGCGTTCTGCCGCGTGGTCCTCGGCCCCTCCGAAAATCCTGGTCCTTTTCTTGTGCGTTCAGTTGGACTTGTTTCGCCTTACTTATTGCCTGGAATTGTTTCAAAAAGTTATTCCGATTCGGGGTTGCCACTGGCTCACGTTGGCTTAGCCTCTCCAGGGATACATCCGACATATTACTATCCGAGGTTTCACTCTCCTCGGTCTGTGCTGTCGCTGTCGCTTCTTCTGGGACATACGTTGTCTTCTGCGATTTGTTATTCTGTCTCAGCTCCCCTTCGGCAAATAAATGATCATATTTTTTATGGAACGTGAGGGTTCTACCCGCTTGGTAGTCCTTGTAGTCTCTTATAAATTTCCGTTGTTTACGTGCGGTAATCTCTTCTTCTGCTTTATTCAGACGTATTTGCATTTTCTCCATGAAGGAATCTATTTTCTCCTGCGTTGTCAGTTTTAAAAGTTCCTCCAAATGCATTCCGATTTCTTCCATTATTCTGCTCCTGTCCTTTAATGCATATTTGATTAATATACGCATCATTACAGTCGAGCTTTCCTTCGAGTTACCTGCCCACTCATCTAGCATCTCCGGATCCGGGTCTTCGTACGTTGGAATTGTATATATGCGAAGGCCTGTAGGGACCCGGCCCACGTCGATGTATTTTTGAAGAGACTCGGCTTCCCACCATTTGGCGAGTTCTTTTCTATGCAGCTTCTCCAGTTTGTCAAATAGTGATAATATCTTCACTTCATTAGTCACCAGAGTTTGTACATTGCCCTCTTGTGCGATTACAGCAGTTTCCATATTTTGTGTGAAAAACAGTCTATTAGAAACTTCTTTTCTTTTGCTTTCCCAATTGTTTGCCATTTGTGGTAACAAATATAGCGTGATGATCTACACAAGTTGTTCGTGTGTGGTATCCCGGTTCAACCCTAGCTCTCCTTTCAAACGGATAGCGTGGGTTGATCTGTTCCCCCTACAGCGATATTCCAGTGCCCTTCCGATGCAAGCGGTGATATTGTTGATACAATGTTGCTGGCGCTACGTTGCTTCACTGGGTCTTGAAAGCCGCTGGCGCCGCTTACTGTATTTTGAAGCCGCTGCTCGACTGTTTGCGGTCCGCACTGGATATCACCCGTGCTGTGGCGTTTGACGGTTAAAGTTGTTTGGCGCCTTTTTCCAGGACGGGTAGTTTGGGGTGGAGCCCGGATTAGTAACGATATGTTTTTTGCACAGCGTGCCGGTAATCCTGGGCTCAAACTGCACAGCGGTCCCTCCCTCAAAACCGGCGTTTTTGAAGAAATGAATCCAAAAATTCCTGTCCACCCTCCAGGGTACAGAAAAAGGTCGGGACGCTCCGGGATGTTCAAAAGTGTTTATTTACCAACAAAGGTTAACAAAGCCGACGCGTTTCGCGGTTAGGCTTGCTCACGGTAATGTTAGCACTGTTTCAACCCGTTTACATACACCCTGTGATAGTAATAGACATAGGACTATGGTAGTTTCATAACATCATTTTGACCGCCATCTTGTAATGGTTCATTACACAGACTCTCGCCCCAGTGGGCTAACCGAAAATGTACACGCAATGTAAATACATAATATAACAACATTGTCACTCTATATCATCAGAGTTATGTTGACTGGAATGCGTACAGTAGTTCAATTATTAAATCATTAAATCAAAAGTCTGGCCCAAGTGGGCAAAGGTTGCGAGAGTCTTGCCAGGTGGTCTGATTCACTTCCCCAAAATATTTTCTCTTCATCAGACTGCATAGTCCTAAAAATACAAACAAACGTGGTGCTCACATAACATTGCAAAAGAAAAAACGTTATTCGATTAAAAACATATATTGTCTTCCATTAAAAACTCTTATGTTTGCAGCAATATGTATATACAAGAAGTTCATGACTGTGTATTCTCTTCATATCCTCACAAATGGACTGCTAGTTCTTCACTGGAATTTAGCCCGATGGGCATTAGGGATTCGAAGTCTATAATATATTTAGACTCCAACACTCTGAGTTGGTGTTCTCTGTCCCCCCCACGGGTTTGAGGTTTAATGGCATCCAACACCACAAAGGCCAAAAGTTTATCATTTTGGTTATGATAGCTCTTGTAGTGACGAGCAACAGGATATAGTTCATTGTTGTTCTTAATAGCTCTTTTGTGCTCCAGCACTCTTAGTTTGGCCTTTTTCTTGGTGCTACCGATTTCTGTACCCTGGAGGGTGGACAGGAATTTTTGGATTCATTTCTTCAAAAACGCCGGTTTTGAGGGAGGGACCGCTGTGCAGTTTGAGCCCAGGATTACCGGCACGCTGTGCAAAAAAAAATAAAAAAAAAAAAATATATATATATATATATATATATATCCTACTGGCGGTCGATGGGAAGGGCATTTATTGTTTTGCCAATAACTGGCATCGCTTGACGAATCTTCACGAAATGTTTACAACGTATACTTTAGTCGGTTCAGATGCTGCCTTAAAAGTTTCAGGGTGATCCGTCAAGCAGGGGCTGAAAACAAAAGGGGGGTCCCAAAATACATTTTCCCCATGCATTTTTGCCATAGTAATTTTGAACAAGACTACAGCCTGAACCGTTGAAAGGAATTACACAAAATTTCCCACAAAGCAAGATGTTTGTCCAGAAAGTGTGCTTTTTGTGATTTGGTGTAAATCCGTTTAAAAGTTTTAGAGATATCCAAGGGTAAAAAAGAAGTGTACATATCAGACCACAGGGAACCGCAGACCGATAGATCTCATGCTGAAATCTAATTGGCTGCCACTATATCAACCAGCAATGATGGCAGCCATCCTTGACTCTGGACACAGTCCAGAGTGCTATGAAAAAAGCAAATAAAATACATAGGGGGCAGGGTAGGCATAGCCAGACCGCCTTGGCTGCTGGACTACCAGAGGAACCCCGTCAGGGCCAAAAACATCTTTTTAAAATGTTGCCACAAATTCACGGACAGCCTGCAAATCTATGGCAAAAACAAGAACAATCGTGGGCTCCTCTTGTTTCATTAAAACCCCCTTGAGGTAAGCCAAGGCTCGGGGAGGGGGCCGCACATGTTTGTTGGGGGGGGCACATGCCTCTCTTCCCCAAGCCTCTGTGAGGCCTCAGGACCCATCCCCTGGGACCAAGGTAAAGAAGGGAGAGAGACTCACAGTCCCCCCCCCCCCCTCCCAGAGCCTATTTAAGCCCTGTCGACGCCATCCCCAAGGGCTAAATGTATTAAAACAGGAAAAATGGGAGGGGGACACCTAATTAAGCCCCAGGGACGCCATCCCCCAGGGTTGAGTAATTAGATGAAGGGAGCGGGCATGCTGAACTCCTCCCAGAGCCAAATTAGGCCCCGGGCACCCCATCCCCTAGGGCTGAAATATAAACAAAGCGGAAGGGGGCCACACGGACCCACAGTCACTGAGTCCCCAGGACCGGATTAGTGAATGTGTCACTTGAAGCCCACCCCGGGACCCCTTAGTTTCACTCCCCTCGGGCAAGGAAGCATATATTTGCCCCCGCCTGGCAGGAGCATTTTAATATCTAGTTAGACGGGAGCAAAGATGGGTGTCTGCTCCCAACCGTGCCTCCTCCCCAAGCCTTCATGGGCCCTGGGAACCCATCCCCTGGGGCCTAAAGCTAAGAGGAGGGGGAATGCAACCCCTCTCCCTGAGCCTTAATATGCCGGGGGACCCGATCCCCAGGGGCCAAATACAATATAAATATAGAGGAGGACACATCCCCGCCCCCTTTATGAACCTCCCTGGGCCCCCAGTGCCAAAATCTAAGGGGAGAAGTCATGCAGCCCCCGCCCCATGCTTTATCAGGCCAGGGGGATCCCAGCCCCGGGACTACATTACATTCTAAAGTTGATGGGGGACGCGTGGCCTCCTCCCCAAGCCTTTATAGGCCCTGGGGGCTAAATAGAACAATAACAAGGAGTGGCTGCTCCCGTTTGGTGAGAGATTTTAAAATGATAAAAAGAGCAAACACTTATTTGGGCAAGGAAACTAGTGTGTCCTGGGGTGGGCAACCCGTGACCCAGTAAGTGAGATGGCCCTGGTGATGGGGTCTCAGGCCCGAAAATGGCTCATTGAGGGGTAGGCTCATACCCGCTCCCCTTAATCAATGCTTTGGGCTCCAGGCAATGGGATTCTAGGGGCTAAAAACGATTTGGAAGGGGGACCGAACGCCCCCTCCTCTTAGGAAATAATTGGGCCACGAGGGATGAGGTCCCCAGGGCCAAAACGGCTCGGGAACGGGGATGCGTACCCCCCTTAAATACACCCAGCCCCGGGAATGGGGTCTCCGGGGTCCTAAATGGACTGGGAACGGGGTCCTACTGCCACCCCCTCCCTATATATATCACCTACTGGCGGTCACCAGTAGGTAGTTATAGTTAGGACCTATTATCCATAGGAAATCCGCAACATTCTATTTGGAATAACTTTGGCGCCGGTTGCCGAATCTTCGCAAACTGGTGGGGTGCTCCGGTCCACTCCTATCCTGAAAGTCTTAGGGTGATTCGTCAAGCGGGGGCCGAGAAAAAAGGGGGATCCCAAAACATGTTTTCCCCATGCAATTTCCCATAGGAACCTTTAGTCGCAGCTACTGCCCGAACTGCTGAACTGAATTACACCAAATTTGGCAGAAAGGTAGACCTTGGTTCAGAGTTGTGCCTTTTGGTTAAATGGTGTAAATCCGTTCAGTAGTTCCTGAGAAAATTAAAATTAAAATCACATATATATCTGGATCCGCGCACCCTAAGCGTACCTTGCCAAGCACGAGCTGTATGTTAATTAGCTGTCAACACTCTAAACCAGGAAGTGTTGGCAGCCATCTTGTGCCTTGGTAGGACCGAGGCACAAGAAAACAGAAGAAAAAAACGTGCAGAATGTAAAAAGGGGGCAGGGTAGAAACACCCTGACCCCCTAGGGGCTGCACAGGGTGCGTGGATCCTGCCGATAAAAAAAAACGAACCGCGCTTCGTTGTCAATTAGCCCCCAGGACAGCCAAGTCCCGGGTCCCCCCGCAATGCCCTCACACTGCCCCGGGGATCGCCACTTCCAGGGCAAAGCATTTATAGTTGGGGGGGGCACATAGCCCCCGCAGCCCCAGGGACCGCCACCCCCAGGGCTTGTTATTGAAATTTTGGGGGGGCTCTAACGCCTCTCCAAGCCCCGGTGACTGCCAGCCCCCCCCAGCTCCCCCCCGGGCTGGTTAATGGAATGTTGGGGGGTTCTAATGCGGGCTCCCACGCTTCGTTGTCAATTAGCCCCCGGGACAGCCAAGCCCCAGGGGCATGGTAAAAAAAAGTATGCCCCGGGGACCGCCACTCCAGGGCAAAGCATTTATAGAAAAAAACATATACATATATCTATATATTCTGCTCCACTGCCAAAAAACTTGACACACCAGCACTCGTAGTAGGTTAAACCTAATCAGGTTTATTGCACAAAAAAACAATGAAACAGACGCGTTTCAGCACTTGCCTTCGTCAGTGGCTAGTATATATATATCTATATATATATATACTAGCAGCCCGTCCCGACATTGTCCAGGTATGAAAAAGAATTTCTTAAATGGTTAGAATAGGCAAGACAAAGTTTTTTTTAAAGTTCATGACATAGTACATTTATTGTTTCATGCGACTTGCCTGTGCGGCTGCTCAGAACCCCTCTTTCTGTTGCGCGGAAGGTGAGCGTGTGCTCTGTGGTTTGTTGTCCTTTCCGCAGAATGTGAATGTGTGTGTGTCCGCTCCTGCCGACGACCCTGATCAGTCCTGGCATGCACACTGAGGGCGTGTGCCTTAGTAGGTTCACGCACTCCCCAAAGACTTGCTTGGTGCACTTAGACGCCCCACATATCGGCACTGCCAAACGCCACAACTCCAAGGACGCTATTCCCCCTCTCCGCAATGCTTCCGGCGTCTCTGATGGCACACGCTCACAACAATGCTAAACGACACGCCCACTTCAAGACGTGTCAGAACGCTATTCTCGCACAGAACGCTTTTCGCAAGCATTGCTTTACAGCAGAACGCCCACGCCCACAACAGAATACTTTGTCCCAAAACGGTCTTTTTCACTTGTAATGTATATATTGGGCTGGTGTATAGCCTATGTCCATCTGCTTATACTCACCTTTCCAATGCTGTATTGGGTGTTCTGATTGGCACTGTAGTTCCGGAGCTTACCCGCCTCAAAAGTTTGGGCTCTCTCTTTATAATATTAGTATAGATATATATAGAAAGATAGGTTTCAGGGGCGTTATAGTTAGCTGGACATTTCACTCGTACAAAACCATTGAAGTATATATATTGCATCCTCTATTTTGTTTTTTTGCCATTATCCAGTGGGACACCTGCTTGATCAAGCCAAAATTTGCTGATTT
The DNA here is from genome assembly GCF_964263255.1 of Lissotriton vulgaris. Classification (NCBI taxonomy): domain Eukaryota; kingdom Metazoa; phylum Chordata; class Amphibia; order Caudata; family Salamandridae; genus Lissotriton; species Lissotriton vulgaris. Next base: position 1,818,603,941 of record NC_141687.1, read on the forward strand.
AAAAAAATAATTGGCTCTGGGTGGTCCCTCTGGGTCTCCCTCATGGCCTGCTTACCCTTAACCACCATTGTATATAATTTTTTAAAAAACTTCAGGACAGGAGAGTAAGTCCCCAAATTCTGCAATGGCTGCCAGCAGCATTTTTCTCATGTTGCTGGCAGCCAAACAGAGTGCTCGCGAGATGGTCCAAGGAAAAAAGCTCCATGAGCCAATCAGAATAATCTATTTTAAAATGGTACTCCAGCAAGACTCTCGCAGATCCAACTGTCAAGATAAAACTAATATTTTTAAACCTTAATTTCTCAAAAATTAATGAATGGATTCACACCAAATCACACAAAGCACAATCTGTAGACCAAGGCCTAGCTTCCTGCTAAATTTGGTGTAATTTCGTTTCACAGTTTTTTGCTGTAGTGCTTTTTAACTAAGTCTATGGGAAATGCATGGGGAGGTTGCATTTTGGGACCCCCTTTTTATCGGCCTCCGCGTATTAGATCTCCCTGAAATGTCCCATGCACAAGCCAGGCAAAAAAAAGAACTTTTTTGGGAAGTTTTGTGAAGATTCGTCAAATGGTGCCAAAGTTATTGCAACAAAGAAATCCTTACTGGAACTACCCAGTGGCGAATGGGATATATATATATATATATATATATATATATATATATATATATATATATATATATATATATATATATATATATATATATATATATATATATATATATATATATATATATATATATATATATATATATATATATATATATATATATATATATATATATATATTCACAGAATCCTCACGTTCCAAACAAGGATGACAAGCCACACCATCAGGTACTTTAGAAAGTTGTTTATTTGGGCATAAACAAACGACGCGTTTCGAGCTCACGGGCTCTTGGTCACATGACCGTCATTTTTTTAACTCGTACTGGTACAAAATCATAGAAAGGGAAGAAAGGTCTCCGTGTTTACAATCATCACACGGAGATCTCTTTAAAAGCCATGCATTTATTCAAAGCAACAATAGAAACTCATTGAGAATCTATAATAATGCATTTTCCCAATTGTTTGGTTTCTAAAGAAAATAAGTAAGTGAAACATTACATTTCAAGTTGAATGTATCACGTAACACTTTGCACATTAAGGGTATAGTACCCATAGTGTAATTACCGAAAAAGACAGGTTGAGAACAATGGAGGAGGTGAAAAGAGAGTATTGGAATCTGTGATTTGAAAAAAGATATAGATATATCTCTAAAGATTAACATCGCTTGGGTGTAGTACCCTCTGTATCATCATCTTATGTGTTCCAATCTCATTAATTCAAGTCAAAAAAGGTGAAAGAAAGCTATGGTCTATGTCTAGTCAATATCGTCAGATAGTGAGAGTACGTTACTCAAACATATTATTTCCTATCCCCCCCCCCCAAAAGAGAAATATCTCGTGCTCATAGTCGTATTCAATAAATCCATGTGAAGCAGTGGTGCTCATAGCAATATTTTCTATCAGTGGTTTGTCGCATCATATCAAGACGAGATCTTACACTCTAGGGGAAGAGAAACAGTGAGAACAGAACATATTAGTACACTGAAATCAACTGTACATATTCATTTTTAGGACATCATAGCTTTATACACGAAGTCATAATATACCACAATTCAACCTGTTAATTATTCCGAAATAATAATAGCTATATTCAGCAAAGAACCAAACGTTACTGAAAAACAAATAGTATTAATTAAAAAACATATTTGGAGATATATGTCATGAAATCAGAGTCTCTTTAGGGGGAAATTGGGAAGCATGCAGATCAACAGTTCACAAATGTACATACATCTCTTCGTCAATGTTCATCCCAAAAGGAAAGATACACCCTGCTTGTAAGATGAATTTGGACTCTGCTCTGCGTAAAGCTGTCAAACGATCCCCTCCTCTGATATGTTTGGGGATTGAATCCAGTGCGAAAAATTTCGCTTTGGTCCAATCTCCATCATGGTAATGGTGGAAGTGTTTGGCCGTACTGTATGCAAAGTCTTTGTTTGTGATTGCACGCCAGTGCTCCAAAATTCGCTTTTTTACGGGGAAAGTGGTAGAGCCTATGTACCATTTGCCACAAGGGCAGGTAACAACGTAAATGACATGGTCAGTGGTACACTGGATATTCTTAGTTATTCTCCATTTCCTTTTTATCCTTTTGAGCTCGACCTCCCTCACGTTGGAGCTGTGGCTACAGGCCTTGCACTTCCCACACTTGAAAAACCCTCCTTTTGCTGACAGCCAGGTTTTCTTCTTATCTAAGTGACTTTGCACTATTAGATCTTTGATAGACTTTCCTCTTCTGTAGGTGATGGAGGGATGTGGGTCTAGCCTTTCTTTTAGCACCTTATCTTGTAAAAGGATATCCCACCTCTTTCTTATTATCTGGCTGAAGGCTGAGGACTGGGTATTGTAGGTGGTTATCAGTCTTATTGGAGCTTTCGGATTTGGGGGACTGGCTCTGGAGTCTTTAAATAATGCTTCATTTCTCTGGATGAGGGCTACTCTGTCTTCACCTTTTTTCAGCATATTGGCGTGGTAACCTCTCACTTTGAACCTGTCATGCATTATTTTCTTGTGTTCCTGGTATTTTTCTTCAGTGCTGCAGTTCCTCCTGGCGCGTAAAAACTCGCCAAAAGGGATTGTCCACCTAAAGCTAGGAGGGTGGCAACTATTAGAGTGGAGCACGGAGTTCCCTGCTGTTGCTTTTCTATATATATATATATAACGTCCACAATGCTGCTTGAACGAACCTCGACCAGCCAACGCTGATGCCGTCGGTAGTAGCAGCCGCTACCTCAATATTTGTCAAGTACTGGATCCCACCAATTCGAAGGATACAGAGACGGCACACCAGGAAATCTTGCACAAATCCTTTATTGTGCACTCTTTAACCAAGGACGACGCGTTGAGGCGTAAGCCTTTTTCAAGTAACCACCATCTTGAATTTTGCCAAACTTATAGTCCCACATTTGTGTCAATGCTCAATAAACATAGAAAAAATACTTTGCTACGTACATTATGCCTGATAAGCACATTAACCTTTCAAAGCTACTATATACACACTTTAGATAAACTTTAAATTCATGAAAGTGTCAATCCATTATAAAATGCGAGCATGTGGTGTAAGGGTTTGGTAGTTGTCACATTAACTATCATAGGATGGATTTCCAATATTGGTCAGATATGGGTGACTAAGAGCTGCCCCAGGCGGTATATCTGTGGGGATTTGTAGTTCATTGTATGCCTCACCCCAATGGCTGTAGTCCGTCTAGTATTCGGACTGTGGTCCGTGATATCGTAGTGGCGATAATCCCGACCAATGGGAGGCCAGGGATTGCCGGACGAGCGCTAAGTCTACCGGGAATTGTAGTTTAGCGTGTGTTAATACGGGGGTTCGAGACCGTAGTCTCGACATTTAATTATATCAAGGGAGCTCCCAGATTTGGAGGCAAAGTGGGGGCATAGGGACCCGGTCTGATCCTGTAATAATTGGATCATTGTCGGGTATGTTAATCGAGGAGAGCTCCCCTCGTAATCTGACCGTCATATTAAATATTTGACTAGTAACATGGTAAATGGTGGTGGTGGGGTCAGGGCTCGAGTGCTTTTATATTAGGGACGAGTGTAAGGTGACCACGCGCCTGTTCCGGAAGACCACAGCCGGAAATGCGGTGCTGCATGCGGCGAGCCACCATCCAACTCCCCTCAAGAGGAGCATCTCCTACGGGGAGTTGCTGAGGGCTCGCCGCAATTGCAGCACCGACATGGATTTCCATAAAGAACAGAAGGCCATGATGGAACGCTTTAGCCAGAGAGGATACAGCGAAGAGACACTAAAAACTGCCCAGATTAAAGTCCAGGGCCTAAAACATGAAGAAGTCCTATTTAGACCATCCAAGAGTGATTCCAAAAGGAAGGCAATGGAGAATAGGAGCCAACCAACTGCACCCCGGATGATCACCAGCTATAGTAGGGGAGCTTGGACCCTGGAAAAGATAATGAGAGCCAATTGGAAATTAGTAACATCTGACCCAATCGTGGGAGGGCTAGTGGGCAATAGACCTCAGATAACCTATCGCCGGGCACGATCTCTAAAAGACAGACTAGTGCATAGTTATCCCAAGGAATCGGCCAAAATGAAGTGGCCTCCGATTCCGAATGGCTTTACCACCTGTGGCAGCTGCAAATGTGACCGTAATGGTAAATCATGTAAAAATTACAGAACAGGATCAGGTCAGATTAGAACCATCAGTCAACAAATCAACTGCAATACTGAGTTCACTGTTTACGTACTGGAATGCCCATGTGGGCTCCAGTACGTGGGCAGCACCAAACATCCCCTAAAAATTAGGATTCTACAGCACCTCCGTGCAATTTCTAACAAAGATCACAACTACCCCATGGCCCACCACTATGAAGAAGTTCATAGTGGGAACAATGGCAGCCTGAAATCTTATGGCATAGACAAGATACCGAAAACCATTAGAGGTGGGGACCGCGAAACACAGCTGAGAATTAGAGAGTCCAAAAACATTATAGATATGGAGAGCAAGGCCCCTAAAGGACTGAATTATGGGGAAGAACTAGCATCCCACATAGGCTCCTAAGACTAATCAGTACAGAGTAGAGGCAAACCCGCAGTATGATGAATGTTGTTCTGTGTTACACTATCACTTTTTTATTGAAAAAATCCCCTATATATATATATATATGTAATGAATAAGGAATAGGAAAGGCATAACCAGTACTCATGTAATAGGTTGTATCCTGTGGTTCCTACTGTCTAAATCGCATTATTATAACATATGGGGTATAGCACTATACTCACAAAGATAGATTGTATGTTGAGTATTGTTGTTGGTTTATTTTAATTGTATCACTTATTTTCACAATTTTTGACACATTCACTTAAATATATGTATGTCACCTTACACTCGTCCCTAATATAAAAGCACTCGAGCCCTGACCCCACCACCACCATTTACCATGTTAATAGTCAAATATTTAATATGACGGTCAGATTACGAGGGGAGCTCTCCTCGATTAACATACCCGACAATGATCCAATTATTACAGGATCAGACCGGGTCCCTATGCCCCCACTTTGCCTCCAAATCTGGGAGCTCCCTTGATATAATTAAATGTCGAGACTACGGTCTCGAACCCCCGTATTAACACACGCTAAACTACAATTCCCGGTAGACTTAGCGCTCGTCCGGCAATCCCTGGCCTCCCATTGGTCGGGATTATCGCCACTACGATATCACGGACCACAGTCCGAATACTAGACGGACTACAGCCATTGGGGTTGAGGCATACAATGAACTACAAATCCCCACAGATATACCGCCTGGGGCAGCTCTTAGTCACCCATATCTGACCAATATTGGAAATCCATCCTATGATAGTTAATGTGACAACTACCAAACCCTTACACCACATGCTCGCATTTTATAATGGATTGACACTTTCATGAATTTAAAGTTTATCTAAAGTGTGTATATAGTAGCTTTGAAATTTTAATGTGCTTATCAGGCATAATGTACGTAGCAAAGTATTTTTTCTATGTTTATTGAGCATTGACACAAATGTGGGACTATAAGTTTGGCAAAATACAAGATGGTGGTTACTTGAAAAAGGCTTACGCCAAAACGCGTCGTCCTTGGTTAAAGAGTGCACAATAAAGGATTTGTGCAAGATTTCCTGGTGTGCCGTCTCTGTATCCTTCGAATTGGTGGGATCCAGTACTTGACAAATATATATATATATATATTGTTTTTTTTTTTTAAATTAAAGTACATAACCTTTATTGTGGAGTGCGGCTATCTCTCTCTCAAGGGAGGATCTTGTTAATATGTAACGGCGTGGTTCAGCCACAGCAACGCACCACCAGCGAGAGCGCCACAACTTACCCGAAAAGGAACCCTGTGAGATGAGAACGTGAAAGCGACAGGGTAAACGGGCGCCACCAAAGACCACTTTGGTATGGATTACGGAATCCTTGAAAATGGGCTTCTTTGAAACGCAATGAATCCTTAAAAACAAGCAAATGAATTAATTTACTGACAAACACCCACTGGAGGGAGAAATTACAGGGACACCGAACTGCAAGTACCACAATGCATTGAACTCACTATGGGCGTCCACTAGGGGGCGAGAACATTAAAAGCGAGTGGAAAGCTTGTTTTGTTTCAATGTCCTGAAATGTTTGTCAGCGGCGCACCTTTGAGAAAGTTCAAGCAGAACGAAACATGTTAGGAATGCCGGGTTAATTTTGAAATTAAAGGACATAACCTTCATTGTGGAGGGCGGCTATCTCTCTGTCAAGGGAAGATTTTGTTAATATGCAACGGTGTGGTTCAGCCGCAGCAACGCACCACCAGCGAGAGCGCCACAACTTATCCGAAAAGGAACCCTGTGAGATGAGAACATGAAAGCGACAGGGTAAACGGGCGCCACCAAAGACCACTTTGGTATGGATTATGAAATCCTTGAAAATGGGCTACTTTGAACCGCAATGAATCCTTAAAAACAAGCAAATTAATTAATTTACTGACAAACACCCACTGGAGGGAGAAATTACGGGGACACCGAACTGCAAGTACCACAATGCATCGAACTCACTATGGGCGTCCACTAGGGGGCGAGAACATTAAAAGCGAGTGGAAAGCTTGTTTGTTTCAATGTCCTGAAATGTTTGTCAGCGGCGCACCTTTGAGAAAGTTCAAGCAGAACGAAACATGTTAGGAATGCCGGGTTAATTTTGAAATTAAAGGACATAACCTTCATTGTGGAGTGCGGCTATCTCTCTGTCAATGGAGGATTTTGTTTATATATATATATAGATAGATAGATAGATAGATAGATAGATAGATAGATAGATGGATGGATGGATGGATGGATGGATGGATGGATGGATGGATGGATGGATGGATGGATGGATGGATGATGATGATAGATAGATAGATAGATAGATAGATAGATAGATAGATAGATAGATAGATAGATAGATAGATAGATAGATAGATAGATAGATAGATAGATAGATAGATATAGATATAGATATATAGAGAGACAGAGATATTTAAAGGTCCTGCAGTGTTCCTGTCCCAAAGTAAATGTGGACAGCACAATACATATGGTAAATGTAAGAGTGTTACAACAGCCATTGCCAATGAGTATAGGAACTACACGGTTTTCCACCATATGCATTAGACGCATAATGGCAATGTAGCAGAACTGCAAAACACACAAGATGATGGACGGAATGTAGCACAATGGCAAAACATTCACCCCCAGTCACAGATCTGGGTTTAATCCATCGTTATTTTGCTCACCAAGCCATCCCAGTTCAGACATGGCCATATGCAAATGAGTCTTGACCCTGTGCCTTATGGGAACAGTCCAGCCCGAACTGCCCAGCCATGTCTTTCCTGGACAGGAATGAAGCCTCCTAGGACCGGTTTCTGGCTATCAGTTGTCTTCAGCCAGGATAGCTTGACTCCAGTGGCTTAGTGAGCAAGGGACTCACGTCTGGGCATACCCTTCCCACATAGGGTGAACAGCAAAACACACAAGATGATGGACGGAATGTTGCCCAATGGCAAAACATTCACCCCCAGTCACAGATCTGGGTTTAATCCATCGTTATTTTGCTCACTAAGCCACCCCAGTTCAGACATGGCCATATGCAAATCAGTCTTGATCCGAACTGGCAAGCTATGTCTTTCCTGGACTGAAAGACATGGCTTGGCAGTTCGGGTTGGACTGTTCCCATGAGGCACAGGGTCAAGGCTGATTTGCATATGGCCATGTCTGAACTGGGGTGGTGAGGAGTGCAAAAAAAACGGAGCAACGTACCTGTTCCGTTTTGACATCACTAAGCAGCGGAAAGGTTTTGGTCCTCGCAGCGACCCAACGGGAGTAAAAAGGTGGAGGGCATGGAACAGCGGCTCATGTGGGCAGAATTTAGCTGAAAGAAATACAAGATCCAGAGTGCTTAGCGAGCACACGCCCAGGAGGGCGGGACCTAATCCACCGGCAACACCTGAATAAAGCTCAAGTTGCTCCATTCCCCCGCAAACGCCAGCCAGTGAAAAAGGGATTCAGTTCCGAAACGCGTATGGCAAACATGGTGTACAATGGGGTCCTGGGGGGGGGCCGACCGAAGGGAGGCCTGCCCCACCCGGGGAAATTTGGGGCCGGGGAAAGGGGGGGGAAGGGGGTAGAGATGGCGCGCCCGGGGACAGTTTCAGGTTTGGTAGCTTTTGGGCTGGGGGGCGGGGCTTGGTGGGGCTTCCTCTGGGCTGGGCTGTGGGATCCGCCCGGCCACGCGGCAGAGACACCATTTTAAGGTGAGGTGTCTCGGCCGCCGGGCGGGGGATGGCATTTTGGACAATTTTTTCTGGACTTTATTTGGACTTTGTTTGGGATGACAAGACTTTATTTGGGCTTTGTTTGGGATGAAAAGCCTCGCTGCAACGGTGCACGGACTGTTCACGGAGATCGCTGGTGTTTGGCAAGGCTCAATGGCACCATGGAGAACGCGGCAACAACAGAGGTGAACTATGGAACTGCTACTAATGGCACCGGATTTCCCGGCAGGCCGGACACTTCGCTGGTGCAGGGACGGGCCGGAAACATCGCTGGAGGCCGGAGGAGCTCGGGTGAGCAGCATGCGGCTCCACGCAGCCGAGCGGATGGGCCTGTTCTGCCTGGTGCGGGCGGTCAGGCTCCCACGTGGGACTAGGTGAGTCCCGCTGCCCCTACCCGAAGGGTCCGTACGGCCGCCGGGGTTTAATTTGGGGCAGGGGAGAAGAAAGACGGCGGTGCTTCTTGGGGGATTTCTGCTCTCTCTGCACATGGGGTATCTCAAGTTTAGCTGCATGGCATTGGGTGTTGATTGTGAGGTACTGTGGTGGGTGGTAACGGGGTACCGTGGGGAGGACGATTTGGTACACCTGGCCTTGTATTTCGGTATGCAGCATGTTATAGTGGGTACCCTGTTGGAGGATAAGAGGGAACAGTGGGCTGTGGTACACGTGGTTTGTGGTATAAGCACTGTAGCGGTACTGGTGGGTAGGAAACGTAGCATCAGGGTGCAGGTAAAATAATATTGTAATGCGTTGTAGGGCATATCCTGGGGTGGGTAGGCGTAACACTGAGGGGGATAGCATAGTGCAGTGGGGTGGTAGTGGTGTAGGCTGGCATTGCCCCGTGATAGGCACTGGTGTGTTCTGGTATCGGCGCCACGCTTCTGTGTTTACCAGCTTACGTAGGGAGTTTACAGACTGCGAGGTGGCCGTTCGCGTGACCTCCGGGCACTGTTTTTGGCGGGAGGGCACTGGGAACAATGGCGGGTGACACCACGGAGCTTCGGTCAGCTCTGCGATTATCACAATTAAGGGGAAAATAGGCTGCAGCCGCTGAACTGCATCCTTTTAGACGGAGTTCGTTGTCCAGTGGTACTTACAAAATGTGGGGGGCTGTATTCTCAGGGCAGCTAATTGGCGGTGTGACCAGTACAGGACCTCATTGCTATTCAGTGTGTACATTCTGTTGATTCTACCCGAGTGAGGCAAGGCTATCCCTGACAATAGTGGATTGTTTTGACAGTGGAGAGTCCACCTTTCGGAATGTGGTACCCCAGTGACAGAGAACCATCTGTTCCCCCGTGCATGATTTCAATATCAAATGGTAGGTATGGGACCAAAAGCCCCAGCACAGAAATTGTTTCCTGAATGTGCCACAAACGACACAGGGTCTCTTGACATTTATAGAAGGAATGGGTTTGAGGGCCTTAAACTCGAGAGCTGTATTCATTTTCCCTGTTAAATAACACCCACAATCCTCAGACGATAACTAACCATTACAGAACTCAGACATTCCAGGACCCAAAAGCTGAAGAGACACGTATGCAAGCCTAGGGTAAGACAGAACGTTTAAAGCACATAGGAAGTTTAAAGAAAAACTGTTTATGGCCCAGCTCACGTAATGCATAAGCATGCTAGATGATGGTTTTTCACTATAGTTAAGAGTGACCTTTCACTACCCATGGGACTACAGGATTAAGGAATCCCAATGAGACTTGCACCACTGAAATGTTTGTGGTTTGTGGAGACAGTTCTCAGCCCGATGACCTCATGTTTGACCATATGAGTATCAATCACATTCCAAATCACCATTGTCATCTGGGTTTACGTGCCTTCGCTACACTATGCCTAGATATTTTATATCTTCGTACTGTTGTCTCACATACAACAGTCATCATATTTTCTATTTCTAATGACCTTCACAGCACCACCTTCATAGACAATGTCTTTGGTCTCGCTGCTCCATTATTGAGTGTTCTATCTATGCATAAGTTACCTGGACGAGTATGCCATCTCCTATGCTAAGGTAGGGAGGAGATATATTTCATATACAGTGGGAAAGTTTGATTACATCTTTCCTTGATTAGTAGTGATATCTTGTGGTCATGAACACAAAATATTGTTTTACCGACTTCTTAGTACGAGGAATATGGCTCTGTTGGGCAACTCAATTGTGTAGGCCTAGTGCGCTCATTCACTCTGAATCGGAATATGGAGCATATGGCCTTGCATCCTTTAATCTAGCATGAGCGATGCATGTGCACTGACAGGACTAATATAATCTACTTTACCGAAGTGGTGGGATCCACATGTTTCTGAAGTTGCGAAAGATTGGGTAAGTGGAGAGCAGAGCGGGATCATATGCTTGGCAATCCAGGTATGGTATTGTACTTACTTTTAGATGCCGCTTACTACCCCTGTCGAGGTGCCGGAGCACTTTTCAGGGGGTAGCTTGCTACGCCGGAACCTATAAAGGATTAGTATAGTGAAATATGAAAGTAAATGAATGGTGGATCGGTTAGTGAATTTCTTTGGATTCAGGGGGACTGCGGAAGGATAGTAGAGGGACAGAAGTTTTGCGTTTATGTAGCGCACGTACAGTCTGTTTTAACGCGAGGGCCATCAAAGACCTGATTGTAAGGCAAATCTTGGTACATTTGGTGCTACTGTTTCGGTAGAGCAATGCGGTGTTGCACTTTGCGCCTCAGTTTCAGTGAAATATATTAAATTCGGGGCCCAGGTTCCTGTTCTTGCATTTTGTGTTAGAATCCCAAGCTATAAAATGTATACATACTTTTCTTTACAGTTTACATATTGCTGATCTTTTCTATGCAAAGGTGCATTGCGGAGTACCACGCTGATATCTTCTGGAGGCCCATTGTATTAGTGTGCAACAAGGAGGCAAGCGCATAGAGTTTATGACAGTGACATTTTTCACAGTTGAAGGCCTAGAGGAACAACCTAACAAAATATCTGCAGATGCGCTTGTGAATACGGCAAACAAAATTAACGTTTCAATGGGCCGCGGACATTTCGAGTCGCGCGTGGGTGGGAGGTACGTTTTTCCATTTTATTAGTATGAAACAAGGAGGCAAGCTCATGAAATTTATAAGAGTCACTTTTCACAGTTGAAGTCCTAGAGTAAAAAACCTTACCGAATATCTGCACAGGCACTTGTGAATACGGCAAACAAAATTGACGTTGCAATGGGCCGCGGGCATTTCGAATCGCGCGGGTTGGGGGTACGTTCTTTGCAGTGGGCTTTTTCCTGGCTGACAGGCTCTGGGGGTGACGCACTGTGTAGAGGACTTCTTTCTGGGCGCCAGAGAGGAAGCACGGTCCCATGTTGGTGTGGTCATTCTACGTGTGTCAGGATTCTCCCTAACGCAAGATCTGCAGGAGTCCTAAAGTTACGAAAACGAAATTGGAGCCCAATCACTTCCTGGTCCGAAGCATGGAATTTGCGAAATTCCAAGATGGCGGACGGCACAATGAAGTTAGCAGTCTAGTGTCTTAGAGTGTTTTAGAGCGAGTTCCGGTGAGGCGCGCGCTCTGTCAAAACTGCGCACTTCACCGCGTTTCTTGACGAAGACGGTTGATGAAATCATAGCGAGTCATAGAAATCTTACCCAAGTGTTTAGTTTCAGAGTTTAAGGTATCTGGGGAGTATGAAGTAACAGAAAATAAGTGTGTCTTTTCCAACGAGCTTAAACGTCGAGAAGCAGAAGAATCTTCTGACAGAAAAGCCACGTTTGAGAGTCTTCGTTGCTGTATTCCGTAGCGCAGTGTCAGCAGCGGGTTTGAGAGACTGCGCGAGTGAACCTCCGTGTCACAGAGACTGCAGAGAATCGACGAGTCGGAAGAGGCCCGAACTTAAGGAGCTAAGTCACAAAAGAAATCATACTGTACAGTACACGTGTTAAGAATTATCATAGACTGAGCAATAAGAGGCAATGTTGTTATAGAGTGCACTCTAGTAAAAACGCCAATGTGAACTTACAAAACTTCAAGAGACAAGTTGTTGCATTTAATGACTGCATATTAAATCTAAGAATTACCAAGTATTAAGACGCTTTCCTGAAAGAATCTCATAAGCAGGAAAGATCTAGAGATACCTTACCGGGGAATTGAGATAAACAAGATTCCACCACAAGGGATATAAAACAGATACTCACCTTTAGAAGAAAGATCCTGAATACAAGGTTATGGAGTTGCTATTAGTGTGAGATGAAACACAAATAGGCAGCCCTGGTTAAGAAAACCTCTCAGAGGAATAGAAGAGAAGCAGGTCTACACAGTCCCTTGGGTATGTCACAAGGTCAATGAGAGATAAGAGAGTGCAGGGTTAAGAAAAGGTTTCACGGTGTCTTGTTTATGCTTAGTATTCACAGGAATCTTGTTGGGCAGACTAAAAGCCTGAAGAGGATATCGCTAGAATACCGAGGGACCAGGACCAGTCTCTTCTGTGCTTTATTTTCTTATGGTTATTTTCTCCACTTTTCCCCTTCCCTTTTTCTGATTGCTTGGAGTTACGATTACACTCTGACTCCGACTGATTGGAGAGAGGGAGTCGGAAAGTTAGCATCATCTGTTCCTGTGCAAGTCGACAAGAGAGAGATTCGTGGACTCTGACAGAGTGAAGTGCCCACGTTGTAAATTTGCACCCGAACAGAATGGTTGAAGGGGTAAATTTGCAGACCTTAGGGGCGGTATTAGATTCCATACAAAAAGAATTAGTGGCAGTTAGGCAAGAGAATCAAGGTTTGAGGCAAGAGGTGATAAATGCTAGAAAAGAGACGGCAGAGTTAGCACAAAGAATTAGACAACCACTTTCTGAAAGTAGAGAAACTCCCTCCACGTCCACAGTGGAAACAAATAGGTTAACTACACAAGTGATACACTCATTGTCCCCAGTCATTCCCTTGGCAGCACCAGAGAGGTTTAGTGGAGACCCACAGAAGGCGCAAGTATTCATCTCCCAATGTACCTTACATTTCATGTGTCGTCCTTCTGTCTTTCCCGATGCACAATCCAAAGTGGCTTTCGTCTTATCCTATCTGAGTGGAGATGCTGCCGCTTGGTCAATGCCCATCGTTTCTCGAGACGACCCTCTTCTACAGAATTATGACGAATTTAAGAAGGAATTTTTGCGTATATTTGATCGAAGGCGGATTTCCCAGGCAGTAGATAATGAGCTTCTGGAATTAAAACAGGGAAACAGAGACCTGGTGGCGTATCTGGCCCAATTTAATAAGTTGGTAATGGAAACTGACTGGCCAGAAAATAAGAGGACAGCCATTTTTTATCGAGGTCTACGAGATGAACTCAAAGATGGATTGGCGCAAATTCCTAACCGACCAACAGAGATATCGGCCCTCGTAGATTTGGTTCTTGAGTTAGATTTCCGGCAAGGAGAAAGACGAGGTGAGAGAAGACGAGAATTTCGAAGCACAGTGCCTCGATTTGATAGAGCCAAGCCGGAAGTTGGGAAGGTTGCAGAAGGAACCAATGGCCAAGAACCAATGCAAATAGGAACAATAAGAGGTCCACTTACTAACGAAGAAAAAGAGAAGAGACGAGCCAATAATCAGTGTATGTATTGTGGTTCGAGCGGTCATTTTGTGAGAAATTGTCCAAAGAAGCCAAGAGGAACATACAGGCCGAAGGAAAACTAGTTGCACCACCTGTAGAAGGAGTTGTACAGGTGGATGCGAGTCAAAATTCAACTCCACAAGAACACCAACTGGCCAATACCTTGCAATCGTCGTCCCCTCATCTAGTGTTATCAATGACGATAAAGTTCCGTCAAGAAGTTCAAGAGAGAGTGATGGTAATGGTGGATTCAGGGGCGACAGGAAATTTTTGTGACAAGCGATTTGCAACCAAGATAGGTTTGAGAGCAATCTTAAAGGATAAAAGTTAACCAGTTAGAGCTATCGACGGGACAAATCTATCTTCGGGACCTATAGTCAGTCACACTGAAACGGTACAGTTGATAAGAGAAGATGGACATCAAGAAGAAATCCAGTTTAACCTAATAGACGCACCTCAGTTCCAGCTAATCCTAGGACTTCCTTGGCTCACGGAGCATAATCCGACTGTAGATTGGGCAGCAAGAACTATAGAGATGTCTTCGGACTATTGCAAGAATTATTGTTTCGGAAACCAGAAGAAAAAAGACCAAGAAAATCCAGCTCAAGCACTGTGTTCCGCGAATGCAGTTGTGTGTGTAATCAACACCCAGTCCATTCCATCGCAATATCAAGATTTTGAAGATGTATTTGATGAGCAGGAAGCTGAGCAATTGCCACCTCATCGGGTATATGATTGCAAAATAGACTTTGAACCAGGAGCAAATATGCCATGTAGCAGAGTCTATGCCTTAACGGAAAAGGAGCATGAACATTTAAAAGAATACATACGCAAGTACCTGGCTAACGGGTTTATCCGACCTTCTCAATCTCCAGTATCCTCGCCTCTGTTTTTTGTGCCGAAGAAGGAAGAGGGCGAGTTACGAACTTGCATAGACTACCGCGCAATCAATCGGATCACTAAGAAGAATAGGTATCCACTCCCTCTCATCTCAGTTTTATTGGATCAGGTGAAAGGGGCCCAAATATTTACTAAACTGGATTTGAGAGGTGCCTATCATCTCATTCGAGTAAGAGCTGGTGACGAGTGGAAGACCGCTTTTAGGACTCGGTTTGGATTATTTGAATACCAAGTAATGCCCTATGGGCTATGCAACGCCCCAGCAGCATTCCAGCACTTTATCAATGATGTCCTTAGTGAATTCATAGACCAATGCGCTATCGTGTATATAGACGATATTTTGATCTACTCTGCAAACACCCAGGAACATCAAGTTCAAGTGAGAAGAATTTTACAAAAATTGAGAGAGAACAAGTTGTTTGTTAAGTTGGAGAAATGTGCCTTTGATGTCACTGAAGTAGAGTTCTTGGGGTTTGTGATATCACCAGCCGGTATACACATGGATAAAAGAAAGATTCAAGCAGTCTTGGAGTGGAAGTCTCCAACCAGTGTGAAAGAAGTACAAGCCTTCATTGGCTTCGCAAACTTTTATCGAAGATTTATCAGTGAATTTTCTCGACGAATCCTTCCTCTCACAAGGTTATTGAAAAAGGGGGTGCAGTTTCAGTGGACCAAGGAGGCGGAGTCAGCATTCAAGAGTTTGAAGGAAGAATTTACATCAGCTCCAATTCTTCTTCATGCGGATCCATCCGAGCCATTTTATGTGGAAACGGACGCCTCAGATCTGGCGGTAGGAGGAGTACTTTCTCAGAGAAATAAGAAGACGGGCCAATTACATCCGGTGGCCTATAGATCTAGGAAGTTGTCACCTGCTGAAGTCAATTATACAATCACAGAAAAGGAACTGCTGGCAATTAAGGACGCCTTCAAGGAATGGAGACATTATTTGATGGGAGCTCATCATGTTGTTACGGTGTTCACGGATCATCGGAATCTGAAGTTTTTAAAGTCTGCTCGGACCTTAACCCCAAGGCAACTTCGTTGGTCGCTATATTTCGCTGATTACGATTTTGTCATCACATTCAGACCAGGGGCGCAGAATGGCAAGGCGGATGCCTTGTCCCGGATGGGAACAGGAGAAGAAAAGAACCAAATTAAGACACAAGCGATCATCCCTGATTCCAAGATCATAGGTGTCGTGGAAACTCTGAGTGTGAAGGAACAGATAACTCGCGCCTTGTCTCCAGAGGACATGTTAGAATGGATTCAGCAGGAAGATGGCAGAGAAATATTGGATGGTCTACCTTACCACTCGGGAGCCTTGTACCTACCAACATCCGAATTGCAGAATCAGGTTATGAAGGAATGTCACGATCATTTACTGGCTGGACATAAGGGAGAGTTGAAGACTACGGATTTGGTGAAAAGAAGTTACTGGTGGCCACACATGAGTAAGGACATTGAGTCATACGTGAAAACTTGTGAAATATGTGCACAGGGAAAGTCAGAACGACAGGCACCTAAGGGTTTGTTGCAGCCTTTACCCACTCCACCTAGTCCTTTGCACACAATCACTTTAGATTTAATTACAGAACTTCCTTCCTGTCAAGGTTACAACACCATTCTAGTAGTGGTAGATGCATACACCAAGATGGCGCACTTTGTAGCTATGAAAGGAATCCCAACGGCCAAACAGCTCGCTACTCATTTTAGTGAGCAGGTGGTGCGGTTACATGGCATTCCTAAAATTGTCATTTCAGATCGTGGCACCCAGTTTGTCTCTCACTTCTGGAGAGTTTTCATGAAGGCTCTTGGAACTGAGACACGATTCTCCACAAGTTTCCATCCGGAAACAGATGGACAGACAGAACGGGTGAATCAAGAAGTGGAACAGTACTTGAGACTATTTACCTTAAAACAGGGTGGGGAATGGTTGGACTACTTGTGGGCTGCAGAATTCGCTCATAACAATGCCACAAATGTGTCCACGGGTTATTCACCGTTCTATTTGAACTATGGAAAACACCCGAATTTCTCCATGCTAGATGTTCCACTTCCAGTACCAGCAGTTCAGGACTTGGTGACTCATCTGTGTCAGGTACATGAGTCTGCATCAACAAATTTAGAACAGGCCAAGAATAGATATAAGGGGTATGCTGACAGGAAAAGGAGAGATTCCCCACATTTGGAAATTGGAAGTGAGGTCTGGTTAAATACTAAGCACTTACGATTAAAAGGAAATAGAAAGTTCCAGCCAAGATTCATTGGTCCTTACCCTATTGCAGAACAGATTAACCCAGTCACCTATAGATTGACACTACCCACGAAACTCAAGGTACACCCAGTCTTCCATGTTTCGTTATTAAAAAAGGTAGCTCAGGGTTTGAGACAAGAAAGAGCTCCACCACCGATTCAGTTGGAAACGGGTGTGGAGTTTGAGGTAAAAGAAATTCTTGACTCCAAAATAGTGAGGGGAAACCTGTACTATTTGGTGGATTGGAAGGGCTATGGGCCAGAGGAGCGGTCTTGGGAGTTGGAGTCTGATGTCCATGCACCCAGGTTAGTAAGGCTTTTTCACCTGAGGTATCCAACCAAGCCCAGATGGGGAGGACCTTCCTTGGTGGGGGGTACTGTCAGGATTCTCCCTAACGCAAGATCTGCAGGAGTCCTAAAGTTACGAAAACGAAATTGGAGCCCAATCACTTCCTGGTCCGAAGCATGGAATTTGCGAAATTCCAAGATGGCGGACGGAACAAGGAAGTTAGCAGTCTAGTGTCTTAGAGTGTTTTAGAGCGAGTTCCGGTGAGGCGCGCGCTCTGTCAAAACTGCGCACTTCACCGCGTTTCTTGACGAAGACGGTTGATGAAATCATAGCGAGTCATAGAAATCTTACCCAAGTGTTTAGTTTCAGAGTTTAAGGTATCTGGGGAGTATGAAGTAACAGAAAATAAGTGTGTCTTTTCCAACGAGCTTAAACGTCGAGAAGCAGAAGAATCTTCTGACAGAAAAGCCACGTTTGAGAGTCTTCGTTGCTGTATTCCGTAGCGCAGTGTCAGCAGCGGGTTTGAGAGACTGCGCGAGTGAACCTCCGTGTCACAGAGACTGCAGAGAATCGACGAGTCGGAAGAGGCCCGAACTTAAGGAGCTAAGTCACAAAAGAAATCATACTGTACAGTACACGTGTTAAGAATTATCATAGACTGAGCAATAAGAGGCAATGTTGTTATAGAGTGCACTCTAGTAAAAACGCCAATGTGAACTTACAAAACTTCAAGAGACAAGTTGTTGCATTTAATGACTGCATATTAAATCTAAGAATTACCAAGTATTAAGACGCTTTCCTGAAAGAATCTCATAAGCAGGAAAGATCTAGAGATACCTTACCGGGGAATTGAGATAAACAAGATTCCACCACAAGGGATATAAAACAGATACTCACCTTTAGAAGAAAGATCCTGAATACAAGGTTATGGAGTTGCTATTAGTGTGAGATGAAACACAAATAGGCAGCCCTGGTTAAGAAAACCTCTCAGAGGAATAGAAGAGAAGCAGGTCTACACAGTCCCTTGGGTATGTCACAAGGTCAATGAGAGATAAGAGAGTGCAGGGTTAAGAAAAGGTTTCACGGTGTCTTGTTTATGCTTAGTATTCACAGGAATCTTGTTGGGCAGACTAAAAGCCTGAAGAGGATATCGCTAGAATACCGAGGGACCAGGACCAGTCTCTTCTGTGCTTTATTTTCTTATGGTTATTTTCTCCACTTTTCCCCTTCCCTTTTTCTGATTGCTTGGAGTTACGATTACACTCTGACTCCGACTGATTGGAGAGAGGGAGTCGGAAAGTTAGCATCATCTGTTCCTGTGCAAGTCGACAAGAGAGAGATTCGTGGACTCTGACAACGTGTGAGCTCGACTCCATGGCCAGGGAGCACGCCCACCGGAGGACAGGGGGGTCGCAACGCGCAGTGGGGTCTGACGCCGAACGGTGCCGCTGCCATGTCGGGGCTGCGGGGTATGGTAGGTGACGGGGGGCGGTTGGGGGCACTGCGGCAGGGGTTTCTTCCTGGCGGACGGGCGCAGGTGTGGGACACGCATCCGGAGGGCTTCTCTCTGGTGGGACGGCCGGCTTCGGCGGACTGCCTGCAGGCGCGGAGCGGCTTCTCAGGCCTGATGTGGACCGGGGGGGCCTGGGCGCCAGAGAGGGGGGCACGGCCCCGTTTTAGTGCGGCATACCTGTAGGGAGCTCGATTCCGAGGCCAGGAAGCACGCCCCGGGGGGGTGACGTCGACTGAGGGCATGGCCCTATACAGTTAGTGATGGAGGGCATGGCCCTATGCATGGGTGACGGAGGGCATGGCCCTATGCATTGGCGACGGAGGGCATGGCCCTACGCAGGTGACGGAGGACATAGTCTATGCATCGGTGACGGAGGGCATGACTTTCTGCAGTGGCGAGGCCCTATACGTTGGTGATGGAGCTATACGTTGGTGACGGAGGGCATGGCCCTATACATTGGTGACGGAGGGCATGGCCCTATACATTGGTGACGGAGGGCATGGCCCTATACATTGGTGTCGGAGGGCATGGCCCTATACATTGGTGACGGAGGGCATGGCCCTATACATTGGTGACGGAGGGCATGGCCCTATGCATTGGTGTCGGAGGGCATGGCCCTATACATTGGTGACGGAGGGCATGGCCCTATGCAGTGGGACGGAGGGCATGGCCCTGTGGGGAGGGGGAGGACCTGCCGGCGGTTCAAAGGCATGGACCGGACAGCACGAGGCTTGAGGGGGGTCCGCGGCACTCCATATAATTAGGGGGTGGTCCTGCCCACGGGGTCATGCGGCACGTACCGGTTTAAGGGAGGGGGAGTCCTAGGGGGGGGTCGAGGACCGTTACCACGTCCCTCGAGTGGCGGTTCTTCCTAATATATGGGGGAAGAGCAGGAGAACTGTTTGGATTATCGGGGGTAGGTCAAGCACAATAAAGTATTTAGCCAGGTGGAGAGGCAAAGTGACGTATGCTAATTGTTACTGTTGTGGATTGTGGGAAGCAATTAGGGGAGGGGGTGGGGGTGAGGCAGGAAATTACATATTCATGAGGTTTAGATTGTGCGGCGCAGGCCAAGGATGTTATTGTGTAGAATGCACCTGCTTCCAATAAAGCGGCCTTTATCACACTTACATTGAGCCTCGGGTCGGTGCTTTCTTCCCCCCCCCTTTCGCCAATGGGCCCCAATGGGGTCCTGGGGGAGGGGGGGCGACCGAAGGGAGGCCTGCCCCGCCCAGGGAAATTTGGGGCCGGGGAAAGGGGGGGGAAGGGGGTAGAGATGGCGCCGCCCGGGGACAGTTTCAGGTTTGGTAGCTTTTGGGCTGGGGGGCGGGGCTTGGTGGGGCTTCCTCTGGGCTGGGCTGTGGGATCCGCCCGGCCACGCGGCAGAGACACCATTTTAAGGTGAGGTGGCTCGGCCGCCGGGCGGGGGATGGCGTTTTGGACAATTTTTTCCCTCCCACCCTCCCTGGGTCATGATTCGGGGGGGGGGTCCAAGGGCCGGCATCTCTACTTACGGGGGAGCTCCCTTTGCGGGGTAGTTTGGGGGTGACGGGGATTTTGGGCCGTGTTTTGTTGGAGGCTGGTGCATACAGGGGGTGTTTGGATTGGGTGGGGGGGGTTTCGCATGTCGCTGGAGCAGGTGTGGGGGTGCATTCTGTATGTAGGGGCGGTTCTTCCTAATATATGGGGGAAGAGCAGGAGAACTGTTTGGATTATCGGGGGGTAGGTCAAGCACAATAAAGTATTTAGCCAGGTGGAGAGGCAAAGTGACGTATGCTAATTGTTACTGTTGTGGATTGTGGGAAGCAGTTAGGGGAGGGGGTGGGGGTGAGGCAGGAAATTACATATTCATGAGGTTTAGATTGTGCGGCGCAGGCCAAGGATGTTATTGTGTAGAATGCACCTGCTTCCAATAAAGCGGCCTTTATCACACTTACATTGAGCCTCGGGTCGGTGCTTTCTTCCCCCCCCCCCCCCCTTTCGCCAATGGGCCCCAATTTTGCTGTGCGGACTCTTTCCGGCCCGCTGCTGCCTTCTGAACAATAAAGGGTAAACTCACTGCTGCGTGTGGTGTCTTCAACTGGGAGCAGTTTCTTATGGCATATATATATATATATATATATGTGTTTAAACACACAATTTGGGCACTTAGTATGCACTGATTAATTTTCACTGTTTAATAGAAGAATGAGTTACTGTGGGGCTCAAGTTTGAAATACACTGAATAGAATCCCGGTCTAGATGTTGAATTGTGATGGTCTTAACTCACTGTGATACATTTATATTTAACGGTATCTAGACTATGACAAACAACCAATTAATGGTCAATGTGGCAACTTAAATGGGAATATAAAACTTTCTGGAAGCCCACTGGGGACATATAACTACGGTTGATGGCTTGAGGATATTAATTAATGTTCTTTCCCCTTCAGCTGCTCAGACAATTCATGGCTATGAAGAGTTTTTTCATATTATTGTTGTATCTTTACCCACTTGGGGAAAGCGATACTGTGTATTTGTTGTGTGTTTGAGTTGAGTTCATTGGAACAAATCAAGTCAACAGATCATTACAGAAAATGAGTTGAACCAATCAATTTCGAAAATGATCAATTTTAATACTTGTTCATATTTTTTATTGCTGTGTACTATTTGTGAGATATGTTCAAATTGCATATATGTTATATCTATACTTTTTATCACTATATTTTTTTCATTTTCCTTTGTGGTGGTATGCACGGAGAGCAGTTTTTCTAATTGTTTAATGGAAAGCAGAGTCTGTCTACTATGCCCATGCCGCTGTAAATGCAACACGCAGCAGTTTAAAATGTAAGACAAAATGGCATCTGCGGTATGTGATCAAGGCCGTGAGAACTGCCGAAACGCGTCTGAGCCTTCTGCATTAAAATTCAAGATTTATTATCCCAGCCATGTTGGTACCTTTTTTCATGACAAAGCAGGAGTAGATGAGGATAGCTTTACAATGCAATGTAAATGTTATGGATGAAAGTGATGAGTTGTAATGTACCTCTATGTAAATGCTTCTGTTGAAACGTCTGGTGTCCAGCACTGAAGTCCCCTTCAGTGTCTGCATCCAAGATATCCTCAGCAGCTTTTTTCTCCTTTGGTTCCCCTGCCTTTTGCCTTGGTCAAGCATTGAAGCCTCACCAAAGCATCTACATTGGGGCTTATAGTGGGATGTCTTCATCTATCCAGAAGCAATGCTGCCTTGAATGCGCTGGAGTAGTTTGAGTTGTTCTGTGGAATGTGGCCCTCACCTTGCTCCTCTTTTTCCACTAGCACGAGAAGCGCTACTCTTTGCAAGAGTACTTCCAGAGACTGCCCATCTTCATGGCCAACAGGAGGAGAGTGGAGCAGCATAACGCAGAGAACCACAGCTTTCAGTGTAAGGCTCTTCTACTGGGCTACATGATGCCCATTGCATGGAAACGCGCTTCTGCTTTGTTAACCCTTTGCGAGCCAGAAATTCCTTGATAGTACACTCTGCTATGCTCACAACTGCGCTTGATATGAGTGGATGGATGACAGAAGTGAAGGATCAGACTCCTTCACGTCTTTCATTTAAGGACTTTCTGCTGGTGCTAAGGGGAAACATCCTTTACAACGCGGTAATGACACTGCAGTGCCATTACAATGCGGGTTTGCTGGAGGGCGCTCTAGGCTAAGGAATAGTAGATTTACTATTCCAGCACCTTCCCTACTGTACGTAGGCTGGTGTTGGAATAGTAAATCTTACTATTCCTAAGTCCAGCACCCTACAGCGCAAGTCGTGGTAACGACTTGCGTTGTAAAACATGCGTTGTGATGGTCTGCGGTGTTTTATACCGCGTTGTACCATCATACATCCGGTGCTAAGGATGTCTATCCTTACATGGGTGAAGCACTACTTTTACTTAAGACTATGACGTAAGTCCTGATTCACTTCAATGATCTATCACGTACACTACAAAATACATCTGCGTAGGAAAGCATTACAGAAGTACTGGTTGCATAGTGGTAGCACGCTACGCACTGGTGGCAAATGCTGGGCTCCACACACATGTTGAATGTACAATAGATCCCTGCTCTCATGGTAATCTCACAAAGGGTGGCCACAAGAGCCCATTGCCACACTGCAGTGTGCGTTAATGCACCCATGACACACTGTACATGATCTGGTTGCTGGTAAGGTGCTACTGCCATGCTATACATGTGATTGCTGTTAGTGAAGTTCCTTCTGGACACAATACACATTTGTTCACTGCAGGCTAAGTCCCTATTGCTTTTACACCAGTGCAAACATTGCTGGATAAGACACCACTGTCCCACTAGACACCTGCACTCTACAATGTATGTCACTACAGCCATACCACACACGTGTGATCACTGCACATGAAGACCTTCCCACCATACCTCGCATATACTACTGCTGAATGGTACCAAGCGGCACAGCCTGCTCACTGCATGTAACTCTTCTTTTTCAGTGGGGCTCAACCAATTTTCAGATATGACATTTGAGGAATTTAAGAAGCTGTACCTCTGGAGTGAACCTCAGGTAAACCCTGTTTGCTTGTGTTGATTTCTACATAGACTGCTTGTCTCTGTGTGGAAATGGGTGTGTGATGTCGATTTTGTTTGCACATGTAATGTTCAAAATCTGATAAGATAAATGTGTGTAAGTGCACCTCGTTAGATGTGGCTCTTAATAAGCAGAGTTTCTATAACTTAATGAGTAAGTTCTCCCTGACTGATTCTGATTAGGCCTGGGCAGAGTTTGCAGAGTTCTTCTACGTGGAACTCCGCGAAGTGACCAAAAACTCTGCTGTGCCATGCGGAGTTCCGCAAGCAACGGAGTGCATTAACTTGTGGCATTTACGCAGATTTTTAGAACCAGGTGTTTGTCCTGTGCTGGAAAATCAGCAGCTGCTTTTATCTGCCACTCGAGTAGATTTTCTACTCAAGCGGCAGCTTCCACAAAAAAAACAAATGGTTTCTCAACATGAGCGGTTGCGCCAATCCACAACCGCCCATGTTGAGAAATCCTCCTGGGAGGTGGTCTAGCGTTGGATTTTTCTCACTCGCGCTCGCCAACTTAATGTTGGCGAGTGAGGAAAATACTCAGCTCTGGCCTGCGCCGCATAGCACGGAATGTGGAAAACTCTGCAAACTCCGCTAAGGGAGCGGAGTTCACTGCCCAGGCCTACTTCTGATACTCTGATTTCATTTGTGTGACTTTGTTATAAAGTGATAGGAAATGGTGCTGTAGACATGCCCTGGCCTCCAATAATGCATAATAATCGACATGCTTTCCTAACCTCTGTTCTTTCCCCTTCATTAAATATCATGCTGTCCTTTGAGGAGTTTGGCCTTTTCGATTAATCGATTTCAGACTCCTAATTCAACTTTTCTCATTCATAGAACTGCTCTGCCACAGGAGGAAAGCTCAGTTCCAGGAGTGTGCAGTATCCAGACTCAATGGATTGGAGGAAAAAAGGGAATTACGTGACTCCAGTGAAGAACCAGGTATGTGAGTGAAACGAGCCTTGTGTGATTCTAGGCAGCTAGGTCAAAGATTAGAAGAAAGTCTTGTAAGCAAGGCTGCAAGAAATGTTGCTCTTGTATTGCAGCATAATAAGAGTGTGGACACAAGGAAGTTGCATGTCAGTAGAAAGGGATAACAACAGGCATGGCATATACCAAGCAAGGAGCAGGCATCTGGTTGTACACTATACTCGCACACTCCACTTTATACTTAACAGGTTTCAAGCTTTTGCCAGTGAATGGCCTTTGCCAGAGCCACAGGAGGTACATCATGGATGTTGCCTATTTTAGTGAGCACGTGGAAAGGTTCACCAAACGCATTTGTGCATCTCAAGGTCTCGGCAAATATTAGGTTGTTTTAGTTGATTTGTGGGGTTTCAATAGAGCCTGATTCTGTGGCTGATGTAGAGTTTTCTGATGGAATTTCCAGTTTCTCTACCAAGAGACCATCTCTGCCATGGAAATTGCCAATTTGAGTGCAATAGGGGAACTTTGACTGAAATTACACCAGTGAGTAGGTAAGATGGCTGTACCTCTGCCTCCTAAAGTAAACACTATAATGTACCCATAAGGTGGGTTCATAATGTCAGTGCCACTTATGTATCTTGGCTCCTTAACATGCTAAGAAGTGTGTCTCAGAATATAAATGATGCCGTACTCACCTTTAGGTGAAGGCCTGCCACTAGAGGAACTGCAGTCTTTCAGAGGTAACTGTCAAACATAGGCCTTGTCTACTAAGCTAGACACGCAACTGCAGTGCCGCCATCTTGGGTAGGGTTATCATCGCAAATCTGTTTCTGCCAGCAAGTAAATCTCTCCTCGAAATTAGATGGCTAAGTTGATGTGGGCACAGATGGTGGGTAGCTCGGCCAGCATTCAGTTGAGTCCATATTTTCGCAGTCGCACTCCTCTAGTTCCTACCATTTTCTTTTTTGAGAGGATGTTAGTAGGATATCCTTCGTCCCTCAACAGATGTCCTGTTCCCACACCACGTTCAGAGCCAGAGGAACAGCTGGGTTTCTGGCAGCAGAGCCTCAGCGAGCTCCACTGTAGGTAATGGCAGCCATTCACCATAGGAACAGGATTTTGCTAATTTAACCATGGGTATTGCATGCAGGAAAACAGCTGGAATATACTCAACACACAGAGAGCTTTTCCCCTGCTTGACAGGAGCATTTATGTATTTGTTTATATTTTGTAGAAATACATTCCCAGTTGTCAGGATTGATCGGAGCACTGTTGGTGAGAACTCCCACCAGGACTGTGAGGAACTCTAACTTTTGCCTTCTGCCCCAGTGGTTTGGCAGCCTGTTTGCCAAAGTATAAACAAATGTGTTTTGGATTCAGAGATAGAAGAGAGAACATTAGACCTTATAAGTGACCTGCCTTGTGAGTAGGGCAAGCCAGCTACTGTGATAGGCCATGGGTTTTCAAATTAGGCTTTTCAATGTAAGATGCCAAAACCGAGGTGTTAGCCATGCTCTTGCTGTAATCTTGAGCACTTCATTGGCGAGTAGCACGCTACTCTGGACATAGAGGGACATAGAGTCAATAAGTATGTCTGTCTAGGGTGAAACGTAGGTGATGGCAGAGCTGTCGTAGAAGTGATATACTTCTCTGTGCTATTTTACTCTGATGACCACCAGATTCTCTTCACCAATATTCAGCTCTACAATGACGTCCATATGGATTACGGGCCAGTTTAAACTGCCTGACAGGCTCCTTGAGCCCATCGGAAGCCAGCCGGAATGACCTGCCGGTTTCAATTCAATCAGCCAGTCGAAAATGAAACTGACGATGTTGGTAGTAAAGCCTCCGACCTAAGATCGGAGGCTTTACATCTGACACCGTAATAGGCCCTTTAGTTTCTCACGTTGTCTCGCGTCAGGTGTGATGCCAGCTTTTTCCTTTACCTTCTGGTACATATATTTTTGCATTGGTAATTTTGGGATTTTTTTGTTTACTAAAAGAGGGTTGCCTCCTCAACTAAAACGAGGTTGTCAGTGACACCAATGTCTGCAGGAACTAGGCTCCCCTGAAGAAGGGGACTATGTGCAAGTTTTTATTAGCCAGTTGATGGTGACAGGTGGCCTTTAGGCAATATTTGTTGGTAGGGTTGTCCTAATGTGGTCACAAACAACAATGTAGTACATTTTCACTGTTGGGGATTCATGCTGCTATAATGGCAATTCCTCCACCAAGGGTCAGTGATTAGACCTCTTTGGCAAATTCCTGCTACTGGTGGATGATATTACTCTACTTCAGTGAATGACTATGTTTGTAATAAAGGCCATGGGCCTGATGTAGGTCACCAAATACCGGTCGGTAACGGCCGAATTCGGCCGTTACCGACCGGTATTTGGTGATTGAGATGGAGGGGCCATTATTTTACAGAATCAGTAAATTTACCGAATCGGTAAATTTACCGATTCTGTAAAATACTGAATCGGTAATTTTACCGATTCGGTAAATCCCAGATGTAGGTGGCACTGTTTACAGTGCTACAGGCCTTCAGAATTCGGTATTTTATCACCCAATACAATTGGGTGGTAAAATACCGAATTCAGGTGTACATGCACATCTATCTGTGCATGTACACCTGTGCCATGTGACACACTGACATGCCCTTAGGGCATGTATGTGTGCCACATGGCACACAAGCCTGGAATTGGGGTGCTACAGGGTGTCAAAGTGACACCCCGTTCACCCTTGCAGGATTCGGTATTTACCGATTTGGTAAATACCAAATCAGTATTTCCCATTGATTCCTATGGGCTTCAAGGCCCATAGGAATCAATAGGAAATACCGATTCGGTATACGGAATAGGAAAATAAGAATTACCTACATCTGCCCCCTTCCTATTTACCTACTCTTAAATACCGAATCGGTATGATTCGGTATTTAAGAGTAGGTAAATAGGAATTACCTACATCGGACCCTAAGTTTCCAAGATAGGTTGATATATATGCAGAAATTGTAGGTGTGCAGAATTTTTGTAATCCATCAATAATACGTGAATTCTCACAGAATGGGGAATCATTTTTGGGACCCAGTTTTACTGAGTGGAATTTCGCCTATCACTAGTTGGGTGGTAACTGTCTAAGAATCAACCAGGGTGGGGAGAAGTGAAAGTGAGGCAGATGTATGAAAACGTGTCCTGTCCTCTTTTACAAGCATGATTTGCCATCCAGTAAAATCAGGTCAAGTTCCTGCAACTGGAAAAAGCATGTGAGAGCACTGGGCCACTTATGAGTGAGTATAGCGGAATTCAGTAGGGGAGCTCTGCACCACTCAAAACTGAACCGGTCCAAACCATCAGTCAGAAGTGTCACATGTGAGACGACCTGAAAATGGCTCACATCTGCATGCTGCAAACATGAAGTGGGACACATAAGCAAACTAGAAACTTGGACACCGTAGGAAACCCTCCCATGTTTAATAACGTTAGTGTAGTGTCAGGTCGACATGATTTCAGAAATAAAGCTTTAGTTTAGTTGTCTTTAAACAGTGGCACACCTCCCCACCCCCTAGGACTCAGAGTACAAAAACAATGTTAGGTGCCCTGTGTCATCAGCTGCTGCTGTAGCAGTTCCACCTTTCAGACTCAGTTTCATCCTGTGAGGCACAGCCATTAGTTCGTGAAAGCTTCTATCACGAGTCTGAGGAAACTGGATGTTGTAAACATGTATGTGCTGCATTTAACTGTAGATATGCATTTGACATATGCATGCATTAGAGTGAAATGTTAGAGTATAGTCATTTACTATACACTTTCTGTCACATGCATGCAAATGTTTTGATGTAGTGACAGAAAAGAGAGGCAGCTGGCCTCTCTTGTATTGCAGTGTTTGGGTTCCTGGCAACTACTTTCTTAGTTAAGAGCCCCTTGTTTGTGACACCTTTCTATTGCATCACCCACTGTGTGCTAAGTGTAGCCGACCTGATGCCAAATAAACCTTGGGAAACGTGTTTCACATACAAACAGTTGAAATGGGACTTTCAGAGGGCCGTAAAAATCTGTAAGATGACACTGGGCAAAGGACACGTGTACAGATAGGCAGAGAGGAGAAGTTCAGATATGGAAACAGACAGAGATGTGCAAGAGACAGATAAAGCTTACTTCCCCTGGGGGGCCTCTTGGAAGGTGGGGGCCCTGGGCAATACTAATCCACTTTGCACTTGCATTAGAACAGCTCTTTTGTATTTTTTTACTGCATTTTGTCTCAAGAGTAGCAGTTAGTTAAGTTCGAAAAGGAGGACTTTGACACCTCATGCCCTGCTAGAAATAACTGTGGGGCATATATACATAGAAGTGGCGGAGCGTGTCGCTAGCTGTCATGGCTTAACCCCGCACTCCGCCACTTCACAAACGCAGGGCTGCACCATATTTACAAGAATATTGTGCAGCCCTGGGCTGGCGCTACACCTAGCATTCTAGCGCCAATGTAGGCACCCTTGCACCATAGTGCAAGGGTGTCTGCTTGCAGGGAAAGATTGTTTATGTGCAGGAAGGTCCCCCTTCCTGCACATGAAGAATCCGTAAATGCGTTTGGTGTGTGCTGCTTAATACAGCACACATGAAACTTACAAAATGTAATTTTTTGTAAAGATTGTTTATGTGCAGGAAGGGTCACGTTCCTGAACTTAAACAATCCAAGGCATTTTGCTTTTTCCATGTGTGCTGCAGATAGATTTTGTATACAGGATATTGTCTACACTTGTAGGTCCATCAGGTTATGCATGCTAACTTCTAATATGAAATACCAGCAGTATTCAACTTCAGCCTTTGAACATTAGCCATTTTATGATACTTGGGCGTGAGGGGACCTAGGCTACTTTAAAAAAAGATTTTTTTACCTGAAGGTATTCTGGCATCAGCATCAATAGTTTTGTCACCTCTTTTCTACATGTTTGTTTATGGTTACTTAACTTGGGGCTCTCTATCACTTAATTTTTATCACTAATCACTGAAACAGTATGTTTTTGTATTATAATGAGAACAAATAACTCAGCTTGGCTGAACTGAGTTCTGTGACAGCAGAACTCAGTGCAATGGGGGGCAGGGGCCTAGCTCTGATTGGGTAGGGCTCCCCATCCTCAAGATGGAGGTAGCCCGGAGTTGTGCTTAACCTTGCCTGTCCCACCTGAGTGAGGAAAGGGGGTTGGCAGAGGCTGGCACACCCCCTTTCCTCACTTAGGGTTTCCCGCCTGTCTTCCCGCCAAAGTGGGGGTCAGAACCGGTTGGGTCCAGCTGCTGAGTACAGCAAGTGGCCTGGAGAAGCTCACAAAGGCGGTTACCCTTTGAAGCTTCCTCTGCCCATCCTGGGGGAGGAGGCTCGGCACCTCGTCCCAGGATGTGCATTGTTTCAGGCCCCCGAGAGCGGCGGGCTCTCTACCCAGGGGTCCAGAAACATGTCTGGTGGTGGCAGCCTTGGTAGCCACGCAGTCAGGACACTGGGAGTTGGTTAGGTTTCAGGGGGCATCTCTAAGACGCCCTCTGTCATGCATTTGGCATTAAATCCCACACTGGCATGAGTGTGGGGTTAATGTGCTGAGAAGTTTGATATCAAACTTCTCAGTCTTCAGTGTAGCCATTATGGTGCTGTGGAGTTCGTAATGACAACCTCCCAGCACCATATATTCTTAATGGCATCACTGCACTTACAGTGCCCAGGAATGGCCCTGGGTACTGTAGGGGCACATTGCTCATGCACCTCTGCCCTCACCACTGGCATAGTGTGCCCAGCTAGAGGGGGGACTGATGTATGCCAGGGCAGTGTTTGTGGGCATGGCACACAGGGATGTGTGCCACGTTGACCCTTTGTTTAGTTCTGCACCAGGACACTCAGCCTGCAAAGGCAGTGAGTGTGTGTCAGGGTAAGGGCCCCTAAGGGTGGCACAATAAGTGCTGCCGCCCTTAGGGGTCTTCTCTGGTCACAGTGCCCTGGGTACCTAGGGTACCATTTACCAGGGACTGACATGTGGCCAGAGATGCCAATTGGGTTTAGGTTTCAGCACAGTTTTAGGGAAGGAACAAAGGCCCTAGGCACCTGATTGACAGGAGCCCAGGGCACACTCAGTCAAAGTACATCAGCAATTTAGCAAAAAGTTGGGGCATACCATGCAAGAAAGATGGCAATTTCTCACCAATGTTCTCTTCGTAATTCTTCTCCACCTAAGTGATAAACCAAGCTAGCCTCAACTTAGCTTCATACACGCACTTGTGTACTAGAACTGCACAATTGTACATACAACCTTCTTGTACTGAGGAAATTTATCCTTCTGCTATCATGTCTCCTTCAATGCAAAGGTCGCGAAGGCCAGCGTCTTGAAAGCGTTTTCGATAAATGGAAATTACATTGCAAATGGTGTAAAATATCCCCATTCGAAGAATGATTCTGTCATACATTGCTTTCTGCTTCCACACGATCTCAGTTGCTTTTGCGTAGAGAGCTTAATCTCTGACCACTGCAATTTTTGCCAAATGCAGTGATTCTCTTATTAGCTCTGAATGTTTCAAAATGTCAGTGACAGTGATCAACTTAGTTGCAGGGGCATTAATTGTGGTCAATGGAATCTCGTGATACACTAAGGGCCAGATGTAGGAGCCTTAATACCGGTCGGAAACGGCCGATTTCGGCCGTTTCCGACCGGTATTTGGCTTTTGAGATGTAGGGGGCATTTAATTTACAGAATCGGTATATTTACCGATTCGGTAAATATACAGAATCGGTAAAATACCGAATCGGTAAATTTACCGATTCTGTAAATCAAGATGTAGGTGGCACTGTAATCAGTGCCACAGGCCCTTACCGAATTGTTATTTACCATGGAATACTATTCCATGGTAAATAACGAATTCCAGTATACATGCACATTTGTGCATGTATACCTGTGCCATGTGGCACACAGACATGCCCTAAGGGCATGTCTGTGTGTCAAATGGCACACAAGCCAGAAACAGGGGTGCAACAGGGTGTCAAAGTGACACCCTGTCACCCTTGCAAAATCGGTAATTTTACCGATTCTGTAATTACAGAATCGGTATTTGCCATTGATTCCTATAGGCTTCAAGGCCCATAGGAATCAATGGCAAATACCGATTCTGTAATTACAGAATCGGTAATTACCGAATCATACAGATTCGGTATTTTTACTGAATATTCTACCTACATAGCAATTACCGAATAGTGAATACCGAATCTGTAAAATTCGGTATTTACCATTCGGTAAATTGCTATTACCTACATCTAGGCCTAAGTCTCTAGTACTGATGTTAAATCGTGTCCAACTTGGTACTATCTGTGCGAGGCTCGCTTCTTTTAACAACCCCGATTATGTTCTTATTTTGTGCAAGATTCAATTAGGGACCACATTCCAGCAACTTCAGTACTTGTCATCGATGGCTGAGGCCCAACTCATTCACCAGAAACATACATGAACAATTCTTCAGTATTTGTGGTGGTCAATCTTGTTTGCTTTTGTTTATCAATGCTTGGGAGAGGAGGTTTAGAAGGTTGTAATCCAAACAACTTGGGCTGCACAGCTATACTGTTGACTCGATGAGTTGTCCCCTTACCAGTAAGTGTCTCTTCCAGCCTAACAATGTTATCCCAAGCAAAGTTAGTGAAGACATGAGGCTGAATGTCGGCTCGAAGAACAATTTGCTCATTTAAGATAGCAGCAAGTTTCTGAAGACACAAGCCTGTATCAGTTTCTTCCAGTTGGGAGTATAAAATTCCATGACCAAGTCTGTTTAGGTTGCAAATGATTTCAACCTTGCCTGTCAACGTTTTTATGGTATGGGAGCAACAATTGCGTGGGGGTTTCTGCTGGCCAGGTATGATTGCATATATAATGTCCTGGTTGAATCAATCAATCAGTGGTTTATAGAGCATGCTACTCACCCGTGAGGGTCTCAAGGCGCTGGGGAGCAGAGGGGCCAGCTCCGAGTCAGTCAAAGACCCAGGTCTTGAGGTCATTCCTGAATGTGTGGAGGGTTGGGGAGCATCTGATGTTGACCGGGAGCTCGTTCCAGGTTATGGCTGTGATGTAGGAGAAAGCTCTCCTAACGGTTCTGCTTCCTATGCTATGCGTGCATAAGTAAGGCGACCCTTTTGGACGGCTTTGTGTTTTCTGGATCTCCAGTCCGAAGTCTTGATAGGAACAATTTAAGGTAATTAGGCGCTGTAAATAAATCTATATCAACGTCTGATTGATAATATGGCCACGGTGCTGATGTCAAGTTTGTTTTAATCAGTGTTCTTATGTGCAATGATGTTTAATCAGTGATCTTGTTCAGGTCTGTTGCCTTAACCTTTAAAACTGATAATTCTCTTTTCAAACTCTGGTTTTCTCTTACAACGTCCTGTAGCATGACACTATTAGGTTGAGCCAATAATTTTCCTTGGTTGTCTGGGAATATGTAGAGGCAGTCACCAAACTAGGAGTCAAATTTTCTTCTCATATACTTCTTGGTTGATTTGTCTATTCCCTGCATTCTTCCGCATGTCATGAGGGTTTCAAGTCTTTTAGTGAGAGTCGTCAAATGTGTTACCTCTTTGTTAGGAATAATCACAGTTCTAATGAATTGAAATAACTCATCATATGCTTCATCTCTCATATTTTTTCGGTGATCATCGGTTTGAATGATAGATGCATGATCTTTCTCCTTTGCATTAACCCTTCTATAGTTCCTATGCAGATGCATGATAATGCGATACAAAAGGGGATGATGGACGGAGCGTCTGAGCCAATCATACACTCACCCCCAGTCAACAGATCTGGGTTTAATCCATCACCATTCTTTAGCTCACTCAGCCACCCCAGTTCAGACATGGCCATATGCAAATCAGTCTGACCCTGTGCCTCATGGGAACAGTCCAGCCCGAACTGCCAAGCCATGTCTTCTCTGGACCGGAAACAAGCATCCTGGGACCGGTTTCGGATTCATAATCCTCATCAGCCAGGCTATCTTGAATCCAGTGGCCAAGTGAGCAAGGGACTCACGTCTGAGCATACCCTGCCAACTTAGGGGGAACAAAGCGATACAAAAGGGGATGATGGAAGGAGCATTTGAACCAATCAAACACTGACCCCCACTCAACTGATCTGGGTTTAATCCATCACCATTCTTTAGCTCACTCCGCCACCCCAGTTCAGACATGGCCATATGCAAATCAGTCTGAGCCTGTGCCTCGTGGGAACAGTCAAGCCCGAACTGCCAAGTCACTTTGCCACTGGATTCAAGCTAGCCTGGCTGATGATGGCTGATTAGCCAGGAACCGGTCCCAGGATGCATGATAATGGGCTTCTGCAGCCACTATGTCCCTACTAGAAACTGCTAAGATCTTTGAATCACAATGAATGGTTGCATACTCTCAAAAAATTTGTCAATTTTAAGTTCCGTGGCCTTGATTAATTTCTCATGCTTTGGTGTTCCCTTGTAGCATTTTATCTTTCCACCAAATATACATTACCCAGCATACATGTTTAACTTTAATGATGTTCTTCAATTAAAGCCTTTACTCGTGCGGTCACTCGTTCCAGCATCATCACTGACACTTGCTTCAGCTTTTTGCTTAGTAGCCTGTAAATCTCTATTCATAGTAAACAGGCTCCTGCACTTCCTGTGGTAAAATACTTGGGAAACGGTGTTGCTTTCCACATTTCTCACAGTGTCTAACAGTGGAATGTGCCTCATTACTTGAGCTGCCTCTAACAAAGTTTTCCATGATGAGTAGTTCTGTGGTGTTGCCGGCATAACTCCATGTTGGACATTTGACCATAAATGAATTATACACTGGGGATCAGAGGGACAGGATGAGCTTTTTTGGTGTTCCTCATGATGCTGCACGGTCATTCACCACCATCGCTGGAAAAATAAATACATTAAAATATTTATTAATTTTACTTGGTTACTTAATATGATCATAATTACTATTATAATTATTATCAATTTACAAAAAATCACATTTACAGAAATTGTAATTTTAAATAATAAAATTCACAATAATACAGATTGTGAAAAGAAAAAAAAATCCCATTCACATCAAGGTATCTCGGAAGTGGAATAGTATCACACAAAAGGAAAAGAGTTATGACTTGCTATCTCATATTTTCCATCTCTAGGCGTCCATACCTTGCCAATAAATCATTTTTGAATCCATCTCCCCAAGCGATACCATACCATGGTTGACTCTAGGCTTAAAGGGAGGGTAAAATGCACAGAAGGCTGTATTCGAGTTTATCGACTGATAGCAATGAATCGATGAGGGGGTAGTTCAAGGAAGGTTAAGAGGTTGGAGAGAGGTGGGTTTGAACAGGAGACCTCAGCATAAATTATGGTGAGTCCTTGTCTACAGCAAGAGGAGGTGGTTGTGGGCACTGGCATGAATAATGGGCTCATAACATTTGTGTGTTTTTGGAAACGCTCATAGGGAAAAGGGCTGTCTTTGTGGAGGAAATAATGAGGGTGTGTGGACAAGGTTGTGGAGAGAGGAATTTATGGCAAATGAAACAAATGCCAGCACTCTCTGTAGGTCTGACATTAGCTACGAACTTTTGATTTTACTCAAATTATTTGTATACTATATTTACTTACAGGTGCTTTCAGTCAGCCCGCTTCAGACATTGATCTGTTATTGTGTAATCCACATTTTTCTTCCATTCGCTACAGTGTATAGCTCAGCCCACTTCAGCCTTTGGGTAACTTTACTATAATTGACATATTCTGTCCCTTTATCCGGAGCACATAAACACACAAAGTTGTTCCCTTAAGAGCCAGGAAAATTGTTTACAGTATGTGCTTTTTGAGATCAAAAAATATTTTTGCTTTTAGCCAGTGTTTTTTTCAGATTGACGAGGGTATGGCAGCTTCCCTAACAATAAAGCTTTGGAAATTATGACATAAAAAATAAAGCATTGGCAAAGCTAAAAGGCTGTCAGCCATCACCAAACCTATTGGCTGTGCCAAGGTGTGTTTGTTGTGTGGGGGCAAGTGGATGGAGTTTGTGTGGAGAGCAGTATAGGGTTGTGCATCCAGTGCAGCAGCACCTGGCGCTGACCTAGAGAGGAGGGAAGGAGGGCGCTGGGCTTAGAGATAATATAGATTTAAGAGCACTTGCTACAGAGTTTCATGTACATACAGCAGTTTTCAGGCAACAACAAAAATGACAAGGTAGAACGTGGTTAATGTCCTGCTGAAGAGAAATCGAGTTTTGTCTAGGCGGAGTCTTGGCTCCTCATTAAGTTTTGCCGAGGGTTAATATGCCTGCTGCAAAGAACGTGTACCAAGCAGATCACAGAACCATATTTTTTGTGGCTAGCTAAGTGGGTTACTGCGTTTGTCACAGAAATTCTTTAGTCACTTACAGTTCCTAATATAACACAGTAACCTATGTACTCTCGTCAAAGAGCTGCTTGCAAACTGCATGGTTTTGGTTAGAACTTTATATTTTTTACCCGTCTTTATTTATCCTACAGTTCTAATAAGGGTTTGTTTAGTTAGAAATGCATTTTTATTAGTAAAACCAACCCCAGCCACTGAGGTAAGTTTTAAATATTGAGTTTGTGCTTATCCACACCAAAAACTCTTAAAATATACAGCCTACTAGAATGGATGGCATGTGATTCCTACACCTTCTAATCCTTATTGTGTTATGTAATATTTCCTATAGATTGATGCATACATCTATTAGTCTGATGTAAAGTGCTCTGACATCCTACTCTGGTATGAGTAATACTATAAAACAAATTAAATGCATCTGAGAGAGGGGCTGTGGGGAGATCAGGGGCACTGGTGGAAGGTGGTATTGAAGGAATCTGTGTAAAAGGAGGTCATTAGGTGGCTCCAAAATGATTGTCGCACCAGATGTCACCAGCACTAAAGCCGGCCCTGTGTGGGTATTTGTGGTGTGTTCAGTTGACAGTGTATCCTGGATAGTGGGAGATCAGTCTCGAGTGACCTTTTTATTTTATTTTTGTTTCCGACATCTGCAGGGCCCGTGCGGAAGCTGCTGGACCTTCTCCACCACCGGGTGCCTTGAGTCTGCAGTGGCCATCAAGACTGGGAAACTTCTGTCACTGGTAAGAGAGGTCACTGCCGCCTCTGGGAGGAAAGGGTGCCGCCCTCCCTACGACGAGTCACTTCTTCCTGTGGGAGGAAGAGGCAGTTCTGCCACTAACAACACGGGGCGGCACTGACACAAAGAGGCACCGGGCCATTAGTGAGAGGCGACAGCACTGTCACTGGTCACAGAGGGTGGCACAGCCACTGCTTAAGAGGCAACGCTGCTTGCACTGCTGAGAGGGGGCGCCAGTAACACTAGCAAGTGGAGACACCACTGTCACTGGGCATAGAGGGCAGTATTACCACTGGTAAGAAGGGACACCACATCACGCGTCATAGGGGGCGGTACTACCACTGGTAAGAAGGGACACCACATCACGCGTCATAGGGGGCGGTACTACCACTGGTAAGAAGGGACACCACATCACGCGTCATAGGGGGCGGTACTACCACTGGTAAGAAGGAACACCATAATCACAGGTTACAGAGTTACTCCTGCCACTGATAAAAAACACTGCTGCCCATAAAAGCATGGGATGCTGCTAACACTGGTATGAAATGGCACTGCTCCCACTGGAAAGACGAGCATTGCCATGGACTGGAGGAGCACCTGCGTCTTTGGCGAGATGCACCGCGACGGTCACTGGTCAGAGGAGAGGCTGATGTCATTGCGGTCAGTGGAAAGAGGGGATGGGACTGCCACTGTTAAGGAATATTGCTATTACTAGTCTCAGTCTCACGCCAAAGAGTACATGGCATACTATGGTGGGCGTATCTAACTCTCTCTACCTCCCACCCACTGGCACTGCCCCTTAGGCCATAACCATCCTTCCTGCAAAGCACATCACCGCTGCTGTAAAGACTGTACTGCTGCCTAGGGGCTTCCGTCACCAGAACACATCACACGGCGGGAGAGGACAGAGAGCACTACAGTCTAAGGTCCTTTCACTCTGTGCGTAGAGAGAGCACATCACACAAGATACAGGGCAACCAGTACTCACAACTTGGCTTCTTACTGAAAAAACACATCACATAGTGACATGATAGGATGGGGCTGACAAAGGATGGAAACTCCTGCGGTTTATTAGGTCTCGCCTGTCGATGCGCATGCGCATCGAGCTTGCGAGACTATGGGGGCTTAAACACTCTTTAACCAACTTGCAAGGAATCGTGGCGATTCCTTGCAGTGCCCGTGAAATTTAAGCTCAATGCGCATGCGCATTGAGCTTGAAAGCGCGTGCACATGCCCCCAGCCGCCTGCCTTGCATTCCCTCAGGCGTACTCCTCCCTCACCCCCGCTCCGCCCCCTCCCCTGCCTGCCGTGTCGCATTTCTTCCGGTCCCTCAGCCGCACTCCAGGCCCCTGCTGCTTTCACACCCTCTCCCCGCTCCGGTCCTCCCCTGCCCGCCGTGTCGCATTTCTCCTCCCCCCTCCCCTTCTCTGCCTTCCCTCCGTCTTGTCTCTTTTGGCCCCCCCTCCTCCTCCTACTCTCCTCCCCCCTCCTCCTCCTACTCTCCTCCCCACTCTCTCTCTCACAGCCTCCCCCAGCTCCGCCTACACTTAGCACCACTTCTCATGTTTGTATTGTAGATTTATATCGCGTTTTCTACTCCTAGTTTGTGGACGGGTAGCGCCGCTCCAAGTAGCCAGAGTTATTTTCTATTGCTGGGTGTAGGTATTGCAGCTGGCTGTACACTAGGCAACATCATTAGAGCTGCTGTACCAGTTAATTGCATCTGGAGAAATAAACAAAAGTTTAGCAACGGGTTATTCACTTCTTTCCCAGTTTCCCTGATACAGAAGCCTACAGGCCCGCCCGCCTCTGGCGGAGGCCCATAGGTGTCACTAATGGCCCGTTCCCGCCCTGTGGGTCAGAGTTCGTCTCGGTTGCTGAACTTTTAGAGCTCTGTCTGGCGTCCTTCGGTAACTGTTTATCGACGCTGTTTACAAGATTGTGTCTTCGAGTCGAATCTGAACGCCTTTTATACCAGTGTATTACAACCCCACGGAGCACCGCTGTGCACACCTCTGCTCTGCACACTACAACTCTGCATAGAGCTTCCAACGTGGCACACCCCGCAACCTAGCATGATACACAGTTGGACACGCCACCACCACGTGGCATATCACAGCTCAAGATAGTGTACTGAGTGAACATACACACACGTTGGCACCACGGTCTCCTTCAAAACACACGCATTGGCACCACTGTCTCCTCCAAAACACTCACGTTGGCACTACTGTCTCCTCCAAAACACACGTGGTGGCACCACTGTCTCCTCCAAAATACACAAAACACACACGTTGGCACCACTGTCTCCTCTAAAACACACACGTTGGCACCACTGTCTCCTCTAAAACACACACGTTGGCACCACTGTCTCCTGCACATGTTCTCAGTCTTAAACATGATGCGTATGAATGGTGGATACGGCCTTGTTTTCTGTGTTTAGCTCTGCCACACCCCTCCCGTACCGTAGACTGCCCTCTCACAGGTCCGCACCGTGAAACTGGGTCAGACAGGGGCTGCTGCTTTCCTGCCACAGCTCCTAGGGAAGCGTCCTCCCTTCCGGGGATTCAGTCACA
Organism: Lissotriton vulgaris; assembly: GCF_964263255.1. Classification (NCBI taxonomy): domain Eukaryota; kingdom Metazoa; phylum Chordata; class Amphibia; order Caudata; family Salamandridae; genus Lissotriton; species Lissotriton vulgaris. The sequence goes on from NC_141687.1 coordinate 1,818,643,097, forward strand.
CCGTCATTAATATTCAGTGTCATTTGTTGCAACTGCTGTTCTATGTAGCCCTAACATGGGGCTTTCATCCCGTGCAAGCACCCCCTGTGTACAGAGGGTTCTTCAAATCGTCTACATGATCTGACTGCGCCTCTCAACTCCTGCTGCAGCGCCTGCAGCTTCGACATCATATGGAATCTTCAACTTCACACTTCATTTGCTGACCATTCTCTTCCTGCCAGTGCTTAATTTGTAGAAGTATGCATGCTGGGGTCCTAAGTGGTGCTCAGAAGCTCGTGTCTGGCGCCAATGAATACCAAATGTGCTGGATACCAAGCCTGCCTGCTCTCGATTCCACCTCATGCCTCTCTCCTCCACCACCATGCTCTTCATCTCTTGAATACCAAGTCTGCCTGCCCTCAGCCGCACTCCAGGCCCCTGCTGCTTTCACACCCTCTCCCCGCTCCGCCCCCTCCCCTGCCCGCCGTGTCGCATTTCTCCTCCCCCCTCCCCTTCTCTGCCTTCCCTCCGTCTTGTCTCTTTTGGCCCCCCTCCTCCTCCTACTCTCCTCCCCCCTCCTCCTCCTACTCTCCTCCCCACTCTCTCTCTCACAGCCTCCCCCAGCTCCGCCCCCTCACTTCTTAGTTGCACGGCCGCTAGGCCGTGCCTCCCCTACTCTCCTCCCCCCACCTCCTCCTACTCTCCTCCCCCCTCCTCCTCCTACTCTCCTCCCCACTCTCTCTCTCCCAGCACAACCTTGCCGCTCAGGTTTGGACCCCCAGAGCGTTTACTTTTCAAAGTAAGTCGCAGATTAGAGCGTTACTTGCAAATCTCCAAGGTGAACAACCCATAAACAATTCTAAAAGCACTAACTCTAATGATGTGAGACCTATTGCATTTCCAATGCTTGTTCTGATTGCCTCCCACTTCACATGATGGGCAGACCCCACTCCCTTGCATCCCATACACAGCTGTAGGCCCAGTTGCAAAGCCAAGGAAGGTAGTGTGTCGTATAGAGCACTTTTACTCAGGGTGCATTCTACTGTTGTCCATTTCCAAATGTTTTTTTAATTTATTTTCTGTAACATGGGAAAGCAAACTAAACTCTTCAATTTCTTCATTGTTGTAAATAACCATTTTAATCCCTGGCTGTAAACTTATAGGCACTCTTGGATTCTTATTTTAAATACATGCAATATGCAGTTAATGTACAAAAAACACATAATCAACAAAGAGACATAACCAATAGCAAAATTATTTTTTTGTATTTTTATTGTTGAGCTTTTCAGTAATTCAGGGCTCAAAAAATATATTCACTATAAAAACATTGAAAATGTGGGCCTGAATTACAGTTTTGGCACAGTGTCCCTGCTGTGCCTCAGTACACTGCCCTTTACTGCAGGCAGCCACCCATCCTCACTTTGCGGGCAGACACCTTGGGGTCCCTTGGACCCTCATCAAAGGTGTGCCCTTAGGGCTAATTAACTTGCACCACCTCGTATGTGCAGCACAACAAGTTTGTCTTCTGATGGCTGCATTGCCCCTGCACACACTACATTTTTAATGTGACTTAAGGTTCAAGAGGTTTCCTCATTTACATGGGGACACTTCTTCATTCATCAGTGGGAATGCTCTCTTGTGATGACGCTGGCGATATTATCAAAAGGGGGACACAGGTATCGGCAGCCCCTTCTGTAATTGTAATTGCATTTATATAGCTCTTACTACCCTTGAGGAGGTGTCAAAGCGCTTTTTAGGCGAGTAGCACGCTACTACGGAATCCCAAACGTTTTTTTTTTCTGAGTTTTTATGTAGCGTGAACTTGACCCGAAGGTATCAGAGCGCTTTACATAAGCACCAGTTGCGTTACACAAGGACACAGTCATTTTTGGTAGGCGGGGAAGATTAAGTGATTTACCCAGAATCATAGGATGTTGAGCATCATTGCCGAGATGCAAACCCGGTTCCCCAGATTTGAGATCGACCGCCTTAGCTGTTAGACCACATCCTCTCCGCATGGTGGTGAATTAGTACAGGGTAACACCATAGTGCTCTAAAGGCATAAAAAGGAGACACAAATGTCTGTTGCACTTCTTTAATACTATGTATTACACAACCCTAGATGTTTATGCAAACAAAACAGAGAAAAAATAATTCATGTTCGTTGTAAAGGTAAACCAAAAAAAAAGGCAAAGAGGTCATGAAGTGCCTTCTCCCCTTTGCTGTTCGCTGTTGAATATCCAAGAAGCCACTCTTATTTGCTGCTTCAAAAATTGAGTGTGGAAAAGAGCAAAAGAAGTGTCAACCAGTCTGAATAAGATTCAGTTTTATTTTAACTATGATTTTGTATGGCTGAGCAAGCATTGCACACATTTTTACTTGCCAGAAGTGAACCGGTGCAGTGCTGTACAAATCTAGGCTGGTTTAATTTCCAGCTCATTCACGAAGAAGTGACTTCTTGCCAAGAATAACCTTAAAATTAGTACCTATTTGCAATGGGAAGACACTCAAAAGTGCCAAAAAGTAGTCATTCCAGCCAGTTCATGTTGTCCTTCAAAGTTACACAACAGAGTGTTGCTAGGAAACAAGAGTAGACTTCGGTATCTGCTGACATCTAAGGGAGGAAGCGGGGCAGTGCCAATGTCTTTCCTAAGGTGGTAGTTTATCTCAGGTTGGATGCCAGCCTGTGTTCCAGTTCCCTCATTTAGACCATTGAGATCAGGCAGAGGGCTGCTTAAAACTGGGGTAAGTGGGCAGAGCCAGGTTTCTTGTTCCGCCTGCCCACATCATACAGATGGTGAACTCTAAGACATCTTTCAAACTACCTCAGCTCCCCTGTGACATCTTCAAGTCTTGTTGCGGCCAAGTATTTAGGTTAGAGACCCCATCCACACCCAGTCACACTCTACACTGGCTCAGTTAAAGGCCGATTGGCTGTCTTATGAGGAGCAGGCTTCTAACTTTGTTTTCAATAGGAGGAAGTCTGGCTCCTACATTCAAACAGATTTGTGAGGAGGAGGCATTTCATTTGAATGAAACACTGTCAATAGAAGAAATTGCTCCTTGTAGCATTGTAAACCATACCAGGGGAAGAAGCACTATTAGAAGAAGGTAAACTGTTCCAGAAAAAGCTGTTCTACCACCGACATGAGCTATTAGCGAAATGAGAACATTTTAAAATCACAAAAGTCAAATTTTCTTAAATATTAATCTGGAGATGTTTACAATCAAGTAAAGTGTGGTATGCTGGCCTATGTACTCCCTTTGTGCTGCTCGTGTAACACTCCACATTCCTACACAGACTACAACATAAAGATACAAATGACAAACAGAAATGGCTGACACATGTTGCTTATGGACTGGATGTTCTCTTTAGTTGCTAGCCCTGTGTGACTTTCCTCTCAGTATTATTTTCTCTGATTCATGATCTTGTTGTCTCATCCCTGTCTGTAGTCAGAGCAGCAGCTAGTGGACTGCGCCCAAGCTTTCAACAACCACGGCTGCAACGGGTGAGTTTCATAGTCTTCTGTTGTTTGCCTTACTGTAACACATGATGGTCACAACTGTAAACATCTGCAGCTGCCTCTAAGGCAGAAGCTTTGGTACCAAGCACCTTATTGTAAGATACTGGTGAACAATTGTTTCATGGCAAGTGTATCATGCAAATCATTCTATTCTCATTCCCTTCTGCAGGGAAAATTAGATATATCAGACCTTAGGTTTGTAAGCTGACCCTATTCACTAGTACCCAGAAGAGACTAGACGTATTAAACAAGAATCTCAACCAAGTGAGTACCTATAAGCGATAACAAAAGTGACAGGCTAGGATTGCTATACCATCCCTGAAGCTTGTCTCCTGGGCCTTGTCCTGCGACCTAAACAGGGTAATGCTGGGATACATTTGTAGATTTATTGCTGATATTAGCAAACAGTGGGTTGTGACCGTTAAGAAGTTCATATCCAGGGAAAGCACTTGACTTCACAGGGAAAGACTATAGGTTTACGGAAACACCCTATAGCAAGGGAATGGGACGAGTCAGGCCTAGACTTGTCCGAGACTTGTGAAGGTGGTTATATCAGATCCACATGAATAACAGACCTACAGGTCCACATTCACTTTTTATTGATCCACTCTCACAGCAGCATACATCCAGTTTATACACCCCCTCACAATCCTACCTCTCCTAGACATTCAATAAATAAAATTCCGTAGGTACAGTATCCACAATCAGAATATCCGGTTTCTGTAAAATTCATAACACGATAAGGAATATTGGTCACATTTCCATTTCACATACTGGGCCACACTTTATCCGACTTTCTTTTTTAGGAGCCTTCGGGTAGCAGGTCACTGGTTTAACCTACTGGTTTTTTTTTTGGAACACATTATATTGAGGTATATGCATATTATCCAACCCGGCCAGCGCAGCCCATAAGACAAATAAACAAGTGCAACAAAAATGTGGTAAACATAAAATATAACAGTCCTGCCATCCTCCCCCAACACCCCATCCACCTGCAAAGTTGCAAATGGAGTTTAAAAAAGAAATGAAATACATTGTTATGTAGTTCCTATAGTACCCATGCAGGACCTGCGTGTTTGAATGACATAAACTGTGGGGATTGGTGGCAGACTGGTTCCGTACACCCCCCACTGAGCATGTTAGCCTGTTTCGCATTAGCTAGCTCACAGTGCTACTAGTGTCTCCCCTTATCGGGGAGAGAATAGTTTCTGGCAACTTTAGAACATGACAACCCTGATCCCTCAGGATCGTGGAAACAATGTACTACTTTTCGCTCAGTCACTCGTGCTCACTTAGTTTGTCTCAGAGATACACAGAATAAACTAAGCGTTTCAATAAGGATTTATTGAACAGTTGTTATTCCTGTGTCGAATATGTGAGCTCCAACAACCGTTAGACGGTAGCAAATATATATATGATTAGCAGTACAGTGAATATAAAAGGATAGTACAGTTCTACCATCTTGCAATAAGCATAAATAAATACATGAATATAAAATGCAGGATAAAGGTGCACGTACTCCTACGATGCCTATCTAGTTGTACCTAAGTGTACCTAGCATGTGAGTAGGTGTAAAGCCAAGAATCCCTCTAGGATTTAGTCTAACCCCATTACCTGAAGTGAGAGGATGTGGGACCCCGTCCTGGTCTCAAGTTGGACACCCCGCAAGGGATGTGTTAGACCACGGTCATCTGGAGCATCTGCATGCAGGAGCCTCAGCCTCTTTGGTCAGAGTGTCGGCCTGGAAGTCTTGGTTCCCTCTACCAACCCTAGCAAGATGTGCTGTATTTATACAAACATGTATCTAGGGTGTTTGTTGTCCCTTGTCTCATGTATTAGCCATTGTTGGATGTGAGGATGACGTATGGGATGAAACTTGTATGCAATTAGATAGCGTTTTTTGCAACTTTATCTGGGGTTATAAGAGAGCTAGGAGATCGCTAAAGATGTTAAAAAACCAAATCGGATCAGGCGGTCTCAATTTTCCTGATTTAAAACTTTATTTTTGGGCCTCATTTATAAGGCGTATTAGATCCCTATTAGATTCAGAGAATCTGCTTTTTTACCACCATTTACTTTTAAAAGAAGATTCTAAACAGTTTCTACTTCGTATTACTGACCCGAACTTCTACAAAAGGGTAAAATTTAAGACAGCACGGGACTTAGTAAAGATATGGAAAGATATACAAATACATTGCAAAAACAATATATATCACACTCAACTAACCTTATGGGATAATCCTGGACTACCTAGCATATTTAGTGACGGGGAATCCCGAAGATGGCAATCGAAAGGAATCAAGGTACTGGGGGACTTATTTACTACTCAAGGCATGATGGATTTCCGCACCTTAAAACAAATATATGGATTACCAGACACACACGAGTTTAAATATAGGCAAATTTATGATTTTCTAGTGCGGAAGAATAAAATCAAAGTCTTATCAAGCGGGGGTATCTGGGATATCCTAAACTCAAAAAAGGAGAAATCAATAATTAGTTCGGCATATAAGATATTGACAGATTTAAGAATGAACGATAACGAAATAATAGCAACTAAATGGAATGCAAAACTAGGTACTAATATAACAGGAAAACAGATAACCGATGCGTACACGGACATTCATCACCATGTAAGATCTTCTAGTCTGCGTCTACAGCAATACAGAACTATATATATGCTATACTACACACCAGAAAAGATTTCTAAGTGGGCCTCAAATAATATTCTGGGTGAAAAAACCAAGTGTCCAAAATGTGACGAATATGCAGCAGATCTAATACATATGCTGTTCACATGTCCAAAACTCAGGAAGTTCTGGGAAGAAGTGGGGAAAATTTTAGCTATAAAAAACGTTACCAGTACATCAATAACAGCCCCTATGGTAATATTAGGTTTATACACTACAAATCAACCACATCCCGTACTATTATCTATCCTACTATCCTGTGCTAAATTAACTTTAGCTAGAGCTTGGGTCAGTCCTAATCCACCTAATGCCTTGGAATGGTGGTATTTAGTTAATGAAATCAACACCATGGAATGTACATTGGCAGAACTTAGAGGTGTCAAATCATTGCAGAAATACGAGAAAATATGGGGGATACTAGAATTGAACTGAATTGAACTGAATTGACATTAAGTCTCGATTTATGTACATTAATGATAAGCTGGGAGCTGATCATGTCTGTATGTGACAAACTTGTTTAATTTGAAATAATATTTGATTGCTTTTTGTAACTTAATACCAGGTGAAAATAATAAAAATATTTAAAACAAAAAAGAAACTTGTATGTAGATATGGTGGTGTAGCCCCTGCCTGGTTTTCAAGAACCCTCATGAATATTCATTCATACTGTAAGAGTCCATTGATGAAGTTATAGGAAGCTATTGTTCAGGAGAAACACTCCTTCCTCACTCAGGACTAGAACTCAGCAAAGGTTCAATATTAAAGGCTCGTTACTGTGTAGTATAAGGGAGGTAATGTAGGTGAAGGTGTTTGATATTAACCGGGCCTATATTAGGGTACCTTTATTAAACATAAAAACATCTCAGTCACGTAACCCATATCCATCTATAGTTGATGCTATGAAATTTCCGAATGTCATCTTCCAGAAACTGGTGAATCTGATGGACTAGCGCTATTTCAATTCCTCTATATTCTGCCCATCTCTTCCATATCTTCGGGTGTTTTGGAGGGAATCACCTAGCTTGTATACCGCAAACTCTATTCCCATGCAGTGATCCATACCCTTTTTCCTTACCAATAATGATGGAGGGGCCAAGGCTTTCCACTCTTTAGCTATGTCGCATATAGCGAACGTCAGTTCCAGGCCTAGGATGAAGATCTCATATTTATTCCCACCTCCATCCTTCATAAGATGGAGAAGGGCCAACCGCAGGTTAAATGGGATTTGCCAGGATAGGACCCTGCCAAACCATATGACCACCCCTATCAAAATCCCTCCAACCCTGGGCAGCTCCACACTGTGTGAAAGAATGCCCCTTCCACTGCACTGCAGCGAAGACATACGGGGGTGAGCCAGCGTTGCGTCAGATAGTGTCTGTGGAGGCACTTAAATTGAATTAGCCGGAGCTGTGCCGCAATGGCCGCTCCTCTGGGGGAACCCAGGATCTCAGTCCAGTCTGCATTCTCTAATGAACCCACATCTGCCTCCCATGCTGCATGTAAGGCTCCAAAGATATCTGATTGGTTAGAGATAAGGGTCTGGTAGACATTGGCAATTGTATGTTCAATCAGGTCTCCCAGAAGTAATTTATCTTCTAGTTGGTTAAATTCTGGAAGATTAGGCAATGCCCTTATATGTGGCCCAGTGCATGGCGGAGCTCGAGGAATTTTTTGAACTGGTTGCGATGCAGCTTGAACTCGGTCTGGAGTGTCTGGTAGGAATTACTTACAGTTTTTTTTGTTTACGAATGTTAATTAACTAATACCGGCACCTCAGCTATTCTGAAATATACAGCAGTATTGCATGGCTGTTTACTACATCTATTACAACCACAAAGGCGATCATATGGGATTGTTTCAACTGTTGTCAAAGGGAAATGATGTACATGCGTCTTTTACTGCTACTCCAGTATACACCAAATGATACATGTAACGTCTTGTTGATATAAGTGCCAATAAAATGATACTTTAAAAAAAGTGAGAACTAACAGGTGGGCAGCATACCACTGCTGGACAAAGCTAAGTCAAACGAGCCAGCAAACGTATTTCTTATGATGTAGAGGACAGTAATAGCCATTCTGTGGCAACTAGAATTCATGTGGGCTGAGGAGCAAGTAAAGATGTAAATGCCCTGTAATACACTGAACAGTTAAAAAAGAAGATGGCAGTGGTAATAACAGACTGCTTGCACATCTGACTACCGTACATGTGATACAAAACTAACGTGCGCAGTTGGACCAACACTATGCCACCTCAATAGTGTATGCATATATGAAATAGACAAGGCTTTCATAAACAGACAAAAATGAACAATCCAGAGCCCTACACAAATATAGTCATTTTGATCTGCCAATCTTGCAGATCCAACTTTAATTTTCATATAATTCAATACAAAATCTGTTGACACGCAGGTCAGTAGGTGAATAACGACACGTGTTTCATCGTAATGATGACTTTTTTAAGGCTCATCAGTCTTAGAAGGTGAGGAAATAGTAAGAAATCTCTCCCATATGTGTAGGTTGTCAGAAAATAGGGAAGAGGTCCTTGGAGCCCCAAGGACCAATATATTCAAGGAACGGTCTTGAGTTTAGCAGGCCTCTGGTTCACAACAATTGCTCAAAAGCGTCTGCTTTCCCCACATAGTTAAGTGGGAACAGCAGGAAGACACAGGCTAAGATCGGCCCGTTATATAGGAAATAAGCCCGTAGCAGCTCGCGAAGTATCTCTGCGTAGTGTAGTGCTCAGGAATGTTCATATATACTGAAAAGTTGTTCAGTAGCTTCCACACTAAGCAATCTCCCATAGTGGTGTTACATTTTCTGTAATTCGATCCCACTTTCAGAAACATTATCAAACCTCATTTCCTTTTCTTCATTCCTTCAAGGCTACGGGTTATCACGTTTTACTTTACTGAGGATGAATAATATTTACATTACAAAGTAAGGAAGGACACAGGGGTTTACTAAACATTAGCTGGGGGCCATTACAGATTCCTGTACAAGGTTGAGGTAAAACAATTTATCATGAGGCCCGTGTAAGATGCCCTTTTGAGGTTGGGATCTTTTTTTTTTTGTAAGACATTTATTATGTGAAAAGAGACAGAAGATTACACTGTGTCTCGCCAACAACCCGGAGGCAGGCCGCTATGAAGTTTACACATCATCAAATTTAGTAAAGCAGTCAGTTGTGGCAAAACTTTGCGGAACTCCGAGCTCCCAGCAGGATTTACAATACAGTAATGAATTGTATGTGAGCGATGTAACCTTAGCACGGTAAGTGGTCTTACTTTTATCAGTGCAGTAGACAGATGACCATAACATGAGATGCGGAAGCTGTTCCGGGGCAATCAGCAGTCCCCAGCTCTTGAAACAGCAAGTGAGACACATACGTCTAGCTGCACTGTTTACGCCCAACCGTCCCAAACAAGCAAAAAAGAAAAAAGAAAACATAAACAACGTAACATTGGTTCAATCACACAAAGTCAACCACGCAGCATCCCACACTCTGACGGGGCCGCGTGTTTCTGCGCCGGGCGACTATCGGCGGATAGCGATCTGTGGCAGTGGTGGAGGTGTGGCAGGCATCGAGCATATCTGGTGGAGGTGGAGGGGGGGGAGCAGGGGGAGAAGAGAAACGGCGGAGCAGGGTGAGTGGCTGGGTCAAGTTGTCCTAGGGGGGGCAGATATAGCAGGACGCGCCGCTAGTGCAGAGTCATAGAGGGACAGCAGGGTAAGCGTGCTCCACAGCCAGGGCAAGCCAGCGTCGGACTAGATCAACAGAGTCAAAACAATTCAAGTCCGCATATCAACCATTCAGCCCATATCATCCGAGACACCCACATCAGGCGATCCTCCAGAGACGATCGATCCCGCATGCTCCCTTGTCCATTGTAAAAATGGCTCCCAAATGTCATTCGGTCTAGAGGCAGTGGGCATAGTCTCCCAGTAGTGAGTCAGTTGTGCGTGTCCATAAGTGACATCCCTGATCCACCCAGTGAACAATGGTAGTGCTTTCCTGCCCCAGTGTAGTGAAATCTGTCGTTTAGCATAAAGGAGGAGGAGTGCATGTAATTTCCTGTCGCAAGGTTCAGTGTCTTTGACATAGCCCAACAGGCCTAGGAGTGGCGACGGCGTGTCGTTCCTGTTTAAGATTTGGTTGATAGCTGTGAAGATGTCTGTCCAGTAGCCATTCAGTTTGGGGCAGTTCCATGCCACATGTATGAAGGATGCATCCTCCCTCCCGCATTTCCAGCAGGACGCATCCGTGCGGATGCCCATGCGGTGAAGTAGCATCGGTGTCCGGTAGTACCGGTGTAAGAATTTAAAGTGAATGAGCCGCAGCCGGTAGTTCGGAGTTAGTGCCGTTAATTGTTTACAGCAGTACTCCCACATCTCGTCGGTGAGAGGGACTTCCAGGTCGGCAGCCCAAGCCACCTTGGCTGTGGCCACAGTGATTGAGGCCTGCTCTTGCATGCAGTTGTAGAGTCTCGACACCAATTTTTTGGGAGAGGGTTTCGAAAGCAAGTTCTGGAGGGCATCTAGAGCTCGCGGCTCGTCCGGGAATTGGGGCCCCAACTGTTTGCAAGATTCCCTAAGGGAGTGATATAGCAGCGTGTCCGCAAAAGATTCAGGCTGGTCACCATCTCTTGCGCACAACTCCACAAAGGTGCCTTCAGGGTATAAATCGGCGAAGGTGTGTAGCCTTTTCCCGCGGAGTATGAGAACGTCGCCTCTGGCAGTTAGACAGGGTAACATCGGGTTTCCCCGCAGTGGGACGGCAGGCGCATACAAGAAGGAGAGTCCAGCTCTCCTCTGTAGTTCTCGCCAGGTCCAGCGTACCATCTCCACGGTGTCGACCTCCTCTGAAGGGCGTGAGACTTTCCCGTACAGGGCCACGCGCAGAGGCAACGGGGCTACCGCAGCCAACTCCACCGCCACATGCGGTTGGTAGGGGGTCGGGAAGGCCCAAAAATGCAGAAACTGCGCCTGTGCACACAGAGAGTATAGTCTCAAGTCGGGAGCTCCAAGGCCCCCTTGCCGAAGTGGGAGTGTGAGCAGGTCCCAGGAGACCCTCGCCTGTCCTCCAGCCCAGACCAGTTTCAACAGCAACGAGCGCACGCGCGCATGGAAGTGCGACGACATGGGCAGCGGGATATTCACGAACAGATACAGGAATTTGGGAAGAATCACCATTTTCGCCAACGCTATTCTCGCAACCAGGGATAAAGGCAGTTTATTCCAAACTTCGATCTTCCCTTCCATCCAATCCACTGCTCTCCCAAAGTTCAGGGACCATAGCTCCTGTACATCCCGACTGATCCATATCCCCAGGTACTTAACAGCCTCAGTCTCCCAACGCAGAGGGTAGTCTGCAGCTGGTCGACTAGTCTCATCTGTCAGTGGGAAAGCCACAGACTTAGACCAATTGATGGATACTCCCGCCAGGCCCTCGAACCTCACGAATTCCCGGAGCAACGGGTTCATGTTGTCTCTGGGGTTGACGATGTACAAAGTCACATCGTCAGCATATAACGAGATCAGTAAGCTCCGAGAGCTAAACCCGATGCCCCTCGCGGTGTGGTGTTGTCGTATCCTAGCTGCAAGCGGCTCCATTGCGATGGCAAATAGGAGGGGGGACAGTGGGCACCCTTGCCTGGTACCTCTAGTGACATCGAAAGATCTAGAAATCAGGCCATTTACGCTCACTCTGGCTCTGGGTCCAGTGTACACCAGATTTATTAGCGTCATGAAATTACGACTGAATCCCATTCTTTCCAATACCTTAAATAAATACGGCCATTCCAAAGAGTCAAACGCTTTGGTGGCGTCCAAGAACACCACCGCCGCCTGCACAGACGGGTGTAGGTAATGAAGGACCGAGAAAATAGTTCTGAGGTTATGGGACGTGGCCCTACCGGGGATGAATCCGGACTGGTCAGGCAAAGCAATAATCGGCAACATCGGTTGCAGCTTGTCCGCGATTATTTTAGCATATATTTTGGCGTCTACATTAATTAGGGAGAGGGGCCTATAGGAGTCCAGGAGCATCTCATCTTTGTCAGGTTTTAAAAGTGTAATTATTAAGGCTTCATGCATGGAATCTGGCAGGGAGTTTAATTCAAGTGCCTCCACAAACACGGAGTGTAGCTTCGGCGCCAGCTCATCGACATAAGTTTTGTAAAAGGACGTTGTCAGGCCGTCAGGGCCAGGGGCCTTGTTTGCCGGCATGCTTTTGATCACCTGAGCAATGTCCTGGACGGTAACAGGTAGGTCCATGTACTGTCTGTGGTTGTTATTAAACCAAACTAGTGCAATGGAGTCAAGGAAGCTGTCTAATGAGGCCGGGGCAGTGGGTTGTTTGGAGGCGTATAGGGACGCATAAAAGTCAGTGAAGGCGCGTAACACCGCTTCTTGGCCTACGGCTAACGACCCCTCCTTGTCATAAATGGTGTGGATGTGGTGTGAGTGTGTGCGAGGAGCTATCAACCTGGCAAGTGTTCTGCTGGGCCTATCACCCTCTCCGTATCTGCGGGCCTCAGCTCGCCTCCCCAGAAACCGCACCTCTCGCTCAGCTTCCTCCTGGAAGGCAAGCAGTTTCGTCTTGATGTCACCAGCAATTGTTAAAGTCGGGTCAAGGCTAAAGGTCGCATCTAGCCCACGTAGCTCCCCCTCCAGTCTCGCCAGGGTGTCACGAATCGTTCGCAGCACACCCGCCTGTCTCGCTATGCATTGGCCCCTTATCACCGCCTTAAAGGCATCCCATTCAACAGCTTCTGAAGTGACGGAACCTGCATCTCAGCAAAATATTTAACAATATCATCTCTTATCTCCTCAACGAATACTGGGTCCGTTAGTGCGTGCGGGGGTAATCGCCATGTGAATGCCCTGTTAATGGTGTCAGGTAGGCGTAGCTCGAGTTCACAGGGGGCGTGGTCCGACAGGGACCTAGCTTGTATTTCGACCTTTTGTCACCCATGTAGCAACCTCAGGAGACACTAACCAGAAGTCCAATCTGGACCAAGCCGCTTTATGGCACGTGTAACAAGTCCCCATTCTCACATTCGGATGACGGACTCTCCACACATCTTACAACAATCCCTCACCCATCACATCCAGGACTGCCTGTCGCGCACGAGCATGCATAGGTCTACTTACACCTCGTCTGTCCATGTCATCATCCAGCACAACATTAAAATCACCCCCTATCACCACTGATGCACAGTCAAGCAGCGCAATCTGTGCCCATACGTCCCTGAAGAAGTCGGGGTCATCTACATTAGGACCGTAAATGGCAGCCAGCACGATAGGTCGCCCCTGCAGGGAGCCATGTAAGATCACGTATCTGCCATCCACGTCTTGCACGTGAGCACGTTCCCGCCAATCCAGCCCCCTGCGTACAAGAATCGCCACCCCTCTTGCATAGTTAGAGTAAACAGCAGAATACACGTTAGACCATCTGGAGTTCTTCAACCTGGGTGAAGGGGTCGTATTTATATGAGTCTCTTGTAGAAAGCAAATGTCTACGTTATGCCTAGCCAACGTGCCATGCATCAATTGGGCCTTCCTGTAGTCCCACAGGCCTCTAATGTTCCAGGTCCACAGTTTAATCCCTCCCATATCTGAAACACTGCAATTGCAAGACCATCCCCATTCCGTCCCGTCCCCCATGCCCACATAGGATCCCACATCTCCCTGCCACTAATCGCGCGCACAAAAATGAAAACATAGCTTCAGGCACATTGCACCATGTCAGAACAAAAAATAACAAGTCAATAAACCCCCCCCTTGTCCCTCCACCCTCAGCAACCTCCCAATTAGGTCGTGATATACCCCATATTAAGGTACGGGGTGGCTACAGTTAGGGATAAGGGTCCATGGGTTCTGCGAGTCCCCCGCCCTGGGGTCCCTTGGTCTTACCATGTCCAGTATGTCCATAGGCAGTAGGGCACCATGAAGCTCAGCCGGAAGTCCTGGGACAAGACATGGCCCTACCCAGCTCGTTCCCATGTTGAGTGTAACAGCAGTGATCGTAAGCAGTCTGCATGAACCCATGTGATACCTGAGGTGGCAACCCCACGACGACTCAGTTCCTACACCAGAATGCCATTTAGTCATTGTCACTTAACTGTTCTGCCGTGTCTTCGTGTCTGGGCGACCTTCTCCTGGTCCCCGCTCCGCCGATGTGCTTGGCGAACTTGAGTGCCGACTTTGCATCAGTGAAAAGTGGGTAGTGTTGTCGTGTAGCACCTTCAATTTTGCCGGGTATAGCAGAGAGTACGGCACACCTGCTTGCAGCAATAGTTTCTTCGCAGGCAGGAATTCCTTACGGGCCGCTTGCACCAGGGGGGTGAAGTCCGGATAAAAGGAAATGTTGTTCCCTTTATGGGTGATTTTGCACTTCTCTCTCGCCAGCCGTAAGATCAAATCTCTGTCCTGGTAGTTGATCAATTTAGCGAGGATGGGCCGAGGTGCAGCCCCTGGCGGTGGTTTCTTCCCTAGCGATCTGTGCGCTCTCTCGACTGTGAAGACTGAGGACAGATGTGGGTCGAAGAGTTCATGCAAGAGGTCCGCCACATATGATTCCATCTTGTCAATGTTTGTTGTCTCCGGAATTCCCGTTATGCGTATATTGGATCTACGGGAACGTGCCTCCAAATCGTCCGACTTAGCTCGCAGAATGTCTAGTTCTCGTTCCAGAGATGTGATATGTTGTTTGGCTTGCTGCTGGAATTCACAGCATTCAGTTTGCCTGTTTTCTAAGCAGTCTAGCCGAGTCTCATGTACGTCAACCTTGGATTTCACAGATTCCAGTTGCGCAGACATGGCGTCAAGTTTGGTGTCGATACTTTTCAGGCTGGATCTCACCTCCATGATGAGCGCGCCAAAGTCTGTATCGGCCGGCGTCCCTTGCGGCGACGCCATGCCGCCTCCCGCCTCTGTAGCCGGGTTTTTCGGAGGACGCTTATTGTCAAAGCTGATTTTGGGCTGTCTGGCTTCGTTTTTCCCCATCGTGGCGGTGGGACCCCGTCAGTGGGTGGCTCGGAAACACAGCGACCCCTTGTCTGTTTCAGGTGCGTCGAGCTGTGTGATTCAGGGGTTGTATAGACAGTCCCGGGGTCCTGGATTCACCGCCCAGTTCCCAGGTCACAGTGGCGTGTTTGTGCTCTGTACGCGATGTCAGCAACTCGCCAGGCAGGCCAACCTCGAGTTCCAAAATGGCGGGCGATTTGCGTAGTTCACTGCAGCGGCGCCGTCACCAGCAAGGCAGCAGAGCAGGTGGCCGGCATATAATGTCAGAGCTGCAGCTCCACAGTTTCGTAGTTGTGTAGGTATTGCGCCAGTTCCGTTATCTATGTGCTTCAGCACCTTCCAGGCGGAACGGTGAGGGTATGAGGACGCCAGCAGGGCCCCACCGCCCGTATCACTGCTCGCTGCACCACGTCCACCTCTGCCAGCGATTGTAGTGGGGTCTGACCGATTTCTCACCTGGTGGCCACGGTCTCGATCACCATGCGTCTACCCCGTGACAATGGCGGGTCCGACTCCTGCGTCACAGTCGGAGCCGCCGCCGAGCAGGGGATCTGGCCGTCCTCCGTGTCTCACCTGACCACAGTGCCTATGTCCGACCCCGGGCTCTGCAGGGGTCCGCCAAGGATCGTCCAAAGCTTTGGCGCCGCCGCCGGCAAGATTTCGCGCCTCCGGCTGCCGGGCGTCCAGAGGCCTCCAAAGCCGCGGGCTATAGTGTGCCGCGTCGCCCAGGGCTTAGCACTTCCGCCCAGTATCAGGTCGGGCGTACAGGTCGGCAAGTTTTCGAGCGGCTCTAGTTCACCGATCGTTTCTGCTGTGCGGCCCAAACTTTCACTCCGGGATCATGGAGGTATCCGCTGTCGAACCTTGAGGCAGCGGGGACTCGCAGGTGCCAGGAGCAGGATTAGAGCAGGATTAATTATTGTAGCCGGCGGAGCTCACTCAACGAGCGGCCATCTCGCAGCTCGGCTAGCCACGCCCCCTCCGAGGTTGGGATCTTTGAATGTCACTCATTTTAACAATGAGCAAAGTCCAGATATGTTGCACTGGTAGCAATTTGGGACTAGTATTTTGCAACCAATGTACTAATAGGTTAGTTTGCAAAATACCAATTCCAAGTGGGTCGCAATTTGACCTACCTCATGAATATTAATGCGGTAGGTCGCAAAGTATGACCTACTAGGAATCATAGCTGTCATATTTATGTCTGTGATTACATTTAAATATAGCAATTTTTTTAATGCAGCCTATTTTCCTTAAAGAACAACTGGATGCATTTAAATAAAACATTTACTAACATTTTGTAAGAGTAGGCAGTGGTTTCCTTCCTTGAGACAACCTTACCACTACCTTTTAGTAGTCGGTAAAGTGTTAATGTTGTGCGGCGGGATTTCAGTTACAAAATAATAATACATACCAATACAATACAATTTAGTATTTGGGAAGGATTTCTTAAACATGCCCCTTCCAAATACTGAATCGGTACTTGGGTTTTATACATTATAAAAATACTTTTTGCAGTCATAAACGCCCGATTCCGTGAAACAGGTTGTTTGCTAATGCAAAGAGGCTTCATAAATGCTTTGGTGCGCTTTGAACTGTTTACTGTTCATAAAAGTCAAGGAAAAAAGTGCTGCAGTATCACTCACCTCTCTTAAAATAGGTTCATTGGAAATGGCAGCAGTTTATGCTCATCCCCCTTTTTTTTCCGGAAGTGAAAGAACAGGTGTTTCTGCTGGCAATGCTCAGTGCTGCCCTAAATGCGGTGTGCAGAATGCCAATCACCGTACTGTGTTGTGGAGCATGGTCACAAAAGTGCCTGGACTCCTGTGCAGGGATAAATGCTTTTTGTTGGTCCTAATGTAGGACAGGCAGAGTTGTATAGTTGTGGCGCGGAAACTTGCACACCTATATATTTATTACATGCATTTGACATATCACTTCGGGGATTTGTTTGCTTGCTGGCAGAAATAAGGTTCTTGATAGGTAGTGGAGCTCGAAATTACTACGGTTGATGCAGGTGGTGAATGGTAGAGGGGCTTACATGAATAATAATCTTTTCTCTCCTAAATACTCTTCAGATGGGAGATCACTTGTTGAAGGGGTTCAGCTTTGTGAGAATCAAGAGATAATGGAGAACCCGAAAAAATTATAAATTATGATGGTGTTTCCTATAATGGTTATTTGTGAATGGCTCAGGCTCAAAGGAGATACATCATAGCACCCAGGACCAAATTATTGACTATGGTCTGTGTTTGTGTTTATCTTTTTGTGGAAAGATTAAGCCAGGCCAGTCCAGTCTTCGTTGGAGGACAATATGCTTCATTAGCTTCTCTCCCGTCTATGGCTGGAATCCGACTGTTGCCATCAATGCTTACACACAGAAAAAGAAATTAATGGTTGACCTAAAGCCAATTTCACATTAGTGCACTCACTGAAACAGTCAGCATCTTGGTTGCTTCCTAACGTATGGGCAAGATGATCTCCTTCCAAGTTGCAGAGTCTCTTTAGCTGTCACCAGCTGTCTAGAGAAAACTGATCATAGATGTTCATGGAGAAACCCTCCAAATTATCACTAAGGGGCTTATTAGGATAGCGGATTTTCCGCCACCGCCGGCCCGGAGGATGCGGCAAAACTGCTGCGGACCCACCAAAGACCCACCGCCACATTAGGATGGCTGGTGGGTCCTGGTTTCAGTCCGCTGCTTTTCCGCCACGGTTGGCTTACAACCGCCGGCGAAAAAGCTCTAATATGGAGGCGGTGTCTCTCAGACACTGCCAGACGTATTAGGATGGGTTTCAAAACATGCTTTTCCGCGGCGGGTTTCCGCCGTGGAAAAGCATGTGGAACTTCACTGCGGGGGCCCGTTGCGGGGCCCCTGGGTGAAGGGGGGTGGGGGGTGCACATAGGGGGTACCTATGGTACCCCCTGCATTTGTATGCAGAAATCGGCAGGCACCACACGGTGCCTGCCGCTTTCTGCATACAAATGCAATGTATGCATTTTTACCATTGCGGCGGGTGCAGCTTGAAGCTGCACCCTCCAAAATGGTAAAAATAGAGGATGTGACCGCCAGGGTGGCGGTCACATCCTAATTGCACAGGAAGGAACTCCGCAGGCCATGCAGAGGTTCCCTCCTCCGTCCGCGATCCTAATGGGCCCTAAATTAGGAGGAACATTGTGGGAAAGGCTCAATGTCACTCAAGATAGACTTTTCCCTCACCAATTCTATGGAATGTGAGTGTCTAGTGGGTTTCTCACTAGTCTTTCATTGACACGATATCTCTCCATGTAAAGAGGGTCTGAACATTGTGTTACAAGCCTTGTGCTGGAGCTAGGATTCTCAAAGCAAATCAGGCTACCAGCACTTCACCTGGATTAGCCATGTAAGAACATGGGGAACACAACTGCACAATCACAGCTGCTAAACCTTTTTGTTGTTCCAAATTCTGTTAGGAGCAGCACATTTATTCCACATCGTGGCAGAGAAGCTTAACACTAAACAACACAGTATAGAAATGAGTTACAATTTTAAATTTTAAATGCCGGACACTCTATAGATACTTTATCTTATTTTTTCTACTTCTCGATTATTACATGAGCAGTCTCCATTGACAACCGAAAGTAGTAGGATTAAAGGTACATGAGACCTCAGTTCCATTATGTAGGTTGTGAGTTCAACAAGAAGTGAAACGGTTCACGCACTATCTCTTCCTGGGAGATCTCAATATTCACTTGGATAAAGATGATGTTGGGGATTCCAAGGAATTCTTAGACTCTTTAAACCTTGCCCAGCTCAATCAATGGATGAGGGCACTGACGCATTCAGCCGGCCATATCCTTGGTCCTAACTGCTCCAATTTCCCAATTAAGGTGGAGGATCATCTGCCTGTGCCATGGTCCGATCACTTTTCGTCATACTTCTCCTGGGTCCTGGACGGTAATATTCCCTCAAGCCAAGCCAGTCGAAGCCCAGCCTTTGCCAAAATTGACCCGATGCCTTTCAGCTGTGCTCTCGCCGAGTCTAGACCAGCCTCCTCTGATGATTTGAAGAATGCTCTTGAAAGCTTCTCTAGCTGGATCAAGAGGGCAGTGGACTGTCTTTCTCCTACGAAACTCCTCAAACTATCCAGGGATTCTCCTTCTAAGCCGTGGTTTTCGCATGAGCTTAAACTGCAGAAACAACACGGCAAAAATGTGAACAACGATAGCAGCTGGAATATTGCCCCTTGGCGAAGCTGAACCTTAGGAAAGCCCAGAAGTTGTATTATACCTCTATAGCTCAGGCCAGAAGCATTTACTATGCGGATCACATCGTTCTAGCCAGGAACAATTCTAAATAAATTGTTTCCATTGTCCAGAGCTTTTTGGCCCCTGGCTAAATCCATCACACTTCCTTCATCCAACACCTGGTGCGAGGAACTCTCAAATTTCTTTATTGACAAAATTCGCTCTATCCAGGCGTCCTTTAGCCTAGGCAATCACTCTATGGTCAGGCCCTTGCCCCTTGTTGAGTCTCCCTACCTGACGGCTTTTTCACCTATTGCTCTTCCTGAGTCACTGAGGGTCCTTAAGGCCTTGAAGTCAGACTGATCCCTGCGCTGCCAGACTTTTTGCCTTGGTCGCAGAGATGGTGGACCCTGAAGATAACAGACTCATCAATCTGTTCGTTCAGGAGGCCCATGTCCCCTCAGCATGGAAACAGGCCAAGATTTTGCCTCTTTTAAAAAAACATTGCTGGATCCATTGAACCCAGTTAATTACCGCACTATTTCCCTTATTCCAACCATGGCGAAAACCTGCGAAAAACTGGTCAACAAACAAATTATCGACTTTGTTCACAGTGCTGGCCTAGTCCTTCCAGCTCAATCCGGGTTCAGAGCCTCCTATAGCACTGAGTCTGCCCTGGTGGAAGTCTCAGAAGCTACTCAGGAGTGTTTGGATTCGGACGGTAGGGCAGCTCTTATTTAGTTAGACCTCTCTGCAGCATTTGATACCATCTCTCACTCTCTGTTGCTTACCCGCCTTGCGGACATGGGGATCTCAGGTGGTGCCTTGAGTTGGCTGAAACCCTTTTTGGAGGGTCATAATCAACAGGTTTGGCTCCCCCCATTCTCCTACTCCCCTCAGGAGGTGACTACTGGGGTGCCTCAGGAGTCCTCATTGAGCCCCGTTCTTTTTAATGTATATGTTACCCCTCTGATTTATTTGGTGGAGGAGTTGGAAGACAACATTATTGCATACGCCAATGACACTCAGCTCCTGTTTACCTGGGGAAAATCAGAGTGTTCCACGTCCCTGGCCAGTAATTGTTTGTCAGCAGTTTTTCGATGGCTTTCCTCAGAACAGCTTAAATGCAATGAGGACAGATCCGAAATTCTCCTCTATGGGACCTTCCCCCCCAGTTCAGAGAAACTTTATGGCCAGCGGAATTTCCCATGACAGCTTCGACAGGGTAACCCGCTAACAATCTTGGAGTCTGGTTTGAAGAGAATCTTTCCTTTTCCACCTAGATTAAGAAGTTAGCAGGGAATTGCTTTGGGATACTCAAAACCCTTAGGAAATTTCTCCCGCTTCTTCCCAGAACAGTTAAGGAAACTGTGACTCGGGCCCTGATACTTTCATGGATTGACTACACGAACGCTTTGTATGTCAGCCTGCTGGGTTACCTGCTCAATAAATTACAGGTTTTTCTAAATGCTGCTGCGAGACTTGTTTTTAACACCTCGATGAAAAGCAGCGTTAGAGTGCATCTGCGTTCACTGCATTGGCTGCCTGTGGCCGAACAAGTCAAGTTTAAATCCCTGACCGTGGCCCATCGTGCTCTGCATACTTGCGGCCCCACCTATTTACGGAAGCGTTTCCTGTTCTACACCCCCGCCAGACATACCAGCTTCTGTCCCACATCCCTCGCTTCTGGCTCGCCAGAGTGGGGGGCAGTTCTCTTGCTGTCAGTGCTGCCACCGCTTGGAACTCACTTCCTCTGGCTCTTTGTAGTATTTAAGACTTCTGTCTATTCAAAAAAAAATTGAAGACTCATCTTTTTATTTCATTTCTGGCACTCTTCCCCTCTCCAGGCTCACGCTGGGACACTCCTCGGAGTATCTGTGCACGCTATAAGTTTAAATAGCATAACAACATAACTCTATCATATATTGTCTCGTTGGTATGTAGTCTACTATGATATAAACACCTTGCTTTGCTTCTATGTGATAACATTCTGATGAGTCATGGTATATCATGATGTGTTGGGCTCACTGGAATACATTATGATATTGTTTGGTTTTTAGTGTGTTGTATTGTTCTGTAGCATTTTTATAGGGTATTCTACTGCTACGTGAAGCATTGAAGAATGTACACACACAGATATCAAGCTGCACCTTTCAGAGTGTGTGATTGGAAGGGTGTTTTTTTTTGTTTTGAGTCCATATGAGAGGTGGTTTCATATCATGTGTGATGACCAAGGAGATACAATGATCGTGTAATGGGACGCAGCAACTGATGGTGTTTTGGGTGAAGATATGTGAGCTAAAGATGTGCAATTTATAATAAGGACTAAACATATGGCAGTGGAATGCTGTAAGTGTGTACACTTGAAAAGGCGGCTTAATCGGAGGAGGCCCATTAATCCATATGGCAAAATGCACCAGGCAGAGGTGCTGTTGAATGAGTTAGAGGATACCGGTAGCACCATAATGGAAATTGGTGACATAATCAGTGGTCATGCTTCTTTTTTTAAGGCACTGCCTACAAATGAAAAATACACCACAAGAATGAGCAAGTAAGTGGGAGATCAGTCATGGCTGCCAACCTGAGCAGAAACTAAACAATCTTTACAAGCCCAGATCTACCAATTCTAAAAAATATTTTAATTGGTCCCTATTGATGGGCTTCGCGCAGAGCACATTGCATCTTCCATTTTCATCCTGGTTATTACTTCCCCTCTTCCATACTGTGTTTCTAACGTTCTGCTGCCATGTTCTTGCATGCTGAATCCATATGAAATAAAAGATATATAAAGTACATCACCTTTACTGCTCTTTTCAGTAATCTGTTCAGATTTTAATTTAGAAAAAATGCACTGTTTATAAAAAGTAGTCTTTATAGAAAGAAGTTCCCTTTCGATAACCGAATAGTTCTTGACACCAACAAAAAGCTACAAATAAATGGAAAATATAGATTGTTCCATACTATTATAATGTAAATTGATACTTGTATAGCGCACTACTCACCCGCAAGGGTCTCAAGGCGCTTGTACGAATACCGCTGTGGAACCCGTCCTGGCTTTCCCTGGGAGGCGTCCACTCCTGGGCACCCCCAGGGTGAAGGCCAGGCATCCTTAGCGTCGTGGGGGCCGTTGTGGAGATTAAGCAAGCTATTGCCCAGAGTTGCAGAGTGGGACTCCATGATTGGAATAGGCACCGAGGCGAGAATTATCAGGTCCGTGGAATTTTTGAGTCCAAGACCCACCGAGGTGGGGAATTGAACCCTGGTCCCGGGCTAGACCTCTGCATCAGGGTCTGCCACTCTAACCATTGAGCCACACTTCTCCATTGCTTGTACTGTTAATCGGACAGTCTCACCGTCTTTGCAACAAGTTTCTTAGTGATATCTGCATGAGGAAGAAGAGTACTAGTAACAAAGGCTGTCTCTACTACATTCTTTAAAAGACAAAAGTCAATTGAATAACAATATTCCTTAATGAATAGTCTGTAAAAATCGGAAATTCCTATTTAGAAAATCTCGCAGCACTGTGGATCAACGCTCCGGTGCTCACAGCATGGGAACTCTGCACGGTGAAACTAACAGCACTTGATACTGCACACTGATGCCCACAGTATTCCATACTGATGACACACTGGTACTCACAACCCTCTGGCCTAGCCCTCAAATACTCCCGCTCTCTGATAATAAAAGTACATGACGTTCAGGGTGCCTTGTACTCACAGTATTCTAATACAGCATTTCCTTTCCTCAGCTCTCTGCTATTCTCAGTAACAGAGTTAAAATGGAGGGACAGAATGCTGGAATGGCAGTGGCACAAATCAGGAGTTGAACAAGTACAATCCAGATTTCACACCGTGGGCTACCAGAAAGTGTTTTGAATCCTAACATAAATCTTCTTCTTCTTTTTCAAAATAGCTTAACCCATCAACAAAACCACCAAATTGTACAAAATGCTTTATGAGGTCACTGTAAAGGGTTTTGTGGGGACTATGGTACTATTTCTGATTAAGAACGTCCTTACGTCTTCTGTTAGTGTTAAAGGTTCAAATGAAGCCACTCCAGTCCACTCTCAGCCGCTGCACACATTGCCTTGCCAGAACCCAAACTTGATTCATTGTTCACAATATTTAGTCAATTGATGGAAGGATCCGTAATTCCTCTGCCCAGAAGTCCCACAACATTATCTGCACTAGTGCACCATGCTCATCATGTTAAAGATCAGAGAGCACCAGTGATAAAAAAGGCCACACCCACATGTAGTACCACCAAAACGTGAATTCAGCAAAACCAAACATCAATCGGGCCAAGGAAATCTCCAAGGAAGACAAGTATTCAAGTGACACAAATATTAAATAAATGGGTAAAGAACACGTCAGCAAAAAGTAGCCGGAAGCGATTGCAACACAATGGGCTGAAACATCAATGGCCTTAAATATGTGAATAAGGGAGAAAGCATAAAAATCAAACAGGAAATAGTGTCAAGAACCTTGCGTACTCCTGCCATCTCTTGTTGGGTCTGGATGTTTGCAAGTTGTTTTTCTTTGAAGAAGTCTTTCCAGTCACAAGGTAGGTGACTCCTCCTTTCGGTGACAGTGCGCATGGGCACCAACTCCATTGTTAGATTTTTTTTTCTGAATCCAAGGTGTTCCTGGTGAAAAATATGTTCCCATCAGATACCCGTCCTGTACCGCCCTACATCACTTGGGATCCTTCACCCGAAGGAAGTGGAAAGAACCACTTAGGATTAGGTAGATTGTGGCCTAATCATATGTGAAGGAATTAAGGATGTACAAGTGTAGACTATGTGGTGGTATCAGAGGGCAAAAAAATATAGTAAGCAGTGCAATGAGTGCTCTTTGTAGCATGTGATAGTGTGAAAGTTAATATTGGGTTGTGGGAGTGGAAAAAGAATTTATTAGGATCCTACCCACACCCAAGGTTAAAAAACAGTGCAAAGTAGTGTTAACAAATAACTACTTAGATCTTATCTAGGTCGACATGTTTCTGCAGTTTCATTGGCTCACAAGATACCAGTCTGCTTCATCAGGACCTTGTTATTAATCAAGTGCTACTGCTAATTAAAGTGAAAAATGTGTATAAAAATCATATCACCTGATGGGGGAGGAGCCTAGCTAGCAACCATGATGGCCGCCTGATTCCTCGGCTCCGCCGACCTTCTCGCTTTCCTCCCGTCTCCTGCCCTATCCTGCCAGAGATCCTGAATTTCATCGGTGATACCGGAGTCGGGAGACGAGCCCGGTTCCCAGGATGTGCCTACCTTCGTGTTCCGTGCAGTGACGGTGACGGTACGCCCTCGCCCTTCCCTGATGCCTCGCGGCAGAGCCTGGGTCTTTGTCCTGCGTGTGTGGCCGGCCCTGGGAGCAGCAGCTGCGGCCATCTCGGGCTGGGCGGCGCCGACTGCTGGGGAACGACTGCTGCATTCAATTCCTCGCCGCGGCAGCCCATTTTGCTGCGTTGCCCTTCAAGCTGCTCCCACAGCTGAGAACGCTACAATATATCGTCATCCCGGCCCTCAGACGGCAATTCTCGATACATTGTCTCGTTTAACGCGGTGAACGCCATCTTAGAGAGCCGCCACTCGCTATTGACGAGAGACTGCCCCAGGGTGCTGCTGGAGCCCGTTTATTGTTTGCATCGCCTGCCATCGTGGGAGGTGCAGAAATGGACTGGTCTGCCCCTGTGCCCCCTGTTTGGCCATGTTGCGGTGAGCGCCGGCGGGGTGCTCAGCTGACTGCAAGAGGCGATGGCGTCCGGCTTCAGGACTTGGCATACGCCTGTGAGCGATGTGTGCAGTGGCAACTCGAAAATCGACTCGCCCTTTGGGATGATGGTGCTCAATCTCGAGCACCGACTTCTGATGATATGCCCGACGTACAGGGAATTGCTGCACCCTTATTTCCTGAGACGCCCCTGCGGATTATCGATGTTCTTGTAGCCCTGGGTGATCTACGTGCCGCCCAATGTGCTGTGGCTAGAGAACTGGGGGACCGACTGGACGCCATTTCGTCCAGTGTGACACCGGCCGACCAAGCTTGTCTGCGAGTGCTGGGCGCTGCGCCACATCCTATGCCCTATTACTGCGGATTGCCTATTCAGCTGCCCACAGTTGCGCCACTGGCACAGGATCCTGCCCCCGCCGTGCCACTACATGCGCTAGCCTGGAAGACGTCTGCTACTCATGGTCTCACACGGCGGCGAGGGAATTTCCTCCGAAAGCCACGTCCGGCAACTTCATTGTGGTCAACTGATGGAACTTGTTATCTTCCCCTGGAACTGATGCTACTGCTCGGGTTGACTTTTTTTGGCGAACTAATGCTGCGTGGTCTTCCTTCTGATACGCCTGTCGCATGCTGGGCTTCGTGTTGGACTTTCCATGGCGGTCAGTGTTTTACTCTGCTGAGGTCTTTTGGTCTGCCTGCCCCACCCGGGATAGCCATCGTGCAGCTGGACTTTGTCGACACATTGGACCGTAAGGGGCTGGGCTGAGGCTGCTTCTTTCTTCTTTGCCTGCTGAAACTCTTATTGCTGGAACTGTAATGAACATGCCGGGGAGTTGAGTGTTGGTTCTGTATTGGTCTTGGGGCTCGGGGATGGGCGGCCGTGGTTGCGCATAATGATTGCTTTACGTATATTTGATTTGCCCTCCTCAGTTTTCATCGGGAGGTATAGATTAGATTCTTCTGTTCTTCCTCCCTATGTCTTTTCCTTTATGTGGGTACTCTTGGGGCGACAGGCACGTTATTGGGGGGGGAGGGCCGTAGCCTCTTCGACGTGCAGGGTGGGGGGGTTGGGGCTTGATTTCTCTTTCCTTTTTTGTTTCTATGGCCTTTTCTTCTTGTTCTTTCTTTTATTCCTCTTTCTTTTTCTTCTTATATATCTTGGGTCAGACGGGAGGTTGGGTTTGGTTTTGTCCGGGATGTTCTTTGCGCTTTGCGTCTACGTCTTTATCACATGATCTATTGACTCTATGACCAAGATATCGATTTTAATGCATAGCCACTGAATGATTGCATATCCTGCTTTTCCCTCCCTTTTTTACTACCGTTTGAGGGCGCATATCCTATCACGAATTTTCCCATGTAATGAGTGCCTTTTTATACGTCGTCGGATCCCCTTTTTTGCTATTATGTAATGATCCCTCTTATATCCTATCATACCGTGGACAAGCTAGATCGCAACTCCTGATGTGATATATTGATTGGGCGGGCGCTAATTGGGGCGACATGTACTTCTGTGCTTGTGTATCCTTATTGTAATGATTCACTTCAGTATTTTGATAACGATGTTTCACTTGTGGATATCCTTTTATGTAGTTCGCCCACTCAGCTACCCTGTCTGACTTTAGGACGATTCGTCAAAATTATAAAATGAAACCATCTTTATCCTTTTCCGGTGGCTCCTTGCCAGTCTATTGTAGTGCTGCTATTTCTGTCATCTGTTGCAACGCAAGGTACATTGGAAGGTTGTATATTGTCATAGCGGCCGGCCAGCAATGGTTGTAGGCAGACGCTGTGTACTATGTTTAAGATAAATAAAGGTTTTAAAAAAACAAAACAAAAATCATATCACCTGAGGACACCGGTTGAAATGATCCATTCGGTCAACAAAGGACAAACATACACATAAATACAAAATACACACAGTTAGTGACGATAGCTACAAATACACAGAGAAAGTCTTGTGATGTTCATATGCCAAACATTTTTGGTCAGTGCTTGTAAAAACAATCAACTCATTAACCAGGTACACCAATCCTGGACTGGACAAAGTTATAAGCACTCACCCATAATCTGGGGAATGGACTCTCCACCTCACCCGGCAACAGCTCAGGTACAAATGGAGCACCGCTCTATTGAATGTGAAGAGAAAGAAAAAATGAAAGAGGAAGAGTTCGCTAGAACTCAGTCTGAAAACACATATTCCCTCAGTGTATCATTACATCTCGCCGTTTTGGATCTCTGCCAGATGTCGGGGAAGGTCAATGTTATTTGGGATGCAGCCTCTAAGTATTCCCAACGTAACTCAGTAGTGAGCATAAGGGAGGTCTGTTTGATCTCTTCGCTCGGTTTACAACAAACTGAACACCCGTTAGGGTCTCTCGAGCGTATTATACCTCCCGAAAGATCATACCACTTTAAGCCTGTAAGAAGCGATCTAAATATTGCTTTCAGTGGAACGCTCCCAACCTCATTTCGTTTAGTGCCTGCCCTACCCCGCTTACCTGTCCGTCGGTACTCCTCGCCTTCCTCTAGGCTGACAGTGGGAGGTACCGACCGGACAGGAAGCGCGATATTTAACCAACTTCCAATTGGCCGGTGATGAGACACGTGTTCCGCGTAATAACGCGCGTCATGGAGCGCGCGTCATAGAACTACTAAACTCATGGGAAATGTAGTTTGTTCGCACTCCCTCGCGGGATATTTAGCTTCTAATTGGCCGATGAAGAGACACGTGTTGCGCGTAGTAACGCGCGACTTAGAACGCGCGTCATAGAACTACAGAACTCATGGGAGTTGTAGTTTGTTTACAATCCCTCGCTCATGAGAATCAAAACGGACCATTCTGTTAGACCTGCACAGTTATCCTCATGTGCCTGGAAATTCGTGGATAGCCATAACAGTGAGCATCAATGTCTCTTGTAAGGGACCATCCCTACTGATTTATGAGTCTGCGGTTTAAGACATTTATGCCTAGGTATAATGCCTAATCTTATGTTAAACAAGCTGTTAGGGACACTGGAAATGGGTTTATTCTGGAAACAGAAGTATATATTCAAATTATGCACAGAGTTGATATTCAGAGATTATGGGAATAAGTCTGGTACATAGGTGCAGAACTTATTCACCCTTGTTTTATACATCATGACCTATAGTGACATCCACGGGATGTCTTCGTTCAAACCTGTAATATCGGTTTGAAGTTTGTGCACCCATCTCTGTTCTCTTCGATGTAAAAAAGTGCTGATATCTGTTATATGTTTAGGGATCATAGGTTGTTCCAACACCGTCCATTGTAAATCAGTGGGAGCATGTTGAGCCTCTAAGAAGTGCTTTGTCATGCGAGTTGTTTGTTTATTGCAGCGTATTGAACTCTTATGCTCCGAGATCCTGGTCTTCACTTTTCTCGTGGTCATCCCCACATATTTTTTCTCGCAGGGACAGCTGATTAGGTAAATGAGGTTGGAACTATTACAGTTTGTAAACCTACGCTGTTCCCACGGATGTTCCGTCCCAATGTTGAGTGTAGTAGATTTCCGGGTCTGAGGGCATGCTGCACACTGTCCACAAGGATGGTGTCCAGTTACAGCTGGCATGTCCCACAGAGTGCCTATGTTTTTAGGGATTTCAGTCTTGGGTCTTGTGTGGACCAGTTTGTCCCTAAGATTAGGTCCCCTTTTAAAGGCGAATAGGGGAACGGGCAGTGTGTCTTTTCCCGTATTCAGGATGCCCCAGTGTTTCTTAATGATGCTGGTGATTTGGTTAGATAGTGTACCAAATGTTGTCACACATGTCATTCTTTCTGTTTTTTGTTTAGGCGGCACTATTTCCAATAGACTAGCTCTGTTGTTGTTTTGTGCTCTTTTCTTGGATCGGTTTACCAGTTGTTTCGGGTAATCTTTCTCTAAGAGATCTTTTCTTAGGTTTTTGGCATGTGTCTCAAATGATTTTTTGTCTGTGCAATTTCTATGTATGCGCAGAAACTGCCCGTATGGCAGATTATCCCGAAGGGACTTAGGGTGGCAGCTATGGTAATTCAGCAGAGAGTTTCGAGCCATAGGTTTTTGATAGAGCTCTGACTTAAGTCCCTCCACTGTGCCAATGATCATGAGATCCAAGAAAGCCAGTCTATGTGTATTGAATTCCATGGTGAATTTAAGATACCGATTTCTTTGGTTCAACCACTCATGGAATTCTTTAAGTTGGGTTTCTGTCCGACGCCACACCACCAAGATGTCATCGATGTAGCGTTTCCATGCTCGCAGACACGATAGATGGGGGTTGGTGTCTGCGAGCACGTGCTGTTGCTCAAATTGATGCACGTACAGATTCGCGAGACTAGGGGCAAAAACGCTGCCCATGCTAGTCCCGCTGATCTGCAAATACATGGAGTCCTCAAAGGCGAAGAAATTCTCCGTCATGGCCAGAGTTGCCAAGTTCATAATGAGCCTGACTGGAGTGATAGAGTTTAATTCCCGTGACAGTAACAGATCTTCTATCACTTGTAGAGTCTCCGTCTGGGGAATAGATGTATATAAACTTTCGACATCAAATGACACCAAAAGATCTGTATTGATGTCATATTCAATGTCGGGCAACAATCTTAGCACATCTTTGGTGTCTTTCAAATAGGAGGGCATCTCCCGCACCATAGGCTGTAGGAACACGTCGACAAAGGTCGACAAAGGTTCTAAAATCGAACCTATCCCAGATATTATTGGTCGGCCAGGTGGAGGACGTTGGGCCTTGTGTATTGATAAAAATACGGGGTGACCCCGTATTTTTATCAACTGCCTAAAATACACAAGGCCCAACGTCCTCCACCTGGCCGACCCATAATATCTGGGAGAAAAAATATGTGGGGATGACCACGAGAAAAGTGAAGACCAGGATCTCGGAGCATAAGAGTTCAATACGCTGCAATAAACAAACAACTCGCATGACAAAGCACTTCTTAGAGGCTCAACATGCTCCCACTGATTTACAATGGACGTTGTTGGAACAACCTATGATCCCTAAACATATAACAGATATCAGCACTTTTTTACATCGAAGAGAACAGAGATGGGTGCACAAACTTCAAACCGATATTACAGGTTTGAACGAAGACATCCCGTGGATGTCACTATAGGTCATGATGTATAAAACAAGGGTGAATAAGTTCTGCACCTATGTACCAGACTTATTCCCATAATCTCTGAATATCAACTCTGTGCATAATTTGAATATATACTTCTGTTTCCAGAATAAACCCATTTCCAGTGTCCCTAACAGCTTGTTTAACATAAGATTAGGTATTATACCTAGGCATAAATGTCTTAAACCGCAGACTCATAAATCAGTAGGGATGGTCCCTTACAAGAGACATTGATGCTCACTGTTATGGCTATCGACGAATTTCCAGGCACATGAGGATAACTGTGCAGGTCTAACAGAATGGCCCGTTTTGATTCTCATGAGCGAGGGATTGTAAACAAACTACAACTCCCATGAGTTCTGTAGTTCTATGACGCGCGTTCTAAGTCGCGCGTTACTACGCGCAACACGTGTCTCTTCATCGGCCAATTAGAAGCTAAATATCCCGCGAGGGAGTGCAAACAAACTACATTTCCCATGAGTTTAGTAGTTCTATGACGCGCGCTCCATGACGCGGGTTATTACGTGGAACACGTGTCTCATCACCGGCCAATTGGAAGTTGGTTAAATATCGCGCTTCCTGTCCGGTCGGTACCTCCCACTGTCAGCCTAGAGGAAGGCGAGGAGTACCGACGGACAGGTAAGCGGGGTAGGGCAGGCACTAAACGAAACGAGGTTGGGAGCGTTCCACTGAAGGCAATATTTAGATCGCTTCTTACAGGCTTAAAGTGGTATGATCTTTCGGGAGGTATAATACGCTCGAGAGACCCTAACGGGAGTTCAGTTTGTTGTAAACCGAGCGAAGAGATCAAACAGGCCTCCCTTATGCTCACTACTGAGTTACGTTGGGAATACTTGGAGGCTGCATCCCAAATAACATTGACCTTCCCCGACATCTGGCAGAGATCCAAAACGGCGAGATGTAATGATACGCTGAGGGAATATGTGTTTTCAGACTGAGTTCTAGCGAACTCTTCCTCTTTCATTTTTTCTTTCTCTTCACATTCAATAGAGCGGTGCTCCATTTGTACCTGAGCTGTTGCCGGGTGAGGTGGAGAGTCCATTCCCCAGATTATGGGTGAGTGCTTATAACTTTGTCCAGTCCAGGATTGGTGTACCTGGTTAATGAGTTGATTGTTTTTACAAGCACTGACCAAAAATGTTTGGCATATGAACATCACGAGACTTTCTCTGTGTATTTGTAGCTATCATCACTAACTGTGTGTATTTTGTATTTATGTGTATGTTTGTCCTTTGTTGACCGAATGGATCATTTCAACCGGTGTCCTCAGGTGATATGATTTTTATACACATTTTTCACTTTAATTAGCAGTAGCACTTGATTAATAACAAGGTCCTGATGAAGCAGACTGGTATCTTGTGAGCCAAAGAAACTGCAGAAACATGTCGACCTAGATAAGATCTAAGTAGTTATTTGTTAACACTACTTTGCACTGTTTTTTAACCTTGGTTGTGGGTAGGATCCTAATAAATTCTTTTTCCACTCCCACAACCCAATATTAACTTTCACACTATCACATGCTACAAAGAGCACTCATTGCACTGCTTACTATATTTTTTTGCCCCCTGATACCACCACATAGTCTACACTTGTACATCCTTAATTCCTTCACATATGATTAGGCCACAATCTACCTAATCCTAAGTGGTTCTTTCCACTTCCTTCGGGTGAAGGATCCCAAGTGATGTAGGGCGGTACAGGACGGGTATCTGATGGGAACATATTTTTCACCAGGAACACCTTGGATTCAGGGATTGTGTTCTTTCAACGCACACACAGTCATTCAGTTAGCTACATAATGTTTTCGTTGACCCATTGTTATACTTGGTTTTTTCAGTATTTGTAGGGATTGTAACAATGCTAGGTCATTAAATATTTCCCTCACATGCCCCCTTATTGTATTAAAATAAGATTTTTTTTTTCCCCATTGGGTTCGGACGTGAATTGCTGTGCTACGGTTCAACACCGTTTCTCTGTTCCCTCGGTGCGCAATCCACTTACCCTTGACAGTATTGTTTTCTATCACGTAATCCCATTCTCAGCGTATCGTATTTAATATAAAAACCTGTTTTGATCTGGCCTACCCGCATCGGGTGGCCTTGCAGTCGATGGAACGCACTCCATTCAAAATCTGTCCTCGATGCCATGTAAAGTTCCTGGGCACCGACTCACACGAAGGGTGCAATTTGTGCTTATCTCCAGAGCACAACAAACAGGACTGCGAAGCATGTAAATCTTTCCGATCGAAGAAAACGCTCCGCGACCGTCGGGCACGACGTTGCGACATGCAGAGCCAACACCGGTTCAACCCCAGATCTCTTCAGAGAAGATTTGGAACAAGAGGCCAGCGATGCACTTGGAGCCGTGGAAGAACAAAAGGAGCCTATCTCTGTCTCAGAGTACGGCTCAGATGTGGACAACGAAATCCCGCAAATTCAGCGTATCATGAGTACCGATCCTCCCTTGCCCCAAACTCCGACTTAGCCTAAGACAAAGGCTCCTGTCCCACCCCTGCCTTCGGGCCACGGTTGGCAATGAGAACATGTTTCTAACCCCCTTGCCTTCTGGCTCAGCACCGAAACACACACCAAAGCATTCAGTCTCCGATCCGACTCATCCGCGATCAGGCACCGAGCCAAAACGTTCTGGGTCAGTATCGAAAATAGGCTCAGTTCCACCTCCTTCGACGTCGAAAACGTCTTCGGAACCAAAGACTTCTGCATCCAAAACTCTGGCACCGAAACCTTCGGCGCTGAAACAAACACCTGCTCCAATGCCATCGAAGGAACATAGTTTCGAGGTCCCGCCCTCAAAAACTGGCCCCAAACACAAGGCACTGTACATCAACCCAAAAACTGGACATATTGCGACCAAATTGCAGCTTAAATGCAAACCTGAATCTGAAGAAGCTTACCACATTCCTTTAAAGAGGAAGCATGTTGGCACTAATCCTTCTCATCCGCCTCCATCACCACCTTCCCCTGAGCAACAACCCTTGTTGATTTCACCTACGAATTCACCACCACTACCACATTTGCCTAAAAATCATGATGATTGGGATGGGGCTGGGGACAATGACCCTGTACCTCCAGACCCATGGAAAGATTACAACACAGATTCTCCTACAGATAATGATCCCGATCTTTACCCTACTAAACCTTCTCCCTCAGATGACAACGTAGAATACATAGAACAATTAAGCAGAGCTGCTGATTATCATGGAGTTCCATTGCACAAGGAATCCCTAGAAAAGGATTTCCTTTTCGAAACACTTAGCAGTTACCAAAGATCCACTCACACACTCACCATGCTCAAGGGTAGGCTACAACACGTGGATAATATATTTAACGATCCTGTTAGGGCACGTATTCTCACCCCCAGGATAGACAAGAAGTATAAACTAGCACCATCAGACCCAGTTTACATCAGGGGCCAGGGGCCATTAGATTCTTTATTGGTCTCTAAATCCCTTTAACGGGCCAATACCCAAACGTCAGGAGATGCTCCACCTCCAGACAAAGAATCCAAATTAATAGATGTCTCAGGGAAAAGAGTAG
This sequence comes from Lissotriton vulgaris, assembly GCF_964263255.1. NCBI lineage: Eukaryota > Metazoa > Chordata > Amphibia > Caudata > Salamandridae > Lissotriton > Lissotriton vulgaris. The sequence continues at coordinate 1,818,676,997 of NC_141687.1, forward strand.
CCTCCCAAGCGTCAAATTCATGGCGCTTCTCTCACACCCAAGCATTATTAGCCAGGTACGATAGGGCGCATTGGGACAAAATTGAATAATTGCTCCTATTCCTACCTGATGAGCACAAGTCCAAAGCTCAAGACCTAGTGCAAGAGGGAAAGCTTATTTCTAACAACTCCATCAGGTGCGCCTTAGATGCAGCTGATATGCGTCTAGAGCCATCAACACCAGCGTGTTATTAAGAAGGCATGCATGGTTAAGTCTTTCTGGCTTTAAACCAGAAGTTCAAACTTCTATTCTTAATACACTGTTTGATAAGCAACACCTTTTTGGGCCTTTAGTAGACACATCCTTAGAAAAAATTAAAAAGGACACAGAGGTGGCGAAATCTATGGGAGCCCTACAGTCCCCTTCTAGCCATGGGTCCTTTCGGCACTCGTTCTATCGTGGAGGGTCCATAAATACATTGTCAGGAACTACACATACATCCGACAAGGGTAACAATCAACCCTCTGCCTCCAAGGGTTTCTTCAGAGGGGGTTATAGGGACAACAATGGCAAAGGTAGAGGCTCTAACACATGCGCTTCCCCCTCCAATACCAAGCAGTGACTTGCCTACACTTCCCTTGGACCATATAACACCTGTCGGGAGCGTCTTTCACAATTCCTACCTGTCTGGCAGTCAATAACTAGAGACAAATTGGTGCTAGGAATTATCCGTTCTGGTTATTGCCTGTAGTTTACCAACAATCCTCCAATTCCTCCTTGTTCCCCCAAAATGTCACCAGATCACTTACACCTCCTCAATCGAGAAGTTCAGTCTTTTCTGTTAAAAGGAGCTATAGAACCCGTACCACTACAATACCAAGGGTTGGGCGTATACTCACTTTACTTTCTCATACCCAAGAAAGACGGTTCTCTCAGACCCATCCTGGACCTCAGAGAATTGAATCTTTACATACAATCAGATCATTTTCACATGGTCACACTTCAACAAGTGCTCCCACTTCTACAACAAAGCGACTTTATGTCTACTCTAACCTTAAAGGATGCCTATTTCCATATTCCAATTCTTCCCACTCATCGCAAATTTCTCAGATTTGTGGTAGCGGGCACCATTACCAGTTCAAAGTGCTCCAGTTCGGAGTCACCCTTGCTCCCAGTCTCTTTACCACGTGTCTGGCAGTAGTCACTGCTCACCTACGAAGAAAACACATTCATGTCTTCCTTTACTTGGATGACTGGGTCATCAAGGCCAGTACGTACCTAAAGTGTCTTCAGCAAACTCACATAACACTGCAGTTACTCCACCTACTGGGGTTTACAGTCCATGTGTTGAAATCACAACTTCAACCTTCCAACACTCAAAACTATCTAGGAGCCACTTTAGATACTCAAAGAGCTCTACCCTTCACAAATGCAGCCAGAATTCGCAATATTCAGGCTCTAGTTCTCCAGTTTCAGCCCACTTACTCACTGCCAGCTCGAGTGTTTATGCAGCTGCTTGGAATGATGGCCTCTTGCATCATGATGGTTCCCCACGCCAGGCTTCACAGGTGTCCCCTTCAGGAGTTCTTAGCGAGTCAGTGGAACCAATCGCAGGATCTTTTAACCGATCTAGTGTTGGTAAACAGCCGTACTCATCGCTCTCTGCTGTGGTGGAACCCACAAAATGTATCAAAAGGACGGCCCTTCATAGACTAGGTTCTACAGACCATGCTAACAGCAGACGCGTCTCTCACTGGTTGGGGGGCTCATCTCCAAGATCACACAGATCAAGGCCTGTGGAGTCAAAATCAAAAAGCTCTCCACATAAACCATCTAGAGCTGCTTGCAGTGTTTCTAACGCTCAAAGCGTTTCAAATTCACCTTGTCTGCAAAGCTGTCCTGGTTCGTACAGACAACATGACAGCTATGTATTATATACAAAAACAGGAGGGGGGACACTCTCTCCAACTGTCACACTTGGCTGAAGCCATTTGGAAGTGGGACATTCACCAAAACATCTATCTCCTAAAGGAACACCTCCCAGGAGTAAACAATCAGATTGCCAATCTTCTCAGCAGACAGAGGCAGCAAATCCACGAGCGGGAACTTAACCCTCAAGTTCTCCTCCCAAACATTCAAAACTGGGTGTTCCCTCAAATACATCTTTTTGCCACACACCAAAATGCACAATGCCCAAGCTTCACCTCCAAGTATCCACACAAAGGCAATGCACTATGGATGAACTGGTCAGGGATATTTGCCTATGCTTTTCCACCTCTCTCACTCATTCCATTAGTGGTTTGGAACCTCAGGCAAACATCTCTCACACTGATTCTAGTAGCTCCCACATGGGCTTGTCAACCTTGGTTCAAGACCATGTTGGACCTATCACTGGTTCCACATCAAAAGTTGCATCTCCCATTCAGTCTCCTCACACAGAGCCATGGAGAAATCAGATCCCAAGGAACACAACCTAGCGATCTGGCTCCTGAAATTATAGAGTTTGGTTATATACATCTTCCACCAGACTGTATTAACATCATTAAGGAAGCCAGAAGGCCTACTATAAGAGCTTGTTATGCAGCTAAATGGAAACATTTTGTTATCTATTGTCACTGCTTTGGGAGCATACTGCAGTATAGTCTCTGCAAAGCATTTGTGATCTACAGCTCACATGCCTCGAACGGATAATGTTAATTACCCAGTAAGCATCTGTTCTTGGCATGTAGAGCTGTAGATTCACATGCACCCACCCACCTCCCCAGGTACCTATACCTGTTGCAGGTCTCTGTTACTTTATATACATACGCATGGACATCTCTATTCTACACATACTACCTCCATTCTCACCCTGTGCGGGAAAACAATCTAATAATGGAGTCGATGCCCATGCGCACTATCATCGAAAGGAGTCACCTACCTTGTGACTGTAAAGACTTCTTCGAAGAAAAACAAAGTACAAACATCCGGACCCAACACTAGATGGCGAGCTATGCACAGCATGTGAATCTACAGCTCTACATGCCAAGAACAGATGATTGCTGGGTAAGTAACATTATCCTTCACAGGTGGCTCTCTTGCTATTTGGAGAAGAATAACCTTCTACATTTTAGTCAGTCAGGTTTTAGGAAGAACTTAAGCATTGAGACAGCCTTATTAGAGGTGACTGAGGAAATTAAAGGTACATTGGATGAAGGTGCTGATCTTGTTAGATCTGACTGTGGCCTTTGATACGGTCCCCCCATTCTTTCCTCCTAGACCGTCTCGCAAGGATTGGAGTGAAGAATCTTGCCCTTAGCCAGATATCCTCCTTTTCAGACAATAGAGAACAGGAGATTTGGCTGCCCCCGTTTGCCTCTGGCAACAGGTCTGTCTCGGTCGGGGTTCTGCAGGTCTACGCCCTTAGCCCTATATTGTTTAATGTGTACCTTGCCCCACTTGCTCTAATTGTTGAGTCATTTGGTGCTAAGATTGTGTCATATGCAGATGACACACAGTTTCTGTTCTCCTTTAAAGAGGGAGAGGATCTGGCTCTTGACTCTATCAAAACTTGCCTTACAGCAGTTTTTTCCTGGCTACATCAGAATCAGCTGATGTGCAATACTGACAAATCCGAAATATTCTTTATGGTACCTTGGCGCCCTCAGGCTGGTCTGCTTGCTGGTCAGATGGTTCCATCCCACCTGTGTCTCGTACAAATGAAGCCAGGAACCTGGGAGTTACGTTTGACAGGTGCCTGTCTGTCTTACCCCAGATTGGTGCAGTGACTGGTATGTGCTTTGGTATATTAAGTGTAAAGAAATTTTGGGTAACCCAATAAACCCTTGTAGGCTTGGGCGGTAGATAGTTCAGGGTAAGAGGAAGCTACAAGGGAATTTGTTCATAAACATAGTACTTCTGGTTTCACACATATCACTTTGGGATTATACAAGTAATTAAGCCCAATTGTATCCAAAGGATAACTAAATCAATATTTTGTTATTCAAAACTATTCAATGAATGTAAACTGGAGAATACAAAAAAATAAATGAATAAGTAAGTAAGCACACAGCAAACTAATTTGATCTAAAAAATTATTTAGTTATTGAATTGATCACAGTAAACAAATCATGGGGATAAAAAAGAAACAAAACAGTAATCACAGTTATGAATAGATGTACATAGAAATCAACAAATCAATTCATAACATATCAGCAACTCCAAAGGTAAAAGGAGAAAACCAAGTTCAATAAAGTACAAAGGTGTTCTTCAAGCAATAATGCTGTGGAGATGGTGATTAGGTCGACGTTTCGGTCTCACTTGTTGACATCTATAAGACCATCATCAGGACTAGTTTTTTCAAAAAGAGCCCCTTCCAAAACTGGGCGTGATTGAAACCTGGTCGCCAATTTCTGTATATTGCAGCTTGAAAATCTGCAGTGGTTCGTGACATCAGCTACAACTGCCGGGTTAGATAATTCTGTTAGAAGCTTTTTCAGGATCGACAAATATTTTGTGGTATAAATCACACGGACGTGAGTCTCCTGTACTAGAATCTCGAATCATCTTTCCTCTTTGCACTGGCTCCAAGTAAAGAAGAGAATTCTGTTTAAAGCCTTGGTACAGATGTTTCATGCTTTCCACCACATTGGCCCAGGATATCTGGCTTCCTGTATTCTTTACTACAATCCTGTGAGGAGTCTACGGTCTTCTCATCTGGCTTTGGCCTGAGTGCCGAGAGTGAGACTGTCAAGGATTGGAGGATGCTCCTTTTTTTTGTTTGGGCCTTCGGCATGGAACTCTCTTCCTTTTTTTTTTTTTTGAATATATTTTTATTTTCTCCCATTTTTTCTCACAATTATACAGTCATATATATTATTATACAATCAAAGCCCGGAAAGCAAGATGAAATTTAAAGAAATACAACAAAATAATTCGTGACCTAACAATTTATGTCTTGCTGTTCTTCCACTCTTCTATAGGACGCCATATCTTCCCCCCCAATATTCTTGCCCTTTTGCCTTTCCTATCATAAATGGCTTTCTCCAAATTATATATATGCAGTAACCTTGCCATCCAGACATGAAATAATGGTGCAGATTTATCTTTCCAGGCTTTCGCAATAATTAGTCTATAAACTGCTGTGGCCAAAAATACAAATTCGGGATAGTTGTTATCGCCTATACTAATTCCTAACATTATCAGCTCGTCTGTAAGTTTCACCTTTAATCTTAAAGATTTCTCAAGAAACTCCTCTATTGCAATTTTTAAGGTGCATAACTGAGGGCACTGACAGAACATGTGCGTAATATTAGCATTTGATGAGTCACAACGTGGACATGTTATGCCAGTGTTACCCCCCCCATTGTGCTATTCTAGCTGGTGTATGGTATAACGAAAAGATAGTCTTATAATGTTGTGTTTGCAGTGTAGCAGAACAAAGTATGGTTCTTCCAAAGTCTAAGGAGGCTTGCAAAGCTTCCGGGTGAGCCCCAACTTGCTCAACCCATTTATTACTAAATTTCTCCCTGTCATCGGTTTTATACTCCTGTAGTTCTATATACAATTGTCTAATTGAGCCCCTTGGACCGCTCCCTAAATATTCCATAATCCTACAACTTGACATACCTACCGGCCCCCCCTGTTTTAGGTGAAAGTAGCTTCTTATTTGTAGATATTTAAAGAAGTTATTTCCGGGTATTTCAAATCCATGTTGAATATCTTGGAATAACAAAAAAAACCCTTCCCCATCCATCAGATCTCCTAATTTCTTAACCCCTTTATCATTCCAAGCTTTCATTGTGTTATCCCAAAAAATTTCTGTTGGCAGATCGGCATTTAGGTATAGCCTCAGATATCTAATAAATCTGCCTAACCCTACTCTCTTCATAATAACCCTCCAAATTTTATATACTGCCTCCAAGGTCTTAAATCTAGTATGTTTGAAATAGGTAAACTCTACTGTATTAACCAGGGCATTCTCAGCCCTTTCCCCTAATAACACTTTATAAGCATTCTCTATACATATCCCTTCCTCGTGGGGAGAACCACCACCTAATAGCGCTTTAGAGTACTGCAGTACTGCAGCCCAATAATAAAATCTGAAATCTGGTGCCCCCCAACCTCCCTTTTCCCGTGGTAGTGTCAAAAATCTGTATGCTCTTCGTGTCTTTCCTTGTGCCCATATTAACCCGTTCAGTGTTGCTTCTATTTTATTAAACCATATCCCATCAAACAGTAAAGGGATCGCCCTAAAGAAATATAGGAATTTGGGGAATGTGACCATTTTGATAAAATTAATACGCCCCATTAAAGTCAAATGTAAATTATTGACCCTCTCCAAATTTCTCCTAACTTTCCCTAATAATGGCCCCATGTTTATTTCCACCAGTTTCCCTAAGTCGGCCGTCACCTTAACACCCAAATATGTTGCTTCCTGAACTACTCTAATATCACTAAAGGTGGAATAATTATTCTGCACTATCTGTGTTTTCCCTCTATTTATTAAGTATCCTGAGAATATACCAAATTTCCTTGCCTCGTCTTCAATTTCGGTCAGTGCTTGCTCTGGCTCTGGAGTGACAATCGCTACATCATCTGCATAGGCAAATAATTTATAATCTTTCCCATGCAATGTGACAGGTCTAATCCTACAATTCGCTGTTAACCTTCTCAGATAGGGGTCCAAATAGATGGCAAACAACAACGGGGAAGCTGGGCACCCCTGTCTTGTCCCCCTCCCAATCTGTACCGTTTTTGAAAAGGCTTTGTTTATTCTTATCCTAGCTGTAGGTTGTCTGTATAGAGCCTGGATTGCAGCCATAAATCCTTTACCTATTCCTGCCCACTCCATCGCTTTCCATAGGTAAGCCCAGGAGACCCTGTCAAAGGCCTTCTCGGCATCTAAAAAGATTGCTACGACAGGGTCTCCCAAGGCCTCTGCTGCATCCAGGACCGTGATCATTTGCCTGGTATGTTGGGTAGTCCCTTTACCAGGTATGAACCCATGTTGTTCCGGGGACACCACTTTCTCAATGATCTTACCCAATCTATTAGCAAGGGCCTTGGCGTATATCTTCACATCGGCATTGAGTAGAGTGATTGGTCTATATGACCCCGGTTCTGTTGGTGGTTTGTCCTTTTTTAATATCACAATGATGTCTGCACCAGACCATGACTTTGGGACAAACCTACCACCCTGTGCCAAACAACATATCGCCCACAAATCTATGCCTATGACGTCCCAGAAAGTTTTATAAAATTCAACAGGTATCTGATCCTGACCTGCTGCTTTGCCTGCTGGAAGATCAGAAACTGCATCCCCAATCTCCTGAAAAGTTAACACCTCATCTAATTTGTCCCTCTCCTCTATACTAAATTCCGTCTGTGGTCTTGGAGTTAAATAGGCCATACTTTCTTCCTCAAGCTCACTCGTACTTACGTCTTTCTCGTATAAAACCTCATAGTATCTCCTGAATACCTCCTGTACCTCCTCAACCTTATTCACGATTACCCCAGTGCTATCCCTGACCTCTTTTATCTCCCCTGCTGCCAGTGTTTGTCTTGTTCTTATTGCCAGGAGATGTCCGACTCTTTCATTGAATTCATAGCACAACTCTTTTTTTGCTAAGTAATTCCTAGCTAGCTTCTGCGCTAGCGATACACCTGTTTCTGCTTTTTGAGTTTCCAATTCGAGTAATATTGATTCGAAAGGTTCCCTCTTACTAATTGCATCTACCAACGCCTCTTCTATTGTTGCTAGGGTTCTAATCTCTTCTTCTGTTTTCTCCTTCTCCCTTCTATTTCTTGCAATTGTGTAGCTTAGTGTCTCCCCCCTTATACCTGCCTTGAAGCTATCCCATACTACATCTGCCGACGTAGAGTATCTATTAATGTCCCAGAAATTCATTATCCATGCTTTCATACTTATGATGTAATCCTCCTCCTTTAGCAACCCTCTTTCGAACGTCCAGGTAGAATTTGTTCTCTCTTTGACTTGAGAGGTTTTTATACTTAAAACCAGGGGGTTGTGATCTGACACTATCCGGGGGAATCGATCTATACTGGAAATACCAACAAGAGAGCTAGATATAAGAAAGTAATCCAATCTAGCTATCGACTTATGTGGAGCGGAGTAAAATGTGCTGCCTGAACCAATTGAATTTTTTTCCCCCCACATATCACTTAATGCATTGTGTCTAGCAAGATTTTGTACTGATCTATATACCTTTTTCTTCCTTCCCGTATAGCTCCCCCCATGCTTCTCGAACAAACCATTTAAGCCATTAATGTTAAAATCTCCACAGCATATCACAGGCTCTGACCATAGTGCTAGTTCTCTGTCCACAAATTCAAAAACATCCGGATCATCGTCATTTGAGCCGTACACTGAGACAATTGTAAATTGAAATGCATTTGTTTCCAATTCAATCATCACCCATCTCCCTTCACTGTCCTCTTTTTTCCTTTTGACTATTGTGCAGCCTTTCCTTGCCAGCACTGCAACCCCCCTACACCTTTCTAGCTGGCCTGTATAGGCTAGAACATCATACCCCATTTGCTCCAACAAATACATCTCATTAACGGCTATGTGCGTTTCTTGCAGACAAACAATGTCAATTTTCCAGAATCGCAGTAGTGCCCCCAGTTTTTGTCTTTTTTCTCTGTTATTTAGACCACATATATTCAACGTGATTATCTTAGTTTCCATCTAACATGTTTTTTTTTTTTCCCCCTTCCTTTTTCCAGCTTTCCACTCCCATTACTTCCAACTTTCCCTCTTGACATAATGATCATAATGACTTTTACCAATCTATACTGTATTTTTACTCCAACCACAAAACGTGCCCCCCCACCTCCCTCCCCTTCTGTACCCCCCCCTCCCCTGCTGCTCCCCCCCCCCCCTGTGACAGGCAAATAGGAATAGGTCAGTGCTGACCTATGCGTGTCCGCTGTGCGTTGTAGCGTCGCCCCCCTCTCCTCCCCTACCCAAGTGAAAATCCAGTCCCAGAAAAAACTCCTATTCTCCCTAGTCTTTGTGCAGTTTTCCCAATTACCCTTTTAGCTGAGCATTACTGTTTTCTCCCCAGTTTCATTTCCTCTTCTTTTCTTTTCCTTTTTTTTAAATTTTGACCCCTCTGCCCCACCCTATTCTCATATATCTGCTTGATACTATCTTCTAGCTCCACCTTTTTCCATCATCTCTTTTAATTCTTCTAGATATTCTCCAGCCTTGATCTCTGAGAAGAACATCCTGACTCTGCCCCCAACAATAATTTTTAGTTTTGCCGGGAACATCAAATAGGCTTCAGCGCCTTGACTCTGAAATGCCGCAATCATTTGCCTGAGTCTCCACCTCCTTTCCACTGTTACGTGGCAAAAGTCCGGTCTTGCAAAAAATGTAGTTCCATCCACCGTCTTTTTAGAGTCAGGTCTGGCTTTATCCATCAGCTCTTGTCTCGCCAGAAAATTCCCGAAGAACACTAACATCGCTCTTGGAAGTGAACCATCCCCTCTTTTTTTTCCCTTAGCCGTGAGCGGAAACCTGTGTGCTCTTTGCACCTCTTGTTCCCATTGCCATGGGGTCTCCGGAAAGGCACCTTTTAGCAGCTTAATCACAAAGCCTCTGGGGTCTTGCCCCTCTGCCCCTTCCTCTATTCCAAGAAGACGTGCGTTATTTCGCCTCTGGCGATTTTCCAAATCCTCCACCTTCCATTGCAGATCCTCCATCAACTTTGAATTCTCTTCTCTGCTAGCCTGCCAGTCCGTAACTCCCTCCTCAATCCTGCCAGTCCTTTCTTCCACTTCGGTAACTCTTTCGCTCACTTCCTCGTATTTTTTGTTTATTCTCCTGATAGAGGCTTGAATTTTTTTAGTATCATGCCTGGCTCTTCTGCTCTCTGCTCTAGCTTCCGTTTGGATTTGTTTTAGAGTTGCAAATATTAGGTCTAGTTTCCCATCCTCATTCTGGAGATCTGGCCCATCCTCCTTATAGAGGCTCGAAGTAGCGGAGTAGTCCCAAATCAGTTTTTTATGAGAGCTCTTATGTAGTGTTGTGGGGGAACCTGTTCTCCTACTGGTCAGTCTGCGTTTTTTTTGTGTGCCTTTCTCTTTGGAGCCCCCTGTATCTTCAGTGCTAGAGCACGAGTCTCCCGTTTCTCTCTCATCTTCACTGCTGGTGATAGTGGAGTCTGACTCTTCAGGGACCGAGAAGAATTCTCTGTCCCCCTCCACTCCCTCTGCGCACTCTGCGCCCTCTGTATATCTGATAACCAACTGCTCCTTCTGTCCTTGCAATAAACCTGCCTCCACCTCCTGAAGCGCTTCTAACAAAGGGTCTGTGTTTAAAGACTTAATTGCGTTCCCCTCTTTTACCGCTCTCACCTCTTTCTCCATGACCGTGCGCTCAGCCTCCTCTCCGGTGGTAACTGACTCAGTTGCAGCTTGCTCCGCGGAAAGCGTGAACTCTGCACGTTCCGCTCGCGTTGGTTGCCTAGTAACGCCTATGCTTGCGTCCACGAGGACGCTACCTCCAGGACCGCTTACCGAAGAGTTCTCCGTACCCAGGGCTGCCTCTTCGTCCTCCGTTGGGGCCGCCGGGGGTGCCTTGCTGTTAAAGATCTCGATCACTGAGGGCTGACGAAAGGTGAGGTCGCCCTTCTTTCTCTCCGTGGTGAATTTCCCCGCTTGGCTGGGCTGAGTGCTGTGACTGCCGCTGCGAGTGTCATCATTTAAGTTCAGTGCCTTGTGTGAGAAGTTGGCCTGATATGTAGTGTTTCCAATTCTGGAACCACTGGGTATCAGTCCAAACAAACCCCAAAGATGTCAGGTTGTAAGTCAACCTTGTAGACAAGCTATCCTAGTGGTAGCATGGACTAAGCAGCCTTAAAGGCTTAACTTAAGAGGTCGTGTTAAGCGAGCTTGTTTTACCACATACAATCCTGTAATCAAATGAAAGGACACCACACAAGTATATATTATAAAAATATATGTATTTATTTCTAAATTACTCCCCAGTACTCTTTATGAGGAAAGGGGCACAAGCGTTAAATCAAAAGCACAGTAAAACATATAAAGTTGGCACAATTATGGCTGAGGGCGGGGGGCCACTCAGACCATATACTAAAAAAATGGTATAAGTAACACTTATCGAGCAATGGTTAGGCCTAGGGCCTAGAGATTCGCTGGGAGCAGTCAGGACAAGCAATGAAGAAGTCGGGAGTAGCCCACAGGATACGGGTGCAGCACGGAAAGTGCGGCGCGCACCAATGTAATGTCAATGGTGCGTAAAAGTTAGTTAAAGTGAATTAAATGATACTTCCGCTGAACCTAGGAACACAAAACTTTAGACACAGACCCTAGAGGTGTGTACCAGTGTAAGGACACCGGCGTTGCAAAGTTACCTCACCCACAGGCCGTGGGTGCACAGGGTCGAAGTGGCGTCGGGTTCTGTCACGCAGGTTCTTGGTGCTTGGAGCTGTTGCAGCTGCAGGCGCTGTGAAGCAGAAGTGTCCGGTGCGATCCAAGGGTGGATCGAAGTAGAAAAGTACCTGAAAGCAGAGGGGACAGAGTCTGGGTCACTCAGCAGTGACCAGGGTGGAACCAGGACGGAACCAGGCAATGTCGGGCGCAATCAGGCGGTTGTCGATAGGCTTCTCTCCGCTGTCACGTGGGCTCTGGGGCATCTGCGACGTCCAGGAGCAGGTCACGATCTGTCCCACGTAGGCTCTCGCCGTCAGCACCGTCGGCTTCAAGATTGCAGCAAACAGCACTTGGCAAAAGCAATCCACGCAGAACCGGGAGATTGCTTATCACTCGAACCAGGAGGGTCAGAGTGGGTGCTCCTTTTCACAGGAGCTGGTGCAGATCTGGAGCAACCAGAAAAGCAAGTCGTATTTCAAGTTTCGTCGGCACAGGGGCCACAAGCCAGCTGGCAAGTGACCGGGCCAACGCGTCGAGCGCACACAAGCAGAAGGGCCCCACGCAGCACTCGTCGAGTGTGGAGGGGTGAGCTTTGGTGCAAGTGGAGCTCGGGGCTGGGGCTTCTCAAACCCCGGTGTACAGCTTCGAGGGTCACTCGTGGGCTGCACGGTCAGCGTCTCGTGGCCTTTTCAAGATGGCGTGCCCCACGCTTCCGGTCGCCTCCACGGGTCTCAGCTCTGCAGGGACTGTGGATCGGGCAGGTAGAAGGCAGGCAAGCTTGATCTCGTCGATCTCTGTCGCTCGAGTTCCGGCGGAACTGCAACAAAGCAAGGGTCGAGGGCTGGATGGTGCCTGTTTGCACAGGGTGGTCACTCCTTGACCACAAGGGAGATTCTTCAGTCTTCTCACGTCGTGTAGAAAGTCGAAGGGTCCAGATTTCGTTTCTTATGTTTCTTCAGGATGATCTGAAGTCCGTTGGGACTGCTCCCCCTCTTATTCGAATCTAGGGGGTTGGACATCCTGCTAGGTCCCCTCCTATGGGTGGGACCCAGGAAGGGGGTGGTTACACCCCTCTCCTTTGATCCTGGCCGCGCTGGGACAGGGGCTGGGAGGCCCCAGAACCGGTTTGGCCGGATCCTGCAAGGGGCAGCCTTGTGCTCCCCAGGCAGTGTCTGGTTTCTTTGAAACCTCCCTACTCCAATCCACTATCTCCTGTCTGGGGTGGTTTGACACCGCCCTGTGACAGGAAACTCTTTGTCCAGGCCTCCTCTGCCGGGTTTCGGTCAGCAGCAGGAGGCCAGACCCGTGTCTGTGGCAGGGGCATCCATTTTGTGGATCTGAGGCTCATTTTAAATCAACCGCGTTTTAGCAAAAGTAACATGTCGTCCCCTCTAGAGGGGTGGAATGCTACCCCCGTCGCCAGGACTGGCGAGGGGGTAGTATTCCAAATCGTATGACACCTTACACGACATGTTTTGATAAAGCCAAACCAAAGTTGACATATAACCGCGAGGATTATAATGCACTTAATAGTATATGGTTTGGCATTATCCCGGAACAGCTAAGGGAATTGGTCCCGACAGCTGCAGACAGGCTCAGCTCATGCTAGAGCACCATCTCACATTAAACCACGCACTCTGCCTTCAGGATTGTTAAGGCCTGCCATAGGAGTGGCTCACAGGTTTATATGTGTCCAGATAGGTTTAGATATAGGCATACTATATCTAAGCAAGGGGTGATTACACCACCTTGCCCCAGCTGAGTGATCAGCCAGTTGTGTCAATTTTAGATAGCCAGCCAGGGGTGGCAAAAGATATGCTGCAGCCCCTGGTAGGCCTTGGATGCACCTATGCCCTGGGCACCTATAGTGCTCTGTACAGGGGCTGATAAGGTGACCCAAGCCAATCTAGTTATGCACCTAGGGTACATGGAATCCATTTTACAGAGAGAGCAGATAGCCTGGGGCCCTGATTAGCAGGGAACCAGGCCAACTAAGTCGAAAACCAGCTAAACACAAGGCAAAAAATCTGGGGTAACCATAGTCAGGTAGCCACCTTCCTACATAACCCCCCCCCAAACGAAAGGAGATAAGGCTATCCTTGGCCAGGTAAGCCTTTATTGCCTGAGTGGCCATATAAGGAAGTACCTGCACTAGCATGGGTACCCCCTGTCTCATGGTCCACTAAGCAGTCCCTCACCCTAGGGGTATTAGAGGGTCTCCACCATAGGGAATCACTACCTTGGGTGTGTTTATGCAAAGTTAAAGGCTGGTTTGGATATGGAGCATTGAAGTGAGGCTCCACTATTTTTGGGCTCAACTTCCTCCAATTATCTTCCACCATGTGTGCCTTTCTTTCTTCAACTGAGTTGCACTGAGCTCTCAGGGTCAACCTCTGGCTACCTAAAGCTGGAGGCTGGGTCCCTCTGTTTGGCTTGCTGGAGGGACAGTTCAGGTTTGGGCCCTTTGGGTCCCAGGTTTGGCTGTGCCCAACAGAATCCATCTGTGGGAGGTCCCTAACTGTTTTTAGGGGGCTCCCTCAGGAGTTTTTAAAGTTTTCACCTTACTAGTTTTGGTGCCCCTAATCTGTTGATGGGGGTGCTTTATTTGACAGGGGGCCCTCTGGGTCTCACTGTCCTTCTTGTCCTCTGCAGCCCTGGGCTGACTGAGGCAAGGTAGAGAGGGGCAGGTTACCTGCTCCAGACTGGATCCCACCTGAGAAGGGTCCACTGCCATCAGAGGCTCTGTCAGGCCAGGCCTAACAACCTCTGGGGCAGTTCCTTCATCAGGGGTAAGATCAGTTCCCTGAGGAGGCTGATCCTGTCCTACTGTCTGGTGAGGGGGAGATTTCTCTTCCTCCTCCATGCTCTCAGTTTGGGTGGAGTGATCCATCATTTCAGGCTTCACAACACACATATCTGTTTGAGTTTGGGCTGTGGCCATCACAGCTCCACCAACCTTTTCAGGAGGAGACTCAGTTTGGGTTTCTGCTGTTATCATAACAGCTTTGCTACTCTGTCTTGGAAGAGCTTCTGGAAAAGATGGGGCAGAGAGTTGCTCAGCCCTACCAACCTTTTCAGGAAGGACATCTTGAATTGGGGCTATAGCCAGTACAGCCCCACTAACCTTTCCATTGGAATTTACCATTCTAGAATGGATTTCCTGTTCAACCTCAGCCCAGGCTGAGATTTCCAAATCATTACCCAGTAGACAGTCTACAGGCAAGTTTGGTGACACTGCCACTCTCTTTGGGCCAATGACACCTCCCCAGCTGAGACTTACTACTGCCATGGGATGATTTGTTTGGATACCATCAATGTTTGTTACCTGGTATGTGGCACCTGGTAAAAGTTGCTTAGAGGGGACTATACAGTCAGCCACCATGGTGATGCTAGCCCCTGTGTCTCTAAAAGCTTCAACTTTCAAACCATTGATGATGGGTTCTTGTCTATATTTGCTCAAGGTATTTGGGCAAACAGAGAAGTTGGCAAACCCCATGCCAGTCTCATGAACAAGATTATTTGGGGATGGGGACCTGGATAGGCCAGGGTCCCCTTGGGCTCCAAAAGTAAACCCACCCAGATTCCTGGGTGTGCTCCCACTTCCTGGGGGATTACTGCTGACAGTAACAGGAGGTGTTGGAGCTGGCTTTGGAGGTATGTTTTCTTTATTGCCATTCTTGGGACAACAGCTGTCTGTTTTGTAATGCCCAACCTGTTTACAGGCATGGCAATAAGGCTTTTTCTCTGTTGAAGAAGTGTCTTGGGACCCACCCCCCTTCTTGGAGTTTTGGGGCCCTGGGGAAGTGTTTTCTTTACCTTTATCCCCACCCTTATCTTGAGGCTTGGTAGACTCCTTCTTCTGGTTATTGTCCTGATTCTTAGGCCTAATCCTGGTTCTGACCCACTTATCTGCCCTCTTTCCCAATTCTTGGGGAGAGGTCAAATCTGAGTCCACCAGGTGCTGGTGTAAGAGCTGGTTCTGACAATTACTAAGGATCTGCTCCCTCATAATCAAATTATACAATCCTGTGAAGTCATGTACTTTGCTGCCATTCAGCCAACCCTCCAGAGCCTTAGTTGCACAATCAACAAAATCAGTCCAGTCCTGAGTCTGTGTCTTCTGGGTATCTCTGAACTTTAACCTGTACTGTTCAGTGGTTAAGCCAAACCCATCTATCAGAACACTCTTCAGGACTTTGTAATTGCTGGCATCCTCATGTCTGACAGTGAGGAGCCTATCCCTCCCTTTCTCTGAAAAGGAGTACCATAAGATTGCTGCCCACTGTTCCTCAGGAACCTGCTGTACCATGCAGGCCCTCTCCAGAGCAGTCATCCATTTGTGGATGTCATCCCCTTCCTGATAGGGGGGCACAATCTTTGTCAGGTTTCTACTATCATAGGACCTGGGTTTCTCTTTAGGAACTTTGCTGCCACCAGTGGCATCTAAGCCACACAATTTTTTCTCTCTTGCTAAAGCAAGTTTAGCTTGAGCCAAGGCTACCTCTTCCCTTTCTATTTGGAGTTGGACAGCCCTCATTCTGGCCCTATGCTCTTTTCTCTGGGAGGAAGTCATTCCTCTTTGAGATTCTCTTGAGGCACTAGAAAGGTGAGAGTCCCCTGATAGAGATCTCTCCCTCCTATTACCTGGGAGAATTTGGTTATGAGATCTGGGGTGGTGCTGGCCCCCCCCATTCCCATGTAGGTCCAAGTTGGCCTGGTTAAGGCTGGCAACCTGTACCTGGTTTCCCCTCTGATCCTGATCTTCAGGCTCTTCTAAATCAGAGCCTTCCTCTTCCTCTTCCTCCTCCACTACATCATCATCTGGAAGATCCTCATTCTCAGGGGAGTTTATCCCTTCACCTGCACCTAAGGGAGCCTGACTCACCTTATCTAGATCATCCTTTTCTAGGAGAGCTATTAGGGAAGGAATGGTAGGGCCTCTGCCCTTTTTTAGCCCCCTGGCTGTGCACAAGGCACTCAGGTCTTTGTGGCTAAGGTTGTCATATCTGGATGTTGTCCCTATAGGATCAACTTCTACAGGAGCAGAGCCTGAGGCTCTATCTGCATCAGACATGACTGCTAGTGAGGTGTAAGTGGTGCACTTACCTACACTAAGTGGTTTCCTACTGTACCTTGCTAGTGAGTTGTAGTCAGGGTGTGCTAATCCCTTTAATCTACAACTACTAAGTTCAGTAGAACTTAATATGCTAAGCTTTTGATTTATATGTACCTAGAGGTACTTGATGTGATCTTTCAATTTGATAAAGATTGCAATGGTAAAACAAACAGCAAGCTCAAATCCGCACCGCTGCACACCAATGTGAGAAGTTGGCCTGATATGTAGTGTTTCCAATTCTGGAACCACTGGGTATCAGTCCAAACAAACCCCAAAGATGTCAGGTTGTAAGTCAACCTTGTAGACAAGCTATCCTAGTGGTAGCATGGACTAAGCAGCCTTAAAGGCTTAACTTAAGAGGTCGTGTTAAGCGAGCTTGTTTTACCACATACAATCCTGTAATCAAATGAAAGGACACCACACAAGTATATATTATAAAAATATATGTATTTATTTCTAAATTACTCCCCAGTACTCTTTATGAGGAAAGGGGCACAAGCGTTAAATCAAAAGCACAGTAAAACATATAAAGTTGGCACAATTATGGCTGAGGGCGGGGGGCCACTCAGACCATATACTAAAAAAATGGTATAAGTAACACTTATCGAGCAATGGTTAGGCCTAGGGCCTAGAGATTCGCTGGGAGCAGTCAGGACAAGCAATGAAGAAGTCGGGAGTAGCCCACAGGATACGGGTGCAGCACGGAAAGTGCGGCGCGCACCAATGTAATGTCAATGGTGCGTAAAAGTTAGTTAAAGTGAATTAAATGATACTTCCGCTGAACCTAGGAACACAAAACTTTAGACACAGACCCTAGAGGTGTGTACCAGTGTAAGGACACCGGCGTTGCAAAGTTACCTCACCCACAGGCCGTGGGTGCACAGGGTCGAAGTGGCGTCGGGTTCTGTCACGCAGGTTCTTGGTGCTTGGAGCTGTTGCAGCTGCAGGCGCTGTGAAGCAGAAGTGTCCGGTGCGATCCAAGGGTGGATCGAAGTAGAAAAGTACCTGAAAGCAGAGGGGACAGAGTCTGGGTCACTCAGCAGTGACCAGGGTGGAACCAGGACGGAACCAGGCAATGTCGGGCGCAATCAGGCGGTTGTCGATAGGCTTCTCTCCGCTGTCACGTGGGCTCTGGGGCATCTGCGACGTCCAGGAGCAGGTCACGATCTGTCCCACGTAGGCTCTCGCCGTCAGCACCGTCGGCTTCAAGATTGCAGCAAACAGCACTTGGCAAAAGCAATCCACGCAGAACCGGGAGATTGCTTATCACTCGAACCAGGAGGGTCAGAGTGGGTGCTCCTTTTCACAGGAGCTGGTGCAGATCTGGAGCAACCAGAAAAGCAAGTCGTATTTCAAGTTTCGTCGGCACAGGGGCCACAAGCCAGCTGGCAAGTGACCGGGCCAACGCGTCGAGCGCACACAAGCAGAAGGGCCCCACGCAGCACTCGTCGAGTGTGGAGGGGTGAGCTTTGGTGCAAGTGGAGCTCGGGGCTGGGGCTTCTCAAACCCCGGTGTACAGCTTCGAGGGTCACTCGTGGGCTGCACGGTCAGCGTCTCGTGGCCTTTTCAAGATGGCGTGCCCCACGCTTCCGGTCGCCTCCACGGGTCTCAGCTCTGCAGGGACTGTGGATCGGGCAGGTAGAAGGCAGGCAAGCTTGATCTCGTCGATCTCTGTCGCTCGAGTTCCGGCGGGAACTGCAACAAAGCAAGGGTCGAGGGCTGGATGGTGCCTGTTTGCACAGGGTGGTCACTCCTTGACCACAAGGGAGATTCTTCAGTCTTCTCACGTCGTGTAGAAAGTCGAAGGGTCCAGATTTCGTTTCTTATGTTTCTTCAGGATGATCTGAAGTCCGTTGGGACTGCTCCCCCTCTTATTCGAATCTAGGGGGTTGGACATCCTGCTAGGTCCCCTCCTATGGGTGGGACCCAGGAAGGGGGTGGTTACACCCCTCTCCTTTGATCCTGGCCGCGCTGGGACAGGGGCTGGGAGGCCCCAGAACCGGTTTGGCCGGATCCTGCAAGGGGCAGCCTTGTGCTCCCCAGGCAGTGTCTGGTTTCTTTGAAACCTCCCTACTCCAATCCACTATCTCCTGTCTGGGGTGGTTTGACACCGCCCTGTGACAGGAAACTCTTTGTCCAGGCCTCCTCTGCCGGGTTTCGGTCAGCAGCAGGAGGCCAGACCCGTGTCTGTGGCAGGGGCATCCATTTTGTGGATCTGAGGCTCATTTTAAATCAACCGCGTTTTAGCAAAAGTAACATGTCGTCCCCTCTAGAGGGGTGGAATGCTACCCCCGTCGCCAGGACTGGCGAGGGGGTAGTATTCCAAATCGTATGACACCTTACACGACATGTTTTGATAAAGCCAAACCAAAGTTGACATATAACCGCGAGGATTATAATGCACTTAATAGTATATGGTTTGGCATTATCCCGGAACAGCTAAGGGAATTGGTCCCGACAGCTGCAGACAGGCTCAGCTCATGCTAGAGCACCATCTCACATTAAACCACGCACTCTGCCTTCAGGATTGTTAAGGCCTGCCATAGGAGTGGCTCACAGGTTTATATGTGTCCAGATAGGTTTAGATATAGGCATACTATATCTAAGCAAGGGGTGATTACACCACCTTGCCCCAGCTGAGTGATCAGCCAGTTGTGTCAATTTTAGATAGCCAGCCAGGGGTGGCAAAAGATATGCTGCAGCCCCTGGTAGGCCTTGGATGCACCTATGCCCTGGGCACCTATAGTGCTCTGTACAGGGGCTGATAAGGTGACCCAAGCCAATCTAGTTATGCACCTAGGGTACATGGAATCCATTTTACAGAGAGAGCAGATAGCCTGGGGCCCTGATTAGCAGGGAACCAGGCCAACTAAGTCGAAAACCAGCTAAACACAAGGCAAAAAATCTGGGGTAACCATAGTCAGGTAGCCACCTTCCTACACCTTGCCTCTATCTTTCTCGGCAGCTCTTTCAGTTTTCTCGATTTTGCGCTGCTGAGCCTTGGAGGCCGTCGAGATCGTGGGTGTAGAGCGTTTGTTGGGTGGGGGCATCTTGGTTTTCGGGATTGTGCCAGTCCTTCCCGGGTCCTTCTGGCCTGTCTCTTTAGCTGGTCCGATGCTTGAGACCGCTGTTTGTTTGTCTTTCGCACGCTTTGCCATCTTAGGCGCAATAGCCTTTTGGAGCTCCCCAAAGAGCGATTTCAATTGCAGTAGGCTTTTTTTCAAGTAGTGAAGAACACCGCTATTCCCTTCCAGCATCAGCCAGCTTAACCTCCACTGCATGCTTCTTTAGCAGCCGATCAGGATCCTGTTCCCTCCATGGGTCAGAGAGGGGTCTGGATGCGACTTGCACCTACAGCGCTACAGCGGCCATCTTGCCCCGACAATCGGCATGGAACTCTCTTCCGATGCATCTGAGACAGGAAGCTTCAGAACCTGCTTTTAGGATGGGATTAAAAACTTGGTTATTCACTATGGAATCTGGCTTGCTCTTGGATTAGCGCTGGGACACTCCTAGGAGCATCTGCGCGCTTTACAAATTTGTTTCATTATCATCATCATAAATGTTACCTGTAGTTTGTCAGAACACATGTTGCTCTGTGTTTTATTAAATGCAATGTTTGATTGGTTCTGCTTGGTTTTTGGGGGTACAGCACAAAGTTGTGTTATGCGCCAATGCACTATTTAGTGCTACAGGTACTGCTGCTATGCCGTGACGCGCTGTTTTGTGTTATGCCTTGACACGTGATGCTCTTACTGTGGTTTCTGTAGACGCCTCCTTAAGTGACATATATTTAAAGCTCTTGGTAAATCCTGTCTTTCAGAGGCCTCCCCAGTCAAGCCTTTGAGTACATCCGCTATAACAGAGGGATTATGTCTGAGGACGCATACCCATACACTGCTGAGGTGGGAGCACAGATTTTGTGATAAAAACGTTGGTGCTTTGGCCACTATGGGGCAAGCTGATGATGCTGTCATTTCTTTTCTAGAATGGGACGTGCCATTTTCAGCCTGAGAAAGCGTCTGCCCTGGTGAAGGATGTTGTCAACATCACAATGGTATGTACAGGTAGTCTGGCACGGAGAACAGTGCTTGTGCTCAGTTTCCTGGTACTTACTTTGGTACTGAACGATTTTCTTTGCAACTTTTATGCAGGTTACTTCCTAAATAGGACTCAGTCAAGCTAGGTAAATGATCCCTCTCCGGGTGATTTGTGAAGTTTGGTAGGTGTGACGTGTGGTAGGCTCTGTCGGGTGGTAAAACAAAACTCCCACACTACAACAGGGGCAATGAAATGGTATCCTACAGACCTTAAGGGCAAGGGCTGCCACGCGTGGGCAGAAATGTACAAAGCACACATAGTTGGAGAACAAATCTGGGCGGCAGCAATGCTGTGTCATGGAATCACCAAGTATGCACAGTAGATGTGGAGACCTGGGTCCGAAGCCACGCGTACAGGGGGAAGGAAGCCGCCTCGAACTCTACATCACACCTGACTCAAAAGATGACGAAGCCAAGGTGGGCGGTGAGGACTAAGGGGTTTACAGACTGGCACATTGGCAGGGAATTAGCATCATGATTGGTGCATGCTGTCAGATGCAGGCGCAGAATGCTTGACGCGTGGCCGGACGAGGTAGGTCAAAGCAGGACATGGTAGAACGCTGTATGCGTGGAAGGATGTGGCAGACATGGCAGGGCATGGTAGATGTGTCAAACCAGGGTATGGTAGAATGTGGCAGACATGGTACACCAGGGCAAATATGCTGAGAATAACAGGAACTTGTATAATGACAGGCATACAGGGCTTGGCAAACAAGGCCCATTGTGGCAGCCACAAAGAAGCAACGCTAAACCTGAGACAAAAGGGTATTAAATGGCGTGTGCTGGTAGTCATTGTATGATATGCTCGGAAGGATGAGGCTGGTACCCGCTGTGGAAAAGAGCAGCGTGCAGCATCCTGTGGCAAATGTATGGACACTGGGCGGTCTGGCATGGGACGGGGTGGTAGGCCATCGTGGACTGCATCAGGATACAGAAAGATATGTGTGGAAATAACGGTGATGATTTGTTCCCTGCAGAACGATGAGCTCGGGATGGTGCAGGCTGTGGGCAACTCTAACCCCGTGAGCATCGCCTTCGAAGTGACATCAGACTTCATGCTCTATCAAGAAGGCATTTATAAGAGGTGAGCAACCAAGCTGCTGACGTGCAGGGAGGCAAACTCCCTAAAGGCATCACCTGGCAGGGAGTAGAAGAACAGTGACCTCTGCTGGCTGAGGCTGCCAGTGCAGCTTGTAGCTACCGCTGTTGGGCAGGCAGTGCTGCTGTGTGCAAAACTCTAGGTGTGGGAGAGCCGAGTGATGGCCTTACAGTGACATCTGCTGGCCTGAAATGGGACCACTTCTAATGCAAACGACCACTGCCTAGGAAGAACTTCGTGCTGTATTTTCAGAGTAAGTACAAAAGGGGGTGGTGATGGGCGGAGCATCTGAATCAATCAAACACTCACACCCAGTCAAAAGATCTGGGGTTAATCCATCACCGTTCTTGATTGGTTCAGATGCTCCGTCCATTACCACCCCCTTTTGTACCGCTTTTGCCGCCATAAGTGTGGCAGGGTATACTCAGACGTGAGTCCCTTGCTCACTTTGCCACTGGATTCAAGCAAGCCGGGCTGAAGACGGCTGGAATGCCAGAAACCGGTCCTCAGAAGCTTGTTTCCGGTCCAGGGAAGGCATGGCTTGGCAGTTCGGGCTGGACTGTTCCCATGAGACACAGGGGCAGACTGATTTGCATATAGCCATGTTTGAACTGGGGTGGCAGAGTGGGCTAAAGAACGGTGATGGATTAAACCCAGATCTTTTGACTGGGTGTGAGTGTTTGATTGGTTCATATGCTCCGTCCATTACCACCCCCTTTTGTACCGCTTTTGACCGCCATAAGTGTGGCAGGGTATGCTCAGACGTGAGTCCCTTGCTCACTTTGCCACTGGATTCAAGCAAGCCGGGCTGAAGATGGCTGGAATGCCAGAAACCGGTCCTCGGAAGCTTGTTTCCAGTCCGGGGAAGGCATGGCTTGGCAGTTCGGGCTGGACTGTTCCCATGAGGCACAGGGTCAGACTGATTTGCATATAGCCATGTCTGAACTGGGCGGGCAGAGTGGGCTAAAGAACGGTGATGGATTAAACCCAGATCTTTTGACTGGGTGTGAGTGTTTGATTGGTTCAGATGCTCCGTCCATTACCACCCCCTTTTGTACCGTCCTTTCAGAGTAACGCAGCCGTGGAGGGAGAGGCCAGAGGCGCTGCTTGCAGAGCTTAGAGAGCCCCTATTCAGAGGCCTTGGATGCATAGGTAAAGTAATAAGGCTCCTGGAGAGTAAGAGAGGGACATGAGGATATTGCTGTGACATCTGGTCAGGGATGGAAGTGCTGTTAAAGTCACACTGCCGTTGTCATTTGTTTCTGCTCTTAAAGTTACTACTTTAGTAACCGTAAGAGCAGAAGGAAGAGTCGAGAATGAGCCCTACCTTTTACAAAGTGGAGTCACTCAAAAGATAGGTATTTAAGTAGTTTATTCCATATTAAAACCCCCGAGATAATGCATCATACAACTGTTCTCTCCAACCACTCCTACTCATCTAAAATTCTACTTAAGATAGAAACATAAACATTCCAAAGAAGTTTAAAGGAACATTGCAGAACAGGTCATAAGAATGTAACACATCTCCTTATCTAAAAAAAACACACAAAAAAAATAAAAAATAAAGTGATGAATGATGATGAGAGAAAATGATAACCAAATACATATACATTCAAGAATATAAAATATAGTCATTAAGCTTAATAGGTTTCTCCACAATCCGCCCTGACAATCTTCTTGTAATTGGAACAGTTTTCTCAACAGATACTAGAGACTTAGGATGATTGATGATTCAGAAAAGGGGGTGGTGATGAACAGAGTGTCTGAATTAAGCAGACCACTCTTACCCAGTCCAAAGATCAGGGCTTGATCCATCACCGTTATTTAGCTCACTGCACCATCCCAACTCAGAACCTGGCTATATGCAAATTAGTCTGTCCCTGGCCCAGTTATCATGGGAACAGGGCAGACCAAACTACCAAGCCAATTCTTCACCAGAAAGGAGACAAGCTTCCGGGGACCGGTTTCTGGCATTTCAGCCGTCGTCGGCCCGGCTTGCTTGAATCCTGATGGTGCAGTGAGCAAGGGACTCATGTCTGAGTATACCCTGCCACACCTATAGTGGCCAAAAACGATTCAGAAAAGGGGGTGGTGATGAACAGAGTGTCTGAATTAAGCAGACCACTCTGACCCAGTCCAAAGATCAGGGCTTGATCCATCACCGTTATTTAGCTCACTGCACCATCCCAGCTCAGAACCTGGCTATATGCAAATTAGTCTGTCCCTGGCCCAGTGCATCATGGGAACAGGGCAGACCAAACTACCAAGCCAATTCTTCACCAGAAAGGAGACAAGCTTCCGGGGACCGGTTTCTGGCATTTCAACCGTCGTCGGCCCAGCTTGCTTGAATCCTGATGGTGCAGTGAGCAAGGGACTCATGTCTGAGTATACCCTGCCACACCTATAGTGGCCAAAAACGATTCAGAAAAGGGGGTGGTGATGAACACCCAGTCAAAAAGATCAGGGCTTGATCCATCACCGTTATTTAGCTCACTGCACCATCCCAGCTCAGAACCTGGCTATATGCAAATTAGTCTGTCCCTGGCCCAGTGCATCATAAAACGGTGTTGGATCTAGCCCTGATCTCTTGACCCCTTGTTGTTAAATATTTTGTCCACCCTAAGCGAGGAAGGGTATACTCAGATGTGAGTCCCTTGCTCATTGCACCATCAGGATTCAAGCAAGCCGGGCCGACGACGGCTGAAATGCCAGAAACCGGTCCCCGGAAGCTTGTTTCCTTCCCAGTGTAAGAATTGGCTTGGTAGTTTGGTTTTCCCTGTTCCCATCATGCACTGGGACAGGAACAGACTAATTTGCATATAGCCAGGTTCTGAACTGGAATGGTGCAGTGAGCTATAAAACGGTGTTGGATCTAGCCCTGATCTCTTGACTGGGTGAGAGTATTCTGCTTAATTCAGAAACTCTGTCCATCACCACCCCTTGTTGTTAAATATTTTGTCCACCCTAAGCATGGAAGGGTATACTCAGATGTGAGTCCCTTGCTCATTGCACCATCAGGATTCAAGCAAGCCGGGCCGACGACGGCTGAAATGCCAGAAACCGGTCCCCGGAAGCTTGTTTCCTTCCCAGTGTAAGAATTGGCTTGGTAGTTTGGTTTGCCCTGTTCCCATCATGCACTGGGACAGGAACAGACTAATTTGCATATAGCCAGGTTCTGAACTGGGATGGTGCAGTGAGCTAAAAAACGGTGTTGGATCTTGCCCTGATCTCTTGACTGGGTGAGAGTATTCTGCTTAATTCAGAAACTCTGTCCATCACCACCCCTTGTTGTTAAATATTTTGTCCACCCTAAGCGAGGAAGGGTATACTCAGATGTGAGTCCCTTGCTCATTGCACCATCAGGATTCAAGCAAGCCGGGCCGACGACGGCTGAAATGCCAGAAACCGGTCCCCGGAAGCTTGTTTCCTTCCCAGTGTAAGAATTGGCTTGGTAGTTTGGTTTTCCCTGTTCCCATCATGCACTGGGACAGGAACAGACTAATTTGCATATAGCCAGGTTCTGAACTGGGATGGTGCAGTGAGCTATAAAACGGTGTTGTATCTAGCCCTGATCTCTTGACTGGGTGAGAGTATTCTGCTTAATTCAGAAACTCTGTCCATCACCATCCCTTGTTGTTAAATATTTTGTCCACCCTAAGCGTGGAAGGGTATACTCAGATGTGAGTCCCTTGCTCATTGCACCATCAGGATTCAAGCAAGCCGGGCCGACGACGGCTGAAATGCCAGAAACCGGTCCCCGGAAGCTTGTTTCCTTCCCAGTGTAAGAATTGGCTTGGTAGTTTGGTTTGCCCTGTTCCCATCATGCACTGGGACAGGAACAGACTAATTTGCATATAGCCAGGTTCTGAACTGGGATGGTGCAGTGAGCTAAAAAACGGTGTTGGATCTTGCCCTGATCTCTTGACTGGGTGAGAGTATTCTGCTTAATTCAGAAACTCTGTCCATCACCACCCCTTGTTGTTAAATATTTTGTCCACCCTAAGCGTGGAAGGGTATACTCAGATGTGAGTCCCTTGCTCATTGCACCATCAGGATTCAAGCAAGCCGGGCCGACGATGGCTGAAATGCCAGAACCGGTCCCCGGAAGCTTGTTTCCTTCCCAGTGTAAGAATTGGCTTGGTAGTTTGGTTTGCCCTATTCCCATCATGCACTGGGACAGGAACAGACTAATTTGCATACAGCCAGGTTCTGAACTGGGATGGTGCAGTGAGCTAAAAAACGGTGTTGGATCTAGCCCTGATCTCTTGACTGGGTGAGAGCATTCTGCTCAATTCAGAAACTCTGTCCATCACCACCCCTTGTTGTTAAATATTTTGTCCACCCTAAGCGTGGAAGGGTATACTCAGATGTGAGTCCCTTGCTCATTGCACCATCCGGATTCAAGCAAGCCGGGCCGACGACGGCTGAAATGCCAGAAACCGGTCCCCGGAAGCTTGTTTCCTTCCCAGTGTAAGAATTGGCTTGGTAGTTTGGTTTGCCCTGTTCCCATCATGCACTGGGACAGGAACAGACTAATTTGCATATAGCCAGGTTCTGAACTGGGATGGTGCAGTGAGCTAAAAAACGGTGTTGGATCTTGCCCTGATCTCTTGACTGGGTGAGAGTATTCTGCTTAATTCAGAAACTCTGTCCATCACCACCCCTTGTTGTTAAATATTTTGTCCACCCTAAGCGTGGAAGGGTATACTCAGATGTGAGTCCCTTGCTCATTGCACCATCAGGATTCAAGCAAGCCGGGCCGACGATGGCTGAAATGCCAGAACCGGTCCCCGGAAGCTTGTTTCCTTCCCAGTGTAAGAATTGGCTTGGTAGTTTGGTTTGCCCTATTCCCATCATGCACTGGGACAGGAACAGACTAATTTGCATACAGCCAGGTTCTGAACTGGGATGGTGCAGTGAGCTAAAAAACGGTGTTGGATCTAGCCCTGATCTCTTGACTGGGTGAGAGCATTGTGCTCAATTCAGAAACTCTGTCCATCACCACCCCTTGTTGTTAAATATTTTGTCCACCCTAAGCGTGGAAGGGTATACTCAGATGTGAGTCCCTTGCTCATTGCACCATCCGGATTCAAGCAAGCCGGGCCGACGACGGCTGAAATGCCAGAAACCGGTCCCCGGAAGCTTGTTTCCTTCCCAGTGTAAGAATTGGCTTGGTAGTTTGGTTTGCCCTGTTCCCATCATGCACTGGGACAGGAACAGACTAATTTGCATATAGCCAGGTTCTGAACTGGGATGGTGCAGTGAGCTAAAAAACGGTGTTGGATCTAGCCCTGATCGCTTGACTGGGTGAGAGTATTCTGCTTAATTCAGAAACTCTGTCCATCACCACCCCTTGTTGTTAAATATTAGGATGATTGATGACAGATTTGGCTTGACCCTCACTAGATTGAGCTTTTCCAGAACTTGATTGTACAGATACATCACTATTCTTATTCAACCAGATGTTACGTTCCAAATCATTGCAGAAAGTAATATTGTTAAAGTTCCACTTACGTCAATCATCTAACAACACACAATTCCCTCTTACTTCCAAAACTTTTTTGGGTTGGGACCATTTGGAAGAACCATCTTTTGACAAACCCAAACGTGAAGATCTCACCCAATCACCAACACAAAACCTTTGCACACATTTCTTAATTTTGTTGTTGTGTCTGTTGACATACTTCCCCTGATATGCATTCATTCTGTCACTAAGAGCCTCTTTAGAAATATGTCTAGCAGAAGTTTTGGACATCCATGCTGGAGTTACTTTGTTACATGCAGAACGTCCCTTAAGAAGATTGAATGGAGACACCAAAGTTGCAGAGTGTGGAGTATTGCGATAACTCCAAATCATTTCTTTGACAGCAATTTTACAGTCTGCACCTTCAACCACTGCCAACTGGATACATTCCTTCAATATTCGGTTGAATCTTTCTACCATACCGTTCTCCCTTGGACAATATACCGCAGTAGTAACATGTTTAACACCACATGACCGTAAATAACTCTGAAATTCACCAGCTACAAATTGTGGACCATTATCCGTAGTAATTGTCTCAGGGAATCCCTCTCTATTCTTCACAAAAACAAATTATATTGGAAGCTTTGATCTCCCTGATAAATGCCACCTCAGGCCATTTATTGTGGTAATCCATTAAAACTATGGCAAATTTGCCAGCAATGTTACCAACACTAAATGGACCACACATATCCATAGCTCATTTTTGCCACGGTTTGTCTGGAAATGGAACAGGACTAATGTTGGATTCCTGTGAAGAATGAGACTTGTCACTACAAGTACACGCTGTGCAGTTCCTAACACACCTTTCAACATCTTTATCCATCCCAGGCCCCCAGAAATCACGCCTACATCTTCTCTTCATACCAGACATGCCTGAATGCCCCTCATGAATAAGATCTAATAAGCTGTTGCGTAAGCCTGAAGGTACAATAAGTTTGTCTGCTCTCCTAACTACTCCAACAACACGATCATAAGAAAGTTCTGGCCAAACCGTTTTATACTCAGATAATTCACAATCACTCCATTAAAGACGATTGCATACAGAAGCTAACCGTGAAATCACTTGTTTTAATACAGAATCATCTTGTACAGCTTGTTTCCACTCTTCCAAACCAATAGCAGCATTGCAAGCTTCATCCACCGTAGCTACTGACCAATCTTCATCCTGATCCATTACAATGTCACCCTCACTGACTGGAAGACACGATAAACAATCAGCATTACCATTCTTAATTCCAGGTACATACTTCACCTGGAAATCATATTCCTGCAGTTTGTAAATCCACTTGGCAATTCTGGGATTGGCCCTGCCTGCTCCTTTGGTTGTAAATATGTCCACAAGGGGTTTATGGTCAGTTCTTAACTCGGAATTTGTACCCCAAACATAATTCCTGAAATAATTTACACCCCAAAAACAAGGTAGCGCCTCCTTCTCTATGATCGAATACGATGGTTCAGCACCTTTTAAGGTACGAGACGCAAACGCTATTGCCCATTCAAACTTGTCTTTCCCTTGCATTAATACAGCCCCCAGTCCATACTCACTCGCATCCACTACAATGACCGATTTTTTGTTGGGATCAAAAGGTTCAAGTGCTACAGCATTTATGATGTCCAACTTAATATTTTCAAAAACTGATTGGCATTCAGCATTCCACAAAAATTTAGCCCCTTTTTTCATTGATAATCTTAAACAAAAGACTTTTGAGGCAAAATTGGACACAAATTTGGAGTAATACTCCGCTAAACCTAAAAAAGGACGTAGTTGTTCTTTGTCAGAAGGCGATGGAGCAGTCATGATTACGTCTAACAAGTTTTTCTTAGGCCTAACACCATCTGCTGACAAAGTATGCCAAAGATACTCGATTTCATTTGTGGCAAATTTACATTTCTCAGCAGCAACAGTCAAACCAGCACACTGAAGTTTGGACAGGACCTCATTTTAAACATTGTCATGGTCAGTTCCACTTTTCCCCCACACAAGTACATCGTCTTGAAACACCAACATATTGGATATGCCTTCTAGGACTCTGCACATAACTCTTTGAAAAACAGCTGATGCCGAAGATAAACCGAAAGGCATTCTCAAAAATTGGAAAGCTCCCTCTGGTGTTATAAAAGATGTTAAGTGACGAGATTCGGGGTGCAATTTTATCTGGTGGTATGCATTCGATAGATCAATAGATGAAAAATACTTAGCGTCCTTCACAGATGCTACCATTTCATTGATCTTGGGTAAAGGGTAACGATCCACCCAAATATTTTTGTTGAAGTCCCTTAAATCAAGGCACATGCGTAATTTTCCGTTGGGTTTCCGCGCTAAAACCACCGGACTATGCCAATCTGACTCCTCAATAGGCTCAATGATGTTTTGTTGACATAACCTAATCAGTTCAATCTTTAATTGTGATCTTAACACCAAAGGAACATTGCGCACTTTGTGAACTACAGGTATACAATCAGGTTTGAGGATTATACGATGTTCAGATTTTTTAAGACATCCCAATTTGGAACTAAATAATTCAGGAATTTTTTTATGCCACTTGAACCCTGCATCACTTTGAGTTAATAAAACTTGGTCAGAAATGTTCTTATGCCATTTGAATTCCGTATCACTCTGAGTTAAAAGAACTTGGTCAGGATGATTAGGATCTAGAATTATTACCAAATTCTTCTGTTCCTTCCATCCTAACAAAGCTCTTCCCTTTTTTTACAACATAAACTGTTCCTTGTGTACTCCTGCCTTTAAATACAATATCACTAGCAAAACATCCAATTACTGGTAATCTGATGCCCAAATAACCCACAGGAGTTTTTTCAGGACATACAAGATCACATTTGCCACACAACTCCCACATGTTCTTGTCAATTACGGTATACGGTGAACAGGAGTCTGCCCACAAGAACAAGTTGCAATTGTTGATAAAAATCTCACATTTGGGTGGTTGAGTTTCTTCAGATATTTCATTCACCTCATTATTCCAGATTGCCATAACTTTAACTTCACTATCACTACCTAAATAAGTAGACTGATCAACCAAATTAACAGAATTTTTCCTTGCATCCGGATTGTCGGATCTGCACATTTTGGCAAAATGCCCAGTTTTGTTACACTTGAAACACGTGACATTTGACGCAGGACACCAAGAATTTTCAGCGACATGTCTACTATTCCCACACCTAAAACAGAAACGTTTGTTAAAACTTTGTTTTGTTGGGAAATTATTTGTTTTGTGGCATAGCATTCTTGTTGTTACTAGAAAAGGTTCGAGGTTTAACTTTGACACTATCACGTTTTGTACTATATTTGTTATCAAAATGTTTTGGTTTGTTATTAACAACAGCACATACATCACTTAGATCTTTCCCATCAAGCTTGCGATCCTTGCTATGTTCACCATTTAATTCCTTGACGTAGCGAGAATTATTTTCAACCCTTCTAGCTACACTAATAGTCTTTTGAAGAGACGGATCCTTTAAATCTAACAACTTTTCTTGAATCTTAGCATTATTAGTTCTGTTGATAAACTGATCTCTTATAATTTCTTCATGCAATTCCCTAAATTTACATGTGGCAGCTAATCTTCTTAACACAGCAACATACTGTTTACTGTTTCGCCCACAAATTGTGCTCTTGAAAAGAACTTGTACCTCCCCACCACAATGCTTGTTTTCCTTCCAAAATTTTCCTCTAATGCTTTTAATGCATCAAGATACTCATCAGACGAAAACTGCTCAATTTTTTAACTATCAAACACAACTTCCTCATCACTAGCATCCTCATCCCCACCCTCAATAACTTTTAAGGTGGTACCACTTGTACTGGAAGCACGTATAGGCAAAGTTTTTAAGACTTTCCTTCCTTTAACACCAAGACTGTGTTTTAGTAAAGCCAATTTGCGTGAAGGCAGAAAAACCTCCCCACCTATGGCTTCCAAATAAGTCTCAAAGGATTCCTGCCAATCCTCCCATAACATAGGAGGAATACCAGGATCCTGTAAAAATTTTGGAGGAGCTAAAATGGTATTTGTCTCCATAATACTCTTTGAAACACAAAATTATTGGTAATAAAGTAAATATAAATAATTCGTTTGTTTCACTTGCTAATATATAAATATACATATAGAATCAAACAAAATAATAAATTAACATAAGAAAAGTAGCCACCGTTGACCTGTATCAGCTGTCCAAATTTCCTTGAAAAAAAAAATAAACAAATATAAAAAATCGTAGTCTCCGTTGTCAAATTGTTAAAAACGATTTTGCCAAGTTAAATAAATAAATACTAAAACAAAACAATGTTTTAATTCCCAAACGCGGTGTTTCAGATGACAAGACATCAAACGCGAAGCTATCATGTCATTACTTGGTTGCTATGGACACGCGCCCCAGAATGCACTACGCTTCCAACAATGCCTTGCCGGATATGATGTGCCCCAGAATACACTGCGCAACCTTCCTTCCAAGCCCAATGACGCAGCTTTCCTTCCAACAAGATGACGAAGAGTCTTCTGCATGCGAATGGCTCTGTGTAGAATATTCTGTTGCTCGTGGAACGGAAATGTAAACGTTTGAAAAAAAAATACAGGTTGGTCCTCCTTCACATCGAATGTAGTAACCGTCAACAAGTTCACAAAAAAACTGTTGAGTAGAAGATTGCCCGTGTTAAAACGCAATTAAATACAAGTCCCCAAGGTGTTTGACACAAAAACAAAAAAAACAATCCAAACAGGAGCCCGATAATGATAAAAGAAGTGTTACTTCAAAGGGCCTTACAAACTTGCAGCTCAAATACTCTTCACTTGCACTAATTATAGCATAAGTACGCCATCTAGTGGCAAAGCAAAATGATGCTTAATAATTAAACAATGACTCACGATTAGCCACTCCAGATTGACAAAGCAAAATATTCCGTTCTTGTTGAGAAAGTTATTTTCCTTCAATAAAGTCCAAAATCTTCTTGACGATCTGTGATTTCCAAACATGCACCCTTAATTTTTAATTGTAGGTTCACATCAAAAAAAAATTATCTCTGTTGTTTTTAAAATGTGGCCAAAATCGTCGCAAGTCACTGTCTTCAAACCTCGGGGTTACATCAGGTGGGTTCTCCCTCGTCGCCACTTTTACAAAGTGGAGCCACTCAAAAGATAGGTATTTAAGTAGTTTATTCCATATTAAAACCCCTGAGATACAGCATCATACAACTGTTCTCTCCAACCACTCCTACTCATCTAACATTCTACTTAAGATAGAAACATAAACATTCCAAAGAAGTTTAAAGGAACATTGCAGAAAAGGTCATAAGAATGTAACACAACCCTCAGGTCTGAGACAGGGTGCAGTTGCCTAAAATGGAGGGCACTTCTTTGTACAATAGCACAACATCCACTAACCTGAGCCACCAATCTAATTGCCTCCCCGACCCACCTCCCCTTTAAATTTGCACATATGCTGTTTTTCCACAGAAATTCTCTTTTCTCTCCTTTTTCTAGTGACACTTGTGAGAGGACTCCAGATAAAGTGAACCATGCTGTGCTTGTAGTAGGGTACGGGCAGGAAGGGGGCATGCCTTACTGGATTGTGAAGAACTCCTGGGGCCCTCGCTGGGGCATGGATGGGTGAGTTGTGTGGAATGTTGTACCCGTGATCGGATCTCAAGGGAAGAAGGCATTGCCATGTGTCTGATCCTCAAGAGAGGCCTAGCCGCTCCTGCTGGATCTCAGAGTGCATTAAACAATGGGCCTGGACGTGTCAAGGACAAAGACTGGTTTCAGAGGGCAACACAGTGCTTTGTAGTATAACATTTGCCAGCTTCAAAGGGATGAATGTATGCAGTGGGGGTCGGGCAAAGAGGCTATGTAATCAAGGACCCAAGTGTTTCCATAGGTTATAAAGTGAATTGGCTAAAGGAAAAGTGCAGATACTACAATTAAGGAATATTATCCAAGGGGGGTGGCACTTCCAGGAAGTTATCAACAGGAGTGAATGTTTTTTATGGTTTTTTTTCCAACATAAGCAAACAAACAGTGGATGGTCATAGGGCTTCCTTGGCATATTACATTAACCATATAACCGTTTCTGGTTTTCATTACTCTAAGCATCACATATGCAGTTCAGGTCTCATCCAGATACATTAAATGTCACAGCGTCTCTCGTTCATCCTCAGGTTATTTGCAGTCTCTGTCACTTGTAGGTGTCGTGCAGATATCTCTGGGGCATCTTGTAGCTCTCCACTCTTCCCACTTCATCCACCACGGCCAGGTCATCTGCCGCCTTCTCGTCAGTTCTACCCTCAGGCATCCCTGGGCTCCTCAGCCAATGGCCATTCTATCATATCTCTCCCCCATTGAGGTGCGTCTGAGGGCCTATGACTTACATATTTCATCGCTGTGCATCTCTTCTCCTTGCACCACTGTAGTATATTGATGAGTGAAGCTTCGAGGTGGTTCTCAAGATCAGTTTATTCTAAGAAGAAACTCACCACGGGAACAGGAACCAGCAGGCATCTCAGTTAAGCAGCAGCTGACCAGAAACTAACCACAAGTAAATCTAATGATGCTTCACTGGGATGCATGCAATTCCAAGTTCCAAAGTGTCATGCAAAAAGCACTTCCGCACACTACAGCCACCCCCAAGGTTACAAACTGATGCAGAACTTTTTTATTCTTAGATATGGATATCTGCAAATCCAAACTTATAATTACTCTCAACTTCTTTTTTATATTTGCCCAATAATCCAATAGCTCTGGGCACGACCAGATCATGTGCATGAACACAGCTTCTTCTTCTCCACACCTTGGGCAATTCTGGGACCCATCTGGATATACCTTACTCAGCTTTACTGGTGTTAAATATGTGCGTTGCAAATAATTGACGTATTTTAATGTCAACTGTGCATTACTGGACACCTCTTGCACGTGAGTCGTGCCAACTCCATACAGTATCCGTCAGAGATGCATCTAAGTCTGCGCCTCAGTGCTGTCTGGCCACCATTGTCCAAGCTCCAACCTCCCCGTCATTGTGGCCGACTCCTCAGGGCCTCTTCAAAACTCCAGCTAAACCTCTCTGGCAGCCCTAGCCAGCTTCACATGGTTGTATGACATTACAACGCATGCTAATACATCGCATGCCATTACATCGCGGTTGTTACAACGACTTGCGTTGGAGGGCGCTGGACTTAGAAGTAGTATAATGTTAGAGGCATATGGGCTGCAGATGGTACATTATGAATAGATCGCCATCTGGTGTTGGGCTCGGATGATTGCACTTTGTTTTTCTCTTGGAGAGTCTTTTGTAGGTTGGTGACTCCTCCTTTGGTTGCTAGTGCGCATGGGCATCGGCTCCATCCTTAGATTGTTTTTTTCCGCCATCGGGTTCGGATGAGGATTGAAGCGCTCCAGATCGACTTCGGAAAGAAGTGGACTTTCGGCGCGTATTCCCTTTCCAATTCCACGGTATTGTTATCAAATGCGATTTCATTTCCATTCCGACGCGTTTCGATTCCAACATCAAAGAAAAACTTTGGTCTACGTCGACGAACAGGAGGCCTTTCTCGACGTGGTCAAGCCCGGAGTCCATGGAAAGGACTCCATTTAAGAAATGTCCAACGTGTGGTGCTAAGTTCCCACACAAGGACCTACACGAGGTGTGCAACCTCTGCCTGTCGCCTGAATACGAATCCAGGGACTGTGAAGCCTGCGCAGCATTCTCTTCTAAGTCGACGATCAGAAACCGTCGAGCTCGAAGACACGAGGTTTCCAGAATGCAGTCGGAGGCGATCCCGGAGCTGTTCGAAGACCAGAACCTCGAAGAAGAAGAGGATCAGGAAGAACAGTCGGGGTCGGAAGGGGACGAGTCGGAAGTCGAAGAGTTTGACGTTCAACAAACCGTGAGTGACGACGTCCCCTTACCAAAAAAACGACCCCGTGCGGTAACAACCCCGCCTTCGAGCCCGGTCAAACCGCAGAAAAAAGTTTCTGATGCCCCGCCTTCGGGCCCGGCAAAGAAACCGAAACTGAAACCCTCAGGCTCCCACCATGTCGGATCCGAGAAACGGTCGACACCGACTTCGACACCGAAGCTTCATGCAAGGGAAAGCTCGGGATCGAAACATTCCATGTCAAAACCGAAACATGCTTCGACGTCAAAGACTCACTCGGCACCGAAAAAATCGGACTCGAGTAAATCCTCGGTGCCGAAGACACCGAACATTGACGATCGAAAGCAAAAGCACCTTTCGGAACCAAAAACTTTGGTACCGACACAAGAGCAACAAACAGATCCGAAACAAAAGATTTTGTTTATCGATCCACAAACTGGCAAAGTGGTGACGAAGAAGAGGAAGAATGAACAGCTAGAGGACAAACCTCTTCCTTCTAAGAAGAGAACAATGGGGACAAATACAACTCCTCCTACTTCTCCTAGACCTAGAGTCAGACCCTCTTCTCCTATTCCACACAATATGCCAAATATTCCTCTATCTTCTACACCAAGACCATCTACACCTCACACAGATGTAGACAGTGACACAGGGGAGGGGGAACCTCATGGGAACGATGAGTCTATCCCAGATGAGGAAGACCCATGGGAGAATTATGATGCAGGGTCAGATGAGGACAATGACCCACAATTATATCCCTCAAAACCTTCACCACCTGATGATAACACAGGTTTTGTACAGCTCATTAATAGAGCAGCAAAATATCATAAAGTAGACCTACATACAGAACCTCAAGTAGAGGACTTCCTATTAGAGACACTACCTACTGCACAAAGAACATCAGGTACTCTACCTATGCTGAAGGGTCTTCTTAGTCACACAATAGACATAATTAAAGACCCAGTGAGAGCTAGGGTGTTAAACCCAAGAATTGATAAAAAAATATAAGGCAGCTCCAAAGGACCCAATATTTATCAAAGGACAGGTACCTCTGGACTCGCTTGTGGTCTCCAACGCTCGCAAAAGGGCAAACTCATTATCTACGCGAGAAGCCCCTCCACCTGATAAAGAGTCAAAATTAATAGATGCATCAGGAAAAAGGGTAGCATCACAAGCGGCAAATAGCTGGCGTATAGCCAATACTCAAGCGCTACTTGCACGCTATGATAGGGCGCATTATGATGAGTTAGAAAAACTCATCACACATCTCCCTAAAGAACATCAAAAAAGGGCATATCAGCTTATACAGGAAGGAAAGATAATAACTAACACTTCCATTAAATGCGCACTGGACGCAGCAGACACTGCAGCAAGATCCATCAACACCAGTATCATGATAAGAAGGCATGCATGGCTTAGAGTCTCAGGGTTCAAACAGGAAGTACAAACATCTTTATTGAACCAACCTTTTGATCAGAAGACACTTTTCGGCTCAGGTACAGATGAGACTTTAGAAAAGATGAAAAAGGACCCAGAAACGGCTAAGTCAATGGGAGCATTACAACAGCCTACACAAAGGGGTTCCTTTCGTAGATCCACCTATAGAGGGGGCTCAAGAAGTACAGGGACAAGTCAGCAATCCACCTCTTTTACACCAACATCACCCAGAGGTAATTCAAGAGGCAGTTACAGAGGTAACAACAACAAGGGTAGAGGTCGCGGAAATAATAACAACCGCAACTCCCCAACCCCAAAACAGTGACTTAATACAACTACCCCAAGACCACATAACACCGGTCGGGGGACGTCTAGCACAGTTCCTACCTGTCTGGGAAAACATCACATCAGACAAGTGGGTGAGACAAATTATCCAACATGGTTATTGCCTGGAACTCACAGACACCCCACCAAACATCCCCCCCAAACAGCGTCCAATGAGTCAAGACCATCTGACATTGTTAAAGGAAGAATTACTATCACTGCTACAAAAGCATGCCATAGAGAAGGTTCCAAAACATCAACAAGGGACAGGAGTATACTCTCTATACTTCCTAATCCCCAAAAAAGACGGGTCTCTAAGACCAATCTTAGACCCCAGACCTCTCAATGCATACATAAATTCGGAACATTTCCACATGGTCACGCTCCAACAAGTACTTCCTTTACTGAAGAAAGGGGACTTTCTTTCTACACTGGATCTAAAAGACGCTTACTTTCACATCCCAATTCACAAAGCCCACAGGAAATACCTAAGGTTTGTAGTGGAAGGACAACATTATCAGTTCAAGGTCCTTCCGTTTGGGGTCACAACGGCACCAAGGGTGTTCACAAAATGCCTAGCAGTGGTTGCAGCACACCTAAGAAGACAACAAATACATGTCTTCCCTTACTTGGACGATTGGTTAATAAAGGCCAAGTCACAAGAAGAATGCCTTCACAACACACAGAAGACCATTCAATTACTGCACCAACTAGGGTTTACAGTGAACTACAAAAAATCCCACCTACAACCAAACAAGATTCAACAATACTTGGGGGCTACTATAGACACAGAAAGAGCCAAGGCATACCCCAATCCAATCAGGATACAAACAATGGTCACGTTGATACAAAGATTTCAAACACGACACTCACTACCAGCACGAGTGTTTATGCAACTGTTAGGCATGATGTCCTCCTGCATACTACTAATACCACATGCCAGACTACAGATGCGTCCACTACAGGAGTGTCTAGCGACACAGTGGAATCAGGCTCAAGGTCAGATTACAGATCTGGTGTTGGTAAACGACCGTACGCATCGCTCTCTGAAGTGGTGGAACACAACAAACATTTCCAAGGGACGGTCGTTCCTAGAACCAATTCCACAACTGATACTGACAGCAGACGCATCGCTCTCCGGATGGGGAGCGCATATGGACAAATACACAGTGCAGGGGAAATGGAGTTTGCAGCAAAAGAAACTGCACATCAACTACTTGGAACTACCAGCAATATTTCTAGCATTAAAAGCTTTCCAAATGCACATAACCAACAAGGCAGTCCTGATCAGAACAGACAACATGACTGCAATGTATTATATTCAAAAACAGGGGGGACACACTCTCTCCAACTATCCAAACTAGCACAGGACATTTGGAGATGGGCCATTCCTCAGAAGATCTATCTGTTAGCGGAACACCTACCAGGAGTTCAAAATCAGATAGCAGATATCCTAAGCAGAGAGTCAGAACAAGTACACGAATGGGAACTGCACGACCAGATACTGCAACCATTCTTCCAAAAATGGGGGCAACCAGAGATAGATCTGTTTGCCAATCATCAGAACGCAAAATGCCAAAGCTTCGCATCCAGGTACCCACACCACCGGTCCCAGGGCAATGCTCTATGCATAAATTGGTCCAACAAATTTGCTTACGCTTTTCCCCCTCTCCCACTAATTCCATTAGTGGGTCGGAAACTGCAACAGCACTCAATGACAATGATACTAGTAGCACCCACGTGGGCAAGACAGCCGTGGTTCACCACGCTACTGCAACTATCACAGGTGCCACATCAAAAGCTAAGATTACTACCCATGCACCTTACACAGAACCATGGAGAAATAATGCACCCAGATCCCAAACAATTGAACCTAGCGATCTGGCTCCTGCGGTCATAGAATTTGGATATTTGGATTTACCTCCAAAATGCATGGAAATCATTAAACAAGCAAGACGTCCTACCACCAGGGCATGCTATGCAGCAAAATGGAAAAGGTTTGCTGTATACTGTAACAGGAATCACATCAACCCTCTGGTCGCGTCCACTAAACAAATTATTTGCTATTTACTACACTTGCAGCAATGTAACTTAGCATACACCTCTATCAGAGTGCATCTCGCAGCTATAGCGGCGTATCTACAAAACAGACAACATCTTTCCCTGTTTAAAGTACCAGCAATTAAAGCTTTCATGGAAGGACTCAGAAGAGTCATTCCACCAAGATTGCCACCTTCCCCAGTCTGGAATCTCAACATAGTACTTACCAGACTAATGGGACCACCCTTTGAACCTATGCATAGGTGTGAAATACAATTCCTCACATAGCCATCACTTCACTCAGAAGAGTAAGTGAATTGCAAGCGTTTACAATTCAAGAACCATTCATGCAGTTACACCAAAACAAAGTGGTTCTTAGAACAAACCCAAAATTCTTACCTAAAGTAATTTCAGCATTCCACATCAATCAGTCAGTGGAACTACTGGTCTTCTTTCCAAAACCACAGACGGTAGCAGAAAAAGCCCTACATACACTGGATGTCAGAAGGGCAATATTATACTATATGGAAAGAACACAAACTTTCAGAAAGACAAAACAGCTATTTGTGGCGTTTTCTCCTACACATAAGGGCAATCCCATCTCTAAAGCAGGCATTGCCAGATGGATTGTAAAATGTATACAAATATGCTACTTAAAAACAAAGAGGACATTAACTGTTCCTCCTAGAGCTCACTCTACACGTAAACTAGGAGCATCTATGGCATTCTTGGGAAACATTCCACTAGATGACATATGCAAAGCAGCTACCTGGGTTACACCGTGTCAGG
This sequence comes from Lissotriton vulgaris, assembly GCF_964263255.1. NCBI lineage: Eukaryota > Metazoa > Chordata > Amphibia > Caudata > Salamandridae > Lissotriton > Lissotriton vulgaris. The sequence goes on from NC_141687.1 coordinate 1,818,716,684, forward strand.
TCCCAAAGTCCTCAGGATGGTACGATGCCAATATGGGTTCCACCTCTCGATAACCTCTGGGTCTGACAATAACAGACTCACAGTGGGGATCAAGTGAGGGATAACAGGAACAGCAGGGCAGGAACTGGGGGGCGGAGAAGCTGAAATGAGAACAAGACAAACAATCACACTCTGTCCTATATCCTATAGAACCTGCCTTCTATAGCTTCTCTGATCTGAACACCTATGACTAAACTCTCTTTACCTGGAGGGTAAGATAGGGTTGGCTTTGCCTGGCCTTCAGATGTTAAACAGTAACAGCACAATCCTGAAAACACAAGACACTGTTGGTTAACACTAGCACCATTATACATAAATATATTCCCTAGGGTAACTTGCACATACCAGTGTTGTTAACAATAAGGGCTTCAACAGAGGGTAGAATGGAAAACAGCCAGCCAGGCGAAGCACATTATACCCCTGTTGTGAAAAGATAAAGAAACAGCAAATAACAGACTTTTGCTTCTGTAAAACTTTACACAGAAAAGACTTCTGGGTTACGTCACCCACAGCCTCACAATCTTAATACCCGGCTGGTAAGGTCCTGCACCAGCGAGTAAACAGTACTTATAATCTTTTTTCAAAAGAAAAGCAGATGTCCTTATAGAATAAACCAAGTTCTTTCAATCACCCTTCCCACAGATGAAAAGTCTCTGCAGACGGCGAAGACAAGAAATAACTCTAGCGCCACCACAGCGCGAGCCAAGAATCAACTAAAGAGTCAAAGCGTAAAGCTTCAATCCGTAATCTCCTCGTGATAAATAAATATTGGCAAGAGCCCAACATAGATTAGGCAAAATCCGAATGATCAGGAAGACTGCCCTCTGAACACAAAGCCAAGGAAAATGGCTCCGCGCACCGCCAAGAGGCTCCTCCTCAGAGCGGAACGAGCAACACAAGAGCACAGCACGGAACACGAAGAAAAATGCCAAGGCACCAAAAAAGGATACGCAGCCAAACTCCAGCACAGGGGATCCTACCGTCAGAAGTCCGGAACCAGAATATACGGCGAGGCGATGCAGGATTCACTCCGTTTTGAACTTCCTGAAGCTGACGTCATCGCCAGGCGCGTCGCTCTCCTCCGGGAATCATGGGATATGTAGTCTTTCCCACAAACTCGGCTCTGGACAGTGTTCATAGCGTCCCACCTCCGTGGGTCGTGACAGTACATCCCTCCCCCGAAGAACACTGACAGAGACAAGGCTTGTGGGGGAAACGTTTGTGGAACAGCCGAACATACCTGGGAGCATGAACCCCTGATGCAGGCTCCCACGAATTCTCGTCATTACCGTACCCCTTCCAAGCCACTAAATACCACAATCTGGTACGATAGATTTTGGAATCCACAATACCCCTCACTTCATGCTCCTCCTCACCGTTGACCTCAACAGGAGCAGGCCTTCTCTTATTGCCCCCTCTTGCAGGTTTAACTAGCGACATATGAAATGCTGGATGTATACGCAAGGAGGAAGGCAAAGCCAATTTCACCACCACAGGATTCACCAGTTTCAGGATTTTGTAAGGACCTATGTACTTAGGATTAAATACACTGTACCTCCTAAATCTTATGTTCTTTGTGGATAACCATACATAGTCACCCTTCTTATACATGGGACCAATCTGCCTGTGCTTATCGACATAGGTTTTGTATCTGGCCTTGGCTAGTGCTAATTGCCCCTTAACCTTCACCCAGATCTCTTGAAGATCTCTTACCCTTTCCTGAACTTCGGGGACAGGGGATGCAGAAGCAGGGTGATGGAACGGAGTGAAATTAGGATGAAAGCCATATGTGCAGTAAAAAGGGGCGTGTTTGGTGGACCCATGAACAGCGCTGTTGTAAGCTATTTCAGCCAACCATAACCTTCCCACCCAATCCTCATTGGTGACCTCCACATAGCATCTCAAATACTGCTTCAAGGTTTGATTTGCCCTTTCTGTCTGCCCATCTGTCTGAGGATGGAAACTTGTGGAGGTATTGGATGTTATATCTAAAGCCTTACACCATGTCTTCCAAAATTTTGCTGTAAACTGACTTCCCCTGTCTGATACGATCACCTTGGGCAACCCATGTAACCTCACTATATTTTGGAGGATAAGATGTGCCAAAACACTAGCGGATGGTACTTTTTTGCAAGCAATAAAATGTGCCATTTTGGTCAGATAATCCACTACCACTAGGATGGTGGTACACCCCTGATCTATAGGCATGCCTACCACAAAGTCCATAGAGATACATTCCCATGGAACCTCGGGCGTGGGGAGCGGTTGTAACAAACCTGACTGTTTTGTATGCAACATCTTCATCTGGCTGCAAACCGGACACTCCGCCACCCAATTTGTCACATCTTTTTTGATGTTTGGCCACCAGAATTGTCTTTGGATCCGCTCAAGCGTTTTGCTGCAGCCGTTATGTCCTGCACAAGGTGCCGTGTGACACCACTGAAACACCTGCTTCCGTAGGGCCTGGATAGGTAATAGCAACTGTTTCTTTCGCATGGGGAGACCCTGCACCATAGTCCAGTCTTTATGCACTTGCAACCACTTCTTCCATTCTTCCTTCTGTACATTGCTTATGACACTGCGTAGAAACATCTGTGTACATGTGACCCCTATAACCTTCTCAGGGTTGATGATAGCTTCTTCTTTTCTGTCTGCAGTGTCCGTTATAGTATGTTGTCGCGATAAAGCATCTGCCTTTCTGTTATCTTTTCCCGGCCTATAGGTCACGATGAAATCGAATTCAGCGAAATGCATCATCCATCGCATCTGTCTAGGTGTCAAATGGCGGGCTGCTGCCATGTACTGCAGGTTGCGATGGTCTGTATAAACGGTTACTGCATGTCTCGCACCCATTAGATGATGCCTCCATTCTAGGAAGGCTGTTCTTATTGCCAGCAGTTCCTTCTCGGCTATCACATAGTTTCGTTCAGCCTGATTTAGCGTCCGTGATAGATATGCTACTGGATGCAACTGGCCCGTGTCAGAATGACGTTGCGATAATACAGCTCCTACAGCTACATCCGAAGCATCTGCTTCCACTATGTAAGGCTTGCTAGGGTCTGCATGCATCAATACTGGTGCCGACACAAAGGCTTTCTTCAGCTCCTCAAAACTTCTTTGGGCTTCCTCGGTCCAAACAAATGCCACCTTCTTTTTTAGCAGTCTCGTCATAGGACAGGCCATAGCAGAGAAGTTTTCGATGAACCTGCGATAGAAATTCGCAAAGCCAATGAAGCACTGGATGTCTCGTACATTTTTGGGTGTAGGCCACTCTTTGACTGCCAATATCTTCCTTTCGGACATCTCCTGACCCTGGGGTGTGAGCATGACCCCTAAGAACTCCACCGTGGTAGCGTGGAACTCACACTTACTGAGTTTACAGTAAAGTCGATTCTCCAATAAAGTACGTAATACTGCCTTCACATGCCCCGTGTGTTGGCTGGCGGTGGAGGAGTAAATCAAAATGTCGTCTATATAGACGATGACGAAACGATCCAGGTACTCTTTTAAAACATCATCCAAAAAGAATTGAAAGGCTGCCGGGGCGTTACACAGCCCGAAGGGCATCACTAAATATTCGTATAACCCAAAACGTGTCTTTATAGCTGTCTTCCACTCATCCCCGGGCCTCATTCGGACTAAGTGATAGGCTCCCTTTAGGTCTAGTCTTGTAAATATCACCGCATCCTTCACCTGCTCCAACAATACCGTGATAAGGGGGAGAGGATATTTATTCTTCACCGTTATGGCGTTCAATGCTCTGTAGTCTGCACAGGCTCGGAGATCACCGTTGGCCTTCGGGATAAAAAATAACGGAGATGCGGCCGGAGACTTAGATTCCCTAATGAATCCCAGGTCTAACAGTTTATTCAAATATGACCTAAGATGCAGAGTCTCCGGTTCCGTCAAAGCATACACCCGTCCTGCTGGTATTTTAGCCCCAGGAATCAGATCTATTTGGCAGTCATACGGTCTGTGGGGTGGTAGCTTTTCTGCCTTTGTTTCACTGAAGACCTCTGCCAAATCTTGATATACCACCGGGAGTTCCACGTTCTGTTCCACTGCCGTGGCTATATGATGGATGCCAGCCAATCCGATAGCCGGACTTGGATTCTTCGGACAGCAATTCCTCTGACAGAACTCCGAAGTAAACTTTAGCACCTGATTTTCCCAATCTATTGCAGGGTTATGTTTTCTGAGCCATGGTAGTCCAAGAATCACCCCATACTGTGGTGCATGAATGATATTGAAGAACAACCTCTCCTGATGTTCTATACCCATGGTCACACACAGCTCTTTGGTTTGTAACCTGATGGGTCCAAAAGTCAATTTTCGTCCATCGACTGCAAACACCTCTTCAGGGGTTTCTTTCTCTTGTAATTCCAACCCTAGACTACTAGCTGTAGCCTGGTCCATAAAACAACCAGTCGCCCCTGAATCTAACATGGCTTTGATCCAGGTTCTTTTCTCCGGTAGGTCCACTCCTATATTCACATAAAAATGTATAGTTTCTCTTGTGCTTTGTCTATCCAAAGAAGGGATATACAACGTACTTGAAGGGCACCCTTCACTCCTCTTCAAGCCTTCTCGTTTCCCGCCTCTGGTTCAGAGGATAGAACAGACACCTTCCGATTGTCATAACGACCCTTTGTCTTTGTTGGGCATTCCCGTATGAAGTGCCCCTTCCGGCCACAATATAAACACAATCCCCTCTTGCGTCTATATTCTCTTTCCTCCGCTGATAGAGGGGATCTAACGGCTCCTATTTCCATAGGCTCGGGTTTGGCAGCAGACGTTCCTTCTGCTGTTCTGGAATACTCATAACCAGACCTGGTCCTGTCCTTTCGCCTAGTATCTCCTCTTCTATCACTGAGGCGATGGTCCAGCCGCAGCACTAAGCTAATCATATCCTCGCAAGTACTGGGTTGAGGGTCAATTGGGGCCAATGCGTCTTTCATCTCTCCAGTCAATCCATTGTAAAAGATTGCTAAGCGCTTGCCTTCAGGCCAATCTGTTTCGGTAATCAGTCTTCGGAAATCATTAAGGTAGGTTATAAGATCCCTGTTTCCTTGTCTTAACCCCAGCAGGTCCCTATCTGCTGACAAGATGGCTGATCTGCGATTGAATGTTTTCTCGAACTCAGTCTTAAAGGCCTCCCAATCCCTTAACAAAGGATCATCTTTTTTAACTAACGGTACCGCCCACTGAGCAGCATCCCCACCCAAATATGATATGAGGAATGCCACCCTTGCATGGTTAGTGTTGAAGACTTTAGGTTTGCATGAGAAGTGTAAGAGCACTTGAGTGAGAAAAACCTGCACCTTATCACTATCCCCATGGAACCGTTCTGGAGCGGCCAGTGGAATAGGTGCGGGGACTTCTACCACCACCGAAGAAGTAGACTGGGTGCCTGCATTGAAAGGGTTTCTATTCAACCTATCTACCTGTGCTTGCAACGTCGCAGTTTCCGTCCTGGAAGCCTGCAACTCAGACTGTACTATAGCTAATGCGGACATTAAGTCTTCGAGAGTGGTCATGATATCGTAACACCGGGAGGACTAAATTCTTGGGCCGTATATTCTGTCAGGTCCCAAAGTCCTCAGGATGGTACGATGCCAATATGGGTTCCACCTCTCGATAACCTCTGGGTCTGACAATAACAGACTCACAGTGGGGATCAAGTGAGGGATTACAGGAACAGCAGGGCAGGAACTGGGGGGCGGAGAAGCTGAAATGAGAACAAGACAAACAATCACACTCTGTCCTATATCCTATAGAACCTGCCTTCTATAGCTTCTCTGATCTGAACACCTATGACTAAACTCTCTTTACCTGGAGGGTAAGATAGGGTTGGCTTTGCCTGGCCTTCAGATGTTAAACAGTAACAGCACAATCCTGAAAACACAAGACACTGTTGGTTAACACTAGCACCATTATACATAAATATATTCCCTAGGGTAACTTGCACATACCAGTGTTGTTAACAATAAGGGCTTCAACAGAGGGTAGAATGGAAAACAGCCAGCCAGGCGAAGCACATTATACCCCTGTTGTGAAAAGATAAAGAAACAGCAAATAACAGACTTTTGCTTCTGTAAAACTTTACACAGAAAAGACTTCTGGGTTACGTCACCCACAGCCTCACAATCTTAATACCCGGCTGGTAAGGTCCTGCACCAGCGAGTAAACAGTACTTATAATCTTTTTTCAAAAGAAAAGCAGATGTCCTTATAGAACAAACCAAGTTCTTTCAATCACCCTTCCCACAGATGAAAAGTCTCTGCAGACGGCGAAGACAAGAAATAACTCTAGCGCCACCACAGCGCGAGCCAAGAATCAACTAAAGAGTCAAAGCGTAAAGCTTCAATCCGTAATCTCCTCGTGATAAATAAATATTGGCAAGAGCCCAACATAGATTAGGCAAAATCCGAATGATCAGGAAGACTGCCCTCTGAACACGAAGCCAAGGAAAATGGCTCCGCGCACCGCCAAGAGGCTCCTCCTCAGAGCGGAACGAGCAACACAAGAGCACAGCACGGAACACGAAGAAAAATGCCAAGGCACCAAAAAAGGATACGCAGCCAAACTCCAGCACAGGGGATCCTACCGTCAGAAGTCCGGAACCAGAATATACGGCGAGGCGATGCAGGATTCACTCCGTTTTGAACTTCCTGAAGCTGACGTCATCGCCAGGCGCGTCGCTCTCCTCCGGGAATCATGGGATATGTAGTCTTTCCCACAAACTCGGCTCTGGACAGTGTTCATAGCGTCCCACCTCCGTGGGTCGTGACACACCGCATACCTTCACAAAGCACTATTGTGTAGATGTGCACACAACACAACAGGCTAGAGTGGGACAAGCTGTATTAAAAACTTTATTTCAAACTGTTGCAACAGACACGGGCGACCACCGCTAGGGAGAGAACTGCTGTAGTCTATTCATAATGTACCATCTGCAGCCCATATGCCTCGAACGGAATATGCTACTTACCAGTATGCATCTGTTCTTGGCATAGAGGGCTGCAGAGTGGTACATGCCCTCCCAGCCTCCCCGGAAACCTGTGTCTGTTCCAACAATATCTTATTCAGATACACTTACATGGGCATTTCTATCTGTATTCTATCATACTACTCCATCTAACCCTACTATGGCAAAACAATCTAAGGATGGAGCCGATGCCCATGCGCACTAGCAACCAAAGGAGGAGTCACCAACCTTCAAAAGACTCTCCAAGAGAAAAACAAAGTGCAATCATCCGAGCCCAACACCAGATGGCGATCTATTCATAATGTACCACTCTGCAGCCCTCTATGCCAAGAACAGATGCATACTGGTAAGTAGCATATTCCTTATTATTCCAACTCCAGTCTACATACAGTAGGGAAGATGTTGGATAGTAAATTATACTATTCTTTGTCCTAGAGCGCCATCCAGCGCAAGTCGTTGTAACGACTTGCGTTGTAAAAACTGCGTTGTAAACGACGTTTCCCGCTTCACATACTGCAGAAAGTGTCCCTGTCTTCAAACACTACCTGGCTGAGTGCCAACAATATGATCTCTTCCCCTTGATAAAGGTCTGCCAGAGTGTAGCATCCTCCATTCCTCCAGCCTGCCACTGATATACCCCAGGTTATGTTTCTGAACAACTGCAGCCACCACACATTCAACAATCTAGAAATGGGGGGACGCACCAGTACCCTCTTAACTGCTAAGTCCCACATCCTAGCTGTCTGTGAAAGGAGAGACGGTAATGATTCCCGCCCCCCATTCCTTGGAGCAATCTTTTTCCCAATTATCTGCTTCTTCACCCCACTTTGCTGCATGTTGTAACCACTGTGCTATATGGCATAACTTTATATATGAGAGGTCCAAAGAGCTCTCGTCGTGTCTATCTCTCTTTAATGCCTCCAGTCACACTTGGCTTCTTTACCCCACCCATACCAACGAGATCAAGAGGCTACCTAGCTTTTTGAATGTAAATCGCGGAATATCAAACAAAGTACTTTGAAGTGTGTACAGACACCGGGGTAGGAACACCATCTTTGCGACTGCTATTCTACCCATCGTAGACAACGGGAGGGTGATCCAGAATTGTTCTACGGTTCGAAGACCCTGGAATATTTTGCCCATATTATAATTATATCCCTGGTCTATAGTGTGTGCTATTTATATTCCCAAATATCAGAATTTTCAGTCTACTATCTCAGCTCTACCTATGGCATCCTCATCTGGGCTCATAAAGGGAATATCACAGTTTTTACTTTATTTATTTATTTATTTATTTGTATTCTTCTATAGCGCAGGAATCGACCCCAAGGGTATCTCCGCGCTTATGGTCTTCCAAGATGCCAGATCAGAAACATAGTCATAGAGAGCCCAAGATCTTATACAGCCGGAAACAGATGAGTTTTTAGGGATTTCTTGAAGGCATGTATGTTAGTGATTTGTCTTAGGACAAGGGGCAGAGTGTTCCACAAAGTGGGGCCCTTATTGGACAGGGCACGACCCCCTTGTCTTGCCTTCTTGATCCGAGGGACTTGTAACAATAATAGGTTGCTAGAGCGCAATGAACGGGCCGGGATTTACAGCTGAAATAGTTCAGCCAGATATTTAGGGCCGGATCCCTGAAGGCATCTGTGGATTACACAGCACACTTTGAACTCAATTCGCTGGCGGATAGGCAGCCAGTGGAGTTTATGCAAAAGAGGGCGTGAAGAGGACCTAGGAGGAGCGTCCAGGATTAATATGGCCGCAGTATTCTGGACCACCTGCAGACGACTCAGTTGCTCCTCGTTGGCAGAAAGGAGTAGTCCATTGCAGTAGTCCAATCTACTGACGACCAGTGTCTGGACCAGTGTTTTCCTGTAGCAGTCATCCAGGAACGGGATCACACGCCTCAGGAGCCCAATGGTCCTGAAACAGGTTCCCGCCACCAGACTCACATGTTCCTTTAGTAATAGCGCCTGATCAAGCCGCACCCCCAAATTTTTTACTATCTGCTTACGGAGAGGAGCAGATCCTAAATCCGGGGGCCACCACTCAGGTGACCACAAGAGGGGAGCTTCTCCAAAAAGCACGACCTCCGTCTTGCTTACATTGCATTGTAGGCAATTGGAGGCCATCCAATCAGATACTGCTCTCATACCGGTGGCAAATGCATGTTTGATTGCCGGTGTCAGGGTATGGAAGGGGAAGAAAAGCTGAGTATCGTCAGCATACGATATTGGAGTGAACCCATATTCTCTCACAATATCCGCCAAGGGGGCCATATACACATTAAAAAGTGTAGGGCTTAGGCATGAGCCCTGTGGAACACCCCCTTAGTGAGCTCCCTAAAGATCGATTGATGGGAGCCCAACCTGATGGTTTGTGATCGACCCAAAAGAAAGCTTTTTAGCCAGGCCAGAGCCGAACCGCCTATTCCCACCTTCCGCAGACGACCGAGAAGAATATCATGCGAAACCGTATCAAAGGCAGCGGACAAATCCAACAGCACCAAGATCATGGAGCCTCCTCTATCCTGTGCCATCCTGATGGTATTGGTCACGGAGAGGAGGGCCGACTCAGTGCTGTGGTTAGGTCTGAACCCAGATTGAGAATGGTCCAGACCACCCGCTGCCTCGATAAACTTGGATAGATGGGTATTCACATGTTTCTCGGTCATTTGATATTTGATATTTGATATTTGTGGGGTATTTCTTGAGCGCGACGTTCGCTCCGGAGGGAGCATCTTGGCGCTGAGGATCCCAAATGAGCCATTCCAGAAAGAGTTAGATGGAAGCTTTGGCGGAAGCGTCAGAGAGATTAAAGATCCATGTCTTTAGATGCTTTCTAAAGGGTTTTTCCTGGGTTTGTTGTCTGAGGGTTTTAGGCAGTGTGTTCCAAGCTTTAGTTGCGAGGAAACTGAGGGTTTTCCCACCCTTCGTTTTCAGATTGTAGCATCTTGCTGATATGAGGAAGTAGAGAGATAGGACGGAGATCGGAGAGGTCTGACCATGGCAGGGCTGCATTCTTTCGAATAGGGTTCACTACCGCTCTCTTCCATTCACCTGGCACATGTCCTTCTCTAAGGGAGAGATTGATCACTGTTTGAATTCCAAGTAGGAGCAGATTCCCTAAAGAGCCCACCATCTTTGCTGGCAGGAGATCTGAGGGAGATCCTGTTTTAATGTGACTGCCAAGGGAAGTAGCATCAGGAAGATTAATCTCTGGAAATGTGGTGAGTGAGATACTGGCACACACAAATGGCGGAGGTGAAAAAGGTGAAATAGGTGATGTCAGGGAGGAACTGATGGTATTACTCCCAACAATCCCTGACTGCTTGATTTTCCCATAGATAAGCTCTATTTTGTTCTCGAAGAATAACGATATTTCATCACACAGGGTTTGAGAGAAGTCATCTGGACTCTCGCAGGCCACAGGTTTTGTAAAGGACTGTAACATCTTATAGAGTTCTATGGAAGAGTTGCCTGCTTCAGCCAATTGTGATGCAAGACTTTACTAACCTGGAATCCATAAATTCCCCCAAATCTATACATTTCGTGTATCAGCACTGGTACAGACCTACCCAGCTGGTGAAAGTACACCAAAGCATTGTCCGCATATGTGTCAACTCCCCCATTGAGATATTCCATTTGCCAGCACTTCTCTGAGCTCAACAGTCACTGGTTCCATCGCCAGCAAAAATAATAGTAGTGTTAAAGGACACCCCTGGCAGGTCCCTCTGTTTATGTTCCACTGCTCCAAGATCATCCCATCAGATTTTACACTAGCCACGTCTTTTTTAATATAACAGCCGAACACAGCATCTCCTAAAATAACTGCGGTCGTGTATCTCCAGTATAGCATATCAAATGCTTTTTCTGTGCCAAGCGCAATCAGTGCTCGAGCCATTTCTGATTCCATAATTTTGTAGACAGCATGACTTACCCATCTTAAACTAAGGTTTATGCTGAGAGCAGCTCCAGGATTGGTGGGAACAGGCTAACCCATAGCTCATTTTTAGCCTGGGGGGCTGTGCCAGCAATGCCCCGGCTGTCTCACAGCCATGGTATTGCTGGGTGCGCACTACATATGCCAGGCTGGCCAAAGCAATAGAGCTGGCCAACCCGACATGCGCACTGCAGGGGCAGCTGTAATCCTGCAATTGCAGGATTCAGCCCTGCCCCCTGCCCTCGCACTGTGGTGTTTAAGTAAAATGGCATTGAACTGCCCTTTTTCTTATTCGTCTGTGCCTACTGCACTTGTAGCAGGGGGTGACGCTCTTGGCTCTTCCGCTCAAACGGAGGAGCTGCCCCTGTAACTATCTGGTTGTGACCTCTCTGTTGGGGTGGATGAATGGGCCCAAGATCCACTACAACCACAATAGTAATCAGGTCTTGGAAGAAGGTAGAAAAGATGTGGTGGGATGGAAAGTTAACCATGGAAACATCTTTATGGGACTCCATCTATTTTTCTGTCCTTGGAGTGGTTTCCCCCTAACTTTGGTACAGTATCTCCCACGGCTTTTAATGTGTGTTTTGTACAAGACACTGCAGCATTAAACAGCATAGGCAGCCTTGTGCTTCACTGTGCCAAGTGCAAGCAGGGAGATTTGCAGTGCAGGATGCCACAAAGGAGCACAAAATGTCCATCACTGCGTCAAACGTAGGCTTCTAGACACAAATGCAGGATAGAGGGGGGCTTTTTTACAAGCCCCTTGCGACACCCGTACGTCACTTTTCCCATGTTAAAAATGACGCAAAAGTGGCGCAAGGGGCTTGAAAATAAGCCCTATGGTGTCTTTATTCTTTTGTTATTGTATTTTATGCCAATTCACAGTGCTTCAGCAAGATGTCATGTATCTAAAGAAATGTTTTGCCACACTATCAGTGCCCATCAGTGCATCACGTGCAAGTGTCTGAGTTCCTGCATAGTGTCCTGCAGGGGCTGTAATGCCACTCTGTGTGGGTGCCTGCAAGTCCTTACAAGGAAGCAGCAGTTTGTTCACGCTATGCTTTCCCGTTTTCACTCATTCCTTTTTCATCCTTCCTTCTTCCAGGTACTTCAACATAGAGCGTGGAAGTAACATGTGCGGCCTCGCGACCTGCGCCTCGTACCCTGTCCCACAGGTGTAACCCGGATAGACTGGAACAGGAGAGGAAAAGGACCTCTTTTCACTATCTCAGGATCCCTCTTACTGCTTTCATTTGACATAACAAAACTGGAAATGTGATTCATTGATTGAAAGCTTATAATGCACACTGTCGTGTAAATCACATCACGGCCCAGACAGACCCACACAAGTGCCTTCTCCTCCTTGCTCAGCCAGTTATGGGTGGAAGAACATTTCAGGTCAGCACTGGAGGGAAACCTGTTACTGTGAATTTTAAGTAACTTTAATTGGATGTTATGTTTTAGAAAAAAGATTTTCTTGGACAAGTTGCATGCAGGCACGGCAGGACAGGGCCCAAGAACAGAGCTGTCAGAGTCAAGCATGAGCCCTCTCTCCTCTCTGGGGATAAGCCCAGAGGCAGGGTGGCCTAACCAGTGACCGGGGAGTCCAGCAACAAGCCGGTGACGTGGTAAGGCCAGGGCAGATCAGTCAGGTCATGCGGGTGCTTTTAAGACATGGATGGGACAGTTCAGCACATATCAGACTTGATAGATTTCTCAAGAATTTTGCCTTTGCCCTCTTTAATCACTGACCTGCTGGGAAATCTCTCACTGTCCTTGTAGGCCAGTCTGCTTCTAGACATGTACAACTCTCAAAGTTTATATCTAAAAAGGAAAAGAGGTTCTGTGATTCCTCTTTGTTAAAAAACGTTTGTTTTTACTTCTGTTCAGCCTCCGGACACCTCCTTGCCTGTTGTTGTTGATACACTTGACAAGCACTTTTGAAAAATTTCAAGGCACTTTGTAAAAACGTGTGTGCAATATGGCAGCGGTGACTCAATGGAGGTCTGTCAGCACCCCGACCCCCACTACATACACTGGCCATGACTTCACCTTGATAGGGTAGGTCGCTTCTAACTCCAGTCCCAGCTACTTTGGGTGTAAGAGTTAAACTCTCGAATGACCAGGACGAAGGATTCGTGAGGTTAAGTTAAGGTCAGATCAAAGTAATAAAAATTAATGTTTTGGTCAAAGTTATAAACATAAAAGTCAGAGTAGAAGTACTTGGGGCGTACTGAATCACTATCTACCATTTGTATTAAAATGGCCATCCACAAATATAAGTGGAAAAATGGATGTCCAAGCACTTACCATGCACTGACCCACTTTAGAGTGATAAAGGCTTCACCTGGGAAGTAATGAATTGCATATCTATGGTGAAGAATATGCCACGATTGGATTCTCCTCATTGTTAGCACTTTCCCCAAAAAAACATTTGGCACTTTCCATTATCACCCATCTCTAAATCAGTTCCTTGGTTTAGTGCAAAGTAAACACTTCCCATGCCTTCTTTACATGGCATAAAACTGGGACAGACAGACTTTTTGGAATAATTGGACACCCACTGTCCCAAAATGACAGGCTGGTGCCCGTGAAGGGCCTGCAGTGTGAGAATAGGTGTGACACAGCTAGACACACATTGAGGGCTTTGGGCCTTTGGTCTGCACCTATTGGTCTGTTAAGTTGTCATTCACATTTCGGTGGGTCAGCCCATTGCTATCACCAGATCTCCTCACTGTGAGTGACGTCATTTTGCTTGTGCACATCTACACACAAACTAGTCCCCTTTATTGCCAAGGCTCGTTGTCCAATCTGTGTATTTTTTTCTTTCTTACTTGTCTTTTTGATGCCTCTACCTCCCTGCCTAGGTTTGCTTGACATATTTAATTAAGTGTAACATTTTAAACAGCAGAGATATTCAAATTAGGGATGCTTTTATTTGCAGGTATGAAAGGCTGCACTGCTGCCTCGATGAAACAATAAACAATGCACTTGTGGTAAATCTGTATGCCGCTGTCACTGAAGTTATTTCAAAAGTTCATGCACAACAAATAATTAAATTACTTCTTCTCAACTAAGTTCTAACAAAGCAGGTTTCGTGTTATCTTCTATAAAAAATTTTTTTGCATGGTGAACCTTTAACGAGATTTTCGGTCTGATCCCACCCACTGCCTTTTTGCCGTGCGCAATCTTACAGATATCGATAATAAAATACAAACACCTGAACACATTTTATTACGATGTACTCTATGGGCTCCTTTTCATATTTAAATGCTTCATCTGCTCTTTTGTGTTTAACTTCTCGTGATAAAATACAATTTTAGTTATTGGTGCCAAAGCCCTAACCCACCCGCCTGTGTTCATCATGACATATTGCTTTAAACCTCGGTTTCATTCACTTCCATTGCAGCTGAACGCTGGAGCCATATTCTGGTAGCAGCAGCCCATGACGCTTTTAGGACCCGATTCACTAACAGACTTACGGCTCATAAAGTTAGGAGTGAGTAGTCTCTGCACTCGGGGCGCAATCTCTGCCATGAGCTGAGTTCTACAGATTCCGCCCGAGTGCGAGACTCCACACTTGTAACTTTACGAACCATAAGTCCTTCAGTGAATTGGGCCAACTGAGTCTTTGTTAAGGTTAGCCAGCAATAGTGGTTATTTTCCTATTATTTAAATTTGGGATACTACAGACCGCCATGGCTTTCTTCACTTGCGATATTTATTTTCAGATAACATTTTCCCAAACAATTTGGTAAATATGCAAAAGATTTTACTTACAATGATGATAGGCTTCATTGCCTGTGTAGGCAAGACAAACAAGCATTGGCATAGCCAATAGGTCTCGCTTTTGAGACCTTATAAGTGTTTAGTTATCCAGCAGAATATCCTTGGTGCAACAACATCAAGTGTTGCATGGCTAAACACTTATAAGGTCCCAAAGGCAAGACCTATTGGCTATGCCAATGCTTGTTTTAAAAATGGTGTCAAGGTTACATGCGAATCTGACATTTAAATTTTAGAGAGATTTACAAGATTGATGGGACTTTATTTGATTGTGATTCTGTATTCACCATCTGAACCTCTATGGCATTTCTCTGTATTGCCTATTTTGAGATTTTTGGAATAAAACTTTTTTTAATACATCTAGAACTCAGTTATTCAGTGGTCCCAGTTACTATTTGATTTATTCTGTTAATTGTCGTGGGCCTGATGTCGTGGAGAGTGGTGATTCATTGCAAGCACAAAGGGTGCTGGAGCTGAATCACCAGAGGTAAATTTTGGGTGACCAAAATATTGGGGTTCAGTTAAATATTGAGGTTATGGCTTTACACTAGTGCTCATGTTATACCTTTGCATTGCGAAGCTTCACCTAAAAGTCTATATTGCACAAACGATAGAACAATGCTTGTTTTACTGTATAAGGAAAGAGTGAACTCCCAAAAGAAAAGCAGAGTTCACTTCTGGTTTAGTGTGTGAAACAAGCAATTTTTTTAATGGACTCGAAGACATAGTAAAAATGTAAAATACAGCTGACAAGTAGCTCCATGTCATGTAAAACACATTTGGCAACAGCACTAACCATACTGAGGTTTTAAGCCCATAATGAAAGAGTTAAAAGCACACCTACCAGCACCGCAATGTAACATGCTATAAACAGAAAAGCTAGGAATAGAAAATGGCTTCTGTTGTATGTTGGAATGCATAGCATGGAATTGTAATGTGCTGACCTCTTCAGAATAAGAATGTGTTGATTAAAAAGAACAGGAGTAGGAGCTGAGAAGCTGCAGTGGTCAGATCTCGGATGGATGGAGTATCTGCTTACTTCGGATAACTCATCAAACATAATTGCAGCCTTTGAAAAAAACTGTTTAGTCTTCCAGTTATTAATCTTAACAGTCAATTAGCTCCTGATATACCAGCATCAATAAAACAATTATGATGAAAAACAAAATCCACTCTATTTCACACTGGTGTCTCTGGAACTCTTGGAGAAACGTATTTATTTCATATTTGTCAGTGAGCAGTCAGTGCCCATTGTCCACAAATAACAGATTTAATCTGGGGCATCAAATATGAGTATGTGCAGAAAATCACAGATGAAGACGAGAATACCAGTTCACAAATTAGGATGGAACCAGTGACAAAAAGGTTTAGAAACAGTAAGATGCTAATTTCTCTCTGTCTGGCAGCCACTCTCCTAGAGGTCTAGAGGTGAAGGAACATCACCTGAAACCTCGCACGCTAGCTGGAGGGGCTGTGTACTTGTCCTAAAGTTTCTATAAGCCTGACTGTCTGCTGAGAGAGCTACAAAGCTTGCATAACCTTGCAGGAGGAGAGACTGTCCAGGAAGGAGCAAGACAGTGCATCCCCAGTATTGGCTGGGTGCACAGAAGAAGCAGAGCATTCTGGGACAACACTGGTGCAAGATGCCCCTACATCTCTCCTATTGGGTCCTGATGGGAACTGCGATTCAGAGACACCGTAATTGCCGAAGGCACAGTTAGGACTGTGATCACTTTTCAGTGGTCGGCCTGTGCATGGCGGCATCTTCCGAATTGCTGAACGTGCCATTACAGGACTGCATTTGCATAGCCAGGCCCGGTCTGGGGATACAGCTGCATTCCAGTTGGCCAGTGTTGGAACCTGGGATGTCAGGTCACCTAAGGTAGCCTGGCCTAGGGTAGGTCACATTCCCTAAAGGCACATGTGTGAAGGTTGCAAACCACCCAGCAGTAAATCCACGCAATAGCACACAAAAATGACACTACACCAATGTATGTAAAAATATGAGCTGGTTTATAAAAATATTCTCTGTTCTCTTATTCTTAGTATTCACAGTTTAGTATTATACATTCTGTCAGGAGAAATAGCATTACTCTTATGTCTTTGGAAAAACTACAGCTCAGTACATGCAGTTGTCATGAAATCAGTAGTAATATTTTCAGCAATGTTAACTTGCATCAGTAATCAACATCAATAGTACATTTCATTACATTAGACTCCAAACTTTACTGGCAATTATTTAGGATTTGTGCCACAAGTTACTCCTCACCTCAAGAAATACAGTGGAAGAGAAAACGAACAGTGAGCCAGGGCACTTTTTATGGGTACTAGAACTAACTTCCCTCAGAAGGGAAAGACCATTTCTTGAACACCACTTCTCTTTACTCCTAAAACGATTGACCCCTGGGAGTGCTCCGTTTTCCCTTTCACCCCCTCACTCCTTACTGTCTTGAGGCTGTATTGCCCAAGTCTCCAGATAACCGGGACAGATGGCTCCGTGGAAGTCTCAGCCGGCGACTGTCCAGTCCGCTACCTCCCGCCCAGCCAGCTGCTCACTCGGTGCTGGCGCGGGGAAAAGCGGTCATGCCACGTCCCCCCACACGGAC
The DNA here is from genome assembly GCF_964263255.1 of Lissotriton vulgaris. Lineage (NCBI taxonomy): Eukaryota > Metazoa > Chordata > Amphibia > Caudata > Salamandridae > Lissotriton > Lissotriton vulgaris. Next base: position 1,818,734,051 of record NC_141687.1, read on the forward strand.
ACCGCCGTCAATGCCCCAAGACTCACTCACACAATCCCGGAGCTGGCGCTGCGGGGACGGACTGGCGCAGACGAGCGCCACTGCCTCTTCCTCTTCTTGTCCGGCTCCGCCTCACAGAGCCGAGCGCTCAATTAGGCATGCGCGAGGAGCGAGTGTCTCCACTCCGGAGGCCACGCTTCTCTGCCGGCACCTCCCTTCTTCTCCGCCCACCGGAAGTCCGCAAGGATTCCTCTAGGTTCGCTCCTCACCTCGGACTCGCTACCACAGCTCCAAATCGGCGCCGATACAGGGGCGGAACAGCCCGACTTCTCCCGGCCTCCGCTCCCTCAGCGACCGCTGCTCTCCTCAGTCAGCGCTCAGCCACTGATCCGGCGCGGCTCACCAGGCGCTGGCTTAGGGGATAGACGGCTCAGCTTCACTCCGCTTCCGCCCCTTCCAAAGTTGGCTCCTCTCCACAGTCAGGGGTCGTCCACAGCAGGTGAGAGATGACACTCTGTGGGATTTTGTAACTAGGGGAAAGTCACTGCAACCAGGGCAGGATTTAGTTGGCAACTGAACAAAGGGGGGCCACAAGGTTAGCCCTATTCCTTCTGATCACTTGTTCAGTAAAAGCCTCTCTCAAGTCCCTCTACTGGGCTGAGGACTGCGCTCCGCAGTACCGCAGTCTCCTTCTCCTCTTCACACCCCGGTATTCCTAGACTAGGGGTTGGTCAGGCGCCCTGGGTCTCCTGCCATCCAAATCAGCAGGGTCAGGTCAGGTAACCCAAGGGAGGAAGGGTGGTGAATCAATAGGTCAACCCTCTGACTATCCTACCCCCACCTTCAGCTACAGCCTGTCCTCCAGCTGACTCTCTCCAGTGAGACAAAATGGCTGTCCAGCATTCCGCCTTTTATAGGCTGACCCTCAGGAGTCCAGAAGGGACCAGAAGGTTCTGGAACGCCCTATTCTACTCTATGGGACAGGTTCTGGGTTTGGCAGTTAGGGCAGTTGGTAGCCACCATTTTGTGACTCCAGCTATTCCCTGTCAGAAAAGGCCTCTAGGCCTGAGGTGAAAAACTATGAGGGGGGGAAAGAACACCTATCCCCTTGTCCAACACCTAGAAAAAGCTAGTGGTCACAAAAATAAATAAAGGTATGAGGGGCAAAAAGGGGACAAAATAAATAATAAATTGGAGGGACTACGCAAAAGCCAGACAGGTCTAACACGCGTCCCCCCCAGCTGAAAGTGGGGAGAACTACCCATCCCCTTGGGAGTCCTCATCACTAAGGCGGAAATACCTGGAGAGACCGTCTGCATTGGCGTGGTCCACTCCAGGCCGATGTTCCACCCGGAAGTCCATTCCCTGTAGGGAGATGGACCACCTCAACAGCTTGGGATTCTCCCCCTTCATTTGCATCAGCCAACGAAGGGGTCGGTGGTCAGTCTGAACCAGGAAGTGCGAGCCAAAGAGGTATGACCGCAGCTTCTTTAGAGCCCACACCACCGCAAAAGCTTCCCTCTCAATTGCACTCCACTTCTGTTCCCGGGGAAGCAGTCTCCTGGATAAGAAGACTACAGGCTGATCCAGGCCCTCTTCATTTAGTTGCGATAACACTGCCCCAATGCCATGTTCTGATGCATCTGTCTGGACAATGAACTCCTTGGAGAAGTCTGGGGCCCTCAGGACCGGTGCTGCACACATTGCCTGCTTCAGTTTCTCAAAAGCTTGCTGACAAGTGTTTGTCCAAACTACCCGTCGAGGTTGTTTCTTAGAGGTGAGCTCTGTGAGAGGCGCTACAATAGTGCCATACCCCTTCACAAAGCGACTGTAGTAGCCTGTGAGGCCCAGGAAAGCTCGGACCTCAGTCTGTGTCTTGGGGGGTTCCCAGGCCATGATTGCCTCAATCTTCGCCTGCAGGGGCTGCACTGTCCCCCTACTTACCAAGTGTCCAAGGTACACAACCGACCCCTGCCCAATCTGGCATTTGCTGGCCTTGATTGTCAATCCAGCTTGTTTCAGGGCCTGGAGAACTGCTTGCAAATGTTGCAAATGGTCCTCCCAACTGTTACTGAAGACAGCAATGTCATCCAGGTAAGCAGCAGAGAAACTCTCCATTCCAGAGAGGACCTGGTTCACCAGCCGCTGAAATGTGGCGGGGGCATTTTTGAGCCCAAAGGGCATCACGCAAAATTGGTAGTGTCCCTCAGGCGTGGAGAAGGCTGACCTTTCCTTTGCTCCATCTGTCAAGGAGATCTGCCAGTACCCCGAAGTGAGGTCAAAGGTACTTAGGTATTGGGCAGCTCCTAACCGGTCAATTAATTCATCCGCCCTAGAGATCGGATGAGCATCAGTCTTTGTAACTGAATTCAGTCCCCGGTAATCCACACAGAACCTCAGTTCTGGTGTGGTGCCTGGTGGAGCGGCTTTTGGCACGAGCACCACCGGACTGGACCAAGGGCTGTTGGAAGGTTCAATTACTCCCAGCTCTAGCATCTTGGCAACCTCTCCATGGATGCTAGCCTTCACCTTGTCGGACAGCCGGTAGGTCTTCGACTTCACTGGTGGGCTGTCCCCTGTGTCTACATCATGGGTGCACAGGTGAGTTCTTCCCGGGACAAGGGAGAACAGCGTAGACTACTACTCCAGTATCTGGCGGCAGTCCTCCCGCTGCTCAGGAGTTAGAGTGGGAGAGAGAATCACTCCCTCCACTGACCCATCCTTCTCTTGAGACGAGAACAAGTCTGGGAGAGGTTCGCTTTCTGCTTCCTCTTCCCCATCAGTCACCATCATCAAAATGACCTCGGGCCTCTCATGGTGGGGTTTGAGTCGGTTGGCATGCAGCACCCGTAGGGGCTGTCGAGGGGTCTTAAGGTCCACCAGGTATGTGGCCTTACCCTTCTTCTCCAACACTTCAAATGGGCCTGTCCAGCGATCCTGAAGGACACTAAGCTCTCCAGGCTCCATCACCCACACTTTCTGGCCAGGCTCCAATTCCACGTGGTGAGCATTGTGGTCATACCACTCTTTCATGACTGCCTGGCTGGCCTCCAGGTTGTCAGAAGCTTGCTTCCACAACTTCGCCATTTGGCTCCTGAAGGCCAGCATGTAGCTCACCACATCCTGGGGGGGTTTCCTGGGAGACTTCTCCCAACCATCCTTCACCAGGCTGAGAGGACCGCGTACAGGGTGCCCATACAGAAGTTCAAAGGGGCTGAAGCCCACTCCCTTCTGTGGCACTTCCCTGTAAGAAAATAGCAAACAGGGTAGGAGGACGTCCCATTTCCTCCGCAGGCTTTCGGGCAGACTTCTGATCATGCCCTTCAAGGTCTTGTTGAACCTCTCAACCAGTCCATTCGGCTGGGGGTGATAAGGAGTGGTGAACCGGTAGGTCACTCCACACTCCTTCCACATCGCCAGCATGTAAGCTGACATGAAGTTGGTTCCCCTGTCAGACACAACTTCCTTGGGGAATCCCACTCGGGTAAAGATCCCCATTAGGGCTCTAGCCACCACAGGTGCAGTGACTGTCCTCAGAGGAATTGCCTCTGGGTACCGTGTGGCATGATCCACCAGAACCAGGATGAACCTGTGACCAGCTGTTGTTGGTGGATCTAAAGGCCCTACAATGTCGATGCCCACCCTCTCAAAGGGTGTGCTAACGACCGGAAGTGGTTCCAGGGGAGCCTTCAGCTTCACCCCTGTTTTCCCACTGGCCTGGCAGGATACACATGTCCGACAATAAGTGTTGGACGCCACTTTCATCTGAGGCCAGTAAAAGTGGAGGACAAGTCGAGCAAAGGTCTTGTCCTGGCCTAAGTGTCCTGCCAAGGGTATAGCATGAGCCAATTCCAGCAGAAAGGCTCTGTATTGTTGCGGGACTACCAAGGCCCTTGATGAACCAGGTAAGGGCACCTTGGGTTCACTGTAGAGGAGTCCATCCTCCCAGTAAATATGGTAGTGTCCCGTAACATCACCTGCTGCCTGGGCTTCAGCCTGTCGCCTCAGTCCCTCAAGGGTAGGGCACTCCCTCTGCCCCTTACAGAATTCCTCTCTGGTAGGACCTCCCTCCACATGCCACTCAGCAGGGATGGGTAAATCCTCCAGAGAGTCTACTTCCCCCTCCACGGACTCCTGGTCCACCACCGCAGGTGGCCGATCTGTCACATGGGGTGTGGAAGCCGAAGCAGGCTCTTCCTGTCTCCGGGTCTGTCCCTTTTTGGCAGCGGGTTGGGCCATTGTTCCAGGCTCCAACCCAGGCGAACTCCCTCTCCGGGCAGTCGCAGACCGTGTGCTCACACAGGCCCAGTCAGGTGTACCCAGCATCGCAGAGTGCGTCCGGTATTCCACCTCTCTCCAAGCGTTGTGCTCCATGTCATTCCCCAGCAGACAATCAACTGGCACGGCAGGGCTTACGGCAACTCGAAGTGAACCTGCAACCCCCTCCCACTCAAAGGGAACCTCAGCCACTGGATAGTGGCCCATTCTGCCGTCAGCCATCACGGCGGGGTGGAGTACATGGGGAACCACCTGCTCTGGAGACACCAGTTGACTTCTCACCATAGTCATACTGGCTCCTGTATCTCTCAAAGCCTCCCCTCTCTGGCCATTGATGGTGACCCATTGCCCATACTTTGCAGTATTTGGGGGCACCTGGATCTTTGGAACCATCTCCCGCTCTCCCAGGGACACTAAGGTGACACCCGCCCACTTACCCCCCTTATCTAAGGGCAACTCCTCCCCGAGCGCTACACTAGCTACTCCCGGTGGTTTTCCTCCGGTGGGAGGGGGTGGTCTCTTTGGGCATCTGACATCTCCCTTATAATGTCCAACACCACCACACTCAAAACAGTGGAGAACCCTTGGCTACTGGCTTTGGCCAGGATTAGGGTTTCTGGGCGGGTTTGCCTTAGGGGTGAAACCTGTTCCCTTTCCTTGGAAATTGTTTTGGGGACCTTTAGAGAACTCCCTCTTTTTATCTTCCCCCTCCTTCTTCTGGGGGGCGCCCTGTCCGGCCTTTTGGGAATCCCCTCCAGTCCCCTTTGAGGACACCCGGGTACTTGCCCAGATGTCCGCCTCCTCTGCAAGCTTCCGGGGATTGGTCAGCTTGCTGTCCACCAGGTGTTGGCGCAGCTCGGGAAAACATTTCTCGAGGAGGTGCTCTTTCAAAAATAGATCATACAACCCCTCATAGTCCTTCACCTCACTGCCCTTGACCCAGCCCTCTAAGGCTTTCTTGGCGTAATCTAAGAAATCCACCCAATTCTGGGTACTCAGTTTATGACTTCCCCTAAATTTTTGTCGGTATTTTTCGGGGGTAAGTCCAAACTTTTTCACCAGCGCCACTTTCATTGTAGGGTAGTGGGTTTGCTCATCCTGCTCCAGAGCCAACAAGGTATCCCTGCCAGCAGGTGGAATATACTTATACAGCCCACCCCCCCAGTGAGTTTCTGAGATCCCATGAGCCCTTAAAGAGACTTCATATGCGGCTAACCATTTGGCAATGTCATCGCCTGTGGTGTAACTAGCAATAACATCCTTGGGTAGATAGGGTCTGGGTTCCCTGGTATTTACTATGTTTTCGCTGCCACCATTATTTGGATTAGGAGACCTTAGTGTTAAGGCTTGAAGGTCTAGCTCCTTTATGGTTCGTTCGTGGGCCAACCTCCTGTCCTCCCGCTCCATTTCTAATTTAGCTAACTCCAATTTCAGTCTCCTCTCCCTCCTCCTGTCTTCCAGCTCGGCGTCAGTTAAACTCCTCACCGAGACGCTGCTGCCCTCCCTCGAAAGTGTCCTGGGACCTGTCAGCAGATTCCCCCCTTCAGCTTGGTACAGCATTGCAGTCTCAAGGACAGTGTCCCTATCACCCTCTTCTGTGTCCTGTTCCTCCTCTATATGAGCTTCCACCCATGCCCTTATGCTTGTCAGTAACTCGCTTTTCTTGGCACCTTTTTTGAAGAATACCCCCTGTCGTTCACACCATTCTTTAAGTTGGGTCACAGTGTAGGACTCTAGCTCCTTAAGGTTTAATTCCATTCTTCAAATATGGGATTAAATGAGCACTCAGGAGAGAACTAAGAAGCGTGATCTGAGGATAACCTCCACCCACCACCAGGAACAAATTTGGAAAAGCAAAAAGACAAATTAGGAGGGCCGCTAGGAGAAAGCTCCTGGTGTAGGCTAGTGTATTACGTTTAATTACTACTGAGTAGCTGCAACCACAGTCAGGATCCCACCGCTGGACACCAATTTTTTGGAACCTGGGATGTCAGGTCACCTAAGGTAGCCTGGCCTAGGGTAGGTCACATTCCCTAAAGGCACATGTGTGAAGGTTGCAAACCACCCAGCAGTAAATCCACGCAATAGCACACAAAAATGACACTACACCAATGTATGTAAAAATATGAGCTGGTTTATAAAAATATTCTCTGGACTCTTATTCTTAGTATTCACAGTTTAGTATTATACATTCTGTCAGGAGAAATAGCATTACTCTTATGTCTTTGGAAAAACTACAGCTCAGTACATGCAGTTGTCATGAAATCAGTAGTAATATTTTCAGCAATGTTAACTTGCATTAGTAATCAACATCAATAGTACATTTCATTACATTAGACTCCAAACTTTACTGGCAATTATTTAGGATTTGTGCCACAAGTTACTCCTCACCTCAAGAAATACAGTGGAAGAGAAAACGAACAGTGAGCCAGAGCACTTTTTATGGGTACTAGAACTAACTTCCCTCAGAAGGGAAAGACAATTTCTTGAACCCCTCTTCTCTTTACTCCTAAAACGATTGACCCCTGGGAGTGCTCCGTTTTCCCTTTCACCCCCTCACTCCTTACTGTCTTGAGGCTGTATTGCCCAAGTCTCCATATAACCGGGCTGACAGATGGCTCCGTGGAAGTCTCAGCCGGCGACTGTCCAGTCCGCTACCTCCCTCCCAGCCAGCTGCTCACTCGGTTCTGGCGCGGGGAAAAGCGGTCATGCCACGTCCCCCCACACGGACACCGCCGTCAATGCCCCAAGACTCGCTCACACAATCCCGGGGCTGGCGCTGCGGGGACGGACTGGCGCAGACGAGCGCCACTGCCTCTTCCTCTTCTTGTCCGGCTCCGCCTCACAGAGCCGAGCGCTCAATTGGGCATGCGCGAGGAGCGAGTGTCTCCACACCGGAGGCCGCGCTTCTCGGCCGGCGCCTCCCTTCCTCTCTGCCCACCCGGAAGTCCGCAAGGATTCCTCTAGGTTCGCTCCTCACCTCGGACTCGCTACCACAGCTCCAAATCGGCGCCGATCCCCACGCCGATACAGGGGCGGAACAGCCCGACTTCTCCCGGCCTCCGCTCCCTCAGCGACCGCTGCTCTCCTCAGTCAGCGCTCAGCCACTGATCCGGCGCGGCTCACCAGGCGCTGGCTTAGGGGATAGACGGCTCAGCTTCACTCCGCTTCCGTCCCTTCCAAAGTTGGCTCCTCTCCACAGTCAGGGGTCGTCCACAGCAGGTGAGAGATGACACTCTGTGGGATTTTGTAACTAGGGGAAAGTCACTGCAACCAGGGCAGGATTTAGTTGACAACTGAACAAAGGGGGGCCACAAGGTTAGCCCTATTCCTTCTGATCACTTGTTCAGTAAAAGCCTCTCTCAAGTCCCTCTACTGGGCAGAGGACTGCGCTCCGCAGTACCGCAGTCTCCTTCTCCTCCTCACACCCCGGTATTCCTAGACTAGGGGTTGGTCAGGCGCCCAGGATCTCCTGCCATCCAAATCAGCAGGGTCAGGCCAGGTAACCCAAGGGAGGAAGGGTGGTGAATCAATAGGTCAACCCTCTGACTATCCTACCCCCACCTTCAGCTACAGCCTGTCCTCCAGCTGACTCTCTCCAGTGAGACAAAATGGCTGTCCAGCATTCCGCCTTTTATAGGCTGACCCTCAGGAGTCCAGAAGGGACCAGAAGGTTCTGGACCGCCCTATTCTACTCTATTGGACAGGTTCTGGGTTTGGCAGTTAGGGCAGTTGGTAGCCACCATTTTGTGACTCCAGCTATTCCCTGTCAGAAAAGGCCTCTAGGCCTGAGGTGAAAAACTATGAGGGGGGAAAGAACACCTATCCCCTTGTCCAACACCTAGAAAAAGCTAGTGGACACAAAAATTAATAAAGGTATGAGGGGCAAAAAGGGGACAAAATAAATAATAAATTGGAGGGACTACGCAAAAAGCCAGACAGGTCTAACAGCCAGGATGTGAGCTCCAAGTGCCAAATACGAGGAACACCTTTGGGGCTGCAACTGCTGACAGTCCAGTTTGGACCTCGTCATCTCAGGACTTGAACTCTTCAGGCGACCGACTGCACAAGGCATGGGAGGCTGCTCCAACTAGGGTGGCGCGACTGAAGTAATTGGTAACAATCCTCATTGTTTAATGGCTAAGTCGAGGGTGATGTGACTAAAAGTACTTAAGATTACAGGTAAGTAATTGTGGAAATTCCACCTAGGTGTTCCACATGAAAAGCAAATCAGCCTGCCTTTAGTAATAATTTGTTTTAAAATAGAACTCCTTCACTTAGAAAATAAAAGAGTGCAGAGCCAATACTCTTACAAGAGTTAGCCAAACGAAATTTCACCTTTTTTCTTTATTTCCTTCAAACAAAAGCGTTGTGCCATTTACAACCTTGACAGGTCGTTGTAGGGGACAATAGGAAGGTGAAAAAGATAGAGTATGTGGGAGCATGACAGCTGGACCAAGAGGGTGTAATGAACAATGAAAAAAAAAACGATGGAGAGCAACTGAATAGTTCATGAGGAAATATTGCACAAGTGCGTCTGTATTTGATGAACATAGAAGTATATTTTTCTCCTATCCCCCATCATGTGCCCTCCACCGCCCCCCTCCCCGATCTCCACATGTAGAGGATGTTGTTGAGCATTTTAGTTTGTGGGCAAACATGTTTTAATAGTTAGGCTGTTGGAATGCACGACAACAAATACTTCCTCAGTAGTCTTGGGGCTGGCACTCTAATAGGGATGACTGGCTTTCTTTCAAGCATCTAAAACGTCAAAAAAGAATCCATATCTGTTGTAAGTTACTTCTGTTGCGGCCAGAGAGATGCTAACTTGATACAGCTCATGGGAGAAATTACTGAAGAATATGTCAGCTTTTCCCAGCAAAGAAAGCTTCCAGGCAAAGGGTCTTGTTTACATTGTCTCCAGTATGTGTAAGCCAGCGGGATGCTTGACATGCCCGAGTCATGCTAAAGGCAGAACAAAACAAATCGGGATTCTCCTAAAAACACAATTGCTGCAATTAAGTGACTCAACCCTGACAAGACAATAAACGCTAATCCCCACCCAATTAGTGTCCTGGAGCTTATTACTTCCACGACAGCAGCTTTAAATGCTGGTCGTTGAAAGGTGCATCAGGTTACAATGTAACAAATACATGGAAGAGGCGCACATACCTGTTGGACTCTGGCAATTTTGTTGTAAGAATGGAGAACCAGCAGCAACGGAGCATGGACGATTTTTGCTTTGAAAAGTTCAGGCGCTGAAAATAAACAACAAACGCAGCAGGCTGCCGGCAGCAGGGGAGGCGTGCACGTGTCCCCCGCGCGGCAGCAGGGGGGGAGGAGGGAGGTCTGCGCAATTCACTTGCGGGAGCGATAATTGCTACTATATGGTGGCGCTCGCTCCCGCAAGTGAATCTCCACAGGTGCACACGTTGCCATTGAAGGCAATGGAACGCGTGCATGTCTTTGGCTGAAAAGCCAAAGCGATGGCAAAAGGTCTTTTTGCCTATGTAGCGTATGCGCGCTGCACAGGCAAGACCTAATAACGTCGCAACACACCTTGCTTTGCAGATGTTTCTAACTTTTGAATTGTTCCTAATGTTTATACACAACAGGTAATGTAAATATTTACTAGCAACTACTAAGAAACAAAGGGGAATATGAGTTTTGGTGCCGTCAGTGGTTCTTTTCACAAGAACTTTATACTTCGAGGCCAGCCAAGGCACTTTTTTCGATAGCTGTGATCAAAACATTTTCAAAAATAGATTAGTGAAATGGTTAACTTTCTATTTATTGTGATTATACAGTAAAACACACTACACCACTATCAGATATTGGTAAGAAATTACATTTTATGTTACACAGATCAAATTGGATTCTGACTGGTGACACTATGAGTGTTTTTCATCACCTGAAACGCTCCATCTACACTTTTTACTTTTCTTTGTGAAAGACAGTCTTACTTGTCCGTGTCTTGCAAAACACACATCTGCTTTAAAGGCTGAGATGATGCTGCACTTATGTTGACATTCTCCACCATGATAAATAGAACTTCTTGGACAGGTTGTCCTGTCATTTGGCTGGAAGGGAAACCAGAGTTGATCAATCTTGTAGGTTCACCCTTGTGATCAGGTCCTGGCTGGCCTTAGTGGGCACCAGGCGTTTCCCCGGTGGGCCGCCAGAGTTGGGGGCCGGTTTTGGACTCCTGTGGGGCTGTTTTTGTTACCAGACCAGCTGCAATATCAGACCCCTATAACGAAAGCTGCATGTTTTACGCCCTCGCACCCCTGTCTGTCCGTCCCCCGCCCCGCGTGGCCAGCCCGACTCAATTGCCAGGGCTTATTTGCGTTCCTAGTCCACCTGCATGTAGCCTTCAAAGCACCTAATTCCAGCACTATATTCATCCTATTCCCACGGGAACTAGGACGCAAAGCAGTTTGTTTCAATCCCTACATGTGCCTCTAAATGTACCTCTCTCAGTCCAGCAGCACCTCTTGTTGTACCTTTCTGCTCTACAGCACCCTTTCATCTTTACACCAGCTAGTGCTTTTCTGTTTTTTTGTTCAAATAGTCTGGTTTTGTGCTAAAAAAGTAACCTTTATCGTGCATTGGACCACATCCACCACCACCATCCCCACAATCACCAATCCTAACACTACCACTGTCACATCCACTGTTATATGTACAGTAGTACACCACCATCACCACTAATACTACAGTTAGTCCTAATCTCACTATCACTTATACCATCATCACAACTACCGCAAGTACTATCACTATTATCATCACCATTTACACTAATGCTAACATTACCGTCTTTGCTACCTCTACAGCCACTATCACAACTCCTCTCTCCATTACCACCACCATCCCAACTACTACCACCACTGACAGTGCTGCAACCATGACCACTACCACCACCTCTAGCATGACCACAGCTAAACCCATCATCACTACTGCTACTACCATTAACATTTTTACCATCCTCACCACTTCTACCACAAAAAAAAAGTCTCATGTGTTAGTGTGAGTGTTCAAAGTAATTGTGAGATTGAAGCTGTTTTGTGTGCGTAAGTAAAAGAGTAATGTGGACATAGCCAAATGAAACAGCAGGTGTTATTCGGAGAAAAAAAGCCAGACCTTTTGGCTTTGCCAGTGCTTGTTTATAGTGCTTTCGAGCTGCATTCTTTTGGCTTTAAGCCCTGTGTTAATCCTACTTTAGAATAATAACTGTCATCAGCCAGGAAACATTTTATTTACACGTAGCTTCATTATTCATTCCGGGGAATTTCAAATGTATATAATGATCGTATGACTAAATTACTCGAGTATGAATCTATGAAACATCAGTGTATATCAGTGTATTCTGGCCATGGACTCTTTATTTGTATGTTTTTAACAAGAAGTAGACTTATGACAATACAATCACTATTTGCCATTTTGTAATAAAGGATCGTTTTGTATTTGTAAATCACAAATTGCTTTGTTATAGTCGGAGCTATGAATCAGAAAAAATACCTGAAAACATGCATGTTTAACAAACCAAATACAATTGTTATGAAGGAATGGATGCGCATTGAGCAGTCATTTCTAGTCTTCGAAATGTATGATGGAAGAAGTAATGTTAAGCATGCAGTGATGCATCCGTTATCCCCGTTAAGCTTCCCCAGATGTTTTGGAAGCTACCACATAGGACGCGATCATTTGTCCATGTTTAATAGAATTAAATAATAACTGTGAGGTTTGAGGCATGTGTGGCGGTAGATATATATGATTTGCATACTCCTGCCATCTACTGTTAAGTCCAGATGTGTGCAAGTTGTTTTTCAATGAAGAAGTCTTTAGAGTCACGATTTCGAGTGACTCCTCCTCTTGGTGATAATGCGCATGGGTATCGACTCCATTGTTTGATTGTTTTCTTTATGCCGTCAGATTCAGACGTGTGTGCTTGCGCTCTGGGGCGAGACCGTTGCAGTGCTCTTTTTGGTTCATTTTCCACTCGAACCCTCATCAGTATTGTTTTGATCGTGCTTTACCACTCGGCTTATTGAGGAAATCCTTATCGCTCGTCGAATCGACAATCTTCTACCATGGCCTCTACAGAGCCTCATCCTTTGGGCCGTTCATATTCAATCTTTATCAGGTTCTCCAAAAAATGCCCTGCTGGTGATGTAATGGACATCCTTCCATTTCTGCTCTCCCTGCCACTCGAAATATCCTCAGACCAACTCACATCAGGTCTGTAATCTGTGTTTGTCACTGGACCTCAGAGCAGCGGATTGCAAGGCCTTTTTCTCCTTCGGCTCAAAGAAAACACTCCAAGATCGTCAAGCACAACGGTTCGAAATCCAGCAGAGGTGCATTGAAGACCCTTCTGACATCTTCGACCATGAAGACATTGGTCAAGCGGTAGAAGAACACCCTGAAGCTTCTGTAGTTGAAGTTTTGGCTTTCTTTGTTGAGTGCAGTTCCAACTCCGAACCCAAAGTTGACTTCAAGATGACAGACGTGATACAGGCTCCACAGTCCATGAGTTCGGTATCCCCTGTCCCTCAACCCTTTTGTTGGACAAGGGAAAAAACACACATCCCCAATTGATCAAGAGACCCTCGGACCACCACTGCCTCGTGTCCATGTACAGCACCGAGCGTCTGGTTCGGATGTTCCCTCCTCTGGTTTTGCGCCAAATCACCAACCGAAGCCTTCGGTACCAATCACCCTGGCACCCAATCGCCTGTCCGTGCCGACATCCATCCATCGCTTCGACCCAAGTGGAATTTTGGCGCTGAAACGCAAGCAAAGCTTGAATCAAAAAGCTTTGAAGCCTGCTTTAAAAGCCTATACCAACAAATCAGTGGAGCCTATCCTCCTTAAATTATAAGAAAAGCCGGATGCTCAACAGAAGGAGATCCACATTCAGCCACACACCAGACAAATCTTGCAAAGCCTTTAGCACTGATTCTGCCACCATAAAAAATACAGATGTCTTTCCAAGAGGCACCTGACTCGCCCACAACACCTAAAAGGAAGAAAATGGACAAAGCCGCTAGTCTGTTGCCTCCTCCACCACCCACACCACCTCTACCAACACCACCACCACCGGACTCACCATCTCCATCACGGACTGTTGAAGATCCCCTTAATGTCTCCCTGCAGGGATCAACTGTCAATGGTACAGGTGGGCACAGTGCTTGGATGACAGCTTTGGGACACAACCACACAATGACCACTGGGGTGTTTATGACATAGTCCATCCAGGGGACACTGACCCTAATTTATATCCCGCATGTCCATAACCTCCTGACGATTCCACTACTTATCAGGAGTTAATTGGTAGGAGTGCTACTTTTTAAGACTTCCAGCTCCACGAGGAGTTCTTTGAGTCCTCATAGTGCCACCCAGTACTTATGCTAAAAGGCATGTTACACCACACTGAAAATATTTTTAACGCCCAGGGTGGATTAAAAAAAATATATAAAGCCTATCCTTCAGGTTCCATGTACATTAGAGGACAAGTACCACCAGACTCCCCAGTGATCACCACTGCTCGTAAGTTTGCGAATACACAAGTTAGCAGAGACAGCCCGCCACCTGACATAGAGAGCAAGCACATTGATGCAGCAGGGAAAGGGGTTGCAGCACTATCTGAACAACATTAGCGTATTGCCAATTCAATGGGTTTACTTGCTCGCTATGATCGTGCACCCTGGGACGAAATAGAGGAACTCTTTCAACATCTCCTAGATAAGTACAGAAAAACTTGTCTCAGATGGCAAGTTAATATCAAATCCATCCATCCGTTGTGCCCTAGACTCTGTTGACACTGCAGCTAGAGGCATCAATGCAAGCATCTTGCTTCGATGCCACGCATGGCAACGTATTTCTGGGTTCAAACCTGAAGTACAGCAGAGTTTACTTAGCATACTCTTTGACAAAGAGCATCTTTTTGGTCCCCAAGTTGACAAGGCCCTAGAAAAATGTAATAAGACATGGAAACAGTGAAATCAATGGGAGCCCTTCAAACAGCTACTCCCCATGGCTCCTTTCACCGCTCCCACTATAGTGGAGGGTCCAAAACTACCTCTTCAGACACCTCCACCTCGTACTAGGGCAGTGACAACCAAAACTCCTCTCTCCGAGAGGTTACTTTAGAGGCTCCTACAGGGACAACAATGCCAGAGGTATAGGCAAGGGTGCTTCCCCACTTGGTGTAACACCCAACACCAAACAATGACTTCCCTCTCCTCCCCCTGACCATAAAAAACATGTTGAGGACGTTTACATGACTTTCTTCCCACATGGCAAGCAATAACATCAGATCAGTGGGTGTTAGACATTAACCAACACTCGCCACTCGGAAGCACCACCAACTCATCCGCGCCGCCAAGAAAACTGCATTCAAGGACCGGCTGGACAACAACGCACACAACTGCAAGGAACTCTTCAACATCGTGAAAGAGCTCTCCAACCCCAACGCCGGAAACAATGACATCACCCCTTCGCAAGACCTCTGCAACTCCCTTGCCTCCTACTTCCACAACAAGATCGCGGACATACACAACAGCTTCAGCACCCAACCGACGCACGCCAGGACCACAGCAACACCGCCCACCACCACCCTCCGAGCCTGGACTCCGATCAGCACCGAAGACACCGTCCACATGATGAACTCCGTCCACTCCGGATCTCCGACCGACCCCTGCCCTCACCACATCTTCAACAAGGCCGACGCTGTCATCGGACCCCACCTGCGGGACATCATCAACACCTCCTTCGACACCGCCACCTTCCCCGAGAGCTGGAAGCACGCCGAACTCAGCGCTCTTCTCAAGAAACCTACAGCAGACCCCACCGAACTCAAGAACTACCGCCCTATCTCGCTACTCCCGTTTCCAGCCAAAGTCATCGAGAAGACCGTCAACAAGCAGCTGGCCGCCTTCCTCGAGACGAACGAATCCCTCGACCCCTCGCAGTCCGGCTTCCGAGCCAACCACAGCACCGAGACCGCCCTCATCGCCGCCACCGACGACATCCGAGCCCTGATGGACAACGGAGAAACAGCGGCCCTCATCCTCCTAGACCTCTCCGCGGCCTTCGACACTGTCTGCCACCGCACCCTAGTGCAACGCCTCAGCAACGTCGGAATCCAGGAGAAGGCACTGGAATGGATCGTCTCCTTCCTCGACGGAAGAACACAGAGAGTCCGCCTACCGCCGTACAAGTCAGAGGCCACCGAAGTCATCTGCGGCGTCCCTCAAGGATCCTCGCTGAGCCCTACCCTCTTCAACGTCTACATGAGCCCCCTCGCGGCCATCGCACGCCAACACAACCTCAACATAATTTCCTACGCCGACGACACCCAGCTGATCCTCTCCCTGACCAACGACCCCGCCGCCGCCAGAGCCAACCTGCACGAAGGGATGAAGGAGGTAGCCGAATGGATGACGACCAGCCGCCTGAAACTGAACTCAGACAAGACGGAGGTCCTCATCCTGGGCTCCACGCCCACCGCCTGGGACGACTCCTGGTGGCCCCCCGCCCTGGGCACCACACCCAAACCGACGAACCACGCTCGCAACCTCGGCTTCATCCTGGACTCCTCACTCTCCATGACCAGACAAGTCAACGCCGTCTCCTCGCCGTGTTTCAACATCCTGCGCATGCTACGGAAGATCTTCTGGTGGATCCCCACGGAAACCAGGAAGACCGTCACCCAGGCCCTCGTCACCAGCCGACTGGACTACGGCAACGCCCTCTACGCCGGAACCACCGCCAAGCTCCAGAAGAGACTTCAGCAGATCCAGAACGCCTCAGCCAGACTCATCCTCGACATCCCACGAAACAGCCACATCTCCGGACACCTGAGAGACCTGCACTGGCTCCCCGTCAACAAAAGAATCACCTTCCGTCTCCTCACCCACGCACACAAAGCCCTACACGACCAAGGCCCGAGCTACCTCAACAACCGAATCAACTTCTACGCTCCCAAACGCCACCTCCGTTCAGCCAGCCACGCCCTCGCCGCCGTCCCACGCATCCGCAGAGCGACAACAGGAGGAAGGTCCTTCTCCTACCTGGCCGCCAAGACCTGGAACTCCCTCCCTCCCGACCTGCGCCTGACCCAAGACCACCTCTCCTTCAGGAAGAAGCTCAAGACCTGGCTGTTCGAGCAGTAACGGCACCCCCCCCTAAGCGCCTTGAGACCCTACGGGTAAGTAGTGCGCTCTATAAATGTCTTGATTGATTGATTGATTGTCTGAAGCTCATCACCACACCTCCCCACATTCTACCTCGCACCCACAGGTTATCACTGGAATTTCAAACATTGCTCAAACAGGAAGTTCAATTTCTTCCACTCAAAGGAGCTGTAGAACTTGTCACTCTACGTCATCAAGGCCAATTTAAGACCTCAGGCCACAAAACCATTACATCATGTCAGATTGTTTCCATATGGTCATTCTCCAAGACGTGATCCTACTTCTCCAACAAGACTACTTTCTAGCAGCTATGACGGAGGAGCGTGGTCCCCCCTTGCCAGCCTCAAAACTTTAAAAATAAAACTATAATAAAATGGGTTTATTATTGTTTTATTTTTGAAGACCTAAGGGCCGGGCCAAGTCTTGGGGACGGGGTCATCATAGAATCAGTCACGAGGTGGAGGGGGATGGGCACTGCTATTAGTGTGCATGTCGGTTTGGCTGGCCATCTTAGGATGGTCAAACCGACATGCGCACTGAGCTGTCTCCAACCCGAGCTGCGTTGCCAGGTTGGAGACAGCAAGCACAGGCTCCCAGTCAATCTCGGAGCGCAAATTCAGGGCGCTCAGGTTAATTCTGATGCTGCTTTCATGCTGCCAGCTGCATCAGAATTGGCCGCAGGGGAGTTTGAGGCCTGTGCTGCGGCAAGGACTCGAAGCAGAAGAACAGGGGGCAGCAGATAAGTTATTTTACCCTTTTGTGTTATCTTCGTCATCTGTTGTCCCTCCCCCTGCCCATGTAGCATCACTTGATCTAAAGGATGCCTACTTTCACATTCTAATACATCCCGCACATCACAAATACCTCAATTTTGTGATACCCGGCAAACATTATCAATTCAAGCTCCTCCCATTCGGGGTGACTACTGCACCACAGGTTTACACCAAATGCCTAGCAGTGATAGCAGCACATCTACGCAGACAAAACTTCCATGTTTCCCCCTATATGGATGACTGGCTGGTCAAACCTGTTACTCTACTCATTATCTATACCAGCAACATATTCAAGCTTCCATAGATCAGGTCCATTGTTTAGGGTTCACAATCAATGTCGCCAGATGTTACCTACAACCTTTACAGGTTTAATAGTATCTAGGAGCTATCCTAAACACACAAGTAGGACTAGCCTATCCCAATACTGTGAGAATCGAGAATTTTCAAATGTTGATTTCCCATTTCCAACCCAATCAACAGGTTAAGTAAGAAAAGTCATGCGGATCCCACTCATGATGACTTCCTGCATTGCCATAGGACCGCATGCATGACTACACTTGCGTTTGTTACAGGAATTTCTGGTGCAACAGTGGTCTCAGGCACATGGTCAATTGGAGGATCTAATTTAATTGGATTAATATAGTGGTGAAAAATAGCCACACTCATCGCTTTCCGCAGTGGCTGAACAGCAGCAATCTGTTAAAAGAGCAACCTTTCTTCAAACCTGTTCCCCAAATCACTCTGACAAAGGACGCATCACTCACAGGCTGGTTTACAGGCTGGTTTGACACTTGCAGGATCTCCCAGTACATGGTCTCCAGGATTGCCAAACACCAGAATCTCCACATCACCTACCTAGAGCTTCAAGCTGTTTACCTAACATTGAAAGCATTCCGACCTCACCTGATCGGCAAGTTTGTCCTAGTCTGGATGGACAATATAACAGCCATGTACTGTTTACAAAAACAAGGGGTGACACATTCAATACAGTTGTCATGTCTATCTCAGACCATTTGGCGCTGGGCTCTACATCACAACATTTATCTGTTAGCAGAACACCTTCCAGAAACAGACGACTTTCCCAACCTCCTCAGCAGGATGTGGCAATAAGTCCTCGGGTGGGAACTTCACCCCCAAGTCCTCCTCCCTTACTTTTACAAATGGGTATTTCCTCAGATAGATCTCTTCGCAACCGCAAACAACGCTGAATGCTCAGACTTCACCTTGAGGTTCCCCCACCCACTTTCCAAGAGCATAGCTCTATGGATGAATTGGCAAAAGATATTTGCCTACTCTTTTCCTGCTCTCCCTCTCTTACCATTTCTGGTTCGGAAAATAAGGCAAACATCCCTCATATTCATATTAGTGGCTTCCACATGGGCTCGACAGCCCTGATCACAACACTACTAGACCTCTCAGTAGCTCTCAACGAGAAGCTTCCCATCAAGCCAGACCTTCTCACTCAGAACCATGGAGAAATCAGGCACCCAGATCCCAAAGCACTTAACCTGGCGATTTGGCTCCTGAGGTCATGGAATCTGGCTAGTTCTGTCTCCCACCTGAATGTATGACCATTCTCCAAGAAGCTCGTAAACCTACCACTAGAGCATGTAACATGGCTAAATGGAAGATATTTGTTTGTTACTGTTGTAGTACATTGTTAGTTCTTTGCGGGTTGTCATTCTAGTCTTCTTAGGAATGCTTACTTCTTCTATTCTATATTCTATGTTCTACTCTGCCTTCTCTTTGTATGTTCCACTCTGTGGCAGTTTACCGGTTGCTGCTGCTGTGGGTGGTCTGCTCTTACGCTGTCTCCTATCTTGAATAAAGAAACCTACAGAAGTCATCTACTGTCTCTGGACTTCATTTACTACAGTAGTTTGGCGATGTTTCCTGAACCTGTGCATTTTTCCACCACCTCGTGACTTCAGAGACTTAAGGCTAGGTTACAAGAGTTTCAGTATTCGGTGGAATACATTCCAGGTTGGAGAAATGTCCAAGCCGATTGTCTTTCGAGACTGTCTATGGATTGGCGTTCTCCTCACAATTCAGTTGTGTCGTTAGACTTGGATGATGTAGCTGTGGCCTCAGTTGAAGATGCTGTGTTTGTGGGTGAAGGTGTTTTCTCTTCCAGTGACTGGTCTAGAGAAATGTCTGTTGATGCTACTCTTCAAGAGGTCATCAAACTTATAAGATTGGGGCCTAGACGAGAGAGTTCTGTTTCTGTTTCTGTTCGGCCTTACATTAAGGTCTTAGATGACCTTTCTATTGTTGGGGATATTCTTTTTAAAGGTAAGAAATTCGTACCTCCCTTTGGGTTAAGGACCAAGTTATTGGCTTTGGCACATGAGGGGCACATAGGCCAGACCCTCAGCCAAAGACGTCTTAAGGATCACTTTTGGTGGCCTGGGGTTGACTCCCAAGTTGTGGATTGGGTTGAGAATTGTTCTCTCTGCAGGGAAGGGGAGAAGCGGTTGAAAACTGGTCCTAAGCTGGTTGATGGTGCGCACATTCTTTCTCCAAATTTGCCCTGGCACACCATTTCCCTTGACTTCATTGGCCCAATGGGTGAGTTAGGGGAAAATGACAGATTTGCTATTGTTGTTGTTGATGTCTTCACCAAGTGGTTGGTTGTTCATTTTACCAATGATATCACTGCTTCCAACTACATCAGGTTTCTGGGAAACCTCTTCAAGGATGAGGGTTTGCCTTCTGTCTTAATCACAGATAATGGTCCACAACTCACCTCCAGGGACATGCAGATCTTCTTGAAGGAGTGTGGTGTCTCCCATCACTGTACATCTTTATACAACCCTCAGGGCAATGCTGTTTGCGAAAGAGCCAACAAAGTTGTCAAGGGTATTATACAGATGGCATCCAGTGGTGGTCATATTGTCAGGAAGATGGTGAATGAAATGTTATGGGCATATCGTACCACCCCTTTGGCTGGTGGAGATTTGTCTCCATTTCAGTTGATGAGAGGACGTGATCCTGGTTTGAAATTATTTCCGTCCTGGATGAGAGATGTCATTACTCTGCAGGCTCAGGGTAATTTTCCAGATGATCTCCAAACTGATGTTGCTGAATCTGCCCCCAATATCACTTCTTCTTCTCCTTTTCTCATGGGAGATTTGGTCAAGATCAAATTGGGAAGGTTACAAAAAGGTTTGTCCAAGTTCAAGGGTCCATTTAAGGTCAAGAAGGTGCTCAACCATTGTGTCATTATTAATAATGGCGAGTGCTGGAACTTCAGGAGAGTTGCTCTTTATAAGAGACAAAAGGGTTCTTCCTCTTTGTCTCCTTTGCACTCTGATGGTTCTGTTTCTCCCACTCCTTGTTCTGATGACTCTGTTACTAGTGGTTACTTGTTGGCCAATGACACTGATGGTCACTTAGCTTCAAATGGTGCGTCCCTTGGTTCTCATGCACAAGATGAAGTCAATGTTTCTGGTGGGGGTGATGCTCCTGCTCTGTTGCAGGGTCTTGTCCCTGTTTAAAGTTCTTCTGTTTCTGCACGTCCTCTTAGGCCTCGGCGGCCTCCTACTTACCTGCAAGATTTTATTTGTTAAGTTTCATTTGTTCATTTGTTTTTTTTTTGTTTTTGTTTCTCAAACAACAGAAAGGGAGAAGATGTGTAGTAGTACATTGTTAGTTCTTTGCGGGTTGTCATTCTAGTCTTCTTAGGAATGCTTACTTCTTCTATTCTATATTCAATGTTCTACTCTGCCTTCTCTTTGTATGTTCCACTCTGTGGCAGTTTACCGGTTGCTGCTGCTGTGGGTGGTCTGCTCTTACGCTGTCTCCTATCTTGAATAAAGAAACCTACAGAAGTCATCTACTGTCTCTGGACTTCATTTACTACAACTGTCATAATAAACATATGAATCCATTCAATGCGACAGTACCAAACATTTATTGTTCCCTTTTGCATTTACAGCTCTCTGGGCTCGCATTCACATCCATACGGCTACATCTTGCTGCAGTAGCTGCTTATCTGCAATACAGACAACACTTGTCTTTACTGAAAGTACCAGTCATCAAAGCCTTCATAGGAGGACTTATGAGAATCTTTCCATCCCGGGTTCCACCTGCACCTTCCTAGAATCTTAACACTGTTCTCACAAGACTCCCCCTTTTGAACCCCAATATAGTTGATTGCCACGCATCCCCCGCAGTGCGGGGGGGGGGGGGGCAGAGCGGGCAGAGGGCCCCTTCAGCACTGTACTCACGCCAGAGACCTCCGGATTAAATCCGGAGCGGGCCCTTCTCGAGTACTGATATAATAGTATTGTTGTGACAATGTCATCAGTCATACTGAACGCTTCGTGTCCCCATGGCAACTATTACAGCTGTCCCCATTCAACCCAATCACAGCTTGAGTCCCAGACTAGAGTTTGCCCGAGGTTCAGCCAATCGGAGAAGGATTAATAAGGGCCAATCAGAACCTGCGTTGCCTCGAGGGCGCATCTGAAGGCAAAACAAATGTGAAATACCAGCTATACCGGGCACTCTAAAGGACCCACAACCAAACGTACGTCTACTGTATAGTTTTGCGAAGCTCAACAGCCAGTTTCCAACTGACGTAACTCTGTCCAGAGCCTATTACAATCCCTTCCAATCCAAGATCGTCACTCTTTCGCAACACCAAAGAATATAGTCCAAATTATCTGATTGGGTACCACAAACTCCGGCCATGTTCACCGTAATTACAGAACAGCGGACGTCCATTGAATTAATTGATCAATAACGGCAACGTTACCATTCTTAAAAAAAAAACATCCTGTCCAGGGAACCTCTCAACATGCGGGCATACTAAACGAACACGCTAGGGACTAATACTGCTACACACAGTACTGGAGAAAAACATAGAAAGCGTGCTTGACGGAGCTCCCTGCTTAGGGGGCGGGGCCATGCTGAGGGGTGGGGCTCCATGTTGTTGAGCTGCGCGCGAAACGGGAAAAAGGAGAGCGGAGCAGGAGCTTCAGCCACCCTTAGGTAAGAAGTGGGAAGATATAGATAACCTAGTTTAACTTACTGACACTCTCAGCAGCACAGTCTCATATTAATTTTTTAAAGAACAATCTTGCCTCAAACCACCCTAGCTAGCAGTGGTGTAAAGAAAAGTACTCCGTTTGGGGGGTAAGGAGAGACTAGGGCAAGCTTGGACATAGCTCCAAGAGCTAAAATACGAGCCGAATCATCCCTCACGTGGTAAATCAGGCAACAAATGTCATGAAAAATGTGATGTAGACTACGAAATTAGAACAAATGTATTTTTCGTCATTTTTCCATTGAAGTACATACGATTACATAATTGTTTTGAGTAACATTTTTGAAATCTGAAACATGCAAGAATATCCAGACCTCCTCACTATGTTGACCCACATTATCCAAAATGCTTGTTTGCTATGTTCTCATTTGTATAAACAAATATTATTGTTAAATGTAAATCAGTATTATTTTATATGTACAATATATGTGAGGTTTTTGTATAGTTTCATGTGTATTTGTAAAGTACACTATTACCTGCAAGTTATCCTGGTGCTGAGCAGGTGTGTGTGTGCCTAACCCTGCATAGGCACTCATTTAAATGCCTGATTTTTTTTGTTTGATCTGTTTTAGTGGCGTTTTGAGATTACACATGTAGCAGACATAACTGGTTAAAAAAAAGAGCGTTGCATTACAGGAATGTGGCTTGTACGTTTAACTACATTTGTTGAAAGACCGAGAGCATGCATTCGAGTATGTGACAACACTATAAATTAGCATTGAAGCAGATAGATCTCGTACAATTATAGGTTAGGTTAGGCTAGGCTAGGTTACAAGAGTTTCAGTATTCGGTGGAATACATTCCAGGTTGGAGAAATGTCCAAGCCGATTGTCTTTCGAGACTGTCTATGGATTGGCGTTCTCCTCACAATTCAGTTGTGTCGTTAGACTTGGATGATGTAGCTGTGGCCTCAGTTGAAGATGCTGTTTTTGTGGGTGAAGGTGTTTTCTCTTCCAGTGACTGGTCTAGAGAAATGTCTGTTGATGCTACTCTTCAAGAGGTCATCAAACTTATAAGATTGGGGCCTAGACGAGAGAGTTCTGTTTCTGTTTCTGTTCGGCCTTACATTAGGGTCTTAGATGACCTTTCTATTGTTGGGGATATTCTTTTTAAAGGTGAGAAATTCGTACCTCCCTTTGGGTTAAGGACCAAGTTATTGGCTTTGGCACATGAGGGGCACATGGGCCAGACCCTCACCCAAAGACGTCTTAAGGATCACTTTTGGTGGCCTGGGGTTGACTCCCAAGTTGTGGATTGGGTTGAGAATTGTTCTCTCTGCAGGGAAGGGGAGAAGCGGTTGAAAACTGGTCCTAAGCTGGTTGATGGTGTGCACATTCTTTCTCCAAATTTGCCCTGGCACACCATTTCCCTTGACTTCATTGGCCCAATGGGTGAGTTAGGGGAAATTGACAGATTTGCTATTGTTGTTGTTGATGTCTTCACCAAGTGGTTGGTTGTTCATTTTACCAATGATATCACTGCTTCCAACTCCATCAGGTTTCTGGGAAACCTCTTCAAGGATGAGGGTTTGCCTTCTGTCTTAATCACAGATAATGGTCCACAACTCACCTCCAGGGACATGCAGATCTTCTTGAAGGAGTGTGGTGTCTCCCATCACCGTACATCTTTATACAACCCTCAGGGCAATGCTGTTTGCGAAAGAGCCAACAAAGTTGTCTAGGGTATTATACAGATGGCATCCAGTGGTGGTCATATTGTCAGGAAGATGGTGAATGAAATGTTATGGGCATATCGTACCACCCCTTTGGCTGGTGGAGATTTGTCTCCATTTCAGTTGATGAGAGGACGTGATCCTGGTTTGAAATTATTTCCGTCCTGGATGAGAGATGTCGTTACTCTGCAGGCTCAGGGTAATTTTCCAGATGATCTCCAAACTGATGTTGCTGAATCTGCCCCCAATATCACTTATTCTTCTCCTTTTCTCGTGGGAGATTTGGTCAAGATCAAATTGGGAAGGTTACAAAAAGGTTTGTCCAAGTTCAAGGGTCCATTTAAGGTCAAGAAGGTGCTCAACCATTGTGTCATTATTAATAATGGCGAGTGCTGGAACTTCGGGAGAGTTGCTCTTTATAAGAGACAAAAGGGTTCTTCCTCTTTGTCTCCTTTGCACTCTGATGGTTCTGTTTCTCCCACTCCTTGTTCTGATGACTCTGTTACTAGTGGTTACTTGTTGGCCAATGACACTGATGGTCACTTAGCTTCAAATGGTGCGTCCCTTGGTTCTCATGCA
Source organism: Lissotriton vulgaris (assembly GCF_964263255.1). NCBI lineage: Eukaryota > Metazoa > Chordata > Amphibia > Caudata > Salamandridae > Lissotriton > Lissotriton vulgaris. The sequence continues at coordinate 1,818,758,579 of NC_141687.1, forward strand.
CAAGATGAAGTCAATGTTTCTGGTGGGGGTGATGCTCCTGCTCTGTTGCAGGGTCTTGTCCCTGTTTAAAGTTCTTCTGTTTCTGCACGTCCTCTTAGGCCTCGGCGGCCTCCTACTTACCTGCAAGATTTTATTTGTTAAGTTTCATTTGTTCATTTGTTTTTTTTTTGTTTTTGTTTCTCAAACAACAGAAAGGGAGAAGATGTGTAGTAGTACATTGTTAGTTCTTTGCGGGTTGTCATTCTAGTCTTCTTAGGAATGCTTACTTCTTCTATTCTATATTCTATGTTCTACTCTGCCTTCTCTTTGTATGTTCCACTCTGTGGCAGTTTACCGGTTGCTGCTGCTGTGGGTGGTCTGCTCTTACGCTGTCTCCTATCTTGAATAAAGAAACCTACAGAAGTCATCTACTGTCTCTGGACTTCATTTACTACAACTGTCATAATAAACATATGAATCCATTCAATGCGACAGTACCAAACATTTATTGTTCCCTTTTGCATTTACAGCTCTCTGGGCTCGCATTCACATCCATACGGCTACATCTTGCTGCAGTAGCTGCTTATCTGCAATACAGACAACACTTGTCTTTACTGAAAGTACCAGTCATCAAAGCCTTCATAGGAGGACTTATGAGAATCTTTCCATCCCGGGTTCCACCTGCACCTTCCTAGAATCTTAACACTGTTCTCACAAGACTCCCCCTTTTGAACCCCAATATAGTTGATTGCCCCGCATCCCCCGCAGTGTGGGGGGGCCAGAGGCTGCAGAGGGCCCCTTCAGCACTGTACTCACGCCAGAGAGCTCCGGATTAAATCCGGAGCGGGCCCCTCTCGAGTACTGATATAATAGTATTGTTGTGACAATGTCAACAGTCATACTGAACGCTTCGTGTCCCCATGGCAACTATTACAGCTGTCCCCATTCAACCCAATCACAGCTTGAGTCCCAGACTAGAGTTTGCCCGAGGTTCAGCCAATCGGAGAAGGATTAATAAGGGCCAATCAGAACCTGCGTTGCCTCGAGGGCGCATCTGAAGGCAAAACAAATGTGAAATACCAGCTATACCGGGCACTCTAAAGGACCCACAACCAAACGTACGTCTACTGTATAGTTTTGCGAAGCTCAACAGCCAGTTTCCAACTGACGTAACTCTGTCCAGAGCCTATTACAATCCCTTCCAATCCAAGATCGTCACTCTTTCGCAACACCAACGAATATAGTCCAAATTATATGATTGGGTACCACAAACTCCGGCCATGTTCACCGTAATTACAGAACAGCGGACGTCCATTGAATTAATTGAGCAATAACGGCAACGTTACCATTCTTAAAAAAAAAAACATCCTGTCCAGGGAACCTCTCAACATGCGGGCATACTAAACGAACACGCTAGGGACTAATACTGCTACACACAGTACTGGAGAAAAACATAGAAAGCGTGCTTGACGGAGCTCCCTGCTTAGGGGGCGGGGCCATGCTGAGAGGTGGGGCTCCATGTTGTTGAGCTGCGCGCGAAACGGGAAAAGGAGAGCGGAGCAGGAGCTTCAGCCACCCTTAGGTAAGAAGTGGGAAGATATAGATAACCTAGTTTAACTTACTGACACTCTCAGCAGCACAGTCTCATATTAATTTTTTAAAGAACAATCTTGCCTCAAACCACCCTAGCTAGCAGTGGTGTAAAGAAAAGTACTCTGTTTGGGGGGGTAAGGAGAGACTAGGGCAAGCTTGGACATAGCTCCAAGAGCTAAAATACGAGCCGAATCATCCCTCACATGGTAAATCAGGCAACAAATGTCATGAAAAATGTGATGTAGACTACGAACTTAGAACAAATGTATTTTTCGTCATTCTTCCATTGAAGTACATACGATTACATAATTGTTTTGAGTAACATTTTTGAAATCTGAAACATGCAAGAACATCCAGACCTCCTCACTATGTTGACACACATTATCCAAAATGCTTGTTTGCTATGTTCTCATTTGTATAAACAAATATTATTGTTAAATGTAAATCAGTATTATTTTATATGTACAATATATGTGAGGTTTTTGTATAGTTTCATGTGTATTTGTAAAGTACACTATTATCTGCAAGTTATCCTGGTGCTGAGCAGGTGTGTGTGTGCCTAACCCTGCATAGGCACTCATTTAAATGCCTGATTTTTTTTGTTTGATCTGTTTTAGTGGCGTTTTGAGATTACACATGTAGCAGACATAACTGGTTAAAAAAAAGAGCGTTGCATTACAGGAATGCGGCTTGTACGTTTAACTACATTTGTTGAAAGACCGAGAGCATGCATTCGAGTATGTGACAATACTATAAATTAGCATTGAAGCAGATAGATCTCGTACAATAATACAGCATGTGTCTGTGTCTAGTTACCATTATATTTTTTTGCAGGAACTGCAAACTTGAATGTGCATGTGGTGGTGGGTTCTGTGAAGTTGTGCATTCACCTCTGTAAATATAAGACAACACTGTAGGTCGCAGGAATTCTATTTATTTAGATTTATGGCGATCACAAGAAGAGCGCTGAGCGTCTTACTAACATCGCGCTCCGGTCGCTCACACAATGCGCATCACGCGTCTCGCACATGCGCACTTCCTTTTCTCTCACGTCCTTGCGTGTCGCATCATACGCAGTGACACCCTCCTACCATGCTCCTCCTCTTTGGTCGCCTCGGTTTCTGGCTGTGGTGCACGTGGTGGGAGCATCCCGCTTCTTGCGCCTCTGCCACGCTCCACTTGCAATCTCACTGCCACTGTACTTCTGCTCCCCCTTCCAGCTTACTTGTGCAGTGCGGCGTTCCTAGCTTCCTGCTGCTCCTCAGTGTATTTAGTTCTCATCTCTTTTTTTTTTCTTTGTGGGGAATCCCACTCCTCGTCGCCTCTGTGAAGTTGTACATGCACCTCTGTAAATATGAGACAACACTGAAGGTCGCAGGAATTCTATTTATTTAGATTTATGGCGATCACAAGAAGAGCGCTTAGCGTCTTACTAACATCGCGCTCCGGTCGCTCACACAATGCGCATCACTCGTCTCGCACATGCGCACTTCCTTTTCTCTCACGTCCTTGCGTGTCGCATCATACGCAACCGCAAGGACTAGAGCGCGACACTACATATCGCCCCTTTTTATACATATACAAAAGAATGCTAGAGTCCACAGGTTTAACATCCCCCAGTTCAAAGTCTCTGAAATGAGCAGGCCTGATCACCGCTCTCCCAGCACGTGTACGTCTTACCGGTGTGGAAGCTTCTCACATACCATCTTCTGCAGGCAGGGTCGGATTGGGCTCACAATTCGGCCCGGGCACTGGCGAAAAAAGTGGCCCACATTCAAGTGGCGTGGCCCATATTTAAGGGGCGTGGCCCACATTCAAGGGGCGTGCCCTTTCATGAAACACTATTTGCACAGATAAGGAATGAAAGTGGGAGGATACTGTTCTTGCACAGGACACAGGGCAAATGTGCCAATGGCCTACATGCTGAGCAACTAAAAAAAATAGCAAGGCCCCTTTCTGTCACAAAATTATTCCAGCCCTCCAGCACAGGAGCACCTGAAAAGCAGCAAAGCCCCTGCTATTACTAACCTACTTAGCCCTCCCCAGACCTTCAGCTCAGGAGCACATGAACAGGTAAGGCCCCTGCAATTAGTAAATTAATCAGCCCTCCAGGCCTCAGGAAAATTTCCTGGCAGGGGAGCACAAAACACAGCTTTCTGGGTCATCCAAGGTAGCCAGGGGGGAGGCTGAGGTGAAGCTGGTGCATGGGAAGTGCCTTCCCAGTGTGTTCTGGCAGTTTGAGTGTTTACCATTTACTGTAGTATTACCCTTGTACCTGTGTATGGTACCCTTTTGTAACTTGCACTCATCACTTTTCTCTGGTATTACACTGTATGCTACCTCTCACTTTTGTTTGCTTTAGATACTCGCACAAGTGCCACCATTGCCTACGTAACGTTCGTTCTTGTGCTGGAGTGTCTGCCATTTATTGCAGTATTATACCTCTACTTGTACTTTGTAGGCTTTTGTAACCTGCACACATATCACTTTTTAGTCCTGTAATGTACCGATTGCTACCTCATGTATTTTGGTAGCTCACTATTGTCACTTTTGATTCATGTAACTTAACGTTTGCTTTTGTAATTTGTCCACTTGTAATTTTTCTCCTCATGTATTATTGCTGTTCCTTGTGTGAAGCGCTCTGACATCTTCGGGTAAAGTCCGCGCTATATAGAATCGCATAAATAAATAAATAAAATTAAAAAATTCCAAACATCACCTGGCCCCCACAGCAAGACCCATTCTTCCTCGTCCACTATGCCCTGAATGTGAAGGGCTGTGGGCGAGGTGCTAAGACTAACACCGTTTCTGGGCTGCATGGGACCCAGGGGGGCCGAGGTGAAAATAGCTCAAAGGCCTGAGAAACACCTGGCCCCGAGGGAGGCCGATTCTTGCAAACAATCACCCCTCCCCAGCCCAGCCTCAGCTTGATTGCTTGGCAGGGCAGGGGTGAAGGAGAGGCCACAGCTGACAATCGCTGGCCGGCCGCACAGCGAGGCTGCTTTACTTTTCTCTGTCTGTCTCCGTGCACTCTGTGGGCCGTTTTTTAGGTCTCGCGACCTATCAATGCGCGCAAGCGCATTGAGTGGAGCGAGAATTCAAGTGCTCGAAATCCTCGTCAAACCAAGGGCTTCTTGCGCTGCGGTTTTCATTAAGTTCACATGAATCACGTGACCAAACAAGCACGCGCATTCACGGCCGCACAGCACATCAAAGGGCTTCTCCCAGCGTGCGCTGTGCGGCTTCTCCTCCCCTAATTATTCATGGCCGGCCACAGGCCGGCCGTACTTTCAGTTTCCCTAATTATTCATGGCCGGCCGCAGGCCGGCCGTACTTTCAGTTTCTCTGCCGCTCTGCATTATCAGGTACGTGTTGTTTTTTCACTTTGTCTCTGTGTGTGCGTCTCCCTTGTGGTTTTCCCCCACCACTCGTGTTGTTCTCTCCCTTGTGAACCCAACCCACCCCCATCCCCCTTGCATTTCCCTTACTTGTTTTCCTTTATCGCTGTAATTTCACTTTGTCTCCGTGCAACAGACCTTTTGGAACGTGTCTTTGTAACGTTGCCCATTCTGATGCACGAGGATAAAAAGTTGCAGCCTGTACTACAGCCAAAGTTTGCACAGTCGTGGATTTATGGATTTATGATGTGCTTGATGCGCGAAGTTTTTAGCATCAAGCGGCTTCTGGCTTTCCGACTTCCCGCAGTTGCTGAATTGCAAGCCATGTGTAAACGATGTGTTGCATAATTTGCAGGCTTTTCCAAATTGCAAAAATAAATTCAAGCTTAAACTCATGAATAGTGCAACAAACACGGCACAACGACATTGCGCGGGGCGGTTGCGTGCATGCGGGGAACTCTGTGAGCCAGCAGCCTCTTTATTAATTAGATAGTGCGCAGCACGCCACGCCCGATTGATGATCAAGATCATAGCCCCCTCCTGCTTGTTACTATCATCTGCTTCAGTAGATACAGCATGTGTCCTGCAGGCATCGGACATCACTTGTTCGAGACATGTCACTCATATAGCACATCACATCTTTATGGTGGATACCGTGCCCCAGTTTAGACCAAGCCTTTCGGTTCTCTAAGGCTCGTCGAGAAGCTGGTTGCAGGCACCTGATCCCTGTTAGCCCGGTGTAAACCGTCCTTAATTGAAGTCGTGTCGTAGTCATATCTACAGTCCAACACTCTGAGTCACTATGAGCACGCAGTTTCTGTGATTAAACGTAAGGGTGAATGCAGCAACCAAACATTTCTTTTGAAGTGTAAGTGACCTATTCCCCCCCCCTTCCTTAGTTGTTGGCAAAGTGCATAAAAGGGCCTTGAAACCTTGTTTCGGTACCTCTGTGCTAGCCATACCATAATACAGAACCCCCCCTCTCTTAACAGAACTCTCCCCTCTCTTATCAGACCTCTAAGGCTAGTTTATTTTTCTGTGATCATCGGCATAGAAAATGCGTCTTGTTTGTTCGGTCAGCAATGTATTAAGCTTTAATGTTATGGAATGTCATGCATTAACAGTATGTCGACAGATTATTCCTTTCGACAGTATGTATGTTGGCTTAGACACCTCCGTGCTCTATCTGATGTCCTTTCTAAACCTGCATGTGCAGTTGCCCTGGTAGACGCTCCAACAATTATGTGGTTTTGAATGGCACGAATGACTTTTCATTGAACGACTTGGTGTGAAGGGATTCTTTATTTTGATGATTATTGCTTCTGTTTTTCCACGCTGCAATCATATGTAATTTGCTTTTCAAATCACTCAATGGTTCCTTCTTAAGTATTGTTTTGGTGATAAGTTCTCTGAAAACTAGACGTTATAAAACATATTTAGTAGGTATTATGTCAATTGTTGTGAGCCTCACGTGGGAACATGTTTCCGGGTTGGTTGTTCTGTTCTCTCAAATGTTAAGAGCACAGTGATTAATTCTCGTGAAGCAAAGGCACTGCTTCCGTGCGGTTTCGTATTTTAATACCAATTAAATAAATAAATGTACGCTTAGAATTTATTTCCTGCTTGGAATAACGCATATATCGTTTTGTGCATGATCATGTGTTTTGCTATGTAGGCTTACTGTTCCTTTCATTTTTACTTTGCCGATTTGAGTTGGGAATATTTTAGTGGAATCTATCACTGTCGTTGTTTAAAGTTATGTGGGTTTGTGACTACTGTACAGTGCAAACAAATCTCATTACACATTTAAGACCCAGCCTCTCACCTTGACACACGAATTGACCATGACAATTTTGAATGTTCTCATAACAATGACTGTCTGAACCTGTTCCGACCGTAAACACACTTGGTGAGTGCCATAAAGCAGGTGTAATCTGCTGCAATCCTTTATTCTTTAGACCTTTTTGTAGAGCACTTTAAATCCTCGGCCTGGAGTGAGTCCTGTTGGTTTGTGATTTTTTTTCAGGGGAAGGAAGAATATCTTTTGTTTTAATTTAGTCACATTTCTGAGGAAAAGCAGGCAAAGGTTTCTGGCCTGGTGTACATTTAGGTATAGTTGCTAATGTGGAAAGGTATCCACGTGCTAAATTCGAAACGACTAAACATTAAAAAATAGAGGTCTTGTTTAAAGGTAATTTGTTTCTACCGAAGTCAAACTCCACGTGTGACTCACACTCTCTCACATTACACAAATGTTACAAAAAGACGTTAATATTTCACTTCTGTTCTTTTATTTTCCTCACAATAAAATACACTGAACATAATCTTCACAAAAGGTATTTACAACAGTTTAAGCTATTGCCATTATAAATTACAATAACTTTTATTTAAGTATTAATTATTTTTAACCATTGTTATTTGTAATATCAATACATCTAAGTCACGTAAATACAAAACATTTGCATTACAAATACTATGAGGGTCACATTTGCAAAAGTTAAAAGTATTGGCATTGTAAATGACAAAACTATTAATTTCGCGATTTTCAAAACCAACACATAAATATAAAATGTGTCATTTACAAAACCAATAGCTCCAACTTTCCTACTGCGAGACCTATTGGCAACGCCAGTGCTTGTTTTTCTCCCCTTTCCTAGTCCACTCTCTGTGGACTGGGACAGGGGAGAAAAAAACGGCCCACAGAGGGCACTGAGGCACCGGCCCTTCGGCCCATTCCCGAATGCCCGCCTTGTCAATCCGCCCCTGTCTGCAGGGCTCACCATTCTGTCCCACTGCTGACTCCGTTCATTTTTCTTGGGTGTCATACTCTTCTCGGCCTGCGCTTCCTCCACACCCGGCACTTCCAGATCTTCTCCTTCTACGTGTGATTCTCTTTCCACTTGGCTTCTGCCTCTTTCACTCATCCGTTCTTCGCAGCCTCTCGGTCCTTGATCTTGTCGGTCTTTCTCTTCCTCCACGGGCCATTGTAGGATCTTGTTAATTTTAGCCATGCGGTCTTGGGACCATACATTACCGTCACTGAGTAACTCAGCTCTATCATATACTTCTTCTACTTGCATGGGCGGGCTGTACTTGCTTTCTCCTTTCCTCCTCAGCACTGCCAGCTTGACTCTCTCGCATTCCCCTCTTTCAAGGGCGGCTTCTTCCTTCACGTTTCTCCTCTTGTTATAGTGTTCTGTGTATACTCTCTGGGCCTTCTCAAGGTTATGCTAGACAACTGCAGGTGACCATTTGCTGGTGACGGTCTTTTTCCTCCAGACTACGTTGTCCTTTGTAAATGGGTGCCTGCCTCTTAGGATCTGGAATGGGCTGTACCCTGTAGAGGTAGGGGTAATCCTGTCAGCCCATATCATACTCTGGGCTTCTTTCTTCCAGTCCTTGCCCTTCATGACGGCAGCTTGTATGGACCCCATGAGGACCCGATTAAATCTTTCCACCTGTCCATTGCTCGATGTGTGGTACACAGAGGTGTGTTTGGTTTTGATTCCATTCCTGTCTGTATACTTGCACCACGTCTCGGACGTAAATTGCAGTCCATTGTCACTCAGGATTGTTCTTGGGATCTCTTCCCTCAGGAACACTGAGGTGAGAAACTTTATCACGGTGTCGGAGTCCATTTCTTCCTGCACATGGACTTCCGGCCATTTAGAGTATTTATCCACCAAAACACACAAGTACTTTGGCATCCCTTGGTTATCCAAGACCGGTCCCAGAATATCAACCGATACGTCCTCCCAGGGGTTGCGAGGCTGCTGGAATCTTCCCAATGCTGTCCTTAGCGGTTTCAATATCTTGTCCGCTCCTTGGCACTGGTCACAGTCTCTCACGTGCCTTTCCACTTGACTGTCCAGTCACGGCCACCAGTACATTTGCTTCACCCGCAGTTTGGTTTTCACAATGACGAGGTGTCCTTCGTGTAGCTGGCTCAGCAGGGGCGGAATCAATCTCGTTGGGGGCACCACTTTGTCACCTCGATACAAAAAGATTCCGGAGTCGCTCATCGATAGTTCCTCCCGCACTTCATAAAATTTCCTGAGCACCTCTTTCAACATCCTCTTCTCGGGCCAACCGCTGATTAGGCATTCTTTGACTTCTATGTCCTCGTCCTCCTCATACGCCTGTGCCCATTCTTGCTTGCTGATCACTCTTTCTGAGTCCTCCATTATTGCTACCATCTCTTCATTCTCCAACAATGGAGTGGGTGCTTCTTCCATGGCTGAGGCTCGACTGAGGTAGTCAGCCACTTTGTTGCGCGTCCCAGGTATGTATTCTACAACGTACGTGTGCTCCAACAGCTTCAGCTTCATCTTGGCTATGCGTGGGGTGGCAGTCGCATGCCCACTCGAGGTGAGTACTTTGACCAGCGGTTTGTGGTCTGTCTGTAGACGAAATCTCGTACCCCAAAGGAACTGTCTGAACTTCCCCATGGCCCATACCGCTGCCAGCATTTCCTTCTCAATCACACTGAACTTTTGTTCTGTGGGAGATAACACTCTGGATGCGAAGCTGAGAGTCTCCACAGTCCCATCTTCCCTCTTTTGCGTGAGGACTGCTCCCAGCCCCTTCTCGCTGACATCCGTGGTCAGTATGGTCTGTCCCTGAGGATTATGTCCATGCAACGGCACCGCTTGGCTTATGTCTCTCTTCAACTCTTCGAATTCTCTTTGCGCTTCTTCATCCCAATGGAACGCTGTCTTGTCCCTTATGAGCTGTCTCAATTGATGTGTCTTTGTGGCAAAGTGCTGAACGAACTTGCTATAATATTCGGCCATCCCCAGGAAGGATCTCACCTCCTCTTTGCTTACGGGACCTCTGGCATCGCAGATGGCCTTCACGTTCTCTCTCTTAGGGGTGATCCCTTGTCCTCCTATCTCATGTCCGAGGTAGGTGACGGATGACATGCCCAGCCGACATTTATCCCATTCAGCAGTCAGGCCCTTCTCTTGTAGCACGCTCAGCACTTTGTTCAGTTTCCTGTCGTGGTCCTCTCGGTCCATCCCCATTACTAAGATGTTGTCTTGAAAATATTGGATGCCTTCCACATCCTTGAACAGACGGTGCATTAGCTTTGGGAACACCGCTGCGGCCGATGCCAGCCCAAAAGGCATTCTGCGGAACTGTTAGCACCTGAAAGGTGTTATAAAGGATGTGAATTTCCGGCTTGATGGGTGCAGGTCTAGCTGATGATAGACGGACGCAAGGTCAATGGTGGAGAACCACTTTACTCCCGTCGTTCTGGCTAGCATTTCTTCTATTCGGGGCAACAGGAATTTCTCCAGGCGCTCTCGAAGGTCGACACAAAGATGCACTTTGCCGTTGGGTTTTCTTGCCACAACTAAGGGCGCCAGCCACTCTGAGCTGTCTATGGGTTCAATTATTCCTTGCTCTTCTAATCTGTGTAATTCCTGCTGCACGGCGTCCTTCACCGCTATGGGTATGTTCCAGACCTTGTGGGACAAAAGGAGCTGCCCAGACCTGAGCGGAAATCCGCCCCCACCCCATAGTACCAGTTTATTCCCTGTGCAAGAGAGGGAGAAAGGGGGCGCTGGCCTTCCAGAGTTCACTGCTGTAACATCCCCTAATTTGACGTAGGGTTTATCACCTGCGCACTTAGTGTAAGAGTGAGGTCTTGGAGAAACTTTGCGGTATCAGTATGTAACCTGAGCCATTTGCTCAGCAAGAGCCATCAGTGTATTATATTTAGTATGACAGTGAACATGGGATTATGGTCCACAGAGAAGGCTGCATGCCTTACATTTTAAAATGCATGTTAAATAATATCTGAAGTCCATGGGGTTGCATCTGGCATATTTAGTAAGGCAGTGTCTGATGGGCATACCTCTGAAGAGCACTCGTTTCCAGACGAAGAGATCGATATTGCGTCTTTTCCTGGGTCATCCGGGGTAGCAGCTATGCGGTTCGCTTCGCATCCAGCTTTCAGTTGCTCCTGTATAATTTGTTCTAGATCCCCCCACTGCTAACAGACTGAGAGGGCATTTCGTATTACGTGGGTTACGGCTCTTGGGTCCAGCTGTTGCGCCTCTCCAAGTTCTGGGCATGCCAGACAGACGGGGTCCCGAAAACTAGTCAGTGGTTTCCAGCAATTCCCATGTGTCCTGTGGCATGTTGACGAACCTTGCCTTTCTATCTGCCACCACACAAAGCTGTGCTAGGTACAGAAGCAAGTATTGGATGTTTAGCTGGCAGAGTTTCTGCTTCACTTGTAAAAGGGAGCCCCTTTGGCGTTGCACTCTCAGTGTATAATCCAGGAAAACATAACTCTTGTGTTCTCGATTTTCATTTCTGGGAGTTTCCTCATTTCTCGCAGTATTGCATCCCTGTCCCTATAGTGTAGCACCTTGAAGATGAGTGGGTGAGCCCCTATTCATGGTGCTGGTCTTCTAGAGGGGGGCCGCTCTATCTTAAAGAAGGGGGACAGTGAGGAAGAGGGAAGCAGGTCTTTGACTCATTGTTTCACTAATGCAACCGTATCTTAGTCCTCCACCCCTTCCGGCAGTCCAATCAAGCAGATATTATTTCGCCTAGCAGCCCTCTGTGTCTTTTACTCTGTCCTCCAGGAAACATATTCTGGCCTCTTGTGCATTCTGCTGTTTTTCAATTAAATGTTGCAGACTTAAGGTCGGAGACGGTGCACTCCTTTGATGTCACTCTTTCTTTTAGCTTCCCGTGGTCTGAGAGTAGTAGAGTCAGGTCTTCTGCTGCACTGTCTATTTTAGATTCCAGTGATACTCTAGATCTCTCACTGGCATTCAGAATTGCATCCATTCTATCCTCCGGGGTGTGGGGTTGGTCCATATGCAATGATTGTTCCGTGCCACTTATGCTTGATGTGCGCAAGAAGGTGTGAGGTCGAGTACCCCTTGTGCAGTTCATTCTTCTAGTCTTGCTGTCTTGCTATTATGTCGGCTGTTAGCCGCCATGCGGGCTTGTTAGGTGCAATAGGAGTAGGGGGCGAGTGTAAGTAGTTAAGACACCTAGTGTAGCTGATGGCGCGGCTCCCTGATCAGCAGTGACGGGAGTGAAAGCCTGTCTTCTAGCCAGCCTGCTGCACGGTGCTGTCACTCCATACTAATGGCCTCAGTGAACTGTTCATGAGGCACCTCCGAATAGATGGGCGTCGCAGCTACAGCCCCAAAGATGTGCATCTGTTAGGGGATACTGGTAATATATAGTAATGTAATGGTTATTCTTTAGTGCTGGGGGTGCCGGCTTCGTTTCTCAACAGTGGCAGGCGGCTTAATCCCGGGTATCCCGCAGGCACCAGTGGTGTGCTGTGAATCCAGTGCTTGCCTGATAGTGGGCTCCTTGATATGCAGAGGGCCTCAGCTTACAAGTACACTCCAAACTGACTGGCACACACTGTCTCTGGTAGCCCACTAGGTCCGGCAGTGCACCACAGCCGTTGACTCGTGCAGCCTCTGTTCGCAGGCCTATGGGCTGCTGTACCTAGGTCAATCCGCAGTTATACACTCACTGGCATGCTGGAAGTCTTGCATCTTCTGCGTCACACAGTCAGAATGATTCTCAACAGCTCCGGTGAGCCACAGTCCTCTTCCTCCCAGTTGCCCACCCACTGCGTGTCGCTTCTGGCCGCTGACGCTTGCTTTCCGCTGAAGTTTTGTCACCTTCCTAGGCCAGGGCCCAGGCAGGTGCATGGACGACGCCAACCTCTGCATCGCAGCGCGTCCCTGCAGTCCTCCGCGGCAGCGCCTCCCACGACTCACCGTCTGCCTTGCATGTTGGTCCCGTGCTGCAGAGCGCAGGCTTCTCGGCTCCCATAGTTTCTCGTTTCGGGCCTTCTCTGTTTGGGCGTCCTGTTCTCTGAGGTCAGTTGCTGCAGTCTCCGTGCCCGGCTCCATTGGAACGCCTTATCTTCAGCTTCTTGTGGAATTCAAGAAGAGAGGGAGAGGCTCTGATATGGAGTGAAGGTCGTTTCCCACTTTAGGAGTGATTTAATAGAACGCCTGTGCTCCTGATCTAGTTCTGTTTACACATGGGGTGTAAGAGAGTAGGATTCCTGTGGAGCAATGGTTTATGGGTGGTTTGTGGAAGGAGATGCAACTGTTCTGGGAGGTGAGGCCTAAGTTGTGTAGTGCCTTTAATGTTTGTGTGAGTAGTTTGAAATGAGCACATTTATGTATTGGCCTGTTGACCTCTCGCAGGTCTGGTGTGATCTGAATTCTGCGTGGCACGTTGAGAATGAGTCTGGCTGCGGAGTTCTGGAAGGTTTGTAGTTTTCTATTGAGTTGCTTGGTGATCCCTGCATTTAGGCTGTTCCTGTGGTCCAACTTTCTGGTGAGTAGGTCAGAGTGACAGTTTTTCTAGCGTTGCTTGGCAGCCTTTTGATGAAGTTCCTCAGCCTCTGGAAGCATGATGCAGTGAATGCATAGACGTGTGCGGACATGTCCAGTTTGCTGTTGATGATTGTTCCAAGGTTCTTGGCGTGGGTGCTGGGTGTTGGTCTGAGTTTGGCCGACCACCAGTTGGATTCTCATAGCAAGCTGTTCTTGCCAAAGATCACTACTTTTGTCAGTGTTGAGCTTCAGACAGTTGACTCTCATTCAGTTAGCTTGTTTCTTGTGTTTTGGTTTTATCTGAGAGAGAGCCTAGGAGTTGCATGCCATCAGCATGCCAGACCACTGACTCCTTATCAGTGAAAGTGCTTGCCCACCCTCGCAGCTCCACCATCAAGTGAGGCCCTCCTGAGCCCCTGCACTCGGGACTGTTGGAGTTCGAGGTCCTCCTCCACCCGCAGGCTATACTTGCGCCTCATCCCTGGTGGTCCAGTGGACCTCTCACTCCTTCTTTCGCTCTTTTTTCAGCCTTTATTTTCTCACCCTTTTACTCTTTCTATCACTTTTCATCACTTTTCTATCATTTTCCAATTCCTACTTTTGCGTTGTTTTTTGCTCCTTTTCCGTGTACCTCCCGCCCGTTTTTCCTACCGCTGCTGCCCCTCCCCACCCCAGCTTGACCAGCCCAAGCCAGTTTCCCCTCCCGCCTCCCAGCTGTCCAGCCCTCCCTGACCCCTACTTAATGTTGTCCGCTGTGCGGATGCGCCGCTAGCTCGCCAAAGGCAAGCCCATCTGCACCCGTCCATGTCCTGAACGCGACCAGCGCCAGAAACCCTGGACCTCCGAACCACCAGCGCTACATCCCAGCAGCACTCTACGTACTCAACCCAGGTCGCAACAACAACTACAAGCTAACATCACCAGCCGACACCCACGGACCCTTCAGCTGTCACCGCTGCCGCCACTCTTGCAGCACCTCTAAGTTCATGGATCCTGCACAACCCGCCCACAAGAACGCAACTGCACCAAAGACCCTGCAATGCATCCTCCCCAATGTCCGATCCCTCCACAAACATGCCACCAAAATCTGGGACCTCCTTGACAGTACCATCCCGGACTTTGCATTCTTTACCGAATCCTGGACCAAACACCACCTCGGGACCTGGCATCGCCATTGCCATTCCCCAAGGATACAAGATCTCCTGGAAGGACCATCACTCCCGCTCTTGGGGGGGGGGATCGTCATCGTCCACAAACCCACCCTCCGGCTGGGCACACTTAAAGACGAATCCACAGACCTGATGGAACACCTACACTTCAAGATACAGGCCAGCCCTACCACCACCCTCCGGGGAACCCTAATCTACCGACCCTCCCGGACCTTGTGGGCCATTCACCAACTCCATCACGGACAGCATCACCCCGCAGGCCATCGTGTCCACAAACTACACCTTGCTGGGAGACCTCAACTTCCACCTCGACAACCAACAAGACCCCAACACTACAACCCTCCTGGACAACCTCCACAACATAGGACTTTGCCAGATCGTAACTGAACCCACTCACTCAGCAGGACACACCCTCAAACCCATCTTCACAACAGGAAACTCTGCCACTTTCAGCCACACTACCGAACTCCCGTGGACAGACCATCGCTGCATCCACTTCACCTTCAGAACACCCACCATCCACAGAACACAGCACCTGCTCCCACGAAGAAATTGGACCAAAATCACCAACGACCAGCTCACCTCTTCACTCGGCAACTCCACCCCAACCATCGCGGACAACGAAGACCCCAACACCGCAGCCCGAACCCTGCACAGATGGATCTCCGACTGCGCCAACACCATAGCCCCCCTCAAAAAGAACAACCCCACACACATCAGGAAAGCCAGCTGGTTTACCACCGAACTCCGAGAGTCCAGACTCACATGCCAGCGCCTCGAAAAGGCCTGGAGGAATTCCAAATTCACAGAAGCCCACAACAACTTCAGAGTCGCCACCACCAACTCATCAGAAATACAAGAAAGAAAGCAATCAAAGACAGAATCTCCACACACACGCACAACAGCAAAGAACTCTTCAGCATCGTCAAGAAGTTCGCCAAACCCATCAGCGAGTCTACAGACATCCCTCCCTCATAAGCCCTCTGCGACAAACTCAGCACCTTCTTCCACCACAAAATCAACAACATTTACGACAATTGCGATGACGACAGCCAACACACAGAACCCTACCAACCACCCCGAAGCCTTGAAGCCAATGATTGACAGCTCTCACCACTGAAGACACACTGAAGACGATGAAGTCAATCCTCTCCGGGACCCCCACGGACCCCTGCCCCACCACATCTTCAACAGAGCCAGCAACACCATCGCACTCATGCTTCGCCACACCATCAACCACTCCCTCGCGAACGCTTCCTTCCCCTACGGCTAGAAACACGCCGAGATCAACACCCTCCTAAAGAAACTCTTGGTGTACCTCACCGACCTCAAGAACTACAGACCCATCTCCCTACTCCTGTTCCGAGCGGAAGTCCTCGAGAAAGCCATCAACAGCCAACTCACCACCTTCATCGAAGAGCACAACATCTTCGACTCCTCCCAATCCGGCTTCAGAAAGACCACAACACAGAAACCACACACCTCGCCGCAACAGACGACATATGCTCCCTCCTGGACAGAGGAGAGCACTAGCCCTTATCCTCCTCAACATCTCAGCGGCCTTCGACGCGGTATTTCACCGCACCCTAACACGCAGACTTCACGACACAAGGATCTGGGACAAGGCCTTTGACTGGATCCGCTCATTCCTCTCCGGTAGAACACAGCGGCTCAGACTCCCTCCCTTCCTCTCTGACCCTACACCGACCACCTGCGGAGTCCCCCAAGGTACCTCCCTCAGCCCCACGCTGCTCAATGTCTACATGGCATCGCTCATCCCCATTCTCAGATGCCACAGACTCAACTTTTTTTCATACGCAGACGACACCCAACTCATCCTCTCCTTATCCAACGAAGCCAGCATAGCCAAACACAACTTTGAAGTAGGCATGGAAGCAGTTGCAAAATGGATGAAGAACAGCTGTCTAAAATGCAACACGGACAAAACAAAAGTATTCATCCTATGCCCACACCCTGACGCCTGGAACGATACATGGTGGCCCCCCGCGCTCGGAAGCCCGCCCACCTCCACAGACCATGCACGCAACCTCGGAATCATGCTGCACTCCGAACTCAAAATGGACCGCCAGATCAACTCTGTCACATCCTCCTGCTTCCACACCCTCCGCCTCCTACACAAGACCTTAAAATGGACCCCCCCCTCAAACACAGAAAGACCGTCACTCACACCCTCGTCACCAGCACACTTAACTACGGCAACGCACTCTGTGCCGAAATCAACAAAAATGTCATCCGCAAGCTACAAAACATCCAGAACGCCGCCACCAGACTAATCCTCAACCTGCCACAACACTGGCATATCTCTCAGCACTTGCAAATACTCCACTCACTCCCCATCGAGGCAAGAATCACCTTCAAGACTTTCACCCACGCACACAAAGCCCTCCACAACACCGGACCAGCATACCTGAACAGCCGACTCAAATTCCACGCACCCCAAAGGACCCTATGAACAGCCCAGCTCTCCCACGCCGTGGTCCCCCGCACCAGGAAGTCCAGATTGGGAGGCCGCTCCTTCTCCTTCCTCATGGCCAGAGCCTGGCACGCCCTCCTGCTCCACTTAAGACAGATGACATCACTTCCCATCTTCACGAGGGACCTCAAATCATGGCTCTTCGATAGACCTCCTCCTTGATGGACAGGATCCGGCACCTCCTCTACACCCCAGCTCCTTGAGATCCTTATGGGTGAGTAGTCACGCTTAACAAACCCATGATTGATTGATTGATCAGTGTAGGAGAGTATGTTGATGTGTGGATGACACTGACCAGAGGGATCGTGTATGTGTTGAACAGGGTGAGGCTGAGCAATGAACCTTGAGGCACTCCGCAGATGAGTTTGCAGGCTTCTTGTGAATAAGGTGCCAGGGTGACAGCTTGTGTTCTATCAGTTAAGAAGGAGCAGGTCCAGCAGAATTGGGGCTTCAGAGACCAATCTTGGGGTACCCATTTTGACTAGTGCCGTACTCGTATAATATGTTCTGTGTAAAATCTTTAATTGTATTAATTTAAATCGTGAGCATATAGCCACCTCCTGGGGTATGCTAGCGTCTCCTGCCACTCTTCGTCACTCATGTCCCCTACATCATCTCAATGATATTGCATTCTCCTTTATATAGTCATCCAAGTGTCTACCTTCTACAAGAAAAGAGGCTTGGAGCAGAGTGCCTTTGGGAATTGCCTTTTGTAATACGCTGCGAACCTGGAGGTATCGAAAAGTTTCTCCTACGTCTAGGGCTGGAGATTATTGTAGCCGTCAAATACTTTATTTTTACGTGTTTCTTCTTAGGAAACTTCTGTTTTACAGTGCATTGAAACACTTTTGTGATAATTGATCGCGCACAAATCTTATAGAAGTGAAACAATATAGCAAGCAATTACTTTTCTATAATTCCTTACGTCTTTATTTATCAAACAACAAATATTTTTGACATTCAGTGACTTTTACCTCCTTATTTGTACAGATCAAATAAAACCCCAAAAGGTTTAAATAACATATTTTACATTCAATTGCTTTATTAGGTCAAATTTATGTATAGTGACTTTTTTTTAGTGCCTTACAGACTGCATCAAAATGAAGTTTTTCATATGTAGTTTCTTTATGGGTATTTTTTATCAAGAAAATGGCTATTTCTCTAAGCAAGCTTCAGTGAATTTGAAACTCACTACTAATCTCAGTGTCTGATGCAAGAACACAGATTTGGATCATATTAGGACCACCTCAACCATTCTTCTGCCCCAGACCTATAAATGCATTCCCATCATGGATTGGTGGTACAAAACAAACGTATGAACTAACAGTCATGAAAACCACAGCGAACACTGAAACAACTACAACTGTGCTGTCATGCAGTCTGACTCTGCAATACGCTGCTCAATTTTCAGCTGCCTACCCTTAGCGCACTGTAGTTCAGTGACTTCTTAGAGATTCTCGTTGCTCAAATGGGTGCAATTTGTGATATTTGTTTCCCTCGTCGTCTTCATTGCTTAATTTTGCTCTAGAGAAAATGTCATTCATATAGTTGAAATGTCACTCAGAAATACATTGAAATTATGAATATGTTACACCTGCCAATCTGAAACCTTGGCAGCTATGGTGCTTTGTGGTCAGTTATTCAATATTTCTATTCAATTATGGATAGTATGTGAAGTTCAATCAACTGTCACAGTCTTCAATCTTCACAATCAGTTCAATACTCAAATTGGTTTGTCCCCAGTCACTACTAATTCGTTATGCTTTAATAGCTGTGAAGCTTTGTGTGGTGAGGGAAAGGGTGTGGAGTAGGGAACAGTGGGGAGGGAGACCTGGAAGAAAGAAGGACATTGGCTATAGGGTTTCTGTTGTTGCACTAGTCCTCAACTACTATTGCATGACAATGTAAAAATATCACCTAAAAAGAAGATGATCTCTCTTCTCTCAGCCTAGGACCTCTCCGCTAGAGATGGGTGGGGAGGGGAGGGCGTGTTGTTGATGTTAATTTTAAACATCAAGCTCTATAACTGTTGTTCTTACAATTTTGACTTCTTTTTTCACCCACTTAATTATTACTGGAATCCAGGGACTCACACTCACTGCTTTAAATGAGCTGGTACTGTCAGGCGCGGAGTACCTGCACTTCTCCATTTTGATAGGGGGACTACCCGCACTTCTCAGTGGACTTGCAATACTTTGAATCAGAGATTACCGCTTCCTCTCAGCAGCAAGCATGTGCTCTGGTATTGGGTACCTGCACTTTTGTTTTTCAATTTCAAGTACTGCCCACACTGAATCACTACTGGAATCTGAAGATCCTCACTGAGTCAATATTGGAATCTGAGGACCTCGTCCTAAGCAATTTCTATGATTTGAACTGCAAAACAATACACATTCATCAAACATATACACAAATAATTAAATATTTATTTAATTCACTGCAAATATAAAAACATAAAAAATGTATGTTTATAGGAAGGTCGAAACTTTTCTTAATTCAATTGAGGCCACACATCATAATTACTATATACAAACGGAATTTATAGCCTCCAATTTCAAATTCCTTCACATTTACAGAACATTTCCAAATTTTCGATTACATCTTTATGCACTTTATTAATCTGTTAATATTCTGGGCTGTTGAAGACTCCCTAAGTAGGCATAGCAGACCCTCAGGGGCCACTGGACCACAGGTTAAGTGCTGCTGATCTATAAGATCTCTTATGTTATACTAAACACATATACACGTTACCCTCCAATCATGAATGAAACATGCCACAATCAGACACCATTTCCTTATCAAAGTTTTGTGAGATTCAATAATGTTCTCTTTCACCTGATTCCACAGACTATATGATCAATGTTAATTCCAGTATCTGTATTATGAAAATATAAGAAAACCTGCAATGCTCTAGAAAACGTTGAATTTATTTTCTGGGAATTCTTATTTTCTCATGCTCAACATTCCCTTGTCATTAGGTTACAAGATTAAACCTCCTCTCTAGGTCTTTTTGTATGAAAGGCATTTATATCACTTATTCCTTTTGTTAGCTAGTTTATTCAGTGCTGTTGCTTCTGCAAATAACAACATAATTTTCTTTATCTTTTAATAATGTAACTAAGATCACTAACGTTCAACAAGTGTTCAAAAGATTTTGAGCGATTCTTTTACAAGAGGTTTGCTGCTGATCTATAAGATCTCTTATGTTATACTAAACACATATACACGTTACCCTCCAATCATGAATGAAACATGCCACAATCAGACACCATTTCCTTATCAAAGTTTTGTGAGATTCAATAATGTTCTCTTTCACCTGATTCCACAGACTATATGATCAATGTTAATTCCAGTATCTGTATTATGAAAATATAAGAAAACCTGCAATGCTCTAGAAAACGTTGAATTTATTTTCTGGGAATTCTTATTTTCTCATGCTCAACATTCCCTTGTCATTAGGTTACAAGATTAAACCTCCTCTCTAGGTCTTTTTGTATGAAAGGCATTTATATCACTTATTCCTTTTGTTAGCTAGTTTATTCAGTGCTGTTGCTTCTGCAAATAACAACATAATTTTCTTTATCTTTTAATAATGTAACTAAGATCACTAACGTTCAACAAGTGTTCAAAAGATTTTGAGCGATTCTTTTACAAGAGGTCTCTACCTCCAAATAATATCTTGGTGCCTTTCGCGCTAATTGTGAAAATGCTCAAATGTCCTTTGACCAGATTCTTAACCAAGAGCGTGCTCTACTTTGCTCTTACCTTCAGATCTCTCCATTCTCTCTGTAAATAGTGTCAAGCAAGGATTCTATTCTCCAGTCTCCGTTCACAAGCTGCCTTCCTCATCAAGTTGTCTTGCTAACACACAATGGAGATAACACACAATGGAGCCAGAACGAGGTCCCCTTTTATAGTGGTGTCCAGCCTGCCCAAGATGGCTTTGCACTAGGGTTCTGGGACATTTAGGTCCTTGTACAGAAGTGTAATGATTTATTGGGACCACAACACTTACCGAAGAGTGATTAACTGTTGCATCAAGAGTACTATTAAGGGCTCTACTTGTGCTTTTGTCATCAAAGCTCTGTGAAGGAAAAAAGGTTCTTTAGAGGTCTTTTGTACTCTTCAGTTTGTTCAAAGCATATTAAGTAGGGTCTATACGCGATCTTCGTGATGTTATTCCAGTTTCTCTTGTAGCTCCCTAGATATTGCAATCAGTGCTAAACAAACATTGAACACTCATTAGATTCCAGGTTAGTCTTTTTATCGACTCATGACATAAATACACTTAATGTACCATAAAGAAAACTTACGCTATACACACATATATCCCCCTCACCATCGGCAAAGACGCTTGGCATCACCTTAAACAGCGACCTCTCGCTTAAAACGCAAGTAGGTCAGGTGGTTTCCAAGTGCCTTTTCCAATTAAGGAAAATCCGGAAGGTTCGTCGCCTTCTGACTCGCGAAGCCCTGATACAGGTGGTGATCGCTACTGTGATCTCCCACATAGATTACGCCAACTCGATTTACCTAGGTCTTCCTCAGTTCCTCCTGAAACGACTTCAGAATCATGCAGCAAGACTGATTCTAAGCCAGCCTAGATGGCACCCAGCAACGCCCCTTTTGAAAACACTTCACTGGCTCCCGGTAACCCAGCGCTGCATCTTCAAAGTCAGTTGCATGATGTTTAAAGCACTCTATGGCAAAAGCCCCAAATTCATTTCAAATCTGATCATAAAATATGCCCCGTCCCGAAGCTTACGTTCAGCACATCACTGTCTTCTACAAACAACCTCATTCAAACGCAAGCGTACCGGTGGCTGCAGATTTGGCACCCTGGCACCTCGCCTAAGGAACGCTCTTCCTCTCGAGATCAGGCTATGCCCTGACCTCCTGTCATTCAGGAAACTCCTAAAGACCTGGCTCTACCAACAAGCATACCACTAACCCCATAAACTTTCAACTCTGACCACACTCTGTCTTCACAGCGCCAGGAAACCAACCGGTGTCAGTGCGCTATACAAACCATTGTTAACATAACATAACATAACATATATACATGTGCCTAGTCATAATATTTAAAGGTATGCTTTTCTTTTTGTAATGCTCCCTCAGGAACTTAATATCCAACACAGTGCCAGATCATGCCTGTCTGAAAACATTCTGCGCTTCGCAAGAGTTTCCTTGAAGAACTGTAACCTAGAAGCAAACTCTGGGAGGGTTAAAGACCTCTTTTTAGGTCTCGCCTAAGCCATCGCGTTAGCGATGCTTTGTTAGGTCTCGCCTAAGTGATCGCGTTAGCGATACTTTGGCTAGATATTAAGTTGGGGCTTTCAAAAGGGCTCCCAAAGTGCGGATTGGGTACAGTGCATGTGCGCCGGGCGTGCGCACCATTTGTCCGCCTGCTGATCACTTTCGCGGCCGCTTTGATGTTCTCAGTTTGCCGCGCGGCCACTGAGAACATCAAAAGGGCTGCGAAAGTGCTCACCATTTGCCACCCCCTCCCATATCCCACTTCCTGCTTGTTTACATACATGCACCACTGGCGTGCTTCGCCCCCCGCATGATCACTTTTGCTTTCACGAGTGCTTTCCCCGACAGGGTCTGCCACACTGCCCCAACGACAGCAACCTTTCAGGGATACCACCTACTACCTTCCTCTGCCCCGTTATCCCTTTCACCTCCTTCCATTTACTCCCGGCCCCGTTTACGTCGCACTTTTCTCCCCTCCTGCACACTTCCTCTCACAGTTTTACTGCAAGCTGTGGCCGTAATCAGGGTCCTCTGCTTGCCGTAACCCCTCCCTTTTCCCCCTCCCTCCTTATCAGCCTCGCTCTCAAAAGCACCTCGCTTAGGCACATACATGCACCACTGGCGTGCTTCTACCCCGCCCGTGCGATCACTTTCGCGAGTGCTTTCCCCGACAGGCTCTGCCCCACTGCCCCAACCACAGCAAACTTTTAGAGATACCACCTACTACCTTCCTCTGCCCCGTTATCCCTTCCACCCACTTCCAGTTACTCCCGCCCCGTTTACGTCGCACTTTTCTCCCCTCCTTCCTCTCACCGTTTCGCTGCCCCCTCGCGTCTCTCCTTTTAAAATAATCAATAGAAATGATGCCTACTAGCATAAAACATTATGTTTAATTGGATGAATTGGCTTGTTTTTCTTCAGCCAAAGAGCCGCCGGGCAGCAGTGTGCACCCTTCCCTCCAGACTTGGCAGGGTTTTATATGTACACTTCCACAAAGCAGAGCCGGCTTAAGAGGGGTTTAATTAAACGTAAACTGTTCCTGGAACAGAGGCATCGCATGTAACCACGTATGCCTCAGCGACACCAACATAGCGGAAATGCACTGCACCACTCGCCTTTCGCAAAGCAAACCTTTACTTTTTAGCACTACAAACGAAGAAACCTTTATATTCATCTCGTCTGTTTCATCCCAGTTTGTACTAAATTGCTCCCTCTGCGCGTTTGCTCCACTTAGCTCAAGCTACTTTTATTTCACTTAAATTTGAATATATGGGCCTCCATACCTGTGAACTTGAGGGGTGCCGTAAAACGCTAAGACAGCTCATCCCTATGTGACAAGAACATTAAATGGGTCTTTATGAGAAGTTTTTAGCGTAATATATAAACTGCCCTGCGTGGGCTCGGAGGAGCTCCGAGATGGCCACACAGAAAAATAGCACAGATTGGCATAACATCCCGTATTACATCATTTTAAAGGAATATAAATGATCAATAACCTATTCATTCTCAAACTTTGACTGTGGCCCGAGTGTTGATAGCACAAATGTCGAAAAGCTCTCAGAGTGTAGACTGAGTCCAGAGAATGATCTTGTGATTACAATCAGTGCTCGTGTCATACATTCTAATAGCGTGGTAGCCTCTTCTGCTGTTGTGCACTTCTCTATCCCCAACATTGATGACTCTCACATGCCAACGCTTTCGATCCAACTTTGAAAGAGGCCCGTAGTTGGATGGATGGCGTGCAAAGCGTTTGTCATCATCGCTTTCATGAGCAGTGAAGATCCGGAAAATGGCCTGACCTAGCACCTACTATCCGCCACTGTTCAGAGCTGTGGGTCGCCTCTGCAGTAACACTGCCAAGATTCCAAGGGGCACACACAGAGCAGTGTATGTCCAATTTCTGTCTGGGATTGCAGAGTGCAATCTTTCTTCTCTTTCTGTTGTCTTTTGTTTTACCACTCTTTAATAGAGAGTGGGTCTTGGGCTTCAGTAGAAGGCCTTGGTAGGCTGGCTGTCATTTACTAGTTCACCCCATGCCCCCTTCCATCCCCGCACTTACACACACACTTATTACACTTTATGTGACTATACATTCCACCCCTGTGCATACACACACATATCACACTTTGTGTAATTACACATTTCACTTCCTCGAACACACACTCACCATTTGTGTAACTACCCATTCCACCCCGAGCAGACACACAAACGCTTTGTTTGACTACCCACTCCACCCTCGGCGACACACACATATTACACTTGTGTGACTACCTTTCCACCCCATGGGCATCCAGTGCTCAAAATACGTGCACGCAGTAATCGCTTTCAATAGCCCCTGTAACTTAATTACGTGATGTGTTGTGCGCATCAGACCTCTGTGCCCCCTCACTCTGTCTGTCTGTCTATCTGTCTGTCTGTCTATCTGTCTGTCTATCTATCTATCTATCTATCTATCTATCTATCTATCTATCTATCTATCTATCTATCTATCTATCTATCTATCTATCGCCCTCACTCTTATCTATCTATCGCCCTCACTCTTATCTATCTATCACCCTCACTCTATCTATCTATCTATCTATCTATCTATCGCCCTCACTCTATCTGTCTATCTATCTATCGCCCTCTATCTATCTATCGCCCTCACTCTATCAATCTCTCTATCTATCGCCCTCACTCTATCTGTCTATCTATCTATCGCCCTCTATCTATCTATCGCCCTCCTATCTATCTATCTATCTATCTATCTATCTATCTATCTATCTATCTATCTATCTATCTATCTATCTATCTATCTATCTATCTTTAGTATATGATCCCATGATGCACTGGGCCAGGGTCAGACTAATTTGCATATAGCCAAGTTCTGAGCTGGGATGGTGCAGTGAGCTAAAAAACGGTGATGGATCAAGCCCTGATCTTTGGACTGGGTAAGAGTGGTCTGCTTAATTCAGACACTCTGTTCATCACCACCCCCTTTTCTGAATCATTTTTGTCCACCATAAGCGTGGAAGGGTATACTCAGATGTGAGTCCCTAGCTCATTGCACCATCAGGATTCAAGCAAGCTGGGCCGAAGACGGCTGAAATGCCAGAAACCGGTCCCCGGTAGCTTGTTTCCTTCCCAGTATAAGAATTGGCTTGGTAGTTTGGTCTGCCCTGTTCCCATGATGCACTGGGCCAGGGTCAGACTAATTTGCATATAGCCAAGTTCTGAGCTGGGATGGTGCAGTGAGCTAAAAAACGGGGATGGATCAAGCCCTGATCTTTGGACTGGGTAAGAGTGGTCTGCTTAATTCAGACACTCTGTTCATCACCACCCCCTTTTCTGAATCATTGCCATAATCAAGCCTGGATAGCACCAGCGATTGAGTGGCTTGTTTGAGGTCTTTGGTGGCAATGAATCGTTTGATTTTGTATAGAAGATTAAGGTTGAGGAAGGCAGCCTTGGCGAAGTTTTTGATGTGGTTGGTCATGTCCAGTTTGGGGTCCAGGGTGAATTCTAAGGATTTTACGGATTTGGCCAGGATGAGAATACCATTTAGAGTGTCCAAAGCTTTAAGCCAATCTTCAATTTGTGGGTTCTCTTCTTTGTTGGAGATGAGGAGAATCTCAGTTTTGTCTTGATTGAGTTAAAGGTGATTTTGGGATAGCCAGCGTCAAATTTCTTTTAGAGTGTTGTTAAGTCTAAGGATGTCCTTTGGTGAGGAGGTTTCAAGATAGATTTGGGTGTCATCTGCGTATAGGTGGAAGGGGATCTTTGCCTTTTTAAGAATGGTGGTGAGAGGTTCCATGTATATGTTGAACAGTTGCGGTGAGAGCACTAAGCCTTGGGGAACACCCCTGCTGACAGGGTGGAGGGCCGAGGTAAAGTTCTTGATTTTTATCCTTTGCGAGCGGTCCTGGAGAAAAGAGGTGAACCATCAGAGGAGCTTTTCCTCAACACCAACCCTTTCTTGTAGGGTCTTGATGAGAAGTTGGTGATCTACCCTGTCAAATGCTGCCGATAGGTCGAGGAGAATGAGGAGGCAGCATTGCCCAGAGTCTAGTGACTGGTGGATGTTGTCTGTAATGTTGAGGATCGCCGTCTCAGTGCTGTAGCCTTTTCTGAACCCCGATTGGTGTGGGCCAAGAAGGTTGATGTTGTTCATGTGTTGAGTCAGCTGAGAGAGGACACATTTCTCCAGGATTTTGGATTAGAAGGGGAGATTGGAGACAGGTCTGAAGTTATTCAGGTCTGTGCAGTCAAGGCCCTTTTTTTAATAGTGGTGTGACTTGGCCAACTTTGAGGCAATCGGGTATAATGCCAGATTGCAGGTAACTGTTGATGATTCTGCACCAGAAAGGAGCTATGGAGAGTTTGAGATTTTTGGTCAGTTGAGTTGGTATAGGGTCTTGGAGGTGAGAAGCAGGTTTGGACGTGGAGATTAGCTTGGTAATCTCGGCTTTGGTGATGGGAGTGAAGGCCTTCCATGAAGTTGTGTTGAGAGTCAAGTGGCATGCTTTCGTTGGCGGGATCGATGTTGGTGTCTAGGGAGTGTTCAATCTTGTTGATTTTTTCCTCGAAGAATGTGGCAAAGTTTTCGCTGAGTTCCGTGGAGGCCTGGGTGAAAGTTGTTGCGGGCTTAGTGGTTAGTAGCTTGATGATTTTAAATAGTTTGTTGGGCCTGTATTCTGCATTATCTAGGGCGGAGCAGAAGAAGTTGGCTTTTTCATTGTGGATGTGTTTTTTGTAATGTCTTCTGGCTGTTTTGAGTTGTTCGAGAAGGCTTGCGGAGGGGTTGTTTCTCCATAGTCTTTCTGTGGCTCTAAGTTGACGCCTTTTGTTATTGATGTCCGTATTGAACCAGGATCTGGATGGGATGTTCCTGGTTTTTTTTAGTTTCGGAGGGGCTATCTGATTGAGAATAGTTGACATGGATGTGTTGTAGTGGGCAGTGAGTTCAGTAGTGGAGAGCTCAGCCGAGGAGGGAGTGAGTAGGAAAGTGACCTTTTCTTCCATGTCAGTCATGTTGATCCGAGTGAGATTTCTGGTCCATTTAGGTTGTTCTTGGGTGGGGAGTTGAAGAGTGGCTGGCTGAGTGAGTTAGAAAAGGATAAGGTGGTGGTCGGACCAGTCTACTGACCGGGTGTGGTTTATCCTCACTGTTTCTTGATTGGCTATGATGGCATCTAGGGTTGCTCCTTTGTTATGGGTTGTTTCTAAGCAGTGTTGCACGAGGTTGTTGTCGCACAGTAGCTCGCTCATACTATGGATTAGCGGATTGTTATCATCATTCCAGTCTAGGTTGAGGTCGCCCAGGATAAGGTGTTGTAAATGAATCTAGGACCCTAGTGTGATTTTCCTGGTTCATGCCCTTATATAGGTATAAATTACCTGATCCTTATATAGGCATAGAAATCATTACCATACTTGGACTGAGCCTATACAGCCCAAATACGGCATGGCTACTTCCACTGAGTTCCAAGAATCAACAACGATTTCTTAGAGAAACCCGCCTTCAGCAGCCAGGGACTTCCCCTTGCCTGAATACTAATTTATCTAGGAAATCATGGAGTTTTCACAGAACTGGGTGTTTGAGTGACGTTATGAAGTCCAATCATACGTCAAACTCTGCAACTTCAAAGTATAAATTTGCCTACATTTGCCCACACAAACACACTGTGGTTTGGAGCAGATCGACTAACTACTTGGCCGACGCTCTGCAGCAGCAAGTGCCGAAGGAAGCCGACCCTCCAGCTGACGCACTGAGAGATGCTGTCTTTTCTCCTGCCGAGAAATCCAGCTCCAGTGTTTCCAGGCTTGCTGGGAAATCGAGTCCTGAAAGAGAGATACTGCTGGGAAATCGAGTCCTGAGAGAGAGATACAAGACCTCCTTCATTCTAAACCGAGGTACGGAGCTGATTAGACCCTTAGAGAATTCTTGGATAGATTCTTGGCAGAGAAATACTAACCTTAAGCTACTCCTCACTTACTTCTTCCCTTGTACTAAACTTAAGTTAGGTACACCGGGGTAGGCGTATTTTAGAAGCACCAGTTGAGTACTTTTAGTCATTTTTTTATTACTATATGTATTTGATATGTTTTAGGCAACTTATGTCTTAGAAACCATATCATGCTTTTACAGTACTACTTTATAATACTTTTCGTATTATATGCCCTGTACTTTATAACCAGTATTACGATTGTAGCAGTACACTTCTTATGCTTGAGAAAGAAGACTGTTCAATAAATACCTTTTATTGAAAACTCCCGTCTCTCTATTTTCTCAGCACCTCTGATGAAACAAAGAATGCACAATTGACTGAGTAAAATAGCTATCTATTGTTTCAGCGACTTTAGAGATTGATTTCTTATTCTTGGGAAACAAAGTTGTCATGTTTATGCGGTTGTCAGAAACTAATCCCTTCTTGTTTATTCGAGAATGTTTCTAGTGACCTCTGAGCTAGTTGGCACTCACAATTAAGTTTAATATATACGATAGAGACCTAGTCGACCTCAGTCCTACGTCTAAACTATAGTATATGTTATTCCAATGCGCAGAACCTATTGGGAATATAGAAACTACACTACATGGCGCTTAACGTTTGGTAAGGTGATAATTTAACGCTAGATAGTAGAGTAACCGAGTCGTGCTTTTCACACAGACCCCTTTTTTCCCGTAAAATACTCCAATAGACGTCTGGAGTAGGTAAAAGGTTAATATCCGCCAAATCTGAGTAGGCCAAAAATCCTATGAATTCGTTTTTTGGTTTGTTCAACGTTGAAGGATACAGTGTTCCAAAATATTGTGCACCTAATCTTTGTTTCCTTGAAACTTGTTCTGCAAACTTGTTCTGCAAACTTTCAGTCAATAAAATGACAGAGAGTGACGACAAGAGGGAGAGAGCTGCAGCAGCATCTCAGGCAGTGTTAGATGACACAAATCTCCAACAAAGTGACCCGGATGCAATAATCATCCTGCTGAATATAAGGAACCCATAACTATAAAACTTACAGAAAATAGAGTATCATTGAGAGGTGGTAAAGTAATCTTTGTTATAGAGGCACATGAATATCGTCAAACAGAGGTATTCTATTCATGGATTCTGTTTCCTACAGCAAATCCGGAAACACACAAGTTCCACTACTACAAAGTAGAGGAACCTCCAGTGGAATACGTTCTTTTCGAGGACGTTGACATTCCATTAACTTACCAAGAGCATCAGCTCTGGTTTAAAGGCGCACTAAAACATCAAAATCAAATTACCAGGCTCGGTCCACTAGATAGACCAGGAGCAACATGGCCGGTACTAGCCAGCTATACACCACATCCTGACATTAACGGAATGACAGGTCCAGAACTGTTAGCTCAGCTGAAACAGTTAGTTTAAATACACTGACAATTTGTTCAATATGTCATGAGGACTTTAACAGTCCAACCAGCTGTAGGAATTCCACAGCACACCCCTCACCATGGGAATACAAACACAATCACACCACAGACTATACAATCAGTCATTGGTAAATTGCCCGCAAAAGAGGGAACAAATTCCGCTCTGGTTAGCTCAGAAATTACTCAAATAGAGGCAGTGTTCCCTGATAGTACACCTCATGAGAAACACAGAATTCTGACAATCTGTTTACCAATGGGGATAGCACCACATGTGGAGGAATGTGACACTTGGGGTACAGTCTTTGCTTCAATCTACACAAAAACACATGGTGTCCCGTCTATGGTGGTAATACCAGATGTTCTGAGGCAGATTCAAAATGAATACGGTCCGGAACCGGCCTTAAATCTAGGTATAAAATTATTGAAAGATTTCAAACAGGTCTCAGCTATATTATTAGCTAACATTAGAGGTGAAGCAGCATCCGTGGTAATCCGCCAAAAGTTAAAAGAAACAGATATAACAGACCGACCATATAAGCTTGCTAGAATTATTGAAAAATCTTATGAAGAATTAGGAGGAGATAGTTTGGGTGGGAAACCAGTAAAACCCAAATTAACAGAAAATCCTGAAAAGGTGTTTATTAAAAATAATCTCACTACTCCTAAAAAGAAGTGGGAAAATACTAAACGGACACTTACTAAAGAGAAGCGTTCTCAGTCCAGAGGAAGATCTCCCCAACGGGGAGGTAGATCTCCTCAACGGGAGCCCTCTGAAAAAAGGTATAACCTTAGAAATAGGGATACTTTGAGTAAACCTGATAGATATCAAGATACTGATACACGTTCCTCTCGTACCTTTCAGACTTCCTCGCAGAAATACGAGAGGAGAGGACGATCTGAACAGAAAGAGGAATGTGTGAATTCCAAAGAAGAACAGCACGTTCCAAAAAAAAAAGAAAACTCAATTCACCAAAAAGAAGGTAGCAAGCATAAAAATCAGACATGCCGAGGATCCTGAGGACACAACTCAAGAACGGGGATTGGGCTCAAACAATGCTAGACAGCGCAGCAGAAGTCACCATAGTTCGCAAGATCCTGAAGGATCATCTGGAGACAGTGGACTTGAATGAATCCATTCAAGTTGAAAGTGCAGACACCAGGGTTAGTGTACCCCACAAGTTATATGAAATAACACTCCGGATAAAGGGGGCCATAACTAGAAAAATAAGAGCACTCTTTTGGGAGAAGCTTTCTAAGGGCTATGACATTCTTCTAGTTGAACAAGACTGGCCACCTGAATTTGCCAGGGAGTGCCCACATGGCGAAGATATAATTATGCCAGCCTTCTCAAATCACATTCCAATTCATAAAAAATACACATATGCTAGAAAATGGGCAGTAGCTCAGGCTCCAGCATTATATAAAAATCATGTAGGATGGGATGAGGACTCACCTCACCATAAAATCCAGTTAAAAAATCAGCCTACTGCACAAAGGCAGTATCCAGTTAAGTAAAAAGCTGAAAAACAGGTCAGGGAGATTTAAAATGAACTTGAATACCAACAGGTGATTGAAACATGCACCTCGTCAATGAACAATCCTTTGTTTCCTATCTCCAAACCAGACAATACATATAGTCTAGTTTTGAACTACAGACACTTAAACTCTTGTTGCAAAACCTTTGCAGTACAAAATGCACACAGTGCAGCACTGATGAATAACATTGTGCTCAAAAAATATAAAACCACATTAAATATTTCAAATGGGTTCTTTTGTCAAAACATTGCACCCGAAAGCAGGCACTTGACCGCTTTCTCAATTATGGGGACACAGCGACAATTTTGCTGTTTCCCCAAGGATTCAAGAATAGCCCAGGGTTATTTTCAGCCAGGGTAACAGAGTTACTACAAATGTACGATGATGAGGCATTATCTTATGTCGATGACATCTATCTTACAGACGATGATTTGGATGTGCACTTGAAAAGAGTGAACACCATAATACTTGGGTTCGCATCTGAAGGGTATAAATTCAATTTTAAGAAATCACGAATTGCCCACCTCAACGTCCTATTTCTAGGCTACGAGTTATCAAGTGAAGGCAAAAGCCTGGCAGCTAACTTTCTAGAGAAATGTGCGCTGCTCCAACCTCCAAAGACGCTGAAAAACTTAGTCAATTCTAGGTTTCCTGAATTTCGGAAGAACTTGTGTTCTGAATTACGCAGAAAGGGTTAAACCTCTGTACGAATTAATAAAACCTGATTTCAAACCAGCTAATTGGACTCAGAACCACACAGAAATTTTGCGTTCAGTACAAACAGACATGTTAACAAAAACAGTTAGAAACGCGACAATGTGCGCAACCTTGTGATCCGAATCATCTCACATACCTAACCTATAATGAAGGTGAAAAGGTACCACTAGCATACAAATCACACTTGTACACACGAGCTGAAATAAAATTCACTTCTACAGAAAAAATTCTGACAGTGGTTCAAACTGCAGTAGCAAAAGAGAGAGCTCTCGCACAGGGAAAAAGAATAATGATCGTTACACCTGTACCTACCTTAGAGGCAGCGACAAAAGCGAGCATTTCAAGCGCAAAAGCTTTACATCTGAGATGGATACAATGGGTTAACTCTCTTGCTGCAACAGACGTTGAATACGTCTTTGACCCCTATTTTAAGACACAAGAATTTTTACAATACGAACACGAATGTCCTATGCCGACCGAGATTCTACCTCTAGAACATTACGGCTGTATTATATATACAGACGGATCAGCACAACCCACAATTGGGGGTAAATAAGCCTATAGGGCTGCGTGCGCGATTGTTAAAGGTCGCTGGCGCGAAGGCAAATTTAGACTTATGGTCACTAAAACTCAATCACTCGGAGACTGTACAGTTCAGCGAGCTGAACTACAGGCTTTCAAGATGGTGCTTGAAAATACCGATCGCGAATTCCCCACACTAATAGTGTGCGATTTGTATTTCTGCGTTGGCTCTTACAACGAACACTTGCAGAGCTGGGTTCAAAACGGGTTCAAATATTCAAAAGGTGGCTCAACCTAGAATAAAATGCTTTGGGAACAAATAGTTCTTTTAAAGAAAGAACTACAAAAGACTCACGTGATTCATACACTGAGTCATCAGCGTGATGATGTTCACGTTGCAGGGAATTCATTGGCTGATGAAGCCGCAAAGGTCGCTGTGCAAACAGCTTCCGTAGCTACAATCGCTCGCTCAAAAAGAGTAATAGACGGTGAAACGTTATTTGCAGTAAAAGCCTCAATGGAAGGCAATCATGCAGCGTTACCTCTAAACTATCCACTCACGTATACATACATAATTGATGCAAACTCCGTTCCTTTTGCTCAAATCCCTGGAGTGGGGGACAAAGTAAATCCAAACAGGAAGCGTAGAGCTTACTTGGTTCAAGAAGCACATATGGGAGAGGGTCTGGCACATCAAGGGATCTTGAAATCTCTAAATAGAATTATAAGAGATGTACTGGTGGCCAGGAATGAGGGTCCAAGTTTACGAATTTGGAATAAACTGTGATACCTGTTACAGATATCACAGCTTTGAGGACCACCAAATACCTGACTACAGTGTAGCCAGCCCTGTTCAGATACCATTGCTAGACAGCATTAGGCTATCTACACGCAGACGTCACCATGGACAGATGCGGTCCCACAAATACTTGGACTAGATTTATTTGGATGTGGCCCCAGCGCTCGGCTGACGCCAGAGCTGTTATAAAGGATTTGCAAGTCTTTATCGGCACATACGCAATCGGCACGCTACATTCTGACCAGTGTCCTGCGTTTAGCTCTCGAGCTTACAAAGAGGCCATGGCTAGCTTGGGCGTTGCATTGCGATAATCTAGTCCCTTCCATCCTGAGGGTAATGCGGTAGTGGAAAGAAAAATCCGTGACATAAAGCAATCCATAACAGCTAAGGTATTAGGTTCAGGTGATGGGTGGGTCAAACATCTAATAAGTGTCCAACGTAGTCTTCACAATCTGCCAAGAAATTCTCATATTCTCATATTCCCATATGAATTACTGTTTGGTACTAGAATGCTAATCGAAGACCTCGATTGTCAAACTTCAGTGGTGGAACAAAAACCCTTTGATGTCCAAGATTGTTTGGCTGTTTTACAGAACTTGAATGAAACAAGAAGTCTGAGTAACACGATACAGAAGCCAACAACCACTGAAGAAAAAACACCTGTCCCAGCAAGGCCAGTCTGGATTCCAAAGATTGGGGATCTAGTCAGGGAAAGATCGTGATAAAGAAGGAATTTGGGCCTTCTTACAGAAAAGCAGTACCTGTTTTGGCAATCCAAGGAACAAGATCAGTAGTACTACTGGCCTGGCTGGTAAAAGGGAGAACAGAGTTGTGTCCATCGACCTGGTCAAACCACAACATGTGGCCAATAATAAGTAGTAGGCCCAGTGGACTCCCAAGATGTAGCAGACGACCAAATCTCGTTACTATCCAAGAGGTTCAAACTGAAAGACTTATCACCTTTGATAAACCTGCAGTAAGAAAAGAAGGACTATGTAAAAAAGCAATGGAACTTGTGCCTCCTGAGACCCAAATAACAGTTAGTCAATAAACACCTGTCTACAATGATGTAGCCTCTGACTATACCAATATGACAAAGGACGAAGCAACTCCAAAGATTAATAACAATCCTGATGCAATTCCAACAATTGATAGAACTGCCTCTGGCTATTTTATCAACTTTGATACATTTTCTGAGGATCCCAGTGAACCTGAAGATAAGCAGCAAATAAAACTTTCAAAGAAAAAATAACAGAACTCTTTCATCAACTTGAAAAAACATATCTGGTTTCACCATGGATTGAATTTTGGATTGTGTTAGGTGTACATTTCCTCCTGCTCTGGCTAATTCTGGTTTTAAGCTTGGGAAAAATGATAGATGGAAAATACAGTTCAGTGGACACAGTAAGTCAGAAAATCAACTTGGTCCTGAAACCTCACAAATCATCTCATCGTGAACGAAGAGACCTCTCATCAGTGAACATCACAGCCGTTCCTATACCTGGTGGTATAGCATGCGACAAAACTAATTATGACATCTATGGCCCGGTGGAGCTGCTGAAGGTTCCACACCAGTTGAAGGTTTCTTTGAGTGACTTTATATCAACCGGCACATTTTCTGATGATTGGGACTTTGAGACTATTAATAATATGATGTCAGATTTAGATATGTCTGCAACATTTACAGAACATGAATACTTAGATGGTTCATCAGATTATGAACAAATGTATTGTTTTAATCACTATGGTCACCATTATTTGCACAAATCTGCAAGCACTAGGAATGTTTTTAGTTATAATCAATGGGAACATTGTCCAACGCCGCCAAAAGGTAGCTCAAAAACATTTCATGAAAAGTTTCAGTACTTCTCAGCGTTCAATGTTACAAATCCCGAAACGTTTTATTTCAAAGATGTGAATAAGACAGGAATGAAAACAATGTTGACCAATACTAAACAAATTTATTCTGCAAACTTTTATGCTCAGCTGTCTACATTAGGTTTTGACTTTTGGAAAGACAACATTGAGACAAAAACTGTCTGGGGCACAAAAGACTGGCAGGTGCAAGGTTTTTAAATGACACTATTCAAATAAACCGTCTATACCTAAACCCACATCTGAGAGCAATGATACTACAGGAAAGGAGATAGACGTACCATATATTTTAAAACACAACAGAACTAATCCTGATTGGAAAAAATGGTTAATCTGGCCCACAGACACTAATAACTGTCATGATAGATTCCTGAACAAAACACAGGGGTTCAAAATGAACAGGCCAGATCAAAGATATTCCCAGAGACAACATCCAGGGATAGTAACAACATACAGTGTAGGAAAACTATGCCTTGAGTGGCTACAGACATCCACACTTCCGGAAATCAAACAACACTTATCTTTACTTAAAGAAGGCAATGATTTGCGAGATTTCTTAATGGGGCCTCGCAAACCACGTCACAAACGTTTCATATACGCCGGTATATACGCTGCGTACAACGAAGCCTGGAAAATAGCACAAATGGAAACTGCAGAAAGAATACGAGAAATTGATCGTATTAATTTAGAGAAAGCTCTCTGTGTAGTGGACAATGGTTTAATGACTCTGTCCTCCAGAATATATTCTTTGGACAGCATTGTATCCTCTGCAATTGACATAATAGAGCAGGACTTGCTAATGTTACAACATGGCCAGTCTCAATTACGTTCTATAATGCAGTTAGGCTGGAAGTTACAAAATCTTTGTTCAGGCTACGTGCCATGGCGTCTAATCAACACAACGTCATTGTTTGCTGTATTTAACCTTACAGATTAACAAATCTCTTCGGCAGAAAGAGGAGCAAACTATACGCTGCTGAGCATTGAAAAACAGGAAAGATTACCATTGACAGTTTCCGAGAAGCCTGTCATTGAATGGATAATACATGGCACCATTACGATACCAGTGACGATTTTTCAATTTCAGTATTGTCTATAGCATATACCAGCGGGCCTGTATGAAAGGTTGGGTAAAGAATACATTGTCGACCTGAACTTTACCATACACACACAAATGTTGGAGTGGGGGAAAAGATGTATTCCTTAGTGGTAAAAATGGTAAGAACTCACTAAGTGGTACACTTTTGTGCCAAGGTATTAATTTACACGGAGCCTGCGAAGGATCTGCAAATAACCTCTCTTGCCAACTACACGGTAGACCATCCCCAGTGATAGAACCAATTTTCAGGCAGCTATCCAATGGCAGCTACGTTATGCTCAATGACCACAGCTGTTGTGGCTTGTTGCCAGGAAAAACTTATGTCGTTAGTGTGTCATCCAGGGTCACTTGTTGTATGCTAGTATTGTATCCAAAGAGCAAGACAGACAGGGAGACGGAGTTATGGCCTTCACTGAATATCTCTTCTACACGAATTGATATTTGATGCAGAATGAAAGTCATTCTTTTGCAAAAAACTGTGCCACTGACCTCGTCTAAAGAAACGTATGATCTGCAAGTTGCAAGGACTTCTGCAGAGATACATGCATTACTTTCAACAAACTGCCCAGTACATTTCGCAGAAATCTTAAGTCAAATCTTAAATATGTCCGATACCAGTGGCATCGCATATGTATTTAAGATTATTTTTTCAGGACTGTTAACACCATTTGAAGCAGTCCTCTGCATTTTTCCAAATTTCGTGCACTCTGTGTTCGGCAGTCTGCCTCTCATTTTGGGACTCGTAGCAGGAATTCTATTTTTATTCCTTATGCTTCGATATGGCAAGTCCGGTCACCAGCAATACCCAGAAGACCATGGAACACTGCCTCATTGCCAAGAGGTATCGTGAGAGAATTACACAGTTTCTTGGCTTGGCTCGTTTAAGAGATCTGAACACAACTTGTTTTCTATCGTTCAGACCAATCTAGCAAGATTGCATCTTACCTGTTCTACGATGCCTGCTTCGCGGAGAGGAATGCCTGTTGGACATTTGTCTTACACTTCCATCAGTTCTGCTATTGGATGTCGACGGTTTGCTAGGTCCGGTAACGACTCGTGCATCGTGTTGTACCCAATGGCTACCAATCCTGATGACGGCTTTCATTGAGGTCTCACCAGTAAGTCTAACTGAGGGTGAGATATGAGGATCAACAGGCACACAGGTACCACCTGATATGAACATTGCTAACGCTGCACCTGCCTCTGACGGCAATGCTCCCCATCTGTGCACATTTGATCTACTTGATGAAATTGTTCCACTTTCACCTACTGTGGTAGACGATTTCTTTGCCAGCCTAGACGATCTAATGTTTTCTTCTGACACCGAGAATAACTCTTGATTCATGCGCACAGCGTTCCCTGAACTCTGAAATTCGATCTTCACGTTTTCAAAAGAAAGACTTCTAACTTTGGAAACTCTATTTTTCTCAAACGATTGCATATTTTTCTCCCCCAAAACATTGAACTTTGGCACAGACTAATCTGCTTAAAGTAGAACTATTCTTAGAGAACAAGAAATTATTTTTGAACACTTCCTAGAGGAAATATTTGGCCTTGTCCTCAATACTATAAATATTGACATGCTATGTTATATTATGAAATGGTCTCGACCCTTTTTCTGTATTTAAGAGCCATTTTCATGAATGTAATTACATGGTTCAT
Organism: Lissotriton vulgaris; assembly: GCF_964263255.1. Taxonomy (NCBI): domain Eukaryota; kingdom Metazoa; phylum Chordata; class Amphibia; order Caudata; family Salamandridae; genus Lissotriton; species Lissotriton vulgaris. The sequence goes on from NC_141687.1 coordinate 1,818,796,389, forward strand.
TCAGTTTGCATTTCAGATATGATACTTTATGCTTAGAATGACATCATTTTCCTTAAATTCGTACAGTAGAAATGCTCAATTTTTCGTGTACAACCATTTCAAGTGCCTTTCATGTATTTTGGGGTGGGATTGTAAACACATGCCTTAGATATGTTCAGTGCTTATAGATTTAATTTATTGAACCTAATATCGTGGAGTGGGTGTTGTAAATGAATCTAGGACCCTAGTGTAATTTTCCCGATTCATGCCCTTATATAGGTATAAATTACCTGATCCTTATATAGGCATAAAAATCGTTGCCATACTTGGACTGAGCCTATACAGCCCAAATACGGCATGGCTACTTCCACTAAGTTCCAAGAATCAACAACGAATCCATAGAGAAACCCGCCTTCAGCAGCTAGGGACTTCCCCTCGCCTGAATACTAATTTATCTAGGAAATCATGGAGTTTTCACAGAACTGGGTCTTTGAGTGACGTTATTAAGTCCAATCATACGTCAAACTCGGCACCTTCAAAGTATAAATATGCCTACATTTGCCCAGACAAACACACAGTGGTTTGGAGCAGATCGACTAACTACTTGCCCGATGCCCTGCAGCAGCAAGTGCTGAAGGAAGCCGACCCTCCAGCTGATATATACGATAGAGACCTAGTCGACCTTAGTCCTACGTCTAAACTATAGTATATGTTATTCCAATGCTCAGAGCCTATTGGGAATATAAGAACTACACTATAAAGGTTGCATCTCTTAGGGAGAAGTGGGCAATTAGGTCAGATAAGTGTTCAGTGAAAGCGACGGAGTTGCCTGTGGGGTGGTAGATGAGGTGGGAGGTTAGTGGATTTTTGTTGCAGGTGATGATGTTGACAGTTAGGCACTCAAAGGTGCTGTAGTTGAATGATTCAGATTCCGTCGCGGATGATTGCTAAGCCTCCACCTCTATGGTCTTTTCTTCTTTTTGTTAGTGATTGTAAAGCCTGGAGGGACGAGGGTGTCCATGAGGGGAAGGGAGGAGTTGTTAAGCCAGATTTCGGTGATGAATGCTATGTCAATGTCATGAGTGAGGATGGATTCTGCTAGTTCAGTGGCGTGTTTGGTGGCTGATCTACAGTTTATGAGCAGGCAGTTTGTGGGGGTTGTCTCTGTTTTGGGTTTCTTCGTGATGGGAGCCATGGGGATGTATGTATAGGTGGTATGAGGTGTCGGTGAGTTGGGGGTTGGCTTGCACTCTACCTAGTCCGGTGATCACCTGTATTTTGGATTGGCCGGTGGCAGCACTGTGATTGTCGTAAGAGGAGGCGAGATCTGCCGCATTGTTCACAGACATAGCGTCTCTGGTTCTTTTTGGTCTCTGTGGTCGATTGGGGAGAGGGTTAGCTACCCAAGTACTGGGAGGGGTAGTGGTAGTGTGTTGTGTTGCACCTGAGTGTTGGTAAAGTGGGTGTGATGTGGTGGTTGGGGCACTGCGAGGTTGGCTAGGATTTGTTTGAGGCCCAGAAATATGGTAGCTATCTGGGTTTCAAGCGAGGAAATGCGTTGCTCAGTCTCTGGTGTCATAGATGTAGCGGGATTGGACCTGTGTAAGTGTGTTGGGCTTGGGAGGGGAGAGTAGGTGAGGGTGGGAGCTGGTAGGTGACGGATGGGGGTGAGAGCCCATGGTGGTTATGGGGGGGGGGGTTACAGTTGTCCATAGGGGTTGTGAAGGGGATGTCGTGTGTTGTGCCGCCAGGTGATGGGTGAGGTTGAGAGCTAGTGGGTGACGGAAGGAGGTGAGAGCCCACGGTGGTCATGTGGGAGTTATTGTCGTCTAAGGGGGTTGTGAGAGGGGATGTTGTGTGTTGTGCAAGTAGGTGATGGACGAGACTGAGCGCTAACGGTGGGCAGTAGGGTGGACTTGTTCTCTTTGGAGACGGTGAGGGGGAGGCAACGTAGGGGAGTAGAAGCTTTGGTGTCTGCGGGTGTGAGGAGGGCGGTGTTCTGGTTGTTCACCGTGGGGATGAGGGTGTACTGGTTGTTCGAAGGTGATGGATGGGAATGAGCGCTAACGGTTGGCAGTAGGGTGGACCTCTTCTCCTTGGAGACGGTGAGGGGGAAGCAACGGAGGGGAGTAGTAGCTTTGTTGCCTGTGGGTGTGAGGAGGGCGGTGCTCTGGTCGTTCACGGTGGAGATAGGGGTGTCCTGGTTGTTCGCAGTGAATTGGAGAGTGTGAGGGGCCGGTGTCGAGAGGGGTGATTGCTGGCAGGAGAAGGGGGTAGGTGGAGGGGGCGGGAGCTGGTGGGGGGGTGAGAGCTGGTGGGGGGGGGAGAGAGCTGGCAAGTGGGAATGAGACCCAAGAGTGGGGAGTAGGGGGGTCTTGGTATTCTTGTGGCTGGTGAGGGAAATGTGGTGTGGGGCGAGTGGGGTTGCTGTGAGGTACCTGGGCGGTGAGTGACGGATGGCGGAGAGAGCTGATGTGGGGGAGGAGATGGATCTTGTTCTCCCTGTGGAAGGAGCAGGGGTGTTGTGAGGAGGCGGGCGTGGGGGGTGGCTAGGGGGCATCGGAGAGGTGGATGACAGGTGGGGGTAAAAACCAGACATGGGAAGATGAGGGGACGTGCATTCCCTGGGGGTTGTGGGGAGGGAGGCATAATCTATCTATCTACTTATCGCCCTCACTCTATCTGTCTTTATGTATCTATCTATCTATCTATCTATCTATCTATCTATCTATCTATCTATCTATCTATCTATCTATCTATCTATCTATCTATCTATCGCCCTCATCTATCTATCTATCACCCTCACTCAATCTATCTATCGCCCTCACTCTATCTATCGCCCTCACTCTATCTATCTATCTATCTATCGCCCTCACTCTATCTATCTATCGCCCTCACTCTATCTATCTATCGCCCTCACTCTCTCTATCTATCTATCGCCCTCACTCTATCTATCTATCGCCCTCACTCTCTCTATCGCCCTCACTCTATCTATTGCCCTCACTCTCTCTAACTCTCTATCGCCCTCACTCTCTCTATCGCCCTCACTCTCTCTATCGCCCTCACTCTCTCTATCGCCCTCACTCTATCTATCGCCCTCACTCTATCTATCGCCCTCACTCTATCTATCGCCCTCACTCTATCTATCGCCCTCACTCTATCTATCGCCTTTACTCTATCTATCGCCCTCACTCTATCTATCGCCCTCACTCTATCTATCTATCTATCTATCTATCTATCTATCTATCTATCTATCTATCTATCGTCCTCACTCTGCCTATCGCCCTCACTATCTATCTATCGCCCTCACTATCTATCTATCGCCCTCACTATCGATCTATCGCCCTCACTATCGATCTATCGCCCTCACTATCGATCTATCGCCCTCACTATCGATCTATCGCCCTCACTATCGATCTATCGCCCTCACTCAATCTATCTACCGCCCTCCCTCTATCTATCTATCGCCCTCCCTCTATCTATCTATCGCATCACTCAGCACCACCACAGCATCACTGAGGGGCACCACAACATCACCATGTGCTACCACAACATCACCATGCGCTACCACAGCATCACTGTACGCCAAAGCATCACTCGTCGCCACCACAGCATCACTCAACGCCACCACAGCATCAATCTGTGCAACCATTCAACAACAACAGGTTCAAATATGTTCTCTCAATGTTTCAAGCTTTATTACAAATCTCACGAAAAGATGTTAATATTTCACTTCTGTTCTTGGATTTTCGTCACAATAAAATACACTGAACATAATCTTCACAAACGTTATTTACAAAAGTTTAAGCTATTACCATTAGAAATTACAATAACTTTTATTTAAGTATTAATTATAAAAAATTAAAAGCCATTGGTATTTGTAATATCAATACATCTAAGTCACATAAATACAACACATATTGCATTACAAATGCTAAAGCTGTCACATTTGCGAAAGTTAAAACTATTGGCATTGTAAATGGCAAAGCTATTAATTTCGCTATTTTCAAAGCCAACACATAAATAAAACATTTGTCATTTACAATACCAATAGCTCAAACTTTCCTAATGCGAGACCTATTGCATTGCAAATGCTTGTTAATTATTTAACTGCGGTCATTTAAGTGTTGAGCCTCTCCTAAAACCGTCCTTTTTCTCAAGTCAACCTAGCAAGCAGTAATCTATATATATAAAAACGAAAGTATGTCTGTTTGTCCTTTATGCATTACTACACCATTCATCCGATCGTCATGAAACTTTGGGAAGTTGTTGAGTACACTCCCGCGAATGTTTCTGGCAAAAAATAAAAAAATTATAATAAAAAATAATAATAATTTGTTAAAAGTTGTTGAGTACACTCCCGCGAAGGTTTCTGGCAAAAAACAAAAAAAATAGTTAAATACCGGCCCCCCAGGGCCCTCATAATCCTTCCAATACTGAACGTTTACAGTTTACGGTGCGACTCGCTTTTGCAATGACCATCAACAAAGCACAAGGACAATGTCTGCAAATGTGTGGACTAGATTTGGAGAATCCGTGCTTCTCACATGGACAACTGTATGTGGCCAGCTCACGCGTCGGAAAACCTTCTGATTTATTCGTGTGCGCACCAGACGGAAAACCAAGCACTCGAATAAATAAACAGAATTAAAACACCACTTTAAAATGTTTTCCATAATAAAATGAATACGTTTCAATAAAAGTGACACAATGTAAATTGAATGTTATCATAACAAGTTTCCTTAAATTTCCTTTCTTCTGAGATCTCAGCAATGCGCGACGGGTAAGCTAGTATTAACATAAAATAGCACCTCGTGCCTTCCCTTACTTTGTTTGCTTGCTTGGCTTGTTAAACAAAATTATTCTAGGAGCGAATCAGCACCTCAGTAATCACAAATAATTAGAAATCAAAAAGGTCTAAGTGCCTCCACAAAGTTTGCTTTTCAGGTTACAGAGCTTCAAGGAGACAGGCGATGTACAGCAGTGCCTCTGAGAAACATGTTCTGTCTGTAACTGTTTAATCTTTAGTTGACATCTAAAAATGAGGTGGGGGGGGAGTAGATATTGTCTTCGGTGTCACAACCCCCCCCTCCAAAAGATGGGGGGATACATCCTTTTTATTCCCATGATTCCTACGCCCATGTAAGTAAATTCAATGGGTGGGTCCCCATAATCCAAAGGAACAGGGCACAGTAGAAGACTTTCCAGTCGTAAATAGCTCCCTTTTAAAACCACGTATTTTACATCAACTGGACATGCAGACACCCAATCAACGAACACTCATACCCCCAATGTTGACCGAGTCAAATGCTGCACAATAAATCAAATCTTTATATCTCCAAATTTAATTAAAACATTCAATCAGTATGTCAAAAATTGTCACAGTTGTTTCATAGGCAAAAAGTTCATTACTAGAGAAAAAATAAACATAAAATACTTGAAAATACACAGAGCCTACATAGAGACAATGATTTAAAGAGAGAAAACATACAAGACAATTACATCTGTCATTGATTCGAGCTAATTTGAAGGAATCAATAAAAACAACACATAGTAGAAACCAGTTTCTTTTCTAATGTGATTGCTATCCCTCAAATTAGATCAGTATATGCGTCAACGTTTCTCAGTGGTTAGTGAAATATAAAACCACCATCTTCAAGACATGAAGGATATTTTCCCCCTAAGAATATCAATATCTAAAAATATGGTATAATAAACATAAATATATATAAATACACAACGCTACATAAAAACACCATCATAGAACATCAAACATTGACGTACAATTGTTAACACATTACAAATCCAAATTTTATTTACAGCTAACTGTTTGAAATTTAGTGTCAATGAGCAGGCCACACCACACTCCATTCAGGACTGGGAGATCCTCAAGTTACACACACCCTTCAAATATACTTCATCCAATTCTAAAATCCATAATGATTTCACACCACATTCATTCCCCATAAGTCATTACATTTACTGAATCACTGGTGAAAGGCAATCACCTTTGTAATGTTGCGAATATGTGCCCACCATAAACAGGTTTGTTGCGGATAGCAAGATTTTTAAAAACCTGCATGTGGGTAATGGGAAGGACAAGAATGTCAATCCTTCATATACTGACCATTTTCTCTTAATTTCAAACATCAGGTCATAAAGGCCTGAAAACATACCTTCCACTTAGTTGGTGTCAATAGTTAGTATGGGTTTAAAATGACAACACTTAAAAAAGTTGTCAGGTGTCCCTGTTTGCCTTAGGGAACTAATGCAAAATATCTCCACCGTCGGTCTGCAGAGAATATAACTATCTACATTTGTGTATTTGTATAGATGCTACATTATGTCATAAATAGTCGAGTGGCCTTGTAAACATACCTCCAGTACTGGTGGGGTCGAGCTTCAGTGAAATGACATAAATAAACGTTGAAGCTAAAAAGCTTTCTTGTTGTGCTGTGTATGGGCCGGGGCTACACTCGAATAGCGTGTACTACTGCACAAATAAGTGGTTTTCAAAGGAAGATATTTACAACTGGAAAGTCACTTTCACCCATGCAGCTATAGGACCCAGCTTCAGCTCATTTAGTCTCTGGGATATTTCACTTCAGTATCAGTGGGAGTAGGGAGAGGTCAGCGCAATTTCTCAAGGCAACTTCCTAATGCAGGAGACAAACCAATGTACTTATGTCTTCTTATTACCTACCAAGATATGTAGAGAGTTGTTAGGGGAGTTATTTACACTGATCTTGTATGTATTTTGTAATATGCATACAATGAGCTGTAGTTTTTCATAATATTATTGACGTTCTATAATGCTCTTACTCACTTGTCTCTCAGTAAAGCCCATACCCAGATCAATGTATAGGGATAGTGGCAATGTGTTCACTACTACCTTTGCAATTACCTTAGGCAATTGTATCATCCACCTTTATTCCTGGTTGACCATAAACACACAAGTGACCTGCGTTTCTAAAACAGATTTCCCACCCAAATCAAGAGCTTCTAGTAAATCCTTCTCTATTGAACCACACCTGAATATACCAGTTGTTCATAGGAGAATATTCTTCAGGTTATTGGGATTACCCAGAGAGCTTCTTATTCCAAGATGCCAGGCTTCTTGGCTGCCATCTTTCATGGACAAATTTATGTAACTCCCAGCATACCTTAATTCATGAATCCAGGATTCATATTGTTATTGAAAAACAAGAAAAAAGTCATTAGATTACCAATTCCCTTAGAAGTCATTTTCTCATCACCAGACATCATCAAGCTGTTGAAGTCATCAGTAAAATTTAGAAACTGTACATAATGATTTGATGATGACTTGAAAATGAGTATCTGATTAGTTCACATGCACCAAGATGAAGTATGTCAGTTTTGAGAATGATTTGCTGATTTATCAAAGAAAGCAATTTATGCAGCCTATTTTGTGTTATCTAGCTATTTCACATTTTAACTATCGATGTGTCAACTTGCAAATTTATGCGGCCCACAGCTTTGCTTTGATTTTGTAATCTTTGAAAGCCTTGGAAGTGTGATGCTGTGAAGTTAAAAAACAGCTTCAAAAACTGTTTAAGGTAGTGTTAAACCATTTTATCTATGGTATTGTGCAAGAGGTGGACTACTGCTTCTTGGTAGCTGTCCTCCATTAGAGGCCCTAACATTGCTTGCTTCATGAATCTTCCCCTAATTTTAACAAACACGGATATGGATACAAACAGGGGCGTAACACAGGCCCCTGCAGCCCCCGCAGTGCGGGGGGGGGTGCCTCACCCCCCAGGGGGCCCTGTCAGCACAGCTCTTCTGCTGGGGAGCTCTAGATTGAGTCCGGAGGGGGCCCCTTCACGTACCCTGCAGTGGGGCCCTCTCAAGGTCCGTCACGCCACTGGATACAAAGTGAATAGAGTGCTTGAGAAAACCAGACAAATTCTACAGATCCTATTCAGAATGATTTTCATTAACATTTAATGATATCGCCCTACATGGCATAACGGGAATTACATTTTTGAAATACTGTCCCTTCTACCATTAAAGTCAAATAGTCTGTCTAACTTTAGAGCTGCATTCTAACGAAAATAATATACAGTCACACCTAAACCTACACATAGACCCATCTTGAAGTTATTTGTTTGCTGGGGAAATAATTGGTTACTATTGGCGCTCCAGGCTCACAAGTACTGGTGTGCTCCACCTAGATAACCAAGTTACTCCCTGTTGTAAAGTAGCCCTTTTGACATGGTCACCCCCACTTTTTGACTAGTAACTGGTGTGATTTTGACTGAAAGTGCACTTGGTTCATGCTAACCAGGTCCCCAGTGCCAGAGCTCTTTGCCAAAACTGTAGAATTGTTTCCACAATTGGCGAAACCTTTTGCACCCTTTGTAAGTCCCTAGTTGATAGTAGCCCTTGTACCCAGGTCATGAGGTATTAAACAGGGTCCCTAAGGGCAGCAGCACTAATTCTGCCACCCTAAGGGACCCATCACCAAGCACATCCAAGGCTGCTATTGCAGTCAGCATTTCTTGGTGGAGACTGACAAAAGTAAAAACGCAATATGTCATAGATGTCTGTGTGCCATGTCCCCTACACTGCTTGTATTATTTGTAAGTCACCCCTACAGCAGGCATGACAGCCCAAAGGCAGGGTGCTGAATATTACATGTGAGGTCATACCTGCATGATCCGATACGCCCCTGTGCAGGTCAGTCCTATTACTGCCAGTACCAGTGACCAGGAAAGTCAATTTAAAACATGTGCTAGACACTGGTGAAAACCAGTTCCCCAATTACATGATGGCTTTACTGATGATAGGAATGCTTGATATCAAACATCTTATATTGGTAAACCCACACAGATTCCAGTGATTGATTTATCAATACATGCACCCAGAGGACACCTTAGAGGTGCCCCCTGAAAACCTACCAGCCTCTGGTGTGCTCCCTGACTGGTTTCTGCCAACCTGCCAGACGAGACACTGTTCTGACCTCCTAGGGTTCGAGCCTTTGCTCTCAGGAGATTCTGAACAAAAGCCTGTCTGGGAAGAGGATGTAACTCTCCGTCCCACAGGATGACCTGCTGAGTAGCATCCCTAGACAGGCAAGCTTCAAAAAGCTGCTGCCTTTGAAATTCGAATTTGGCTTCCCCTCACAGGGGAGGAAGCCTTCCCCCTTGTCCAGAGCCCCTGTGGCATCTGGACAGACAGGAAAATTAGCTAGTCGGGTAGGCATGACCCCCCCCCCTTTCCCGGCTAGTACTACCCCTAAAGTGGGCTAAACTGAGGTGGGCATGGTTTTTCAGAAGTAGCCATTTTTGCGATGGCACTCTTAGGAATTCTGGGATTGGGTTATGCCCACTTTCAACAGGAAGTGGTCACAAAGGGGGCGGCCTAGTGACCCAAAGGTCAGTAGCCCATTTGCTACTACTCTACAGTCCCCTACTGCCCCTAAATTGAGCCCCTGAATTGAGTTTTTAGGGGAGCCCTGGCACCAGAAAAGCAGATCCTGAAGATGGACGAGAAGAGTCGCACAGCAAGAACAGAAGACCCAGCAACTGACTTGACGCTGACCCGCCGGCCTGCTTGCTGACTCATGACCCGGAGGACCTGCAAGCCTTTGCTCCGGAACCAAGACCTCCCAAAGGACAGCAGAACCGTCCTCTGCATCCTGCAGACAGCCAAAGAAAGACCAAGAGGACTCTGGCCCTGCCAAAACCCGACTCCTCCAAACATCATTGCTCCCGAGCCCCACAACCTGTGTCGAAATGGGCCAACTGTGTCAGCGTGGTCCCCAAGCCCTCACAGTACCGAGTACACTGTGAAGTGACTCCTCTTGAACTCCCCAACGCCACCTGCAGCCTTTGTTGGCAGGCACCCTCAACCGCAAGTGTGGCCGGATGGAGAAACCTGACACCTCAAATTCCCTCGGCACCCAGACGCCCTTTCCTGAGGAGAAAAGGACCAAAGGTGTCCCCACGTTCCACAACATCACAGGAACAGAAGCCACTTCACTTGTTGGTTCACCTGACTCGTCCCCTTCCCCTACTGCAGCTTCTTTCTACTGTGCCCATTCTCTGTTGGATAATTTTGGGCACCTGATGCTGTTTGGCACCTGTACACCTGACCGCCCTGGTCCTGCTGGTGGTGTTCTGCTGTGTGCTGCCTTGGACCTTTTCCATCACTCCCCTTAACTCCTGGAGAAGGGTCACGTAATTCGCTAACAGGAACCAATAAACCGCATATGATTTTCCTCCCATAGGTTAACCTTTCAGGTTATAAAAAAAAGAAGCGTCGACTTTTTGAACTTAAACAATATTCCTATTTAAAAACCTACTTACTGGAACGATTTTCTTCTGATGCCAAAACATATATAAAGATACTTGCTATTTTTATAAATTGGTGTGGGTCTCCTTTTAGGAGTCTTGTGACTCATTTATTGACCATTGTGTGTATTTTCAGATGTCTTGCACTCCTCTGTGATAAGCCTAAGTCTGCTTGACCTTACTACCCCTTAAAAGAGCACCTTGGGATTGCCATAGCAAGCCCCTTGTCCACTCATAAGGGAACCCATGGACTCTTTATACAATATATCTCATTTTGATATATCAAATAAAGAGCCAGCTTCTTGCACTTCCTTTGGGCAATTGATACTCCAGTAGTAGCACCGTACAGCAGTCGGTGTGAAAGATGCGCTGTGGACCTAAGGTAAGTTTCCGAGTAGATATTTATTAGAAGACAAATTCAGTGTGACAGACAGAGCAGGAAAGGCATCAACAACTGCCTGAACTATTTCTAAATGATTCCCAAACTCTGTTATTAAATCCACCCCAAAAGACATGAGCCATCCTTGACAACATACCCAGTACATTTGGCACAATTCCCCTTCAAAGTCAAAATAGCATTAAACTCCCTCAGGACATCAATGGGTTTGCCACGATATGCTATAGGACGAACATTGGAGATTTTCAATTTACTGTTGGAGAATTTCTCTCATTCCTTAGTTCCAATTAACGTGAAAAAAGGAACCGGAATCTGCCATCATAGTTATGTTATGGGTACTCCTGTGAAATTAGACAGTAAGGTCTTTTAACAGCCATAGGTTCAACTTGAAACATGCACACTCACATTTCTTAGAAATCATTTAGTATTCCACAGAAACACTGTCCTCATCAGAGTCGCATTGTACAGCATTTTCCACACTACACTCCGAGACAGTGTTAACCCTTTTATCCAAAACAGTAATATACCGTGATCTACAAACTTTGACAAAATGCCCCTTTTTCTTTCACTTTGCACAAGTTTTATCCACAGCCGGACCCTTTTTGGACATTACCCAAATAATGTTTGCTGCCACAACAGTAACACTTCTGTCCCTTAGATTTGTACACATCCTTTCTCTCTTTCCCCTCCGATTTATCATCTATTCAAAGAGCATGAACGTCCGATTACAATGCCATTTGCTCCATAAAAGCAATGTTAGACTCGCTGTTGCTTGCTATTTGAATAGTCTTGTCAAGGGTTACATTATCTGTATTTAGCAATTGTTCCTGTACTTTCTTACTATTAGTCCTTTCCACAATTGTATCCCTTATCATCTCCTCTTCAAAAGTTTGATAATCACACAAAGTTGCAAGCACTCCCAAAGCAGTTACATATGATTCAATAGATTCCCCCAGTAACTGATGCCATATATAATTTTTATGCTGCTCCATTATGACATATATTTCTTTAAAAATCGAGCATCAAGCATTTTAGTAGCGGAGGCATATTCATCAACCATATCTCCCTTTCCCATAAAACATGACACTGGTAAACCCCTCAAAATACTCCTCCCTTCAAGACCTAATGAATGACGCAACAAAGCATATTTATTTTTTGCGTACAAACCTTTTCCTGCAATAGCCTTCAAATATGCTTTGAACCTGCTTCTATTGTTCCCACTCATTTTGAGGACAACCCGGGGTCGCTAAAAATGCAGCAGGAGGTACCACACTTTGCTGCATGTTAATAATGCAGATACACCCCAGTACAATTAGTTAAAACTACTGATAGCACAAAAGTCCAAGTTCCAGCAGTCACAATTCATTAAGTGAACCGTACCTAAATAATGAAGGTGTGCGGTACCCATCAGAGACTCGCATAAGAATAAACTTACAACAGAAGTTAGAGCCACGTACTTACCAAGAACTCGCTGAGGTAATGTTCCAGACAAACGAACAACAGTGTTCGGTTAATCGATCTACTTGACTAGTTGATGTCCATACTAGTTTCACAAATCAATTCAATGGGGAACAAGGTGCTAGAATAGTACTAGGAATTGCCACAGTGTCTCCTGTGGAGTACCATAACTGGCCATTTAAGGTCAAGATATCGGGTTGGCTGAAGCACAGATGGGATTAGGAGCTCCAAATGCACAAGTAAGCTGTTGGAACCAATTTGAAGGCCATGAGGCAGGCAGTAGTTACTGGACACCAACCGTGTTGTTTGGGTCTTTTACCACTGATGTCTTGGAGGTTCTAACCTACCATGGCACTGCAAACTGGGCACCAAGTAAACCCTTTCCACTCTTGACTCTCATGGTAGAAAGGACAAGCAGGAAGTCTTTGGGATGTAGTGTTAGGGAGAAGGGAGACTGAACTCAACAGTGACTAAATATACTGTGAAACCAAGTGCCTTTCTTTGTAGAAAAAGAAAAATATTTGTATTTCGCACCAGAAAAGTAACTCTACACAAAGCAGGGCAATCAAGCACAGGATTCTAATATGGGTGCTGGAGGATTGTAAGGACGCAAGATAGGAGTAGGAGAGATTGTGGCATAGTTGCAGGCTCGATATGATGAATAGTGGGTTCAGTAACCAATAGGTCAGATAAGTTGAGTACCATTTCTAACAAGCATTGGAAATGCAATAGGTCTCGCATTAGAAAAGTTGGAGCTATTGGTCTTGTAAATGACACATATTTTATTTATGTGTTGGTTTTTAAAATAGCTAAATGGATAGCTTTGTCATTTACAATGCCAATAGTTATAACTTTTGCGAATGTGACACCTATAGCATTTGGAATGCAACATGTTTTGTATTTACGTTTCTTAGATGGCAGCTCTGGTCGTTAGGCTACATCGCTAGAGAGCACGAGAGTGCAGCAGGGGAGAGAAGCACTGAGAGGGAGCAGAGAGTGCAGCAAGGAAGAGAAGCACGGAGAGGGAGTCCAAGAGTGAAGCAAGGGTGAGATGCACGGACAGGGAGCCCAAGAGCGAAGCAAGAGAGAGAAGCAGGAGAGGGAGTCTGAGATTATAGAAAGGGAGAGAGTTGAGTATAGAAAGGGAGAAGATGAGTTTGGGAGAGGGGCAGGAGAGGTGGAAGGCAGAGCAATGGAGATAGACCTGGGAAAGGAGTAACCATGGGGGAGATGAAGATGAGAACAGGGAAAAACTAGTGGTGTTGACTAATGCCGAAATGGTATAAGTGATGCTGTGTTAGTGCTCATTGACAATCGTGTGTACCTTGAGGAGAGAACGGAGAGTGAGGAAAGAGGGGAGAAAGGGAGGAGAGTGTGGAGAGAGAGGAGAGAGGGTAGAGGAGAGAGAAGGAAGAGTGTGGAGAGAGATGGGAGATGGTGGAGAGGGGGGAGAGGGGGGAGAGAGAGAGGAGAGAGGAGAGAGAGGAGACAGGAGACAGGAGAGTTGTGAGAGGGGAGAGTGGTGAGAGGGAGGAGAGTGTTGAGAGGGAGGGTAGAGTGGGGATAGAGGCGAGGTGAAAGTAATGGGAGAGTGAGGAGTGAGGGGAAAAAGAGAAGGGAGGGGAGAGTGATGGTGAGAGGGGAGAATGGTGAGAGTGCATACTGGTGAGGTGGGATGAGAGAAGATAGTTGTTGTAGTGGAGAGTGGTGAGAGGGTAGAGTGGTGAGAGGGTAGAGTGGTGAGAGGGTAGAGTGGTGAGAGGTTAGAGTGGTGAGAGGGTAGAGTGGTGAGAGGGCAGAGTGGTGAGAGGGCAGAGTGGTGAGAGGGGTGAGAGGGGAGAGGGGAGAGTGGTGAGGAGAGGGGAGAGTGGTGAGGAGAGGGGAGAGTGGTGAGAGTGCATACTGGTGAGGTGGGATGAGAGAAGATAGTTGTTGTAGGGGAGAGTGGTGATGGGAGAGTGGTGATGGGAGAGTGGTGAGGGGAGAGTGGTGAGGGGAGAGTGGTGAGGGGAGAGTGGTGAGGGGAGAGTGGTGAGGGGAGAGTGGTGAGAGGGGAGAGTGGTGAGAGGGGAGAGTGGTGAGAGGGGAGAGTGGTGAGAGGGGAGAGTGGTGAGAGGGTAGAGTGGTGAGAGGGGTAAGAGGGCATAGTGGTGAGAGGGCAGAGTGGTGAGGAGAAGGGAGAGGGGTGAGGAGAAGGGAGAGGGGTGAGGAGAGGGGAGAGTGGTGCGGAGAGGGGAGAGTGGTGGTGAGAGGGGAGAGTGGTGGTGAGAGTGGTGGTGAGAGGGGAGAGTGGTGAGGAGAGTGGTGAGGAGAGTGGTGAGGAGAGTGGTGAGGAGAGTGGTGAGGAGAGTGGTGAGGAGAGTGGTGTTGAGAGGGGAGAGTGGTGGTGAAGGGGGAGAGTGGTGAGAGGGGAGGAGAGAGTCAGGCCCGGAGAGAGTGAGAAGAGGGGTGAGAGGGGAGAGAGGCGAGAGAGGGGTGAGTGAGGAGAGAGAGAGAGGGATTGGAGAGGGAGTGGAGTGGTGAGAGGGGAGATGGGGAGAGGGGTGGGTGAGGAGAGGGGTGAGTGAGGAGAGGGGAGAGAGGAGTGAGTGAGGAGAGAGTTGGATTTGAGAGAGGGAGGGGAGAGTGGTGAGAGGGGAGAAAGGGGAGAGAATGAGGGGTGAGTGAGAAGAGAGGGGGGAGGGGAGGTTGAGGAGAGAGGGAAGATGGGAGGAGTTATTTTTCACTTTTCAAAAAGCCTTTTAAAAAAATCTCTCAACCTTTTTTTATTTGCACCTTTCTAACCAGTCCTTGGTTCGAGGGCAGCTAAGGTATGCACTTCCTGGAGACAAGCATATGATTTATGAGGTATTTGTGCTTGACTTGATAGCCATGTTATTGCGTCTTTTATCAGTTGCTGGAAATTTCCCTGTTATGGAGCCCCCATGTTTGTCCGGCATGAAAGTGAGTTTTACCATCTTCCCAGCCCCTTGCCAGAGCCTTCCTGGTGTAAGCTCCACATAGGCAGCATTGAATTTTCTTTGTGCCTACATATTTAATGCCCGTGCAACAAACAAGAAACTTTAAAAAGCAAGTGGGAAGGGGAGCTGCGGTGCGCCGCGAGGCAGTTGGGTTCCTGGAAGAGACACGGCTAGGAGGGTGAAGGGCACAAATCTACTCCTGCACTGGCGAGAGCTGTGAGAAAATGCGCGGCTGCCATTTGAAAAGATAAAACACAGCAGGCGCCCGGTTGATGAAAGGAAACATGCTGTGTGCTGCGGAGGGCAGGTGAGAATGGGTGTGTGAAAAAAGAAAAAAACGAGAAGTGTTGGTGAATTTTGGAGATGCTTGAAAGCAGCAGCGAGATGGAAAACAAAAGTGAGTGAGGAGGGATGTGGCGGGACACAGAAGCAAGGATGAGACGGCCCGAGAGCGGTAAAGATGCACAATTGAATTAAAAGTAGACAGGAGGAAAGGCCGACAGCGACAGTGAAGAAGAGCAAGAAAAAGAGATTGAGAGGAAGAGGAGAATAAACAGGAGACGAAGACAATGGGGGGCAGACTAAGGAATGTTGAAAATGAGGAGAGGGAGGGAGCTTAGAGCATGTGGTGGAAATAAAGGCAGAGAGAAAAGGACAACTTAGAAGGAATCGGGGAGGGGAGAGGGGGTTGGCGGAGACCTAAAATAAAATCGCAAAGGCGTCTCAATGGACATCAATGTTTTATTTACACACTGTAATCCCAGCCTAACATACATTTAAACAAGAGATAGAATGCGAGCAGAAGAAAGTGAAAAGGGGGGGGGAGAATAAAAAAATAAAACAAATAGCGAGAGAAAGGAAAAGCAAAACAGAGTGAACGATAAAAGAAACCAGAAACAAGGTAAAAGAAAAGGAGACACGGCCGGCCGGCCGTGAAACTGAAAGCACGGCTGGCCGGCCATGAAAGCCTTTGATGCCGCAGGGGGTGGAGCGGCACCAAGCTGGGCAACAGATGGCTGACAATTTGATGCTGTGCACACGCATTTTAGGTCAATGCGCTTGCGCATTGACCTAAAAGCGCACAGGCACAGCACCAAATCGCCAGTTGGGTAAAGTCTGTTTAAGTCCCTATAGTCTCGCTCCGCTCAATGCGCATGCGCATTGAGAGGCGAGACCTACAAAGTAGTTTTAGCTCTTCGGTGTGTAAAGAAGACCTATACTTATTCAGTTTAGGCGACAGCTGGGCGTTGAGGCATAGTAAATGTTAAAATTCCGTTGTTTGGTTTAGCTGAAGTATGAGGTGGTCGAGGATCTTGGACACGAGACCTGCAAACCGCAGCATGAGTGGTTCTGTTTGAGTTTCAGAGGAGCAACATAGACGGGCTGCCCCGCCCCTCTTTCCTGGCATCGGTGAAGAAATGTTGTAAGGTGTGTATACATCTTGTTTTTGCTACTTGATATGATCTTATATAAAATTTGCATACAATACCTGAAAGAAAACGTGTTAACCAGTGCCCTCCATTTCACTGTTGTTTCTTTGCGGCTTCAATAATATGGTAGGCTCAATTTAGTCCTCCTGATAGTTTCACACTTTGTCTGTGTATTACAAAACCAGGCACTTTTGTGGCATTTTTGTAGAGGGATACAAGCAACATGATTGTGTGGTTTTTAAACTTTGGGAACAAGCAAGAGGGAAATTGAGAGAAGAAGATATATTAGGGGTGTGGATTTAATATCCATGTGAACCTTCAATGCAATGGCGGCAATTCTAACAAGCATTGGCATAGCCAATAGGTCTCACGTTTGGGACCTTATAAGTATTTAGTTATGCAGCACAATATCCTTGGTGCAATAACATCAACTGTTACATGGCTAAAAATGTATAAGGTCCCAAAGGCGAGACCTATTGGCTATGCCAATGCTTGTTTTAATTGTTTGAGAGATTTTTTTTTGTGCATATTTATATAGCGCGAACTCGACCCGAAGGTATTGGAGCGCTTTACATGAGCACCGTATTTACATTACACATTCAGGCACAGGAAGATTAAGTGATTTGCCCAGAATCACAGTATGTGGACGCGACCCCGAGGCTCGAACCCTGGTTTCCAGCACCAAAGTCGGCAGTCTAGCTGACAGACCACATCCTCTCCCCTAATATTTGTGCTGGTCATGTTTGTGTGTGTTCGTTTTTTATTTTGCCTAACAGAGTCTTTTTGCAGTAATGTAAACGGGGGCGGCCCAGCTCAGGCCCGAGGTACATCTTTTAAGATTCTTATTGGGATTGGATCCTGGGCCGGCCATTGTGTCAAGGATCACACGGCTCGACTTAAGTCCGCCGTACAAAGGTAGTGATAAGGAGGTGAACTCTGAGCTGACTGGCGAGATTACGGGCCCTGGAGACGGTGGTATCAGCAGCAAAGCTCCCCGCAGGGTCCCCGTCACAGAGAGGGGCTGACCAGACAGCTAAGGTTCAAGAAAGGGAGGCCCATGGAATGGAATGTGAGAGCATCGCTGAGGAGACAGAGAGCATAGCGGTGGGTGCTGAAGAACACAAGCAGAGCAGAGTGTGCCCCCGAGCTAGACGGTTCTCAGACGGTGACCGGCATGGCACTGAGGCCTGGAAAGTAACTTTAATAACGGAACAGAGAGGCGGAGAAAGCGTGTCGTAGACTCGTGGAAGAGAGCGCGGAGGCCTCTTCTAACACTAACCTGACAGCAAAGAGAGTGGGGCTGCGGGTGTCACTGAAGGAGAGGCCACCTCCGGAGTAGGATTAAACTATGTACACTGGGCATGGGGGGAGGGGGGAAGGGAGGGATGAGTGAGAGCAGAGAGAAACCATTAACAGCACGGTGCTCGTAAAAGGGCGTTGTGCTTATTGTTACAACAAGCAAGGACTATTGTCTTTGTCAATGACTTAGATGCATAAGATAAAAAATAAGCAACAACTATGGCTTCGTTGCATATAATATTGAAAATGATTCCGTTCTAAAATGATGACACTGCGAAAGAACTATAACCAGGCTCTTTGCAGTTGCATCACAGACAGTAAAGGGTGGTACTGCTGCAGAGTTAAATTTTTAAACAAATCACCTAGGGTGATGGCAAAAAATAGGGAGGTCGATAGCGACACGTTTCAACACCTGCTTTTTAGACCCAGCCCACTAAAAAGCTCTGCTGTTAATCGTATATATCCAGCATTCTGCAGCTCAGCCAATCGAATTTGAGAACTTCCATTAAATCCTTAACACCTTGGCTGCTAGGCGTTTTCCCCTCTCATGCTGGATCCTTTGCTTTCCCATTGTTTCATGACGAGCTCAGCTCGTCATCAGCACAGCTCACCCCTGCATCATGACGAGCTGAGCTCGTCATCAGCATCGAAAGGGTTAAAGAGGTTCTAGGGACACTGAAGGATGGAGCAATGAGAGTGTGGCGAATTTATTTTGCATTGGGAGGGCGCTAAGGACACAGCTGATATAACTACCTGTTCCTGGGAACATTCATTAGGGCTGGGCTTATAAGATATCTGCTTTATAGTCGAGTTAAGCGCCTCGTTCATGCACAGAAGCATTTTACACAGAAGTGCTATAACAAGCGTAACACAGAGCCAGGAAAAGAGGCAACCAATGACATGCTTTCCTCCCATGTTCAAAATAACATCGAAAATATAAAATACATTCTTGGAGTATATGCATGGGGAATGAGTGCACAGAATAATTGTATGGCCACATCATTATTTGGACATAATTAATGAATAAATGAAGGTGAGAGAGGGGAAGGAAGCGGACGCCTCGAAGGGCGGTGGTATCAGGGTGACGAGAAAGGCGCGCGCCTCGCGCTGAAGGAAAAACAAGCTGCGAGACGCGCTCTGTGGTGGGGGAGGAGCATTGAAGCGAGGCACGCGCTTGGGCCAGCGAGAGGAAAGCCAGATGGCGCCTCTGCTCGTGCCTGTGCGCGTAACCGCACACTGTATGCCACACAAAGCTGTGGTGGGACTTTTAAAAGCCCACTCACTAAATCTTTCGCCAGGGCAGCGCATGCGCTGGCTCAGACCAGACCTAAAAATGTGAGTGGTTTAAAAATTGTGAGTCTCCTATCTAAATCAGGAGTGTTGGCGTGTTGGTCTGTGTTGTCTGTTACCAGTCCTCTGATTGAGGGTGAAAACGATCACCAGCTGGACTGTTGAAGATGTCTTTCTTACTGTCACTGGTAAGTGTTGTCGCCAGAGAGGGTTAGATGAAAGAGTCAGCAGGCAGTGCTCAGAATTGTAACAGTAATGACCATCTTTGTTAAAACCGGGATCTGTATTTATTTTGCAGATTAGTCGTACATGCGAAAATGAAATTTAGATTTTTTTTTTACACAAAAGAATTTACTTTGTGCTTCATCCTGATTAATACTTAACTCATTTGTAATTTAATGGGGAACTAAATATCCTTTATTGATGTCCCCAAATGTTAGTATGTATAAAAAAGTATTGGGACACTGGGCTGGTCGTATGAAAACCAAGACTGACTTGTAAAATTCGTGATGTCAGTCCTTTCTTTAAAATAAAGCAAAATCATTAATTGGAGATTCCCCCAGGTATGTCTAGTATTCCCATTCAGCAACGGGAAGTCAGCCTATCCAACTTCTCTGCCATCCAAGTTGCCACGTACCATCTGGATTTTAGGTTTAAAGTATTTTATTGAAGCAGGGTGGGGTAGGACACAAAGGGGCAAGAAACAAGTAAACCACAGGAACCGCACAGCAATGCTCATTGTATAGCAAGTACAGTAATGCAATTACAATTTCGTAAGAGGCCCCATCCGACTTGGGAGCATAGCTTTCCCACCTGTGGTCACATACAAACAACGAGGGGGGTGGGGGGGGGAGAAAGGGAGGGAGGGACGGGATGGGGGGGAGGAGAAAAAAAGGGGGGGGGAGGGGATGAGGGGAAGGGAAAAAAGGGGGGGGGGAGGGGTGAAGGGAGGAGAAACAACCCCGCTCCAAGAACCTACCCAACCAAACAGAACCCCCAACTACCGAACCCTAACCCACCCCCTGTACTGTGCCAATATCTACAGTCTCCGCTACATGCAACTCTCCGAAAATCCCCGCTATACAGTACCGACCCCACCCAATCAAGCAGGCGGGTCCGGTGGCGGTGTCAGCCTTAACAACCTAAGGTATCTAGGGCAGGTGATCTCCCGAAACTCGGAACATAACAGGCTGTGAAAGGGCTCCCATAGTTCCTCAAAGGTTTCAGTATCCCCCAAGGCTACTAAGGACATCTTCTCCATTCCAAGGACATGCCATAATCTGTGCAGCCAACCAACTACAGAAGGAAGTGTGGTAGTGCGCCAGTGTATGAGAATATTCTGCACCGCTGACCCCAGCGCAATTGCGATCTGTCTACCTCTCTTAGATCTGAGGGGATACATCAGCCCATTCGGCAACCCTAGCAGAACATAGGCCGGGAATCTAGGCAGTTCTATCCCAAAGCATTTGTCTACCTCGCTCAAAACCTCTTCCCAGTAAGGAGCCAGCAGGGGACATTCCCATAGTATGTGTGTTAGTGTACCAGTATTGCCACAGTTGCGCCAGCACGTCCCTGGTATCGCCCTGTCCATCTCGTGCAGTTTCTCCGGAGTACGGTACCAGTAGGTCGAGATTTTAGTGAAGGTCTCCGTAAGACCCGTGTGGTAGGCCGAGTGACGTGCGTGGAAGGAGATGTGTTCCCATTCTTTATGGCTCAACACGCGCCCGAGCTCACGCTCCCAACGTTCCCGACCGGGGTTGTGAATATGAAAGGAGGGGGTCTGCAGCATTTTATACAGGTCTGAGATCAGTTTAGCGTCCGACGTGCGAGTAATTAACCAACGCTCATACGCCGTGATTTCCCTGTGTGCCGCGTCGCGCACTTGGGGTTGTAATGCCCAGTGGCGCGCCTGCATGTATCGCATGCGCTCCGTTTCCGGGAGGCCATAAACCCTCCTCAGGTCCGGGAAGGGGACAACCCCCTCAGGGCAATACAAGTGATACAGAGTGCAGCAGCGGGCCACCCGCCATCGCTCATAAGCGCGCTGCTCCATCCCGGGGCCGAAGTCCGGGTTGCCAACGAGCAGCGTAAAGGGAGAGGGGAAGGTGGTAAGCTCGCACCTGGCAGCCACCGAGTCCCACGTCCGGAGCGGGACCCGCGTCACCAGAGACGCATAGAGATTGGGGGGTCGATGGGCCCGCTTCAAGAAAGGTACTTCCTGCACCGTCCTACCCGCCACCGCCTGGTCCTGGAACAGCCAGTGCTTATCAGACTCCCACCGGCTCCATTCCACTAGATAGCGGAGCTGAGCGGCCTGGAAATATTTCCGCAAGTCCGGTATCCCCAGACCCCCGGATTCCGGTGACAGCATAGCGATGCTTCTCTTGATCCTCGGCCTACGGCCCTGCCACACGAACCGCACAACGGCAGCCTGTGTCTCCGCAAGCCACCCCGCGGGGGGCTGGAGCGGCAACGCTCTGAAGAGGTAAAGCACCTGAGGCAGGAGAGTCATCTTCACCGCGGCCACCCTACCCAGTAACGACAGCGTGCCCTTATCCCACCGGCCCAACTCCTCCCTGATTTTCGCGCCCAGCGCCGCGTAATTGGCCGTGACCATCTCCGGGAGGGAGGGCGCCAATAGGATCCCCAAGTACGGGATCCGGTCCCTGGACCAGCTCAGAGGGTAAAGCCTCTGTAGTTCCGCTCTAGTGGCGTTAGTAAGCGAAATGTCAAGGGCGGCCGACTTCCCCAGGTTCACCTTGAAGCCCGCCACGTCGGCGAATAAGTTCAGTTCCTCCACACAGGCCGGCAGCGATCTCCGCGGGTCATCCAGCGTCAGAATGACATCATCCGCGTACAGGCTGATCGCATGATGGAATTCACCCATCTTGACACCAACAATGTCGGGGTTCTGCCTAACCCTCTGAGCAAAGGGCTCCATGTACAGGGCAAAGAGCAGAGGGGAGAGAGGGCACCCCTGTCTCGTACCCCGCTCAATGGGGAAGGGTCGAGAGCTACCGCCGTTCACCCGGACTACCGCAGAGGGGAACCGGTAACAATTGAAGATCAGATGACGGAACTTCTCCCCAATCCCGAATTTGCTCAGGACCTTCTGTAGGTAGGGCCAGTGCACCCTGTCGAAAGCCTTCTCCGCGTCTATGGACAGGAGCATCCTCTCCCCAGGGATCCTGGAGGCCTTCTCGAGGATGTGCATCACCCTCTTTGTGTTATCTACTGTTTGCCTACCGGGCACGAAGCCCGCTTGGTCCGAGTCAACCATGCCCGGGAGGTGCAACGCCAGGCGTGCAGCTAATATACTGGTGAACACTTTCAAATCTGTGTTCAGTAGCGAAATGGGACGGTAGGACCCACAGGCGGTCCTGTCTTTACCCGGCTTCGGAATCACGGAAACCGTGGCCTGGAGAAATTCGGAGGGGATGGCTCCCGGTCCCGCGAAGGAGTTAAAAAGGCGGGTCAGTAAAGGCGCCAGTTCCTGACAGAAGGTTTTATAGAACAGCGGGATAAAGCCATCCGGACCCGGGGCCTTGCCCAATTTGAGCCGGGATATCGCCGCGATCACCTCCTCGATACGGATGTCACGCTCCAGATACTGAGCCTGCTCCTGAGACAACGACAGGAGCGGGACTGAGTCCAGATAGGCCATCTCAGCCCGGGCCGAGGGGGCCTCCCCGGTGTAGAGGTCAGCATAAAAGCTGCGAAAGACGTCTGCTATTTGCTCATCAGCCGTGACCCTACCACCGGTCGGGTCCACCAGTTCCTTCACACGGTGCTGCTGGTGTTGCACCCTAAGTTTATTAGCCAGGAGCCGCCCACACCGATCGCCCCCTGTATAATATTTATGTTTCAGGCGAAGCATCGCATACTCCGCCCGGTCCGTGTCAAGGGCCGCCAGGAGTTTCCGTGCCGCCTTCAGCTGCCTCCACACCCTGGGGGCCCCTGTCCTGTGATGAACCTGCTCCAGCTCCCTCACCTGCCGGGTGAGCTCATCTCTCTTGAGCTGTCGGTCCCTATTCTCGGCCGAGGAAATCGCTATAAATTCGCCTCGGAGCACCGCCTTCAGGGCTGCCCACTGTGTTGCATGAGAAGTATCCCCAGTATCATTTATGGTCTGAAAATCCAAAATGGCCGCCCTGATCTGATCCACCACCGACCGCCTGTGCAAAAGCATGTCTCGGAGCCGCCAGACCCCTCTCGGCCGAACCACCGGGGGCAGAGTGAACGCGCCCTCCACCGGGGCGTGGTCAGAAAGAGAGAGGACCCCCATGTCCACACTCGAAGCCAAAGGGAGCATTGGGCCCGACACAAGGAGATGGTCTAATCGTGCATAAGATCTATGGGCATGCGAGAAGTAAGAGTATGCGCGGGTAGTGGGGTGGAGGTGGCGCCACATGTCATGCAGATCCAGCTCCTCAAGTCGAGCTCGAATCGAGCCCGAAAGCTCACCCAACTGGTGGCGCCGCTGCACAGACCTGTCCATCGCCGCGTCGAAAACCAGGTTCAAATCACCCCCCAACACTATGTGCCTATCAGAGGTGGATGCTACGTCCTCCAAAGCCCTGTGTAAGAATTGGTCCTGGTGGTCATTGGGGCAGTAGATGGTACCAACAGTCAGTGCTAAACCCCCCATCTTGATCCTGTACACTAGGAGTCTCCCTTTCTGTTCTGCTACCTTGCATACGACCTCTCCTCTGAACTCCCTAGAAAACAAGATCGCCACCCCTGCCGTCTTGGAGGCGCTAGAGGAGAACAGCTGCGTGGGGAACTTAGGGGTACGCATCCTCGAGCAGTCCTTAGCCAGCAAATGGGTCTCCTGCAACAGACATATATCCGCTTGTGAGTTTTCTAACAAGGATAACACTGCCCGCCTCTTAACTGGATTATTCAGCCCCTTCACATTGAGAGTAAGCACCTTAAGAGTCATCAAGGAGGGGGATCAATGGAGCACATGTCAAGAGGCAAAGCCCCGCAGGCAAACACAGAAGGCACCACTCGAGGCCCCAAAACAGAGCAACTTTGAACCGTCCACTGGCACAGTACAGTCCCCGAACCCCAACACCCCACAACTAGAAAACCCCCCCCTGTCCCCACACAACCAAATCTACACCGCCCCCCGCCACTGGCCCCCCCTCTAGACCCCAGAATCAAAACATCTGCCCGCCTGTCCCAACCCCATTCCCTGCTACTCAAACTTTTCAAAAAAGACATTGTCCCAGTCCGGCCCGTAACGGGCAGGGCCGTGGTAAATCAGTCTAGTGGACGTCCAGCCACCTCCTCCAGCACTCGCCATACCTCCCAGCCCACCCCCCGGATCCCCGCACCTGCAAGAGGAATAAGCTAAAGTAGACTCCCCCCGGAGTGAGTTCAGGCCGTCAGGGCCACTTCGCCATTCGCCGCCACTCTGGAGGCCTCCTGGATGGCGGCCGCCATGTCCGCCCTGATCACGGGCGAGCCCGGACGCTCCGACGGAGGAGAGGTCCCCCCTCCAGCTTGTTGCCATCCGTCACGAGTGCTTCGCCTCCGCCGCGGAGCCGGGGTATCTGTATCCGATGCTGTGAGGCCCAACACCGCGCAGACATCCTGGAGGGACCGAAGCTGATGCAGAACACCGTTCCATCGAAATATCAGACGGAAGGGGTGCCCCCAGGAGTACTGTGTCCCTCGTTCCCGGAGGAAGTCAGTGGCGATCTTGAATGATTTCCTCTTCTGCAGCGTGACTGTAGATAAGTCCTGAAACAGGGTCACAGGGTGGTCCCGGAATCGGAAAGATTGCTGCCCTCGTGCTTCTCGGAGGATTCGCTCCTTCAAGGGAAAGTCCGGGAGGAAGGCCAGAATGTCCGGGGCGGGCGCCGTAGCTCTGCGGGGGCGGCCCACCCGATGTGCTCGGTCTATGCGGATCCGAAAGTCCTCCGACTCTCCCAGGATCGCACGAAAGAGGGCAGCCAGATAAGCAGTCACGTCTTCACCCTCCTCACCGGACGGCACACCGCGGACCCGTATGTTGTTCCGCCTGGACCGATTTTCAAGGTCCTCGGCGTGGGCCTGTAGCTCAATCTGTTGCTCCCGCAGTCGCAGGACCTCCTGCTGCAGATGGGTGATCTCTTCATCCCTGGAGTGACCCGCTTCCTCCACTGTGTTCACACGTTCCCCCAGGGAGTCCATCTCTCTCCTTACTTCGCGGACCTCCCCGGCCACCTCACGCTTGAGCGTTTGAAAGTCCTCCCGAAGGGAGCTAAAGAGCGATTCGAGAAATGATCTCGTCACCGGGGGTTCTCCGCCATCTGCACCCCTGGCCGGGGCCGGGGAGGTCGTGGCGGGTTGGGTTCCACCGCTGCGTAGGGCACCGCGTCCCAGCATTTCCGGCAAGGTTCGGTCGCCCCGTCGCTGTCCTCTAGCGTTCGACATTGCAGCTGAGTAGAGGACGTTGAAGGCAAAGAAAGCAGCTATATGCCAGCTGGGGGCAGCGTCACATAAAGAGCACCAGGAAGGCCGAGCTGCCCGGCCGAAGACCACAAAATGGCCGCCCTGTGATGTCTAGGGGCCAACGCCCAATATGGAGAACCCCTCTCCGTCTCTGATCCGGGACCCAAAAATCCGGCCAGTGGGCAAAGTCACGGTGCGATGGTCGCCGGGGGCTGTAGTCTCAGGGGGAGATCTGCCCCGGGAGCCCCGTTCCGCTGTTCCGCTCAGACAACCGGCCGGAGCGGCCTCTCCCAGCGGGCCTCTTCAATCCACGGGCTGGCGTAGTGAAGCGATGTCGACTCCGCCTCCGCTCTTCACCTCCGCTCTGCTCCGTTCCGCACAACCGTCGTCGGACAACTCCGAGCCGTTCGCGAAGCCGCTGCCGACTCCCACTCCGACAGTTCATGCACCGCTGCGGGCATCACACGCAGGCGGCTGGGCGCTCCGTCACGCTCCGAGGGTCGGGAGACTCACGGCTTCCTGCTCGCGCATGGGCCATTCAGCGGGCCCCGACCCGAGCTTCACCGGTCAGGATCTCACCCCCGACGGCGCAAACCGGGCTCAGCAGTCGCTCCACACCTCCACCGCGGGCACCAGGCTCAGTCGCCGCGTGATCCGGGGGGGAATCAGCGGTTACAAGCGGTGCAGGGATTCAGGGGTCCGGGAGCCCTCGGCAAGTGCGACCTCTCAGCCCGCCATCTTGGCCACGCCCCCCCATCTGGATTTTAAACCTAACAACTAGTACCATTTTGTAAGAAAATGTATGACATTCTAGTTATTGCATGTTGTTGCACTGAATTCACTTATGTCTAGAGATAAGAGATATTTGCTATTAGGGATACATTATCTTGCCAACACTTCTAATTTTGGCGGGAGCATTTACATTTCTTTAACCCATTCAATCGGAACTTTTTTGCGGAGAGTGCGTGGAGGGAGGGGGGCGTCACAGACCAAGCATGAGCGATTGGGCCTCAACTGTAGGTGTTGAGGTTATTTGTCACTGATGGTGCTGCAAACTTGCCAAGTACAATCCCTTCAGCACTTGACTCTCATTCTTGTTTGACAAATGTAACTTTTAGGAGACTCTTGTGTGTTTGGTTCTTCCACTTTGTCTTAAGCACAAAACTAAATTAGGCAGTCTTTTACAGGCTTTTTAACCCTTTAGATTGTCACTGATATCACAGGTTTACTACAAATCAGTGGAATGAGGAGGAAGGGCACAATGAGAGGTTAGTCAGTTTGATAGTGTATGAGGAGAGCGAGGGAGAAAATACAATGGACAAGCGTGTTACCAGAAATAACTAAATGTACGTCGAAGGAGTGCAGGAGATGAGTAAAAAGTAAACAGCAGAGAAGTGTGAAGAGAATGAATTCAGCTTAAAATATTAGGGCAGAATAGGTGCAAAATAAGAAGATATGAACATAGTCCGATACAATGGCCAGGGATGAGTGTAAGTAGTGCAAGAAGGTTTGTAAAAGTAAGGTTGGAAGGTCAGACAGGACATGTATGAGCAGAGAGATTTTGGGAGCAGATTGAAAGCGGGGGTAGGAAGAAAGTGAGATGTTAGGGATAGAGTGAGGGATGTTTGTGGATTTTTAAAAAAAACTAAGGGTACTGGCAGAGTGAGTTGCAGAGGTATAATGAAGGGGAGTATATTCGGGCTAAGAATTGTAGGAGCAGTGTTGAGTTGTGACAGTGCAAGGTGTATGAGGAGTTCAGAAAAAAGTAAATAAATAGGGCTTGAGTGATGGCCAGTGGCAGGACGTGGAGGTAAAGTAAATGCATACAGTGGGGGATGAGTGAGTCGATTCAATGGTCATAAGGAAGGAGTAGAGTTAGGATCAGAGAGTGCGAAGGTTCAGAGGGACACCCATGAGCAGAGTCAGTTAGTGTGGGGCTAGGGGGTGAAGTGTTGGAAGTAGGAGTAGAGGGGAGGTTACTATTAGACATGTGCTGCCTGAGACTTGTGAATTATCCTTAAAGAACATGTCTCTACCTGAGATGATATTCACGTTTGGAGACGATTCTACAATGACTCGAGGACATATCAGGCTGGATGATTCATTTGGACATGCAGAGTGGGAGGACAGAATGTCTCTTGCCCATCATATCGGTCCGTGAGACATTGTAAATTTGCATTACAGCCTGGGTAAATTGATGCATGTATTGTGTGGGTTCATGCCTGCTCCGCACAGTATGGGACCATTTATCCATGTATTGTCTGGGTGCATTAATACATGTATAGCCTGCTGTTGTTTATTTTTTGTTGGTTTAAAAAAAAAACTCTTTTTATTAAGAACATGACTTGAGAGCATAAAACCTGCTGTTATTATTGCTTATATTGCCAGGGCTACATGCATGTATTATGTTTGATGAGCAGGGGTAGGAATAGTGTACAGGTCATGGAAAAGCAAAGAACTCCATTTAGCACTTTGCAAGCATGGTTCTTATGTATGTAAGAATTTAGGGCTTGGCACTGTGAAGTCTTAATAGGGCCAGAGAGAGGTTGTTTGGAGATTCTTTTGTGCGCACAGGGATCTCAGTTCTTCGAAGTCCGTTATAAAAGCCGAGCGCTGGACAGATCGTGAAGAGGATACAAATAAGAAATATGCATGGATTGTACAAGTGATTGATGTAACAGCAGTGACAGACGCGATGACAAGAAGATACGAGATGCACCAAAAAAGAATAACAAGAATTGGCAAAGCCAATTGTTCTTGGCAATCCGAGAGCTATAGGCGTTGTCAAATGCTAATGGCACATCAGCATAGCCATGCAAAGAATGTAATGTGCCGTCGCCCCACTGGGGGCCGGAGCACTGC
This sequence comes from Lissotriton vulgaris, assembly GCF_964263255.1. NCBI lineage: Eukaryota > Metazoa > Chordata > Amphibia > Caudata > Salamandridae > Lissotriton > Lissotriton vulgaris. The sequence goes on from NC_141687.1 coordinate 1,818,824,821, forward strand.
AAGCAGCGAAGTAGGCACGCATTAACACAGAGAAGCGAAATCTCCACAGCAGTTCTCCGCTTACAAATGGCATCATGTAATAAGTGTTATTTACATTAGTTGGCATAATGTAGGCAATTGTTTTTTGTTATTGTGGTCTCCCCGCATGCATGGAACTATGAATATGTTCCCCCTATATATTTCTTGTTCCATCACATGAAATAAAAGGTCTTTAAAGGAAATGTTTTTTTTTGTTAAATATAACATAGTCACTGTTGTTTCTATGCAATGTCCAGCATTTAATTTGATGGATGTGACAATTGAAAATCAAGCACACAGGCATGATATAATAATACGTCAAGGGGAGATGTACATTTAAATTTGCACTTCTGTGTATTTCATGGAGGCTTTATGGGAGAGTGCATGTCTGAAATCTGAAACCGATGTAAATCCCTTTTTTTAAGCGAGTATTTTGAAAGTAAATCAGAATTAAAAATAATGTTGCACTGACAAATCAGTGCAATTATTTGTACCCCGATTTGCTGGTGAAACATTTTTATTTGGGATTGTGCTCAAAACACACACTTAAATCGTGCTCCTATCTCAGCAATGGAAAGAGTTTATTTAGGCATATATTTACAAAGAAAATTATGCAATTAAAAGCCTTCATTTAAGCGTATGATTTGCAATCAAATCATATGCACTCAGAATTAAAAGTAAAATGCAGACATTTTTTATTTTACATTGCCAGGCAGGTTTCAGAAAGAAAGCGAGGACTGTCGACCGACCTGGTGTTCAGATTCTACTTCCTGATGAAAAAATGTAATGTTAATGTATATATTTATGTTGTATACATACAAACCTAGCTGAAAAGTAGCAGATCACTGTACAAAGGCAAAGACACAATTAACATACAATAGAAGGCATTGCTAGATTGTAGACTGGCACTGCATCATGCTCTCAAGAAGGAAGCCTCTGCATGCAGATTTTGTGGAACTTAGCCCCACTTTGGATAACGTTCCCGGCAATGGCATTGAGGTGCACTTGCTGAAAAAGGTGCCCCCATGTAGATCGTCGAAACATCATAAAAAGATTGCATGATGAAAATAATTCTATGGCGAAGTTAGGAAAAAATGCGGGGAAAAAGACGCTCTTCCCAATCATTAACAATGTTCAAGAGGGATACTTGCTGGTGCTCCTGTTACTTAACTTGTACATCAACCAGGTTGGTTGTAGAGTTGCTCAGTAGGTGCACACATGATGCACCATTGATAGGTCATTGGATTAGGACACTGCCATTTGTAGAAAACACTCTACTAGCATCCAGGTCTCCCAAACCATTAAAAATAATGTTATATACATTTGGTGAGTTATGCAAAGAAAAGGTGCTCTCAAGCGCAATAGCAAAGAGAAAACTAACAGTCTTCTATCCATCAGGAGATTTTAAAAATAAGGGGTTGTATGATGAATCCAGTCTTGATATGTTTTTCATTTTCCGTTTTTACGTGCAGCTAAAAATAAGCTTGGGTAAGAGTTTGCAGTAACAAAATCTGAGAAGCAAGACCATATTAGCCCAGTACGCCAGGGGCCGCTGCCCGCTTCATTATCGAGGTGCGCATGTGGACTCTTGCACTTGAAGTATTCAAGCTACAGGGACAAATATGACTTTATGGGCCAGACATTTTGGGTCATGTAATCTACCCTCATTATCTTTTAATGAAAACTCTTTCTTTGAACAACTGTTGAGCTTACCTTTAATTACACTAAGTATCCCTCTTTTGTTTTGGGATCTTATTTTGTTAGCTAAATTTAAGCCCTCTCCTGTATTGAACGAAGATTTTGGGCACCACTGAGCTAAAGTACTATAGGAAGGCTATGTAAAGTATCTGGGGGGTAGGGGAGGTCACTGGGATGGTTCTTGCATGTTCAGGAACTCTCTACATCTAGGTCTGACACTTTGTTAGACCGCTCCAGAGAAAATTACTTCAGATCAATCAATTAATCAATCATTGGATTTATATAGTGCAACTTATCACCCGAGAGGGTTTCTAGGAGCTCGAGGGTCATAATGGTTCAGGTGAAGCAAGCGAACAACCATGTCTTAAGTGGTCCCTGGAATTCCAGCAGAGAGGTCAAGGTCCATAGCTGCAAAGAAAGGTTGTTCCAGGTTTTCACTGTGAGGTAGTAGAAGGAGTATCCTACGCTGTTGGTTCAGTGGATGCAAGTGGTGTGGGTGAGTCAGCGGAAGGTGGAGTGTAGTTCCCTGGTAGGATGGTGGACGTTCAGGGAGTGGTTGATGTAGGCTGGTCCTTATTTGTGCAGTGCTTTGTTAGGCGTGGATCATCAGCTTGACTTGCCATCTTTTCTTTATTTAGAGCCAGTGGAGTTTTCTGAGGTCGGGTGTGATCTGGGTCTATCTGGGGAGTTTGAGGATGAGTCTGGCAGCTTAGTTCTGTATGGTGTGGAGATCCCAGCGTAGAGTCCATTGCCATAGTCTAATCGGCTGGTGATCTGGGCCTGAGTAACTACTTCTGGTGTTGAGGGGGAGCCATTTGAAGACTTTTCATAACATGCGAAGTGGGAGAAAGCAGGCACAGGAGAGTGGGAGAAAGCAGGCACAGGAGACTGTTGATCTGGAACTTCATGGTCAGTTTGCTGTCTAGGATTATTTCAAGGTTTCTGGTGTGGTCGGTCGGTTTGGGTGATGATCCTAGTTCTGAGGGCCACTGGGTGCCGTTTCATAGTGTAGTGGTGTTGCTGAAGATCAGCACTTCTGTTTTGTCTGCGTTGAGCTTTAGGCAGTTGTCCTTCATCCAGTTGGCGACACTCCATGCACCTGTGGAAGTTGGCTCTTGTGTTGGCAGGCTCTTCTGAGAGCGAGAGGATGAGATGAATATTTACATGAGATGCCAAGAATGTCCATTGGAATGATTATTAGGGAAACAACAGTTCAATTTAGGTTTACCATGGTTAGCCTAATTTTTAACAGTAAAACATATCCTGTCCTATGTGTGCAACATAGGTGATATAGGAACTGTTGTTGGGTATGGTTCTATACAATAAGTTTAGATAAAGACCCTTCTAGACATTCACATGTGTATGGGGTTCTTCTCCAGTCAACCCAGTACTTGAAACATTTGCATGCAGTGGGTATTAGACTAATTTGATTTTCTGTTTTTGTACCATCTACTTGGAAGTTCTAGGGGGGGCTAGTTACATCAATGAACAAAAGGCAATTGGAGCTGTAGCATTGCCCTACGTTTATACAAAGCAGGCACCTCCAGGGCTATTGATTATGTTTTATTTCAATTTATATTATCAACTTGGAGCATTCTTTGTCACTCGCTTATATTGATGTCTTAACTGAACAATTTAAAATATATTTATATATATTTTTAAAAAGACTTGCAGATGTATGATTTTAAATTGTATGTTGGGTTGATACCTGGAATAAACATTTTGTTTAACTTTTTGCTGTCCTGAGTACAATACACCTTTCTCGCTTGACTGTTAACACTCATAGAATCATGTCCCACGAGGCAGTTCCTAATTTGTGCTCAGCACCGTCACTAATTTTTAAACTTCGGCACTGGTTTGTGTGAGTACAACACATGGTGGCACTCTCAGCCTATTTTTGAGAAGAGTATGTCAGTGGTATGTTTAGTAATTCAAAGTACTGAAACAAAATGGTACAACTAACACTGGAAACCATCCCTAGAGCTTGGGAGACCTGTAATTGTCCAGGATGTCACATTTGTTTGAATGTAATGGTTTACAGATAATGTTGTCACTGACATTCGCAAGCAGTGGCGGGAGATGTGGGTGGTGCGATGTGCAGTGGTATACCTTGGGTCCTGGCACATACATTTTTAAATTAAGAACTGCAGTGAAGAACACTTTATTTCACATAGAATAGTTCACCCTAGAGTAGTTCAATGGGCTCCATGCTACTGGGATCCCAAGCTTCCTGTTCAGGAATTTCTTTTATGCTCCATGATTGCCATGGAGTGCCCAGATCCCAGAATGTGCTGATATGTTGTTTGAGCGCCCTTTGTTTGGAAAACTGGTGTTGCGGTGACCTGGAGCATCTGGTGACCTTAAACACCACCCTCCTTCGTGCTCCCCCTTCCCAAAACACACTTCTCCTCACAAGTCAGTGTTTCCTCAGAACTGCCTGTCTTTAAACTCTATTGCTTCAGTTTTACTTTGCCCATCCCTCACCACCCAGAATATAACTATGGCCCATTAAGACTTGGCACATCTTACCACAGAAAACTGTTATCACCAGGACACCCAGTGGTACACCTTCTCCATTCATTACAACCCTAATCCCTGGAAGACTTTGCATCACTGATTGTAGCACTCTGCCCCATACCTCTGCTTGGACATAGCTTCCTGGTAAAATACTACTATTATGCAGGACACTGCCTCTCACTTGTGGCTGCACCTCGGGACACTTTACCATTCTGAGATCACAGCCTTATTTATCACTGACCATGCTCTACAACGTGCTGTCAGCTAACAGGATTCAACCCTACATCGGGACCGCAGCTTCTACACATATATTTGCATCCCCTCCTAACAAGATAGTCTCTATATAAATGCTAACACATACTTCACCTCAAAGAACACTGCTTCTGGTCACTGTTTCTGCACAAGGCAAACCCAGTTCTCCCAGTCCAACAGGATGCACCCCCTTTTATACAGCACTGCTTCCCAGAGGATCCTACATCCCAATAAGACGCTACTTTCCAGAGTGCTTGCAACCCACAAAACATCCATCGTTGCATGAGGCACTATGCTTCGCCACAGGATTCTGCTTTCCAAGATGTTTCTGAAACAAATTTTGCTCCTTTCCCATCCCTGCCCTGCACAAACTTGTCCTGATAACCTGTCCTTGTACTACCACCCTCTTCCATACCCACCAAAAACCCCTCCCTCCCCCACAGTTAGCCTCAACCACTTGCAATCAAATGGTCGTGAATTAGGATTCAGTTAGAGATGGCACTGGTTTTGTAGGCACAAATCAAGATCGTTTTGAGGCCCCAAAGCGTTATCCTATTATTGTTTTGCTTTCAATACTTCTTGTTGTAGATGACCTAGGGCAGTGGCTTGAATGTAATATGCAAATCCTGTGTGATGTGAAGTTTTCATCATGACTATTGTTGTTCTCTTCCTCCATAGCATGGCTGGACTCCCACAGAACAATCTTCAAAAGCAGCTGCAGCTTCACTCAGTAAAAGGAACCTTAAATAAACCATCGCTACAGAAACCAAAAACTGGGTGAGTCTGAGTGCCTTTAGATACTTCCGACCTTAGCGTGCCATGAGACGACTCCCTTAAAGTTTTGCTTTCATTGCCTGTGAAAACAGAGGCAACGGGGTTTCACAGCCCCCCCCCCAACCAGGGTTACTGAGTTCCTACCATTTCTGCCATTGGCTGAAACAGGGTGATATTAAGGTCAGAGTGTCCTTTTATTACTTCGACCTGCTCCCAAACTAAAGTGCACTGAGAGCTTTGTAGCACTGTCATCTGTCTCCAAGTTACCTGTGTATTTTGTAAGCATTGTACCTCAAATCTTGTTGCTAAGTACAGCATTTATTATTAAAATGTTCTTGTGATCATTCTTTAAATATTTGCAATCTAGGCAGTTCTGAGATTGTTGCCACTAGTTGGTAAACCAGGTATTAATGCAAACGTAGTTTATTAACACCGGTTGAAGCTTTGGATATACAGCGATCCAGGAGTATCATTACAGCCACAGGCGTGCTGTAGTCCGATTCACTGCTGCCTGCTCAAGGGATGTTGGGGTCATTGAGAACCACTGCTATTAATTATAGAGCAAAGGTCTGAAACATTTTGCATGTTACCCAGCTAGCACCAATGCTATCAAGTGTGCACCTCAATTGTTCCCTTTTGCTTTGATGCCTAAGCTGCTGTGTGCCAGTGTACCATGTATCTGCCAAGCACGTACCTCGACAGGCCACTACTTAATCTGCACTGGGCAGCTCAGCATGAACCCTTGCAGCCCATTGTTCTTCATGACAGGCAAGTTTGCACTGGATCATCCCATGGTGCCTTTTGGTGGGGCAGTCTAGTCGGTCCAGAGTGGATGTAGATGACTCCAGTTCACTGTATGGTCGTGACTCAGCCCAGCCTTAAGCATCATGGCTTTACCCTACCCTGTCAGCCAAGTGAGTTCCAGCATGCCCCTTCCTGTGCTGTAATGGCCTAGCATGCAATCTTAACAGCTCAGTCTGAACTGGACCAGTCCAATTTAAACCAAGGTCACTAAATTCCCACTCTGATCATCTAAGTTGCACATAAAGCTTACATTGATCTAGACCAGTGATCGGAGACAACCAAATAACAGCTTTACACTCTTGGTTTTGGAGAATATTTTACACCACTCTGAAGAGATAAACAGTCCTGATAAACGGATGGAAATGGAAAACGAAAACTAAGAAACCACATTGAAGGAAACCAAATCATGGAAAACCAATTTCAATGAAAGACAGTTTTAAGGAAATGGTGAGGGGTTTTAAGGTTCAATCATGGGTAGCAGCTGGGTGTTGAAGAGTTTTTTTAAAGCTCAGGATCGGGTGAAGTTTAGGGTGGTGTGGGGTTGTAACACCTTGCCTGTGTGGAACGTTCAGCTCCAGTGCTGAACGTTCGAAAAACGGGTGGGGCACCGCCATCCAACGGACGTACGCAGCACTACCAAGGTAGTGCACGTGACCACAGTTGGCCGACGGCAGCAGCCAAGGGTTTAAGGATTCAGGATGGGTGGATTTTAGAGGTGAAAATGTTTTTTTAGGGTTCAGGAATGAGTATTTCAAGGTGATGAGTTCTTATGTGTCATGGATGCCTGGTGTTTAAGGGCGGTGAGGGTAAGGTTCAGGGATGGGTGTAGTTTGGGTGTGCTGAGTTTTTTTTTATGGGATGGGTGGAATATAGGTGTAGAAAGGGTTTTTTAGGGTTCAGGAATGGGTGGAGTTAGGGGTAGTGTGTAATTTTATAGTTCAGGGATGGTGGATATTTGGGGTAGAGAGGGCTTTTAGGCTGCAATTGTGTAGTTTAGGTGTGGTGAGGAGTTTTAGGGGGCAGGGGTTGATGGTGTTTAGGGTTTGTGAGGGGTCAGCGATGAATGGTGTTTAGGAGTGGTGATGGATCAGTGAATTAAAACATCCAAAGTAATTGTTTGACAATGTAAAAGCTATAAATATGAAATAATGTGTCCTGAAGTAAAGCACTAAAATACATTATTTCAGACAAAACTGTTTCTGAAAGAGAGACCTGCGACCATTGTATTTACACTTAAAACATAAGCATTTAAAAGCCAGTTTTGACCCCAAAAAATTCTATAGGTTTGTTTATACGGAAAAATAAATGGAAATTTCCATTAAACAGTTAAGATTAAATGGTTTCTCAGAAATGGTATTCCATGATATTGTTTATCTGTGAAATCACATAAAGCCTTCGAATGTACTGGAATTCTCTGTTTATTCATTTCTTTGTGATGAAGATGTAGTGTAGTTCTCATATTGGGTATGCCTATCTGTCTTTCAGAAGTTTCACTTTTAAGAAGAAGTCCTCTCCCGATGTCTCTATATCCAGCAGTATTATCAAGGTAACACACTCGCCTGTGTTCAAGGACCAGAATGTAAATGTGTCTGAACAGGTGCCTGTCTCTAAATGTCTTCCATCTTTCACCAAGCCCAAGCCGCAGCAGAGTAGAATCAGCAGTTTCCTCCAGCCCACCGGCCTGGCACAGAAAAGCGACCTAGAGTGCAAACCTGCAGCAACTAGTTTGGAAGTGCCGATCCATGACACACCTTTGGTTCCTACAGCACAGAACAAAGGAATCCCCTTTGAGTCAGGACAGTCCACGGCTCAAAGGACAGATCCTGATTCTTCAATTGCCTCTGTTATTAGTTTGGAAGACTGGGATGATATAGACGACTTTGACACCTCATGGAAGGAAAAGAACAGTGTCAAACCTTTACCACCACCCCAGAAAATCCAGACAGCGAAAGTTAACAAAACCCCTCCACAGTCCAGTGCCTGCAAAAGGAACGTATCTAGAACCTGGATATTGAATGCTCCTTCTACAAAACTGACTGGCCAAGGGACACGAAAAACCAGTCAACAGAATGTGCAATTTGCATCTGCTAAATCCGACATCTCGCTGTTACACGATACGCCTTCAGAGACCTTGGATATGAGTGACAGATCCTTAATTTGTTTAGAAGCTTCTGTTGTCAAAGGGGAATGCAAACATTTAAATGCTGGGCCACCTGCAGAATCTCCGACCTTCAGTGACCTTTGTGATGTCAAAGGGGACAGTAGATTTCAAGAAGCCAACAGCAAAGGTGATCTTTTCCCATTTGTTCATTTAGTGTTTTGTAAATTATTTTCCGATGCTATAGGCATTTAAATATGAATATTTAACAAGCAGTGTTATTGACTATTTGCATGTCAATTTAAGCACAATGTATCCTTTTACTTTTCTAAGCCATAGGTGTGTTTTCTAGGTGGAAGTTTGATCTTGAGGCCCAGTTATCAAACAGTTACTTTTTTGAAGTGTTCCCTGAAGTTGGTCAGGTTGGCTCTGCAAGAAGAGTGTATTATTTGTTTTTGTATTGGAACAGAAAATCCTGTTCTACCAAAGGTAATCATGTTAGACCATCAAGTCATCCCCATTGCTTAAATGTGCAGGTTTTGAGTATGTGTCTAGTGCTTGATTTTGGTTTAGAGAGATTGAACTACGATTATGGAATATATTGTGTATTTTAATTGCTGTTTTGAATTAGATTCATGATTCAGCTGGCATCCATGAAATCTCTTTGGTAATAGGGTAACTAGAGTGCTGTCTGTCAGTACTTCGTCATTTTTCTTTATTTATCAGTGTTGGTAGCTTCAAGTGGAGTCCTAGGTGTATTATGGGAACGAAGTGTAGGTTTGTCCCAATAATTTCCAGCTTCCAATCTAGAGTAAGACTTGTGCTAGGACCTGGTTAATGAACTGTTCGTTGGAAGGATAGCATTTTTAGGTTGCTGTGAGGCGATTACCTTTAGGCTATTTTGTTGATTAACCCAGTGGACTTAAGGCCACAAAAAGTTAGTTTTGGTGTCGAGATCTGCAGATCAGGTAATGGGTTCATTCAGAATCAGTTATCTTGTTAAATAAAAATTGTGTGTGACATAATTTTGTCAAATTAAAATTGTTGCATGTCATATTTTTGTAATTGCACAGACTATGGAGTTTGGCTGGTGATCATTTTGTCTCATAACACCAAATCCATTCTCGGAAGACTGTCCAGAATCATTTTCCAATAAAAGTTATTCGCCTTTTATTCCCTTTCAGAGTTACACTAATTAGCTATTGTAGGCCCATTGTGGCATGGTGTAACAACACGTATGTCATCTGCACAACACAGAACACTTATTCTAGTTGGACCTAAACATGAGAGATTTACTGTGGTCACTAACAAGTCTATTAAACAGATAAGAAGTAATATGTAATCTTGTCCAACCCTTACAAAGGAGTAGCACTAACCCGAATGCTCCAATTCTTTACTTTGTTTAATGGTTGCCCAGTTTTAAAATAAGTAACTGCAAAAACATATGTACCAGCCCGTAGGAAGCTTCCGTTGATAAAAGGTTAGACCATAATAGGGTCCTGAGAACCCCATGATATGCCTGCCTTTGGAAAAATCCATGAGTGTACAATGCAGTAGTAATGTTACTCTTGCAACTGCACAATCTCTTCTAAACCCATTTCTATAATGCAATATGATATACTTTTTTTTGCAGTTTCAAATAGCGCCAACTTGGACTGAGGGTACTAGAGCGCTTTACATGAGCACCATGTTACATTACACAAGGTTTGGGTTTTTTTAGGCATGGGGAGATTAAGTAATATACCCAAATTCACAGAATGTTGAGCCGATGCCGAAAATCTAACTTGGTTCACCAGTTCCAAAGTTAGCAGCTCTGACATTGTTGATCTCTGACTAATAGAGCAATTCACTTGGCAGCATATGCGCAAAGATATTCCCTTTTAGCCTGGTAGATTTGATAATAATCGGTAGTTCCTTGGTGTAAGAAATCAGGTTATAGTTTTTGGATGGGTGGAAGCCCCACTCAGGCAACAACTACAATCTTTGTCGGGGTGCGCCACAAAAGTTAACTAAATTAACTTGTTCTTAACCCTCTGGTAGTCTGCCACAAAGCAGTCAGACTTAACTGTAGAGGCAATGCATTTATGAGGCACATAAACCGTACTAAAGTCCAAATAATGCAAGAAAATCACAAACCAATTTCGAAAAAAAAGAGTACATTTTAATAAATAAAATTATACCAGAATTACACAAATCCAATTAGTAGAACAGGATATATGCAATGTTAAATTTTTCAGTAAATAAAGCACTGAAAAGCACCACTCGCAGTCATCTGGTCGTGCTAGACCCACGGAAGTCAGAAGTTTAGGCAGACCGCAATGGGGCAGGCAACAAATATAGTGAGTACATTAGTCCCGCTGAAAAAAGTTATCTTCTCAAAGTGAGGCAAGAAGATCCAGTCTGGTATTGTAGACAATTGTTGCTGGAACTTCATATTGGCAGTAATCACGGGCTGTCGTTGCTGTAGAGCAAAGTGCAGATCTTGTGTTGCCGGTCTTTGCTGGCTATTGCTATAGCACAAAGAGTCGGGTTCACTAGATCTTCGTGTTGGCAGTCCTAACCGACGGCAGAGTCTTGTTGCAAACAGGCCCATTCGCTGTGGCGAAGAGCCCAAAACGTCAGGATTTTGCCTTTCTTCACAGGAGGAACTCCGCTAATGCCAGCCAAGGGTGAAGGACCTAAGGATACTCCTCTTGGGGATTCGGAACTCACCACAGCAAAGGCCAGCACATCCTAGGCCGGTCTTGTTGCAGGTCCAGGCAGATCCATTGCAGAAGGGCAGCAGGGCAGTTGCAGGGATGCGTCTGGAACTTGTTGCGTCCCTGTAGCTCAGGCAGGAGTTCAACCAACTGACCATTGGAGTCACTCAGGTTAGCCTAGGATGAAGGGAGTAGGTCCGGTCTTTTTTCTCAGTAAGTATGCCAGTCCTCAAGCAGCAGAGCAATCCTCTGTTAGCAACAAGAGAGTCCTCTGGGGAGCATGGCATTCCTGCTGTAGTGTCCATAAGTGTACTGATGAGTGGTTCTGGAGGTCAAATATTCATACCTGGTGCCAGCCTTCAATTGCCCATACTACCCCCACGTATAGTTCTGGAAAGTTCTTCACTTCCCCTGTCAAGGCTTCAAGAAGTGTGGGGTAACAGACTCCTTTGTGTGTTTGAGGCAAGACCTTTGAGGTGTATATGGGGAAAAGGCACAGCTCCAACTCCAGCCGTCCTAGCAGGAGGGCCCTTCCTTCTCACCCCTAGTACCTTTGGTAGGGCCCATCCTGCCCACACATAGAACCTTTGATATCACTGTTGGAAGGAATACACAAACCCAAACAGCAGAGCCATTCACAGTCATCTGGCCAGGACATTGGCAGAAGGCACAGGTGAGTAGGACAAGGAAATGCCAACTTTCTAAAGGTACAAAAGGGGGTAGTGATGGACGGAGCATCCGAACCAATCAAACACTCACACCCAGTCAACAGATCTGGGTTTAATCCATCACCCTTCTTTAGCCCACTCTGCCTCCCCAGTTCAGACATGGCCATATGCAAATCAGTCTGACCCTGTGTCTCATGGGAACAGTTCAGCCCGAACTGCCAAGCCATGCCTTCACTGGACGGGAAACAATCTTCCTAGGACCGGTTTCTGGCATTTCAGCCGCCTTCAGCCAGGCTTGCTTGAATCCAGTGGCAAAGTGAGCAAGGGACTCATGTGTGAGCATACCCTGCCAACTTGTGGCGAACAAAGCGGTACAAAAGGCGGTGGTGATGGACGGAGCATCTGAACCAATCAAACACTCATACCCAGTCAACAGATCTGGGTTTAATCCATCCCGGTTCTTTAGCCCACTCTGCCACCCCAGTTCAGACATGGCCATATGCAAATCAGTCTGACCCTGTGCCTCAGGGGAACAGTCCTGCCCGAACTGCCAAGCCATGCCTTCCCTGGACCGGAAACAGGCTTCCTAGGACCGGTTTCTGGCATTTCAGCCGTCTTCAGCCAGGCTTGCTTGAATCCAGTGGCAAAGTGAGCAACTTTCTAAAGGTGGCGTTTTCAGAATTATGACTTAAAATCTGACTTTTCTTTAAAGAGGATTTTAAATGGCAATTCATTTGAGTGTCCGTACAGTAGTAAATACCGGCTTTAGGAGTTTTTTCACGAGTTAGACATATCAATCATATACCCACGTCTGCCTTTTAAATACCATGCACCCTGCCCAATGGGCTTTTAGGGCCCAACTTAGGGGTGGCTTTTATGTATCAAAAAGGAAGGTTTGTGCCTGGCAAAAGGTGTATTTTGCCAGGTCAAAATGGCAGTTTAAACTGCACTACAGGTTGCAAATAAATTAAGAGTGCCAATTAGGTGTAAGACAATTTTATCATGTTTGATGAAGAGAGTACTGGCTAGCAGTGGCAAAGTGCACAGAACCCTAATACCAACAAAAACAAACTCAGCAAAACAGGAGGAGTGAAGACAAAAAGTTTAGGGAAATATCACACAAAGGATGTCAGGTCTTACACTTGGTTAATCTGCAGGACACTTTTGTTTGGGATCCATGTTGGCTCCTTTTCAGCAATTAAAGAGGACAGTAGTATGCAGTATTGCTTGTAAAACAGTCTCCAGTAGTCTCGCTCACCAGTAAGGCCAGGCTTTAGTTACTTGGTCATCGCCCGCCTCTCACAGCTTCATTTCACATATGATGATCAGGATTATCCGCTGGAAAATATCCAGTTCTGCTGGGTTAGCTGCCAACAGCATATGCCTTGTGTCTCTTGTATGTTAAAGTGCAGAACTTTTCTTACACTGGTCGGTTGATCTTTTTTTCGTAGCAATTACGTGATGCTCAATAAGATAATGCAAAACGACCTGATCATTCTATATTTCAGAACCTGTATGTCTCATGAAGACCTTGCCAGTTTGGTCCATAGAAGTTCTATGTGGATGAAACATCCTGCCAATGTGATTTGTCTTTCATTGCCCTTTAGTAATTTTCCCTGTTGGAGCCTGAGACCAGCTTATCTAAAGCATAGTCATCATTTTGGTTTTTAAAAAGCTCCAATTTTCTCTGGTTGCATTTTACTGTTGGAAAATTAAAAGACCCAAAGTTTCGCTTTCAATCAAGAACGTTGAAGAAGTGTTTTCGCCAGCGTCTACATTTCTAATAATCTTCTGTCCCTGCACGTTTGGTGCATTATTCACCCCACTTACTGTAAGATTTTGATCAAGTGCAATGCACTTACTTAGTGTTATAACTTAGGACACAAAATTTTATAGCAAATTTCATAACGTAATTGAAAGTAATTTTGTTTTTGTGCTCTTAAAGAAACCATGCCCTGCATTTACTTTAGTTTTTATGTGGTAGACAAGTGGTTATTAACCTTTTAACTTCTGTAGACCCCCACTTAATCATTATTGGAATCCGGGGACCCCCACTGATTCATTGTGATCCGTAGACTCCCACTGAGTTATTACTGGAAGCCAGGGACTCCGGCCTAAGAGTTTACAATGTTTTTTTTATATATAAACAACTTCTATCAGTTTTTTAATTGCCACAGCGTGGCTAGCAAGATCTAGGCACAAGTTAAACATGTAATTACTCATATACAGATAAACCATCGAGCAAGCAAGGATCTATACATAGATGAGTTATTGATTCTCTTCGGTCTACGTTGTGAGTGTTGCGGGTCACAGGTGCAACCACTCTATCCATACCCACCCATAGTTTTGGAGACAACCTCTTGCCTCAACCACCACCCTCTCCTGTTGGATGCACCAGTCACCTTCACGTCGCCATTTTGCGAGGGTGGGGGTTTCACCATTTTGCTGCAGTGTTGCTTTTAACGACCAGGATGGCTGTACTCCGGAAGGCCTTCTCGGCTCTGGTGCCTACGGCGCCCTCCGGTATCCCCAGGAGGATCAGGTTGGGGGATAGGGAACCCGCCCACCCCAGGACCTCTGTCAGTTCTCCCACCACTGCCCCCAAGTAGGTTTGTATTAGAGTGCAAGACCAGACTATATGGAAGAAGTCAGCGGACGCAAATGCGCATCTGTGGCAGGTGGCATCAGGCGTTTTACCAGCTGTGTGTAGCCGTAAGGGGGGGAAGGTATGCTACTTGAAGGTAGTAAGTCTGTATGAGTCTCAATCTGGAGGAGATAGTGAGTTAGCAGGGAGTCATTAGGGCGTCGTGACAGTCCTCTTCCTCCAGTCATCCTACCCAGCCCTCCCACTTGGTCCGTAGGTGACAGTGAGCCGGGGTAATTTATTATGGGAGTGTGGTAAAGTTGTGAGATGCCTTCACTTCCTATGTTACTCATTAGGATTTTTTCCTTAAAGTGAATTAAACTTTGGCAGGTGTTCTGGGTTGCGTAATGTAGGTATGAAGGGCGTGCCGGAACTGAAGGTATTCATACAATTGGGAATTTGCGAGGGCAAAGGAATCCTGTAGGCTGGCGAAGGAGCGCATGCAAGTCTCCAACCGCATGTCCCCTAGGCAGACCTGGGAAAGCTATACAGGGAGCAAGTTTGGTAATCCCACAAATCGGACAGCAACAACTAAATATACTTCAGTACGCTGATGACCTGGTGATTCTTGATCACACCTGAGAAGGTTTACAAAGAGGGTTGAATGCACTAAACAACTACAACCTGGAAAACGAACTTGTGGCCAACCCCAGTAAAAGAAAAGTTGTGGTGGTTGGTAAACACCTGAAGAAAACCGGTTTAAAGTGGAGACTGGGTAACAACAGCATTACCACAGAAAGAGCATATCAATATTTAGGAGCATGGCTGAACGACAAAGGCAAGGCAACCTTGCAACAGGCCAAGACGCAACCCAAAATACAAGCCACCATTTACGCTCTCTGCAATCTCCATGGCAAAATATATAGCCCTACCATAAAACCCATCGTGAGAATCACAAAATCAAAACTCCTTGTGGTTGCTGGGTATGCATCACAGGCATTCCCAGGTAAGATGAAAAAGATGATGGAAAAAGCTCTGTGCCCGTGTTACAAAAGTCTTTTTAGGCTCCCCCAGTACACAAGAAACGCCCTGATTCGGCTTGAGTTTGGCCTTGTACAACAAAAAATACGAATGCAGGAGCACCCTGGTTAACACGGTTGGACGACAAAGGCTCAGAAAGGATCCCTTAAGGAGGCATCGAGAACAATATTTGAGGGGTTGTCGAACCCATGGCAGAAATACTGCCTGGAGACAGTGGCAGAGTTGGCCCTATCTACAGCATCCTGGTCACAAGAAGGTCTAAACTAACATGCAATAAAGAGGGTGCTAAAAAATTACACCAACCAGATATCAAGGAATGAAGATATAACAAGACTGAAGGTAAACAGAGGTCTGGCCGGCCTAAGTAAAGCATATGAGTCACATAAAATCCAGCCATACATGAACAGTTCTCTAGGAAGGAAGTGTTTGAAGGAAATTCAATGGGCGCCTCTAGTCCCCCTACCAATAAAAGAACTGAGCCAGGCTTGGAAATCATTGAACAACATAGTCAGTTGCAGGCTGTGTAATTATAGGGATGAATCATTGGTACATCTACTATGCTGCTGCCTTGCATTACTACAGCATCGACGTATTCTGTTCCTGAGACAAGTATAGAGTCTTCACACCTGGCAAAATTTGCCAAATATATGAACATGACACGAATGGCCCTAATCAGAAACAACACAGAGGAAAAACTGTGCCTCGCATGAACTGAAAATTTATTTTGCTTGAAAACCCAGGGAATACAGACCTTTGCTAATATTTAATAAAATATAAAAAAATGTATAAGAACAAGGCCACATTTTAGATATGGTCTGGTATTATTGACCAAACGATAGTCTTACATTTTTATATACGTTTAGATAAATGTTTTATAATGTCGTGAGATACGTATTTTATTGTAATTCTAAATAAATCACTGCAATTTTGCAAAGATTCTAAGTAGTTATGCAAAAATAAAAATTCATACTCTCAAAAAAATGGCCCTTAGATGGGACATCCCAATGGAGTCCCAAGTCTGGAAGCAGGCAAGTGACGCCACTTCTTTCATCCAGGTGCCGTACCATAGCGGGGTTTGTTGTGTGAGTTTGGCATTCTACTGCACATGGTGCAAGACGGCATGGCAGGTTAACCATGGGCATCTGAGAGGGGTTCGGGGCTCTGTATAGCAGTACATGCTGAGTAGGTAAGCCTAACCGTCCAAGTTCTAGCTTATAGGCCGACCACCCCGTTAAACACTCGTGGGCCACGAGGAGTTGAGAAGCAAGGTGATAGAGGTACAGATTAGACATGCCCAGACCACGAGTTTTCATATATTTGAACCGCAAAACAATACACAAAATAACAAACAGCAAACAAAAACCCAAATGACATATTTTATTGAATTCACAAAAAATATAAAATACATTAACCACAATTTTAATCGGAAGGTTGGAGCTTTTCTAAATTCAATTTAGGTCACTTATTATCCATACAATAATAACAGTCTGACTATACTAACTTTTTAGCCTCCACTTTCAAATTCCTCTATGTTTACAGAATTTTTAACATATTCATCTTTATATTTTATTAATTCATTTATTTTTTACTTTATTAATCTGTTCATATTACTACATTTTTTAAGCCGTCGCAGACCCCTCGAATATTGTTATGTTGCAGAGGTATGACTTTTAAAGGAGAGGTAGTGATCTTTGGAATGAGGTATGGTCATTTGTAGAGATACAATAATAGGGATTATGACAGACATGCATGTGACGTAGAGCAGGCTGTGCTCAGAGAAAGGAGGCATGCAGACGATGGAAAGGAAGAAGACCGTCATTTGAAAGAAAGGGGAGTCGACTATTGGAGTTCTGAGTCAAAGTCAGTTTTCATGCAAGGCTTTCTGTGAATGCTATTAGAGACTGCATGCTGTGCCTCCATTTCAGGTTTTCCAACAGTCTTTCCAGTTCCTCTCGGTCTTGGAACTTTTTTGTTTTCCCATTCAGGGCATCTTGGCCAGGTTCGGGAGACCGTATCTAATGTTTGTTTCCATGAGGGTGGAACTTAATTTTTAGGAATTTCTTACAAATCCTATTGTTCTAATAAGAACATATGCTGCAAAAGAGATTCTTTGAGTCTTGTACTTATCCAGTTCATGTTTTTTAGATGTTTATAATATTAGGCTTACAGGTCTGTGCCGCAGGAGGCATGCTATTATTGGTCAGGGTCACTTGAGGTCTTTATTAGTATCTGAAATTTGTGTGCTCTTTCAAATTCCAGAAAGGGGCTAAAACTCCAGTTCCAGCAGCATTGATATGAAAGTTGAAAGGAAATGGGTCATATTTTGGCCCTCTTCCATTTCTGTGAACCTAAAAAAGGATGTTCTATAATTCGTAACCTCAATCAGCTGATTTCATGAATTTGTTTCCCAGAACGTTTATTCTTTTGTTCGATTTGTTCAGCTAAATCTTCAAGGTGGTGATCTCTCCTTGGAGTGATTTGAGTTTATTAGTTTTCATGGTGAAGAGCTCCACTGTTTAGCTGGAATGTTTTTTAGTTCCCACATCATTGATTCAATTATTGCAGTGGATATATTTGGAGCTCCAGCTCGAGATGTCTCCCTTTTAATGAAGTGGGTGTCGGTGCTTCACACTATCAAATTATATGGACCAGGGCTGTGTGAATCCCAAAGGACGACTGCCTAAGTCAAAATAAAGTAACACCCACAGGAAAATCCACATAGGACGAGATTCAATTTCCAAACCATAAATGTTGATTTGGAATTCAGAATAGTTTTAGAAGGCCAATGGTAGTTGGTAAATCAATTGAAATCCGTATTCAATATCTATATAAATCCAAGAAAGGGTCTAAGTATCAAAGTGGCAAGAGGGCTGGCATGAAGCCTGTCGCTGACCAAAACAGCACATTTTATAGGCTTTGAAGAGTAGACCACATTTTGCATGGTGTGAAGTGGCACCATGGAGCGTACTAATAAAAGTTAAATGACAAAAATCAGTCAATATTACAGAAATTGTATTTCATAAAACAGACTTAAATTAACAAACCCTGCTAAATTAATAGACAATGAGTATTTCTCACCTACATACAAAAGGAAATAACATTGCACTACTAAACAAAACATTTGAAAATGAATAAACAGTGCAGTTGTGGCCGCAGGCAGCATAAGCCTTGAACATCTGAATCATTACAAGAACGTCTCCGACATGGCTTCCTCCAAGGCACAGTAGTTTATATATTGCAAAAAAACACCATTATGGAAAAGATCACTTTTTCTTCTATTTTATGAAAACACAGAATGAGAGGGGAAAATCATGCATGCAGTGCCATATTTAAATGACACGATTCTTTAGCTGTCAGTGCAACCAGAACAGAGGCCCAGTAAATTATGTTTATGGCCTACATCTGCTAACCTAAAAATTAGCATTCTTTTTTTTAACTGTTTAGGTCTCGCCTAGAATAAGCATCCGAAGGATGCGTCCAGGCGGAGACTTATTGCTGCCTGTCTCGGGGGAATGAAGGACAAGAGGGTGTTACGAGCTTGAAAGCCAGATTTGGGTGCTCGAACGCGCACGTTCCGTCCCGCGCCGTGCACATCCCTCCGATGTCTTAAAGTTGGCATACATGCGCGCGCATATACACAGACAGACACTCGCTCGCACACCCCCCCCCCACCGCACCACACACACACATACACGCAGGCAGGCACACACACAGGTACAACACACGCAGGTACGCAGTGCACCCCCCCCAAGGGCTTACATACATACACACACAAACGCGCGCACACACACTCCCAACCTTGCTCACCGGGCACATGCAGGGCTTCCATCACTGGGGGGGCGGGCACAGTCAATGTGCCCCGACGCCCCCCCCCCCCACCGGCTCCTCTCGTCCTGTCCCTCCGTGTCCAGACTTGGCAGCCCGCTCCGTTGTTTCTCCTCCCCTTCAGGAAGTTCGTGCGTGTCACGCCTCTTCTTTCTCCCGGCCGGAAAACCTATTTGCGTGTCAGGCCTCGTTCTGAACAGCTGTCATTCAGAGCGCTGCTCCAGCGACTTCCGGCCCCCTCTGCTGAACGCTGGCTATAGTGCACTTCTGCAGCCTCCCTCGGGAGTCGGGACGTTAGTTGATGGGGGCAGTCTAGTACACAATTGTCCCTCAGCGCTGGGAGGCTGGCCTGTGATGTCAATGTGCTCATGACCGCTGGACGCTGAAGGGACAGGAAGGGAATGTTCCTCAAATTGCTTGGATTAGTGCCAGCAGCATTTGCCGTGTGCTTGGCCTGCAGCTCCCGGGTGCCTGGCGTTCTTCCGTTATATATACTCGGACAGTCGCCCCTCTCTCCAGCCCCCTGCCTGTCTCACCCAGGGGAGGCCCCCCCCTCTCTCCGATCTTCCCGGCCACACCCTGTGCTATAGCGTCTCGCCATCCCCAACCATCGACCGGCTCACCCACCACGCGAACCCGGCCCCACCTCTCAAGCTCTTATTGCCGTGTCCAAGCCTTCACGCGTACGCCCCTATCCACGACTTCGCACCTATCCTTCCTTGGATCGCCCTCCTCCCTTCTGCCGCTGTTGGCACCTCACAGACGACGTCCTTGCAGACCCCGCATTGACCCCCCAGCGCCCGCAGCATTGAACCGCCTCCCAATCTGGCCCGGAAGGATGAAGGGCCCGTGCACTAGGCCTATCCCTCCGCACCCCCCCTCCCCTCCACCACTGCTCCTGGCACAGTAAACTCGGCACCCCGGTGGCAGCTCCACTCTCGGATCCGCCCTCCCCCTACTGCCCCTATTTATCTTTCGCTAGACCCCAGAAGCCCTGGTCCATCTTGCGCGACGTCCTCATCTGCCTTCCACCCATTATACATTCTTGACTCCGTGGATGCCCAGAGCCGCGGCCTGTAACCCACGTGTTGACAGCCGCCTGCTCTAGTCCCTTCTTAACGACCAGACCAGACAGCTCTTCCCCCTGGGCCCCGTCCTCATATGTGTACGGCGCGAGACCCTAGCAGAGCATTGAAGCTTTGAGGCCGCCAGCGTTGTGCCATGCTTGCCTCCCCTCTCTCTACCCACCCTTGTGCTCACTTTAACTGCCCATCTGTGTCCCCCTGCCCCCGTGGGCACATTGCTCGTGCCATTGTCCTAAATGCCCCCAAACACTCTTCCTAGCAACACTGCTTCCGATTTTAACTTTCGCTTATTGCCCTCGCCCCGCCTCTGCCAGGAGTAGGATCCTCACTCATTGAGAGGCAGACGTCTGTCACAAACAATTCCCCCCTGAGCCCCCTAACTACCCACTTGTTCTGTATCCCTGTTGCGCTGACCCATGCCTCCTTATTTGACTACCAGGGTGGGGGGGAGGGGGTCCCGAACTCCTTGCCGGCACTTCTCAAGCTCCCTGCACCCCTGCCCCCCCCAACCCCGCCTCCCTTATCTACCGCTCACTGCCATGCCTGGTTGGGCCGGCTCCGCCCCCCACTCCCCCGTAATCCGCCAGCCCTTAGTACCATAGGTGGCCCTCCCTGTTCTCCTCATCTTCCAAATTCCTTTCCTGTGATGACTCCCTCTTTCCTGTCCCTACCCCCTCCGCTGTATCTTCCCTAGCTGCCTGCGTTGGTGCCCCCTCTTGCTCCCGACCAGAACCACGCATTCCCGAACCTCCCCTGCGCGCCCCAACACTTCACAAGCAGGCACCCTTTCCCTGGCGCCATTCCCTGCACACCTTTCCCAAGGCCCGCTTCTCCCATCCTTCACACCTACTTTCATGTGCTCGGCCTCACCCCTCTGCTGTTACTCTTGTTACCCGAGCACCATGGTAACCATGCCCAATTCCGACGTGCGCAACTGCCCCACCGGACATCGAGCCGACCCTCTCTTGTGCGCAATGCCTTTGTCACCATTACTTGGAAACTCTGCAATGTCCTCGCCCGCGCGCGGTACTAGCCCCTCAGACCACACCGTATCCCAACCGCCAAGAGCCTTGTATCTGCCCACCCAGAGCCCTACCCCCCTATCTCCCCCATCCTCTGCCGCCCCCTGCGCGGTTATTGTACTTTTTGCTCCTTTGCCACTTACACACCTGCCGCCTCCACCCCCCCCATCATATACCGTTCGCTGCCTCCTGTATCCTGTTCGTTCTTCATTGCCACATGTCCGTCCTGAGGCCCCCATGCCCCCTTTTTTCCTCCACCGCTCCGTCTATCCTATGCTAATCTTAAGTTATTTAGACGAGAACGCTAAGGGCCTAGTAGCGAACCAGTTATTTATACACGTGCATTTGTTCTTTATGAATGCAACCTACGCCCGTGCTAAGGGACAAGGGCTGCAAACTGCGCGAGGTGGCGCTTTCCGTGGCCACAATGTATAGCGCTTCATATTAAATTTCTACTCTTTGTAAATTAAGGCAAATCAATGAACTGCGACTTGGTCTGTCAACCTCGAGAAGATCAAAGAGTGAGTTAGCTTATGGGCCAGTTTATTGCCTATGAAATCCCTGTATGTGAGTTACATTTGGGGCCTTCCTTCGAAAACAGAGCCCCCATTACCGAGAACGAGCCCATCCCATCTTGTTAAGCCACTCTTCGATCCTCAGCCCCATGACACTAAGGGGCATCTACTACCCAGCCCCCATCTCCGTAACCTGGAAAATCAGCCTCCAACCCTTCAACTCCGTCCTCCTAGGGGGCACCTCTCCACACTTATCCAGCAATCCTGTCTTCCTCGACTCACAGACTAAGACCCCTGGCTCACATCCCCAACCGCCCCTTGCATATCCTTGCCCCCCCCCCCACCCCACCCTCGTGGAAGAGCACACCCTCTACTTCTGGCCCCTCTGGCCACAATCCCTCCCTGCCCTTCCTTATTCTTTCCTTTTGCCCGAGCCCTCCTGTGGGCCCCCCTCCCCAAGGCTTCGCACCTGACCTGCTCGTGCTCGACCTCACCCCCCCCGCTATTCTTGTTGCCTGGGCACTCTGACACCCTGCCCCATTGTTCCTCATGCCACAGTCCCGCAGAACGCCGCCTCGCCCTCCGCTGTGTAGGGGCCAAACCCCCACCGTCCTGTGCCATTAAAGCCCGCGCCACGGACCCCAGCGCCCCCGCCCACTCCACAGAAGTCCCCTTGCCCCGTTCATTGCTTGTTGATATTGCGGGGAGTCTTTAACTTGTTGCTCCCACGCCTCCTTCCATTTCATAATATTGCACACTCTCTTATGGCGTCCCTTCCTTTACTTGTTCCTCTGCACCCCCAGCCCCCGCAAAGTCCCCCCACCCTTGCTACCCCACACATTCTCTTCTGTAACCACTACACTGCAGCCCACCCTAGATCCATCCCTCCCTCCCCCAACCTCACCTCGCACTTTGTCGACGCTGCACCTCTTCTCCTGCCAAAATTCCCTGGAGAAAGAGGGCCTTGTGCCCAGTGCCCACCCTTAAATAGCCCTTATCTTCCTACCACATTCCTACCTTAAATTTATGGCTGAGCTGGCCCAGCCCCAATGCTTGGTGGGCCCGCTCGCCTCAGGGGAGGATGAGAACCTCCCCTAATGCTGTCCACCCTCACACACCGCACCCTCATATACCGCACCCTCACACACACCGCACCCTCACACACACCGTACCCTCACACACACCGCACCCTCGCACACCGCACCCTCGCACACCGCACCCTCGCACACACTGCACACTCACACACACCGCACCCTCACACACACCGCACCCTCACACACCGCACACACACCACGCCCTCGCACACACACCGCACCCTCACACATCGCACCCCCACACACTGCACCCTCACACACTGAACCCTCACACACTGCACCATCACACACCGCACCCACACACACCCCGCACACACCCACACACTGAACCCACACACACACCGCACCCACACACACACACACACACACTCTGCACCCTCACATACACACTCTGCACCCTCACACACTCTGCACCCTCACACACAACTTATCTGTTATTTTCTTCATTCATTGCAAAGTTTACTCCCTTTAAGATCTGAACACAGCTGCCTGGTCCTGTTTATGGCTAATGGATCATGTCTGCAGCCACACTGCACCCTCACACACACCGCACCCTCACACACCGCACCCTCACACACCGCAACCTTACACACACTGCACCCTCACACACACTGCACCCTCACACACACTGCACCCTCACACACCCCGCACCCTCACACACCGCACCCTCACACACCGCACCCTCACACACACCGCACCCACACACACCGCACACACCCACACCCATACACTGTACCCACACACACACCGCACCCACACCGCACCCACACACACACACCGCACCCACACACCACACACACACCATACCCACACACACACCATACCCACACACACTCTGCACCCTCACACACACTGCACCCTCACACACTGCACCCTCACACACTGCACCCTCACACACTGCACCCTCACACACTGCACCCTCACACACTGCACCCTCACACACACTGCACCCTCACACACTGCATCCTCACACGCTGCACCCTCACACACTGCACCCTCACACACACTGCACCCGCACACACACTGCACCCGCACACACACTGCACCCTCACACACACTGCACACTCTGCACCCTCACACACTCTGCACCCTCACACACTCTGCACCCTCACACACTCTGCACCCTCACACACTCTGCACCCTCACACACTCTGCAATGGAACATACACTCCAAATACCACTCAGTGCCACATAATTATATGCAACATAATTGCACACCTCATACTTACACTCTACTCAATGCAACATAAATACACTTTATCTATCTGTCTATCTATCTATCGCCCTCACTCCCTCCCTCTATCTATCTATCGCCCTCCCTCTATCTATCTATCGCACTTACTCTATCGCACTCACTCTATCTAGCTATCGCATCACTACAGCATCACTCAGCCCCACCACAGCATCACTCAGGGGCACCACAACATCAGTATGCGCTACCACAGCATCACTGAACGCCACAGCATCACTCGTCACCACCACAACATCACTCGGCGCCACCATAGCATCAATATGTGCAACCATTCAACAACAACTGGTTCAAATATGTTCTCTCAATGTTTCAAGCTTTATTACAAATGTCACAAAAAAAGTTAATATTTCACTTCTGTTCTTGGATTTCCGTCACAATAAAATACAATGAACATACTCTTTAAATATTTTCAAAAGCTATTGCCATTATAAATTACAATAACTTTTATTTCAGTATTAATTCTTAAAAAAATTAAAAGCCATTTTTTTTGTAATATCAATACATCTAAGTCACGTAAATACAACACATATTGCATTACAAATGCTATAGGTGTCACATTTGCGAAAGCTAAAACTATTGCTATTGTAAATGACAAAGCTATTAATTTCGCTGTTTTCAAAACCAACACATAAATAAAAACTTTGTCATTTACAGTACCAATAGCTCAAACTTTCCTAATGCGAGACCTATTGCATTGCAAATGTTTGTTTTATTAAACTTTGTCATTTACACACTGTTGGCCATGAAACATTACTTTTATTTCAAGCAATCACTCAGTGCTCATAGCCATTCCTCTGTTGTAGATAAATCTGGTGGTATAGTTATAAGCGTACTGCCTAAGAGTTCAATAGGAGTAGGGCGTGTGTTAAATGTACTAAACGAACTAACAATCCCAGTCGTAGCTGTGTGTGAGCTTTGTGTAGGGTGTATTTGTAGATAGATTTGTGTGGGATGACAGGGGCCCAGTCATGGCAGTACCGAATGCATGGATAGAAGCCGTGAGGGGAAAGCAACTTGTGCTACCTTCCTATGATCTCCAAATGCTGCGGTAGCGGTGTCAAGACTTATCCCTTCCCGTATGCTGTTATTGGATGGGTAGTTCTCTTCAAAGAAGCTTGCCACTTTTTCCTCCCATTGTTCCGCTAAGGGTTTCCTATAGCTACTGTTATACTCCCCTAATCTCATATCAACTACTTCCACCAGTGACCAATTTCTCCACCTCCTTTTTCCAGTGACTATGCGGTGGGCCAGCGGGACACTTACAATGAAGCACTATGTCCCTACAGGCTAAACCTAGGGCCAGATCGAGAAACCTATTGCCAGCCTTGCTTTATGGGCTTCAGTTGTACAGACCTAGTAGGCAAATCTCTGCAGTATGGCGTCCCTGGTTTTTTAACGTTTCTCTCTAACTCTGCTGCGACCGCCGCCCACAATCTGGTGATCACTGGGCAGTTCCATACAGTGTGTGCGAAGTCGGCATCAACTTTCGCACATCAAGGGCAGCTCAAGTCGCAAGTGTTCATCATGATGTTTAGTTCAGGAGCAGTGAGAAATGCGGCGTGTAAGTATATAGCTGTAAATTTGAAGCAGGTGTTTCTGGAGAAGAGTGTAAGTATGTTCGAAGGTCCTTTCTCATTCCTTTCCTTGAAACAGCTGGCCTATAATGATCTCCCACCTGGTATGTGAGTGTGGTAGGCCGTCCAAGGCATACCAACCCTTTTTTAGGTCTTGCTCTCGAGACCTATTGTCATCGAGATGCCTCTCAAGGGAGACAGACCGGGGCACGCGCAGATTCTCGCGGATTCTGCTTTGTGGACGTGCACGTGAGACGCGCCTGCCACAAAGCGTGCGCAGCTGGCGCGAGCCAATCAGGGTCGAGTCAACAGTGTGAACGCGCCCCGGAAGACGCGGCAGCACTCAGCAGATCAGACCTCTCCAGAGACACATGGAGAAGCGCAACCACCGGGTCACTCCAGAGACACATGCACAACCACAGCCATCAGACCACTCCGGAGACAACAACCCTCTGTTTCGTGAGCGGGCGGCGCCATGTGGCAGAAGCTTCACTCTACATTCACCTCCGGTGCCCGACAGCGCCACTGCCCATCTCGCACCCACCACCGCCCCGTCCCACACCACCACGCCCCATGTAATTTTATTTATTACTAGCTTTATGCGTTTTTATATAGCGCAGACTTTAGCCGTAGGTGTCAGAGCGCTTCACAAAAGGAACAGGACTGATATAAGAGAACATTACAAGTGAACAAATTACAAAAGCAAAAGTTACATTACATGAGGCAAAAGTCACAAAAGGAACAGGACTGATATAAGAGAACATTACAAGTGAACAAATTACAAAAGCAAAAGTTACATTATATGAGGCAAAAGTCACAATCGTGAGTGAACCAAGTACAAGGAGGGAAAACTGACATGTGTGCAGGTTACAAAAGCGTACAAAGTACAAGTAGAGGTGTCATACTGCAATAAATGGAGGACACTCAAATACAAGAACAAACATTACATAGGCAATGGTGGCACTCTCCACCACTCCCGCGCTGAGGATGAGCCCCCCACCACCGCATCCCAAAAGCAGAGCCCCTTAAATTCGTCTCCACGACACAGTAGCCCCTGTTGCCCACGCAGCAAAGCGCCCTTCCCCGCAACTTCAGTACACCCCGGCATCCCCACAACACCCCCGACCACAGTAGCAGTACCTCTGCGGCTCCCACCTCCGAGTCCTCTGCAAACCGCGGCACGCCATGTATCCTTGCCCCGGCGGCCCCCTCCCTGGGCTGCACGGCCTGTGCAGCACACACAGACCTGAGCACGGTGAAGCCTGCAGGCGGCGCCACTGGGCACGAGCCGCAGACCACGGCAATGTGCACGCCCACAATGCGTGCGCGTCTTTCCCACTCCTCCCCATTCAAGCAGCAAGCTGCCCATTGTATTCTTTTTTTCTTTACGTTTTTTTATTTATGCGTTTTAATATAGCGCAGACTTTACCCGAAGGTGTCAGGGCGCTTTACAAAAGGAACAGAACTGATATAATAGAACAAATCAAGTGAACAAATTTCAAAAGTTACATTACATGAGGCAAAAATGACACTCGTGAGTGAACATAGTAAAGTGATAGCAAACGGTGCAGTACAGGAGGAAAAAGTGACATGTGTGCAGGTTACAAAAGCGTGCAAAGTACAAGTAGAGGTATAATACTGCAATAAATGGAGGACGCTCAAACACAAGAACAAACGTTACATAGGCAATGGTGGCACTTGTGCAAGTATCGAAAGCAAACAAAAAGTTCGAGGTAGCAAACTGCGTGAACGCGCTTCCCACAAGCAGATTATGGTCTGTGAACGTGCTTCACATGAACAGCTTTTGCGCGTTCATTCAATTAGAGTGCTCCTCTCTGGAAGACCTACTGTGTTAATTATAGGTCCTTTCCGGGAGAGGTGCTATAAGTTAGCAGCGTGGGGCGCCTGTCGGCATGCTGTGATAATGACTTTCTTTGTTTTTACATGCTGAGCAGCAGTTGATCTGCTGTTCGATATGGCTTTAGGTCAATAAAAAATGCTTTGTGGCGTGGTCCGCATTGATGGTGCCATATCATTTTTTTAAAAAAATACTTTGAGCCATGTTGCAAAGCAGCTCGACTGCTGTACAGCATGTTAAAAAAACATTGACAAAGTCAATAGATTTTCACATAAGCAACACCAATTCTTGTTTTATTACGTTTTAGGGCGTGGTTGAACAGTTTTTAAAAGTGTTTATGCCACTATCTGTTTGAGCTCGTGTTCATTGCCTTCCAAAGTGCTGATCTTGGTGGTTGAATCAGACTAATCTCTCTTCCATGTCATCTTCATTTGGTGCCACATATTAGCTCATATGCACACACAGAATAACTTATTTTTCTTATGAGCCTTGTCACACCCAGGCAAGAAAGCATATTAAGAATTCATCATTTGCGGACTGATTATTCATAGTGCTGTTTGGAGAGCCCAGAGGACTGATCCGCCTATCACTTCAAACACCAGCCAGCGTGTGCTTTACTCTCCGGTTCCCACAGATGGTAGATATATACCCAGTAGAGAGTGTTTAGGGTAGAATGATCTATCCTCAAGGCTGAGCGCAAAATCAACTTGGAAACATCAAGGTTTCTTATCCATTGTTCATCAATTTATTTATCCAGTTCCAAATTTTCAACAGAATATTAATCCATCAAGTGTCAACATCGTTTCTTTGTGTGCATAATGAGATTCTTATGTCACAATGTTGATGTTAAAATATCCTTGTTACTTCACCCAATGCATTTCGGGTCATATACATCTGACCCTTCGTCAGGGGTCTGCAATAAGGGACAAACATGACCATATTAGTCACTCCTGTACAATGAAATGCTGAACATCAACATCAATTATATATGGTCAAAAAACATGTAATGAAAATATGAATACTGTTCACCTGGAAATTGTGCCTTAAAATAAACAAAACTATGCCATGAGATAAACAAAAGTAAGTCGTGACAAGCAAAATCTAACATCTTTGACCCACACTATGCTCAATACGTTAACTCGATTTCAAAATATGTACACCCTCCTCATCAGAGCAACGTGCATGTATTCAAAGACCCAAAATAATATGCCAAGACAAATAATCGCAATGATTCGCGTTGGTAAACTTACGGAAATGCGGACGCCACAGCGCCTCGAAGAATTTCAATGCTATCAAGACCCATGTACAAACAGGATTGTTATTGGTTGAACAAGAGTCATGTGATCGCGAATTGAACCAATGGGTGAGCGAATATTACCAGAGGCCCCCACCATGTGACATGAGTGTAATGGAATCAAAACACAACGCTGCAGACAATCATTGTCGTGGGAGACTATTGCCGCGATAATTTAAATCGGGAACAGCATGATACAAAATAAAATGATATTACCATGTCCTCTTGAAAATGAATGTGCTAATACTCAGCCTGAATACATGCAAATGTAAAATAACATACTGATTAGAAGGGAACTGCGGGGATCAGAGTCATTCACAAGTCAATGTAATATATGCCAACAGAGTCATAAAAAGCAAGCATGTTCCACACGATCATTAAGACCAATCGGCTGGTTCGAATTAAATTTTTTGATCCAGAAGAATTCTGCCCTTAGTCTTTGTTTCACAGGGTCCATGTCTTGGCGTGGCAAGATGGTCTCCAGAACCAAAAACTTTAATTGTGAGATTTGGTGTCCAGCTTCTTTCCAGTGGCATGCTAGAGAGGATTTTAAGTTGACAAGCCTAATATTGCTTTTGTGTTCTGTGATGCGAACTTTAATTTTTCTTTCGGTTTGCCCAACGTAAATCTTGCCACATGGGCATTTGATGGCGTAAATACAGTTCGACGTGTCACAAGTACTGGTGCGGCATAACTCAATGGGATATCCTTTGGTAGGATGCATGATGATGGTGCCGTTATTACGTTGTCACAATGGATACAATTCAAACATTTTAACATTCCTTTCCATTTGTGTTTCTCCTTTTTTGGCGTATTCAACAGTTCTTTAAGATTTTTTGATCTTTGAAAAGCCAATGTTACCTTTTCACTGTATAGGTTATTCAAATCAGGTTCATTTTGAATAAGATGCCAATGTTTATTGATGGTACGTTTAATTTGACATAATTCCGTTGAGTATTTCATTACACACACAGTTTTTTGTTTGATCGTTTTTACTTTAGACTCAAGTAACTTTTCTCTGTTGGTTTTGTTTACTTTATCCAAAGCATTCTGCAAAACATCTGAAGGGTAGCCTCTCTTTTCATACTTCCTGGTTTGTAACTGCAGTGCAATTTGTAAATCCTCTGTCATGGACGTAATCCTTTTTAGTCTGATATATTGTGACGTTGGTAGGTGTTTTTTAAGGGCGTCAGGATGAAAGCTTTGAAATAACAAGCTGGCGTTACGATCTGTAGGCTTATGAAAAACTTTAGTTTTGATGCATAGTTGGTTAGCATTATTTGTACATCCAAAAATGCAATCATTTCATTAGAACAGGTATGTGTAAACTGGATTCTCGGGTTATGCGAATTTAATGAGACAATGTTCCTTTCCAATTGTTCCTTAGGTCCTTGCCAAATCAAAAAAATATCATCGATGAAGCGTTTGAACAACCTTAATCCTTTTGTCCAGTTTATATTGCTCAAAATGTGCTCTGTCTCGAATTTGTTCATGAAAATGTTCGCGTATGAGGGGGCCCCCCCAAAACCCATAGATGTTCCATTGGATTGATTGAAAATTTTCCCATTCCATTCAAAATAACTGTGGTACAATGAAAATTGCATTAATTCCAAAATCAAAATTTGTTGGTACTCTTCCAGATCGCTGTTCAATAGACTCCATTCTAGTGCTTCAACACCCTCCTTATGAGGGATGGATGTATACAACGCGATAACGTCAATGGTACATAACCAATATACCTCTCCTGGTTATAGAATTACAGTTTTCAGCATGTTCAAAAAGGCCGTAGTGTCTTTGATGTATATTTCGCTGGTTTGAACTAAGGGTTGTAGAAATTTATCGATGAATTTACCGATAGGTTCCGAGATGGACCCGCACGCCGAAACAATGGGTCTGAATGGCGGGTTTGTGAGACTTTTGTGGATCTTCGGCAACATATATAGCTGCGGTCTTCTTGGAAATTTTAAGTTGAAAAATGCGTGCGTTTTTTGACTGATCCATTTCATTGATTCTCAACCTAAAAAAGCTGAGTATAGGGCTGCCATAAAAATCTACAAAATGGAGATGAAAACAGCACAAATTCTTTTTTATGAAGGGAAAATCAATGCAGCGGCGAATGCCCCCAGGGAAATTTTCAAAATCGCTAAATCCCTTATTAGGCCTCCGGCTGAGCGTCCCTCTGCTGAAGGCGGCCAAAACCGTTGTAATGATCTGGCCGTCTTTTTTTCTCAAAAAATTCAGGCCATATACTCCTCATTTAACAACACTACGGACGATCCAAAATTCCTCATCACCTCTGATTCCTCTGTTCCTTGTAAGCTGGAGGAAATCCCACTTCTCGACACCCCTGGACTAGACAAACTGATCCCTAAGATCACTTCTGGCTCTCCCAATGACCCAGCACCTCCTCAGACCCTCATCAAGGTCTTGGACGTCGTTCGTCCAGTCATCTTAGACGTTCTTAACGCGTCCATTTCTTCCAAATCTGTTCCACCATCTTGGAAATGTGCGATGGTGAAGGCTTTGTTAAAAAAAACCAACCTCGACCAGAGCAACTGGGCAAACTATCGCCCCATCTCTCTTCTTCCGTGGCTGAGTAAATTGCTTGAGAGGCACGTGAATAACATCCTAATGGACTATTTAGAGTCCAATAGTCTATTGCGTGCCTCTCAGACAGGCTTCCGTCCTCAGCACGGAACCGAAACCGCCCTTCTTGCGGTAACGGAAGAAGCGAGAGCCGTGCTGGATCGGGGAGGAAAAGTCGCCATCATTCTACTAGACCTCAGCGCCGCGTTCGACACGGTTAACCATGCCACGTTATTACATCGTTTGGCGGGCATGGGCGTGTCGGGCGCGGCCCTAGAGTGGCTGGCATCCTTCCTGGATGAGCGTTTTTTTCAAGTCTTTGAGGGTGAAGTGGTGTCTCCCAAACACCCACTTCCCCAGGGCTCTTCCCTAAGTCCTACCCTTTTTAATGCCTACATGGAACCTCTAGACAGGATAGTCCATCCCTTTGGTGTGCGTATCGTCACCTACGCAGACGATACCCAATTGGTGGTCTCTCTAGACCACTCTGAGGGATCGTCCCCCACCTTAGGCCCCTGTCTAGAGGCTGTCGCCAGATGGATGCAATCTTCCTGCTTAAAGCTTAATGGGGAGAAGACAGACATCGTCTTACTGGGCAACCCTTCTCCCTCTGCCCTTGCATCCATCTGGCCTCCATGTTTAGGCTCCTTCCCCGTCCCCAAGTCCCAGATAAAGAGCCTTGGGATCTGGCTCGATAGAGCACTCGATTTTTCGGTCCAGGCTACCAAGACGGCCGCCACCTGTTTTGGGCTAATGAGGATGCTGCGGAAGGTGCTCCCTTTGCTCCCATTCCAGGCGAGGAGGGTTATGGTCCAGGCCCTGATACTCTCCCGCCTGGACTATGGGAATGCTCTTTATATGGGAGCCCCCATCTCCGTTACTCAGAAGCTCCAAATCACACAAAACAGTGCGGCGCGCCTACTCTAAAACATCCCCCGCTGGCAGTCAGCTAAGAACGCCCTGAGGGAGCTCCATTGGCTCCCTGTGGCGGCAAGAGTGCATTTTAAAGCCATGTGTATTTTACACAAATCGTTCCATCGAACGGGCCCTGTAATTCTACACCCTATGGTCACGCCATATGTTCCGTCCCGTTCCCTTCGCTCTTGCACCCTCCAGCTGGCAACGTCCGTCAAAATCAAGAAAGCTCGCTGGGGAGGCCGCTCTTTCTCTCATACAGCGGCGAGACTATGGAACTCTCTCCCGCTCTCTCTTCGGGAACACAACAATCACATGTCCTTCAGGAAGGCCCTGAAAACGCACCTGTTTGCTAACACCTGCTAATCTACCCCAAGCCTGCACTAAGTAATCATTCACAAGCGCTGCGAGGCCTCCGGGTAGCTATGCGCTATACAAGTGCAATTTTCATTTCATTCATTTCATTGACAAGGCATGATCTAGTATATGTTGCAAGACCTGTTGGTACTCTCGCGTGGGATCTCCTTCTAATGGAAGATAAATGTTGCAGTTGTTCACATGGTCAGTAACACTTCTATTGTAAAATTCAGTGTCCATGACTATAAGGGCGCCGCCCTATCTGCTTTTTGAAAAGTGAGGCTTTGATCTTGACTCACATTTTTAAGTGTATTCCACTCTTTAGATGTTAGATTGTTTTTTTTGGGTTTCTTGAAAGAAATTCTTTGTACTTCCGACATCACTGTTCTTTCAAATGCTTCGATTGTTTTGTGCGATGTAGGAGCACAGAATGTACTTGGAGGTTTGAAATCTTGATCCCATGTTGATGGTGTTTGTGTTTGTGTTTGATCCATATCCTTAAAGAAATATCTGAGTTTCAAATTTCTGAAAAATTTAAACAATGCAATTTCCGTCTCTCCTATATTTGATCTGTAAGTAGGTACGAATGTTATCCCTTTGTTTAAAAGATCAATGTGTGACTTGGTAAATTGTTTAGATGAGATATTTATTACTAAGCTGTTTTCTGCATCTGGCTCCTGGTCCTTTTGGCTACCTCCTCTTCGGTTTCTTTTCGACCTCCTGATTGTTATCGGTGGAGCATTGGATGCCGGGCTTATGTCTAAAAAAGACGGTTGTTGTGAACTGGTTTGACTTGTTGATGGTTTAGCTATCTGTTTGGTGATAGTGCTGATTGGTGGTCTTGCTGATGCAATGTCTGAATCCGACACAACGCTTTCCTGTGAAGATGTTGTTTCAGGTTTACGGGTGGATTGTTGTGATTGCTGTGGTTGCCATTTTTTCTGGTTATAGATTTCAGCCCAAGTATAAACTTCTTCGAGCTTATAGTCCAAAGTATCACGTCGGTACTTTCGTACCTTTCTTTCATTCACCTCTTTAGCGTATCTGTCTAACTTTTGATTGATGTCTTCCAGTGTTTTCTCAAGATCAGGGATTTTGTGCATTTCTGTTTTTAGAGTGTTTATTTCTTCCTCAATCTCCAAAAGTGCCTTAGATAGTTCCTCCACAATCAATAAGATGAGGTCCAACGAACATTTGTTTAATATTTGGTACCATTTTTCGAGAAATTTCTTATTGTTCATACATAACATTGGCCTGAGAGCTATCCTGAGTCCCCTGGGAATTCTCTGGTTTTTATGGTAATGAATAAGCGTGGTTGCATGCAACCTTTGATTTATTTCCTTCCTACTTATGTATTCAAACTGTCTCAGTAATTGTGCTGTGGTTGTTTTCTGAGGAGTGATTCGTCTGGTCTCCTGTATGAGCCCATAGATTTCTTGAGCTGCCTCTGTTGTGTAGCCTAAGGTTTCAGCTTTATTTGAAGTTAAGAGTGCTATGTCATCAAGCTGCATGTTTCAAGTTGCGGTGCAGTCAGGGATAGGGTTGACTGGAGTGAACAACTGAAAAAATGTGTAATCCCTGTGCACTCGTAAAACAGGTGAATTACGAGTGCACAGGGATTACACATTTTTTCAGATATATACCCAGGCCACGGGGAGAGCTTGGAGATGTTGCAACTGCAATGTTCTCTCCCGAAGCTCACCTCTCCACCCCCTAAGGCATCATTGGAGCCACTTTACGTCTTACAGTGGCTCTGGTCCCACTATGGTACTACCCAGAATAATTTCTGCCAGTATAACCCCCAGTATTGGCATTTCCTAGGTCTCTGTGTAGGGCTGATTGGAAGTACCGCGGCAGACACCAGCTGCATATGGGTGAGCGCGTATATACCACTCATAAGGTTGGGTGGTGGGATGTGGGTGGGCCGTCCCCTCAGCTCATGCTGCGCTAGTTGATTATGTTGATTCTAGACAGTCACAACGCTTCTTCCCATATTTACAATTCGTGGCCTGATGCTTCAATGAGCACATGGCGGCTAGAAACGGCTCAGTAGGTGGAAAAAGAGGGCACAAAGCAGGAGTGGAATGTAGTGGCTATCTGGAACCTCAGCAGACCATGCCCACCTTTCTTCAACTAATAATGCACTCTAATTGGTAATGCGTACAGCAAATACACCATAACATAAATTAGAATAACATATAAATCATATGTGCATGCTTGGCATCTGACCTGTTCACATTGATGGATTCTGCTGAATGGGCTATAGCTATAAAGGTTTTTTAACTTCTGGCAGCATATTTTATGCTAAAGATTAAGTCAAAACCCAGATGTCATTTGAAGCTAGAGCAACATTCTACACCTACATCAATTAATTTGATAAGTAGACTTTCGGTCCTTGCATTGACTTCAGAGTAATGACTAATGACTACCTGGGCATCTGTGGCTGAAGTGGATGGTTTGTATATGTACCTTTTTCCATGCCTAATGCATCTCCATAGTTTGGAAATGTATTTCAGAGACTGTTCATTATTTTGTATACAAATTAAAAACAAAGTACTTGTCCCGTGAGTCTTTTTAGGAGTCTGCTGTTCTTCCCACTGCAATCTCAGGTGTCACATCTGTGTATTTATTTTCCTTTCTCTATGATTTTGTCCCTGTTTAGGTCTCGCTGAGCCAACGTGCATATGTTGCTCTGCGAGAGAATAGTAAGGGACTTTCAAAAGTGCTCCCAAAGGCTGCAGGCGGATGAGGTACAGTGGATGAGTCAGCCTGCAGCCTTTGGGAGCACTTTCTCGGCTGCTTTGATGTTCTCAGTGAACCGCGTGGCCAATGAGAACACCAAAGCGGCCGCGAAAGTGCTCACCATTTGTCACCCCCTCCCTTATCCCACTTGCTGCTTGTTCCCCCTTAATGTTGTTGCCTTTACTTTTTTTGTATTTACCTGTAAAAATAAAAAAGAAATTGTATGATCTCTTCATGGTTTTGTTTCTAAACTCTATCTATCCATCTATCGGACTCACTCTATCTATCGTCCACACTCTATCTATCTATAGATCGCCCTCACTCGATCTATCGCCCTCACTATCTATCTATCTATCTCCCTCACTCTATCTATCTATCGCACTCACTCTATCTATCGCCCTCACTCTATCTATCTATCTATCTATCTATCTATCTATCTATCTATCTATCTATCTATCTATCTATCGCCCTCCCTCTTATCTATTGCCCTCATTCTATCTATCTTTCACCCTCACTATCTATCTATCGCCCTCACTCTATCTGTCTATCTATCGCACTCACGCTATCTATCGCCATCACTCTATCTATCTCTATCGATCACCCTCACTCTATCTATCTGTCTATCTATCGCCCTCACTCTATCTATCTTTCTATCTATCTATCGCCCTCCCTCTATCTATCTATTGCCCTCCCTCTATCTAGGTATCTATCGCTCTCCCTCTATCTATTGCATCACCACAGCATCACTCAGCACCACCACAGCATCACTCAGGGGCACCACAACATCACTATGCGCTACCACAGCATCTCTGAACGCCACAGCATCACTCGTCGCCACCACAACATCACTTAGCGCCACTCCAGGATCAATCTGTGCAACCATTCAACAATAATTGGTCCAAATATGTTCTCTAAATGTTTCAAGCTTTATTACAAATGTCACAAAAAGATGTTAATATTTCACTTCTGTTCTTGGATTTTCTTCACAATAAAATACACTGAACATAATCTTCACAAAAGTTATTTACAAAAGTTTAAGCTATTGCCATTATAAATTACAATAACTTTTATTTAAGTATTAATTATTTAAAAAAATTAAGTCATTGTTATTTGTAATATCAATACATCTAAGTCACGTAAATACAACACATATTGCATTACAAATGCTATAGGTGTCACATTTGCGAAAGTTAAAACTATTGGCATTGTAAATGACAAAGCTATTAATTTAGCTATTTTCAAAACCAACACATAAATAAAAATCTGTGCAACCATTCAACAACAACTGGTTCAAATATGTTCTCTCAATGTTTCAAGCTTTATTACAAATCTCACGAAAAGATGTTAATATTTCACTTCTGTTCTTGGATTTTCGTCACAATAAAATACACTGAACATAATCTTCACAAACGTTATTTACAAAAGTTTAAGCTATTGCCATTAGAAATTACAATAACTTTTATTTAAGTATTAATTATAAAAAATTAAAAGCCATTGGTATTTGTAATATCAATACATCTAAGTCACATAAATACAACACATATTGCATTACAAATGCTAAAGCTGTCACATTTGCGAAAGTTAAAACTATTGGCATTGTAAATGACAAAGCTATTAATTTCGCTATTTTCAAAGCCAACACATAAATAAAACATTTGTCATTTACAATACCAATAGCTCAAACTTTCCTAATGCGAGACCTATTGCATTGCAAATGCTTGTTTGTTTTGCCAAGAAATGAAATGGTGGAAAATGAAAAATAATCTTAATAAAACTGAGTTTACAGGGGCCTCAGAAAAAATTAGCAGCCTAGAAGCCTTGGTCCCTGACATTGAGTGGACGTCTATATGTGCGCCCAGGTTAAATCACAGGACAAATTGCGAAAGACTGCTGTTTCAATAAATATTGTGTGTGCTATTTCTTCTTTACTAGTGTGGGTCTGTCCTAAAGAATGTAAGCAGGCTTGTTAATTTTATGACTTAGCACCTTCTCCTTATTCTCATTTCTCCTGCTTCAGTTGTTGTTTATTAAACAATCTTTAAGATGACTACATAGTGCCCTTGTTCCCTAGATTGAAGGAGGCAGCGCTCACGGGTGCAGATGGAGGCCCTTAATTATTTGTGTAATGCAGGATAACAAGAATAAATGGTGGACCCTTGCTATAGGGGAGTACCATCAAAGTATTACCGCTCTCCCCCAAATCCAACATGGCAGATCCTGGAGCACTTGCTCTTCCATGCAGCAGAGTGAATGAATGGGTATATTTGTAAAGCGGGGCGTTCACTCTAAGGAGCATCTTGGCGCTAGCGGAAAAGACCTAGGAGATCTGTGGTAGGAAAAGGTAAGGCTAACACATCAAATATGAGTCAGATGAGAGATAGCAGCACAGTGTGGTCTGGGGCAGCAAAGATCCAGGTTTTTCACAGTTTTTTTACATAGGTTCAGATTGTGCAAGTCTCAACTGGGAGGGCAAGGTATTCCAGGCTTTTGTCCCCAGGACAGCCATTTCCTCCCCCCCCCCCTCTAGATTTCAGATGGAAGGTAGGGGGTGCTAAAAAGTTTCCCACGGATGACTGCAAGAGGCGTTGGGTAGTATAAGGACTGATTCTGGACCTTAGGTATTTTATTTCTGTTGCCCTGGTGGCCTTGTAGATGATTATTAGAATTTTGAAAAGAATCCTTTTGTGAATCGGTAGCCAGTGCAGGGTTTTGAGTGCTGCTGCTGAGGAAGAACCCTTAGGTAGCTTGAGCACTAACCTAGCTGCTGCATTCTGGACCACCTGTAATCTTTTCAGAACAGCCTTTTTAGCTCATGCATACAGGCTGTGACAGTAATCCAGACAGGACAGGATTAATGCTACGGTGACTGCCTTCCTAGCGCTCATAGGAAGTAGATCGAGGAATTTTCTCAGGATCTTTATCGTGTGGAAACACAAACCTGCCACAGCAAGAGCTTGCTTGTGGAAAGATAGTGTGGGATCGAACTTGATCTCTAAATTCCTCACAGTGTCTACTGTGTTTGGAGGTGGAGCCATATTTGGTGTGTTTGGAGGTGGAGCCATATTTGGTGGCCGCCACTGTTTTGGCGTAAAGACATTAGATTTTCCAAACAGCATGATTTCCGCTTTTTGGCTGTTACATTTGAGATGGTTGTGTTTCATCCAGCCCATGACTGCAGTTAAACAGTGATAACATTTCTCTTCAGCCACTGGGTATCATCGGCGTATGAAATGGATTAGATGTCGAAGGAGTCCATCAAGGTAAGCGGCAGTGTCATATAAAGACTGAATAAAGTTGGGCTCAGGGACGAGCCCTGAGGGACCCCTGATGACAGCTGTTTTTCTGTGGATTTGTAACTAGCAAGTGTAACTATATCACCCCTGTTTTCTAGAAAAGATGATAGCCAGGCCAGCGCCTATTTGGTAATGCCACTATTTGCAAGCCTTTCTCTCAGAATATCATGAGAGACCGTGTCAAAAGCGGACGATAAGTCTGACAGAATCAGTTCCGCATTCTTGCCCTGATCTAGGGCAAACTTTAGGGTTTCAGTTGTGTGGAACAGCACTGATTCTGTTGAGTGGCCAGGTCTAAAACCGAATTGTTCTGGGGTAAGATATTTTCTTGCTGCAAAAAGTCATTAAGTTGTCTATTTGCCATGTTCTCTGGTATTTTGCTTAGACATGGTAGCAACGAGATAGGTCTGAGGTTGGAGAGGGTCAATCATTTTCTTTTTTTGTAGGGGTTTTACAGCCACAATCTTCCAGTTGTCCGGTACGCTCAATAACATAAAGGAGAAATTGATTATTTGATTTATAGACGAGTTTATAATATCCACAGGTGCATGGAATATTTTTGGGGGGCAGGGATCGAAGGGTGAACCTGACTTGCAAGAGAGAGTAGCTTGCCTAGACTGTTCAAGACTGATCTCCTTGAAGCAGGTGAGTTCCATTCTAGTTCCTGGAGTTTGTGCTTCACTGGACGCGGGGATTTTTTCTCTGAAGTCTTTTTTTAGGTCTACGATTTTGTTTTCAGAGAATACGTCAATTTATTCACATAATCCCTGTAAAGGCTGAATATCCTGTTCTAGAATTTTTGGATCAGTGTAACATTTCACGATATTAAAAATGTTTTTCTGATTTGCTGCTGCCTGATTGATTTGATTAGAATAGTATACCTTCTTTTCTAATTTGTTGATGGTATAGTCTGAGTTGCTTTGAAAGATAGAAGTTCTTCTGATTTACAGTTCTTTCTCCATATTCTTTCGAATTCCCTGCATTGGCCGTGTGCGTCTTTTAGATGGGGGTGAAACGGGGAGCAGCATTTTTATTTGTGGTGCTTTTTCTAGGAGGAGCAAATGGAGCCAGAGTATAAGCTAAAGAGGTCATCCAATCATTACACTGGTCATTGTCAATCGAGGGGTTACCTGTAAGGGTGGGTTTGCCCTCTTTCGCCGTGGCCTGTAACTCAGAGATGGTAAGCATGTTATTCCACTTGCGTCTCAATGTGAGTCCGGGTTGTCTAGGATTTTTTGCTGATTGAGCAATATTATAGCCAATCCTGAACGAAATAAGCGTGTGATCTGACCAAGTTATAGGAACTGGGGAATCCGTAATTAGGCAGGCGGTTTTGGTACATATACCATCTAAGGTGTGCACTGTGCAATGTGTGGGCCCCTCTATCTTTTGTTTTAGACCCAGAGTGTTAATAATTTCCATAAAGGTTTTGGTGTTAGAAATATCACTTGCTTCTAGATGTATGTTGAAGTCCCCTAGGATGGTAAAATTGGAATATCTAGCCACTATGGAGCTTATACTTTCCCCTAGGTTGTCTAAATA
Organism: Lissotriton vulgaris; assembly: GCF_964263255.1. NCBI lineage: Eukaryota > Metazoa > Chordata > Amphibia > Caudata > Salamandridae > Lissotriton > Lissotriton vulgaris. The sequence goes on from NC_141687.1 coordinate 1,818,864,928, forward strand.
TTTGAGGGTAGACCCAGGGGATCTATAAATCAGAGCTCCAGCGAACAGCGTACAACTGTCTAGTTGGAAGCAGAAGCAAAATCTTTTGGCTTCTTTAATTCTGTAATGTTAATTAAAGGGCATTTCAAATAGTCTTAGTAAATTATTGCTCATTTGTTGGGGTTATCCTGCAACACTGTAGCTGGAGTTATCTACAGCCTGATGGCTAAAGGCCTCTTAAAATTCCCTGAGATATATATTTTTTTCAGGTTTTTTGGGAAAACATCAGCAGATAGTTTTTCTACCTGAAAAGTGATTCTGAATATGGTTGATCAAGCCTCAAGCATTCATTTATATGAGGCACAAATACACTGACCTTTTTAGAACATTTACTTTATACTTACAAGATATCATGGCTCCTCAGAGATGGGCATGTCCCACAGGATTGACGTCATGAGCCCTTGTACTGTCATGATTAGATTATTTTAACAGTCTTCATAGGCACATCATACAAAGTAAATTAAAAACTCCACAGTACATAGAACCAAGAAGTGTGGCTCTGTTTAAACCTGGGGATTCATGTCCACATTACCTTGCCCTAAAACTATTCACTGCTCTGGCTTTACCAGAGACTCACCTTCCAAGTGTTATGCACCATACTAATGTTCATCAGTGAAGGCAGCCCTCTCTATCTCTGCAAATTAACCCCTAGTTACAGGCCTAGTGACCACCTCAGATCTAGCAGTAATAGGCTCATTACCCCAACCATATATAAAGAGAAGCCTAACAAAGGAATTCTGAGCTGAGCCTGCGACAGACAAACCCTGGCCCTACCTGCTGACCACCATAATGCTACTCTTGGTGAGTCTGGTCAAATGCTGACAGTGTGCCATCAGGATAAAGAAATGCATGTGGATTGCATGTTGCTGAAGAGGAACATGCACCTGTTTAAGTTGCTCAGTGGGTATAGATGAAGATAACTGAAGTTAAAAAAATCCTAAGAAATAAAGGACAGTAAAGGGAGGAAGGGCACATGGACAAATGCTGAGATAACATATAGTCACTACAGTCATTATTAATTTAGAAGCACAAGCAAAGAATAAGGCCCAACAGACAGTGAATTCTGATATCTTTAGGGCGTAGATTTCCTGATACGGATTGTAGCAGGACTTCTGTGTAGCAGAGTGTTCACAGTTACTTAGATTCTTAGTGTCTTAGTGTTTTGGGCTTAATCAGTCTCCATGTGGAAGTGTAGAGGTCAGCAGGCTATCCTTGCCCTGAGTGAGTAGGTAGGAAATTAAGGGTTGTCCACACAGTGGTGCTCCGTGTAGAGATTTTGCGGGGCTGTGGAAGGTACGTGGATTATAGGTTGTCTCTGCTTAGTGCTCCCTGGTGAAGGAGTTTGGTTCTTACTCTCTTCTGCCTAAAACATGTCTCCAGTGTCACTATAGAACTTTGCTAATATTTTAGGCTCCGTAATCACACTTTAGGTGAGATCTATATTTGTGTGGGCTTGTTGCACATCTGTATAGTGAATTGTTATCAGACTTTGTTTTTTTTTTGTGCTATTCATAAAGTTTGAGGTTATGATAAGTTTTATTTAATGTTAGAACATCCAAGCATGCTATCCAGGTATGTTTCTTTCTGTAAGCACAATCATGAATAATCCTGTTATCACTGTGATTTCTAGTGCTTTCTCTCTCCCAAAGAAGTCTCTGTGGATTGTGTGGTAGGCTGTTTACCTCTACAATGATAACTGTTGGGGTTTGTATGCTGTGTAGTGTTAGTGTCGGAGTCCTTCTGAGATTGTTTTCTATTTGACTCCTACAGTTCTGGCATGTTGAGCCTTTTCTTATAATTATTCTTGTTGTTCCTGTGAGATAACCCTGGCATCAAAATACTTTGCTCTTGTTTTGTAGACGATCTTGAGAAGAATTCATCTACAGTACAAACTAGCAAAGTGGAGGAGCAAACTGAGTTGAGTCCCTTACGGGATGAAGAGTTTCTTGTAAGCCCACCACACACATATCTAGGAGAAGATTATGACGTTGATTGCATACCACCTTCTCCTGAGGAAGAAGGATTTCCCACACCACCTCCACCGGAGGACCTGATGTAAGTTTAAGAAGTCTTCTACTTTTGGGGATTAACATTTGTAATGAGGAATAAAGAGTGAAGAATAAAGCGCATAATAACTTTCTGAAAGTGCAGCTTTTAATGTATTCTTTAGAACTAACTTTCAGTGGATAATAACTTTCATCTCAGATTTAGAGAAATTGGGTGTATGAACATAAAACCTAATGTCCGGTCTCTCTGGTGGGACAATGCCCCGTGCTTGTAAATAATGAGGCAGTGTTAGCTCCTCAAAATTGAGTTGAACTAATCACATGCTTTACTGATACCTCTGTTCATTTACTCACTCATACAACTTAGTACAGCAAATACAACTTGCATTATGTGGGTAAAATGGAGTATCGTGATGTACAAGGGTGGTATACCTGTATATGTTTCAGGGATTGGAAAGTGAGACTTAGTACCTCTTTCTTGAAGTGCATGAAATGAAGAAAAAATATATATATAAATGTGTGTGTGTGTGTATATGTATGTGCGTGTGTGTATATATGTGTGTGCGTGTGTATATATGTGTATGTATATATATATATGTGTATGTATTTGCGTTTATATGTATGTATATATTTATATGTGTATGTATATTTTTGTGTATGTATATATGTATATATTTGTTGTATTTATAGGTGTGTGTGTGTGTATATATGTGTGTGTGTATGTGTATAGGTACGTATATATGTGTGTAGGTATGTGTGTGTGTATATATATATATATTATATATATATATATATGTGCGTGTGTAGGTATGTATATATATGTGCGTGTGTGTGTATGTATATACGTACGTGTGTGTGTATGAATATATATATATATATATATATATATATATATATGTGTGTGTGTGTGTGTGTGTGTGTGAATGTATATGTAGGAAATCGGGCTACTAGCTAAGGTGGGTGAGTGAAACCCTACTCAAGCAGCACCACAATTCTTGGCAGGGTGAAACACAAGCAAACTCCAAAGTAACCTGCGCTTAACACTGGTAGCTTGGCACAAAGCTGTCCCTCTTAACTTGGAGGCAGTGTTTGAAGTATTCATGCAGCACTTCAACAGTAATAAAGTGAAAAGACAACACAAGAAAAATCCCAGACCAGATTAAAACAAATAGAGTGAAATATAATAAATTATTCGGCACAAAAATGACAAAAATCCAATCAGTAGAACGGGATATATGCAATATTAAAGACTTAAATAAAAACAGCGCTTAGAAGCACAAAGCGGCAACTATGGTTATCTCGTCACCCCGGAATGTGACAAAGTAACATGTTCAGGCTAACTGCAATGAAACCAGCTACTTTAACTAAGTTAGGCCCGCTGAACAAGCTAACGTATCCAGGTTTTGGAGTGTTGTGAGATTCTGCGTTGAGGATGCGTAGCACAGCAGCAGTTCAGATGTGCTGTTGGCTGTGATGCGAGGTCCTACTTCGGGGATACATTGCTCTGTGGTGGTCCTGATGCGGAGCTGGGAAGAGACGCATTGCGCTACGTCAGTTCTGATCAAAAGACCACAGTTGAGCTGGCAGAGCACCTACAGGCCCACTTCCAAGCGTCCAGGAATGGGGTGGTACCACTTGGTGGACAAGACTCGCAGCATGCAGAGTCCAGATGCTGGGTTCAAAGGTGGTTGTAGCCTTTTCTGTCCCTGAGGCTCTTATCAGGAAGCCAGCTAGCTAGCCCTTGGCATCACTCAGGTAGTCCTGGATTCAAAATGAAGCGTCTGTCCTTCTCTCTCAGGCAGCAGAGTAGCAGGTTTCTTGCAGCAGAGCAGCACAGCAGTTTCTCCATCTGAGTCATCCACAGGTCCAGGTGTGTACTGAAGTGTTGGGTCCTGGGGGTCCAATATTTATACCTGGGGCCCTCGTTGACGTAGGAGAAGCTTCCAGAGTCCTCTCCCTACAGAAGTGTTGAAATTTTCTGCCTCCCTGGCCTGGCCCCAGCTTTTCTGGGGGCATAAAAGACTAGTGTGAAACTGTGATCGTGGGCTGTCGGCGGGCTGGAAAAGCAGGCAAGGAGGCCGGATATAGTGGGCAATAGTGTTCTTTTATTGCACACTGAGCAGTTCTTATAATCAGAGAGGAAACAAAGGTATGGTACAACACACGGGCTGCGCAGTCTTCTTCCGTCTCCGCCGGATGTTGTGGGGGTCCAGTGGGGTTCCCGGTCTTGGGTGTAGAAGTTCGTAGAAAGTCGGGAAGGCTCCTCGGAGGGCAGTAAGAGAAAGAGTAGGAGCCGTTAGTCTTACTGGGGCTAGAGATCAGGTACCGTAACCGTTACCAGGGGTGAGAGAGTAGAAATGACCGTGAGGAAGGGGCGGGACGGACAAGGAAAGGTAAAGCACAAGGGGTGTTCAAGGAGGTTCGTGTGGGGAGAGTTTTTATTCAGTGTCAGGTGCTATATATTATTTACAAGGTGTCTAGTTGCTACAAGTGACATGTCTAAGATAGAGGGAGTAATTATACAGGGGGCCGTACTATTTACACAGAGCACCTAGCGTGCTTTAGAAGGTAGCTGGTACTCACGCGCTCCGCCGTAACTTCAGCCACCTCCGTGGGACTCCACCAGTCTTCGGACCACTCCTCGATTTCTCCACTCCTGTCTTCTCCTTCCTTCACAGCTCCTGTCTAAATCTCCTGCCACGATACTCCGACGACTTCTGCCTCTCGTCTTCCGTCTTTTCTGTGTCTGGCAGGGAGGCGGGACTTCCGGGGTCAAGGGGAAGTCCTTCCGGTCTGCCGTCTCTCCGGGTTGGATCCTGCAACAGAGAGAGGGGCGGGGTTCCCGTTATCATGGACGCTTTTGTGGTGGTTTCTGATTGCGGGCCCTGGAAGGGAGAGCATCGGAGGGGTGATGTTCGTGGCGGGGTGAGTAAGGGTCTCGTGACCCGTGATGCGATATCACAGAAACCCTTTAGGAGTGTGCTGCCAACACCCATTCCCCCTTTGTCTAACTGTCTGGGAGCAATACACAAAGACCAGCTGTCAGTTACACCTATTTTTGTGACCCAGGATACTTGCTTTCAGGCACAAAATGGTTGGGACAAGAGATACCAACTTTCTGACAGTTAACGTATAAGGGGGTAGGGCCCTTCTTAACCAGCTAGATTGGGCATCTTTTAATGGTACGAAACAATGGACCTAGCTCAATTCTTTTAAGCACACATTTCTCACTAAACAAAGTTAAGTAATTAATTGGCTTGGCCCCTGTGTTTATTCATAATTCTTTCCCCCAAAAATTTTTGTGAATGGAACAGCATACATGTCATGGAAGGGACACTTTTTAACCTTTTTATGAACATAATTATGCGACACGAAACTATGTTGAATTCATCAGTGCTCAACACAAATAACATAACGTGTTAAACTGCAAATTGTGTGAAAAGGAATTTAAACACCTAAAACATTCAAATTCTCTATTCACATTAATAAACAAACCTTTATAAATACTCTTAGTACACGTCAGCTATTCTTAACATGACACAGAGGTGACCAATCACTGTTATACCTTGCACTGAACCTCTTATTACTACTTTCTCTTGGGGGTTCCAAAATGATTTAGTTAATGTAGGATGATCATTCTGTACAATAGCCCACTAAACTGTAATGTTCTTACAAGACGCTCCCCAAGACTTTTTGTCGACTTGATTCAGACCTCCTGTGGTTAAAACGTTCTGCCTAGGACTGATGATACATTTAATGTGGTCAATTATATTAAAATGGTAATTCATTTCTCTGTGTATGTATGTGTATGTATATGTATATACATACATACATAAACACACATATATGCTCTCTCACCAAGCTCACGGTGAAGGAACGAGTCACTGGATCCGCGTTTTTCACAGTGTCTAATACGACAGCAAATAACAACAACGCGTTTCAGCCAAATCTTGATCACATAACCTCTGTTCCACCTCGGGGCTCTTTTAACCACATCAGACTACACGGGACGACAATCAAAACAGTGAAAAGGCCTTCTGCCGTTAAACACACATTGCAGGCAAATAAAATATAATTAATATCTGTAGTTAGGCTCTCAGTCCTCTAGAAAGTGATGTAATTAACTATGTACAATCATCTTCATCAACTGAAAACAAACCATTTTTTGTTTATAAGGCTGAAAGTAGCCTGTTATCCAAATTTTTGTAGCAGGAGTATAGGGCATATACAAAAGCATTTCTAAGTACTCATTGTTTAAAGGTATGTCCCTTTAAAGTATTTCCACAATTATTCATTAATCATTGTGGTAAATTATATTTGGCAACGTGCTTCTTAATGTGAATACAAATAAAATATAAGGAAATAAACATCCTGCTGAGAATTAATTTCCGTGCCTGTAAATCACCAGTTATGGGCCGAGCAAAATCTGTTAAAGGATGACATTATCAAAACATGTTTTTTTTTCTAAATAATACCCCTATTCAATCATCCGTGAGGCTACATGTAGCTTTATAGTCGGACATATGTTTCTCTCATATTGGTCTGCTAGTATTGCCCCAACTAAATCTTGTGAGGCTTAAAACGGGTGCCATGGGAAGGTCCCTTCCTTTATTTCTGTAATATTTGAGGGCTGGGTCATCTGGTTAAATGAGTTTAACTGCCTCACTGTGCTGGGTTTTCCTCTCACTTCCCTGACCTCTCCCAGAGGGAAGAAGAGTTCCACAGCTATGTAGAATATATCTCCAGTGCAGATTAACTGTCTCTATCGAAATTAACCTTAAATCTTCTGTGTCTTGCCCACATATCCTGTAGAAAAACAAACTTTTTATACACATTAACAAAACTCATGGGGAAGAAAATAAGAATGTATTTAAAATATATATATAGCAACTAAACCCAGAGGGAGCCGGTCACTTCTTAAACTCTTCTGTTTTCTGACAAAATAAAAAGTAAAACATGCACCAGAAACAGTATCTAATACGGGAGGCTGTCTCTGTTGCTCCTATTATAGATGTGTGTACTTCCTCATCGACATTCATCCCCATCAGAGTGATAAAACCAACTTGTAAGATGAATCTTGATTCTAGTCAGCGCAGTGCAGTAGCTCTGTTTCCACCTCAAGTGCTTAGGCACTAAATCAATGCAAACAGTCACTATTGTGTGCCTCATTGAAATGTTTGGCAGTGCTGTAACTTTGGTCGTTATTAGTGATGACTCTCTAATGCTCTGGTATAAGGATCTTAACTGGGTATGTTGTTGAACTGATATACCATTTGTCACAAGTACATGTGATGGCATATACGACAAAATCAGTTTTACAAGTAATCAGCTTGGGAATGCGCCATTTCCTATTCAGTCTTTGTAAGGTAATCTCTTGGACATTTGGGATATATTTACAGACTTTCCATTGGCCACAGCGTTGGAAGCCTTTACTCTGTTTGAGCCAATTGGTTGCGGTAGGCCTTAAATGGCTGTGTCCCAACATATTCTTCAAAGAAGCGTTCTTTTGATAGGTCACTGTTGAAGTACTTCCAATTTTATCACTGACAATGTGATCCTGTGCCAAGGTATCCCACCTATTCTTTAGAATCATCTTGAGTTTCTCTACATCATTATTGTATTTGTTAATTAACCAAATAGGTTATGTGCCAGTTTTGACATTTGAAATCTTTTTTTTTGTCTGCTCGTGTACTTGCCTGTTTTAAGGCCCTATCTGGGCAATCTCTGGCTAGTAGTCTTTTGGTCATCTCGCATTTCACCCTCTGGTAGTTTTGTTCTGAACTGCAGTTTCTTTGAGCTCTGCGATATTCGCTAAAAGGAATACTCAATCTAAAATTGGGTGGGTGACTACTTGTCGCATGTAAAATGGAGTTCCTGGCTGTCTCTTTTCTAAACAGTTTCGTATTCAATACTCCATCTACAATTTTCAGTCTGATGTCTAGGAAGTCTATTGTGTTCTGGTTATACTGCATTGTAAATTTAAAGTTCAAATTATTCTCATTAATGGCACATGCAAAGGTATTCAGCTCAGATGCATCACCATTCCATATAAAAAATACATCATCGATACCTCAGCCAAACACGGATTTTCTCACTCCACCTGCTCCACCCATCAGCCCATCACCAAAATGGCGTAGCTGGGGGCGAAGCAGATTCCCAACGCAGTCCCCTGTATCTATTTAAACAAATCATTTTCAAACATAATTTTTTTCCAGATAGACATACCTCCATCATTTTCAAAATCATGTGTGTGTTCTCCAGATAATTAATACTTCTGGCTCTTAGGAAACATTTACAAACATTGAGACAGTCAGTGTGTTTAATGCTCGTGTAGAGACTCCCTACATCCAAACACACAGTCCAACATGTTTGCCCCCAATGGAGCTTCTTTGTTTTCTGACTAAAAATCTTAAGTGTCCTTCACATAGAAGTTTAGACTGGTCACAAAAGGAAACCGGAAATAGTCCATATAAATAGAAATATTTTCAAAAAGACTATTTTTAGATGAGACAATAGAACGTCATGGGGATTCTTTTTTTTTTCTTCTTTAAAACCCATTTTTATTAGGTCAGCAGGCAAAACTACTTCATTTATTACAAACTAGTTACAGATTATAATAGCCAGATATATTGCAGCAAGTCTGATGACTTTCAAAACAATAAAGCAGCATTTATAATAACATAATGAAAACATAGCGAGCCTAAAAACATTGGCTCGGAATCGTATAACTTTCAGTGCCATGAACATACTCATAATCGAGCCATCACTTTCAGCAAGTCTACTAACACATGATTTAGTGCATGTTATCATCCTCATTATACATCTCTCATTATCACAGCGTTTCTGCATCTGTAGTTAGTGGTGGGGAGGGTTCCAAAAGTAGGCCTTTATAATCTGCCCAGTGTTTCCAAAGTTTTGGGTGTTTCTGTGGGCAACTCTGTGCCTTAAATATTGGTTGCTCTTGGGCCATACACCAATCTAGGCCTGCCTTCCAGGCATCCAGCCCGGGCGGAACCTAAACCTTCCACTCCTTCGCTATGTCTCTCTTGGCGACGGTGAGACCCAGGAACAGTAGGTGTCTTTTGTATCAGTTTCCTCCTATGTCCTCCGTGATATGTAGTAGAACAAGTTTTCGCGAGAGGAGTATATCCCAGCCCAATACTTCGGACATGCAGGTCGTGACACTGTGCCAAAATCTGGTGAGTGCAGTGCATTTCCAAACTATATGGATGAATGTGCCTTCACCGCAACGGAAACAGGTAGGGGAAGGTATCAGTCCCAACCTTCATAGTCTGTGTCTGGTAAAGTAGGCGCAATGTAAATATTTAAGTTGAAAAAGTCTTAAGCATGAGGCTATTGCAGCGCCCCGGGGGATTCGAACGCTTTCGTCCAATCGTCATTGTTGAGGGTACCAAGTTCTGACTGCCATTTATCTCTGATGGAGTCTAACGCGGTGGGGAGATTCTTCACTAGGGATTGATAGATCTTCGTGATCTTATGGTCTTCAAGATCACCCATGAATACCTTAGCCTCAATTGGGTTAAACTCCGGCGGAGAGTCCTAGTGCATAATATATGGGGACAGAGTGTGATGAAATTGTAAGTATTTATAAAATTGTGTGTGCAGCATATTAAATTCCTCCCTAAGCTCCTAGAAGAATTTCACGGTAGTGTGCTGCATGACAACACCTACAATAGAGTTGCCAATGGAATCCCAACCTCTAAATCCCATTAAGATGGGTAGCCGAGGTAAAAGACCATTCCGCCACAGGAGCGTCTCCCGTTAATCGACCCCACCAACTCATCCTGTGCAACTAGCCCTTCCACACCTCAATAACCACGTGAGTAGCAGGCGGGAGGCCTCGAAGTACCCGTGGTTTATGTAGGAGTGTGTGAGGCAGCACTTCACCCATCAGCCACTGTTCTACACGATAGGCTGGGTCACTTCTGTTCCCATACCACCAATCATTCAAGACCAACGGATGTGACGCTGCATAGTACGACTGAATATCAGGGGTTGCTATCCTCCCCACAGTATGTGGACTGAAAGCAAATCTTAAGCGCAACTCTAGCAGTTTGATCAGCCCAAAGGAAAGGACTCAGTCCTGAGTTAATTTAGCGGAACTACGGGGGTGGGATCCGAAAGGGATAATTTTGTCAGTTATAACGGAGGCGAGGGAGTGACACCATCTTAAAAATTGCTGACCTCTCGAGAATCGAGAGAGGCAGGCATGTCCATGACTTCATTTCAGCCTGGGTTTGGCTCCATATGGAGATATTTTTCTCCCATGAAATAGATGGGCAGGAAGATAGATATATCCCAAGATATTTAAACCCAGTTGTGGCGAGTGTTACCTCTTCTGCCCAGGTTGCTATTTCAGATTCTCCTTGTAGGGGCCACAGTAAAGATTTGCGGGTGTTCAGGTATAAGCCAGAGGTTTCCCTAAATATTTGCATTATGTGGTGCAGCCGAGGTCCCGACTAACGAGGTTCTAAGAGAAAGATGAGAACGTCATCCACATATAAGGAAATCTGGGCTGAAATCCCTCCAGGCCACTCAAAACCCTTAATCTGTGCATCTATTCTGACCCAGGAGGGCAGGGAATCCGGATGTATAAAAGAAACCGAGGCCCAATATTGACTTGCGACAAAAGGGGGAATACATATTTCCGACCCAGGCTTGAGGAACACTGCAATATCGGCGTGCTGCCAATCCGGAGGGAGCCTGCCCCATCAAGTGCTTCATCTACTACTGCAAGATAATGTGTTATAAGATGGTGATGAAAGATCTTATAAAATTCACTTGAGAAGCCGCTAGGACCTGGTGCTTTGCCCGTGCGCAAGTCGACTAGAGCCACCCCTAGTTCTTCACTCATCAGAGGCGTGTCTAGATCTGCATGCACTGAATCTGTGATAGTCTTTTGGGGCAGATCGTCCAGAAAGCACAGTATCGTGGATTCTGGCAGAGCATCTCGAGGGGCGTACAGCTCTACATAATAGACTGCAAAGCTAGATGCAATTTGGACCGGGTCTGTGAGCATTTGGCCATCTGTGCCTGGAATACAGGGCGTGGTTGGTGGGTGAAGTGCATATTGACACAGATGATGTAGAAGAGAACTTGACTTATCTCCCCACTGATATATTCTGCTGTGGGAGGCCAACCACACCTGCCTGGCCTTATTCTGCGATGTGTTAGCATGTGTTTGCTGTAGCTGAAGCAGCTGATGGCGTATCTGTTTCCCACTGCGTTCCTCTAGATCTATGAGCTGTGCCTCTGTCTGGATCAGCGCCCGGCAGAAGGATATATCGACTCCCTTAATGGTTGGGTTCATAGCTTTCCAAATAGTCTCTGCCGAATCGACTGTACCTTGATTAAGATTTAAGTAATCTATGATGGCCTGGTGCATGTGTGTCTTATATTTCGGCTCAGGTATAGTTCACGTAGACCCGTGCCAGCGGAAGGGGGGCGTGCTACCCCTAGCCTCAACTCCAGCACTGCAGGGGAGTGATCAGACAAGCTCCTTGACAGTATTTCCGCCGTTGCTATTCTGTAATAGCTTCCCGGTACAAAGATATAGTCAAGACAGGAAAACTAATCCTGAACTGTCGAGTGGTATGTGAAGCTTTGTGCTGTTGGGTAGAGGTGCTGCCATGTGTCCACCTAGCCCATGATGCTTACAAACTACTGTAGTCGCGTTTCACGTATCGTCCCCAACTCTCCATGTCATCGCCATCTATCTTGGGTTTGATTTACAACATCAGTCCAATTGACACATATTATTGAGAGGCCTTTGGGCTTTTCCAACATGATCCCGGTCAGTCATTCTATAAATGTTTCCGACAGTGGAGGGGATGCCTATATACTGCCTATTACAATTTGTTCCCCGGTGATAATGATGTTGTGTCCCAGGGGGACAGGTAGTGTCCCAGGGGGTCAGGCCATGACTTGATGTGTGTATATGGGGCCCTCCTATGTATCAGGACTGCTACCCAATGTGAACCCCTAGTAAACCCTGCATGAAAAACATGTATAAACCCAAAACGGGAGAGACCGGCACCTTAGTACCAAGGAGGTGGATTTCCTATAATCTGCAGAAATGCCTTTTCCCTGGTCTCGAAGTCTGGCCTTGGTGGCTGTGAAACACTGTCTGCGCTGCTGCACCATTTTCATATAGTTCGGAAAAATTAAGATGTGTTGTGACTCATACTGGAGATTCCCCACCAGTCTGGCCTGCGTTAGGATCGTGTCTCGATCATGGAAGTTCAGGAATCTGGCAATGACTGGTCACGGCCTGGATTCCGGTGGAGGTGTTTGCGTCAGGGAACAGTGCGCTCGTTCTATAACGAAACACTGGGATAATGAATCCTGGGCAAGTCAACCCGTCAACCAGGTTGTGAGGAACTGCTTCATATTCCTGCCCTCGCAGCCCTCCGGGAAGCCAACGAATCGGAGATTGTTCCTGCGGGCTCTACCCTCTGCATCCTCCACTCAGGTCGCAAGCCCTTTGGTAACGGATTCCAGTGTGGATAGTCTCTTTTAAATGGATGTAACAGTGTCTTCCGTTGTTGAGATCCTGGTTTCCGCCTCTGTTATCCGATCGACCGCGCTGTAGAGGTCCTGGCCGATCAGCATGACATCTGACCCCACCGCTCCTATTTTGGCCTCCACTGCGTCTCTGGAATGGGCTATTGCAGCCAATAGCCTTGCATTGTCTGGTGTTGTAGAGGCCTGGGCCCCAGCACTCGTGTATTTATCTATTGTGTTCTGTTTGGTGTTTTGGGGCTTGCCCCTAGTCATCTTCAGTGGGGATATTAGAGCTGTGTATGTGTGTATGTCAATCCTTCCACACTTAGGTGTTCGACTGGTCTGGCCTAAATCAGCTGCCGCAGAGTTGTAGTCTGCAGAAGGGCGTGTCTTTCCCAAATATCGAACCCAGCAACAGTCTTCTGCAAGGCAGGCAAAGGGGCTGGTGGAAAGGCAGTAGACACACAGACCGCACCAAGACCTCGCCTGGCCGCAAACCCACACCTCTCCACCCCCTAATGGGTGCCCCTGTACCGCCACACACCACAGTGCCCTCAGTCTATGTATATGGTATTGTCCTTCCGGGGATGATGCACAACAGCAACAATTACGTCCAGGACACCGGGGATGGGGAAACCCCACGCCGAGGCTCCTCAAGACCCCGCAGAGTCATCCGCTGCTACCACACTCACGATAACCACAGGCTCAAAAGTCCTACGTAGGCCGCCCGTCTCCTCCCAAGTCATATTCGGCTCCCTTGGGTCTCACAGGTCCAGGTCGACGGCCGGAGTCCACTAATCGCCTAGCATGTATGGGGCGCGGTTGGGTCTGTGTAACTAATTCTGCTCCCGAAGGGAAGGGTCTGGTCACCCAGTGCAGCGACATCAACCGTCCCCCCAGTGCACGGCCACCAAGGCCTTCGCCGCATCCCTGCCACGCTGTGCTGCAATCGGCCTCACCTCCTTGTCTGTCGCTGGCTGCCATCGCCTCTCCCAGTCACAGTCGCCGAGCCCTTAAGTAGGCTAGAGCCGCATAGGCAGGATACATGCCGGACCCGGTGCTGCAGGCGTACCACTTCTACGACAGTCCTGGGGCTGCGCGGCTCCCCGCCTCAATCAGGGCAGAGCACCAGGCACGCCTCGGCGTCTGCCTGGCACAGTCTTCGTGATGATCTTGCCGCTCCGTCACCTCACAGTCTCCGAACCGTTGGCAGGCCGCAGATCAGGGCACACTCCTCCCCAGCATGGCCCCAGGCCTCAGTGCGACAGCAGAGGGCCCACCATCTTTCGGGAAGCTCCCAAAGCTATCGGCGGACAAGCTGTACGGGAGGGTGCTTGTGTGAGATTATATGGCTGATGGACAAGGATATTTTGCAGGATATTGATCGGGCCTCTGTAGCCTGTCTAAAGCGCATCCACCATGTTGGGCCGCTTGGCCACGCCCCCGTCCTGGGGATTATTTAAGTTTTTGTGGACTTTTGGTAGCAGATACAGGGTGGGAATTATAGGAGAAACATTTTTCAAAAATTCCAATTCATCCCAGTTGAGTAGCTGGTTATTATGCAATAGGTCTGTGTAGCTTTATTGTAAGCATCTTTCAATACGATTTGTCAACCTTAATATAACATGCCATGTTTTCTAGCTGTCTATGTGCTTCTCTTACATAATCCTCCCTGGTCATGAGGACTACATTCCCCCCTTATCGAGAGGTTTTATCATCGGGTCTTGGTCTTTCTGTAATAGTTATAGCTTCCTATTGTTGTTTGTTCAAATTACGTGTGAGTGGTACCTCATTATAAAGTTTGAGACTATCATTTGCAACCACTTCACAAAATACTGAGTGGTACCTCATTATAAAGTTTGAGACTATCATTTGCAACCACTTCACAAAATACTTCTATGTTGTCTCTTGGTGTCTGTGGGACATCGTTAGATGGTTGTTTAAAAGTTGTCTCAATGCTAGCACTTGTGTCAATATCATAATTAGTGGGTAAATTAGTCACAAAACTATCGTCAAATGGGTCACAGAGTTTCCCTAACGTGGTTTACTCCTGAGCTGCCCAAAACATACAAGGTATGAAGAGTTTCAATGTCATCAATGAATAAGTTGTATCTTTGTCTTACATACAGACAGATGTTTGCATAGGTCTCTTTTGGCTTTTCAGGGCATTTACTTTGTAAAGTTTCAATTTACGAGCGAACTTGTACAAGTCCACTTGTATCTGCGCACAGTCTAGCGGCACTTGCTGACAGAAAGATAACCTTAATCTAAGAAATTCACCCTCTGTTTCAGTGAGCTCCCTTTTGGAGAGGTTTATTACAGAAAAATGTGATGTCGATTTCTTGGGATTCATCATTGTTTCTTCTGCCCCTTGCCACTTGTTCCCATGCAGGTGTTGCTGTCTTTTCCTGCGTTCACGTCGTTTCTGGTTTTGGATATTGCGCCTCTGCCTCTCTGTTTGTCCTTAAAAGACCGTTTGTTGTTTGTTTTTTTTATTAACCGGTACTCTACCAAAAAACAACTTTTCTATATTTTTATTTATTTATTTAATCTTTATTTCGGCCATTGGCCATCAAAGATATACAGTAAAACATATATAATCACTATAAAATCGACATACATAATCAATCAATGCATACTTATACAGTGTAAAACCTTGAAATTGCACACTGCTAAAATTACATTTAAAACTGTGGACCTTAGAATAAAGAGGGAGCCTGCGTCTTCAAAATACGGGTGCGAGTGTGCCAGACATTGGTGAGGAATTTTGCTAATGCAAACACAGTTAGGCTTGAGACATCGGTTTTTAAAATTCTGTACATTGGAAGGTACTCCCTACAACCCAAATTTCTGATCAGTGGTAGGAGCCAATATTTCCTCGCTGCCTTGTAAACTGGGCAAAACAGGACCACGTGTAAGTCGCTTTCCTCCGCGGCAGCGCAGGCCGGGCACTGCTTGGTGGAGGGGGGTGATGACCAGGAGCTGGTAAAAGATCGTAGGGGCAGTGTGCCATATCTCCATTGGAGAAACAGCTTCCTGGCCAGCACGGGGGAGATGGCGTCTAAAACCCTCTCAAACCTGTACAAGTCCTTACTTTGCGCAAATACAGAAGTTAGTGACCCTTCACCCTGGCTGTCTAGGGCCATGGCTAGTTTTTGTTTGTGGTAAGCGATGGCCAGGGTTCTCTTTGAGATGTTTAATGAGGCATTAGCAGGATTAGACCAAAGGTCAGGAAACCCCAGTATCATACAGGATTTTTGGATATATTTTATCCACGGGATCAGTAGCGCTTTCGGGTGGGTCAATAGCTCCATCAGTTCCGCCCTATAGGCAGAAAGTTCATCGCTACTCCATAGCCTTCGCCAGAAGGCTATGGGTCTCAAACCTAGTTCGTCGGCTATTGGTCGCAGACCCAGATCTAACCTCAGGGGGAGGAGCGGGGTGCTGGGCGGAAGTGCGACTATCTGTCTGATGAAATTATTCTCAGTTAAGGACAGACTACGGCAAGATGTATGTCCCCACAATTCCGCCCCATACATAGTAGCGCCCCTGGCCTGTGCCATATAGATCTGGATGAGCGGCCCCAGCGGACGGTATGAGGAGCCATTCATCATCCGCGCGATACCCCCTGTAGTCTGTACCAATTTGAGGTTGGCCCTGCTCTGGTGTGATCCCCAAGACATAGTTTCATTGAGAGTTACACCAAGATATTCGAAGGTGGAGACTCTCTCGAGCCGTGAGGCTCCCAATAGCGGATTCGGCCGCAATTTTTGGCTTGGGTTCAGGACCATAAACTTGGTTTTAGCCGCATTGATTTCTAAGCCCCTATCAGTGCGAAAGGCCACGAATGAATCGAGGATCCTCTGTATCCCCATTGGGGTTTTGGACAGCAGCAGGGTGTCGTCTGCAAACATGATTGCAGGCACCCTGCTGCTGTTCAATTTGGGGGCGTCAGTGTATTCAGTGGCATTTAGGTGGGCGATTACCCCGTTGACAAAGAGGCAGAACAGGGTTGGTGCCAGCACACAACCCTGTCTAACCCCTCGATCAACGGGGAATCTATCCGTAAGTGCCCCGGACCTCCCGCACCTTACTCGAGCATAGTTATTGTGATGTAATCTCTGCAAGATTATCAGGATGTCCGGGGGAACGCCCATCTCGGCCAGAACGCTCCAAAGTTTCCCTCTGGGCACCAGGTCGAAGGCGGCCCGCAGATCCACAAAAATTGTGTATAGGCTGCCGCCCTCTAATATCGCTGCCCTCCAGTAGATGATGTTCATTCGAAAGACCTGGTCCACTGTGGAAACTCCCTTTCTAAATCCCGCCTGGTACGGGCTAAGAACACCCGACTCTTCTGCCCAATCCTGGAGCCGGTTCAACAATACCCTGCCAAACAGCTTCTGTGCCACATCGATTAGACTGATTGGTCTGTAGTTGGCTGGGAGGAGAGGCGAGCCCTTTTTGAATATGGGTACCACCTCCGCCCCCAGCCAAGTACTGGGGATTTCCATGCCGCTGAGAACTCCGTTAAACAGAGCGGCAAGGTAGGGGGCCCAGACAATGGGCTCCTGCTTGAACAGGTCCCCGGGTAGGCCATCCAATCCTGGCGGCTTTCCCGAGGTAAGTCCTGCTATTGCAGCCGTGACCTCGCCCAATGTTATTGGATCCCCCTCATAATCAGGCCAACCAACGCCAGTGTCGATAGTAGGTTCTCCCGGCTCAGAGCTATAGAGGGATTGAAAGTGTGCCTGCCACACCCCTGGTGCAATGTTTGGCTCGATTGCCGATTCCCCGACCCCCCGCTTACTATTCTCCAGAACATTCGGTGATCTTTTATCGCTAGGGACTTAGTGAGCTCTTCCCATTGATTCTCCTCCCATTCAGTTTTAGCGTGGGCGGTAAGTTTTTTGTATGCCCATCTACTTTCTCTTAACTTCTCCCCACCTAGACCCTCCTTGATGGATCTAAGGAGTTCCCCCTTTGCCCTTCTGCAGGCTGTGTTATACCATGAGGATTTACATGGCTGCCCCCTCCTTGAATTCTGTACATTACTGAAGAGGTTAGGGGCCGCAGCCTTTATAAGGTCCTCATGGGCCTGGTATAAATTGGCCTGTGAGTCTTTGTTGTCCACCCCGGTAACTAAATCTCCCACAGTTTCCAAGATGGGGATTATCCCTGCATAAAGCCTCGGAAGTTTCTCCTCGCTTGAGGCCAGTTGTTCCCACCTGATTCTTCTCCTGTTGTTTTCCAACAGGAGTTCAGGTTTGCTCCCCTCCTTAGACGTTGTGCAGGTTTGAAGGCCGGGGTGAATGAGGTCAAGTTCAAGGGCATTGTGATCGCTGTCTAGCCTTTCCATAACCCTAAAGTCCCGAATAGCTGGCCAGTTCGCTATCTGAACCAGGACATAATCCAAGCGAGATTCTCTTCCCACTCTATTATAGGTGGTTCTGCTAGGTATGTCAGATCTAATACGCCCGTTACAGGCTCTAATTCCAAACTTTAGGGTAAGGGCTGTGATCTGCAATGCTACGGGAGTCCATGCCTTCGGGGGGGGGAGCTTCTACCGAAGGCACTGACCACCTGACCTCTTCTTCCATTGGAAAACCCTCTAAAAGACCTGGCAATGGCTCAAAATGGGAATTTAGATCCCCTCCCACTACATAGGGTAAATCTCTTGATATTTCGGAGAAATAGTCCGAAAGTTAATCTATGGTTGGTGATTCCCTGGCCTTTCCAACTGGCCTAGAATAGATGTTTATTAAGGCGAGTTTTGCTTGATTTGGCCAGGACAATAAAACCACAAGGATATCGTCGGAGGGGGCCGGTAACCGTGTAGCCTCGCAACCTAGGTGGGATGCATAGCAGCTGAATCCTCATTGGAATCCAGATCAGAACTTAGATTAGGGCTGGGTACTCCTCTTTCTTTATCCATAGATCGGAGTGTACTGTTCCTTGCTAACTCACTCTCAGCTTTGTCAGATTTTATAGCGAATGTCAGGATGCATTCTGACATGTAGTCAATTTATTCATTTGGAACTTGCGTTGTTTTCTGTCTTTTACTTTT
This sequence comes from Lissotriton vulgaris, assembly GCF_964263255.1. NCBI lineage: Eukaryota > Metazoa > Chordata > Amphibia > Caudata > Salamandridae > Lissotriton > Lissotriton vulgaris. The sequence goes on from NC_141687.1 coordinate 1,818,883,561, forward strand.
TCATATATCTTAATCCTTTCACCCTCCAGTTTCAGTTTATTTGTTACCCACTCTTGGTCTGACTCTGCTTTGAATTCATCCATTAGTCTCTGGATTTGATTCCTTAGTTCCTCGTGTTTATCCCACGCATATTTAATCAGGATCTGCAACATGACCTTGGAGCATGCATTCGTATTGTCAGCCCATTCCTTGAGTAGTTGTGGGTTGGGATTGGGGATATACTTATATTCACTGATAAAACCAAAGTTTAAAGTAATGTTATAGTTTAGTGAATTTGTCAGTGACAACATTTACGTTATGAACAAATAAGAATTAAAAAACACAGTAATTCACCAGTTATTGTTAGCAGCGATACCTATAACTTGCTCCCCCGCCATGCACTGCTTATGATCTCACTTATGACATCACTCAGGACTTGTTTTATGACATCATTTATGAATTCACTGAGCCGGGGCCGACTCAAGTAGATTGTCCAGGTAAGCCCACCTCCAGGACACAGTCTATTTCCCTGCCCGAGGGTGCAGGCAGGGAAAGTGTAATGTTCTCCCACCAGGGAGTAACACAAAACAGCTTCTGCTGGGTGGGGGAACCAAACTTTTACCTGCCCCTGCTTTCGGGCAGGAGGAAAACACTGAATTTCTCCCACCCTGCGGGAGCAAAAGATAACAGCTCTTGCTGGGTGGGAGCAATGCCGGCCCCCGCTGCACCCACAATGGGTGCAAGCATGAGAGCCAGCGGGACTATGCAGGCCCTGGACCTCCTGCCACAGCCCTATATGATGGACCACCTGTGAGGTGCCCCGGGTGGGCACCATGCCACCCCACTAAAAAACAAAATAAACAAGCTGACTTCTGCAGAAACGGGGGGCCCTGGCACTCCTTCTTTGACCACCAAAATAATAATAATGGTCTTGGGTCCCCCTGGTGGGCACCTCAGCACCACTTAAATAAACAAAATACTGGCTATAGTGCATGAGAAATGGGGCCACTTGCAAGGAGCCGTCAGGGCCGTGTGGGGGATGAAGGCCAGGGCTCCCTCTTGGCCCAATATGGAAAAATAACTGTGGGTTAACCAGATTGGACCAGGACACGTAGAAAAACAAGCACTGGCAAATGCAATAGGTTTCACCTGTTATTAAAAATAAGCAGTATTTTGTTGTAAGTTGTAGTTTAGTGAGCAGTTGTTCAATATAAGTTACTAGAGCCCCTTTTAAGATTTATATTAAATATGAGGAACTTATTAGAAAGCTTGGAGTAAATAGTGTTCAAAGACTCCAAGGGAGCTCCCTTCAGCTGTGCAAGAATCGAGGATCATCCACAGCTGGAATGATTTTCCTACTTTTCAGTGATAATGAGACTCGAGACAAGCCTCGATGATTAAGGCATGCTGTCACGTAATATGCCCTTTTCTTTCTTGTTTATTTATACAACTTAATTCAGTAAAACTGCATTTAAGATCACGGATGAATGGATAGACAGGTGGTTGAATGGATGAGTGACTAGAAGGATGTATGGAAGGGGGAATGGAATAGGTGAATGGTTGAATGGATTTTTGTGTACACAACTTTTAATTAATCATTGGCAAATTCATGACTAACGCATACAAATGAGGCGCACACCACTAATGGTTAAGGTTCACAGTCGCACACAGGCAAATGTTTTCATCTCAAAACAAACAGACATCTGACGTGGCTTTAGCAAGAGTGGGTGCCTGCTTTGGCCTCGGGGTCTGGTGAATGCGTTTTGCCCCAGGGGACAGATGAGTGATTGTTGCCCCAGGAGGACTGGTGAGTGCATGTTGCCCCGGGGGGAATGGTGAGTGCAGTTGCAAGTACTTGGTCCACTGCTAAGAGCAAACATGCGGAACAACAGGAAGTAGTTTGCCACAGACAATAGCAACGGAGGAAATGTAAGTGGCAAGCACACAACCCAATAAAAAGTATGGGCAGGATTGTGAGAAAGTGGGTCTATATATACTGGTCCAAAGTAAGGTACAGTGTGTATAGAGACCACAATCCCCAGAGGTATAACGAAGGTTAAATTCAGGTCTGACCTTACTCTCTAAAGTGGTAGCTGGGTCGAGCAGTAAGGCATTACCAAAGGACAGTGTAAAGCATTTGTTGTACACACTCAGTCAGCAAAAGGTTTCACACACTCAAGGACTGAACTCCAGGCCAATTGTTGTTATATCAAAAGATATAGTTACTTTATTTTGTAAAACCAACTATATCAAAATATACTTTGCTCAATAGGAATGATCTCATGTAGTTACTTTTCAGAAAGGCAATAAACTTTGTAAGCACAATAGGTACAGTGGTTGCAATAGGCAACACAAATCTAAACACAATTTAACATTGAGCTCAATGGGTTCTTCTACATAACTGCAGTTGATTACTTTATAGATTACTTTTGGAACTCCAGGACTAGATCCTAGATTCAGTCCAGGGGCCTAAGCTGAAAACAGTCTAGTAAAAGCGTTTTGGTTAGTGCAGTGATTTTTAAAGAATATAAATGTATTTTAAAAGTTCACACTTAGAAACTTTTCAGGAAAAATCTAGCAATGTTATCCTATGGGAGGAAATTCAGTCCACAGGTAAAGTACGTTCTCGTTACTTTTGTAATCCAGCACTGGGATCTCTACTTAAGTCAGGTAAGTAATTACGTTTCAGTAAATGGTACGATTTTTAGTATTAAATCTTTTTATTCAGAGCAAAAGAATCGACCCATGCTTGTGAGGGCATCGGCCACACAGTTACAATGCAAAGCAACACCATAGCAAGCGCAAGTGTCATTCAAGAAGCATTAAACACAGCAAGCCGCCTACAACCCAGTTGGGCCGGCGGCGTCAAAGGCAATGAAGTAGGTCGGATGCTATCGTCATCTGTGCAACAAAACCAAACTCCCAACACCCCCCCCCTTCGTCCACCCTCTACCCCCCTTCTTGTCCGCTGAGTAACTCAAGCAAAACCCCAGTCAGCCCTGCCGCTAGAGCGGGGCAACCGCCGAGTAGTTCTATACCTGCACTTTACGCATGCAAGCCTTGGCCTTGGGCTCAGTGAGCGGAGTGTCCGCGAGATGCAGCAATCTTAGATATCGGGGGCAGCTCAGCTCCCTGAATTCCCCGGTGAGCAAAGTCAAGAATGGCCGCCAGAGGTCTGCGAACTCCTCACCTCTCCCTGCCGCTATCAGGGACAGTTTCTCCATCCCCAGGACTGTCCAAAGTCTATGTAGCCAGCCAAGTTGCATGGGGGGCTGTGTGTCTCTCCAATGGGCCACGATGTTCTGCACAGCGGCCCCCAGTGCGATAGCAATCAACCTCCCTCTCATGGATTTCAGGGGATACATCAGCGCATTTGGTAAGCCAAGGAGTATGTAGGCAGGGAATCTAGGGAGCTGGGTGTCTAGGTACTCGTCTACGAGATCTAGGATGGAGGACCAGTACTGTCGCAGCCGCTCACAACTCCATAGCAGGTGCTCAAGCTTTCCCCTCTCCCCACATCCCCTCCAACAGCGATCGCTTGCTTGGGGATCCCAACGGTAGATTCGCGCTGGGGTGTGGTACCAATATGTGGCTACTTTGGTCAGGGTCTCTGTGAGACCGGTGTGGTAGGCCGAATGCCTGGCCCTGTGGTATACCCCCTCCCATTCCTTGCGTGAGAGCTGCCTTCCCAAGTCCTCCTCCCATCTAGCCTTCCCGGCGTTATAGGTGTATATGTTGGAGAGGAGCAAGTGTTGGTATAAATCTGAGAGTAATTTCTTCTCGGATGTGCGCGTAAGGAGCTACTTCTCATATGGCGTGAGGAAACGCTGCGCTCCTGGCCTAATGGAGGGGTGTAGGACCCAGTGCCGGACCTGCAAGTAGGGAAGTCGATCAGCCTCCGGTATCCCATACTCCTCCTTCACCTTCTGAAAGGAGAGGACGCCCTCAAGATTAAATAGGTGGTCCGTCTCCCGACAGGGAGTGGTTCTCCATGTCCTAAAAAGCTGTGGGTCAAGACCCGGTGTAAAGTCGGGGTTCCCGAAAATAGGCGTCAGTGGGGAGGGAAACGAGGTGAACTCTCTCCGGACGGCCACCTGGTCCCACACCTTCATCACCGTACTTGTAATGTGTGATGCATAGAGGTTAGGTGGCCTGTGACGCCGCGGTAAAAAGGGTATGCCTTGAAGGGGTCGGCCAGCCACCGCTTGGTCCTGAAAGAGCCAATGCTTGCTGGACTCAAGCTGGCACCACTCCACCAGCGTACGCAGCTGCGCTGCGCTGCTTGAAAGTACAGGGTGAGGTCCGGCAGGCCCACGCCTCCATGGGCCGGAGGAAGAGTTGCAATCCGCTGCTTAAAGCGGGGACGACGCCCGTTCCAGACATAGCGCGCCAGATCCGCTTGCGTCTTCTGGAGCCCTCCCGTCGGCGGGCGCAGGGGAAGGGTCTGAAAAATGTAAAGGACCTGCGGTAAGAGGGTCATCTTAACCGCCGCACACGCCCAAGCCAGGAAAGGGTGAGGCGATTCCATTTCCGCAGCGTCTCACTGATTTGTGTGCTCCGCTGTATCTCGCACCGTCGGTGCTAGTAAGACCCCCAGATATGGCACCGTGGAGATGGACCACTGCAGGTCAAACTCGGCTCTGGCGTCCGCCAGCACGTCGGAGGGCAGGGACACGTTCAGGGCTACAGATTTTTCCACATTAATTTTAAAACCCGAGGCCTGTGCAAAGGAGTGCAGTTCGACGAGGAGCGCCCACAGGGACTGCATAGGATCCATTAGGGAGAGCAGGATGTCGTCTGCATATAAGCTGATCTTATGTGTGTCTTTGATGCGCTGGTGGCATCTGACCCGCTGTGCTAATGGCTCCATATAGAGCGCGAATAAGAGAGGAGAGAGCGGGCAACCCTGCCTGGTCCCTCTGCCTATCGGGAAATGCGACGAGGTATGCCCATTAACTCGAACCGTCGCGGTAGGCTGTCTGTAGCAGTTGAAAATCCGATTTCGGGTAATCTCCCCCAAGCCGAATCTCTGGAGCGTCTGTTCTAGATAGGGCCAGTGCACCCGGTCGAACGCCTTCTCGGCATCTATGGTAAGAAGCATACAGCCTGGTCTTGTGCGTGATCCTGCCTCGATAAGGTGGAGGACGCGTCTGGTGTTATCACTCATCTGCAGTTGGGGGATAAAGCCGGCCTGGTCGGGTTCAACCAGTTGCTGCATGTAGGGTGCAAACCGGCTTGCAATGAAACCCGTGTACAGCTTAAGGTCTACGTTCAATAGAGATATCGGCCTGTAGGAGCCGCAGCAAGTGGGGTCTCTGCCTACTTTGGGTATCACCGAGATTGCCGCCTCCAGCAGTTTGGGAGGGATAGCCCCGGCTTGATCGAAGGTGTTGAAGAGATCTCGCAGCAGGGGTGCCACTTGCTGACAGAATTTCTTATAAAAGGCCGCGGTGTAGCCATCCGGTCCTGGGGATTTCCCAAGCTTGAGGCGGGAAATCGCCGAAACGACTTCCTCCAGGCCTATGGGCCTATCAAGGAACTGTGATTGCGCCTCGTTCAGTGATGGAAGGGTCGCCCCGTCCAGGTAGTCGCTGCCGCTCTGTAAGTCCAGCCTGTCTGCCTCATACAAATCAGCGTAGAAGGTCCCAAATGCTGCCGCAATGGCAGCATCGTCGGTAAGTGCCTCCCCCCGGGTGGATTGGATGGTGTTGATGTGCCGCTGCTGCCGTTGTTCCCACAGTTTGCAGGCCAACAGTTTCCCGCATCGGTCACCACCAGTATAATAGGCATGTTTCAGGCGTATTGCCGCGAACTCCGCCACATCCTGATCTAGTGCAGCCAACATCTTCCGCTCCGTGCAGAGCTGGCGCCAGGCCCTGGCCGCCTGAGTACATTGGTGCAGTTGCTCCAGCTCTGTTACGCGCTGTGTGAGGTCGGCCCTTTTCTGCGCGCGTTCCCTATTGTTGGCCGCGGCTAGTGAGATAAACTCACCACGGAGGACAGCTTTAGGCGTTGCCCATTGGGTAGCTTTGGTAGTGTCGTCGTTGGCGTTGTGTGTGAGGAATTGGCTGATGGCCGCCTTGATTTTCTCCACTGAAGAGGGGTTCTGCAGCAAGCCGTCTCGCAGGCGCCAGTGACGTTGTGGGTTAGGTGTGTCGGGTACCAGAAAGGATGCCGATATCGGGGAGTGATCAGAGAGCGAGGCCAGGTGGATCTCAACATCTTGCACGCGTGTCGCTAGCTGGGCGGAGCACAGGAAATAATCTAGTCGCGCATAAGACTTGCGGGCAGCTGAGTAGTGAGTGTAGGCTGTGGCATGAGGGTGATAGTGTCTCCACAGATCGACCAATCCCAGGTCTGCAAGGTGTGCGTGGCCCTCCGCTGACAATGCCCCTACCTGGCCAAATCTCTGGTTGGAGCGATCTGCAATGTTATGAAACACCAGGTTTAAGTCCCCCCCCCTAGTAGTAGGTGTTGATGTGTGTTAGCTGTGGCCGCCTCTAGCGCGGAGCGCAGGTATTTCTCTTGTCCCTCATTGGGTGCGTACATAATGGTACGATTTTTAAGGATTATTTCAAGTTTTCAAAAGTAGACACTTAAAAAGAAATTTCACAGAAAAGCAGTCAAGGGTTCCCTAAGGAGAAAACTCAGGTTACTTGTAAACCAGATTAGGATTACTTTTGCTGTTCAGTACTGGGTTACAAGGTACAGTACAGGCTTCACTCTTGATCACAGGTGAGTACTTCGGATTTTGTTATTCTGCTGATTTTAGATGACTATTTTAAAGTTTCAAATCTTCACACTTAGAAGATTTTTCGAGTCAAACCAGTCAATGTTATCCTATGGCAGGAAATGAGTTATCGGTTTGCAGGTGAGTACTCAACTGGGGAAGCTAAGGTGCTTGGCATAGACTCAGGGGTCTCCCAGGGTCAGAAAGGTACAGTCGGTACACCCTCAGCGGCACAGGGGCAGCCAGGTGCAGAGAGAGTAGGCCCAATGCAATCCAATGGAGGGGAGGGGGCCTGTGGTTGGTGGCTGCAAGCAAGCAGGCCACGCGGCTGTGGGAGCTGGGCTCCTGGTC